>NC_091286.1:477651809-479082642 GCF_032444005.1 Ranitomeya imitator
ATACTGCCTGTACTTCTCTTCCACGCACTCAGTAGCACTTTGTATCTGTACGTGTACAAACAATCACTTGTGACTGGTTCATGCAGCATAATTAGAACGCCCCTATTTATCATACTGATAGCCGGACTTTAATTAACAGGGACTTTATTTCTCCCTTTCATGCTCCCTCTACTTCATCATAGATTGTAATGTTGTGAGAAGGACCCTTACTCTTCTTGGTATCTGTTGGATCATGCTATTCTGTTATGTCTTTATTGTTTGTCCATGTCCCTTCTGAATTGTAGAGTGTTGCAGAATATGTTAGCGCTATAAAAATAAAAATATTATTATAAATTATTATTTATACTTTAACCATTTTTCCAGCTGCCAATTTTCTTTCCTAGAGCCAAAACCTCTTTTTATTTTTCCATCGACATACAGTAGCTGTATGAGGGGCTTCTTTTTGCAGACAAATTGTACTTTTGAATGACACCACCACATATTTTACCATATAATGCGCTTAAAAATGGGAAGACAATTCTAAGTGCGGTGATGTGGTGAACAAACAGCAATTCTGCTTTTGTTTTTTGGGTTTTGCGTTTTCAGTGTTCATTCTGCAGGCAAATTAACCTTGTTAATTAATTCCAGTTGAGTACAATCATGATGATACCAAAAGCATATATATAAGTATATTTACATACAGGTGCTTCTCACAAAATTAGAATATTATCACAAAGTCAATGTATTTCAGATCTTCAATGCAAAAAGTGAAACTCATATATTATATATGAAAACCCAAAAGTCATTATCTCAGTAAATTAGAATAATTAACAAAAACACCTGCAAAGCTTCCTAAGTGTTTAAAAAGGTCATTTACTCTGTTCTAGTAGGCTCCACAATCATGGGGAAGACTGTTGACTTCACAGATGTCCAGAAGGCAGTCATTGACACACTCCACAAGGAGGGTAACCAGAAAATGTCATTGCTAAAGAAGCTGGCTGTTCACAGAGTGCTGTATCCAAGCATATTAATGAAAAGTTGAGTGGTAAGAAAAGGTGTGGTAGAAAAAGTGCACAAGCAACCAGGATAACCACAGCTTTGAAAGGATTGTTAAGAAAAGGCCTTTCAAAAATTTGGGGAGATTTACAAGGAGTGGACTGCTGCTGGAGTCATTTCTTCAAGAGCCACCACACACATACATATCCAGGACATGGCCTCCAAGTGTTGCATTCCTTGCTTCAAGCCACTCATGACCAATAGACAAAGCCAGAAGAGTCTTACCTGGGTCAAGGTAAAAAAAAGAACTGGACTGTTGCTCAGTGGTCCAAGGTGTTGTTTTCAGATTAAAGTAAATTTTGTATTTCATTTGGAAATCCAGGTCCCAGAATCTGGAGGAGGAGTGGAGAGGAACACAATCCAAGCTGCTTGAGGTTTAGTGTGAAGTCTCCACAATCAGTGATGGTTTGGGAAGCCATCTTATCTGCTGGTGTAGGTCCACTCTGTTTTAGGAAGACCAAAGTCAGTACAGCCGTCTACCAGGAAATTTTAGAGCACTTCATGCTTCCCTCTGCCAACAAGATTTTTAGAGATGGAAATTTCATTCTCCAGTAGGACTTGGCACCTGTCCACACTGCCAAAAGTACCAATACCTGGTTTAAAAACAACAGAATCACTGTGTTCGATTGGCCAGCAAATTCGCCTGACCTTAACACCATAATCCATAGAGAATCTATGGGACATTGTCAAGAGGAAGATGAGAGACACTAGACCCAACAATGCAGACAAGCTGAAGGCTGCTATCAAAGCAACCTTGGCTTCCATTACACTTCAGCAGTGCCACAGGCTGATTGCCTCCATGCCATGCCGCATTCATGCAGTAATTGAAACAAAAGGACCAAGTATTGAGAGCATTTACTGAACATATATTTCAATGGGCCAACATTTCTAATTTTAAAATAATTTTAAAAGCTGGTAATATAAAGTATTCTAATTTACTGAGATAATGACTTTTTGGTTTCATTGCCTGTAAGCCATAATCCTTAACATTAGCAGAAATAAACACTTGAAATAGATCACTCTGTTTGTAATTATTATTATTATTTATTTATATAGCACCATTGATTCCATGGTGCTGTACATGAGAGTGTAATGACTCTATATAATATATGAGATTCACTTTTTGTAATGAAGAACTTAAATAAATTAACTTTTTTATGATATTATAATTTTTTGAGAAGAACTTGTCATCTTCCTGTCATCCATTATATATGTACTTTTTGAAATTTTTGTGAAAGAAAAGTACCGTAAATGTTTGATTTTTCTTTCCACATTCCAAAAATTCCTGTGAAGCACCTGATGGGTTAATAAACCTCTTGAATGTATTTTTGAGTACCTTTAGGGGTGCAGTTTTTAGAATGGTATCCCTTTTGGGTATTTTCTGTCAAATAGGCCCCTCAAAGTCACTTCAAATGTGAGGTGGTTCCTAAAAAAATGGATTAGCAAATTTTGCTGTAAAAATGGGAACTCACTGGTCAACCTTTTACCCTTACAACTTCCTAAAAAAAGATATGCTTCAAAAATTGTGCTGATGTAAAGTAGACATGTGGGAAATGTTATTTATTAAAGGGACTCTGTCACCTGAATTTGGCGGGACTGGTTATGGGTCATATGGGCGGAGTTTTCGGGTGTTTGATTCACCCTTTCCTTACCCGCTGGCTGCATGCTGGCTGCAATATTGGATTGAAGTTCATTCTCTGTCCTCCATAGTACACGCCTGCGCAAGGCAAGATTGCTTTGCGCAGGCATGTACTATGGAGGACAAAGAATGAACTTCAATCCAATATTGCAGCCAGCATGCAGCCAGTGGGTAAGGAAAGGGTGAATCAAACACCCAAAAACTCCGCCCATATGACCCAAAACCAGTCCCGCCAAATTCAGGTGACAGGTTCCCTTTAACTATATGTGCAATATGACTCTGATTTAAGGCACAAATATTAAAAGTTTGAAAATTGCAACATTTTTGCCAAATTTCCAATTTTTTCACAAATAAACGCAAGTCATATGCAAGATTTCTATCATGAAGTACAATATGTCACAAGAAAACAGTGGGATCCATTGAAGTGTTCCAGAGTTATGATCTCATAAAGTAACATTGGTCAGAATTGAAAAAATTGGCCTGGCCAGGAAGGTGAAAACAGGCTTTGGGGTGAACGGATTAAAGAAGTACTACCATCAAATTTTGATAACAATTGCTCAATCTACTTTTTTACCCAGTAAATTCTCTTTTCTCTGCTCTGTGTAGAAACAAAGTCTCTTGTGTCTGCGTGAATCATTCCCCTCTTCAACTCCTGATCCATCTGCTCCCCCATCACCCTTTTGCAGTGACTCATGACTCATACAGGGAAAATAGACTTTCTTTCTCTACATAGAACTTAGGAGGATTCAGCCAGTCAAATTTTAATCACTTGATGCCATAGAGCTAATGGAAAAGAGAAGAATTAACTGGGTAGAAAGGCAAAATGAGCAATTGTAAGTACACAGTGCTATATAATATGATGACTGCAATATACTAAGCGGATAAAAACTTTAAAGGGAACCTGTCACCTGAATTTGGCGGGACCAGATTTTGGTCATATGGGCAGAGTTTTCGGGTGGTCAATTCACCCTTTCCTTACCCGCTGGCTGTATGCTGGCTGCAATATTGGATTGAAGTTCATTCTATGTCCTCCGTAGTACACGCCTGCGCAGGGCAATCTTGCCTTGCACGGGCATGTACTACGGAGGACATAGAATGAACTTCAATCCAATATTGCAGCCAGCATGCAGCCAGCGGGTAAGGAAAGGGTGAATCAAACACCTGAAAACTCCACCCATATGACCAAAAACTGGTCCCGCCAAATTCAGGTGACAGGTTCCCTTTAATAGAAGGAGGACTTCGTTAACCCCTTAACCACCGAGGGTGGTTTGCATGTTAATGACAGGGACAATTTTTACAATTCTGACCACTGTCCCTTTATGAGGTTATGACTCTGGAACGCTTCAACGGATCCCAGTGATTCTGAAAATGTTTTCTTGAGACATATTGTACTTCATGATAGTCATAAAATTTCTTTGATATGACCTGCGTTTATTTGTGAAAAAAATGGAAATTTGGTGAAAATTTTGAAAATTTCGCAATTTTCCAACTTTGAATTTTTATGCCCTTAAATCACAGAGATATGTCATGCAATGTACTTAATAAGTAACATTTCCCACATGTCGACTTTACATCTGCACAATTTTGGAAACAAATTTTTTTTTGTTAGGGAGTTATAAGGGTTAAAAGTTGACCAGCAACTTCTAATTTTTACAACACCATTTTTTTTAGGGACCACATCTAATTTGAAGTCATTTTGAGGGGTCTATATAATAGAAAATAACCAAGTGTGACACCACTCTAAAAACTGCACCCTTCAAGGTGCTCAAAACCACATTCAAGACGTTTATTATCCCTTCTGGTACTTCACAGGAATTTTTGGAACGTTAAAAAAAATGAACATTTAATTTTCTTTCACAAAAAATTTACTTCAGCTCCAATTAGTTTTATTTTATCAAGGGTAACAGGAGAAAATGGACCCCAAAAGTTGTACAATTTGACCTGAGTACCTCGATACTCCATATGTGGGGTTAAAGCACTGTTTGGGTGCATGGCAGAGCTCGGAAGGGAAGGAGCGTCATTTGACTTTTCAATGCAAAATTGTCTGGAATTGAGATGGGACGCCATCTTGCGTTTGGAGAGCCACTAATGTGCCTAAACATTGAAACCCCCCACAAGTGACACCATTTTGGAAAGTAGACCCTGCAAGGAACTTACCTAGATATGTGGTGAGCACTTTGACCCACCAAGTACTTCACAGAAGTTTATAATGTAGAGCTGTAAAAATAAAAAATAATATTTTTTCACAAAAATGAACTTTTTGCCCCCAATTTTTTATTTTCTCAAGGTTGCCAGAAGAAATTTTTCCATATTTTGGTCCACAGAGTCATGTGAGGTCTTGTTTTTTTGCGGGACAAGTTGACAATTTTATTAGTAACATTTTCGGGCATGTGACATTTTTTGATCGCTACTTATTTTAATTTTTGTGAGGCAGTATGACCAAAAAACAGCTACTCATGAATTTCTTTTTTTTTGGGGGGGAGGGCGTTTATACCGTTCCGCATTTGGTAAAATGGATAAAGCAGTTTTATTATTCTTTGGGTCAGTACGATTACAGCGATACCTCATTTATATAATTTTTTTATGCTTTGGCGCTTTTATATGATAAAAACTATTTTATAGAAAAAAGAATTATTTTTGCATCTCTTTATTCTGAGGACTATAACTTTTTTATTTTTTCATTGACGATGCTGTATGGCAGTTTGTTTTTTGCGGGACAAGAGGACGTTTTCAGCCGTTCCATGGTTATTTATATCTGTTTTTTTGATCGCGTGCTATTCCACTTTTTGTTCGGCGGTATGGTAAAGCGTTGTTTTTTGCCTCCTTTTTTTTTACGGTGTTCAATGAAGGGGTTAACTAGTGGGACAGTTTTATAGGTCGGGTTGTTACGATACGTTAGCAATACTAAATATGTGTACTTTTATTGTTTTCTTTTATTTTGATAAATGAATGTATTTATGGGAACAATATATATATTTTTTTCTTTATTTAGGAATTTTTCTTTTTTTTACACATCTAAATATTTTTTTTTAACTTTATAACATTGCCCCTGGGGGGGCATCATGTTATAAGGTCAGATCGCTGATCTGAGATTTTGCAATGCAGTATGTCAGATCAGCGATCTGATGTGCACTGCTCCTGGCTTACCAGCGCCTGCTCTGAGCAGGCGCTTGGTAAGTCACCTCTCTGCAGGACCCGTATGTAGCCCCGTGGCCATTTTGGATCCGGGGCCTGCAGGGAGGAGACGCTCTGTACAAGATGAGCACATCGCCTTGTACCGAGGGTCTCAGGGAAGCCCGTAGGGAGCCCCCACCATCATGTTTGATCGCAGTGTTCCAGGGATTAATGTGCCAGGAGCAGTCCGTGACCACTCCTGGCACATAGTGCCAGATGTCAGCTGCGATAGTCAGCCGCGATCGGTCACGCTACCCCCATGAGCGTGGCCGATCACTATGATGTCCTATCCCGTCCCTGGGAATTAAGTCCCAGGTCACCTTGATGGGATAGTACGTCATATGGGATTAGGGGTTAAAGTGAGAGCACAGCCTCACATCTGTTGGCAATGCACTTTTGCTTCTACTTTCATTCAGAATTTATATTGCGCTTTTTTTTTCACACAGCAGCATTTCAGCTCCACAGTCAAGCACAATTTCTACAATTAAAGAAAAGGGACTATTTTTATTACCATGTTAGGCTAGGTTCACATTAGCATTTATGTGCGTAGCATATCATCAGCATGCACAATCGCATGCCAAAATGCATGGAAACTCATGTTTATGCACCGTTTTTTATCCGCAAGATCTTATGCATGTTGGCAAGAAAACCACTGCTTGCACATGCATTTGTATGCATTTTTGCATGCGTTTGCACTGTTTGTGTTCATGCATACGGTATTTCCCAATGGGCGTGGCTTATTGGATATCTATATATATAGACCCTGCACAGATGAAATCCTCTTCTTTTGCTGCTGTATCCTGCTGCAAGATGGATCTTAGCATGGAGATCTTCAATCTGATTCTGGATTTATCATTGAAATTTGCTTTAGCTTTTGCTGTGGCTTGTGAGGAAGAAAAGAGAAGAGAAAGACTTAGAAGATGTTGTCGTCATTATTGGCAACACCCCTTTGTTGAAGGCTTAGAGAGCCGTGGAGTCTACCACTCATTGTACACTGAGCTTCATCAAAACCCACAAACGTTATTTGAATATACGAGGATATCTAAACACAGCTTCAATGAATTGCTGCATCGTGTGTGAGGATTCATCACCAGGCAGGGCATGCAACTATGTCGAGCAATTCCTGCTGAGGAACATCTGTTGGTGACCCTAAGGTACGTAATTTTGAAAAAGGTCACCTGTAATTAATATTTTTGTTATAAAAGCCATGTACTAATTTTTTTTCCCCATTTTCTTTTTTTTCCCACAGATTCCTGGCTACCGGAAAAACTTTAAGATCTTTACATTTTCAATTTCGGATTGAACGGTCCACCCTTTCTGGGATTGTTGGAGACATCTGCAGTGCATTGTGTGATGTTCTGCGTGCAGAATTCCTCCCTCAACCCACAACTGAACTCTGGCTAAAAAATTCTAGGAAATTTGCAAATATCCCAACTGTGTGGGAGCTGTGGATGGCAAACACATTTGGATTCTTAAACCTGCTGGAAGTGGATCCGAGTACTTCAATTATAAAAAATACTTTTCCTTTGTTCTAATGGCGATAGCGGAGGCTGAATGTCGATTTGTAGCCATTGACGTTGGCTCATTTGGACGAGGAAATGACTCACAGACTTTCAAAAACTCTGACATGGGACATCGTTTGTAAGCTAATAATTTTATTTTTCCACTGCCACAACCTCTTCCATACACTGAAGGACCGCCAATGCCATTTGCTGTTGTTAGGGATGAGGCATTTCAAATGTGTGCCAACTTCATAAAACCATACTCAAGTCGGGACTTGAATCACAGCAAAAGGATTTTCAACTACAGACTGACAAGGGCACGAAGAACTGTGGAGTGTGCCTTTGACTTGCTGGCAGCTAAATGGCGCATTTTGGGAAAACCAATCAATCTTAAAATAGAGACAATTCATGAGGTTGTGAAAGCGTGTGTTGTTCTGCATATTTACATCCTGGCAAAAGAGCAACCCCACTTCGAACTGGAGGAACCTGTTAAAACCACGTTGCCGGATTATCATGCTCACCCTCTGAGGACTACAGTCGAAGTTGCCCAAATGAGGGATAAATATACTCCCTTTTTTTTCTCTGATATTCGCTGTGTCATGGCAAGATGAAATGGTTTAAGCTGTAAATAAGTCAAATGTACCTGCAATGTTATGTACCTGTACTTTTTTCTGACTGTTATATTGTCACCTTTAATGTAAGTTTAATAATAAACACCTTAACTGTAACACCCTTTAATACTTCACTCAATAAAACACTCAACAATACACACATGTTTTAATAAAGAGAAAAATACTTCACTCAACAATACACTCAACAATAAACAAAAACACAGTGAGACAGTTATTGTGAATCAAAATAATTATTATTAACAAAAATATAAACAATTTTAAAATAAAAAAAATGAAAATGTGATTATTTTCAGGTTTTGTGGGAGGGAGTGACATGGTGGACCTGGGGGCGTGCCGGGCTGTGATGGTAGGCTTAGAGTGGTTGGGGAAGTGGCAGACAATTGGAGGATTGGGTCGGAAACATTGACAGAGGACACATTAGGAGTAGAAAACAAGTTGGAAGGGATTGACACATTGGATGGGAAAGAACCAAGGGAAGGTGTGGAAAGACTAGAAAACAAAGACACATGTGGAGGTGAGGGTGGAGGGGGTTGGTTAATGTTTTTTTAAATCTTTATGTTTCCTGGATTTGGTTTTGCTGCTTCCTCAGTCTTTTCCTTCCTGCTGATGCGTGGTGGGAGTAGAAGTCTGGGCTGCTGCTCTCGGCTGCATGATAGAAGTGGAAGGTTTGGCTGCTGCACTCGGCTGCATGGTTGAAGGGGAAGGCTGGGATGCTGCAATCGGCTGCATGGTGTAGCTGGGTAGTGTTGGAACAGTGCTAATGTCCAGTGGTGGTGGCAAATAGTGCCACTGATGCTGATCTGGAGCTTGTTTCCCTATAGGGAAAGAACTTGGTGCCTGCTGCTATCGGGACCGCTGCATGGCCTCGGTGTGAGCATCCTGACAGGCATTCATCACATAGAGCTGGAGATCAGGACTAAGGTTTTCCATCACGCCCTGTTTTATAGCAGAACAAAAATGTCACATTAGTCTATTAAGGTCGTCTTCCAGGCGGTCAAGGCGTCTGTGGACATCCTGGAAAAGTGTGTTCACCTGAGTGAACCCACTATCCAGGATTTCTACAACCGCCTTCATCACAGCCTGGAAGAGAGAATAAACTAGGGCATGACTGACCTCTCACAGGCCCTTTGCTGCTGGCGAGCAGACCCAAGTAAAGTAGTGGCAGAGGGCTGGGAGAGGGGAAAACCTGATGGACTGGCTTCTTGTTCCCCAGCCTGTGAAGCCTGCTTGGTTGCTCCATCGCTAGTGGATGATTGGGCCTGTTCATTGGCTGGTCGATGAGGGGCTGCTCCAATAGAGAACGATCCAGGTTCTGTGGTGCTGCACCAGGTTCTGTGTGGAAAATAAATGAGAATCATTAGTAAACAAATTAAAAGTTTAAATAATAGTAAGACAACACAAAAGATACTCACGTTCGCTAAACAAGCGCAGACCTCAGGAAAAAAGCCCCTGAAGGTACTTATATTTTCTAACTTTTCGAGCAGCACCACTTCAAACCCGAATCTCCTTCTCCTTATTGAAGCGATCCTTCATCGAGCACCAACGAACTTTTACTCTCTTCACTGTGAAGGGGGAAGAAGAAAACATTATTGTAAAAAGACACCAACATTTACAGAAAAACCGACGCGTAAAAGACCACATTGCAATACTTATGAAAATCCTTTCTGACTTGTGGCCTTGCATGATCCCAAACATCCAACAGCGATCTGGCCACTTCTTTCCAGAGTCATCGGATCAAGGCAGAGTTGGAATGATTCCGATCACAGGTGTCCCACAACGCTGCTCGCTCTTGCACAGCTTGAATAAGAACTTCATTATCAATATCCGGTTGTCCTTCCTCACGTTGTGGAACCTAAAGATGAAATACAAAAAAAGTTTGTAAGTTAAACTGAAAACAAATTCAATTACAACTCTGATAAAGGCTACTCCAGTCTACAAATGACCTAAGACTAACATCCCCCGTAGTCCGAACCTCGCACCTCCGTCTCCAAGACTTCTCTCGTGCTGCGCCAGCTCTCTGGAATGCACTTCCCCAGACGATCAGACTGATACCTAGCCCTGACCTATTCAAGCGCGCTTTAAAAACCCATCTCTTCAAACAAACCTACCACATCAACTACTCAGTAAACTAACTTTGTCCTGTTCCCTCCTTCCAAATATTATCTGCATGTGAATCTGCACCCTACTATTCATCTGTCTCCACACCCTCCATGCACACGATAACTGCACTTGATACTTGACTATTGCACTTAAACACACGGGCTGATGACCGGATCATGCAGCTTCATATGAAAATCCCTATTTATTATAATTGCCAGACCTGAAATAACAAGCACTTTTCACCTATTGTGTCCCCCCATTTCCTTGTAGATTGTAAGCTTGCGAGCAGGGACCTCACCCCTAATGTCACTGTTTAAATTGTCTTAACTTATACTGAATTTATTGTCTGTACATGTCCCCGCTTAATTGTAAAGTGCTGCGGAATATGTTGGCGCTATATAAATAAAACTTATTATTATTATTATTATTATTATTATTACATACACCCTGTCTTTCCTCCTCAGCAACTTGAGGCCGATGACCCTGGGAAGAATCATTTCCACTAGACTGCTCCTGCTCTTCTGCACTGTCAGGTACCTGTAAAGAAAATACATGATTTAACAAATGTCTAGTACTGACAGTCAATACATACCAATTGGTAAATCAAATGTGATTGCATAATCTGTGTCATGTCCACTTTCGGAACCTTCAGTGGAGGACATGTTGGAAGAGCAGGCAGCAGTCAAGTGAAACACTAGACAAAAAAAAAGGCAAATGTAAAAACTTGACAGATGCCAAACACAATGTAGCACAAAAAAAATGGACACCAATACTTACATTACAGGCAGTAGTCCAACAACACAGCAGTCAGGCAGAACAAGGACAGCAGCACCAGGAAGGATGCAGCAGCAGGAAGGCAGCACCAGAAAGATGGCAGCAATAGCAAGGTGGCAGCACACGGAATATGGCAGCAGCACCAGTACCGGGGCTGGAGGAAAAGAAACACAGGACAGCAGCAACAGGACCAGAGCAGCAAACAGTCTACAAGGGACCTGAAAAAAATAGTACAGAGTACAGGCTGCAAAGAGAAACGGACATTTTCAAAGCTTCTACACTTGCACCAAGCGCCACCAGGACGGCAGCAACAGCAAGGTGGCAGCACCAGGAAGATTGCAGCAGCATCAGGACCGGAGCAGCAAACTGTCTACAAGGAAAAGAAAAAAATAGTACAGAGTACACAGGACAGCAGCAACAGGATCGAAGCAGCAGTCTACAAGGGACCTGCATCAGTAATTTTGCAGGTGGTAACATAGTTTCCTGGACATGAGTAGTGTGAAGTACGCATGCGTATCGATCGCCTGCGTACACATGTCCTTGCATACCAAAGTGTTCTCATAGACAGTAATCAATCAATTTTACTTTTATTGGTATCTTTTTATTTTTGAAATTTACCAGTAGCTGCTGCATTTCCCACCCTAGGCTTATACTCGAGTCAATACATTTTCCCAGTTTTTTGTGGCAAAATTAGGGGTCTCAGCTTATACTCGGGTCGGCTTATACTCGAGTATATACGGTACATATATTTATACTGCATTAGAAATGTGACGACATGGCCTTTTTATTTATATAAATATATATACTGTATTTATATACCGGTACATATAAAAATTCTCCATTTTTCATTTTGAAAATCAAAAGCTTGCATTTTCAAAGTTTAAAATTATTTAAACCATATTAGATATTTTGAAAAATAATAATAAAATGCCATAATTGTTTTATTTTGGTCATCTATATATCAATTAATTACTTGCTTATGTAAGTGTCTTGGGCACAATGGAAGAAAACAGTCAGACGTCACTGATATGCTTATTAAGGTGTAATTATTAAATCCCATGTTAAATATTTTGTACATAGGAAATCACATTCAAATGCTGAATGAAATCACATTAAATATCAAATTAAAAACTCAAATGAACTCAAATTAAAAAAATGTCATAATTTACTTGTCATGTGAACTTGTATTTCACAGTGCCTTGATCATTGGAAATAATGTAAATAATGCCATACAATATTTGACATATGTCCAGTGATAAAACAAAAATTCTCTTTGGTGAGTTGCTTCGCACTGTCTTTGCTTTCTTTGGGGCAATTGGTAGAGTCCCACATGAAAATGCTTTCAGTCACGGTCCCTTAAACATGTAGGGTAGAAATGATGGATTATTATTTTATGCAGAGAGTATCAGCTGGACAAACTAGCTCTTTATCATATTTAAATGGAAGTTACTGAATGAACAATCACAGTTGTGTCACTCTCAGAATAACTGCAAAGATATAAAATAACTATATCCTCTGAATGGTCTATGTAGAAAGAAAAAGGAAAAGCAAATGAATAAAGAGCAAAGAAAGAGTGACAAGCCGTCCTGGACACTGGATTAGTTATAGATGAGACAAGAAGTGTATGATGAAATTAATGTCCTACTGTCAACTTTTTAGATTTCATTTTTAAGGAGAATGGACCAGAAATCAATTGCCCCGAACCTCAACTAGTTCAGCAAACCAGGCTTTCATTTGTTTTACTGCTGGCTTTCATATAGAAAGTGCAGCCAAGCACAGTATAGAACGTTCATTGGTAGTCATTATTACCTGTGATATTTGAACACTTAAGGTAAAGGTCAAAGGTGTATAGAATTGATTCTTCAAGAAATTTTGCAGTAATATATTTTCCACAATGCGTAGGGCTGAGATCTTCCATTCGCTTTGTTTTGCAGGAAATAAATATAAAAGTTTCAAAAGGAAATAAAAAATAATTCAAAATTAAATAAAGTTTCCACTCAAGGGAATAAAGCGTCCAAGCCACTGACAATAAATATATAAAAAATTAGACATTTTGCCACCATGTTTAAGCTCTATTATGTTATAATGCTTTTATTTTTACATTTATAAAAAGGTGGGGGCAGAAAAAAAACAAAAATTATAAATAAAATTAATTTACACATTTCTACAAGGCACTTTACGCTTTACAGCACTACCATTTACCCAGTTTGTGCATCATTTAACAAGAAAGAAAGCAGACCCATAGCTTTGATCTTTGAGTTATCAGACTACCACAAAATCTAAAAAATTGATAGAAAGGCCTCGATCATTTGTGCTTTATTCTCCATACCTTTGTGACATTTTTAAATTGTCTTTCTTTTAAGTCTTTTATTATTTGTTTGTGACGCCTTTGTTAATCCAAATTTAATTCAGATTCATGAAATGGGACTTCTTTTCCAAATGTTGCATTTGTTTGGCTCAACTCTCTCCAGTCTTTCTCTGGAATGAGGACCTTGATAGATTTTTTATTTTGTCACTGTTGGAGACTAATATGCAACGTTTTAAAGGATTTTGCAACTTTTTGCACTAGCAAGTTACAAAAACAGTTAAAGACAGTAATTTTTTTAAAATGTTGTGCTTAAGTCATGAAATGGGTGTATGATTTTGATGAATTTGACATAAAAAAACATCAGTGAATGCCATAAGACAAAAGAAGAAGAGTGATTTTTAAAAATTAAAAAGAAAAATATTAAGCACACCGGCGCTCCCAGGAGACGTAGAACGAGGGAGAAAACTGCTGGCGCCCAGACAGCTACTGTGCTCAGTCTATCGTGTGAGAAAAGGGAAAAAAACTAGAAAATTGGGGTCACCGCGCTACCCTAATTAAGGATGATTAACTAGGCCAGTTCAGACAATGACAAATTTAAATGAACCTAAGTGTTCCGGTATATATAAAGGTTAAAGCATCAGCAATAAGCCACCAGTGATGGTAAGCATGTACCAGGAAGGAAATATAAAATAATTAATAACAATTAAACACTTCCTATAAGTCACTGGAAGAAGTGGTCATATACCCAGACAAGTGATTGAATAGCCAATAAATGTCAAAAAGATGGTACCAATTAGAAAAGAATGTGGTGAGCACTTACTGGTATTGTATCGCTTCAGTGTCGGTACCGTGTCTGTTGCGACATGGTGGTGTGCCGGGGGAAGAAGGAGACAAATTAGCCTCCGTGCATCCAGAGCTGGAGATCGGAACGGCAGTGTGGGGCGGCAGAGCTGTGGGGAGCGTCCTCCCCTGTTAGCACCTAGCCGCCACGCACACCAGAGAAATCGGCAAGCGGCGTGCCTCGGTCAAAGGCGCCGCTAAACTGCAGCGGAGTGTGAGGGGGCGTGGTCTGAGTGATGTCACCTAGAGCTGGAAGGAAAGAGTAGGAGACGGATGCCGAGCAGGACCTATTGCCTACGCGTTTAGAAGGTGACCGGACCTTCTTCATCAGGGCCCGGATGCTGAGCAGGACCTATTGCCTACGCGTTTTGAAAGTCACCGGACCTTCTTCATCAGGGCCCAGATAAAACTGTGACATTATCAATACTACAGAAAACAGCCCAGTAAGTGATACATCCCTGGAATCGGGGACTATATATATATAGTATACAGTATATACTTTTCTTATTGGTCTAATCTATTGAATTTTTTTCAAAAGTCAGATCTTACTTGCAAATCTACAGTAATGAAGATGGCGTATAAGCCTCATTTCGTGTCCCGAAAAAATAAACTATCTGGTCTTCAATGTCACATAAAGGGTCTGTAACAATATTGGAAGGGGCCAACCGCAGCATTAGTCATTCGGCTATTTTGCATATGCGCAACCTCTTCTTCACTCAGATGGGTCTTTTTAAACACCTGCTTTTAGGCCCAGTTGTGGTCCCATTGATCAGACCCCCCAGCCATTGGGAATGTGCCCCCCAATCCTATCTTTAACAATTCCATTGAGAATGAATCTATTTTAGGAGCATATGTGCAACTTCTTCCTCATTCAGAGTAATCTCCTTAAAGACCCTTTTTTGGGTCCGATTGTAGCCCCATTAATCTGACCCCCAGCCATTAAGAATTTATTTGGATAGATATAATTTACAACTTTGATACATACATTTTAGAGAAGAACCTAAACTATGGCTTGCATAAAATTAATAACATAGTGCACTATGTAATGTATAGTTTATGTTACATTTGATAAACATGCACATTTTTATAATATTGCTGTATATTTTGGTTATTTACGAGAATCGTTGTTCTTAGAGGCCATAGGTGTGTTGATATCTGTTTTTTTGTGTCCACCAGAGGAAAAGATTCTGAAGCCCTTCCCTCCTTTTGTGCAGAACATGTCTCTTTTAATTTCATCTTAAACTTTGCTTGTATTATTTCTTACAAAGGAAATATAATCATTAGGTTCTTATAAAGTATTTGTGATCAACCGATAGGAAATAGGCCCTGTTGACATAAGATTAGCTCCAAAGTCAGAATCAAATTGGTTGTCCTCTTTAATTTTGGAGTCCTATTGTTTTATGGGTTTATATAAACAGTTGTCACACTAGGAAATGTTCTGGTGCTTTGTTAGGCCCATCCTACCCTGGTACTGCAGTAGTTTTTTCTTTCAAATTTATTGTCCATTGCTTAAATAAGTCTAGTATATGGTAAAGTGGGCTTGTCTAACTCTACCGATAGTAATATACAATATGGTCCACTAGCATAGTTATTACATTTTGTTTAGGATGGATATTAATCCTAATGGAGATGGTTTGGAGAATATCCTTCTTTGCCTGGAGCATGATGTCACTTTATGAAATGTAATTTTTAAAATGCCCTGAACTATTTCATTTACTGCCAAGATTTTGAAAGAACGGTGTGATTCAATGCTTTGGTAAAAGTACAAATATGTAGCTTCATTGGGAGGTCTCAATCAGAGCTGCTGACAACATGAAAGGAAAAACATGCCGTAATGTAGACATAGAGCGGAATATAGTCAGGAGGGCTTTTAACCACAATTGGTGAAATTTGCTTTCCCCAGGACATTCATTCTAAAACATTTTGTTTTTCACAGCACTGTTTTATGTGTTGCTCATGACACCATTTGTTATATATTTCAGGAATATGACTGAAATTGGACAATAAAGAAACCAAATTGAGGGCACATAATTTTTAGAGAGCAGAAAATCCTCATGGTTAAATTTGAATCCTATAATTTATATTATGTTGGAGAAAGAACAAATGGACATTTATTACAATTCTTCATTGTTTCACTCTGGGATGTGGTTTGGTTTGCTTTATTATGTGGTCGTCCATGGCTGTTTCCTTTTATCAAAAACAGTTTAGACTTTTTTAAAATATGCATTCACATTAGTCATTTTAGAGGAATTAACTAAGACCCCAGGTGCACAACCTATACCTGGACCTATTACTTTTGGTCCCTTTAAAAACAGGATGGCACGTGTTAAAGAGCTGATACTCCTAAACCCTTCATCCAATTTTAATGTGGATACCCTCAAATGAAAGCTGAACGTCTGAACTTCAACTGCATCTGAATTGTTTTGTTTAAAATTCATTGTGGTAATGTCTATAACCAAAATTAGAAAAATGTTGTCTCTGTCCAAATATATATGGACCTAACTGTAATTCTAATAGTTACATCTTGAAAAAAATTGTAAATAAACATTGGGGTATATTGAAGGAAGACAAAGTGATCGGAGAATCACTAGCCGAATATCCCAGATTTGTCTATAAGAGGGCGAACAATCTGGGCAATATAATAGCTCCATCTGTACGTAAACCTGCGTCGCCAACATTACCGTACACATCAAAGGCCCTGTCTGGCTTTTTTCAATGTAAAAAATGTTTACCGTGTAGAAAATTAAACACGATAAACAATTGAGTATTATTAATCAAGATAACGAAGTAAAAATTAAGGACTTCATAACTTGTTTTACCCAAGGAGTAATTTATGGTATAAAATGCCCGTGTGGGAAACTATATATAGGGCGTATTATACGACCAATGAGCGTACGTATTGGGGAACACTTACACAATATTAGCAAAAAGTTTGCGGGTCACCCTCTATCACAACACTTTGAGAAATACCATGAGGGCTCAATAAAAGACATTGTGGTTATTGGGATTAAAATAGTGAAAAAGAGCTGGCGGAAAGGTAATTTCATCCTCCAGATGCCAAGGGAGGAGAGCAAGTGGATTTTTGAAATGAACACACTGATTCCAAATGGACTTAATAGCGAAATTGAACTCTTTGCTTTTAATAAGTAGATTCAGCGCTTCCAGCTGATATATGATATATAAGCACCTTCGTTATGCACCGGACCATCCCTGAGGAAGGAGTCTGCTGACTCCGAAATGCGTTGGATAGAACTTTTTGGTCCTAGGTAGGGTTGAGCGACTTTTTATAGGATCGGGTCGGATTTCACGAAACCCGACTTTTTCAAAAGTCGGGTCGAGTGAAATCGGCCGATCCTATAGAAAAGTTGGGGTCGGGGTCGGCCGAAACACGACACCCAATGCAGTGCATTGGGTTTCTAATGGTTCCCAGGGTCTGAAGGAGAGGAAACTCTCCTTCAGGCCCTGCGATTCATATTATTGTGTAAAATAAAGAATAAAAATAAAAAATATTGCTATACTCACCCACGGACGCGCCCTGGTTGTAACCGGGAGCCTTCCTTCCTAAGAATCAGAGGTTGAAGGACCTTTCGATGACGTCGCGGCTTGTGATTGGTCGCTGTTATGGCTGGCAATCAGGCAACACAGCGTGCAGTAATCAGCGCACATACAGAGATCTGGCAAAAACCCAAAACAATAGGACGAGCTCTGAGACGTGGAATCTCTGTAGACTGCAGTACCTGAACTGTCCTCACACAACTGGAAGCAGCAGTGGATTGCGCCTATCACTACCTATGCAACTCGGCACTGCCTGAGGAGCTGACTAGCCTGAAGATAGAAATACAAGCCTGACTTACCTCAGAGAAATACCCCAAAGGAATAGGCAGCCCCCACATATAATGACTGTTAGCAAGATGAAAAGACAAACGTAGGAATGAAATAGATTCAGCAAAGTGAGGCCCGATATTCTAGACAGAGAGAGGATAGCAAAGAGAACTATGCAGTCTACAAAAAACCCTAAAACGAAAACCACGCAAAGGGGCAAAAAAGACCCACCGTGCCGAACTAACAGCACGGCGGTGCACCCCTTTGCTTCTCAGAGCTTCCAGCAAAAGATAATAACAAGCTGGACAGAAAAAACAGAAAACAAACTAGAAGCACTTATCTAGCAGAGCAGCAGGCCCAAGGAAAGATGCAGTAGCTCAGATCCAACACTGGAACATTGACAAGGAGCAAGGAAGACAGACTCAGGTGGAGCTAAATAGCAAGGCAGCCAACGAGCTCACCAAAACACCTGAGGGAGGACGCCCAGAGACTGCAATACCACTTGTGACCACAGAATTCACAACAGTACCCCCCCCTTGAGGAGGGGTCACCGAACCCTCACCAGAACCCCCAGGCCGACCAGGATGAGCCACATGAAAGGCACGAACAAGATCTGGGGCATGGACATCAGAGGCAAAAACCCAGGAATTATCTTCCTGAGCATAACCCTTCCATTTGACCAGATACTGGAGTTTCCGTCTAGAGACACGAGAATCCAAAATCTTCTCCACAATATACTCCAATTCCCCCTCCACCAAAACAGGGGCAGGAGGCTCCACAGATGGAACCATAGGTGCCACGTATCTCCTCAACAACGACCTATGGAATACATTATGTATGGAAAAGGAGTCTGGGAGGGTCAGACGAAAAGACACCGGATTGAGAATCTCAGAAATCCTATACGGACCAATAAAACGAGGTTTAACCCTCTATTGGAAATCATTGAATTGGCTCCTTGTACTGTTATGGCTGGCAATCAGGCAACACAGCGTGCAGTAATCAGCGCACATACAGAGATCTGGCAAAAACCCAAAACAATAGGACGAGCTCTGAGACGTGGAATCTCTGTAGACTGCAGTACCTGAACTGTCCTCACACAACTGGAAGCAGCAGTGGATTGCGCCTATCACTACCTATGCAACTCGGCACTGCCTGAGGAGCTGACTAGCCTGAAGATAGAAATACAAGCCTGACTTACCTCAGAGAAATACCCCAAAGGAATACTGTTATGGCTGGCAATCAGGCAACACAGCGTGCAGTAATCAGCGCACATACAGAGATCTGGCAAAAACCCAAAACAATAGGACGAGCTCTGAGACGTGGAATCTCTGTAGACTGCAGTACCTGAACTGTCCTCACACAACTGGAAGCAGCAGTGGATTGCGCCTATCACTACCTATGCAACTCGGCACTGCCTGAGGAGCTGACTAGCCTGAAGATAGAAATACAAGCCTGACTTACCTCAGAGAAATACCCCAAAGGAATAGGCAGCCCCCACATATAATGACTGTTAGCAAGATGAAAAGACAAACGTAGGAATGAAATAGATTCAGCAAAGTGAGGCCCGATATTCTAGACAGAGAGAGGATAGCAAAGAGAACTATGCAGTCTACAAAAAACCCTAAAACGAAAACCACGCAAAGGGGCAAAAAAGACCCACCGTGCCGAACTAACAGCACGGCGGTGCACCCCTTTGCTTCTCAGAGCTTCCAGCAAAAGATAATAACAAGCTGGACAGAAAAAACAGAAAACAAACTAGAAGCACTTATCTAGCAGAGCAGCAGGCCCAAGGAAAGATGCAGTAGCTCAGATCCAACACTGGAACATTGACAAGGAGCAAGGAAGACAGACTCAGGTGGAGCTAAATAGCAAGGCAGCCAACGAGCTCACCAAAACACCTGAGGGAGGACGCCCAGAGACTGCAATACCACTTGTGACCACAGAATTCACAACAGTACTGTTATGGCTGGCAATCAGGCAACACAGCGTGCAGTAATCAGCGCACATACAGAGATCTGGCAAAAACCCAAAACAATAGGACGAGCTCTGAGACGTGGAATCTCTGTAGACTGCAGTACCTGAACTGTCCTCACACAACTGGAAGCAGCAGTGGATTGCGCCTATCACTACCTATGCAACTCGGCACTGCCTGAGGAGCTGACTAGCCTGAAGATAGAAATACAAGCCTGACTTACCTCAGAGAAATACCCCAAAGGAATAGGCAGCCCCCACATATAATGACTGTTAGCAAGATGAAAAGACAAACGTAGGAATGAAATAGATTCAGCAAAGTGAGGCCCGATATTCTAGACAGAGAGAGGATAGCAAAGAGAACTATGCAGTCTACAAAAAACCCTAAAACGAAAACCACGCAAAGGGGCAAAAAAGACCCACCGTGCCGAACTAACAGCACGGCGGTGCACCCCTTTGCTTCTCAGAGCTTCCAGCAAAAGATAATAACAAGCTGGACAGAAAAAACAGAAAACAAACTAGAAGCACTTATCTAGCAGAGCAGCAGGCCCAAGGAAAGATGCAGTAGCTCAGATCCAACACTGGAACATTGACAAGGAGCAAGGAAGACAGACTCAGGTGGAGCTAAATAGCAAGGCAGCCAACGAGCTCACCAAAACACCTGAGGGAGGACGCCCAGAGACTGCAATACCACTTGTGACCACAGAATTCACAACAGGTCGCGTGAGCGGTCACATGGGCGTCACGTGACCAATCACAAGCCGCGACGTCATTGAAAGGTCCTTCAAGCGCTGATTCTTAGGAAGGTAGGCTGCGAGTTAGAACCAGGGTGCGTCCGAGGGTGAGTATATTCCTAACTTTAACATCCCCATCAATGATCCCCTCTCCCAATCTGCCTCTCATCTTCTCTCTCTAACTTCTTCATTCAACCTCTCACAGTTTACTAATTCTCCTACGCATGAGGACGGGAATACTCTGGACCTGGTTTTCTCCCGGTCCTGGATTGCTGCACGACTTTACTAACTCCACTCTCTCGTTCTCAGAGAACAACCTTCTTTCCTTCTCTGTCAAGAATTGTCTCCTCACCCAGGAC
The DNA here is from genome assembly GCF_032444005.1 of Ranitomeya imitator. Lineage (NCBI taxonomy): Eukaryota > Metazoa > Chordata > Amphibia > Anura > Dendrobatidae > Ranitomeya > Ranitomeya imitator. Next base: position 477,672,700 of record NC_091286.1, read on the forward strand.
ACCTCCACTTACCACACTTATCGGAATACACGTACCATTAATACCCAGCAGCTTATGGACAACCTCCATACATATTTAGCCCCCATCTTCTCCCTCTCCTGTCCAGACTTAGCATTGTCACACTTCAATATTACACTGAAGAATGCCCTGGATGAAGCAGCACCTTCTACATGCAGAAAGACCCGACACAGACAACGGCAGCCCTGGCACACTATGCAGACACGCTTTCTTCAGCGTTGCTCAAGGTGTGCAGAGCGGCAGTGGAGAAAATCTTTCTTAGCAGAAGACTTCATCCACTATAAGTTCATGCTCAAAACCTATAACTCTGCCCTTTCTCTGGCCAAAACAATCCTACTTCACCACCCTCATCACCTCACTATCCAACAACCCAAAACTACTTTTTGACACCTTAAACTCCCTCCTGAAACCTAAAGTACAGGCCCCCATCTCCAATCTCAGTAGTGAGGATCTGACCACTTATTTCCTAGAAACAAATCAACCACATCCATCAGGATATCTCAGCCCAATCTCCTCAGTGCCTGGATCCCCTTCCCTGCCACACCTCAAGCTCATTAGACGTCTTTGAGCCTGTTTCAGAAGAAGAAGTTTCCAAGCTCCTCACTTCTGCTCGACCTACAACCTGCAATAGTGACCCCATTCCTTCACCTCTCCTGCAGTCTCTCTCACCAGTGGTCACCACTCACCTGACTAAAATATTTAACCTCTCTCTTTCTTCAGGTATCTTTCCCTCCTCATTTAAACATGCCATCATTACCCCTTTACTTAAAAAGCCATCCCTGTACCAGAACTGCATGGCTAACTACAGACCTGTCTCTAACCTTTCCTTCATCTCTAAACTCCTGGAACGCTTGGTCCACTCCCGTCTAATCCGCTATCTCTCAGATAACTCTCTTCTTGACCCCTTACAATCTGGTTTCCGCTCTTTACACTCCACTGAAACTGCCCTCACTAAAGTCTCTAATGATCTAATAACAGCTAAATCCAAAGGTCATTGCTCTCTGCTGATTCTCCTTGATCTATCTACCGCATTTGATACTGTGGATCACCAGCTCCTTCTCACTATGCTCCGCTCCATAGGCCTCAAGGACACAGCCCTCTTCTGGTTCTCCTCCTACCTCTCTGACCGCTCCTTCACTGTCTGTTTTGTCGGCTCCTCTTCCTCTCCTAGTCCCCTTACTATTGGAGTTCCGCAAGGCTCAGTCCTAGGCCCCCTCCTCTTGTCTCTTTACATGGCCCCTATTGGACAAACGATCAGCAGATTTGGGTTCCAGTATCATCTCTGTGCTGATGACACCCAATTATACGCTTCTTCCCCCGACATCACCCCTAACCTAATTCAAAATACCAAGGATTGTCTGTCTGCTGTCTCTAACATCATGTCCTTCCTCTATCTGAAACTAAATCTCTCCAAAACTGAACTACTTGTGTTTCTCTCTTCTACTAACCTCACTCTACCCAACATCGAAATTACCCTGGAGGGTTCAACCATAACTCCCAAGCAGCATGCCCGCTGTCTTGGGGTCATATTCGACACCGAACTTTCCTTTACTCCCTATATCCGATCACTCACTCGCTCCTGTCACATGCATCTTAAAAACATCTCCATAATCCGACCTTTTCTCACCTTTGAAACTGCTAAGACTCTTACTGTCGCTCTTATTCATTCTCGTCTGGACTACTGCAACTCTCTTCTGATCGGTCTCCATCTTTCCAAACTTTCTCCTCTCCAATCCATCTTGAATGCAGCAGCCAGGGTCATTTTTCTGTCCAGCCGCTTCACCGATGACTCCATCTTGTGCCAGTCATTACACTGGCTACCCATTCGCTACCGGGTCCAGTATAAACTCACCTCTCTCACCCACAAAGCTCTCCACAGTTCTGCACCGCCTTATATCTCCTCTCTCTTCTCCGTCTATCGCCCTACACGTGCCCTCCGTTCTACAAATGACCTAATACTAACATCCCCCGTAATCCGAACCTCGCACCTCCGTCTCCAAGACTTCTCTCGTGCTGCACCAGCTCTCTGGAATGCACTTCCCCAGACGATCAGACTGATACCTAGCCCCGACCTATTCAAGCGCGCTTTAAAAACCCATCTCTTCAAACAAGCCTACCACATCAACTACTCAGTAAACTAACTTTGTCCTGTTCCCTCCTTCCAAATATTATCTGCATGTGAATCTGCACCCTACTATTCATCTGTCTCCACACCCTCCATGCACATGATAACTGCACTTGATACTTGACTATTGCACTTAAACACACGGGCTGATGACCGGATCATGCAGCTTTATATGAAAATCCCTATTTATTATAATTGCCAGACCTGAAATAACAAGCACTTTTCACCTATTGTGTCCCCTCATTTCCTTGTAGATTGTAAGCTTGCTAGAAGGGACATCACCCCTAATGTCACTGTTTAAATTGTCTTAACTTGTACTGCATTTATTGTCTGTACATGTCCCTGCTTAATTGTAAAGTGCTGTGGAATATGTTGGCGCTATATAAATAAAAATTATTATTATATTATTATTATTAAGTCGTATTGAATAAATTACCACTGTCATCAAGTACAATATGTCACAAAAAACAATCTCTGAATCAGTGGGATCCGTTGAAGCGTTCCAGAGTTATAACCTCATAAAGTGACAGTGGTCCGAATTGTAAAAATTTTGCCCGGTCATTAACGTGCAAACAGCCTTGGGGGCTAAAAGAGGCTTATCAAAGTGACTGTTTTCAAGAGGATCCATGTAAAAAAAGAAAATGAGTCCAACGGTTTTCATTTTGCAACGCGTACAGTTCCTATTTAATACATTACAAATGGATTACAACTTAACATGTGAACAGCGCCTTACATTGTAGCTCTGTTCAGGTACGTATCTATGTGCCCTTATGTGGCAATATAGAAAGGAGTTATTCTGAGCAGTAACAGATTTACAATATTAGTACCTCTTCAATTTAACAATTTAGTTAAACAATTTAGTTCCTCTAATCCAACATAAATGAAAGGTATATTAATAATTTATCATGGAAAAAAAGTAGAAATTAGCAAATCTGCTGAATTTATGAGGAAAATTTATTTTACCTTGAATTTATTAATTGCAATTTGAATGTGATTTGATGGCCATTCGGAAAGATGTTTATTATGCTCTGAGTTCTCCCGACCCTAAATATAATTATAGTATTGGCTGGAAGAGTTTTTAAAACAATACAATTTCATAAACCACCTATCCCTTCTGCCATAGCTATCGGCTGGTCTACTACTCGCAAGTCTCACTAACTTCCAGGCCTCTCTTCACTCTCCGCTACTTCGCTAGCACTTCCATCTCCAACTGGGCTTTGACAACCCGCCATTTTTCTGGATTTGCATGAATGAATTTCTTTCAAATTCAGATTTGCTGAAATCTGCACATTTTTAGATATTTGAAATGAATTTGATTTGTTTAGAACCTATTCGCTCATGTTTAGTAAAAATGCATTAAAACATTGACTTTTATGAAAATCTGATGTAGTTTTAGGTCAAATTTATCTAGAAATATGGAAAATTTTGGAGGTTTCTCAGACTTCCAAGCACCAGTGTAACAATATACAATGGATAGCTTCAATTTACAGAATTAGCAGAATGTCTAATAGAAAAATGTGTGACACGGGAAAGAACCGCTGAACACGGTCACCATATCTAGTCACTAGCGCGCTTTTAGGTCTGACAGCTCTGAATTATAACTGTTGTGGGATCTTATCTCATTAACTGAAAGGGGAGAATAAAGCATCAGACAATCATAAAAATAATTTGGCACTGGGAATCCACTTAGGAGCAGCTGTCAAACAGGTTGGAAGATAAACTTCTGAATAAAAAGAATAGAGGGCTTTGGTGTCAAGACATATGCTTTCTGCACTTTATAGACTTCTTAATGATATGAAGTGCTTGTGTTTATGCAGAACAGCCAGACACTCCATATATGATATTGATTATACCTTAACCCCAATTTAGTAGAGTCTTGCTTCTGCTCCTAATCAGATATTGCAGCGGCATTTTTAAACGTCCCTTAATGCCAAGACATATTTTATCTCTGAAGGCTGTAGCAGGAGATAGGGGCTTTGTTTTGCTTCTCCTTGTGGCTGTGAGCCCAGGTTTAGGACACTGAAGTCCCTTTGGGGCTCTTCCCTGGCAGACTCCATCCAGAAATTTAAAGCATACATCTTTATCACGGTGCTTTTGTCAGACAACATTAGATAATTAATTGCCCATTTGTCAGCCGTGCACTGAAGATGTAAAAACCCCAGACACAATCAGGATAAATATAGATGCTCTCAAAAGACGTTTTATGCTGTCACAAGACTCGGGCAAGCATATTTTAACTATTATATGAGGCTCATTATTAATCACATGTACTGTTAATTAATTACCAGCCTCTGTGTCTTGCAGCCTATGACTTTCAATTTGGTTAAAGAGCTAATTGGCAAGCATGCTGCGCACCTCACTCACATAGCTGGTTAATTGTTATTAATGATGTTTTATACTGGTCTACCTGTGTGTCGTTTAATCAGAATAATCATTTGTACAGTTTATACCTTTTATAATTCTCACAATACAAAGTTGAATTTTAGGCAAAATTTGTAATGGATTTTAAAATGGAAAAATGGTTTAGTTCCACTTTGATGCAACTATTAGACGCTATCACTTTATATATTTAAATCCTACTATACAAGCTAAGTAGAGATGTGCAGATCAATGTGTATAGGACTGAGATTGAGTGGAATTTCATGAAATTCATGGTTTAACAAATTTGAATACTTTGAGATTCAATTTGTATGTTGGCAAAAAAAACTTGTCTGACACCATTTCCCACTGCTGAAGCATCAGAGAGTGGGATAATGTCTTCTCGTGTGGCCGCGAAAGCTTCTCCATAGTGTCTGTAGCTATGACATCTAGGAGATTATCATACCTTGTACATTGGTGGACAGAACCTGGGCCATGACAGATCAGCAGTTCCCAGGGGAGCACAGATTGTACAGCACAGTGGTTTTCCCTCGCTAGAGTCACTGGGAGGGTCTCTCTTCTGTAGAGTGTAAGCTCTTATAGTCAATGGAGCTCTCTATTTCTTTCTCCTTTCCCCTGCACCACGTTTTTTCTGCTTCTCATTGGTGTCTGTTTATAGTACTGCAGCAGCGGCATCTCATCTATAACACATGACCGATCCCTAGTCTTTAGCAGTGATTCCAAGGAAGATATATTAAGACTGCCGGGACCACTAATTGGCTGCAGAAATCACATGTTGTTGACAATAATGTCACAGGTTCTCCTCCTGCTTGTCTGATAGCCTCTATAAAATGAGACTTCAGGCAAGGGAGCCATCAGTCAATAGGAAGTGCTGGGAGTGGAATAGAGCTGGAGTGACAGAGGCTTCAGATCTACAGATTCATCTGCATATCAATTCAAACACTAGTTTTTCAGTAATGGTCATGCTGGCCATGTAAAGGTATTGCTGGACTTGTCTTTTAAAAAGCAAAATGCACTTCTGAATAGTTTTGGAAAGAAAATCCTTCTGAATGGTTCCTTTTTAAGATCATAGCATTTTTATTTACATTTTTTTAGCTCTAGACATGTGGATAGTTTTTTCTTCAATTATACAGTATTTTTACACAGATCAAAACCTTTGTCTCAATTGCCAGCTGTCTGATTTACAATTTGTATAGAAATTCATTTCTTTTTCTTGCTAAGGAAAGAGTTTTTTTTATTCCTTAGTCTTAGGTTTTCCTGTCTACATATAACTAATTGAACCCAAGCTCCCATTCTCTTTCCAACGTTGTCACCTGTTTGGTCATTTGTTTTCTTACTTCCTCCCAAAAGATGTAAGATGCTTCTGTTGTACTGAAAGGAAGGAAAGGCTTTTTCCCTTAAAATGTTAATTTCAAGGCTGACTGGTTCATAGTCAGTTCATAGTATCATTCAAAGCTTGCTTCACATGAGTATCATTTGTCTCACCTGCAGCTTTTCAATTTAGTGGAAATACTGATTTTAGTTGTCCATAATTGTATTTAATTGGGCACTATAAGAGCAATTAACAATTAGGTTTACTGTAATTGTTTTTGCCTTATATTTGCCTTATTGTTATTTAATATTCATATAGTCTTCACCTCCATTTTTATCTCTTGCAAATTGGTGCATCCAGTTCGTTTTCTGTCATGATCAATGGAGTGGTGGTGTCAACTGGTTTGACTGATGTTCCAGGAGCAGTGACCTCTTCAGACCTCAGCCCTGTGATCTTAAGTACAGACAAGTTGGCACGTAACAGGCACAGTACAGGATATGATATCAAGGAGGCTCAAATTGGGGATTAGTAGAATCTAGAAGGTTCTACCATCAAAGCCACTGTTCAGTCATACCCTAAAAAATGATATCTAAATCGATTCTTACAGGGGTTATTTACCTGCTAATTATTTTCATTGGAATTTTCTGCTTGAGAGCTTTGTTTCTTAATCACAGGAGATCTGTGATCAATGGGGCTAGGAGGTTCAGCGTGCCACTGGGCAGAGCACTTTTTGAGAGCGACATTGATACAGGTAATATGCCCATGGCGGAGGGTAGTTGGAATTCAAATGTTTTGGTGATAATATCAGTATGAATCATTGAGGGAGCGCAAACTTATGGGCTGGTGGTCCAGGTCGTGTGTTAGCCGTATTATGTTATTGGCAGGATTGCATTGAATCATATGCATCTACTTACTACAGACTTAGTCTAACCTATAATACTTACTACAGACTTACTCTAATCTATAATGTCTTGCCCTGTTGTTACATGACAGCAATTTTGAACTTTATTTGTATCTATTGGTGTACTGGCATTAATCAATACTTTTATGTTTCCAATACCACAGCATGTGCAATATTTACACTAATTATTCCATGTGTTCTTACGATTTGTCGAGCTCTGGCTGACCTCATTTTCGTTTGGTTTGTTTGAGGCACCTTATCCAGTGTTTATTTATGTATTTATATGTATTTTTTAATATTTGTAATAAAGGTATTAAGTTATTTTACATTTGTATGTGGCACTTCTTTTGAGCACAGTCTAATTAACTGTGGGATTAGTATGTCTCAGTACCTATACAGAGTCTGAGGAAATCTAAATCCCTGTTTGCCTTAAAGAGAACATGTAAGGTCCCTCGTATGGTCCAATCCAGCATCATTCAGTTATGTTAATAAACTCCCTCCCTAACCAGCCCTGTATAACATAATTCAGTTAAATAAATGCTTTAAAAAGCATTTATAACCCCCGCTTTTCCTATGATAATGAGGGCTTTGACTAGTCAATGGGGCATTAGTTCCCCAAACTAGTCAGCCTTGTTTCTGTGTTATCACGCCCCTGTGAGTGTGATAACATAATTTGTATGAGCTGGCCACATTGCCAGCTCCAGCAAATCTGCGCACATGCGCAACTCATTCCGGCAGCATCACTGCGCGTCTGAAGCCAGGTGTATGTTCCCGACTTTAGAGGCGAGCACTGCACATGACGGGAAGTCATCTTCTGAACTTATGGACATGCGCAATGTGCACCTCTGAAGCCAGGAACCATACACCTTGTCTCATGGACGCACTGCGCATGACACATAGTTGAATGCTGCTGGATTGGACTTGACAGGTTCCCTTTAAGCCAAAAAAGATATACTTGTTTTGATCCTTCATTAAACATCAACTTTTATTAATGAATTGAATATTGTGAACGTAAACAGATGAGCTTAACAAGATGAGCAAGAATGCAGAACTTTCATTGCTCACATAAGGGGCCAGTTGGAAAAATGATGATTGCCATATAATCGTGCTAGTTAAAATGTCTCTAACAGCTAATGAAATAGTTGAAAACAACTTGGCAGCATTACAGAAACTTGGTGCAGTATAGCCCTACAACATTTGAAGATGCCGTCAACCTTTTCAACAATTGGGGGTTCTTGAGTCTTCAAGGCTTTACCCTAACAAACTAGTCAACCCAGAGAAGTATTACAAATTGACTAATTCAAGAAAATAATGCTGCCCAAAATGGTTGCAAACATACAAACTCTTCTGCCCCTTTATAGGGGGTTATCCGGGACTTTTATTTTTTTACAATGTGCCTAAATACGAACAGGCAGATAGTAGCGAACAACTTGCATGTTGTGCCAGCACTGATCTCTGCTTGCACAGAGCAGTCACAGAGCGCTCCTGACGATGATTTAAAGGCTTCCACTGACGTTGCATCAACAGAACAGCAACTTTTCTTCCGCTCTGCTCTCTTGACAGAGCATGATTGCAGACATCATACTGATTGATGACTGACTCCCCACTGCCTAACTACGAGAAGTCACACCATGTTGAAAAAGTAGACCGGAAGAAGAAGAGCTGCTCAGTTGGCGTGAAGCAGCTGAATTGCCACCATGTGTGGCCAGTGTCAGCACTGGGCATGAGAGGTAGGTAGGTAGGTAGAGGTAGGTAGCTAGCAACTACCAGCTTGATAGTAAAAAAAAGTCCTAGAAAACCACTTTAAGTGTAAGCCATAGTCAAGGAAACAAATAGCAAATTAGTGGGAGGGCAGGGGAACAAAAATGAGGACTTGCAAACAGATGAAGATGAGAAAATAGTCACCCAGGAATGGTGTTTTTCAGGGGGCTAGAATATGTCTGCCATATTGTCACATTGTAGTCAGCTATCCAACTGTGTGTCAAAGGTCACATGCTGATCCCAAGACAATGGAACTTTTGTTCTATGGCTTGCCATTTATGATATTATAAAGTACAAAAACTAGATCAGACAAAACATTTATTTTAACAATTATTTCAATCTTAAATTTTATCTTTTGAGAAAAAGGTTATTTAAAAACTCATCAAATTATGATTGTTTTATAATTTTTTTGGCATGCAAAAAAAACCCATAATTATTTATTTGAGATAACTCTGATGCCACATATAGCTATACAATATTTATAGAAAATTAAATTCCACAAAAAATTATATTTGTAACAAATTGAAATATTAAAATTAACATATATGTTACAGATTCTATCAAATTGTTTATTACTACTATACCAATAATAGCTATGGTCTCGATTGATTAAGGTTAGTATCCACTTGACTTCAATGCATCTTATTAGTGTTGTTAACCTTCATACGCCTCATCAGAAATGTTAGCATTTTTGTGGTACTTAATGCCAGCACTTTTTGCTGAATTTGATAGGTGGACATAGTCACATCCCGTTGCACCTTGGCTTCTACCAAGCTCTTCCCATTTGACAGAGCTGGCCAGAACGAATATGGCAAACGTTAAGTTTTTTGTGCAAAATTGTTTTTTGCTACTTTTCAAAGTGTTTTACTGCAGTTTTCTGGTGAAAACTCTTAGATGAATTGCTCCCTACTGGTAGAGAACTTAGATAGAATTTTTGTGAAAATCAATTTGATTTGATTATGGAAATGAACTTGCAAGTGCCCTAAAGGCCTGGAAAGCCATTCAGCTCTCTTGAGTAAAGTCCACCGAATACCTCCACCTTAAGGTACCTTCACACATAACGATATCGTTAACGATATCGTTGCTTTTTGTGACGTAGCAACGATATCGTTAAGGAAATCGTTCTGTGTGACAGCGACCAACGATCAGGCCCCTGCTGGGAGATCGTTGGTCGCTGAGGAAAGTCCAGAACTTTATTTCGTCGCTGGACTCCCTGCAGACATCGCTGGATCGCTGTGTGACACCGATCCAGCGATGTCTTCACTGGTAACCATCGTAAAAGTAAAAAAAAACAAACACTACATACTTACCTACCGCTGTCTGTCCCCGGCGCTCAGCTTCTCTGCACTCCTTCTGCACTGGCTGTGAGCGTCGGTCAGCCGGAAAGCAGAGCGGTGACGTCACCGCTCTGCTTTCCGGCCGCTGTGCTCACAGTCAGTGCAGGAGGAGTGCAGAAAAGCTGAGCGCCGGGGACAGACAGCGGTAGGTAAGTATGTAGTGTTTATTTTTTTTACTTTTACGCTGGTAACCAGGGTAAACATCGGGTTACTAAGCGCGGCCCTGCGCTTAGTAACCCGATGTTTACCCTGGTTACCCGGGGACCTCAGGATCGTTGGTCGCTGGAGAGCTGTCTGTGTGACAGCTCTCCAGCGACCAAACAGCGACACTGCAGCGATCGACATCATTGTCGGTATCACTGCAGCGTCGCTGAGTGTGAAGGTACCTTTAGTCTTGATTTCTGGCAAGTACTGAAATCTTATGTATAAGTTGGCCCAATGTATGCATGGTACTTTCCCTGCTATGGATAGCGATCTCATTATCATGTGCAGTACATCTTTTGCCCACAGCAGGTAGGATACTATGCATACGCGAGGCCGGAACCTCATGGTGCATGACTGAGATTTTGGTGTCTAGCAGAATGATAAAACCATCAATCGAGTCCAAGGGGGATACATACTATTAGTGGGGGTATTTCTTCATAAAGAGAATGGGCTGGGGATCACAGCACTGAGATGATGCCCAGGTATGATTATGCAACACCCGCCTGGGCCGTGGGGTACTCAGAACCGGGTTGGATGGTTCTTAAAGGGGTGGTCATGGCAGCAGTGACCCAGTCCATGGCCCTGGGCGTGCAATTAAAGGGGATGGATGATGGAAAGGAATAAAGTTTATATAGGGAAAAGGGGAATGTTCATGACGTCACCTGTGGTATTCGGCAAGGGATGGCCGACGCTGCTTAAAGGGACTTCTGGGGCTGATGGTGTTGCAGCAGAGTTGGTATAGCTCCCCACGGGAAGAGCTTAGTCCCCAGGGCAATTAAAGAAGTGTATGATAAAGTTATTGATGGGTGGTAGTGGTGCAGGGCAAGCGTCGCAGGAAAGAATAGGCATACATCTGGCATTTATGACATCTCAAATCAGCAAAACTTCAGAGGAGAGCCTCGCTTTGCACATAAATAATTCAGATATTGCTACACATTTCATTGTTATGATAGCGTCAGAACTTGTGCTGTGCGTTCCTGAAGCGACTTGTACTTTTAATCACTGAATAGACGTTTAAATAATTTGTCTTTATTTTATTGTTGTTGATTAAATGTCTGTGCATTCAGTTTTACAATACATTTTTGGCTACAGAAGTCATACATATTTAGGCTAAAAAGGTCTTAAAATTTGTTAAAAAATAATAAAAAGACATGTGGCTAAAATATTCTAAAATATGTATAGCCAGATCCTGAAATGTTGTATTTCTTTAAGATTTACAGAAACTTTAAATCTCTAGGTGTGTCTCTTCCACTGCCAGCATCTAATAAATTACAGTTATAATGAAGCAGTCATTTATTGTGAGCAGATGATAAATGGCTTGCCCTAGGAGGAACTAAAGAATAGGCAAGTAGATCATTTTCATATTTGGTGAAAACAATATTAAGTACCCAGACCTCAGTGATTGCCCTAATAAATGAATAATCTGAGGTGAGGGGCTGGCAGTCCGTGTAAAAAAATAACCTGAGCTTTCTCTGTCATTTGTCAGGCTTTGCTATGACAGCATGCATTATGGGTAAATGAGCAATCAGCAAGAACTATGTTATGGCTGGGGTGTTTTTGAGAAATTTATCATATGCTTTGCTTAGTACCTTTAAGACCTTAAGGCTTAATGGCTCTGGTGCATGACTATGAGTGAACACGCTTTCCTCAGATATAATACTACATTTACACCATATTCCATTCAATGATTAGCACAATTTTTTTAACATGAAAAATGACATTATTTTCATGTGCACAGCGTCTGCTTCATATTAGAATTCAGCTGTATAACCCACACAATGGGGACAGCGAGCTCCAAAGACGGGTCCTGCCTGTCTGCACAATGTAAATCATAGGGAAGAAATAATAATAATAATAATTACTATTATTACAATTGCTACCTTAATATAAAACATTATTTAACTATATCCCAAGGCTGAGTTCAGACAATGAGTTTTTGATGATTTTTTGACTCTACTTATTTTCGCTGCATAAAAAATGCAGCATCTTACAGTTCCAGCAATGTGGATGGCATTTAGAGAGATCTCGTGCCCTCTGTGATTCTTTTTAACGCAGCGTCAACTGACCTGCGGTCGGTGCATGTTTCAGATCCACAACATTTCAATTTGTCTTGCGGGTACGCTGAGTTTTATGTGCAGATTTTTCCCATAGAAATGGATTAGGCTACTTTCACACTTCCGTTTTTTTAAATCAAAAATAGTGAAAAACGGATGCAACACATCCAGTATTTCGACGGATCCGTTAGATGGTTCCGTCGAAAAACTGGATCCATTGCATCCGTTTTGTCCGCTTTTACCATCCGTTTCATCCGTTTTTTTGACGGATCCGTTTTCCATGCCTAAAAATGTGATTGGCTACTGGAACATAGGGAAACCAATATATTGACTGCCTGGCTGTCTTCAGGCTGGCAGGAGTCTTGCTGGCACATTTGGGTGTGACGCACCAGGCCTGGTTTATATAGATTTGGGGCCTGTCTGGCCCCAATTGGCTACAGATTCCTGATTCTGAGCATGCTCAGTGTAAAAAAACGGATTCCAGCGCTGGATTCTGTCACACAACGTATCACGACGGATCCTGCGTCCATAGGCTTCCATTCTAGTCAACGACGCATGCTTCAGGATCCGTCACAACACATTTTCCCGACGCAGACAAAAAAGTTACATTGAACGTTTTTTCCAGACGACGGTTCGTCAAAACACAACTGATCCATCGCATGACGGATGCGACGTGTGGCCATCCATCGCGATCCGTCGCTAATACAAGTCTATGGGAAAAAACGTGTCCTGCAGGCACATTTGCAGGATCCGTTTTTTTCCCAAAACGATGCATTGCAATGGATCTGAAAAGACGGAAGTGTGAAAGAGGTCTTAGATGCCGATAAAAAATGCACATGAGTTATTAATGCATTTTCGTGGGGGAAGGCTCTAAAATCACATGTAATCTGCACATGACTATATAAAAAAGTTTTGTCAAAGCCAAATACCAGGAAGTGTCAAAAACAAAGTAGCTTTATCTATAACATGACAAACCAAACGGAGATAAAAAACCGCAGTGAGAAAAAAACACACTCAAAAACGCAATGAAAAAAATGCAAGTAACCTTATTTATTTAAAAGGGGCAGAAAATCTGCAATATCAAAAACTCACCAAAAGCTCATTGTGGGATCATAGCCTTAAAGGTCTGTAAAATATACTGAAACCTCTTTGAAATGACCATCTAAAATTGCATTAAAAAAGTATGCAGTATGCATAATATATTGAGTTAGTGAAAATATATTTGCATTTCTTTGCTCCGGTGCTCGTTGCTCGGGTAGAACAATTTGTAATACTCGGGTACTTGGCCAGAACAACGAGCCCAATGTAAGTCTATGGGAAACCCGAACATTTTTACCGCGATCCCCCCCGGGGTCCTTTTAAGGTCTAAAAACGTCTGAAAATGATGGAAACACTGCTCAAATGACACAGGAACATCATGGGGATCGCTCCTGGAAGCATTTCTGTCTCCTAGGTCACAGCTGTAAACAATGTTGTCAGAGTTTCACCCCATTTTTACAGGTGCACCAAAAAACATAGAAAACCAAAACCCAAATGGGATTTTGCTGGGAAATATGTTAAGGAACATCTTTTCCAGGGTAATGACTTGTATATAAGGCAAAATAATTAACCTCAAACAAAAATGTTCCTCCACCACTTGAGCTATGTTCACACGCAGCGTTTTTGATGCGTTTTTCAACTTTAACATTGCTTTCAACCAATACAAATACATTCACTGGGAAACGTCATTGTAACATTTAACAACCCTAGCTGGCCATGTGGTGTGTGACACATAAGGAGACACATCTTGTTTCATTTATGAAGGAGGGACTCTTAAAGTCACAGAGCCTATTTTTAGAGGGACATCAAGCGGCATTAATCTTCTTAAAGGGCCATTAAATAGTGGGTCTCTTATACTGTTATTGCCTATGCAGTGAGTGGCTGGGCTGCCAAAAATTAGGATGCACCCCAATACCCCTTTCACTAGACCTACAGGAGGGCCTCCTGAAAAAATGTTGCATTAAATGCAAGGCCTGGCCTGTCCCAAAGTTACATGCAGTCCAATAACCTTTTCAGCAGACGTACTTGAGGGCCTCATGACAAAATTGTTCCCATTAGAAGAAAGTGTGTGTCCCATACTGTTTGCTTATGCACTGAATGCAAGGTCTGGCCTGCACCAATGTTACATGCACCCCAATAACTGTTTCAGCAAATGTACTTAAGGGCCTCATGACAACATTGTTCCCATTAGAAGAATATGTGTCTCCCATACTGTTTGCTTATGCATCAAATGCAAGGCCTGCCCTGCACCAAAGTTACATGCACCCCAATAATCCCTTGAAACTACATACTGGATGGCCACATGAAACAAAAGTTCCCATTATTTTTATTTTTTATTACCATAAATTTTGTCCATGAAGTGAATGCAAGGCCTGGACATAATTTGCACGCACCACCATCTCCCTTGGAAGAAACTTGGAGGAGGGTCTCATAGAAATGTTTTCACAATACAAAGGAGCGCTTCACTTATACTTGGAATGCCCATACACTACGTGCATGGGCTGACAAACATTTTTTAAACATTTTTTACAGGCATCATACACTCCCTGACAGAAGTTATGTCGCTTATCCATGTTATGTAAATAAAAGCTTATAACCTCACGTTAAATTCATTCATGGGTTGTATAAATTATTCTTTTGAAAGCTGAAACCCTCCGAAATGTGGTTTAGGTTAAGAAAATAAATTGGCATCAATGCAGAAATATTGATCAGTTAACCCCTTCCCGACCTGTGACGCCACGTAGGCGTCATGAAAGTCGGTGCCAATCCGACTTGTGACGCCTACGTGGCGTCATGAAGGGATTGTGTCCCTGCAGATCAGGTGAAAGGGTTAACTCCAATTTCACCCGATCTGCAGGGAGAGGGGGAGTGCCACTTCAGCCCAGGAGCTCTGATTGGCTGTTGAAAGTGAAACAGCATATCAGAGCGATTTGTAATATTTCACCTATGAAAACTGGTGAAATATTACTATCCAGCCATGGCCGATGCTGCAATACAATCGGCCATGGCTGGAAACCCTGATCTGCCCCCCCCATTGCCACCGATCTCCTCCCCAGTCCTCCATCCTGTGCTCCGCTCCCCTCCATCGTCCTGTCTGCTCCCCGTCCTCCTGTCTGCTCCCCCGTGCTCCGATACCATCCCCCCATGCTCCGATCCCCCCTTGTGCTCCGATCTCCCCCCTCATACTTACCGAGCCTCCCGGTGTCTGTCTGTCTTTTCCATGGGCGCCGCCATCTTCCAAAATGGCGGGAGCATGTGCAGTGCGCCCGCCGAATCTACCGGCCGGCAGATTTGTTCCAGGTACATTTTGATCACTGTGATAAAACCTATCACAGTGATCAAAATAAAAAAAAATAGTAAATGAACCCCCCCTTTATCACCCCCATAGGTAGGGACAATAATAATATAAAGAAAATATATATTTTTTTTCCACTAGGGTTAGGGTTAGAACTAGGGTTAGGGTTAGAATAAGGGTTAATGTTAGAACTAGGGTTAGGGTTAGAATTAGGCTATGTGCACATGGTGCAGATTTGGCTGCGGATCCGCAGCGGATTGGCTGGGGATCCGCAGCGGATTGACCGCTGCAGATTCGTAGCAGCTTTCCATCAGGTTTACAATACCATGTAAATCTATGGAAAACCAAATCCACTGTGCCCATGGTGCGGAAAATACCGCACGGAAACGCTGCGCTGTATTTTCTGCAGCATGTCAATTCTTTGTGCAGATTCCGCAGCGTTTTACACCTGTTCCTCAATAGGAATCTGCAGGAGAAATCCACACAAAAAAAACTCGAAATCCACAGTAAATCCGTAGGTAAAATGCAGTGCCTTTTAGCTGCGGATTTTTCAAAAATGGTGTGGAAAAATCTCACACGAATCCGCAATGTGGGCACATAGCCTTAGGGTTAGGGTTGGAATTAGAGTTAGGGTTGGAATTAAGGCTAGGGTTGGTAATAGGGTTAAGATTAGGCTTGTGGTTAGGGTTAGGGTTAGGGGTGTGTTGGGGTTAAAGCTGTGGTTAGGGTTGGGATTAGGGTTAGGATTAGGGTTAGGGATTGGGGTTAGGGGTGTGTTGGGGTTAGGGTTGTGGTTAGGGGTGTGTTGGGGTTAGGGTGGTGATTAGGGTTATGGCTACAGTTGGGATTAGGGTTAGGGGTGTGTTGGGGTTAGTGTTGGTGTTAGAATTGAGGGGTTTCCACTGTTTAGGCACATCAGGGTTCTCCAAACGCAAAATGGCGCTACCATTGATTCTAGCCAATCTTGCGTTCAAAAAGTCAAATGGAGCTCTCTCCCTTCCAAGCCCTGACGTGTGCCCAAACAGTGGTTTACCCCCACATATGGGGTACCAGCATACTTAGGACAAACTGGGCAACAACTATTGGGGTCCAATTTCTCCTGTTACCCTTGCGAAAATAAAAAATTGCTTGCTAAAAAATAATTTTTGAGGAAAGAAAAATTATCTTTTATTTTCACGGCTCTGCATTATAAACTTCTGTGAAGCACTTGGGGGTTCAAAGTGCTCACCACATATCTATATAAGTTCACAGGGGGGTCTAGTTTCCAAAATGGGGTCATTTGTGGGGGGTGTCAAACACATCTCCAGTCTCTTCAAATCTTTTTATAATTCTTTGTACTTGACGCTGAGACACATTAAAGGTGCCAGCCACCTCTGCAGTGGATCTGGTCTTCAGCCTCTTGATACTCCAGGTTTTGGTCACAGGGTGGATTTTTGGCATGTTGACAGAGCTCAAGTTGCAGTTCAAGTGAAGGTCTGGGGTGCTGGGTTTCTTTTTATACACACACACTAATTAACCGATCATTTACTGAGCGCAGGTGAGGATGTAAACTAGGATTGGGTGCATTATATAACCCGGCGACTAGGGTTGAGCGAAACGGGTCGGTCATTTTCATAAGTCGCCGACTTTTGGCAAAGTCGGGTTTCATGAAACCCGACCCGATCCCTGTGTGGGGTCGGCCATGCGGTACGCGACTTTCGCGCCAAAGTCGCGTTTCAATGACGCAAAAAGCGCCATTTCTCAGCCAATGAAGGTGGACGCAGAGTGTGGGCAGCATGATGACATAGGTCTCAGTCCCCACCATCTTAGAGAAGGGCATTGCAGTGATTGGCTTGCTTTCTGCGGCGTCACAGGGGCAATAAAGGGGCGTTCCCACCGACTGCCATCTTACTGCTGCTGATCTGAGCATAGGGAGAGGTTGCTGCCGCTTCGTCAGAAGCAGGAATAGCATTAGGCAGGGTCCATTAACCCCCAAACCGCTTGTGCTGTAGCGATTTCCACTGTCCAACACTACCATTTGTTGGCAGGGACAGTGGAGGCTACATTTTTTTTCCTCAGCGCTGTAGCTCATTGGGCTGCCCTAGAAGGCTCCCAGATAGCTGCATTGCTGTTTGTACGCCGCTGTGCAAACCAACTGCTTTATTCAAAGCACAAGTCCTGTTGCTCCTTCCTTTCTGCACAGCTTCCTTGTTTGTTTGTCCACACTGTTGACTTTTTTTGTGCAGCAGTCCACTCCTTGTTATTGCTGCCTGCCATACATTGCTGAGACTACTGCAGGGAGATAGTAATTGTAGGACAGTCCCTTTTTTTTTTGTTTCGTTATATCTCTTCAAGCCACTTTCTGCCACAGAAAATATACTCTAATACAGTGGCCCAGATTTATTCACTAGTCTCCCTGAAGAAGAAAAGAGTGCAGATTAAAATTGGCAAATCTGTATCAGTGGCAGTCCTGTGTGTGGCACCTGTCTCAAATTGTGTGGCACATTAAACCTAGTGTGTAATACTGGGTCAGATTTCTTTTAAATTCTTCCTGAAAAAAAAAATAGTGGGAGATTAAGATTGGCATTTCTGCTTCAGTGCCACTCCTGTGTGTGCCACCTGTCTCAAATTGTGTGCCACATTAAACCTAGTGTGTAATACTGGGTCATAATTCTTTTAAATTCTCCCTGAAAAAAAAATAGTGGGAGATTAAGATTGGCATTTCTGCTTCAGTGCCACTCCTGTGTGTGCCACCTGTCTCAAATTGTGTGCCACATTAAACCTAGTGTGTAATACTGGGTCAGAATTCTTTTAAATGCTCCCTGAAAAAAAAAATAGTGGGAGATTAAGATTGGCATTTCTGCTTCAGTGCCACTCCTGTGTGTGCCACCTGTCTCAAATTGTGTGCCACATTAAACCTAGTGTGTAATACTGGGCCAGATTTCTTTTAAATTCTCCCTGAAAAAATAAAAATAGTGGGAGATTAAGATTGGCATTTCTGCTTCAGTGCCACTCCTGTGTGTGCCACCTGTCTCAAATTGTGTGCCACATTAAACCTAGTGTGTAATACTGGGTCAGATTTCTTTAAAATTTTCCCTGAAAAAAAAAATAGTGGGAGATTAAGATTGGCATTTCTGCTTCAGTGCCGCTCCTGTGTGTGCCACCTGTCTCAAATTTTGTGCCACAGAACATATACTGTATGAGAGTGGGCCACATTTCTTCAATATTCTCCCAGAAAAAATAAAAAGGGGGAGATTTGAATTGTTAGTGTCTGCATCAGCGTCATTCCTGTTAGTGGCATATCTGTCTGCCACTGAAGCTGTGTACTGTTATACATTGGGCCTGATTTTCCCTGCAGTTTGACCCACCTATAAAGGGATATATAAATCCAACAGAAGTTTGAGTTCACCTTGTAACTGGTTTTACAGTAACAAATACCGTTAGTTTGGTTACGTTTTTCAAACAATGAGGAAGTCTGGTGGAAGAGGTCGTGGCTAGGGTTGAGCGAAACGGGTCGGCAATATTCAGAAGTCGCCGACTTTTGGCAAAGTCGGGTTTCATGAAACCCGACCCGACCCCATTTTGGGCAGCATTATTTTCTTGAATTAGTCAATTTGTAATTTTTCTCTGGGTTGACTAGTTTGTTAGGGTAATGCCTTGAAGACTCAAGAACCCCCAATTGTTGAAAAGGTTGACGGCTAGGGTTGAGCGAAACGGGTCGAAAATATTCAAAAGTCGCCGACTTTTTGCAAGGTCGGGTTTCATGAAACCCGACCCGACCCCTGTGTGGGGTCGGCCATGAAGTCGGCGATCTTCTGAATCTGGAATCGGAATTCCGATACCGATTCCCGATATGTTTAAGATATCGGGTATTGGTATCGCGCGACCAATCACAAGCCACGACGTCTCCGCGACGTCACCGCAAGGTCCTGGAAGGCTGATTCTATGGAAGGAAGGTTCCCGGTTAGTACCAGGGCGCGTCAGAGGGTAAGTATGGCGATATTTTTTATTTTAATTCTTTATTTTACACTTAAATATGGATCCCAAGGCCTGAAGGAAAGTTTCCGCTCCTTCAGACCCTGGGAACCATTGGAAACCCAATGCACTGCATTGGGTTTCGAGTTTTGGCCGACCCCGACCCCGACTTTTTTATAGGATCGGCCGATTTCACTCGACCCAACTTTTGAAAAAGTCGGGTTTCATGAAACCCGACCCGATCCTATAAAAGTAAAGGTCGCTCAACCCTAGTCGTGGCCGTGGGCGTTAATTGCCAGCTGGTAATGATGGTTGTGGTGGTGGAGCATCAGGTGGTCGTGGGAAAAGCAATATAGCACCTAAGTCTCGAGTTGTTGAGCCAGGTTCATCGTCTGGCTACATAAGGCCTCGAACGCTCCCTTTTCTGGGAGTAGGAAAACCGCTTTTAAAGCCGCAGCAGCAAGAACAAGTTTTGGCTTTCCTTGCTGACTCAGCCTCTAGCTCTTTCGCCTCCTCTTCTGAAACTGCTAAATGTAAAAGCAGCGCGTCGTTAGTGGATGTTCACAGTCAGGGGCAAGTCGCTTCCTTGTCTTCTTCACCAAGAACAACAGAAAAGGATGTGTCAGGCGACACAACGGGTTACTCCATGGAGCTCTTTACACATACCGTTCCTGGGTTAGAAAGTGAAAGAGTTAACAGGCCATGCCCATTACAACTTGAATCGGACATGGAGTCCACAGATGCACAGCCACAGCCAGATTACTATGCTGTTCCTTTGACTCAGACCACAACATTGCCCTCGCAGTGTACTGATCCAGAATCAGACCCTGATGAGACTATGGTGCCCCGTCACGAACGTTATACCACCGGCTTACACGGTGACACAGACGAAGTTGCACACGAGATAGAAGAGGAGGTCATAGATGACCCAGTTGTTGACCTCGATTGGCAGCCATTGGGGGAACAGGGTGCAGGCGGCAGTAGCTCTGAAGCGGAGGAGGAGGAGCTGCAGAAGGCATCAACATCGCAACAGGTTCCATCTGCCAGGCCCATATCTGGCCAAAAACGCGTGGCAAAACGTGTTGTAGGACAGTGTGGACATCCGGTTAAAGAAGCTCAGTCTGCAATGCCTGAAAAGGTATCTGATAGTAGAAAGAGTGCAGTCTGGCATTTTTTTAAACAACATCCAAATGATCAGCGCAAAGTCATCTGTCAAAAATGTTCAACTACCTTAAGCAGAGGACAGAATCTTAAAAGTCTAAATACAAGTTGCATGCATAGACATTTAACCACCATGCATTTGCAAGCCTGGACTCACTACCAAACGTCCCTTAAGGTTGTAGCACCCTCGGCCAATGAAGCTAGTCAGCAACGCTACATCCCTTCCCTCACTGTAAGCCCACCATTTCCCGTACCACCTGCAGCAAATGTGCAGATTTTTTCGCCAGGCCAAAGCAGTCAGGGAATCGCCAGTTTCGTAGTAGGAAACACTGCATCTAGGGCACCAGCAAGAATACCATATCCAACCCTCTCTCAGTCTGCCATGTCCACCGGCACCCCCGCTAGTTCCATGATCTGCAGCTCTCCAGTCCAGCTCACCCTACATGAGACTCTCGTTAGGAAAAGGAAGTACTCATCCTCGCATCCGCGTACACAGGGTTTGAACGCCCACATTGCTAGACTAATCGCATTAGAGATGATGCCCTAATGGTTAGTTGAAAGCGAAGCTTTCAAAGCCCTGATGGACTACGCAGAACCACGCTATGAGCTACCCAGTCGACACTTCTTTTCGAGAAAAGCCATCCCAGCCCTCCACCAGCATGTAAAAGACCGCATCGTCCATGCACTCAGGCAATCTGTGAGTACAAAGGTGCACCTGACAACAGATGCATGGACCAGTAGGCATGGCCAGGGATATTACGTGTCCATCACGGCTCACTGGGTTATTGTGGTGGATGCAGGGTCCACAGGGGACAGCAATATTGGGACAGTTCTGCCTAGCCCACAGTCTAGAAAACAGTTGGCTGTAGGCGTTCGCCCCCCTCCTTCTCCTCCTCGTCCTCCTGCAGAAGTAAGAGCTCGTCCACAGACCGCAGTCGCACGAGCACTCCATCCGCAGCTGCCACTGTTGCACACGAGGTGTCCCATTATGGGACACCTAGTGGCAAGCGTCAGCAGGCTGTATTGGCAGTCATGGCAGGGCACTGTACATCTTGAGGCAGGCAAGGTAGTGAGTGATAACGGAAGTAATTTTATGGCTGCCATAACCCTTTTCCAACTGAAACACATTCCTTGCCTGGCTCACACCTTAAACCTGGTGGTGCAGTGCTTCCTGAAAAGTTATCCGGGGTTACCCGACCTGCTCCTCCAAGTGCGCAGACTTTGCTCGCATATCCGCCGTTCGCCCGTGCACTACAGCCGTATGCAGAACCATCAGCGGTCTTTGAACCTTTCCCAGCATCGCCTAATCATCAACGTTGCAACAAGGTGGAACTCCACACTGCACATGCTTCAGAGACTGTGCGAACAGAGGCGTGCTGTTATGTATTTGTGGGAGGATACACATACACGGGCAGGCAGTTGGATGGCAGACATGGAGTTGTCAGGTGTGCAGTGGTCGAAGGTACAAGACCTGTGTCAAGTCCTTCAGTGTTTTGAGGAATGCACACGGCTGGTTAGTGCAGACAACGCCATAATAAGCATGAGCATCCCCCTAATGCGTCTGCTGATGCAAAGTTTGACGCACATAAAGGAGCAGGCGTCTGCAGCCGAGGAAGAGGGAAGCCTTGATGACAGTCAGCCATTGTCTGGTCAGGGCAGTCTACAGGACGAGGTAGCGGGCAAACAGGAGGATGAGGGGGATGATGGGGATGAGTATTTTTTGTATGAGGAAGCTTCTCCGGGGCCAATAGCAACTGGTGGTGTTGCAAGGCCGGGTTCAGGGTTTTTTAGGGAGACAAGTGACGTAGATTTGCCTGAAACTGCCCCTCAACCCAGCACAACCGCAGATTTAACAACTGGAACTTTGGCCCACATGGCGGATTATGCCTTACGTATCCTCAAAAGGGACCCACGCATTATTAAAATGATGACCGATGACGATTACTGGTTGGCCTGCCTCCTTGATCCTCGCTATAAAGGCAAATTTCAAAATATCATGCCACATGAGAACCTCGAACAAATATTAGCAACCAAACAAGCAACTCTTGTAGACAGTTTGATTCAGGCATTCCCAGCACACAGCGCCGGTGATGGTTCTCACACGAGCTGCAGGGGGCAACAGGGCAGAGGTGTTAGAGTTGCACAAATCAGAAGTGGTGTTGGACAGAGGGGTTTTCTGACCAGGTTGTGGAGTGATTTCGCAATGACCGCAGACAGTACAGGTACTGCAGCATCAATTCAAAGTGACAGGAGACAACATTTGTCCAGTATGGTTACTAACTATTTTTCATCCCTTATCGATGTTCTCCCTCAACCGTCATTCCCATTTGATTACTGGGCATCCAAAATAGACACCTGGCCTGAATTGGCAGAATATGCATTGCAGGAGCTTGCTTGCCCAGCAGCTAGTGTGCTATCAGAAAGAGTATTCAGTGCTGCTGGTTCAATATTGTCCGAAAAAAGGACTCATCTGGCTACCCAAAATGTTGATGATCTAACCTTCATTAAAATGAACCACTCATGGATTTCGAATTATTTTGCCCCACCTTTCCCGGCTGACACCTAGCTTTCCTATAAAAAGGTCTTGCTTGTGGACTCGTCTTACTGACTGTTCCAATCTCTTAATTTGCAGCTAATTTGCAGCAGCTGTTTGTCCAGCATACAACATGTTTACACCTCCCTAAATGGGCTAACTCCCCCACCCGTGAGAGTGCCGTTTGTCTGAAGAGGTGGGTGTGCCCACTTTTGGTCGACGGCACTGCAACTGGGTCCCTCATAGTACAATAAAGTGTCTCTGGCGGTGGTGGTGCGCACCCAACGTCAGACACACCGTTGTAACATGAGGGGCCCTGGGCCTGTACCGCCGGCCACAAGAGAGTTCCCCCCAGCTCAAACAGTGCTCTACCACTTGCAAAATTATCTCTCACAGCTCCACCAATGTTTAGTCTATGCGCTGACATCCTTCAATGCCTGGCACTGACAATACCAATTTGTTGACATGTATGATGCTAGTTAAAATAGTCAGGGTCAGTGTCCTATATTGACACCAGTAAATACTTAGCGCCAAATTACTATGTTGGAAAATCAGCAGAGGAGCCCACCCCTGTACCTAAGTATGCCACCCTTTTGTTTTTTGGTTTTGTTGTTTTGAGAGACATTAACATCTATTTATTTTTTGGGAGTACTAACTGTGTCAGACACTCCTTCCAATTGTCCTCCGCTGACCACACCAATGCTGCCTGTGTACCTCTGCAAGATAATTCAAACTGCTTTGAGCCTAATTTTTTTTATTTTAGGCCTACTAAGTCTGTCTGCTGTCCCTCCTTCCAATTGTCCTCCGCTGAACACACCAATGCTGCCTGTGTACCCCTGCAAGATAATTGAAACTGCTTTGAGGCTAATTTTTATTTTTTAGGCCTACTAAGTCTGTCTGCGGTCCTTCCTTCCATTTGTCCTCCGCTGACCACACCAATGCCGACCGTGTACCCATGTAACTTTTTGTCATCCTGCAGTGAGCCTACTTTGTGGTGTAAGGCCTACTAGCAGTGTCTGTCTGCGCCACTTAATACAGCTGTCCTCCTCTAAAAAAAAAAATGGCGGATTTTCAGCTTGTCAGAATTATATAACTGCATTGGGGCCACAAGTTTCGTTGTGGTCTACATACTGAGTCTTCCGCTCCAAGGTGTTCTCTCTGTTGCCTCTCCTTCGCTTCTATCTTGAAGCTCTTGTTAAGTAGTTGTTGAAACAACACTGCATTAGGCCTACAAGTTGGGTCTGGGTTGTAGAGACGATGTCTGCCGCTCCAAGGTGTTCTCCAGGTTTCCTCTCCATAGTTTCAATCTTCATGCTCTTGTTAAGTAGTTGTTGAAACAACACTGTATTAGGCCTACAAGTTGGGTATGGGTTGTAGAGACGGTGTCTCCCGCTCCAAGGTGTTCTCCAGGGTGCCTCTCCCTAGCTTCAATCTTCATGCTCTTGTTAAGTAGTCGTTGAAACAACATTGCATTAGGCCTACAAGTTGGGTCTGGGTTGTAGAGACGGTGTCTCCCGCTGCAAGGTGTTCTCCAGGTTGCCTCTCCATAGCTTAAATCTTCATGCTCTTGTTAGGTAGTTGTTGAAACAACACTGCATTAGGCCTACAAGTTGGGTCTGGCTTGTAGAGACGGTGTCTGCCGCTGCAAGGTGTTCTCCAGGTTGCCTCTCCCTAGCTTCAATCTTCATGCTCTTGTTAAGTAGTTGTTGAAACAACACTGCATTAGGCCTACAAGTTGGGTCTGGGTTGTAGAGATGGTGTCTCCTGCTCCAACATGTGTTCTCCAGGTTGCCTCTCCATAGCTTCAATCTTCATGCTCTTGTTAAGTAGTTGTTGAAAGAACACTGCATTAGGTCTATAAGTTGGGTCTGGGTTGTAGAGACGGTGTCTCCTGCTGCAAGGTGTTCTCCAGGTTGCCTCTCCATAGCTTCAATCTTCATGCTCTTGTTAAGTAGTTGTTGAAACAACACTGCATTAGGCCTACAAGTTGGGTTTTGCTTGTAGAGACGGTGTCTCCCGCTGCAAGGTGTTCTCCAGGTTGCCTCTCCCTAGCTTCAATCTTCATGCTCTTGTTAAGTAGTTGTTGAAACACTGCATTAGGCCTACAAGTTGGGTCTGGGTTGTAGAGATGGTGTCTCCCGCTGCAAGGTGTTCTCCAGGTTGCCTCTCCATAGCTTCAATCTTCATGCTCTTGTTAAGTAGTTGTTGAAACAACACTGCATTAGGCCTACAAGTTGGGTCTGGGTTGTAGAGACGATGTCTGCCGCTCCAAGGTGTTCTCCAGGTTGCCTCTCCATAGTTTCAATCTTCATGCTCTTGTTAAGTAGTTGTTGAAACAACACTGTATTAGGCCTACAAGTTGGGTATGGGATGTAGAGACGGTGTCTCCCGCTCCAAGGTGTTCTCCAGGGTGCCTCTCCCTAGCTTCAATCTTCATGCTCTTGTTAAGTAGTCGTTGAAACAACACTGCATTAGGCCTACAAGTTGGGTCTGGGTTGTAGAGACGGTGTCTCCCCCTGCAAGGTGTTCTCCAGGTTGCCTCTCCATAGCTTAAATCTTCATGCTCTTGTTAGGTAGTTGTTGAAACAACACTGCATTAGGCCTACAAGTTGGGTCTGGCTTGTAGAGACGGTGTCTGCCGCTGCAAGGTGTTCTCCAGGTTGCCTCTCCCTAGCTTCAATCTTCATGCTCTTGTTAAGTAGTTGTTGAAACAACACTGCATTAGGCCTACAAGTTGGGTCTGGGTTGTAGAGATGGTGTCTCCTGCTCCAACATGTGTTCTCCAGGTTGCCTCTCCATAGCTTCAATCTTCATGCTCTTGTTAAGTAGTTGTTGAAAGAACACTGCATTAGGTCTATAAGTTGGGTCTGGGTTGTAGAGACGGTGTCTCCTGCTGCAAGGTGTTCTCCAGGTTGCCTCTCCATAGCTTCAATCTTCATGCTCTTGTTAAGTAGTTGTTGAAACAACACTGCATTAGGCCTACAAGTTGGGTTTGGCTTGTAGAGACGGTGTCTCCCGCTGCAAGGTGTTCTCCAGGTTGCCTCTCCCTAGCTTCAATCTTCATGCTCTTGTTAAGTAGTTGTTGAAACACAGCATTAGGCCTACAAGTTGGGTCTGGGTTGTAGAGATGGTGTCTCCCGCTGCAAGGTGTTCTCCAGGTTGCCTCTCCATAGCTTCAATCTTCATGCTCTTGTTAAGTAGTTGTTGAAACACTGCATTAGGCCTACAAGTTGGGTCTGGGTTGTAGAGACGGTGTCTGCCGCTCCAAGGTGTTCTACAGGTTGCCTCTCCATGGATTCTATCTTCTAGCTCTCGTTAAGTAGTTGTTGAAACAACACTGCATTAGGCCTACAAGTTGGGTCTGGGTTGTAGAGACGATGTCTGCCGCTCCAAGGTGTTCTCCAGGTTGCCTCTCCCTAGCTTCAATCTTCATGCTCTTGTTAAGTAGTTGTTGAAACAACACTGCATTAGGCCTACAAGTTGGGTCTGGGTTGTAGAGACGGTGTCTCCCGCTGCAAGGTGTTCTCCAGGTTGCCTCTCCATAGCTTAAATCTTCATGTTCTTGTTAGGTAGTTGTTGAAACAACACTGCATTAGGCCTACAAGTTGGGTCTGGCTTGTAGAGACGGTGTCTGCCGCTGCAAGGTGTTCTCCAGGTTGCCTCTCCCTAGCTTCAATCTTCATGCTCTTGTTAAGTAGTTGTTGAAACAACACTGCATTAGGCCTACAAGTTGGGTCTGGGTTGTAGAGATGGTGTCTCCTGCTCCAACATGTGTTCTCCAGGTTGCCTCTCCATAGCTTCAATCTTCATGCTCTTGTTAAGTAGTTGTTGAAAGAACACTGCATTAGGTCTATAAGTTGGGTCTGGGTTGTAGAGACGGTGTCTCCTGCTGCAAGGTGTTCTCCAGGTTGCCTCTCCATAGCTTCAATCTTCATGCTCTTGTTAAGTAGTTGTTGAAACAACACTGCATTAGGCCTACAAGTTGGGTTTGGCTTGTAGAGACGGTGTCTCCTGCTGCAAGGTGTTCTCCAGGTTGCCTCTCCCTAGCTTCAATCTTCATGCTCTTGTTAAGTAGTTGTTGAAACACTGCATTAGGCCTACAAGTTGGGTCTGGGTTGTAGAGATGGTGTCTCCCGCTGCAAGGTGTTCTCCAGGTTGCCTCTCCATAGCTTCAATCTTCATGCTCTTGTTAAGTAGTTGTTGAAACACTGCATTAGGCCTACAAGTTGGGTCTGGGTTGTAGAGACGGTGTCTGCCGCTCCAAGGTGTTCTACAGGTTGCCTCTCCATGGATTCTATCTTCTAGCTCTCGTTAAGTAGTTGTTGAAACAACACTGCATTAGGCCTACAAGTTGGGTCTGGGTTGTAGAGACGATGTCTGCCGCTCCAAGGTGTTCTCCAGGTTGCCTCTCCCTAGCTTCAATCTTCATGCTCTTGTTAAGTAGTTGTTGAAACAACACTGCATTAGGCCTACAAGTTGGGTCTGGGTTGTAGAGACGGTGTCTCCCGCTGCAAGGTGTTCTCCAGGTTGCCTCTCCATAGCTTAAATCTTCATGCTCTTGTTAAGTAGTTGTTGAAACAACACTGCATTAGGCCTACAAGTTGGGTCTGGGTTGTAGAGATGGTGTCTACCGCTGCAAGGTGTTCTCCAGGTTGCCTCTCCATAGCTTCAATCTTCATGCTCTTGTTAAGTAGTTGTTGAAACAACACTGCATTAGGCCTACAAGTTGGGTCTGGGTTGTAGAGACGGTGTCTACCGCTGCAAGGTGTTCTCCAGGTTGCCTCTCCATAGCTTCAATCTTCATGCTCTTGTTAAGTAGTTGTTGAAACAACACTGCATTAGGCCTACAAGTTGGGTCTGGCTTGTAGAGATGGTGTCTCCCGCTCCAAGGTGTTCTCCAGGTTGCCACATAATCGAAGCTGCATAGAGCCTATTTTGTTATTTTAGGCCTACTAAGTCTTTCTGCAGTCCCTCCTTCCAATTGTCCTCCACTGAGCACATCAATGAAGACCGTATACCCATGTAACCTTTTTTAAACCTGCGTCAAGCCAACTTTGTGGTGTAAGGCCTACTTGCAGTGTCTGGCTGCGCCACTCAATACAGCTGTCCTCTTTAAAAAAATGACCTGCAATTATCAGGTTTTCAGCCTATCAGAATTTTAAAACTGGAGTGGGGCTACTAGTTTGGTTGGGGCCTACTAACAGTGTCTGCCGCTCCAAGGTGTTCTCCTGGTTGCCTTTCCTGAGCTTCTATCTTCAGGCTCTTGTTAAATAGTTGTTAAATGGAGCAACTGCATTTGGCCTACTAGTTGGGTTGGGGCCTACTTACAGTGTCTGCCGCTCCTTGCTGTTCACCTGGTTTCCTGTGCTGAAATTCCATTTTCAGGCTCTCGTTAAGTAGTTGTTAATGTTAGACTGCATTTGGCCTACAAGTTGGGTTGGGGCCTACTATCGGTGTCTGCCGCTCCTTGATGTTCTCCTCCACTGAACAAACCAGTGCCGCCTGTTTACTTCTGTTACCAATTTTGAATTGCATTTAGCCTACTTACTGATTTGGGCCTACTCACTGTGTCAGCCTCTCATTACAGTTGTACTCCACTGAACAAAGCAATGTCCCCTGGTTAGTCCTGTTACCAATTTTGAACTGCATTTAGCCTACTTTATTCTTTGGGCCTATATCTGTGTTTCATCATCATCCTGCCCATTGCCTAGCCAGTGATAGATGAGTCTGCTGGTACATTAACCCATAACGCAACATTCCCCGTGCACATTACACAGCAAAATTGTGACCCTGCTGAAAGTCATGTTCCCCTTCCTGCATACCATACCACCTTACACGGGGACAAAGAGGAAGGTGCAGATGAAAGTGCTGGTTCCTTCATCAGGTGGGGGGAGGAATACTCGTTGGCGACGTCACTGGCACAGGGCCCCTCATAGAACGCAAAAGTGTCGCTGCCGGTGGGAGGCGCCCCCGCCGTGCAAACACACCGCCGTACTTTGAGGGGCCCTGTGCCAGTGCCAATGCCAACGAGTGGCCCCCCCCTGCTTGCTCAGAATCACAGCACTTGCAAAGTTGAAATACTTACCTCTCCCTGCTCCACTGCCGTGACGTGGTCCAGATTTCCTGGGCCCACTAAATACTTGAACCAGCCCTACCCCCCACAACTTTAGCCAAATGACCCCCAATTTCCAATGCCTTACTATTATTATAAGGTAAATTAAGATTGACAAGCTTCAGTAACAAGAATGTATGTTTTTGCCATTAAAATGGGCACTGTACATGTTTTCCTGGCCTCCACTCACTGCCGACTATGCTCCCCCATTGACTTGCATTGGGTTTCGTGTTTCGGTCAATCCCCGACTCTTCGCGATAATCGGCCTATTCCACTCGACACGACTTTTGAGATAGTCGGGTTTCGCGAAACTCGACTCGACCCTAACAAACTAAAAGTCGCTCAACCCTACCGGCGACAAAACTTTTGTATTGCCAAAATCTGACCATTCTGTGTCCATTAACTGATCAGTATTTCTGCATTGATGCCAATTTATTTTCTTAACCTAAACCACATTTTGGAGGGTTGCAGCTTTCAAAAGAATAATTTATACAACCAATGGATAAATTTAAAGTCAGGTTATAAGCTTTCTTTTAACATATCATGAATAAGCGACATAACTTCTGTAAGGGAGTGTAGACATCCTTGCAAAAAAAAATAGACTGGCTGTAGCATCACAGAACATGTTCACCCTGGTGTTCGAGTGGTGGATGAGGAGAAGGAGGAGGACACCAGATAGCCAAAATAAGGAAGCGTATACCCATGTGTGGGTGTGAAGAGGTGCATGGGAATACACCTCCCAAAAAGACACTGTATTAGAGGTTATGTTTCGCTGTTATCATTTGGTGGTGTAGAGAAGTCTGGCCCAATCCAGCCCTTGATCATTTTTCTAAGAGTCAGCCTGTCTGCATTTTCAGTTGACAGGTGAATGCGCTCATCTGTTATAATTCCACCAGCGGCACAAAAAATCCGCTCTGACAAAACTCTAGCGGCAAGGCAGGCCAGGACCTCCAAAGTGTAGAGAGCCAGTTAATGCCACATGTCAAGCTTGGATACCCAATAATTAAAAGGCACAGAGGAATCCCGGAGGACGTTGGTACGATCAGTAAGGTACTCCCTCACCATCTTCCCAAACATTCCATTCCTTGTGACATTACCCCACGCCTCTGGGTCAGGGCGATGGGAGGGTCTGAGAAAACTGTCCCAGAACGTTGCCAGTGTTGCCCTGCCACTGCTGGATTGGAGTTGTGTCTCTCTCACCTGTACTCCTTGGTTGTCTAATGCACTGTGACTTCTGCCGCCAGCGTTTTCAGATGGGAATTTTTTTAATAATTCTGCAGCAATGGCTTTCTGGTACTGCACCATTTTAGTACAGCTGTCTGCCTCTGGAACAAGAGATTTAAAGTTCTCCTTTTAGCGTGGGTCTAAAAGTGTCACTACCCAGTAATGACTGTCATGCAAAATGTTTACAATACGAGGGTCATGGGAAAGGCAGCGCAACATAAATTCAGCCATGCGTGCCAGACTGGTAACAAGAAAGCCTTCCATGTCCTCAACAACAGGATGAGTGACCTCTTCCTCCTCAAAATCCTCCTCCTCCTCCTCCCTGTCCTCAGACCATCCACGCTGAACAGATGGTATGACAGTTGTGCTTGTAGTACCGGCTATACTGCATGAAAGTAGCTCCTGTTCTTCCTCCTCCTTTTCCTCATTGTAAACCAATCCACATTGGGATGACATGAGGTTGGGTTGTGTGTAATCACCCTGCATGTTTCCTTGCTCCATGTCCTTGTGCACCACTTTTCAAAATGCAGAGAAGTGGGATCGTGATGCTAATTATGGCATCATCGCTGCTCACCATCTTGGTGGACTCCTCAAAGTTTTGGAGGATGGTGGAGATGTCGGACATCCATGTCCACTCCTGAGGTCTTATGTGTGGAGTTTGAACTGAATAACGATGGCCTTGTTGATGCTAGTAGTCAACAACTGCCGTCTTCTGCTTACAAATTCTTTCAAACATATCCAGTGTAGCGTTCCAACGCGTGGGGACATCACACACCAGTCAGTGAGTCGAAAGCTGCAAACGCTGCTGAAGCACGGCAAGAGCGTCTGAAGCTGTAGCTGACTTTCTAAAATGGGCACACAGTCGGTGCACTTTCATAAGCAGATCTGGCAGCTCTAGGTAGGTTTTGGGAAAACACTGAATCACGAGGTTAAGCACATGGGCCAGGCATTGCATGTGTGTGAGCTCGCTTCGCCTCAGAGCCTCCACCAGGTTCTGGCCTTTGTCACACATGACCATACCTGGCTGTAGGTTCAGCGGTGTCAGCCACAGATCTGACTGCTCTTTCAGAGCTGTCCACAATTCTTCGGCATTGTGTGTTTTGTATTGAAGCAGATTAGCTTCAGCACAGCCTGTTGGCGCTTGGCTGAGGTAGTGCTGCAGTGCTTCCAGCTTGTGACTGATGTGCTGCTACTTTCGGAGATGAAGGCTGAAGAGGAGGTGGAGGAGGAGGTGCAGGAGCTGTACACTGTGGGGGCAACCCTGATTGACGTAGGGCCCCAATCCTTGGGGTTGGGAGGATGGGCAACATCCCAAGGTCCGACTGGGTCCCGGCTTCCACTATGTTAACCCAGTGTGCCGTCAGCAAGATGTACAGTCCCTGACCACAAGCACTTGTCCATGTGTCTGCGGTTAGGTGGACTTTCCCAGTAACAACATTGTTGAGGGCACAGCTAATGTTGTGGGAGACGTGCTGGTATAATGCCGGGATAGCACACTAGGAGAAATAGTGGCAGCTGGGGACCAAATACCTAGGGACGGCTGCCGCCATCAGGCTGCGGAATGCTTAGGTCTCCATGAGCCTAAAAGGCAACATTTCAAGCACAAGCAGATGAGAATTTTGTGAATTTAGTACTGTGGACTGTGGGGCGTTGGAGGCGTACTTCCGCTTGCATTCCAATGACTGTGGTATGGATAACTGAAGGCTGCGCTGGGACAAGGACGTGGATGTGCTCGATGATGATGCTAGTTGAGTCTGGGTAATGGCAGGTGCAGGGCAGGAGGCATTTTCACATGCACCGTGGACAGAGGATTGGCTTTCACATACAGCAGTGAAAGAAGCAGTGGTGTTACCCACAGACACTGTTCCTTGTGCCTGTTGTTCGTCCCACTGTCAGGTGCTTTGCTGCCATGTGCCTGATCATGGTGGTGGTCAAGCTGGTAGTTTTCTCTGCCTTCATGCCCCTGTGTGCTGCTGTCCTCGCTCTGCATGTCCTTCTGCCAGGTTGGGTCAGTTACTATATCATCCACCACCTCTTCTTCCACTTCCGCACCCTGGCCCTTCTCCTGATTTTCTGGCAATTGTGTCTCACCTCCTCTTGTGACAAGTTAACACTGTTGCCTTCATGTGACTGAGGCTGCTCAAATATTTGGGCATTACTACATGGAATCTCATCTTGCCTCTCTTCAAGTGGAGCTTAAGAGAGGCCAGAATTGATAAATGGAAAAGTGAACAACTCTTTGGAGTGTTCAAGTATTGGATCAGTTGATCAGGGCACTCAGCATGATGGGAGGAAGGAGGATCAGGGTGAGGGATATGTAGTCCAGAATCACGGCTACTCAGACTTGACCATGTGAAAGACAGGGTGCTGGTGGTGTTGGCAAAGTGACTGGAAGCATTATATGCCATCATACCAACTACCTTTTCACGCTGCTCTGGTGTCGAGAATGCTGCTCTGCCGTGCCCAATGAATTCTGACAAGAATCTGTTGCGAGAAGATGTGGGTGTGTGTTGTGGCCCACTTTTAGCTTGCCCATGGCCTCAACCTCTGCATGCACCATCACCATCACGTCCACTTCCCTGTCCCTTGCCATGCACCTTGCCCATTTTAATAAAAAGGTGAATGCAAGCCTCAACTCTAATCTAATGACACAATTTGTAGGCCACAGAGAGATGAGGCGTGTCAGAGAGATACCAGACTATTCAATATGTAGCCAGTGTTTTGTTTTTTTTTAACCCAAAATAGTGTATAGACCTAGGGTAGCAGACAACCAAAAAAGTGAAATGTAGGCCTGAAAAGCAACTAGTTGGAGAGCACAGATAGACCAGGAGCCTGATGGAGATATCACACTCTCCAATATGTGGCCTTGGAGTTTCTTAAAAATTTTTTTTACCCCAAAATACTGTATAGACCTAGGGTAGCGGACAGCCAAAAAAGTGGAATGTAGGCCTGAAAAGCAACTATTTGGAGAGCACAGATAGACCAGGAGTCTGTCCGAGATAGCAGACTGTTCAATACGTGGCCTGTATTATTTTACTTTTTACCTCAAAATACTGTATAAACCTAGGGTAGCAGACAGCCAAAAAAGTGTAATGTAGGCCTGAAACGCAACTATTTGGAGAGCACAGGTAGACCAGGAGTCTGACCGAAATAACAGACTGTTCAATACGTGGCCTGTATTTTTTTATTTTTTTACCCCAAAATACTGTATAGACCTAGAGTAGCAGACAGTCAAAAAAGTGGAATGTAGGCCTGAAAAACAACTATTTGTAGAGCACAGATAGACCAGGAGTCTGACGGAGATAACAGGCTGTTCATTACGTGGCCTGTATTTTTTTTATTTTTTACCCCAAAATAGTGTATCTATAATATAACGCTGGGAGCGTCACTCTGTCCGAAGCCTCTATAGACTGCGCAAGCGCAAGCGCCGGCGCAGTCTGGGCCTCACAGAGCGACGCTCCCGGGAGATCGCGGTGTGCGTGAACGCACACCGCGATCTCCACCGCAGAAGCAGGGACCGCCAGGAGGGTGAGTATCGGCCTATATTCACCTGTCCCCGTTCCATCGCTGAGCGGCGCCATCTTCCCGGTCTTCGGTCTGTGGCCTTCAGTTCAGAGGGCGCGATGACGCGCCGCCCTCTGACTGAACAGTTACAGCCAGGAGACCGGGAAGATGGCGCCGCTCAGCGATGGAACGGAGGACAGGTGAATATAGTAAGTGCTGGGGGGCATGAGCTGGCGGCGATACCGGCACCTGACCCCCACAGCGTGCCGGTGTCCCCGCCTGCTCAGGCCCCCCAGCACTCGGCGCTGAGCGGGTCAGAGGCAGTATAGGGACGCAGGATGGAGCAGCACATAAGGATGGGGACGCAGGATGGAGCAGCACATAAGGATGGGGACGCAGGATGGAGCAGCACATAAGGATGGGGACGCAGGATGGAGCAGCACATAAGGATGGGGACGCAGGATGGAGCAGCACATAAGGATGGGGACGCAGGATGGAGCAGCACATAACAGTATGGGGACGCAGGATGGAGCAGCACATAACAGTATGGGGACGCAGGATGGAGCAGGACATAAGGATGGGGACGCAGGATGGACCAGCACATAAGGATGGGGACGCAGGATGGAGCAGCACATAAGGATGGGGACGCAGGATGGAGCAGCACATAAGAATGGGGACGCAGGATGGAGCAGCACATAAGGATGGGGACGCAGGATGGAGCAGCACATAACAGTATGGGGACGCAGGATGGAGCAGCACATAACAGTATGGGGACGCAGGATGGAGCAGGACATAAGGATGGGGACGCAGGATGGAGCAGCACATAAGGATGGGGACGCAGGATGGAGCAGCACATAACAGTATTGGGACGCAGGATGGAGCAGCACATAAGGATGGGGACGTAGGATGGAGCAGCACATAAGGATGGGGACGCAGGATGGAGCAGCACATAAGGATGGGGACGCAGGATGGAGCAGCACATAAGGATGGGGACGCAGGATGGAGCAGCACATAACAGTATGGGGACGCAGGATGGAGCAGCACATAACAGTATGGGGACGCAGGATGGAGCAGGACATAAGGATGGGGACGCAGGATGGAGCAGCACATAAGGATGGGGACGCAGGATGGAGCAGCACATAACAGTATGGGGACGCAGGATGGAGCAGCACATAAGGATGGGGACGCAGGATGGAGCAGCACATAAGGATGGGGACGCAGGATGGAGCAGCACATAAGAATGGGGACGCAGGATGGAGCAGCACATAACAGTATGGGGACGCAGGATGGAGCAGCACATAACAGTATGGGGACGCAGGATGGAGCAGGACATAAGGATGGGGACGCAGGATGGAGCAGCACATAAGGATGGGGACGCAGGATGGAGCAGCACATAACAGTATGGGGACGCAGGATGGAGCAGCACATAAGGATGGGGACGCAGGATGGAGCAGCACATAAGGATGGGGACGCAGGATGGAGCAGCACATAAGGATGGGGACGCAGGATGGAGCAGCACATAAGGATGGGGACGCAGGATGGAGCAGCACATAACAGTATGGGGACGCAGGATGGAGCAGCATATAACAGTATGGGGACGCAGGATGGAGCAGGACATAAGGATGGGGACGCAGGATGGAGCAGCACATAAGGATGGGGACGCAGGATGGAGCAGCACATAACAGTATGGGGACGCAGGATGGAGCAGCACATAAGGATGGGGACGCAGGATGGAGCAGCACATAAGGATGGGGACGCAGGATGGAGCAGCACATAAGGATGGGGACGCAGGATGCAGCATGAACATAAGGATGGGGACGCAGGATGGAGTAGCACATAAGGATGGGGACGCAGGATGGAGCAGCACATAAGGATGGGGACGCAGGATGGAGCAGCACATAAGGATGGGGACGCAGGATGGAGCAGCACATAAGGATGGGGACGCAGGATGCAGCATGAACATAAGGATGGGGACGCAGGATGCAGCAGCACATAAGGATGGGGACGCAGGATGGAGCAGCGCATGACAGGATGGGGACGCATGATGGAGCAGCGCATGACAGGATGGGGACGCAGGATGGAGCAGCACATGACAGGATGGGGACGCAGGATGGGAGCAGCGCATCACAGGATGGAAGCAGCGCATCACAGGATGGGGACGCAGGATGGGAGCAGCGCATGACAGGATGGGGACGCAGGATGGGAGCAGCGCATGACAGGAAGGGGAACGCAGGATGGAGCAGCACATGACAGGATGGGGACGCAGGATGGAGCAGCGCATGACAGGATGGGGACGCAGGATGGAGCAGCACATGACAGGATGGGGACGCAGGATGGAGCAGTGCATGACAGGATGGGGACGCAGGATGGAGCAGCACATACCATGATGGAGACAATATACCAATATAAATGCTCGCCACCCGGGCGTAGAACGGGTTCAATAGCTAGTAGAACTATGGAAGTAGCAGACAGCCAAAAAAGTGGAATATAGGCCTGAAAAGCAACTATTTGTAGAGCACAGATAGATCTGGCGTCTGACGGAGATAGAACACTGTTAAATATGTGGCCTGGATTTTTTTGGACCTATCAAAATTGTGTCAATAATAATAATAATAATAATAATAATAATTTGGGGGTTTGGCTTGTGGATCCTATCCGGTGTGCCCCGTCCTGGTGCCCTACATTGGTAAGAGCCGCTTTCACTAACCTGTCACCTCACGCCGTTCTGGCATTTTACATGGACAGTGTGACAGGGATTTCCAGCAGCAGGTCTCTTCCACTCTTTGGTATGCATGTTGGCTCCTTAGACGGTGTACACCGGGGGATACCCACTCACGTTTTTACCATCCTTAAGCACTGTATTTAATTATGTATTTTGTATATTATCTGCACCTTAAAACTAAAATGTAAATTATATGTGATTTAATAAAGCATTACTATTTTCTAATCACCTATATGCTCCTAGTGTACTCCTATTCTCTATGGTACGTATGGAGTTGGGTTTTTCTTTTGGTGAGGGGCTGGGTGGCACTATTTAGTGCTTTATCTTCCCCTCGGTATCTAGTATGTTGCCTGGCTTTGGTATCATTGTGTCAATAAGTAGTCTATGACACTAAAAAAAAACCAAATGTTGGAGTACTAAAATTGTTAAATATTTAGCGCAATGATATGCGATGCGTGTGGTGTACAAAACACGTGATAAATATAAGAACTGTAGCTAAATATTTTTTGGCCAGATAAAGATTTTTTGGTCAGCAAAATGGTGTCTAAAAATGTTGTAAGACACTCCAAAAAATACTACAGTACAAAAAAAAAAGGCCAGAATTTTGTGCGCACTCACATCTGTTGTCTGGTACAAAAAAAGCCGTTTGAAATTGCTATATTTTCACGCTGTTGTATTAATATGACCTGGTTGTATTTTGAAGTGTAACGAAGCAAATAAATGTAGACAAAAAGGGGGCTCTGGATTGCTTTGGAATGAAATTAGCAGGAGTCAGGTGCCCAAAAAAATCCTAGCCACAGATACCTGCAGCTAGGTGTATATAAAATAGGCAGCAGCAGACAGTAATGGACCCTCTTGATGTATGCAGTGAGATTTATATGCTCACATACAGTGTCTGCATGCCTTGCACTGATGTGGATATGTGCACATACCTAACTAGCACTGCAATCTATATACCCCCTAATTAGCCCTACAAAGGACTGCTGATTTATCTGGATTTGTGGATTTTGTGAATCTTGTAGACTTACACTAACTAATAAAATAAATAAACTGACGCTATCTCAGCAGCAGCTGTCCCTACACTAGCTGAGTCCGGAGCTGTATGTGCCGAGAAGGGTAGCGTCAGGTCTCTTATAGTATGTAATACCACAACAAAGAAGGCTGCGGTAGTACAGTGCATGTCAGACAATCCCTGCATGTTTATTGGCTCTAAAGAGCTCTAAAGAGTGCCAAAATTGCAGAGCCAATCTCCGACCAAATAATCCCGGAAATGCTCAGTGCTCGCCGAGTACACCAAGTACTGTGATTCTCGGGTGAGTAACGAATAGTGGCGAGCACGTTCGCTCATGACTACATCTGACATCACACCATAGAGGCTAATCAGAATATGAGCGACAGATGCCAGCAGGTAAGAGGTGATACTCCTGCCAGGGCCAGTTTAAGACAAAGTGGGGCCCCAAATGCTAACATTTTGCACCATCACACAGAGACATTTTGGTTGTGTTTTCATGCGCTGAGTTCAGGTCATTAAATTAGCGTGATCGATAATATTGAAGTCATTCGGCCCTTGTTCCCCAGCCTCTTTACACTGGATGATGGACACAGAACGATCACTAGTTAATCAATCTGTACCCATACAGTATAAAGTTATCAGCAGCATATCTGCAGTTTTCACCGGGCGATGTGCTGCTGAGAACAATGATTTCCTTTCTGGCATAAACAATCCAATCACTGAATGAATAGGCAGCATTTTGCTCATTTAGCATAGTGCACCACATAGTCCTACATATAGCATAATGCGCCACATAGTCCTCCATATAGTATAATGCACACCCCATAATCCTCCATATAGTATAATGTGCACCATAGTCCTTCACATAGTATAATGTGCCCCATAGTCCTCCATATAATACAATATACTCCCCATAGTCCTCCATATAGTATAATGCACATCCCATAGTATTCCATATAGTATTATGCACTTCCCATAGTACTCAATATAGCATAATGCACTTCCCATAGACCTCAATGGAGTATAATGCCTATAGCCCTCCATATACTATAATGCACCCAATAGTCTCCCATATAGTACAATGCACCCCATAGTCCTCCACAGAGTATAATGCAGTTCACAGAGTCCTACATGTAGTATAACACACTCCCCATAGTCCTCAATATAGTATAATGTATCCTATAAGTCTTCCATATAGTACAATGCACTCCCCATAGTATAACGCACCCCATAGTCCTTCATATAGTATAATGCATTCCCCATAGTCCTCAATACAGTATAATGCAAAAATGCATTCCACATGGTCCACTATACAGTATAACGCATTCCCCAAGGTCCTCCATACAGCATAATGCAGCTCAATATAGGATAATGCACTCCCAATAGTCCTCAATAGAGTATAATGCTACCCCATGTAATACACATAGTATAATGCTCTCCCCAAAGTCCTTGATAGAGTATAATGCAGCCCCCATAGAGTATAACACAGTCAATTTAAAAAACACAAATGATCTACCAATCAAAAAAAGTTGTAAGCAGCAACGTAAATTTGTCACAAATGTATTCACAGATAAAACTTTTGTCCAACCAAAGTATACCCCCTCCTATAGTAATGCTTTCAAGGAGCCAACAAAAATATATAAGAACCAAATTTCAAGTTTGTGGGAAGTCCAGAGTTTGGAAAACTACATAAAGGTGGGTATAAGTCCCTAGAAACCTAAGAATCACCTTACAACCAGGTTTTAGATATAGGGGTTGTACACTAAGCGAACAATGGGAAAAAGAGGCGACCTCGAGCTCCCTGAGATTTATGAACCTCCTTCTGGAGGAAGAGAAAAAAGTCTTGCAACTGCAAGTGATCTCTTGAAGGAGCAAATAGAGATCACTAAAAAGTTCTCAGCCGAGCCAAATTTCTGCTCAAAGGAGATTACACTACAAAATACGATTGAAAGGTATCAATATAATCTTAAAGAATGTAAACATCGTAATTTTGTACGTGATCTACAGTTGCAAATGATGGTTTGCCGGTTTCTTTCTGTCCAAATGTGAAATATATTAGAAAATGACAGCAAGACAATTGTTTATTGGCGCCTAATGCTTTTTTCCTACGGTGGTTTATGTACATTTTTTTGAAAAAAAAAGGCTTGTATTTTTCCACTATGCTATATGGAATTGTGGCGCTTTATAAAAGCACTCACTGATACGTGATTTGTGCGTTGCTTTAATTGTTTTGTGTGTTGGTGATTTAATGGTCCTTAGGACTTTTTATAGCTGTTATAGCTTTTATTAAAAGTTATGTTTTAAACTTGTGACAAATTTACCTTGCTGCTTACAACTTTTTTTGATTGGTAGATCATTTGTGTTTTTTCAGTTTTTTGATCTGGAGCATGGCTGTCTTCTTGACAAAGGGAATAAATACAGACACCTGGGCTGCTGAAGCTAAGGATGTATTCTCAGATAAAACTTTTGTCCAACCAAAGTATACCCCCTCCTATGGTAATGCTTTCAAGGAGCTAACAAAAATATATAAAAACCAAATTTCAAGTTGGTGGGAAGTCCAGAGTTTGGAAAACTACATAAAGGCGGGTATAGTCACTAGATACCTAAGAATCGCCTTACAACCAGGTTTTAGATATAGGGTGTTAGGGTTGGTGGAACGCACCGAATATATATATTTATTAAAACCTACAAGAGAAAAGAGTATGCGAAAAACCTTAAGTAACTAAGTAAAAAAGCAAAAGTGCATTTAAATAACACAGAGTTTTTAGTAATACTGTTTTTTGATCAAAAAATAGCACAAAAGCCATCCCACCTCGTCACGGTAACTCTGATCGGGACAGTCCTACACTGTCTAATATTAAAACCTTACCATGTGTCTATGTTGACCTCAGTGTGAATAAGGGCAGACAAAAAGGACTGGGCCCAACCAGTGAAACACTAGACTGGGAAAGCCTTATATAGTCTCTAGCTCAGAAACAGGGAGGCCACACCCCGACTTGCACAGAATGCAACAATACAGAGAAAGAAAAAAAAACACAAAAATTGAGCTCTACTTGAGTTGGTACACATGCAGAGGTTAAACGCATGTTCACATTGGCCACAAAACATTAAAACCTACAAGAGAAAAAAGTAAGCGAAAACCATGATGTAACTAAGTAAAAAAGCAAAAGTGCATTTAAATAACACAGAGTTTTTAGTAATACTGTTTTTTGATAAAAAAAATAGCACAAAATCCATCCCACCTGGTCACGGTAACTCTGATCGGGATAGTCCTACACTG
The DNA here is from genome assembly GCF_032444005.1 of Ranitomeya imitator. Classification (NCBI taxonomy): domain Eukaryota; kingdom Metazoa; phylum Chordata; class Amphibia; order Anura; family Dendrobatidae; genus Ranitomeya; species Ranitomeya imitator. The sequence continues at coordinate 477,713,627 of NC_091286.1, forward strand.
TCTAATATTAAAACCTTACCATGTGTCAATGTTGACCTCAGTGTGAATAAGGGTAGACAAAAAGGACTGGGCCCAACCAGTGAAACACTAGACTTGGGAAGCCTTATATATTTATTAGTAGTAGTAGGTACGTTCGCAACCCAGGATCCACTGTGCAGGAAGAACCTGCTGCTAACTATGGCGGTACAATATAATAGTATAAACAAACTCTGTTACTTCACAGAGTCTGTTAGCAAAGAGAACGCTGTGCGCAGTTTAGCTCACAGAGGAACACAACTACTTAGTAGAGCAGTTAGTGGTCATGCAGTCAAATGCAAACACGCAGCTCCTCTCCGGTGGAGCCGGAATTCTAATGGCTATATGCCAGCCCTGAATCCACTCACATGAAACTCCTCGCTGGAGGTGCCAGCATTCTAGGGTCTTATTTCAGCCAGGTCCCTGAATACACACAAACGAAACTCCTCGCCAGAGGTGCCAGCATTCTAGCGGCTTATTTCAGCCGAGCCCCTGACTGCATACAAACACGACCACACTGGCGCTGAGCTCATACATAAATTGATGACCATGCGGTCATGCGAACCTTTTATAGCTGCAGCATGTACAGGACCTTCCAAGAAGGACCAATGGAAGGCTGCCACAGAACGTGATCAGGTACAGGGTGTTCCTGGAGGACCAATGGAAGTCGCTACAGTACCTGAGCATGTGACCCTAGACCTCCACTGAGAGATCTTACCTTGGGCATGCTCAGTGTGTGCAAAGCAGGACTTAGTGCCAGAAAATCCTGCTCACCGCAGACCAGTGCAGGGTACAATAGCAGAGCCTGGAGAGGCAGCAGTAACCCTTTGCACAGTATCAGATCCAATGAGACGCTGGGACCGACGTCTCCGCTGAGCAGGCTCCACTGTGGCCGATGCAGAATGGGAGACCGCAGCAGACATAGCTCGAGATTCCCCCTGTGCAGCGGCAGGAACTCGACTCCTTACATAGGGGTTATACACTAAGTGAACAGTGGGAAAAAGAGGCGACCTCGAGCTCCCTGAGATTTATGAACCTCCTTCTGGAGGAAGAGAAAAAAACTCTTTCAACTGCAAGTGATCTCTTGAAAGAGCAAATAGAGATCACTAAAAAGTTCTCAGCCGAGCCCGATTTCTCCTCAAAGGAGATTACACTTCAAAATACGATTGAAAGGTATCAATATAATCTTAAAGAACGTAAACATCGTAATTTTGTACGTGATCTACAGGAATTCAAAGAAAATAAAGCGTACCATCTTCCCATCAACAGAAATTTTTCAGGTAATTTAGTAAGAAATTTGGAAACTGATATCTCTTCGACAGATACAGACTTATTAGATTCAGATACATGCTTTAAGACATTTAGGGGCAAACAGAGGGGCTGGGGGAATCAGAGGGGGCGACTGGGAGACAGATCAGTGAATATTCGCTTTTTAGACCAAGGGGTCTTTCCTCAAGGGATCTTAGTGACCTAGAACTTCAGGTGTTGAACAGGGGTTGGAATTTCGTACCTACCTCCGATTTTCAAGTTTTTGAGAGTATAAAGGATTTACACCTCTTTGTGAGGAATCTCAAATGGAGAAAGCACTTCATCAGGGAAGATAAACGACTTTGTCTGGAGATGAATGTTCCGGACACGTTATTACCTGACATTAGATTATTGTATGGATTGTTAGAGTCTATCCCAGAGTACACTGGTGAAGGCCCTTTCACTAATTTGAAACAAAAAAGTTGTAAGATGCCCCCAAATTTGGGTGATCAATCTACCATAGATGTATTTTTGAAGGTAGTAACCAAAGATCTGGAGGTTCTAGCCACAGTAAGAAACAGGGGGACTAGGTATAATCTCTCAAAACAAGAGATGGAAGCTTTGCAGATTCTAGAGGGTGATAGAAGTATCATCATAAAACCCTCAGATATGGGTGGGAATACGGTCATTATGAATCACACAGATTACCAGACTATGTGTGAGACTATATTAAAGGATAAGGACTCATATGAACAACTGTTGGACAAACCTACCCTGAATTTTGTAAAGCTTTGAAAGAGATCCTTGATGATGGTTTGATGAGGGCACTGATTGACAAAAATGAATATGATTTCTTAAACCTGATACACCCTGTTATGGCAACTTTTTATTGCCTTCCAAAAGTTCACGAGGGAATATCACCATTAAAAGGGAGACCGATAGTGTCTGGAATTGACAGTATAGGTCCTCATATTGAGATTTATTTGGATGACATTCTGAAACCGTTTGTCTTGGCCTTAAATTCCTATACTAGAGATTCAACAGACCTTTTGAAGAAACTAGATGGTGTAGTCCTGGAACCAGAGTCAATTCTGTGTAGTATTGATGTAGAGGCTTTATACTCCTCCATCAATCATGTGGATGGCCTTAGGGCAGTTGAGCATGTTTTGAAAGGTAGGGGCCAATGGTGTCGGGATCATATTTGTCCTCAAGTTACTGGAATTCTGTTCAACCAACAACATCTTTATGTTCAATGGCAGGATCTTCCACCAGCTCAGGTGCACTGCGATGGGCAATTCTTGTGCGCCATCTTACGCAAATTTGCTCCTGGGCTGGTGGGAGGAGACAATCGTGTTTAGTGATCTATACACTGAAGAATGTTCAAAAATCACATTTTGGGCTCGTTATATAGATGATGTTCTGCTGGTGTGGAATGGGGAGATTCCAGAACTCGTAGACTTTGTGGAAAAGCTCAATCATAACCCCCTTGGTTTGAGATTTACCTTTGAATATCAGAGGGATGAACTGCCTTTCTTGGATATTAGCATCCAAAAAACTGTTGACGGGAATGTAAATACAAATATATACAGAAAGCCGACGTCTACAAATGCCCTCCTCAGATGGGACAGTCACCATACAGTCCAATTGAAGAAGGGCATCCCCAAGGGACAGTATATGAGGGTACGTCGTAATTGTTCCTCAGATGGGGACTATCAGGAACAGGCAGCAGACCTACGTCAATGTTTCCTAAATAAGGGCTACCCAGATGGTATCCTTCGTAAGGCCTATAAGGAAGCCAGGGATGTGAGTAGAGCACAATTACTAAACCCAACCGGTCAAAAGACGAGTCCCCCTCGTGCCGGTTTATAGCAACTTTTAACTCGGGAGTGGACCAAATGAGGTCTATCCTCAAAAAAATTGGTCAATTTTACGGATGGAAGATGACATTGGAGACTTGGTGGGTCCCCACCCGTTGATCACCTTTCAAAAGGGTAGATCAATAGGAGATAGGGTGGTACATAGCCATTTCTTTCCCCCCAAAAATTAAACTTGGCTCACTAATACAACCAAAGGCTGTTACAGATGTAGCGGCTGTGTGGGCTGCCCGGTTTTGGACATAGGGCTAACCTTTAGGAGTAATGTTACAAACCAAGAGTACAAAATCTGTCATTTTATAAACTGCCGCTCAAAGGGGATTGTTTATAAAGCAACCTGCCCTTGTGGTATGGAATATGTCAGTAAAACCATACGGAAGTTCAGGAGACGGGTTGGTGAGCATTTGAGAGACATCGCCCTTAAAAGAGATATCCCCTTGGCAAGATACATGGCTACCAATCATAATGGGGATACATCTGGATTGAAATTTATTGGAATTGACAAGGTAGAGGCACCAAAAAGAGGCGGCAACTGGGACAGGAAAACACTACAATGCGAGATGAGATGGATATATCGTCTAAAAACACAACAACCCTGGGGCCTAAATGAGACCCTCACTTATAGCTGTTTCCTTTGAGTAGGAGCAGTTTAGGGACAGCCGCCGCGGAATGGGGACGCCATTAGTTCTTTAGGGTGCGAACCTCCATGGTCAGGTAGTTTCGAGAATATAACTAAGAAGAAGGCTGCAATTGTTTTGTATCTTCCTGTCTGCGGAAACCCCCTCTCTTCATATATCATACACCCCAGTCTCTCTGTTAGGGCTAGCAAAACGCACTGAGTAAATAGAGATGTTTTTATTGATATTGGTGCGTTTGCAGCCCGGGGTCCACTGTGCAGGAGTACCTGCTGCTAGCAATCGGCGGCACTATATGGCGGTATAGACCAACTCAGTTAATTCACCGAGTAGCAGTCAAAGAGAAGCACTGTACCCTGTTAGACTCCACAGAGGCACAGGCTAACTGCCCAAACAGAGAGCAGTCAGTGGTCACACATGTACACAAAACTCCTTGCCGGAGGAGCCAGCATTCTAGGGGCTTATTTCATCCGGGTCCCTGAATACACACTCATGTGATCACACTGGCGCAAAGCACATACCAATAGACAATACTAGCGCATGGCCGTGCGGCCATGCGAGCCTTAAATAGTTGCAGCACGTTTAGAACCTTTCAAAGAAGGACAAATGGAGTTGGTGCAGTACCTGAGCATGTGACCCTAGATCTCCACTGAGAGATCTTGCCCTGGGCATGCTCAGAGTGCAAAGCAGGACTTAGTCCTTGCACCTACAAGGACCTTCCAAGAAGGACCAATGACCTTAGCTGCAGTATCTGATAATGTGACCCTCGATCTCCACTGAGAGATCTTACTCTGGGCATGCTCAGAACGTGAAAAGCAGGACTTAGTCCCAGAAGCGTCTGCTCGCCGCTGCCCAGCACTGACTTCAATGGCAGAAGCAGGAAATGCAGCAGTAATTCTTAGCACAGAGTCAGACTGAGCGAGATGCTGGGATCGATGTCTCTGCTGAGCAGGCTCCACTGCGGCAGGAGAAGAATGGGAGACCGCAGCGGAGATGGCCCGAGATTCCCCCTGTGCAGAGGCAGGAATTCGACACCTAACAGCCCCATTATCAAAAATATTTTTTTATATATTGGATAGCATTTTTTATGTATTCCCTCTAGAGTATATTCTAGGGATTGAGAGAATAAAAATAATTTTCTTTGCATGCTCTGAGCATACAATTTTCAATTACCTGTCATAAACCTTTTTTTTTTTCGTTAATTCATGGCATTAGGAGATGTATGGGATGTCTAATATATGGTTAGCATTAGGGTGGGTATTTATACCTTTAATCATAACTACCAATGCTCCAGTAATATATCCTCCTTCCTGTGAAAAAGAAGTTGTAGGATTTGATAGTATAATGCATTCCCCCTCCCCCCTGTGGAAGGTTGAAAAGATAGGTCGGAAAACCTGTTACCTGTGGGGAAAAAATTCCTTTTATTTTGTTTGTAAAGTAACCCCTGGTCACTTTATATATACATGCCCCTTGTTTTTCTTTGCTTAACGCCACTTCATGTATTGGTCTTTTACCGGAAATGACGCCGGGCTCTTTGATCCCACCCTAAAGTGATCAATGCGTGTCAGCGTGCGTTCCATGCTGGTGCACTTCCAGATGAAAGGTAACTGGCAACCACGCGACATGCTTACTTTGCATGGGCGCCCCTGGTGAAGTGGGGGCCATAGGCAAATGCCCAGTTTGCTTGCTCCTAACACCGGCCCTGAGTACTGCTCCTGTGCAACGGCTACAGACCACTGTTGTGGCAGATGGAATGAGACTCTATTAATATAGGGAGCAACTGAGAATCTTTCACATGAATTCTGGTATGGATCAGGGAGTGCTCTTCTCATGTAAGAGATCTCTTGGGGAAGATTATTCGGAAAGGAATAACTAGACTTTTATTTAAACGTCACTACCAATTTGGCAGCTGGTAATTGTTTGTCATGGACAATTCCCCTATTATTTTTTTTTTAATTGAGAGTTCAGACTGAAGTAACTGTTTTTTCTTTCTTTACAACTTGATACAGCATGGCCAAAAACTAAAAACAAACTTATACTGACCTAAATATATTTATGAATATACAAAACTAATGGCTTTCATTTTTGATGTTCTCATGATGAAATCTTGCCAAAGTATCAGTATGATTTGGACGTGGTCCCACTTAAACTATAACAACTTTGGCTCTTTTGTATGATTTCTCCAATTATCCTTAAAGGGAACCTGTCACCTGAATTTTGCGGGATCGGTTTTCGGTCATATGGGCGGAGTTTTCAGGTGTTTGATTCACCCTTTCCTTACCCGCTGGCTGCATGCTGGCCGCAATATTGGATTGAAGTTCATTCTCTGTCCTCCGTAGTACACGCCTACGCAAGGCGCAGACAGCTTCAGAGGTATGATTACAAGCTAAAGGGCTCACACCCATCACCGTGACAAAAAAAGACCAGATTTTGGTCCAGAAAAGTGAGACGAGTGTCATGCAAATGTCATGATTTTTATGTGAGTACAATTCAATTTTTAAGAACTAGCAAAATAGATTGATAGATACAAAAAGATATATATATACAGTATATATATATATATATATATATATATATATAGATATATATGTGAGTGAGATGTATAATCAGTGCTTTGTGTGTAGTTTACTATACATGTTTTTTTTAGTAAATAAATTCCTTTCAGAAAAAAAGGTTTGGGATTCCCCCAACATTTTTTTAACCAGCAGGGGGAAAGCGGACAGTTGGGGGATGATGTTCATAGATTGGGAAGTGGGTAATAACAATTGAGCTTCCCAGGCTATTAATACCAGCTGTATACTTAGCCTATCCTGGTTACTAAAATGGGGGCCCCCCAAAAAAATATTGTAGAGTCCCTTTATAATTAATAACCAGTAAAGGATAGGCAGACAGCTGTGGGCAGATATTAATAGCCTAGAAAGGGACCATAGATCTTAGCCCCCAGGCTAAAAACATCAGTTCTCAGCTGCCCAGAAATGGCATATATATATAATATGCGTCAATTCTGGCAAAGCCTCGCTCTTCCCACTTGCCCTGGCAATGATAAGTGGGGTGATAGTATTTGGGTTTATGCCACCTTTGTATTGTCAGGTGACATCAAGTCCAGGGGTTAGTAATGAAGAGGAATCTATAAGATGCTGTGATCTCCCAGGACCTTTTTGATGGCACCGTGAAAGTGAGAACTTTCTCATGCTCGTGGTGACATCAGTGAGGTGAAAGGAGTTCACTGCAAGGCACTGAGCTGAGTAACCATGCGCAGCTAAGTGTCTCTGTTCTATGGCAGCCTGTATAGTCGCATCATGCAAAATGCAGCCTGCCATCTAGATGTAGCAGAGATAGATGTGTCATGGTACAAATGGATTATTATCTTCTCAACAGACAGGTGAGGAATATGGTTGTTTATTACTTTAATTCTTTTACAGGTGACATTGGCTTCAGTGGATTTGGTGTTGAGATGAGTATGTGTGTTTTTCGTAAATGCAGGTTATTAAAGGAGTCTGTGTCATTATTTCGATTAACAGACTTTATTTTGTTTGTGTGTTTTTTTATATGTCTTTCTCCATTACTATCCTCTGGGTTTGATATCACCTGACAATACAAAGGTGACATCAACCACCCCAACTATCACCCCACTTTCCACCAGGGCAAGTGGGAAGAGAAAGGCTAAGTGCCACAACTGGGTGCACCATTTTTGGGGCAGCTGAGAGCTGATGTTTTTAGCCTGGGAGGGGACCAATATACATGGACCCTTCCTAGGCTATTAATATCAGCCTTTTCTGGTTATTAATTATAGGGAGAATCTACATCATTGCTTTTTTGGGTCCCCCTTTTTAATAACTAGGAAAGGCTAAATATACAGCTGTGAGCCAATATTAATAGCCTGGGAAACTTCATGTGTATTATCCCCTTCCCTGGTGATAAACATCTGTTATGAGTTTACCATGACAGAGAGGAGCCAGAAGACTTCAGTGTCTAATTTTTCCTACTCCTGTACTGGTAAGAAGCGCTTCAACTTCATATTACGTGGTGCAAATTTCTTTTGGCAGTACAGGGGTTAATCTGCTCAGTTGAGAGCTCCTGGAGAATTTAGGCTCTCAGCGTTGCACTGTTAGCCACTGCCATCTCCTATATAAATGGATCCTGGCTGTCATTGTCAGAGCAAGCTTTTGATATATGGCTGGACATTGTTGGTGGTTATTAGAGTAGGCGGTTGGCGGTGGATTTATCTGTAACTGTTGCTAGGTTTTGAGTTTGTGATAATTCCCTCTCCTACTTTGGTTTAACCCCATCCTCAACTCCCCGGTGCATCCCACTGTTATTTGTGTGTGTATTTTTGTATGTTAGGCTCCCCCTGGTCCCGGTACACCTCCAGCTGTCAGCTTTTCCTCTGCTGGTTAATAAAATGTTGGGGGTTTCCACACCATTTTTTTCCCGAAAGTAATTTAGTAAGTAAAAAAATACATGTACAGTAAGCTACACAAGCACTTTACTAGTTATATATGTCACTGTTATCTTTATATCTGTCTATTTTATGTGTATATATCTATTCTATCTATTCTTCTCATGGTATGTATGTGAATTCTGGTTTTGTGCTGCAGGGGTTAATGCTTTTGACCGCTCTCTGGTTCTGGGAGGGCTTTAAATAGCCTCTATTGGGCTCTGTCCTTTGTCAGTGATACTTTTGACCTCGGCTTAGTTCTTGACCCCTGTGTATCTGTGGATACAGTCTGCCTGTGTATGCTTGCTCGTGTATGACCCGGTCTGTTCCTGTTTCTGATATTTCTGCCTGACTCTGTACTTGTTAAGCCTCTCTGTTATCACCTTTGCCTGTCCTTGATCTTCCATTCCATTACTCCTGCCTGTATCGCACTGCTATCGCTGGTTTCCAGACTCTGCTCTGTGACTGACCTGTCTTGCTCTTCCTGTACCGTGCCATCTCCTGGTTTAGACCCGCATCTGTCCAACTACTCTCTGGGCATCTCTAGCCCAAGTGCCAGTCTCTGGAGTGTCGGGGCTTGTCTCTGCCCCAGACACTTCCCCAGCAGTCACGTGCTTCAAGTTATGTTTGCCTGAAGCACGCATCTCTACTGCTGCTGCCCCCGCTCCACAGGTATCTTTGAGCATAGTTTATTCAACTCAGGACATGTGCACTGGCTCAGCGAGCAAGTGCAGTGCAGTGCTCCTGACAATTCTATTTTATCGGGTCACATTGTGATTTTACTGTATGCGGCAGATGAATTGCCAGCTTTTGAAAGAACTTGAGTTTTGAAAAATCAAACGGCACATGCATGGTCCAAGTGCCGTGCAATTTTTTTTTTATCACCCCCATTGAGTTGCATTGGCGAGTCTTGTCTGAGATATGACAACAGTCACACCATGCTGCACTTTTTTTCATCCCGATCTGAGCTGAGAAAAAAATCACATATGAGCAAGGACTCATAGATTAACATTGGTGCAATCCAATTTTTTATTGAATTGCACTCTTGATGTCCTCGCAGATAAGTAAGCCCTTATTGTAAACATTTAAGCACTGGACTTCTTTCACTGATAGGCTTCAGAATTGTCTGGTAACCTAGGAAACCAGCAGTAAACAATGTAATTGTTTACTGCTCGTTTCTTCTTCAGAACACCAATGATTTTTAGTAAAAGTAAATTGCAAAGTTGCTTATTTTTACAAACTCTCTGCAATTGTACACATTTAATATGAGAATAATTATTTACGTATTTTTCAACCTTTCTCACACAACCATATATGCAGCAAAAGAAATACATTAGCTGCAGCACTCAGTCAGTGAACCAACTTTTAATCAATGCATGCAACTCTCTCTAGTAACTTCTATGTTACAGTTCTTAAGCTAAGTTCACATTGCGTTAGCAGCAGCCCGTTCAGCACATACGCTGACTGGCTGCTGCTAACGCAAGTGTCGGTGCTACATCGCACTAGCGCAGATGGAGCATCTGCTAGCTCCATCTGCGCTAGCAGTGACGGACCCGGAAACGCTGCAGCCCGCGTCTCGGGTCCGTCACTCAAATGACGGCACATCGCTAGCGCACGCCCATTGTGGGCGTGTGCTACCGATGCGTCCGACATTGCATTCAATGGCGGCGCTAACGGACTACATTACACCACGTTATGCCACGGTGTAACGTAGTCCGTTTAACGTAGTCACTGAACGCAATGTGAACCTAGCCTTAAAGAGAACCTGACAGCTGATACATGCATGCAGCATGTATCAGGCACTGGCTGTATGATCTTAGCTACATATGTATGACTGAAACACTGTGGCATTTCAGAAAAAAAACATAGTTTAATAGTTGCCACAGACTGAGCAGGACAAGAGACTAGTTGGACAGGTGAGCCCCTGGTGGCTTCTCCCTGTCCGCTTCCCTGAATTGACAGGTTTCCCCTTACATGAACTTGTAGTGATTCTCCGGTCAGTCATAGGCAGTGGGTGGGGAGAAGCCACCAGGGACACTTCTGTACAATTAGTCTCCCATGCAGCTCGGTTCTTGATGGCTATTAAGCTAATGTTTCCTCTGAAAAGTCACAGCATTTCAGAGTTAACCCCTTCATGACCCAGCCTATTTTGACCTTAATGACCTGGCCGTTTTTTGCAATTCTGACCAGTGTCCCTTTATGAGGTAATAACTCGGGAACGCTTCAACGTTGGTTCTGAGATTGTTTTTTCGTGACATATTGGGCTTCATGTTAGTGGTAAATTTAGGTCAATAATTTTTGCGTTTATTTGTGAAAAAAATGGAAATTTGGCTAAAATTTTGAAAATTTCGCAATTTTCAAATTTTTAATTTTTATTCTGTTAAACCAGAGAGTTATGTGACACAAAATAGTTAATAAATAACATTTCCCACATGTCTACTTTACATCAGCACAATTTTGGAAACAATATTTTTTTTTGCTAGTAAGTTATAAGTGTTAAAATTTGACCAGCGATTTCTCATTTTTACAACGAAATTTACAAAACCATTTTTTTAGGGACCATCTCACATTTGAAGTCAGTTTGTGGGGTCTATATGGCTGAAAATACCCAAAAGTGACACCATTCTAAAAACTGCACCCCTCAAGGTGCTCAAAACCATATTCAAGAAGTTTATTAACCCTTCAGGTGCTTCACAGCAGCAGAAGCAACATGGAAGGAAAAAATGAACATTCAACTTTTTAGTCACAAAAATGATCTTTTAGCAACAATTTTTTTATTTTCCCAAGGGTAAAAAGAGAAACTGGACCTCAAAAGTTATTGTACAATTTGTCCTGAGTACGCCGATACCCCATATGTGGGGGGGAACTACTGTTTGGGCGCACGACAGGGCTCGGAAGGAGCACCATTTGACTTTTTCAATGAAAAACTGGCTCCAATCTTTAGCGGACACCATATCGCATTTGGAGAGCCCCTGTGTGCATAAACATTGGAGCTCCCCCACAAGTGACCCCATTTTGGAAACTAGACCCCCCAAGGAACTTATCTAGATGCATAGTGAGCACTTTGAACCCCCAGGTGCTTCACAAATTGATACGTAAAAATGAAAAAGTACTTTTTTTTCACAAAAAATTTCTTTTAGCCTCAATTTGTTCATTTCCACATGGACAACAGGATAAAATGGATCCTAAAATTTGTTGGGAAATTTCTCCTGAGTACACTGATACCTCATATGTGGGGGTAAACTACTGTTTGGGCACACGGCAGGGCTCGGAAGGGAAGGAGCGCCATTTGGCTTTTTTAATGAAAAATTAGCTCCAATCGTTAGCGGTCACCATGTCGTGTTTGGAGAGCCCCTGTGTGCCCAAACATTGGAGTTCCCACACATGTGACCCTATTTTGGAAACTAGACCCCCAAGGAACTTATCTGAATGCATAGTGAGCACATTGAACCCCCAGGTGCTTCACAAATTGATCCTTAACAATGAAAAAGTACTTTTTTTTCAACAAAAAATTATTTTGGCCTCAATTTGTTCATTTCCACGAGGGCAACAGGATAAAATGGATCCTAAAATTTATTGGGCAATTTCTCCTGAGTACAGTGATACCTCACATGTGGGGGTAAACCACTGTTTGGGCACACAGCAGGGCTTGGAAGGTAAGGAGCGCCATTTGACTTTTTGAATGAAAAATTAGCTACAATCGTTAGCTGACACCATGTTGTGTTTGGAGAGCCCCTGTGTGCCTAAACATTTGAGCTCCCACACATGTGACCCCATTTTGGAAACTAGACCTCCCATGGAACTAACCCCCAAGTGCTTCACAGAAGTTTATAACGCAGAGCCGTGAAAATAAAAAAATAATTTTTCTTTCCTCAAAAATTATTTTTTAGCCCGCAATTTTTTATTTTCACAAGAGTAACAGGAGAAATTGGACCCCAATAGTTGTTGTCCAGTTTGTCCTGAGTATGCTGATACCCCACATGTGGGGGGAAACCACTGTTTGGGCACACGTCGGGGCTCAGAAGGGAAGTAGTGATGTTTTGGAATGCAGACTTTGATGGAATGGTCTGCGGGCATCATGTTACGTTTGCAGAGCCACTGATGTGCCTAAACAGTAGAAACCCCCCACAAGTGACCCCATTTTGAAAACTAGACCCCCCAAGGAACTTACCTTGAAATGTGGTAAGCACTTTGAACCCCCAAGTGCTTCACAGAAGTTTACAACGCAGAGCCGTGAAAATAAAAAAAATAATTTTTCTTTCCTCAAAATGATGTTTTAGCAAGCAATTTTTTATTTTCACAAGGGTAACAGGAGAAATTGGGCCCCAATAGTTGTTGCCAGTTTGCACTGAGTATGCTGGTACCCCCTATGTGGGGGTAAACCACTGTTTGGGCACACGTCGGGGCTCGGAAGGGAAGTAGTGATGCTTTGAAATGCAGACTTTGATGGAATGGTCTGCGGGCGTCATGTTGCATTTGCAGAGCCCCTGATGTGCCTAAACAGTAAACCCCCCCCACAAGTGACCCCATTTTGGAAACTAGACCCCCCAAGGAACTTATCTAGATATGTGGTGAGCACTTTGAACCCCTAAGTGCTTCACAGAAGTTTATAACGCAGAGCCGTGAAAATAAAGAAAGAAATTTTCTTTCCTCAAAATGATGTTTTAGCAAGCAATTTTTTATTTTCACAAGGGTAACAGGAGAAATTAGACCCTAATAATTGTTGCCCAGTTTGTCCTGAGTACACTGATACCCCATATGTGGGGGTAAACTACTGATTGGGCACACGTCGAGGCTCGGAAGGGAAGTAGTGGCGTTTTGAAATGCAGACTTTGATGGAATGGTCTGCGGGAGTCATGTTGCATTTGCAGAGCCCCTGATGTGCCTAAACAGTAAAACCCCCCACAAGTAACCCTATTTTGGAAACTAGACCCCCAAAGGAACTTATCTAGATATGTGGTAAGCACTTTGAACCCCCAAGTGCTTCACAGAAGTTTATAATGCAGAGCTGTGAAAAAAAAAAAATGTTCTTTCCTCAAAAATGATGTTTTAGCAAGCAGTTTTTTATTTTCACAAGGGTAGCAGGAGAAATTGGACCCCAATAGTTGTTGCCCAGTTTGTCCCGAGTATGCTGGTACCCCATATGTGGGGGTAAACCACTGTTTTGGCGCATGTCCGGGCTCGGAAGGGTGGGAGCACCATTTGACTTTTTTAACGCAAGATTGGCTGTAATCAATGCTGTCGCCATGTTGCTTTTGGAGACCCCTGATGTACCTAAACAGTGGAAACCCCTCAATTCTAACTCCAACACTAACCCCAACACACCCCTAACCCTAATCTCAACTCTAGCCATAACCCTAATCACAACCCTAACCCCAACACACCCCTAACCACAGCCCTAACTGTTGTGAATTCCGCTCTTGGGCTCCCTCCGGTAGTTGTAAGAGGCACTTTTGTGAGTTCTGCTCTTGGGCTCCCTCCGGTGGTTTTAAGTGGTATGGCTGCTCCTTGGATTTAGCAGTCTGCAGCTGCTTCCACTGATTGTCTTTCTGCTCGGCTATTTATGCCTGGCTCTTTCCTTCAGCCAGTGCCACTTGCCAATGGTTCCTGGTTGGATTCACATCTCTCTTGGATTTCCCTGATATCCTGACCAGTTCAGCAAAGTTAAGTCCTTGCTTGCTCTTTTCTGTCCACAGGTTGTGGACTTATTCGTTCTGTGCTTTCTATGTTTTGTCCAGCTTGTCAGTATGGATATATTCAGTTAAGCTGGAAGCTCTGGGAAGCAGATTTACCCTCCACACCTTTAGTCAGGTGTGGAGATTTTTGTAAACTCTGTGTGGATTTTTGTAGTTTTTAATACTGACCGCACAGTATTCTATCCTGTCCTATCTATCTAGCTAGACTGGCCTCCTGTGCTACATCCTGGTTTCATTCTGTGTATGTCTTTTCCCTCTCCACTCACAGTCATTACTTGTGGGGGGCTATCTATCCTTTGGGGATTTTCTCTGAGGCAAGATAGTTTTCCTGTTTCTATCTTTAGGGGTAGTTAGTTCTCAGGCTGTGACGAGGTGCCTAGGGAGTGACAGGAGCATCCCACGGCTACTTCTAGTGTTGTGTTGAGCTTAGGGACTGCGGTCAGTACAGGTACCACCTCCTTCAGAGCTCGTCCCATGTTGCTCCTAAACCACCAGTTCATAACACCTAACCTCAACACACCCCTAACCCTAATCCCAACCCTAAACATAATCCTAACCCTAATCCAAACCCTAACCCCAACACACCCCTAACCACAACCCTAACCCCAACACACCCCTAACCATAACCCTAACCACAAGCCTAATCTTAACCCTATTTCCAACCCTAGCCCTAATTCCAACCCTAACTCTAATTCCAACCCTAACCCTAAGGCTATGTGCCCATGTTGCGGATTCGTGTGAGATTTTTCCGCACCATTTTTGAAAAATCCTCGGGTAAAAGGCATTGCGTTTTACCTGCGGATTTACCGTGGATTTCCAGTGTTTTTGGTGCAGATTTCACCTGCGGATTCCTATTGAGGAACAGGTGTAAAACGTTGTGGAATCCGCACAAAGAATTGACATGCTGCGGAAAATACAACACAGCGTTCCCGCGCGATATTTACCGCACCATGGGCACAGCGGATTTGGTTTTCCATAGATTTACATGGAACTGTAAAGCTGATGGAAAACTGCTACGAATTCGCAGCGGCCAATCCGCTGCAGATCCGCAGCCAAATCCACACCGTGTGCACATAGCCTAATTCTAAGGGTATGTGCACAGGATGCGGAAAACGCTGCGGATCCACAGCGTTTCCACCGCTGCGGGTCCGCAGCAGTTTCCCATGAGTTTACAAAAAACGATGCGCACATGCTGCGGAAAAAACTGCGCGGAAACGCAGCGGTTTACATTCCGCACATTTCACTTCTTTCTGCGGATTCCGCAGCGGTTTTACAACTGCTCCAATAGAAAACCGCAGTGAAATCCGCAGAAAAACCGCGGTAAATCCAAGATAAATCCGCAGCGGTTTTGCACTGCGGATTTATAAAAACCGCTGCGGAAAAATCCGCAGAGGACCAGAATACGTGTGCACATACCCTAACCCTATCCCTAACTCTAACCCTAACCCTAGTTCTAACTGTAGTGGAAAAAAAATTTTTTTTTCTTTATTTTATTATTGTTCCTACCTAAGGGGGTGATACAGGGGGGGGGGTTCTTTTACTTTTTTTTTTATTTTGATCACAGTGATCAAAATGTACATGGAACGAATCTGCCGACCGGCAGATTCGGCGGGCGCACTGCGCATGCGCCCGCCATTTTGGAAGATGGCGGTGCCAATGGAGAAGACGGACAGACACCGGGAGCCTCGGTAAGTATAACGGGGGAGATCGGGGCATGGGGGGCGTCGGAGCACGGAGGGGGTGGCATAGGAGCACGGGGGGAGCGGACAGGAGGACGGGGGAGCGGAGCACAGGACGGAGGGGAGCGGACCACAGATCAGTGGCTTGGGGGGGCGATCGGTGGGGTGGGGGGGATCACATCAGTGTTTCCAGCCATGGCCGATGATATTGCAGCATCGGCCATGGGTGGATTGTAATATTTCACCAGTTTTTTAGGTGAAATATTACAAATCGCTCTGATTGGCAGTTTCACTTTCAACAGCCAATCAGAGCGATCGTAGCCGGGGGGGGGGTGAAGCCACCCCCCCTAGGTTAAAGCACCACTCCCCCTGTCCCTGCAGATCGGGTGAAATTGGAGTTAACCCTTTCATCCGATCTGCAGGGACGCGATCTTTCCATGATGCCACATAGGCGTCATGGGTTGGATTGGCACCGACTTTCATGACACCTATGTGGCGTAATGGGTCGGGAAGGGGTTAAACATTCCTGGCCGATATCATACAGCCAGTGTCTGATACATGCTGACTGTGGATCAGTGTCATGCTGTGATGGTCTTTGGTAAGGGGGACCTCAAACTGACCCTGGAACTGAGACCCTAACTATCCCTATCATGGGGTACTCTTAAATTTAGAGAGGTCCGAGTCGCCGACCTTTCCATGCTCCCTGACAAAACAGGGATAACAGAAAACCTTTATCATACAAAAACAGTAAGCAACAATAGGAAGAAGGATAGGTACTGGGAGGAATAAACTAAATGAGAACAGGTACCAGGAGATAAACACACACATATTACAGCAAACCACAGAACACTACTACAACAACTCTACTCCAACCTCTTAGCTTTAGCACACAGCACAGGAAGATGAATCTTTGACTGGCAGGGACAAGAAGGTCTGACCAGTTTTTATAGGAAGAGGTAATGACCAGATCAGAAGCAGCTGAAATGGAGCTGCATGTTTCTGACCACCATATAAAGGGTTGTTAACTTCTTCAGTTAAACTAAAATCTAGTTAAACTAAATCCTTTTAATATGGGACACAACTCATACCATCTTTAAAGAAGACTTTCGATTCATTACCCGACATGACCATCTAACTCCAGGCAGCATGTATTAGCTGTCAGGTTCACTTTACTCATTCTTATGAAAATGTATCTACATTGTCATATGAATCCAATGTCTGCTCTTCCTGTGGATGAACTTTTAGGCTACATACCCACGATCTGGAATAGTAGAGTTTTGGAAGCAACGTATTTTCGCTGCGTTTAACCCCTTCCCGACCTGTGACACAGCGTATGCGTCATGAAAGTCGGTGCCAATCCGACCTGTGACGCATATGCTGTGTCACAGAAAGATCGCGTCCCTGCAGATCGGGTGAAAGGGTTAACTCCCATTTCACCCGATCTGCAGGTACAGGGGGAGTGGTAGTTTAGCCCAGGGGGGGGCTACGTGGCTACGATCGCTCTGATTGGCTGTTGAAAGTGAAACTGCCAATCAGAGCGATTTGTAATATTTCACCTAAAAAACTGGTGAAATATTACAATCCAGCCATGGCCGATGCTGCAATACCATCGGCCATGGCTGGAAACACTTATGTGCCCCCACCCCACCCCACCGATCTCCCCCCCAGCCCCCCGATCGGTGGTCCGCTCCCCTCCGTCCTGTGCTCCGCTCCCCCGTCCTCCTGTCCGCTCCCCCCGTGCTCCAATCCCACCCCCCGTGCTCCAATCCCACCCCCGTGCTCCAATCCCACCCCCCCGCACTCCGATCCCCCCCCCACACAGCGATCCCCCCCGTGCTCCGATCCACCCCCCCGCACAGCGATCCCCCACCCCGTGTTCTGATCCACCCCCCATGCTCCGATCCACCCCCCCGTGCTCCGACGCCCCCCGTGCCCTGATCTCCCCCCCTTATACTTACCTAGCCTCCCGGGGTCCGTCCATCTTCTTTCCTGGGCGCCGCCATCTTCCAAAATGGCGGGCGCATGCGCAGTGCGCCCGCCGAATCTGCCGGCCAGCAGATTCGTTCCAAAGTGAATTTTGATCACTGTGATAAAACCTATCACAGTGATCAAAATAAAAAAAACAGTAAATAACCCCCCTTCCCCTTTGTCACCCCCATAGGTAGGGACAATAATAAAATAAATAATTTTTTTTTCCCACTAAGGCTGGGGTAAGAACTAGGGTTAGGGGTAGGGTTAGGGTTAGGGGTAGGGTTAGGGGTAGGGTTAGGGATAGGGTTAGGGGTAGGGTTAGGGGTAGGGGTAGGGGTAGGGTTAGGGGTAGGGTTAGGGTTAGGGTTTCAGTATGTGCACACGTATTCTGGTCCTCTGCAGATTTTTCCGCTGCGGATTTGATAAATCCGCAGTGCTAAACCGCTGTGGATTTATCGTGGATTTACCACGGTTTTTCTGCGCATTTCACTGCGGTTTTACAACTGCGATTTTCTATTGGAGCAGTTGTAAAACCGCTGCGGAATCCGCAGAAAGAAGTGACATGCTGCGGAATGTAAACCGCTGCGTTTCCGTGCAGTTTTTCTGCAGCATGTGTACAACGATTTCTGTTTCCCATAGGTTTACATTGAACTGTAAACTCATGGGAAACTGCTGCGGATCCGCAGCGGTTTCCGCAGCGTGTGCACATACCTTTAGAATTAGGCTATGTGCACACGGTGCGGATTTGGCTGCGGATCCGCAGCAGTGTTCCATCAGGTTTACAGTACCATGTAAACATATGGAAAACCAAATCCGCTGTGCCCATGGTGCGGAAAATACCACGCGGAAACGCAGCGTTGTATTTTCCGCAGCATGTCAATTCTTTGTGCGGATTCCGCAGCGTTTTACACCTGTTCCTCAATAGGAATCCGCAGGTGAAATCCGCACAAAAAACACTGGAAATCCGTGGTAAATCCGCAGGTAAAACGCAGTGCCTTTTACCCGCGGATTTTTCAAAAATGGTGCTGAAAAATCTCATACGAATCCGCAACGTTGGAACATAGCCTTAGGGTTAGGGTTGGGTTGGAATTAGGGTTGTGGTTAGGGTTAGGGGTGTGTTGGGGTTAGGGTTGTGGTTAGAGGTGTGTTGGGGTTAGGGTTGTAATTAGGGTTACGGCTACAGTTGGGATAAGGGTTAGGGGTGTGTTGGAATTAGAATTGAGGGGTTTCCACTGTTTAGGCACATCAGGGGGTCTCCAAACGCAACATGGCACCACCATTGATTCCAGCCAATCTTGTATTCAAAAAGTCAAATGGTGCTCCCTCACTTCCGAGCCCTGACGTGTGCCCAAACAGTGGTTTACCCCCACATATGGGGTACCAGCATACTCAGGACAAACTGCGGGGGTTTCTACTGTTTAGCCACATCAGGGGCTCTGCAAATGCAACGTGACGTCAGCAGACCATTCCATCAAAGTCTGCATTTCAAAAGTCACTACTTCCCTTCTGAGCCCCGACGTGTGCCCAAACAGTGGTTTACCCCCACACATGGGGTATCAGCGTACTCAGGAGAAACTGGACAACAACTTTTGGGGTCCAATTTCTCCTGTAACCCTTGGGAAAATAAAAAATTCTGGGCTAAAAAATTATTTTTGAGGAAAGAAAACGTATTTATTATTTTCACGGCTCTGCGTTATAAACTTCTGTAAAGCACTTGGGGGTTGAAAGTGCTCACCACATATCCAGATAAGTTCCGTTGGGGGTCTAGTTTCCAAAATGGGGTCACTTGTGGGGGGTTTCTACTGTTTAGGCACACCAGGGACTCTGCAAACGCAACGTGATGCCCGCAGATCATTCCATCAAAGTCTGCATTTCAAAAGTCACTACTTCCCTTCTGAGCCCCGACGTGTGCCCAAACAGTGGTTTACCCCCACACATGGGGTATCAGCGTACTCAGGAGAAACTGGAAAACAACTTTTGTGGTCCAATTTCTCCTGTAACCCTTGGGAAAATAAAAAATTCTGGGCTAAAAAATTATTTTTGAGGAAAGAAAACATATTTATTATTTTCACGGCTCTGCATTATAAACTTCTGTGAAGCACTTGGGGGTTGAAAGTGCTCACCACATATCTAGATAAGTTCATTTTGGGGTCTAGTTTCTAAAATGGGGTCACTTGTGGACAGTTTCTACTGTTTAGCCACATCAGGGGCTCTGCAAACGCAACGTGATGCCCGTAGAGCATTCCATCAAAGTCTGCATTTCAAAACGTCACTACTTCACTTCCGAACCCCGGCATGTGCCCAAATAGTAGTTTACCCCCACACATGGGGTATCACCGTACTCAGGAGAAACTGGACAACAAATATTGGGGTCAAATTTCTCCTGTTACCCTTGGGAAAATAAAAAATTGCGGGCTAAAAAATCATTTTTGAGAGAAGAACTTTTTATTTTTATTTTCATGGCTCTGCGTTATAAACTTCTGTGAAGCACTTGAGGGTTCAAAGTGCTCACCACACATCTAGATAAGTTCCTTAGGGGGTCTAGTTTCCAAAATGGGGTCATTTGTGGGGGATCTCCAATGTTTAGGCACACAGTGGCTCTCCAAACTCGATATGGTGTCCGCTAAAAATTGGAGCTAATTTTCCATTCAAAAAGTCAAAAGGCGCGCCTTCCCTTCCGAGCCCTGCCGTGTGCCCAAACAGTGGTTTACCCCCACATATGAGGTATCGGCGTACTCGTGAGAAATTGCTCAACAAATTTTAGGATCCATTTTATCCTATTGCCCATGTGAAAATGAAAAAATTGAGGCGAAAAGAAATTTTTTGTGAAAAAAAAGTACTTTTTCATTTTTAAGGATCGATTTGTGAAGCACCTAAGGGTTTAAAGTGCTCACTAGGCATCTAGATAATTTCCTTGGGGGGTCCAGTTTCCAAAATGGGGTCACTTGTGGGGGAGCTCCAATGTTTAGGCACACAGGGTCTCTCCAAACGCGACATGGTGTCCGCTAACGATGGAGATAATTTTTCATTCAAAAAGTCAAATGGCGCTCCTTCCCTTCCGAGCCTTACCATGTGCCCAAACAGTGGTTTAACCCCACATGTGAGGTATCGGTGTACTCAGGAGAAATTGCCCAACAAATTTTAGGATCCATTTTATCCTGTTGCCCATGTGAAAATGAAAAAATTGAGGCTAAAATAATTTTTTTGTGAAAAAAAAGTACTTTTTCATTTTTACGGATCAATTTGTGAAGCACCTAGGGGTTTAAAGGGCTCACTATGCATCTAGATAAGTTCCTTGGGGCATCTAGTTTCCAAAATGGGGTCACTTGTGGGGGAGCTCCAATTTTTAGGCACACGGGGGCTCTCCAAATGTGACATAGTGCAGCCAATTTTTCATTCAAAAAGTCAAATGGCGCTCCTTCCCTTCCAAGCCCTGCCGTGCGCCCAAACAGTGGTTTACCCCCACATATGAGGTATCAGCGTACTCAGGACAAATTGGACAACAACTTTCGTGGTTCAGTTTCTCCTTTTACTATTGGGAAAATAAAAAAATTGTTGCTAAAAGATCATTTTTGTGACTAAAAAGTTAAATGTTCATTTTTTCCTTCCATGTTGCTTCTGCTGCTATGAAGCACCTGAAGGGTTAATAAACTTCTGGAATGTGGTTTTGTGCACCTTGAGGGCTGCAGTTTTTAGAATGGTGTCACTTTTGGGTATTTTCAGCCATATAGACCCCTCAAACTGACTTTAAATGTGAGGTGGTCCCTAAAAAAAATGGTTTTGTAAATTTCGTTGTAAAAATCAGAAATCGCTGGTCAAATTTGAACCCTTATAACTTCCTAGCAAAAAAAAATTTTGTTTCCAAAATTGTGCTGATGTAAAGTAGACGTGTGGGAAATGTTATTTATTAACTATTTTGTGTCACATAACTCTCTGGTTTAACAGAATAAAATTCAAAATGTGAAAATTGCGAAATTTTCAAAATTTTTGCCAAATTTCCGTTTTTATCACAAATAAACACAGAATTTATTGACCTAAATTTACCACTATCATGAAGCCAAATATGTCACGAAAAAACAGTCTCAGAACCGCTAGGATCCATTGAAGCGTTCCTGAGTTATTACCTCATAAAGGGACACTGGTCAGAATTGCAAAAAATGGCAAGGTCTTTAAGGTCAAAATAGGCTGGGTCATGAAGGGGTTAAAACGCTGTGTTGTACATTACGCACTTGTCTTTTAGAACTATGCAGATTTACCACATCTAATGAAAGTATGCAGAGGAGACAAGCGTCTCTGCTACAGAAATTAACATGATGCGGCTTGGAAACCCACACTGCAGGTCAGTTTATGCAGCAATAAAAAGAAGCACAGTGGGCATGGGATTTCTATATGTCCCACCCACTGTGCTTGTAATATAGAACACAGCATTTTGGACCCAGTGAAAAAACACTACTATTCCTGAACATGGGCACACAGCCATATACTGGGAAAGTCTGCACGTCACAGAAAGTTTGCAGGAGTCATTAATCAATAATAACAGCTGATTACCTTACAAGTGTGATGCTTAAATTATTAAACTATTGATTTTTCTGGCCAATAAAGAACTTTGTGAAATATATTTATATCATAACAGATTCCAACAGCAAATAAACATTCATTTATATAGAAGGAAAATCAATCTTGATATATTCTTCGCTGTTATTATTTCAATGTTTCGTTCACCTTGAATTGTCTCCAAATACTATTACTACTACTACTACTGGTAATAATAATAACTATTAGTAACTAGAATTCGTGCCAATTTATTCACAGGCCCTATTATGTTGACCACTATAGTGGTCTGTGGCTTTTGCATGTGGCCTTTTTCCTACTGGCAAAAACTCCTAACAAAAACTACTTCAACTACTACTAATATTAATTATTAGTGTTGAGCATTCCGATACCGCAAGTATCGGGTATCGGCCGATACTTGCGGTATCGGAATTCCGATACCGAGATCCGATACTTTTGTGGTATCGTGTATCGGTATCGGATCCATAGTGAAGTGTAAAATAAAGAATTAAAATAAAAAATATTGATATATTCACCTCTCCGGCGGCCCCTGGACATCACGCGGGTAACCGGCAGGCTTCTTTGTTTAAAATGCGCGCGTTTAGGAGATGAGGAATGACGTCCGGCTTCTGATTGGTCGCGTGCCGCCCATGTGACCGCGACGCGACCAATCAGAAGCCGCGACGTCATTCCTCAGGCCCTAAATTCCTAGAATGAGCGCGTTTAGGACCTGAGGAATGACGTCGCGGCTTCTGATTGGTCGCGTGCCGCCCATGTGACCGCGACGCGACTAATCAGAAGCCGCGACGTCATTCTCAGGCACTAAACTCCTCATTCTAGGAATTTAGGACCTGAGGAATGACGTCGCGGCTTCTGATTGGTCGCGTCGCGGTCACATGGGCGGCACGCGACCAATCAGAAGCCGTGATGTCATTCCTCAGGTCCTAAACGCGCGCATTTTAAACAAAGAAGCCTGCCGGTTACCCGCGTGATGTCCAGGGGCCGCCGGAGAGGTGAGCATATCAATATTTTTTATTTTGATTCTTTATTTTACACATTAATATGGATCCCAGGGCCTGAAGGAGAGTTTCCTCTCCTTCAGACCCTGGGAACCATCAGAATACCTTCCGATACTTGGTGTCCCATTGACTTGTATTGGTATCGGATATCAGTATCGGCGATATCCGATACTTTTCGGGTATCGGCCGATACTATCCGATACCGATACTTTCAAGTATCGGACGGTATCGCTCAACACTATTAATTATAGAACCTTGTATTAGTTGTTATTTTTCCTTATTTTTCATAACGCATTAATCATTTTTAGTTTAGAGGCACCCTGCCACCATTTGTCCCTCTGTGGTGGTCTTCAGTAAGGAAGGGGGGCCTCAAACTGTCACTGGAACTGGGACCCTAACTATCCCTGTCCAGGGGGGACTCTGAAAGGTAGAGAGGCCCAAGTCTCATCCTTACTATGCTCCTGTTAATGTCCTAAGCTGTCCCCTCTCTCTCACCCTGGAGGCCTGGGACAAATATGTTAGTGTATATACATATAAGACAAACAGGGATAGCAAAAAGCAACTTACATACAAAAACACTCACCAAGAGTAGAGAGGAATAAAGGGAAAGGATAGAAAGGTACAAGTCAAATGGGAATAGGATAATGGAGAAAGCATACACCCAAAAACAGCAGAAAACAATCTCCAGCAGCAACTACAAACTCCAACTTCAGCACACCAACTCCAGCAAGCCAGGAAGTAAAACTTTCACATGAGTGGATGAGAAGATCGGGACAGGTTTTATAGAAAGAGAAAATGAGCAGGTCAGGAGCAGCTGTGAGATGGAGCTGCACGTCTCTAACCACCGTGCAAAGAATCAATAACCTCTTCCCTGCCAAAGGAAAAGAAGTTGATTTAATATGAAGAGCAAAACACACAGGCTAAATAAAATGGAAGACCTGCGATTCACAGTACGTAAAGATCGCCTTACCCCAGATCTCCCAGGAGGACGTGACACACTCATAACACCATTCCAGAGAATCTGTAAGAAGGATTTTGCTATTTAATCTGACAGCAGAATAATGTAGGGCATGAGCCTGATTCCATGAATGTGTCACTTATTAGGCTTTGTGTTATAGTTTCTATGTTTCAATACAACCAGTATTTCATTAGCAGAAGATTATCACTGTCTGTCTCATGTGCAGTCCAGCTAATCTGTGCAACCAGCTCCCACCACTGATTAGCAACTTGCTGACAATACACCAAACACACAGTAAACTTCCAATCAGTGGTGTGGGCAGGGTTATAGATGTCTACAGCAAAGAAAACAGGTATTCTATAAAAACTGCTCCAATTAACCCAGTAAGTGACACATCGCTGGAATCACCTCCTTACTCACCAAAATCCCAAAGTCTGTCTGCTATCTCAGCCTTCTTTTCTGCTCGCTTTCTAAAGCTGAACATGGACAAAACAGAATTCATCCACTTACCCCATCTCACTCTACCCCTCCACCAGACCTATCCATCAATGTCAATGGCTGCTCACTTACCCCAGTCCCGCATGCTCGGTGCGTCTGGGTGATCCTCGACTTTGCCCTCTCTTTCAAGTCACATATCCAAGCCCTTGCCTTCTCCTGCCGTCTCAAACTCAAAAATATTTCCCGGAACTGCACATTCCTCAACAAGGAAACCACAGAAACACTAGTGCACGCTCTTATCATCTCCCGCTTTGACTACTGCAACCTCCTACTCTCTGGCCTCCCCTCTAGCACTCTGGCACCACTCCAATCCATCCTACTCTCTGCTGCCCGACTAATCTACCTGTCTCCCCACTATTCCCCAGTCTCTCCCCTATGCCAAGCCCTTCACTGGCTTCCTATCATCCAGAGGCTACAGTTCAAAACCCTTACTATGACATAAAAAGCCATCCACAACCAGTCTCCTCCATACATCTGCGACATGGTTTCCCGGTACTTACCTACACGCAACCTTCGATCCTCACAAGATCTCCTTCTCTACTCCTTTCGTCTCTTCTTCCCACAACCGCATCCAAGACTTCTCCCGTGCTTCTCCCATACTCTGGAACTCTCTACCCTAACACATCAGACTTTCGCCTACCATAGAAACCTTCAGAAAGAACCTGAAGACTCACCTCTTCCGATAAGCCTACAGCCTGCAGTGATCCTCAACCTACTGAACCACCGCACAACCAGTTCTACCCTCACATAGTGTATCCTCACCCATCCCCTGCAGAGTGTGAGCCCTCGTGGGCAGGGTCCTCCCTCCTTCTGTACCTGTTGGTGCCTTGTTTTTTGCTCATGTTTATTATGTTTATTATTATGTTTATTGAAAAGCTCCATGGAATAAATGGCACTATAAAAATGTATAATGATAATATATACTAATAATCAGGCTCTCTGCTTCTTCATTATGCTGCTCTCATATGGAGCAGAAAAAAACCTTAATCGAGGTTCCCCTTAAAGTTAACTTTTCTCCAGTTTTTGCATGTTAAACTGGACATATCTTGTAATAGTGGCTTCAGTGCTGAATAAAACAACATTTTTCTTTTATTTCTAATATTCATTGCAGAGATATTAGCTTGTAAAGTTTAGAGTCTAATTTGCCTTTCAACCAAGGGACATTTGCAAATATTTGTTCTTAGGGATGATTATACTGTATGTTTTAAAAGTATAATAATTATGGAAATCACAGGAAGATAAACAAAAACAATTTTTAAAATATCTTGATTTATCCAGTATCACGTTTGATTGCCGCACACAGAAATCCCTTGCACTTACAGCGTATGCAACCTGTCAGTGGGGTTATTAATGGTTTTCTGAGCAAAACTATTAAAATTCTGTAACGCTGAATGCACTAGGGCAAATCATCAAGATCTGCTGCTGGCAGCTCCTTATGCATGTTTAAACCAGACAGGCTGCTCAAAGTAGCACCAGCAATGTGAAACCTGGCATTGTTGTGTTGAAAAAACTGCTCTTGGGACACTTTGGAGAAACAGACATGTCACTGGTTCCACAACTGATCCATTCTATACTGCAAGTGAAATTGATCAAACCATAAATAACAAGCCTAAGGCCGGAGTCACACTAGGGAGCAATATGGACGAGTGCTATGCGAGAATAAATCGCATATGGCCCAATGTTAATCTATTGGGCAGCTCCCATCATCTGTTTTTTTCTCGTGCGTACTATATGTGCGAGATAAATCGAAAAAAGATCAAAATATGATGACAATAAAGTCAAAAAAGGTGCAGAAATATGGGTGATATAACATATATACATATATCTCCCATACATTTCAGCCCCTGACGAAGGATTTACCCCAAACGCACGTCAGGTGCGCTGTACTTGGAGTGGCGGGCTCTAAATCTTATACGCAACTTTGGTGTGCGCACTGAGTATATGTATGGGAGATATGTTTTCTGCACCTTTTTCTGACTATCTTTTTTCTACTTATTTTATATTATATATACACTGTGTGCAGAATTATTAGGCAAGTTGTATTTTGATCACATGATACTTTTTATACATGTTGTCCTACTCCAAGCTGTTCAGGCTTGAAAGCCAACTACCAATTAAGTAAATCAGGTGATGTGTATCTCTGTAATGAGGAGGGGTGTTGTCTAATGACATCAAAACCCTATATAAGGTGTGCTTAATTATTAGGCAACTTCCTTTCCTTTGGCAAAATGGGTCAGAAGAGAGATCTGACGGGGTCTGAAAAGTCCAAAATGTGAGATATCTTGCAAAGGGATGCAGCAGTCTTGAAATTGCCAAACTTTTGAAGAGTGATCACCGAACAATCAAGCGTTTCATGGCAAATAGCCAATAGGGTTGCAAGAAGCGTGTTGGGCAAAACAGGCGCAAAATAACTGCCCATGAATTAAGGAAAATCAAGCGTGCAGCTGCCAAAATGCCATTTGCCACCAGTTTTGCCATATTTCAGAGCTGCAACGTTACTGGAGTAACAAAAAGCACAAGGTGTGCATTAATCAGGGACATGGTCAAGGTAAGGAAGGCTGAAAAACGACCATCTTTGAACAAAAAACATAAGATAAAAAGTCAAGACTGGGCCAAGAAATATCTTAAGACTGACTTTTCAAAGGTTATATGGACTGATGATATGAGAGTGACTCTTGATGGGCCAGAAGGATGGGCCAGAGGCTGGATCAGTAAAGGGCAGAGAGCTCCACTCTGAATCAGACGCCAGCAAGGTGGAGGTGGGGTGCTGTTATGGGCTGGTATCATCAAAGATGAACTTGTGGGACCTTTTCGGGTTGAGGATGGAGTGAAGCTCAACTCCCAGACCTACTGCCAGTTTCTGGAAGACAACTTCTTCAAGCAGTGGTACAGGAAGAAGTCGGTATCATTCAAGAAAAACATGATTTTCATGCAGGACAATGCTCCATCACATGCCTCCAACTACTCCACAGCGTGGCTGGCCAGTAAAGGTCTCAAAAAAGAAAAAATAATGACATGGTCTCCTTGTTCACCTGTTCTGAACCCCACAGAGAACCTGTGGTCCCTCATAAAATGTGAGATCTACAGGGAGGGAAAACAGTACACTTCTTTGAAGTGTTTGGGAGGCTGTGGTGGCTGCTGAACGCAATGTTGATCGTAAACAGATCAAGCAACTGACAGAATCTATGGATGGAAGGCTTTTGAGTGTCATTATAAAGAAAGGTGGCTATATTGGTCACTAATTTTGGGGAGTTTTGTTTTTGCATGTCAGAAATGTTTATTTCTAAATTTTGTGCAGTTATATTGGTTTACCTGGTGAAAATAAACAAGTGAGATGGGAATATATTTGATTTTTATTAAGTTGCCTAATAATTCTGCACAGTAATAGTTACCTGCACAAACAGATATCCTCCTAAGATAGCCAAATCTAAAAAAAAAACCATTCCAACTTCCAAAAATATTAAGCTTTGATATTTATGAGTCCTTTGGGTTGATTGAGAACATAGTTGTTGATCAATAATAAAAATAATCCTCTAAAATACAACTTGCCTAATAATTCTGCACACAGTGTACATTTTTATATTGCACAATGCACTTTTTTGAGTACACTTAGTAAATACTAATTGGTGTTTATTGCACATGCATATATTATATTAATTTATATATTCTCGGATAGATAATTGCGCACATCATAGCCCAATTTTTTATGATGGTTATAGAATATGTTGTATGATTTTATACTCTATTTTTGCATCCCACTTTTTTGTCCGCCCCGTTGCCATTTTTTCCATTTGTATAATTATACATACATATGTATCTTTAAACTATTGTTGCATTTGTTTTTTAAGTATGGGCACGTTGCATCAGTGCTACCGTTTGCCAAATAATACACAGTATAATACAGATATTCTTTTATTGCATCATCTCAGCATGTTTTGTTTTACTATATATTTATACCATTTCTAATTATATTTCTTTGATATCCAATTTTTTTTTTTTTAGTGTTCTGAATGGTCTGTCATTCAATTTCTTAAGCAGTCACATTTTCCATTATCTGACCCCATTGATAATTTTTAGATATTTTATATTTATCTTTATTATTGTCTGGCTGGGAAATAGGGCTGCTATATTTTAATTTTTCAGGTTAAAATAGAATAGATAAAATAAATGTCTACACATAGTATATATATATATATATATATATATATATATATATATATAAGTAATCAACACACATATATCTATAAATTTATGTTTCATAGAGATTTAGGTAGCAGAATAATTCAATTGTCGGTTTCTGTAAAATCATTGCAGAAGCTGACAGGATATGACACATGGTTTACATACAGTATTCCATTGCATATCAGTTAGATTTATATATGTACCTGACTAATAATGTTAGTACTATGTGTGTGTTAAATTTTGGAGATATAGGTGTTAAATTAACGAATTTATTCACGGAAAAAAATTGCTGTGCTCCCGTGCAATTTTCTTCGCCAGAGAGGGAAAGCCAGTGACTGAGAGCAGATATTAATAGGCTAGAAAGGGACCATTGTTATTGTCCGCCCCCAGCTAAAAACATCTACCCCCAGCCAGCCGAGAAAAGGCGCATCTGTAAGATGCGCTAATTCTGGCACTTAGCCTCTCTCATCCCACTGCTGTGTAGCGATGGCATGTGGGGTAATAAGGGGTTAATGTCACCTTGATATTGTAAGGTGACATTAAGCCCGGTTAATAATGGACAGGTGTCTATAAGACATTTATCCATTATTAACCCTCCGTCAGGAACAATATTCGCACTAACTCGTAATGGAACAATGTGCCTGTCAGGCACAGGCTAGAAAAATGCCTAGAATATCTAATTTTCTCAATTTCAGTGATCTAAAAGTGATCAGAGAGATGTAATAGGGATGTAATAAAAGAGACTACACATTATCAGGTGCAAAACAAACCCATTTACTCAACATAAAAGTAATCTGAAGCAAGAAAGAGAATATGCATTAGGGAACAATGTGCATGAAAAGCACACTTTCATTTGTAAGAAAATCTGCCTTATTTATATGAAATATATCCACAAACCTTCCTCTATCCATTCATAAAACAAGCTAAAGAAACAATAGTAATGACTAAAAATATTAAATACCAACCTTATAAAGTGTGATGTGTTCGGGACCAATGAGCCTGAGAAGCCAGCACACAGCTATATCTTCCTTCCTGAAGTTCTGCTCTGCAGACCAACTGTGGTATCAGGTTTCACACAGTAGCTAGAGCCAGGAGACTATCTAGAGGGAGGGGCTTTCCTGAAAATCTGGTGAGAAGGGAGAAATGAAAGCAGAAGAGCTGCGCCTGTCAGATCCATTGTTCCTGACGGAGGGTTAATCCAATAGTATGAAAGGGTTAAAAAAATATGCACATTAAGAATAAAGTCTTTTAATGCACTCCCAATCCAAGCGAAGCCCTTGTTCTCCTGTAAAAAAATCAAAAATAAGAAAGCAACAATATCCCATACATGTCTGCCGTACAGTCAAGTCCCACGGTGCAATCCATCTCAAGGGATTAAATAGCTTACAACCGGGAGTGGTTCTAATGCTACTGTCCCAGCTGTAAACCACTGTGTAAAGAATGAAAAGCTGCCTGCGCAGCCTCCCCACCTGACAGGACATGAACTCTGTAGCATGGGAAAGTTTCTGAACTTTTTCCCACACTGCCGAGTTCACCTCAGGTCAGGTGGGGCCGCTGCGAAGCCTCAATGACTACTGCTGATGTCACTCAGCATGCACAGACTCACAGCGTGACCTGAGGTCAGGCGAGGAGGCTGCGCAGGCAGCTTTTCATTCATTACATAGTGGTTTACTGTGGCTTACAGCTAGGGTGGTAGCATTAGCACCGCTCATGGTTGTAAACTATTTAACCCCTTGAGATGGATTGCAGCGTGTGACTTGACTGTACAGCGGACAGGTATGGCATATTGTTGCTTTTTATTTTTGGTTTTTTTTGGAGGAGAACAAGGGCTTTGCTTGGATTGGGAGAATAATAAAGATGGAAAACCTGTGTGTTTAATTATTTCATTAAAAGACTTTATTCTTAATGTGTGTGTATTTTTTTAACCCTTTCATACTATGGGGTTAATAATGGATAGATGTCTTGTTGACACCTCTCCCTTATTAATCGGGCTTAATGTCACCCTACAATAGCAAGGTGATATTAACCTCTTATTACCCTATATGCCATCGCTACACGGCAGTGGGATGAGAGAGGCTAAGTGCCAAAATTGGCGCATCTTATAGATGTGCCTTTTCTGGGGCGGCTGGGTGTTGGTATTTTTAGCCAGGGGGTCAACATCCATGGCCCCTTCCTAGGCTATGAATATCAGCCCGCAGATGTCTGCGTAGCCTTTTTGGCTATTAACCCCGTTACCCTCAAGGGTGGTTTGCACGTTAATGACCGGGCCAATTTTTAAAATTCTGACCACTGTCCCTTTATGAGGTTATAACTCTGGAACGCTTCAATGGATCCCAGTGATTCTGAAAAAGTTTTATCGTGACATATTGTACTTCATAATAGTGGTAAAATTTCTTTGATATTACTTGCATTTATTTGTGAAAAAAATGGAAATTTGGTGAAAATTTTGAAAATTTTGCAATTTTCCAACGTTGAATTTTTATGCAATTAAATCACAGAGATATGTCACACAAAATACTTAATAAGTAACATTTCCCACATATCTACTTTACAACAGCACAATTTTAGAACCAACATTTTTTTTTGTTAGGGAGTTACAGTGGGGCAAAAAAGTATTTAGTCAGTCAGCAATAGTGCAAGTTCCACCACTTAAAAAGATGAGAGGCGTCTGTAATTTACATCATAGGTAGACCTCAACTATGGGAGACAAACTGAGAAAAAAAATCCAGAAAATCACATTGTCTGTTTTTTTAACATTTTATTTGCATATTATGGTGGAAAATAAGTATTTGGTCAGAAACAAAATTTCATCTCAATACTTTGTAATATATCCTTTGTTGGCAATGACAGAGGTCAAACGTTTTCTGTAAGTCTTCACAAGGTTGCCACACACTGTTGTTGGTATGTTGGCCCATTCCTCCATGCAGATCTCCTCTAGAGCAGTGATGTTTTTGGCTTTTCGCTTGGCAACATGGACTTTCAACTCCCTCCAAAGGTTTTCTATAGGGTTGAGATCTGGAGACTGGCTAGGCCACTCCAGGACCTTGAAATGCTTCTTACGAAGCCACTCCTTCGTTGCCCTGGCGGTGTGCTTTGGATCATTGTCATGTTGAAAGACCCAGCCACGTTTCATCTTCAATGCCCTTGCTGATGGAAGGAGGTTTGCACTCAAAATCTCACGATACATGGCCCCATTCATTCTTTCATGTACCCGGATCAGTCGTCCTGGCCCCTTTGCAGAGAAACAGCTCCAAAGCATGATGTTTCCACCACCATGCTTTACAGTAGGTATGGTGTTTGATGGATGCAACTCAGTATTCTTTTTCCTCCAAACACGACAAGTTGTGTTTCTACCAAACAGTTCCAGTTTGGTTTCATCAGACCATAGGACATTCTCCCAAAACTCCTCTGGATCATCCAAATGCTCTCTAGCAAACTTCAGACGGGCCCGGACATGTACTGGCTTAAGCAGTGGGACACGTCTGGCACTGCAGGATCTGAGTCCATGGTGGCGTAGTGTGTTACTTATCGTAGGCCTTGTTACATTGGTCCCAGCTCTCTGCAGTTCATTCACTAGGTCCCCCCGCGTGGTTCTGGGATTTTTGCTCATCGTTCTTGTGATCATTCTGACCCCACGGGGTGGGATTTTACGTGGAGCCCCAGATCGAGGGAGATTATCAGTGGTCTTGTATGTCTTCTATTTTCTAATTATTGCTCCCACTGTTGATTTCTTCACTCCAAGCTGGTTGGCTATTGCAGATTCAGTCTTCCCAGCCTGGTGCAGGGCTACAATTTTGTTTCTGGTGTCCTTTGACAGCTCTTTGGTCTTCACCATAGTGGAGTTTGGAGTCAGACTGTTTGAGGGTGTGCACAGGTGTCTTTTTATACTGATAACAAGTTTAAACAGGTGCCATTACTACAGGTAATGAGTGGAGGAAAGAGGAGACTCTTAAGGTACCTTCACACATAACGATATCGTTAACGATATCGTTGCTATTTGTGACGTAGCAACGATATCGTTAATGAAATCGTTATGTGTGACAGCGACCAACGATCAGGCCCCTGCTGGGAGATCGTTGGTCGCTGAATAAAGTCCAGAACTTTATTTCGTCGCTGGACTCCTGCTGACATCGCTGGATCGGCGTGTGTGACACCGATCCAGCGATGTCTTCACTGGTAACCAGGGTAAACATCGGGTAACTAAGCGCAGGGCCGCGCTTAGTAACCCGATGTTTACCCTGGATACCATGCTAAAAGTAAAAAAAAACAAACACTACATACTTACCTACCGCTGTCTGTCCTCCAGCGCTGTGCTCTGCTCTCCTCCTGTACTGTCTGTGAGCCGGAAAGCAGAGCGGTGACGTCACCGCTCTGCTTTCCGGCTCCCAGACAGTACAGGAGGAGAGCAGAGAAGCAGAGCGCAGCGCTGGAGGACAGACGGCTGTAGGTAAGTATCTAGTGTTTGTTGTTTTTTACTTTTAGCATGGTAACCAGGGTAAACATCGGGTTACTAAGCGCGGCCCTGCGCTTAGTTACCCGATGTTTACCCTGGTTACCGGCATCGTTGGTCGCTGGAGAGCGGTCTGTGTGACAGCTCTCCAGCGACCAAACAGCGACGCTGCAGCGATCCGGATCGTTGTCGGTATCGCTGCAGCGTCGCTTAATGTGAAGGGGCCTTTAAAGAAGAAGTTACAGGTCTGTGAGAGCCAGAAATCTTGATTGTTTGTTTCTGACCAAATACTTATTTTCCACCATATAATGCAAAAAAAAATGATAAAAAAACAGACAATGTGATTTTCTGGATTTTGTTTTCTGTTTGTCTCCCATAGTTGAGGTCTACCTATGATGTAAATTACAGACGCCTCTCATATTTTTAAGTGGTGGAACTTGCACTATTGCTGACTGACTAAATACTTTTTTGCCCCACTGTATAAGGGTTAAAAGTTGACCAGCAATTTCTCAGTTTTACAACACCATTTTTTTAAGGGCCACATCTCATTTGAAGTCATTTTGAGGGGTCTATATGATAGAAAATAACCAAGTGTGATACCATTCTAAAACTGCACCCCTCAAGTGCTCAAAAACACATTCAAGAAGTTTATTAACCCTTCTGGTACTTCACAGGAATTTTTGGAATGTTAAAAAAATGAACATTTAATTTTTTTTCACAAAAAATTTAGTTAAGCTCCAATTTGTTTTATTTTACCAAGGGTAACAGGAGAAAATGGACCCCAAATATTGTTGTACAATTTGTCCTGAGTACGCCGATGTGGGGGTAAACCACTGTTTGGGCGCATGGCAGAGCTCGGAAGGGAAGGAGCGCCATTTGACTTTTCAATGCAAAATTGACTGGAATTGAGATGGGACGCCATGTTGCGTTTGGAGAGCCCCTGATGTGCCTAAACACTGAAACCCCCCACTACTGACACCATTTTGGAAAGTAGACCCCCTAAGGAACTCATTTAGATGTGTTGTGAGAGCTTTGAACCTCCAAGTGTTTCACTACAGTTTATAACGCAGAGCCGTGAAAATAAAAATTCTATTTTTCCCACAAAAATTGTTTTTTAGCCCCCAGTTTTGTATTTTCACAAGGGTAACAGAAGAAATTGGACCACAAAAGTTGTTGTACAATTTGTTCTGAGTACACTGATACCCCATATGTGGGGAAGAACCACTGTTTGGGCGCATGAAAGAGCTCGGAAGGGAAGGAGCGCCATTTGGAATGCAGACTTAGATTGAATGGTCTGCAGGCATCACATTGCATTTGCAGAGCCCCTCATGTACCTAACCAGTAAAAACCCCCCACAAGTGACCCGATATTGGAAACTGGACCCTCAAGGAACTTATCTAGATGTGTTGTGAGAACTTTGAACCCCCAAAGGTTTCAATACAGTTTATAACGCAGAGCCGTGAAAATAAAACATCTTTTTTTCCCACAAAAATTATTTTTTTAGCCCCAGTTTTGTATTTTTCCAAAAGTAACAGTTGAAATTGGACCCCAAAAGTTGTTGTCCAATTTTTCCTGAGTATGCTGATACCCAATATGTGGGGGGAACCACCGTTTGGGTGCATAGCAGATCTCAAAAGGGAAGGAGCGCCATTTGGAATGCAGACTTACTGTAGATGGATTGGTCTGCAGGCATCACATTGCGTTTGCAGAGCCCCTCATGCACCTAAACAGTAGAAACCCCCCACAAGTGACACCATATTGAAAACTAGACCCTCCAAGGAACTTATCTAGATGTGTTGAGAGAACTTTGAACCCCCAAGTGTTTCACTACAGTTTGTAACGCAGAGCCATGAAAATAAAAAATCTTTCTTTTCCACAAAAATTATTTTTTAGCCCCCAGTTTTGTATTTTCCCAAGGGTAACAGGAGAAATTGGACCTCAAACTTTGTTGTTCAATGTGTCCTGAGTACGCTGACACCCCATACGTTGGGGTAAACCCCTGTTTAGGTGCACGGGAGAGCTCAGAAGGAAAGCAGCACTATTTTACTTTTTCAACTCAGAATTGGCTGTAATTGAGATCGGACGCCATGTCGCGTTTCGAGAGCCCCTGATGTGCCTAAACAGTGCAAACCCCCCAAATATAACTGAAACACTAATCCAAACACATCCCTAACCCTAATCCCAACGGTAACCCTAACCACACCCCTAACCCTTACACACCCCTAACCCTAATCCCAACCCTATTCCCAACCATAAATGTAATCCAAACCCTAACCCTAACTTTAGCCCCAACCCTAACCCTA
This sequence comes from Ranitomeya imitator, assembly GCF_032444005.1. NCBI lineage: Eukaryota > Metazoa > Chordata > Amphibia > Anura > Dendrobatidae > Ranitomeya > Ranitomeya imitator. The sequence continues at coordinate 477,749,144 of NC_091286.1, forward strand.
ACTTCAGCCCCAAACCTAACCCTAACTTTAGCACCAACCCTAACTGTAGCCCTAACCCTAGCCCCAACCCTAACCCTAGCCCTAACCCTAGCCCTAGCCCTAATCCTAATCCTAATCCTAACCCTAACCCTAGCCCTAAACCTAACGCTAGCCCTAACCCTAGCCCTAACTCTAGCCCTAACCCTAACCCTAGCCCTAACCCAAGCCTTAACCCTAGTCCTAACCCTAACCCTAACTCCAGCCCTAACCCTAGCCCTAACCCTAACCCTAGCCGTAACCCTAATGGGAAAATGGAAATAAATACATTTTTTTTACTTTTTTAATTTTACCCTAACTAAGGGGGTGATGAAGGGGGGTTTGATTTACTATTTATAGTGGGTTTTCTAGCGGATTTTTTTGATTGGCAGCCGTCACACACTAAAATACGCTTTTTATTGCAAAATTTTTTTTTCGCGTTACGACATTTTGAGAGCTATAATTTTTCCATATTTTGGGCACGTGACATTTTTTGATCGCTTTTTATTCCGATTTTTGTGAGGCAGAATGACCAAAAACCAGCTATTCATGAATTTCTTTGGGGGTGCCATTTATATCGTTTGGTAAAATGGATAAAGCAGTTTTATTCTTCGGGTCAGTACGATTACAGCGATACCTCATTTGAATTATTTTTTATGTTTTGGCGCTTTTATACGATAAAAACTATTTTATAGAAAAAATAATTATTTTTACATCGCTTTATTCTGAGGACTATAACTTTTTTATTTTTTCACTGATGATGCTGTATCGCAGCTCATTTTTTGCGGGACAAGATGATGATTTCAGCGGTACCATGGGTATTTATATCCGTCTTTTTGATCACATGTTATTCCACTTTTTGTTCGGCGGTATGATAATAAAGCGTTGTTTTTTGCCTCGTTTTTTTTTTTAACGGTGTTCACTGAAGGGGTTAACTAGTGGGACAGTTTTATAGGTCGGGTTGTTATGGACACGGCGATACTAAATATGTGTACTTTTATTGTTTTTTTTAATTTAGATAAAGAAATGTATTTATGAGAACAATATATTTATTTTTTTTAGGATTTTGTAAAAATTTTTTTACACATCTGAATTTTTTTTTTTACACTATAACATTGCCCCGGGCGGGGCATCATGTTATAGTGTAATATCGCTGATCTGACACTTTGCTGTGCACTGTGTCAGATCAGCGATCTGACGTGCACTCCTGGAGGCTTCCCGGCGCCTGCTCTGAGCAGGCGCTGGTAAGCCACCTCCCTGCAAGACCTGGATGCAGCCCTGCGGCCATTTTGGATCTAGGCCTGCAGGGAGGAGGAGGTAAGAGACCCTCGGAGCAACGCGATCACATCGCGTTGCTCCGAGGGTCTCAGGGAAGCACGCAGGGAGCCCCCTCCCTGCCCGATGCTTCCCTATACCGCCGAAACACTGCGATCATGTTTGATCACAGTTTGCCAGGGGCGGTCCCACTCCTGGCACATAGTGCCGGATGTCAGCTGCGATAGTCAGCTGACACCCGGCCGCGATCGGCCACACTCCCCCCATTAGCATGGCTGATCGCTCTGGATGTACTATTCCATCCTTGGGAAGTAGGGCCCACCCCACATGGACGGAATAGTACGTCCAGTGGTAGAAAGGGGTTAATTACAGGGGGACCCCACATCATTTTTTGGGGGGGTCCCCTATTAGAATAGCCAGTAAAGGTTAATTATACAGCTGCGGGCTGATATTCATAGCCTGGGAAGATCCATGGGTATTAACCCCTTCCCAGGCTACAAATATCTGCCCCTGACGTCGGCGTTCCCTCTCTAGCAAAGAAAATTGTGAGGGAGACCACGCAATTTTTTTCGCTTGTAGGATGATGCTTGTGCAGCCAATAAAGGTTCCACATTATTTATTCATGATTTTCTGGGCCAGGATCCATTATATATCCATTTTGCCAGCTGGTGAGAAAATCTTGCAATACGGATGTCATACGGATGCTTAGATGCGAGAAAATCGCATCCTCGCATTGCACAAAGATTTTCGGCAGTGAAAAATGGACTGATTTTTTATACATTATGTGTGACGCTGGCCTAAAGGTACCTTCACACTGAACAACTTAGCAACGATATCGATAGTGATCCGTGACATTGCAGCGTCCTGGATAGCGATATCGTTGTGTTTGACACGCAGCAGCGATCTGGCTCCTGCTGTGACATCGTTGGTCAGAGCAGAAAGGCCAGAACTTTATTTCGTCGCTGGATCTCCCGCAGACATCGCTGAATCGGCATATGTGACACCGATCCAGCGATGTCTTGACTGGTAACCAGGGTAAACATCGGGTTACTAAGCGCAGGGCCGCGCTTAGTAACCCGATATTTACCCTGGTTACCATTGTAAATGTAAAAAAAACAAACACTACATACTTACATTCCAGTGTCTGTCGCGTCCCCCGGCGTTTTGCTTCCCTGCACTCCTCCTGCATCCTGTGTCAGTGCCGGCTCGCCGTAAAGCAGAGCACAGTGGTGACGTCACCGATCTGCTTTACGGCCGGTGCTTACACAGTGCAGGGAAGCAGAACACTGGGGGACAGACACCGGAATGTAAGTATGTAGTGTTTGGTTTTACATTTACACTGGTAACCAGGGTAATTATCGGGTTACTAAGCACGGCCCTGCGCTTAGCAACCCGATGTTTACCCTGGTTACCCGGGGACTTCGGCATCGTTGGTCGCTGGAAAGCTGTCTGTGTGACAGCTCTCCAGCGACCACACAGCGACGCTGCAGCGATCGGCATCGTTGTCTAGATCGCTGCAGCATCGCTTAATGTGACGGTACCTTAAGATGTCAAACAGTATCTACACACAACATCAGAAGCCTTTTCCACAACATTGGGCAACAAGCCAGATGTCTGACTACAGGTGTTCCATTGAACTTACACAACTGCTCTCAAAGCTTATTATGAAGCAAAGCAAGATGGCAATGAAGGCTGAAATGGAGGTCTATCTTCTCCAGATCTTAGTCTGTCATTTGTTTTGTATGCAATAATAGCTGTAAATTAGGCTGGAGAACATGGAGACAATACAATGAAAAGATCTTCAGAAAGGAATGTGACACCTGTGATGTGTACACCTTACTGTCCTGTCTACTACAGCCTCAAATTTGAGTCACAGCATAAAATATATAAAACCATATGTAGACACAATACATTAGAATCATGTCCTTGTAAAACACATGAATTTCTTCATGATAGATGTTTCTTTCTCCTCACTCTTATACTCACTCTTAAGGTACCTTCACACATAACGATATCGTTAACGAAATCGTTAAGCGTGACAGCGACAAACGATCAGGCCCCTGCTGGGAGATCGTTGGTCGCTGGGTATGATCAGGACCTTTTTTTGGTCGCTGATCACCCGCTGTCATCGCTGAATCGGCGTGTGTGACGCCGATCCAGCGATGTATTCACTGGTAACCAGGGCAAATATCGGGTTACTAAGCGCAGGGCCGCACTTAGTAACCCGATATTTACCCTGGTTACCATTGTAAAAGTTAAAAAAAAAAACAGTACATACTCACATTCCGATGTCTGTCACGTCCCCTGGCGTCCACACACGCGCTACTGCCGAGAGCTTTCCCTGCACTGTGTCAGCGCCGGCCGGCCGTAAAGCAAAGCACAGCGGTGACGTCACCGCTGCTTTACGGCCAGCACTGACACAGTGCAGGGAAAGCTCTCAGCAGCAGCGCGTGCATTAGCAGCGCTCCTGCCGAAAGCAGTTTTAACCCTGTGGATGCTGGGGGACGTGACAGACATCGGAATGTGAGTATGTACTGTTTTTTTTTTTTAACTTTTACAATGGTAACCAGGGTAAATATCGGGTTACTAAGCGTGGCCCTGCACTTAGTAACCCGATGTTTACCCTGGTTACCCGGGGACTTCGGCATCGTTGAAGACAGTTTCAATGATGCCGAAGTTGTTCCCCGGATCGTTGGTTGCTGGAGAGAGCTGTCTGTGTGACAGCTCCCCAGCGACCACACAACGACTTACCAACGATCACGGCCAGGTCGTATCGCTGGTCGTGATCGTTGGTAAGTCGTTTAGTATAACGTTACCTTTAGGCTAGGTTCATATCGCGTTAGGGCAAACCGTTAAATAGATGCGCTAACGATGAGCCCCAAATTGTCATGTATTTTTGAGATCGCGTTAACGCATATTAACGCATGGTTGCATTGCGTCGGCCTGCGTTAGCAATAGAGTTCTATGCAGAGCGAACGCTTCTGTTCACTGTGGGTTCGCCGTAACATACCTGAAAATGCGATAATCCACGTTCAAAGGTGCGTCACAAATTAACGGACCATCGCTAGCGCATGCCGATTTTGACATGCATTAGGATCCGTTAGCTAATGGAAGTCTATGGCTGTGTTAACAGATCCATTACATTGCATTAGTGCTGTTTAGAAACGGATCCGTTAAACGGATTGCCCCAACGCGATGTGGACCTAGCCTTACAATTGTACAGTGGCTTAACCTTTCTAGTCTTCATTCCATGTGCTTTAACACTCCAGCATGGCTTTTAGTGTCTACTAACTTCTATCCTATCGAGCACATTCATTGGTTGGCAATTTCAAAGGGAGCTGCCAGTAGCTTCATGATTTCCATACCAATGTCATTCATTGTGTTCATACTCGCCTTAGAACCATTGCATAAGCTTACAGAGAAGGCTGTCAATAATAAAATGATACCACCGACTGGACTCCTAATCTTAGAATGGCTAGAGATTTAGATGAATATTAACCCCTTAGTGACGGAGCCAAATTTTTAAAATCTGACCAATGTCATTTTATGTGGTAATAACTCTGGAATGATTCAACAAATCCCAGTGATTTTGAGAATGTTTTTTCACAACACATAATACTTTATGATAATGGTAAATTTAGGTCGATATGTTTTGCGCTTATTTATAAAACATATCATAAATATGAGAAAAATGTAAAAAAAATAGCAATTTTCTAACTTTGAATGATTATCCCTTTAATCCAGATAGTCATACCACAGCAAAACATTAATAAATATCATTTCCATCATGTCTGCTTTACATCAGCACCATTTGTAAAGTGTTCTTTTATTTTGTTAGCATTTTGAGAGGTTTAAAAATGTAGCAGTAATTTTTCATTTTTTCAAGGAAATTTACAAAATTTATTTTTTTAAGGACCTATCCATGTTTGAAGTGACTTTAGGGGTCCCATATATTGTGAAACCCTCCAAAGTGATACCATTTTAAAAACAGCACCCCCTGACATATTGAAAACTGCTGTCAGGTAGTTTATTAACCCTTCAGGTGCTTTTCAGGAATTAATGCAAAGTGGCATGATAGGAATGAAAATGTGCATTTTTGCCACCTAAATGCCTCTAACTTCTGAACAGGTTACAACAGCGTTCAAACTCTAAAGCCGCTATTTGGCCATGAATTGCCATGGCAAGCATCAGGACCACACAATCATGATCTGAGAGAACCAATTGGGATAAAGAGGAAGCCCCCACACTCTGTTAACCATTTATAATGATGTAGCCACTAGCCACTTTTGACAGAAGCATATAAGGGGTTAAACAGATTTGGACGGTGCAAACACTGAGCGTGGCTAATGTAGCAAGTTGTCAGCTATAGTGTACAGCCGACAGATGCTGGATTGTCACCTGTAAGGGGATGCTATTCTCTAATATCTCCGGTCAGATAAAAGACATATTGGCTGTCATTAAGGGGTTAAACAAGTTACAGTGAATAATTGCCCTGAGCATTATATATAAATCTATGCAGCTCTTCCTTCTATATAGTATGATGCTGGCAGATGCTAGTTAAATATCCCAGATTTCTTTTAAGCTAAATTTATATTACACTTACATTTAATCTGTCCCAAAATTTACAAGTATACTAATAGACTTAAATAAAGACTGAATATAAATATTAAGCACAGTGTAAATTTTATTTAAGCTGAAAATCTTTTTTTTTTTTTTGAGTGATCGCATTTGACTTAAATTTGATATTTGTTTTCTTCCAAAACTGTAATTGTATGTTAATCTCACATGACGCTCAGCACAAAAGGTTCAATACCATTTAGTTTGCAATGATTAAATTAGAAACATAGGACACAAATCATAGTATGACAAGTATATTACTTGCATTTATTTTAGTTTAAATCTACCTATCTATCTATTTATCGATCTATCGATAGATCTATCTACCTACATATAAAGGTTTTGGCACACCTGGTCAAAATGACTATTATTGTGAACAGTTAGGAAAGTTGAAGATTAAATGATCTCTAAAAAGCCTAAAGTTAAAGATGACACATTTCCTTTATATTTTAAGTATATACCGTACATACTCGAGTATAAGCCGACCCGAGTATAAGCCAACCCCCTAATTTTGCCACAAAAAACTGGGAAAACTTAATGACTCGAGTATAAGCCTAGGGTGGAAAATGCAGGAGCTACCAGTAAATGTCAAGAATAAAAATAGATTGGAAAGAAGAAATATAAGCCAGCTCACCCGTGATGCATAAACCAAACTTCAGGAGCACGGACCCGCTGTGTCCAGGCGCATAAAGTCCAAAAAAAGAAGAGAATGTCCAGCTTCACTGAATCCGTAAAAAAGAGTTTTCTTTATTCACAAACTTTAAGCATAGAGGATACAGACTTCAGCACGAACCATATGGGCAAGAATCTCAACGCGTTTCTGGAGACTAAGCTCCCTTAATCATGACATTCCAAAAGACCCATGTGTCCCACTTAAATAGCCCTAAACCGGAAAACACACTGGTGGGGTAAATGATTAACATAACTAATTTGAAGAGTGGGCGTAAGATAAACAAATATAAAAAGTTCCATAACACCGTAATCCATTTGAACAATATACATATACAATAATGCAGAAATATTGCCAATGATTATACAGATTAAAAAAATTTATACAATTAAATCTATATAAAAGATAAAATATACATATATAAAAATTATTATCATGAATTGAACAATTATGCCTACAGTTATTGTGCAAGGAGAAAACGGGAGAAGCACTGCCAGAGCCCTGCAAAATGACCTCCAGAAGGCCAGAAATGTGCATGTGTCTGCACAAATAGTTAGAAACCAACTCCATGAGGATGGTCTGAGTGCCTGACGTCCACAGATGGGGGTTGTGCTCACAGCCCAACACCATGCAGGACGATTGGTATTTGCCACAGAACACCAGGATTGGCAAATTTGCCACTGGCACCCTGTGCTCTTCACAAATGAAAGCATGTTCACACTGAGCACATGTGACAGACGTGACAGAGCACATGTGACAGACGTGAGAGAGTCTGGAGATGCCATGGTGAGCGATCTGCTGCCTGCAACATCCTTCAGCATGACCGGTTTGGCAGTGGTTCAGTAATGGTGTGGGGTGGCATTTCTTTGGAGGGCCGCACAGCCCTCAATGTGCTCGCCAAAGATAGCCTGACTGCCATTAAGTACCGAGATGAGATCCTCAGACCTCTTGTGAGACCATATGTTGGTGCGGCTGGCCCTGGGTTACTCCTAATGCAGATCAATGCCAGACCTCATGTGGCTGGAGTGTGTCAGCAGTTCCTGCAAGATGAAGGCATTGAAGCTATGGACTGGCCTGCCCATTCCCCAGAACTGAATCCGATTGAACACATCTGGGACATCATGTCTCGCACCATCCAGCAACGTCACATTGCACCACAGACTGTCCAGGAGTTGGTGGATGCTTTATTCCAGGTCTGGGAGGAGAACCCTCAGGAGACCATCCGCTGCCTCATCAGGAGCATGCCCAGGCATTGTAAGGAGGTCATACAGGCATGTCGAGGCCACACAAAAAAGTGAGCATCATTTCCTTGTCTTGAGGCATTTCTATTGATGTTGGATCAGCCTGTAACTTCATTTTCCACTTTGATTTTGAGCATCATTCTAACTCCAGACCTCCGTGGGATATTAGTTGTGATTTACGTTGATAATTTTTAGGTTTTATTGTTCTCAACACATTCCACTATGTAATTAATAAAGATTTACAACTGGAATATTTCATTCAGTGATATCTAGGATGTGGGATTTTAGTGTTCCCTTTATTTTTTTGATCAGTATATATATATTGTCAAGCAGCTGCCTAGCACTCTGAAAATGGTGGAGGCCCATAAAGCAGGAGAAGGCTGTAAAAAGAATGCATATTACTCACTTGTCCAGCTCATGCAAATATTGAATGGAGGAGATGAAAATAGACTAAAAATCTTGTCCTTTATTAGTGCATCATAAAAACAAGCTGACGCGTTTCAAGCAGTGCTGCCTTTAGTCATAGCATAAAATAACGTGTCGCCGTTGATTAGTAGTCTCACCATGGATACGCAAAGTGACTTCCGGTCTGTGTCGTCACTTCCGGGTGAGAGTGAGGACGAGCTCGTTATCCTAAGAGCTCAGAGCGGTCCGTCCTGCCCTGGGAATCCTCATCATCCAGCGGCGCACGGAGTCTGACCATCTAGTGCCCAGAGCATGAGCCGCGCAAGCAGAAAGACGTGCAGCATTGCAGCACCTGTGGGTGTCCTTAACGGTGAAAGTGAGCAGTCTTCCTGGAGCTAAGGCAGACCTACAGTATGGCATCTGAGTGAGTGATGCTGGGACTTGTAGACTACTGTCTGTATATAATACACTATATGGCTGTGTTATATACTAGGTGGGCTGTGCTGCATAGTACGTGGGCTATGCTATATAGTACGTGGGCTGTGCTATATACTACGTGGCTGTGCTATATACTATGTGGCTGTACTATTTACTACGTGAGCTGTTATATACTACGTAGGCTGTTATATACTACATGGGCTGTGCTATATACTACATGGGCTGTGCTATATACTACGTGGGCTGCTATGTACTACGTGAGCTGTTAAATACTACGTGGAAGGCTGTGCTATATAGTATGTGAGCTGTGCTATATACTACGTGGCTGTGCTGTATACTATGTGGCTGTGCTATATACTACGTGTGCTGTGCTATATACTACTTGGGCTGTTATATACTACGTAGGCTATTAATCTGGCATTGTACTACACCTATATTTCTCTGCTGTATATGTGCATCATGAATCATGGTTTGTGTTAAAGGGGAGGCCCACTGAGACTTTTTCGCCCGGGGCCCTCAAAAACCTGGAGCCGGCCCTGTTGGTGGTGATCCATGCTCTGCACATGTCTATTAAGAATTGGATTCTAATACGTCTGTTTAGGTGAGCTGATGAAATCTTAGTATCTAAAAGAAGAATGCAAAGCATTTTCAAGTTGCCCTAAACACACAATAGACTACCTCAAAAGGAGGAAGCTGAAGGTTTTACAATGGCCCTCACCATTCCCTGATCTGAACATCATTGAAAATCTGTGGCTAGACCTCAAAATAGCAGTACATGCAAGACAACCCAGGAAACTCACAGAATTGGAAGAATTTTCCAAGGAAGAATGGATGAAAATCCCTCTAACAAGAATTGAAAGACTCCTGGCTGGCTCCAAAAAGCACTTAGCAGCTGTGATACTAGCAAGATGGGGTGCTACTAGGTACAAAGCCTGCAGGATGCCCAAACTTTTGCATCTGACCATTTACATTTTTATAATTATTAAAATGTAAACAATGACAATTTACTTTCATTTTATAGGTATATATATATATATATATGTATATATATACTAGATGGTGGCCAGATTCTAACGCATCGGGTATTCTAGAATATGCATGTCCTCGTAGTATATTGCCCAGTCACATAGTATATTGCCCAGCCACATACTATATTGCCCAGGCTCATACTATATTGCCCAGCCACGTACTATATTGCCCAGCCACATAGTATATTGCCCAGCCACGTAGTATATTGCCCAGCTACGTAGTATATTGGCCAGCCACGTAGTATATTGCCCAGCCACATAGAATATTGCCCAGCCACGTAGTATATTGCCCAGTCACGCAGTATATTGGCCAGCCACATAGTATATTGGCCAGCCACGTAGTATATTGTCCAGCCACATAGTATATTGGCCAGCCACGTAGAATATTGCCCAGCCACATAGTATATTGCCCAGCCACGTAGTATATTGCCCAGAAACATAGTATATTGCTCAGCCAAGTAGTATATTGCCCAGCCACGTAGTATATTGCCCAGTCACGTAGTATATTGCCCAGTCACGTAGTATATTGCCCAGTCATGTAGTATATTGCCCAGTCACGTAGTATATTGCCCAGTCATGTAGTATATTGCCCAGTCACGTAGTATATTGCACAGCCACGTAATATACAACACAGAGCCACGTAGTATATTGCCCAGCCACATAGTATATTGCCCAGTCATGTAGTGTATTGCCCAGTCACGTAGTATATTGCACAGCCAGGAAGTATATTGCCCAGCCACGTAGTATATTGCCCAGTCACATAGTATATTGCCCAGCCACGTAGTATATTGCCCAGCCATGTAGTATATTGCTCAGCCACATAGTATATTGCCCAGCCACGTAGTATATTGCCCAGCCACGTAGTATATTGCCCAGCCACGTAGTATATTGCCCAGTCATGTAATATACAGCACAGAGCCACGTAGTATATTGCCCAGCCACGCAGTATATTGCACAGCGATGTAGTATACAGCACAGAGCCACGTAGTATATTGCCCAGCCACATAGTATATTGCCCAGTCACGTAGTATACAGCACAGACACGTAGTATATTGCCCAGCCAGGTATTATATTGCCCAGTCACGTATGTAACAGGTTAAAAAATAAAAAATAAACATACTCACCATCCGAAGAGCCCATTGTAGTTCCGGCGCTTGTGAGCGGTGTCCGGTCCCAGGATTGGTATGAGCGCAGGACCTTCCATGACGTCGCGGTCACATGACCGTGACGTCATGGAAGGTCCTTCTCCCTTAGCATCTTTGCAATCGGAACCTGCCACTTGCAGTGCCGAGGAGAGGACGCGATGGTGGAAGGCGAGAATAAGGTGTTTTTTTTATTATTATTATTTTGAACATTAGATCGTTTTACTATTGATGCTGCATACGCAGCATCAATAGTAAAAAGTTGGGGACACACAGGGTTAATAGCGGCGGTAACGGAGTGCGTTACCCGCGGCATAACGCGGTCCGTTACCACCAGCATTAACCCTGTATTAGCATGACCGGAGGGGAGTATGCGGGCAACCGGCACTGACTGCGGGGAATAAGGAGCCGCCATTTTCTTCTGGATTGTGCCCGTCGCTGATTGGTCACGGCAGCCATCACAGGCTGCTGCCGAGACCAATCAGCGAATGAATAACCGTGACAGAAGGACAGACAGACAGACAGAAGTGACCCTTAGACAATTATATAGTAGATATATATATATACTGTAGCTCTGGCAAAAATTTAGAGACCACTGCAAAATTTTGTATTTTATTCTATAAACTACTGACAACATGTCTCTGAAGTCCCAAGCAATAAATTTTGTATTTATTTTCTGTAGATGAGAAATGGTCAAAATAACAAAAAAATTCATTGCTTGCAGACCTCAAATAATGCAAAACAAAAAAACAAGCTCATAATGATTTAGAAACAACAATACTAATGTTTTCACTCAGGAAGAGTTCAGAAATCAATATTTTGAGATATAACCATGATCTTTAATCACAGCTTTCATGCGTCTTGGCATGCTTTCCACCAGTCTTTCACACACTGCTTTTGGGTGACCTTATGCCACTCCTGGTACAAAAATGTCAGCAGTTCTTCTTTGCTTGATGGCTTGTGACTATCCATCTTCCTCTTGATTACATTCCAGAGGTTTTCAATGGGGTTCAGGTCTGGAGATTGGGCTGGCCATGACAGAGATTTGATGTGGTGGGCCTTCATCCACACCTTAATTGACCTAGCTGTGTGGCATGGTGCATTGTCCTGCTGGAAAAAACAGTCCTCCGAGTTGGGGAACATTGCCTGAGCAGAAGAAATCAACTGTTTTTCCAGGATAACCTTGTATGCGACTTAATTCATACGTCCTTTGCAAAGAACAACCAGCCCAATTCCAGCCTTGCTGAGGCATCCCCAGATAATCACTGATCCTTCACCAAATTTCACAGTGGGTGCAAGGCACTGTGGCTTGTACGCATCTCCAGGACTCTGTCTAACCATTAGATGACCAGGTGTTGTGAAAAGCTGAAAATTAGACTCAGCAGAGAAGATTACCTTACTCCAGTCCTCTATGGTCCAATCCTTATGATCTTTGGCAAACTTCAGCCTGGCTCTCCTTTGCTTCTCATTGATGAAAGGCTTTTTTCTAGCTTTACATGACTTGAGTCCTGTCTCTAGGAGCCTGTTATGAACTGTAATTGCTGTGCACTTCACCCCAGCTGCCATTTGCCATTCCTTTTGCAGGTCATTTTAAGTCACCCGGCGGTTGCTGAGTGACATTCGTATAAGATGATGGTCATCCTGGTCAGTGGAGAGTGGTTTTCACCATCTGTTGGTCGGTAGCTTTGTTGTCCCCAATGTCTGCTGCTTGACCTTGTTGTAATGGACTGCCGTCTTATAAATTTTAAAGATGGAGGCAACATGACACTCACTGTGTCCCTCTGCTAGAATTGAGCCCTTCTTTTCCTCACTCAAGACTTTTGTTTTCAACTCTTTTTGGCATGGTTAAAAGTTATTTTTTCATTCCAATTACTTTGGGGATATTACTAGCACTTTTTTTGCCATCCAGCTTTTCCTGTTGCAAGAAGATTGTGAACACCACAGCAGTGTTTTTTATACTTTCCATCATTAAATAAGATTTGGCTCAGGTGATCACCTAATTAGAAGCACATTAAGTAGAATGAGGTGTACTCTGTTAGGAGTCGAGTTCCCACCGCTGCACGGGGGGAATCTCGAACCATGTCTGCTGCGGTCTCCCATTCTGCATCAGCCGCAGTGGAGCCGCCTGCTCAGCAGAGACGTCGGTCCCAGAGTCTCACTGAATCTGATACTGTGCAAAGGGTTACTGCTGCCTCTCAAGGCTTTACTATTGTACCCTGCACTGGTCTGCAGCGAGCAGGCTTTTCTGGGGCTAAGTCCTGCTTTGCACACACTGAGCATGCCCAGGGCAAGATCTCTCAGTGGAGATCAAGGGTCACATGCTCAGGTACTGCAGCAACTTCCATTGGTCCTCCAGGAAGGCCCTGTACCTGATCAAGTTCTGTGGCAGTCTTCCATTGGTCCTTCTTGGAAGGTTCTGTAGGTGCTACAGCTATAAAGGGTTCTCATGACCGCACGGCCATGCGCTAGTGTCAATTTATGTATGAGCTCAGCGCCAGTGTGGTCATGTTTTGTATGCAGTCAGGGACCCGGCTGAAATTAGCCCCTAGAATGCTGGCACCTCCGGCGAGGAGTTTTTTGTGTGTGTATTCAGGGACCCGGCTGAAATAAGCCCCTAGAATGCTGGCACCTCCGGCGAGGAGTTTCATGTTTGCATTTGACTGCATGACCACCATCTGATCTACTAAGTAGCTGTGTGCCTCTGTGAGCCAAACAGGGCACAGCGTTATCTTTGCTAACAGACTCTGTGAAGTAACAGATTCTGTTTATACCACTATATAGTACCGCCATATCTAGCTGCAGGTGCTTTCCTGCACGGTGGATCCCGGGTTGTGAACGCACCAATTTCCTCTAATAAAAATATATTCGGTGCGTTCTGCCAACCCTAACATACTCTGGTTGGAATTCAACTGCCACTGGAATGGAATGGCAGTCAGATATTTAGAGAAGTTGATTTTTATAAAACTGTGCTGTGGTCTCTTAATTTTTGCTAGAGCTGTATATATATATATACATATACAGTGTATATGTGTATATATATATATACATATACAGTATCTCTGTGATTTAATTGCATAAAAATTCAAAGTTTGAAAATTGCAAAATGTACAAAATTTTTGCCAAATTTCCGTTTTTTCACAAATAAACGCAGGCAATATCAAAGAAATTTTGCCACTATCATGAAGTACAATATGTCATGAGAAAACAATGTCAGAATTACCGGGATCCGTTGAAGTGTTCCAGAGTTATAACCTCATAAAGGGACAGTGGTCAGAATTGTAAAAATTGGCCCGGTCATTAACGTGCAAACCACCCTTGGGGGTAAAGGGGTTAAGAAATGAAGGTCAGTCAGTCCGAAAAACTGGGAAAACTTTGAAAGTGTCCCCAAGTGCAGTTGCAAAAACCATCAAGCGCTGCAAAGAAAATGGCTCACATGAGGACCGCCCCAGGAAAGGAAGACCGAGAGTCACCTCTGCTTCTGAGGATAAGTTTATCCGAGTCACCAGCCTCAGAAATCGCAGGTTAACAGCAGCTCAGATTAGAGTTCTAGCAGCAGACACATCTCTACAACAACTGTTAAGAGGAGACTTTGTGCAGCAGGCCTTCATGGTAACATAGCTGCTAGGAAACCACTGCTAAGGACAGGCAACAAGCAGAAAATACTTGTTTGGGCTAAAGAACACAAGGAATGGACATTAGACCAGTGGAAATCTGTGCTTTGGTCTGATGAGTCTAAATTTGAGATCTTTGGATCCAACCACCGTGTCTTTGTGCGACACAGAAAAGGTAAATGGATGGACTCTACATGCCTGGTTCCCACCGTGAAGCATGGAGGAGGAGGTGTGATGGTGTGGGGGTGCTTTGCTGGTGACACTGTTGGGGATTTATTTAAATTTGAAGGCATACTGTACCAGCGTGGCTACCACAGCATCTTGCAGCGGCATGCTATTCCATCCGGTTTGCGTTTAGTTGGACCATCATTAATTTTTCAACAGGACAATGACCCCAAACACACCTCCAGGCTGTGTAAGGGCTTTTTGACCAAGAAGGAGAGTGATGGGGTGCTACGCCAGATAACCTTGCCTCCACTGTCACCAGACCTGAACCCAATCAAGATAGTTTGGGGTGAGCTGGACCGCAGAGTGAAGGCAAAAGGGCCAACCAGTGCTAAGCAAATATGGGAACTCCTTCAAGATTGTTAGAAGACTTTTCCCGGTGACTACCTCTTGAAGCTCATCAAGAGAAGTGCAAAGCAGTCATCAAAGCAAAAGGTGGCTACTTTGAAGAACCTAGAATATAAGACATATTTTCAGTTGTTTCACACTTTTTTGTTAAGTATATAACTCCACATGTGTTATTTCATAGTTTTGATGCCTTCAGTGTGAATGTACAATTTTCATAGTCATGAAAATACAGAAAAATCTTTAAATGAGAAGGTGTGTCCAAACTTTTGGTATGTACTGTAGATTTATATATACACACCTATACTATGTGTATATTTCTATCCTATCTATTATATTCTAACCTATTCTATTTTATACTGTACGCGGCATCTGCCAGCTTTTAATCTATCTATCTAATATATATACTTTATATACCTAAAATACAAGGGAAATGTGTCATCTTTAACTTGAGCTCTTTTAGAGATCACTTTTGACCGGGGGTGCCCAAATATTTACATGCAATAAGTCAAAATGTCCAACACAGAAGAAACCAATAATTAGTATGTTTTGGTGTACAGCATTTTTGGGTATTGTCTTCTTTCTATTGCTTTTTTTAATTAACTCTTATGGTTTATAGAAATCTTGTTTAATATTGATAACATCAGAATATAAACATTTAATGTAAAAATAAACTGTTCTTGTTATGTCTCAGAAACATGTTCCAACAAGTCTGTTTGATATTTGACAAATTTTAATAAAGAGAAATGTAATAAAATAAAGAAGGTACATAAGGCATCTATCTATCTATCTATCTATCTATCTATCTATCTATCTATCTATCTATCTATCTATCTATCTATCTCTTTTCTAATTTCCTCATCAAACTGATACTGTCAGAAAAGTGTTTTAATATGCTGAAGGGGGTTGTGAGCTCACATAAACTGCGACTATGCAGAATTTCTCAGGCTGATGGGAATGCACATTTGACAGTTTTCCTAAGGTTGGTTATTTTGGAAAAAAACATATGTTTCCATTTTCATTCCCTCTGCTTCCATTTTGGTCCCTTGGCTCTTTCAGGGTCATAGAAACATTAAGGCTTTTGTCACTGTGATTAATAGCTCTTTAGATCATCTTTAATTCACTCTCTAATGACTGAGGGTCTTTTTGCTCTCCAAGTAATCTGGTGATGTATGAGCCAGCGCAACACCTTGTGGCAGAGGTGAAAAACATTCCGGCGATGCAAATATTATCATGGGAACAAATGTTTTCCCTTTTAATAAAAATTAATGAATTCTGCCCAGGAGCTAATATGGGAAACACCGGTGTGGAAAATTCAACAATACTAAGCTTCAATTTCTTACAGCTATAGATTTGTCTTTTTTAAATAGACAATGATAAGTCTGCATGCATGAGCGCCTGCAGTAGGTGCTAAAAGTCCAGCTTTATACAAATAACTTACAATAAGCTACCTGTATTTACTCAGTACGGTACATTTAGGTGCCGCACTAAACAGCCTTATCGCCAGGGCATTTACCTTCCAAATGCTTCTGGGGGAATTCTGATCCTGTTGGTAATGTAGGATTAGAGATCCAAAATATAATATGGTTGTTTATTTCTATGCTTTTAAAATATGTTGCTCACCTTCATTTGTATATATGTTGTATAAGCTATTGAGTTTAGATGTTTTATATTAAACCATAGAAAACTAATATTTTTTTCTCAAACAACTTCAAACACAAACCCCATTGGTATTGTTTGGTCCAAGCCCTAGCAAAAATATGCCAGTTGTCTTGCTGCAGATTGACTGATCTGCACGGATCTCTTTTGTCTGTTATTAACATGTTATTGTGCATGTTTGCAATTCTGAGTGTCTGGGAAATGTAGCGCATATTGTTACAACTGAATTACTTAACCCCTTAACGACTGCCGATAAGCCTTTTAAAGGCGGCAGTTAAGGGGACTTATGCCTCAGCGCCGCTTTTTAACGACACTGAGAAATAAGTGTATAGCGTCTCCCAGAGCCAGAATTTCTCTGGAGACTCCAAGACCCCAGAGAACATGATTCGAGTTGTTTTCTACTGGCCCCAGTGTTGCAATCGCCGTTATTAGCAGAATAACGGTGACCACAAAAAAAAGACCGATTTCACATTTAATTTCGCACATCAGAGGAAAGAGAAATGGGGTCCTTCAATCCCTCTCCGGTACCTCCGGTGTCTCTGAATCCCCCCATGAAGTGTCCAGGCCGCCGGCATGGTGGGCGCATGCGCAGTGCGCCTGCAGAGATCTGCCGGCCAGCACCAAGCAACAATAGGAAAATTTTCCTGTTGGTTGATTTTGATCACTGTGATAGACCCTATCACAGTGATCAAAATAAAAATTAGTAAATAATAGTAAATAGTAAATAAACCCCCCTTTATCACCCCCTTAGGGAAAAATAATAAAATAAAAAGTATGTATTAACATTTTCCATTAAGGTTAGAGTTGGGCTAAAGTTTGGGTTGTGGCTTAGGGTTGGGCTAAAGTTGGGGTTGGTCTAAAGTTGGGGTTGGGCTAAAGTTAAGTTTGGGCTAGGGATAGGGTTGTGGTTATGGTTGGGATTACAGTTAGGGTTGGCATTAAGGTTAGGGATGTGTTAGGATTAGGCATGTGGTTAGGGCTGGGATTAGGGCTAGGGGTATGCTGGGGTTAGGGTTGTGGTTAGGACAATGGTCAGGGTTAGGGGTGTGATGGTGTTAGTGTTAGAGTTAGAATTGGGGGGTTCCTCTGTTTAGGTCTCCAAACACGACACGGCACTACCATTGATTTCAGCCAATTTTGCATTCAAAAGTCCAAACGGTGCTTCCTCCTTTCTGAGCCCTGCCATGCACCCAAACAGTGACTTTCCCCCACATATGGGGTATCGGCATACTCAGGAGAAATTGCACAACACATTTTGTTGTCCATTTTCTCCTTATACCCTTGTGAAAATAAAAAAAATGGTTCCAAAGTATTTTTTTTGTGAAAAAAGTAAAGTGTTCATTTTTTCCTTCCACATTGCTTTAGTTCTGGAGAAGCGCCTGAAGGATTGATAACTTTTTTGAATGTGGTTTTGCACACCTTGAGGGGTGCAAAATTTAAGAATGGTGTCACTTTTGGGTATTTTCTGTTATATTTACCCCCCCCGTACTCAATTCAGTTGTGATGTGGTCCCTAAAAAAATGGTTTTGTAGATTTTGTTGGAAAAATTAGAATTTGCCGGTCAACTTTTAACCCTTATAACGTCCGAACAAAAAAAAGTTTCCAAAATTGTGCTGATGTAAAGTAGACATGTGGAAAATATTATTTATTAATTACTTTGTGTGACACCACTCTCTGATTTAAGTGTAGAAAAATTAAAAGTTTGAAAATTGCAAAATGTTAAAATGTTTTGCCAAATTTCTGTTTTTTTCAGAAAATAAACGCAAGTTATAATGAAGAAATGTTACCACTAGTGTTGAGCGATACCTTCCGATATCGGAAAGTATCGGTATCGGTTTGGATCGGCCGATATTCAAAAAATATCGGATATCGCCGATACCGATACCCGATCCCAATGCAAGTCAATGGGACCAAAATATCGGAATTAAAATAAACCCTTTCTTTCCTTGTAGGTTCATTCTACCTGAAGGAAAACAACTAAGAATAATGTAGGATGTATGGGGGAGGTGGCGGAGACATTAAAGGCAATGAGGATTAGTCCAATCAAATAGAATAGCATGTTTTTTTTTTTTTTTTAAAGAAGTTCGGATTGAAAAAGATATTGAGTATGTAAATTTTTTTTATTTTGTCAGATATTGATGTTTCACTATTCCACGCCCTTCCCCTTCTTTTTTTTCTTTTTTTTTTTTTTCTTTTCCCACACTTTCATCTTCATCATCATCAGCATCCTTGACATCAACTTCTTCACCTTATTCATCTTCTTCTTCATCTTCTACCTATTTTTTTTTTTATTACATTCTTCATATTCATTTTCTTCAACTATTATTATTCTTCCTATTCTACATATTCTTTTTATTCCACTGTTATTATTCTTCCTATTCTACTTCTTCATCATATTCTCATTTGTGACAGGCATTCCCGTAGTTGTTATCTATAAAAGTTGGAAGATTACACCTTCCGTTCTGCCAGTCACAAAAGTTACATTTGTCCGCGTTCAGTTTGGCCTGCAGCATCAGGCTTTATCCAGGGGCACCACGAGGAGGAACGGACTCACCCCCATACACTGCTTAGTCTTCTTCTGCATATAATTTAGATAATATCTTTTGCTCTGATATTAAGTCTTATGCTTAATGTTCTTCTGCTCTTTGTTCTGCAGCCTCTTGTTCTTCTGCTTCTCGGTCTTCCATGTTGTCGTCTCCAGGGTCTTCGTCTCCAGTGTCGTCATCTCCGCCGTCGTCGTCTCAGCCGTCGTCGTCTCCGCCGTCGTCGTCGTCGTCGTCATCGGGGTGGTCTTCCGGGTCGTCGTCATCGGGGTGGTCTTCCAGGTTGTCGACGTTAGGGTCTTCAACTTGGAAATGTAGCAGAAGGTACAAGAAGGCTGAGAAAATGCCAAGAACCAGCTGATGGAACTGGAACTCGGATGGCTACCCGAAGGTTCAAGAGCCTATGGAACTACCGAGGACCAGCTGACGTTACTGGAACCCGGTTACTAAGCAGGAGGTACCCGTGCTAAAAAGCACTACCAAGGACCGCCTGACGTTGGCGGAACTCGGATACCCAGAAGGAGGCACCTAAGCCAAAGGCTCTGCCCGGAACCAGATGACGTTACTGGAACCAGGATGGGGAGCAGAAGGTACAAGAGCAAAAGACACTGCCGAGAACCAGCTGACGGTACTGGAACCCGGATGGGTAGCCGAATGTCCAAGAGCCAATGGAACTACCAAGGACCAGCTGACGTTACTGGAACCCGGTTACTAAGCAGGAGGTACCCGTGCCTGAAAGCACTACCAAGGACCACCTGACATTGGTGGAACTTGGATACCCAGAAGGAGGCACCTAAGCCAAAGGCTCTGCCCGGAACCAGCTGACGGTACTGGAACCAGGATGGGGAGCAGAAGGTACAAGAGCAAAAGACACTGCCGAGAACCAGCTGACGGTGCTGGAACCAGGTGGTGGACCCGAAGGCCCACAGGAGAGGAGAGAACAGCTAGGCCGCGAGGCAGCCGCAGTTACCGAACCCCAACAGTCCTACAGGGGGAGCTGGGCCTACTGGCACTACAGAACCAGCCTTGACTACCAGTTCACGCAGCCCACATAGGAAGCTCCTAAACTGGAGGCACCCTGGAGTTGGCTAACTCGACCGCCCCACGACGGGGCAAGCATAGGCGTCTCAGTGAAGTTGACACAACCCGGAAACAGCTGACGGTGCTGAAACCAGGCTTGGCACGAGGGAGTACCTGTGACAAGAACACTGCCGAGAACCAGCTGGCGGTGCTGGAACCCGGATGCGTTGCCCCAGTGTGCAAGAGCCAATGGCACGACCGAGGACCAGCTGACGGTGCTGGAACCCGGTTACTAAGCTGTAGGTGCCCGCGCTTAAAAGCACTACCAAGGACCGCCTGGCGTTGGCGGAACTCGGATACCCAGGAGGAGGCACCTAAGCCAAAGGCTCGGCCCGGAACCAGCTGACGGTGCTGGAACCAGGTGGTGGACCCCAAGGCCCACAGGAGAGGAGAGAACAGCTAGGCCGCGAGGCAGCCGCAGTTACCGAACCCCAACAGTCCTACAGGGGGAGCTGGGCCTACTGGCACTACAGAACCAGCCTTGACTACCAGTTCACGCAGCCCACATAGGAAGCTCCTAAACTGGAGGCACCCTGGAGTTGGCTAACTCGACCGCCCCACGACGGGGCAAGCATAGGCGTCTCAGTGAAGTTGACACAACCCGGAAACAGCTGACGGTGCTGAAACCAGGCTTGGCACGAGGGAGTACCTGTGACAAGAACACTGCCGAGAACCAGCTGGCGGTGCTGGAACCCGGATGCGTTGCCCCAGTGTGCAAGAGCCAATGGCACGACCGAGGACCAGCTGACGGTGCTGGAACCCGGTTACTAAGCTGTAGGTGCCCGCGCTTAAAAGCACTACCAAGGACCGCCTGGCGTTGGCGGAACTCGGATACCCAGGAGGAGGCACCTTAGCCAAAGGCTCGGCCCGGAACCAGCTGACGGTGCTGGAACCAGGTGGTGGACCCGAAGGCCCACAGGAGAGGAGAGAACAGCTAGGCCGCGAGGCAGCCGCAGTTACCGAACCCCAACAGTCCTACAGGGGGAGCTGGGCCTACTGGCACTACAGAACCAGCCTTGACTACCAGTTCACGCAGCCCACATAGGAAGCTCCTAAACTGGAGGCACCCTGGAGTTGGCTAACTCGACCGCCCCACGACGGGGCAAGCATAGGCGTCTCAGTGAAGTTGACACAACCCGGAAACAGCTGACGGTGCTGAAACCAGGCTTGGCACGAGGGAGTACCTGTGACAAGAACACTGCCGAGAACCAGCTGGCGGTGCTGGAACCCGGATGCGTTGCCCCAGTGTGCAAGAGCCAATGGCACGACCGAGGACCAGCTGACGGTGCTGGAACCCGGTTACTAAGCTGTAGGTGCCCGCGCTTAAAAGCACTACCAAGGACCGCCTGGCGTTGGCGGAACTCGGATACCCAGGAGGAGGCACCTTAGCCAAAGGCTCGGCCCGGAACCAGCTGACGGTGCTGGAACCAGGTGGTGGACCCCAAGGCCCACAGGAGAGGAGAGAACAGCTAGGCCGCGAGGCAGCCGCAGTTACCGAACCCCAACAGTCCTACAGGGGGAGCTGGGCCTACTGGCACTACAGAACCAGCCTTGACTACCAGTTCACGCAGCCCACATAGGAAGCTCCTAAACTGGAGGCACCCTGGAGTTGGCTAACTCGACCGCCCCACGACGGGGCAAGCATAGGCGTCTCAGTGAAGTTGACACAACCCGGAAACAGCTGACGGTGCTGAAACCAGGCTTGGCACGAGGGAGTACCTGTGACAAGAACACTGCCGAGAACCAGCTGGCGGTGCTGGAACCCGGATGCGTTGCCCCAGTGTGCAAGAGCCAATGGCACGACCGAGGACCAGCTGACGGTGCTGGAACCCGGTTACTAAGCTGTAGGTGCCCGCGCTTAAAAGCACTACCAAGGACCGCCTGGCGTTGGCGGAACTCGGATACCCAGGAGGAGGCACCTTAGCCAAAGGCTCGGCCCGGAACCAGCTGACGGTGCTGGAACCAGGTGGTGGACCCCAAGGCCCACAGGAGAGGAGAGAACAGCTAGGCCGCGAGGCAGCCGCAGTTACCGAACCCCAACAGTCCTACAGGGGGAGCTGGGCCTACTGGCACTACAGAACCAGCCTTGACTACCAGTTCACGCAGCCCACATAGGAAGCTCCTAAACTGGAGGCACCCTGGAGTTGGCTAACTCGACCGCCCCACGACGGGGAAAGCATAGGCGTCTCAGTGAAGTTGACACAACCCGGAAACAGCTGACGGTGCTGAAACCAGGCTTGGCACGAGGGAGTACCTGTGACAAGAACACTGCCGAGAACCAGCTGGCGGTGCTGGAACCCGGATGCGTTGCCCCAGTGTGCAAGAGCCAATGGCACGACCGAGGACCAGCTGACGGTGCTGGAACCCGGTTACTAAGCTGTAGGTGCCCGCGCTTAAAAGCACTACCAAGGACCGCCTGGCGTTGGCGGAACTCGGATACCCAGGAGGAGGCACCTTAGCCAAAGGCTCGGCCCGGAACCAGCTGACGGTGCTGGAACCAGGTGGTGGACCCGAAGGCCCACAGGAGAGGAGAGAACAGCTAGGCCGCGAGGCAGCCGCAGTTACCGAACCCCAACAGTCCTACAGGGGGAGCTGGGCCTACTGGCACTACAGAACCAGCCTTGACTACCAGTTCACGCAGCCCACATAGGAAGCTCCTAAACTGGAGGCACCCTGGAGTTGGCTAACTCGACCGCCCCACGACGGGGCAAGCATAGGCGTCTCAGTGAAGTTGACACAACCCGGAAACAGCTGACGGTGCTGAAACCAGGCTTGGCACGAGGGAGTACCTGTGACAAGAACACTGCCGAGAACCAGCTGGCGGTGCTGGAACCCGGATGCGTTGCCCCAGTGTGCAAGAGCCAATGGCACGACCGAGGACCAGCTGACGGTGCTGGAACCCGGTTACTAAGCTGTAGGTGCCCGCGCTTAAAAGCACTACCAAGGACCGCCTGGCGTTGGCGGAACTCGGATACCCAGGAGGAGGCACCTTAGCCAAAGGCTCGGCCCGGAACCAGCTGACGGTGCTGGAACCAGGTGGTGGACCCGAAGGCCCACAGGAGAGGAGAGAACAGCTAGGCCGCGAGGCAGCCGCAGTTACCGAACCCCAACAGTCCTACAGGGGGAGCTGGGCCTACTGGCACTACAGAACCAGCCTTGACTACCAGTTCACGCAGCCCACATAGGAAGCTCCTAAACTGGAGGCACCCTGGAGTTGGCTAACTCGACCGCCCCACGACGGGGCAAGCATAGGCGTCTCAGTGAAGTTGACACAACCCGGAAACAGCTGACGGTGCTGAAACCAGGCTTGGCACGAGGGAGTACCTGTGACAAGAACACTGCCGAGAACCAGCTGGCGGTGCTGGAACCCGGATGCGTTGCCCCAGTGTGCAAGAGCCAATGGCACGACCGAGGACCAGCTGACGGTGCTGGAACCCGGTTACTAAGCTGTAGGTGCCCGCGCTTAAAAGCACTACCAAGGACCGCCTGGCGTTGGCGGAACTCGGATACCCAGGAGGAGGCACCTAAGCCAAAGGCTCGGCCCGGAACCAGCTGACGGTGCTGGAACCAGGTGGTGGACCCCAAGGCCCACAGGAGAGGAGAGAACAGCTAGGCCGCGAGGCAGCCGCAGTTACCGAACCCCAACAGTCCTACAGGGGGAGCTGGGCCTACTGGCACTACAGAACCAGCCTTGACTACCAGTTCACGCAGCCCACATAGGAAGCTCCTAAACTGGAGGCACCCTGGAGTTGGCTAACTCGACCGCCCCACGACGGGGCAAGCATAGGCGTCTCAGTGAAGTTGACACAACCCGGAAACAGCTGACGGTGCTGAAACCAGGCTTGGCACGAGGGAGTACCTGTGACAAGAACACTGCCGAGAACCAGCTGGCGGTGCTGGAACCCGGATGCGTTGCCCCAGTGTGCAAGAGCCAATGGCACGACCGAGGACCAGCTGACGGTGCTGGAACCCGGTTACTAAGCTGTAGGTGCCCGCGCTTAAAAGCACTACCAAGGACCGCCTGGCGTTGGCGGAACTCGGATACCCAGGAGGAGGCACCTTAGCCAAAGGCTCGGCCCGGAACCAGCTGACGGTGCTGGAACCAGGTGGTGGACCCGAAGGCCCACAGGAGAGGAGAGAACAGCTAGGCCGCGAGGCAACCGCAGTTACCGAACCCCAACAGTCCTACAGGGGGAGCTGGGCCTACTGGCACTACAGAACCAGCCTTGACTACCAGTTCACGCAGCCCACATAGGAAGCTCCTAAACTGGAGGCACCCTGGAGTTGGCTAACTCGACCGCCCCACGACGGGGCAAGCATAGGCGTCTCAGTGAAGTTGACACAACCCGGAAACAGCTGACGGTGCTGAAACCAGGCTTGGCACGAGGGAGTACCTGTGACAAGAACACTGCCGAGAACCAGCTGGCGGTGCTGGAACCCGGATGCGTTGCCCCAGTGTGCAAGAGCCAATGGCACGACCGAGGACCAGCTGACGGTGCTGGAACCCGGTTACTAAGCTGTAGGTGCCCGCGCTTAAAAGCACTACCAAGGACCGCCTGGCGTTGGCGGAACTCGGATACCCAGGAGGAGGCACCTTAGCCAAAGGCTCGGCCCGGAACCAGCTGACGGTGCTGGAACCAGGTGGTGGACCCCAAGGCCCACAGGAGAGGAGAGAACAGCTAGGCCGCGAGGCAGCCGCAGTTACCGAACCCCAACAGTCCTACAGGGGGAGCTGGGCCTACTGGCACTACAGAACCAGCCTTGACTACCAGTTCACGCAGCCCACATAGGAAGCTCCTAAACTGGAGGCACCCTGGAGTTGGCTAACTCGACCGCCCCACGACGGGGCAAGCATAGGCGTCTCAGTGAAGTTGACACAACCCGGAAACAGCTGACGGTGCTGAAACCAGGCTTGGCACGAGGGAGTACCTGTGACAAGAACACTGCCGAGAACCAGCTGGCGGTGCTGGAACCCGGATGCGTTGCCCCAGTGTGCAAGAGCCAATGGCACGACCGAGGACCAGCTGACGGTGCTGGAACCCGGTTACTAAGCTGTAGGTGCCCGCGCTTAAAAGCACTACCAAGGACCGCCTGGCGTTGGCGGAACTCGGATACCCAGGAGGAGGCACCTTAGCCAAAGGCTCGGCCCGGAACCAGCTGACGGTGCTGGAACCAGGTGGTGGACCCCAAGGCCCACAGGAGAGGAGAGAACAGCTAGGCCGCGAGGCAGCCGCAGTTACCGAACCCCAACAGTCCTACAGGGGGAGCTGGGCCTACTGGCACTACAGAACCAGCCTTGACTACCAGTTCACGCAGCCCACATAGGAAGCTCCTAAACTGGAGGCACCCTGGAGTTGGCTAACTCGACCGCCCCACGACGGGGCAAGCATAGGCGTCTCAGTGAAGTTGACACAACCCGGAAACAGCTGACGGTGCTGAAACCAGGCTTGGCACGAGGGAGTACCTGTGACAAGAACACTGCCGAGAACCAGCTGGCGGTGCTGGAACCCGGATGCGTTGCCTTGCCTATTAAAGATTGTCTTCCTAGAGCCCCAACTAGCGGTGTTGGAGCAAAGGGTAAGCAGGGGGAGATGAGTGTAGGCCGAAGCCTGCACTGGAGGCAGCTTTGTGTCTGCGTTGCGTTTGCAGGACACTTTGCCGGCTACACACTGGGGGAACAGCTGGCGTTGCTGAACCCCACTAACACAATGGCGTGTGTTTTTATCTGTGCAGCTAGCACTTGCGGGCAAAAACTTGCGATGTTAGAGCCCGTGTTGAAGCAGGAGGAGGAGGAGAGGAGCAGAGTGTAGGCCGAAGCCTAGTTGAACCAATTTCAAAGGAAACCTTTAACCCCCCCCTCAGGTGTTACAAAGTACAAGAGACACACCTTGTGCAGTATTAATGCTGCACAAGTGAAAGGTTGCTCTATTTCATTCTACTTGCACACGCTGAATGAAAGACATACACAATTTACCCCATTCTACAGTAAAACTGTAGTGGATGCGTGACTTGGTTTTTTGATGAGACGCAGCACAGGTGTCCAAAATAACGCCTTGGTGCTTGGCGCAGCTTCCTGAGCGTTGTTATTTGCTGTACAGGAGTCTGCGCTCTTGTGTTATCCCTTGGCAATGCCCTGTTAGCGCTGCCCATCTTATGACCTCATTTCATGTTGGCCGGTGCGGTTAACGATGGCCATAAATCCCAGACCCACAGTGGCTTTTCCTAAAGTCACACTGCGGTGCTGGGATTCGTGGCCTTGAGCAGTAAATATTTTGGCCGCTCACACACGTCCTTACACCTGCTTCAGACTGGGCGGCCTCTGCTGATCCCTTCTCGCATGCCGCGGCCATGAGGCTGCACAGTCTGAAGAAGGCGGAAGGAGATGAGTTAAGACAGGCGAAGATATGCACTGCTCGTGCCCATCAATCACACCCTCGCAGTCAAAATAATTAAGACAACGAGGAGCATTTTATTCAGGCAGGGCGGACGAACAGGCGCAAGTAGCCAACCAATGATGTCAGAAGACGGGAAGCGCTACCAAGGGGGGTGCTGCGTATCATTAGAAAGGAAAGTCACACCTCAGGGACAGTGGAATGGTCTCAAAGAGACACATTTTGTACGTGTTGAGTTCCACGTGGGCAAGGAGAAAACGTCAGCCACCTTGTACAAATGCAGCAGTACTGCTGTACAAGGTGGCTGTTATACATAGAAACACCTGGGGGGGTGGGGGGCAGGCTCCCTTCAATTTCAGTTCATGTTCCTGCGTGGCGTTTGCAGGTCACGTTGCAAGCTACACAGCAGGGGAACAGCTGGCGTTGCTGAACCCCACTGACACATTGACTGGTGTTTTTCTCTGTGCAGATTGCATGTCCGGGCAAAAACTAGCGGTGTTAGAGCCCAGGGTCAGCAGGAGGAGGAGGAGAGGAGCAAAGTGTAGGCCGAAGCCTGCACTGGTGGCAGCTTTTGGTCGGTTGTGCCAGCGTGGCTTGTGCTGGACACGATGCCGGCTACACAGCGGGGGAACAGCTGGCGGTGCTGAACCACACTAACACATTGGCTGGTGTTTTTCTCTGTGCAGCTAGCATGTCCGGGCAGAAACTGGCGTTGTTTGAGCCCAGGGTCAGCAGGAGGAGGAGAGGAGCAAAGTGTAGGCCGAAGCCTGCACTGGTGGCAGCTTTTGGTCGGTTGTGCCAGCGTGGCTTGTGCTGGACACGTTGCCGACTACACAGCAGGGGAACAGCTGGCGGTGCTGAACCCCACTAACACATTGGCTGGTGTTTTTCTCTGTGCAGCTAGCATTTCCGGGCAAAAACTAGCGGTGTTTGAGCCCAGGGTCAGCAGGAGGAGGAGAGGAGCAGAGTGTAGGCCGAAGCCTAGTTGAACCAATTTCAAAGGTTACCTTTAACCCCCCCCTCAGGTGTTGCAAGGTACAAGAGCCACACCTTGAACAGCATTAATGATGCACAAGTCAAAGGTTGCTCTATTTAATTTTGCTCCTTGCACACGCTGAATTAAACACGTACACTATTTAGCCCATTATACTGTCAAACAGTTGTGGAGGCGTGACTTGTCTTTTTAACGAGACGCAGCACAGGTGTCAAAATTTGCACCTAGGTACTGGGCGCAGATTCCTGAGCGTTGTTATTTGCTGTACAGGAGTCTGCGCTCTTGTGTTATCCCTTGGCAATACCCTGTTAGTGCAGGCCGTCTCATGACCTCATTTCATGTTGGCCGGTGCGGTTAACGATGGCCATAAATCCCAGACCCACAGTGGCTTTTCCTAAAGTCACACTGCGGTGCTGGGATTCGTGGCCTTGTGCAGTAAATATGTTCGCCGCTCACACATGTCCTTACACCTGCTTCAGACTGGGCGGCCTCAGCTGATCCCTTATCGCATGCCGCGGCCATGAGGCCGCACAGTCAGAAGAAGGCGGAAGGAGGGGAGTGAAAACAGGGGAACATATGCACTGCTCGTGCCCATCAATCACACCCTCGCAGTCAAAATATATGAGACAACGGGGGGCGTTGTGTCGGGCAGGGGGGACGCACAGGCACAGCCAGCCAACCAATGATGTCAGGAGACGGGCAGCGCTAACAATGGGGGTGCTGCGTGTCATTACAAAGGAAAGTCACACCTCAGGGACATTGTAATGGTCTCTAATGAGACACATTTTTTACGTGTTGAGTTCCACGTGGGCAAGGAGAAAAAGTCAGCCACCTCGTACAAATGCAGCAGTACTGCTGTACAAGGTGGCTGATATACATAGAAACACCTGTGGGTGGGGGGCAGGCTCCCTTCAATTTCAGTTCATGTGCCTGCGTGGCGTTTGCAGGTCACGTTGCAAGCTGCACAGCAGGGGAACAGCTGGCGGTGCTGAACCCCACTAACACATTGGCTGGTGTTTTTCTCTGTGCAGCTAGCATGTCCGGGCAGAAACTGGCGTTGTTTGAGCCCAGGGTCAGCAGGAGGAGGAGAGGAGCAAAGTGTAGGCCGAAGCCTGCACTGGTGGCAGCTTTTGTTCTGTTGTGCCAGCGTGGCTTGTGCTGGACACGTTGCCGACTACACAGCAGGGGAACAGCTGGCGGTGCTGAACCCCACTAACACATTGGCTGGTGTTTTTCTCTGTGCAGCTAGCATTTCCGGGCAAAAACTAGCGGTGTTTGAGCCCAGGGTCAGCAGGAGGAGTAGAGGAGCAGAGTGTTGGCCAAAGCCTAGTTGAACCAATTTCAAAGGTTACCTTTAACCCCCCCCTCAGGTGTTGCAAGGTACAAGAGCCACACCTTGAACAGCATTATTGATGCACAAGTCAAAGGTTGCTCTATTTAATTTTGCTCCTTGCACACGCTGAATTAAACACGTACACTATTTAGCCCATTATACTGTCAAACAGTAGTGGAGGCGTGACTACTAGTCTTTTTAAGGAGACGCAGCACAGGTGTACAAATTTACACCTAGGTGCTGTGCGCAGATTCCTTACCGTTGTTATTTCCAGTACAGGAAACTGCGCTCTTGTGTTATCCCTTGGCAATACCCTGTTAGTGCAGGCCGTCTCATGACCTCATTTCATGTTGGCCGGTGCGGTTAACGATGGCCATAAATCCCAGACCCACAGTGGCTTTTCCTAAAGTCACACTGCGGTGCTGGGATTCGTGGCCTTGTGCAGTAAATATGTTCGCCGCTCACACATGTCCTTACACCTGCTTCAGACTGGGCGGCCTCAGCTGATCCCTTATCGCATGCCGCGGCCATGAGGCCGCACAGTCAGAAGAAGGCGGAAGGAGGGGAGTGAAAACAGGGGAACATATGCACTGCTCGTGCCCATCAATCACACCCTCGCAGTCAAAATATATGAGACAACGGGGGGCGTTGTGTCGGGCAGGGGGGACGCACAGGCACAGCCAGCCAACCAATGATGTCAGGAGACGGGCAGCGCTAACAATGGGGGTGCTGCGTGTCATTAAAAAGGAAAGTCACACCTCAGGGACATTGTAATGGTCTCTAATGAGACACATTTTGTACTTGTTGAGTTCCACGTGTGCAAGGAGAAAAAGTCAGCCACCTTGTCCAAATGCAGCAGTACTGCTGTACAAGGTGGCTGTTATACATAGAAACACCTGGGGGGGTGGGGGGCAGGCTCCCTTCAATTTCAGTTCATGTGCCTGCGTGGCGTTTGCAGGTCACGTTGCAAGCTACACAGCAGGGGAACAGCTGGCGTTGCTGAACCCCACTGACACATTGACTGGTGTTTTTCTCTGTGCAGATTGCATGTCCGGGCAAAAACTAGCGGTGTTAGAGCCCAGGGTCAGCAGGAGGAGGAGGAGAGGAGCAAAGTGTAGGCCGAAGCCTGCACTGGTGGCAGCTTTTGGTCGGTTGTGCCAGCGTGGCTTGTGCTGGACACGATGCCGGCTACACAGCGGGGGAACAGCTGGCGGTGCTGAACCACACTAACACATTGGCTGGTGTTTTTCTCTGTGCAGCTAGCATGTCCGGGCAGAAACTGGCGTTGTTTGAGCCCAGGGTCAGCAGGAGGAGGAGAGGAGCAAAGTGTAGGCCGAAGCCTGCACTGGTGGCAGCTTTTGGTCGGTTGTGCCAGCGTGGCTTGTGCTGGACACGTTGCCGACTACACAGCAGGGGAACAGCTGGCGGTGCTGAACCCCACTAACACATTGGCTGGTGTTTTTCTCTGTGCAGCTAGCATTTCCGGGCAAAAACTAGCGGTGTTTGAGCCCAGGGTCAGCAGGAGGAGGAGAGGAGCAGAGTGTAGGCCGAAGCCTAGTTGAACCAATTTCAAAGGTTACCTTTAACCCCCCCCTCAGGTGTTGCAAGGTACAAGAGCCACACCTTGAACAGCATTAATGATGCACAAGTCAAAGGTTGCTCTATTTAATTTTGCTCCTTGCACACGCTGAATTAAACACGTACACTATTTAGCCCATTATACTGTCAAACAGTTGTGGAGGCGTGACTTGTCTTTTTAACGAGACGCAGCACAGGTGTCAAAATTTGCACCTAGGTACTGGGCGCAGATTCCTGAGCGTTGTTATTTGCTGTACAGGAGTCTGCGCTATTGTGATCCCTTGGCCATGCGCTGTGAGCGCTTCCTGTCTTCTGACCTCATTTCATGTCGGCCGTTGCGGTTAGCGATGGACATGAATCCCAGACCCACAGTGTGTTTTTAAAAAATCACACTGCGGTGCTGGGATTCGTGCCCTGGTGCACTAAATAGGTTTGCCGCTCACACATGTCCTTACACCTGCTTCAGACTGGGCGGCCTCATCTGATCCCTTATCGCCTGCCGCGGCCATGAGGACACCCAGTCTGAAGAAGGCGGAAGGAGATGAGTGAACACAGGCAAACATATGCACTGCACATGCCCATCAATCACACCCTCGCTGTCCAAAAAAATAAGACACCGAGGGCCGTTGTTTCGAGCAGGGGAGATGCACAGGCGCAGCCAGCTAACCAATGATGTCAAAAGACGGGCAGCGCTAACAAGGGTGGTGCTGCGTGTCATTACAAAGGAAAGTCACACCTCAGGGACATTGTAATGGTCTCTAATGAGACACATTTTGTACGTGTTGAGTTCCACGTGGGCAAGGAGAAAAAGTCAGCCACCTCGTACAAATGCAGCAGTACTGCTGTACAAGGTGGCTGATATACATAGAAACACCTGTGGGTGGGGGGCAGGCTCCCTTCAATTTCAGTTCATGTGCCTGCGTGGCGTTTGCAGGTCACGTTGCAAGCTACACAGCAGGGGAACAGCTGGCGTTGCTGAACCCCACTGACACATTGACTGGTGTTTTTCTCTGTGCAGATTGCATGTCCGGGCAAAAACTAGCGGTGTTAGAGCCCAGGGTCAGCAGGAGGAGGAGGAGAGGAGCAAAGTGTAGGCCGAAGCCTGCACTGGTGGCAGCTTTTGGTCGGTTGTGCCAGCGTGGCTTGTGCTGGACACGATGCCGGCTACACAGCGGGGGAACAGCAGGCGGTGCTGAACCCCACTAACACATTGGCTGGTGTTTTTCTCTGTGCAGCTAGCATGTCCGGGCAGAAACTGGCGTTGTTTGAGCCCAGGGTCAGCAGGAGGAGGAGAGGAGCAAAGTGTAGGCCGAAGCCTGCACTGGTGGCAGCTTTTGGTCGGTTGTGCCAGCGTGGCTTGTGCTGGACACGTTGCCGACTACACAGCAGGGGAACAGCTGGCGGTGCTGAACCCCACTAACACATTGGCTGGTGTTTTTCTCTGTGCAGCTAGCATTTCCGGGCAAAAACTAGCGGTGTTTGAGCCCAGGGTCAGCAGGAGGAGGAGAGGAGCAGAGTGTAGGCCGAAGCCTAGTTGAACCAATTTCAAAGGTTACCTTTAACCCCCCCCTCAGGTGTTGCAAGGTACAAGAGCCACACCTTGTGCAGCATTAATGATGCACAAGTCAAAGGTTGCTCTATTTAATTTTGCTCCTTGCACACGCTGAATTAAACACGTACACTATTTAGCCCATTATACTGTCAAACAGTTGTGGAGGCGTGACTTGTCTTTTTAACGAGACGCAGCACAGGTGTCAAAATTTGCACCTAGGTACTGGGCGCAGATTCCTGAGCGTTGTTATTTGCTGTACAGGAGTCTGCGCTATTGTGATCCCTTGGCCATGCGCTGTGAGCGCTTCCTGTCTTCTGACCTCATTTCATGTCGGCCGTTGCGGTTAGCGATGGACATGAATCCCAGACCCACAGTGTGTTTTCACAAAAATCACACTGCGTGGCTGGGATTCGTGGCCTTGTGCAGTAAATAGGTTTGCCGCTTACACATGTCCTTACACCTGCTCCAGACTGGGCGGCCTCAGCTGATCCCTTATCGCCTACCACGGCCAGGAGGCCGCACAGTCTGAAGAAGGCGGAAGGAGATGAGTTAAGACAGGCGAACATATGCACTGCTCGTGCCCATAAACCACACCCTCGCTGACAAAATAAATATGACAACGAGGGGCGTTGTTTCTAGCAGGGCGGATGCACAGGCGCAGCCAGCTAACCATGATGACAAAAGACGGGAAACGCTACCAAGGGGGGTGCTGCGTATCATTACAAAGGAAAGTCACACCTCAGGGACAGTGGAATGGTCTCAATGAGACACATTTTGTACGTGTTGAGTTCCACGTGGGCAAGGAGAAAAAGTCAGCCACCTTGTACAAATGCAGCAGTACTGCTGTACTAGGTGGCTGTTATACATAGAAACACCTGGGGGGGTGGGGCCAGGTTCCCTTTTAATTTCAGTTCCTGTGCCTGCATGGCGTTTGCAGGTCACGTTGCCGGCTACACAGCAGGGGAACAGCTGGCGTTGCTGAACCCCACTAACACATTGGCTGGTGTTTTTCTCTGTGCAGCTAGCACTTCCGGGCAAAAACTAGCGGTGTTTGAGCCCAGGGTCAGCAGGAGGAGGAGAGGAGCAGAGTGTAGGCCGAAGCCTGCACTGGTGGCAGCTTTTGTTCTGTTGTGCCAGCGTGGCTTGTGCTGGACACGTTGCCGACTACACAGCAGGGGAACAGCTGGCGGTGCTGAACCCCACTGACACATCACCTAGTGTTTTTTTCTGTGTAGACAACACTTCCAGGTGGCAACTGACAGTGTTGAAACCCAGGGAATCAAAGAGGAGCAGAGTGTAGGCCGAAGCCTGCAGTGGAGCAAGTTGAAAGGGAACCTTTAACCCCCCCCCCAGGCATTTGTGGGCAGCACGGTGGCGCAGTGGTTAGCACAGCAGCCTTGCAGCGCTGGGGTCCTGGGTTCTAATCCCACCCAGGACAACATCTGCAAAGAGTTTGTATGTTCTCTCCGTGTTTGCGTGGGTTTCCTCCGGGCACTCCGGTTTCCTCCCACATTCCAAAGACATACTGATAGGGATTCTAGATTGTGAGCCCCATCGGGGACAGTGGTGATAATGTGTGCAAAACTGTAAAGCGCTGCGGAATATGTTAGCGCTATATAAAAATAAAGATTATTATTAAAATAAAGATTATTATTTGTTGCTGAAAGAGCCATCTTGTACAGCAGTAATACTGCACATGGAAAATGGTGGCTCCGAAAATTATGCTCCTTGCAAACGCTGAAGTACACACTCATATAATGTGTCCCCTCACACCGTCAAACCATCCCGGAAGTGGGACTTTCCTTTGTAATGTGACACAGCACAGCCGTCATTCCAACCCCCTTGGTGCCGGGCACCACCTCCTCAACGTTGTTTGGTTCTGTCACGGAGCCCGCACTGTAATGTTATCCCTTGGCCATGCACAGTTAGCGGTGCCCGTCTTCTGACATCATGTAGGTGTCAGGCTGGCAGTGCCTGTGCGTCCAAGCTGCCCGAGATCCAACCTTGCAGTGTCATCTAATGTAGTCCCACTGCGGGCCAGGGATCCATGGGCATGCGCAGTGCATATCATCGCCTCTCACTCACCTCCTTCCTGCTTCTTCAGACTGTGCGGCGTCACGGCCGTGGCATGCTATTAGGGATCAGCTGACGCCGCCTAGTCTGAAGAAGCGTGAAGAAGGGGAGTGAGAGGCTAGTATATGCACTGCGCATGGCCATGGATACCAGGCCCACTGTGGGATCACATTAGACGACACTGCGAGGTGTGATTTCGGGCAGCGTGGACGCACAGGCGCAGCCAGGACGACAACAAATGATGTCAGAGGACGGGCAGCGCAAACTGTGCATGGCCAAGGGATAACATAACAGCGCAGGGTCCATGACGGAATCAAACAACGCTAAGGAGGCAGCGCACGGTGCCAAGGGGGTAGCAATGACGGCTGTGCTGCGTCACATTACAAAGGAAAGTCCCACCTCCAGGACGGTTGGACGGTGTGAGGGGACACATTACATGAGTGTGTAGTTCAGCGTTTGCAAGGAGCATAATTTCAAGAGCGACCTTTCCCTTGTGCAGTATTAGTGCTGCACATGGTGGCTCTTTCAGTAACAAACGCCTAGGGGGGGGGGGGGACAGGTCCCCTTACATTTTAGTTGTGCCAGCGTGGCGGTCGCATGACACGTTGCCGGATACACAGCTGGGGATCAGCTGACGTTACTGAACCCCAATAACAGAGGAGCGACTGTTGACTGTGCACACAGCACTTCCAGGCACCAACTGGCGGTGTTAGAGCCCAGGGACAGCAGGAGGAGCAGATTGGAGGTATTGCCGCACACACAGCTGGGGATCAGCTGACGTTACTGAACCCCAATAACAGAGGAGCGACTGTTGACTGTGCACACAGCACTTCCAGGCACCAACTGGCGGTGTTAGAGCCCAGGGACAGCAGGAGGAGCAGAGGAACAGAGTGTAGGCCGAAGCCTGATTGGAGCAAGTTGAAAGGAAACCTTTAACCCCCCCCCCCAAGACGTTTGTAGCTGAAAGAGCCATGTTGTGCAGCACTAAGGATGCAAAAGGAAAAGGTTGCTCTTTTAATTATGCTCCTTGCAAACACCGAAGTAAACACTAAAAATGTGTCCCTTTATACCGTTAAACCGTTCCGGAGGTGCGAATTTCCTTCGTAATGGGACACAGCACAGCTGTCATTCCTATCCCCTTGATGCCGTGCGCTGCCTCCTCAGCGTTGTTTTAAGCTGCCACGGAGCCTGCGCTGTTCTGTTAGCCCTTTGCCATGCCCAATTAGCGCTGCCTGTCTTCTGACATAATTTGGTGTCAGGCTGTCAGTGCCTGTGCGTCCACGCTGCTCCAGATCCCACCTCGCAGTCTCATCTAACGTAATCCCACTGCGGGCCTTGGAACCATGGGCATGCACAGTGCATAACCTCGACTCTCACTCCCCTCCTTCCCTCTTCTTCAGACTGTGCGGTGTCACGGCCGTGGCATGCTAGGGATCAGCTGACGGCGCACAGTCTAAAGAAGGCGGAGGGAAATGAGCGAGAGCCCGAGGGGAAGATATGCACTGCGCATGCCCATGGATCCCAGGCCCGCAGTGTGACTCAATCAGAAGACACTGCGAGGCGGGATCTCGGGCACCGCGGCCGCACAGGCGCAGCCAGCCTGACACCAAATTATGTCAGAAGACAGGCAGCGCAAATAGGGCATGCCCAAGGGATAACAGAACAGCGCAGGCTCCGTGACAGCTTAAAACAACGCTGAGGAGGCAGCGCATGGCACCAAGGGGGTAGGAATGACGGCTGTGCTGCGTCACATTACGAAGGAAAGTCCCAGCTCCGGGACGGTATAACGGTATCAGTGAACACATTTTATAAGTGTTAAGTTCTGCGTGTGCAAAGAGCTAAAAAAAAAGAGCTACCTTTTCCTTGTGCAGCATTACTGCTGCACAAGATGGCTCTTTCAGTAACAAACGACGGGGGGGGGGGGGACAGGTTCCCTTACATTTAGGTTGTTGTGCCAGCGTGGCGGTCGCAGGACACATTGCCGGCTACACAGCTGGGGATCAGCTGACGTTACTGAAACCCAATAACACTGGGTCGTATGTTTTTACTGTGCAGCCTGCACTTCTGAGCCGCAACTGGCGGTGTTGGAGCCCAGGAATAGCAGTTCAGGTGGTAGAAAGATGAACACAGCAGGAGACCTGGATGACACCCAATTACTTAATCAGGCAGAGGAGTGGCAAATTCCTGCGAGATCCAGGCCTGGTTCATTTTCAGGAAAGTAAGCCGGTCAACGTTATCGGAGGATAGTCGCATGCGACGGTCTGTTAGTACACCACCTGCGGCACTAAAGACACGTTCCGATAAGACACTAGCCGCAGGGCAAGCCAGCACCTCCAATGCATACTGGCTTAGCTCTGGCCATGTATCCAGCTTAGAGACCCAAAACTTGAACGGGGAAGAGCCGTCTGGGAGTACAGTAAGAGGGCAAGCCATGTAGTCTGTCACCATCTGACGGAACCGTTGCCTCCTGCTGACTGGAGCCGCCGGTGATGGTGTAGACATTTGGGGCGGGCACACAAAAGTGTGCCAGAGTTGTGCCATACTGGGCTTGCCTTGGGCAGAGGCACTGCTTCTGCTCCCTCTTTGGGCAGAGCCTCCCCCACTGCCTCGACGCACTGAGCTGCTTTGTAAAGCACTAGCAGCACTCCTCTCAGTTGGACAGGAGAAGATGATGGAATTCACCAGTGTGTCGTGGTACTCCCGCAATTTACGCTCCCGGGTCAACGCAGGGATGAGGTTTTGGACGTTGTCCCGGTAGCGAGGATCGAGGAGGGTGAACACCCAATAATCAGGCATGTTGAGAATGTGGTCGATGCGGCGGTCGTTTCTCAGGCACTGCAGCATGAAATCCACCATGTGCTGCAGAGTGCCAACCGGCCCAGAAACGCTGTCCCCTGCTTGAGACATGATCTCTGCCCGCTCGTCATCACCCCACCCTCGCTGTACACACTGACCACTGGACAATTGTGTCGCTCCCTCCTCTGGACGGAGCTCTTCCTCCTCCATTGACTCCTCCTCATCCTCCTCACAAATTGGCCCCTGCGTACCCCTTTGTGAGGAACCACGTGGCGCTGACTCTCCAGAAGCTGATGGAAAAGGTGACTCCTCATCCTCCACCTCTTCCACCACATCATCCCTTAACCCTTGCAAAGTTTGCTGAAGCAGGCAGATAAGGGGGACAGTCATGCTGACTAGTGCATCATCTGCACTTGCCATCCGCGTGGAATAATCAAAAGGACGCAAAACCTGGCAGACGTCCTTCATAGTGGCCCACTCTGTGGTTGTGAAGTCTGATCGGCGCTGACTGCGACTTCTTTGCGCCTGATGCAGCTGGTACTCCATAACTGCTTGCTGCTGCTCACACAACCGCTCCAACATATGTAACGTGGAATTCCACCGGGTAGGTAGGTCACATATGATGCGGTGTTCCGGAAGGCGGAATCGGCGCTGCAGAGCAGCAATGCGGGATCTGGCCAAGCTGGAACGCCGCAAGTGAGCACACTCTAGGCGGACCTTGTGCAGCAGGGCATCAAGATCCGGATAGTCCCTCAGAAAACTCTGCACAACCAAATTGAGCACATGTGCCAGACATGGGATGTGAGTGAGGTTGCCAAGGGCCAAAGCTGCCACCAGATTTCGGCCATTGTCACACACTACCATGCCTGGCTGGAGATTCGCTGGCAGTAACCACACATCGCTCTCCTGCTTTATAGCATTCCAGAGCTCCTGCGCTGTGTGGCTTCGATGCCCCAATGAAACTAGTTTCAAGACGGCCTGCTGACGTTTGGCCACGGCTGTGCTCATGTCGGTCATAGGTAAACGTTCACGGGTCCATGTGGGGGTGGACTGTGACGGATCCTGCAGAGAGGAATCAGAGGAACTGGTGTAAGAGGAGGAGTCGATGCGTACAGACTGGATTCCTGCAATCCTTGGAGTGGGCAGGACACGTCCTGCGCCACTCGCACGATCTGTACCTGGCTCAACAACATTAACCCAATGGGCAGTGAGGGAAACATATCGCCCCTGTCCATGCTGACTGGTCCACGCATCGGTGGTGAGGTGGACCTTGCTACTGACGGCGTTCAGTAGCGCATGTTTTATGTTTGCCTCAACATGCCTGTGCAGGGCAGGGACAGCCTGCCTGCTGAAGTAAAAGCGGCTGGGCACCTTGTACTGTGGGACTGCCAATGCCATCAAGTCACGGAAGCTGTCAGTCTCCACCAGCCTGAACGAGAGCA
Source organism: Ranitomeya imitator (assembly GCF_032444005.1). Classification (NCBI taxonomy): domain Eukaryota; kingdom Metazoa; phylum Chordata; class Amphibia; order Anura; family Dendrobatidae; genus Ranitomeya; species Ranitomeya imitator. Next base: position 477,787,598 of record NC_091286.1, read on the forward strand.
TTTCCAGGGACAACAGTTTGGCAATGCCTGCATTCAGAGCCTGTGCTCGGGGGTGGTTGGCCGAGAATGCCCGCCTTTTCTCCCATGCCTGTACTACCGATGGCTGTAGAGTAGACTGGGAGTGTGAGGATGATTGGGAAGGTGGTGCTGTGGGTGGAATTACACAAGGTCTCTGGGAGGAAGCCAAACCAGCTGTGCGTGAGCTGGAGGAAGAGGCAACACGAGCTGAAGAGGTGGTAGCTGCCGCTGTTGGTTGGCCTACATCTTCAGTGTGTTTCTGTAACTCCACCGCGTGCCTGGTCCGCACATGTTTCCACATATTTGTGGTATTGAGGTTGCTGACATTTTTCCCTCTTTTTACTTTATGATGACACAGCTTGCATTTGACAAAACAAATGTCATCTGCAACTGTGTCAAAAAAGGACCAGGCACTGCAAGTCTTGGGAGCGCCCTTTTTGGCTTTGGAAAGAGACAGGCTCCTAACGGGTGCCAAAGTGGAGGCTACAGGCTCCGCAGTCTTCCCCCTCCCTCTCCCTCTTTGGCCCGTAAGAGGAAGCTCTTCCTCTGAGCTGCTCCCACCACCTTCCTGTTCCTCACGCCACGATGGGTCAAGGACCTCATCATCTCCACTACCCTCTGCCACCAACTGCTCCTCCTGGGTAGTCTCAGCAGCACAGTACGCACGAGAAAGCGGCACCTGAGTTTCATCATCAGATGCGTACTGCGCTGTGGTCACCGGAGGCACTGGCCCACCTGCCTCTTCAGAGTCAGAGAGAAAAAGGTGTTGGGCATCACTGCACACTGCCTCTTCTTCCATTTCTCCAATGCTGCTTGGCTGGCCCCCTGTTTCCAAGCCAAGAGATTCAGAGAACAGAAGTAGAGACGGCTCCTGTCCTGGGCTCTCTGACTGCCTGGCCAATTTGGCAGGTGGTGAAGAGACAGATGGCTGCTCTCCAGTGCTCTGTGCCTGAGAGGATGTGGCACTAACTGAAGTCGATGCCGAGGCGTTAGCTGCCATCCACCCGACAACGGCTTCAATTTGGTCTTCACGCAGCAGCGGTGCACGGCGCTCTCCGACAAAGCTGCGCATGAAGGACTGTTCCCTGCTGAAACTGAGTGACGACGAGTCACCGGCGCCCGCAGCAGGCACAGAATCACCACGTCCTCTCCCTGCTCCTCTCCCTGCTCCGCGCCCACGCCCACGTGCCTTACTCCCTGCCCTCTTCATCTTGGTTGACAGATAAAGATAAGCAGAAAAGTACTAAGGCCTTAGTGTGCTTATTCCTGTAATGCTCCTCCTAACAGGTGTAAGAAACACTAATGTTGTAAATTGTGGACTAAACTTTATTATTTTGCAAATGTGGCCTACACAAGTGTAAGTTGTGTTTGGTGAACTTAACCTTTTTTTTGGTGCAGATCGGGCTACAGAGCTAGTTTAAATCACACGGAGACCGTGCAGACAGCCGTAAACGGCGCTGCAAGGCCAAGAAACCCTCCTCTCGGTTATCCTATATAGTGTTTTTCCACTATTTAGCTGGATACGAGTGGAAAGACACTAATAGGAATTTTTTTTTTCAAATTTTAAACTGGCTGCACTATTTGAAAAAAAGGAAATTGTTTTTCAAGGTATGAGGCAGTAACGCACCCTGAGCTGAATCCAACCGGCTATGGCTGCACACAGACTACAGGGCGAGCTGCGCTCACACAGAGACCGTGCAGACAGCCGTAAACGGCGCTGCAAGGCCAAAAAACCCTCCTCTAGGTTATCCTATATAGTGTTTTTCCACTATTTAGCTGGATACGAGTGGAAAGACACTAATAGGAATTTTTTTTTTCAAATTTTAAACAGGCTGCACTATTTGAAAAAAAGGAAAATTTTTCTCAAGGTATGAGCCAGTAACGAACCCTGAGCTGAATCCAACCGGCTATGGCTGCACACAGACTACAGGGCGAGCTGGGCTCACACGGAGACCGTGCAGACAGCCGTAAACGGCGCTGCAAGGCCAAAAAACCCTCCTCTCGGTTATCCTATATAGTGTTTTTCCACTATTTAGCTGGATACGAGTGGAAAGACACTAATAGGAATTTTTTTTTTCAGATTTTAAACAGGCTGCACTATTTGAAAAAAAGGGAAATTTTTCTCAAGGTATGAGCCAGTAACGAACCCTGAGCTGAATCCAACCGGCTATGGCTGCACACAGACTACAGGGCGAGCTGGGCTCACACGGAGACCGTGCAGACAGCCGTAAACGGCGCTGCAAGGCCAAAAAACCCTCCTCTAGGTTATCCTATATAGTGTTTTTCCACTATTTAGCTGGATACGAGTGGAAAGACACTAATAGGAATTTTTTTTTTCAAATTTTAAACAGGCTGCACTATTTGAAAAAAAGGAAAATTTTTCTCAAGGTATGAGCCAGTAACGAACCCTGAGCTGAATCCAACCGGCTATGGCTGCACACAGACTACAGGGCGAGCTGGGCTCACACGGAGACCGTGCAGACAGCCGTAAACGGCGCTGCAAGGCCCAAAAACCCCCCTCTAGGTTATCCTATGTAGTGTTTTTCCACAATAGAGCTGGAGACTGGTGGAAAAACACTAATAGGAAATTTGAGAAAAAATGTGCAGCAGGCTGCACTAAGAGCAAAAAAGAACAACTGTGTGAGGCAGTGTGAACCCCCCCTGAGCTGAATACAACCGGGTATATGGCTGCACACAGACTACAGAGTGAGCTGCACACACACACACACACAGAGACCTTGCAGAACGCTGTTAAAACAGCGCTGCAAGGCAAGAGCAAGGTGAACAGTGAAGAACACACAGCGTTTTGCTAAATTAGCCTTTGGAAAGGAAAATAAAGCAATTAGCTAGCTCGACTGGCCCTCAGTTAGAACACAGCGTCCTGTCCCTAACTGAAATCACAGCAGAGTGAGCGCAAAATGGCGGCAGCGCTTTTTTATAGTGCAGAGTGACATCATTTCAGCAGCCAATCCCAGCCTTGCCAGTACTTACATGCCCACCATGCTAAACAGGATGTGCCCACACTTTCATTCATTCCTCATTGGCTGCTGCGTTCAATTTGAATTCTGGGAACTTCCGATTCCGGTATCCGATACGCGGGAAGTATCGGAATTCAGTATCGGAATTCCGATACCGCAAATATCGGCCGATACCCGATACTTGCGGTATCGGAATGCTCAACACTAGTTACCACTATCATGAAGTACAATATGTCATGAAAAAACAGTCTCCGAATCAGTGGGATGCAGTGAAGCATTCCAGAGCTATAACTTCATAAATTGACAGTGGTCAGAATTGTCAAAATTGGCTTGATCATAAAGTCCCACATTGGCTCTGTCACTAAGGGGTTAAACTAAACTGGTTACATAGGATAATATGATCATATAGCTATTCACAATACCGTTAGTATAAGTATGTCCTATTAGGCTTGAGGAAGGCTCATCTACCTTTGCATATATCTTGACTTCAGTGATGCCTCCAAGGAGATATTTTGGCGTATTAGGGACCAGATAGAGGTCCATCTCATTTTGAGATTGGACATATATCTAGAACTGGCAGCTTGTGCTATTTCTCTTTTTTCTCTCTATAATAGTTAAATCTTCTGATAAACCTTTTCTGTTCAAAGCAGAAACCTCACCCCCTTAACACAAGCCAATGGGATCCATTACCCAATACATCTGGCATAATTGTCATTGTTGTTGTAGAAACATAGCCTTTTTATTTTAGGGATTCAATAATGCAATAATTTATTTACAATATAAGGACAAAAGTATTAGCACACACCACTTAACCCCTTAGCGACCGCCGATACGCCTTTTAACGGCGGCCGCTAAGGGTACTTAAACCACAGCGCCGTTAATTAACGGCGCTGTGGAAAAAGTGTATAGCGCCCCCCACAGGCCGATTTTCTCCGGGGTCTCGGCTGCCGAGGGTAGCCGAGACCCCAGAGAACATGATTCGGGGGGTTTTTAACCCTCCCCGCATTTGCGATCGCCGGTAATTAACCGTTTACCGGCGATCGCAAAAAAAAAAAAAAAAGCGATCTCTTTTTAATTTCTCTGTCCTCCGATGTGATCGCACATCGGAGGACAGAGAAAAGGGGTCCCAGGTGGCCCCCCAATACTCACCTAGCTCCCCCGATGCTCCTCGTGTCTCCCGGTGGGCGCCGCCATCTTCAAAATGGCGGGCGCATGCGCAGTGCGCCCGCCGGCCGGCACCGGGAGAATCTTTGGGGTCTCGGCTGCCTGGGGTAGCCGAGACCCCAAAGAGCATGATCGGGGGTCGGTTTTAGCGACCCCTGTTTTGCGATCGCCGGTAATTAACTGTTTACCAGCGACCGCAAAAAAAAAAAAAAAAAAAAAAAGTAAAGTGTAATTCTCTGTCCTCTGATGTGATCGCACATCAGAGGACAGAGAAATAGGGGGATTCGGGGACCCTAGCATACTCACCTAGGTCCCTGGATCCTCTTGCTGCTCCTCCTGGCCGCCGGCAGAAGAACATGGCGGACGCATGCCCAGTGCGCCCGCCATCTGTCTCCATCTGCCGGCCGGCAGGAGAACAGCAGTTAGGGCTAAAATTAGGGTTAGGGTTAGGGTTAGGGGTAGGGTTAGGGGTAGGGTTAGGGGTAGGGTTAGGGTTAGGGGTAGGGTTAGGGGTAGGGTTAGGGTTAGGTTAGGGGTAGGGTTAGGGGTAGGGTTAGGGGTAGGGTTAGGGTTAGGGGTAGGGTTAGGGGTAGGGTTAGGGGTAGGGTTAGGGGTAGGGTTAGGGCTAGGGTTAGGTTAGGGGTAGGGTTAGGTTAGGGTTAGGGGTAGGGTTACGGCTAGGGTTAGGTTAGGGGTAGGGTTAGGGGTAGGGTTAGGGGTAGGGTTGGGGCTAAATTTAGGGTTAGGGTTGGGGCTAAATTTAGGGTTAGGGTTGGGGCTAAATTTAGGGTTAGGCTTCTTTCACACTTACGTCGGTACGGGGCCGTCGCAATGCGTCGGCCCGACATACCGACGCACGTTGTGAAAATTGTGCACAACGTGGGCAGCAGCTGTAGTTTTTCAACGCATCCGCTGCCCAATCTATGTCCTGGGGAGGAGGGGGCGGAGTTACGGCCACGCATGCGCGGTCAGAAATGGCGGATGCGACGTACAAAAAAACGTTTCATTGAACGTTTTTTTGTGCCGACGCTCCGCCAAAACACAACTGATCCAGTGCACGACGGACGCGACGTGTGGCCATCCGTCACGATCCGTCGGCAATACTATGGGCAAAAAACGCATCCTGCGGGCACATTTGCAGGATCCGTTTCTTGTCCAAAACGACGGATTGCGACGGAATGCCAAACAACGCAAGTGTGAAAGTAGCCTTAGGGCTAGGGTTAGGGTTGGGGCTAAAGTTAGGGCTAGGGTTGGGGCTAAAGTTAGGGTTAGAGCTGGGATTAGGTTTAGGGTTTGGATTAGGGTTGGTATTAGGGTTAGGGTTGGCATTAGGGTTACGCTTGGGATTAGGGTTAGGTTTGGGATTAGGGTTAAGGTTAGGGTTGTGATTAGGGGTGTATTGGGATTAGGGTTAGGGTTGAGATTAGGATTAGGGGTGTGTTGGATTTAGGGTTTTGATTAGGGTTATGGTTAGGGTTGACATTAGGGTTGTTTTGGGGTAAGGGTTGTGATTATGGTTAGGGTTAGTGATTAGGATTATGGATCAGGTTGGGATTAGGGTTAGGGGTTGGAGCTAGAATTGGGGGGTTTCCACTGTTTAGGTACATCAGGGGGTCTCCAAACACGACAGCCAATTTTGCGCTCAAAAAGTCAAATGGTGCTCCCTCCCTTCTGAGCTCTGCCGTGCGCCCAAACAGTGGGTTATCCCCACATATGGGGCATCAGCGTACTCGGGATAAATTGGACAACAACTTCTGGGGTCCAATTTCTCTTGTTACCCTTGTGAAAATAAAAACTTGGGGGCTACAAAATCTTTTTTGTGAAAAAAAAAATATTTTTTATTTTCACGACTCTGCATTCTAAACTTCTGTGAAGCACTTGGGCATTCAAAGTTCTCACCACACATCTAGATAAGTTCCTTGGGGGGTCTAGTTTCCAAAATGGGGTCACTTGTGGAGGGTTTCTACTGGTTAGGTACATCAGGGGCTCTGCAAATGCAACATAATGCCCACAGACCATTCTATCAAAGTCTGCATTCCAAAAAGGCGCTCCTTCCCTTCCGAGCTCTGCCGTGCGCCCAAACAGTGGTTTACCCCCACATATGGCACATCAGCGTACTCGGGATAAATTGGACAACAACTATTGCAGTCCAATTTCTCCTGTTACCCTTGTGAAAATAAAAACTTGGGGGCTACAAAATCTTTTTTGTGAAAAAAAAATATTTTTTATTTTCACGACTCTGCATTCTAAACTTCTGTGAAGCACTTGGGCATTCAAAGTTCTCACCACACATCTAGATAAGTTCCTTGGGGGGTCTAGTTTCCAAAATGGGGTCACTTGTGGAGGGTTTCTACTGGTTAGGTACATCAGGGGCTCTGCAAATGCAACATAATACCCGCAGACCATTCTATCAAAGTCTGCATTCCAAAACGGCGCTCCTTCCTTCCGAGCTCTGCCGTGCGCCCAAACAGTGGTTTACCCCCACATATGGGGTACCAGCATACTCAAGACAAATTGGACAACAACTTTTGGGGTCCAATTTCTCTTGTTACCCTTGTAAAAATAAAAACTTGGGGGCTACAATATCTTTTTTGTGGAAAAAAAAAATATTTTTTATTTTCACGGCTCTGCATTATAAACTTCTGTGAAGCACTTGGGCATTCAAGGTTCTCATCACACATCTAGATAAGTTCCATGGGGGGTCTAGTTTCCAAAATGGGGTCACTTGTGGGGGATTTCTACTGTTTAGGCACATCAGGGGCTCTCCAAACGCGACATGGCGTCCGATCTCAATTCCAGCCAATTCTACATTGAAAAAGTAAAACGGCACTCCTTCTCTTCCAAGCTCTGCGGTGCGCCCTAGCAGTGGTTTACCCCCACATATTGGGTATCAGCGTACTCAGGAGAAATTGCACAACAACTTTTGTGGTCTAATTTCTCCTGTTACCCTTGTGAAAATAAAAATTTGTGGGCAAAAAGATCATTTTTGTAGAAAAAATGCGATTTTTTTTTTCACGGCTCTACGTTATAAACTTCTGTGAAGCACATGGGGGTTCAAAGTGCTCGCCACACATCTAGATAAGTTCCTTAAGGGGTCTAGTTTCCAAAATGGTGTCACTTGTGGGGGGTTTCCACTGTTTAGGCACATCAGGGGCTCTCCAAACGCGACATGGCGTCCAATCTCAATTCCAGCCAATTCTACATTGAAAAAGTAAAACGGCGCTCCTTCACTTCCAAGCTCTGCGGTGCGCCCAAACAGTGGTTTACCCCCACATATGGGGTATCGACGTATTCAGGAGAAATCGCACAACAACTTTTGTGGTCTAATTTCTCCTGTTACCCTTGTGAAAATAAGAATTTGTGGGCAAAAAGATCATTTTTGTGTAAACAAAAGCGATTTTTTTATTTTCACGGCTCTACGTTATAAACTTCTGTGAAGCACTTGGGGGTTCAAAGTGCTCGCCACACATCTAGATAAGTTCCTTAAGGGGTCTAGTTTCCAAAATGGTGTCACTTGTGGGGGGTTTCCACTGTTTAGGCACATCAGGGGCTCTCTAAACGTGACATGGCGTCCGATCTCAATTCCAGCCAATTCTGCATTGAAAAAGTCAAACGGCGCTCCTTCACTTCTAAGTTCTGCGGTGCGCCCTAACAGTGGTTTACCCCCACATATGGGGTATTGGCGTATTCAGGAGAAATTGCATAACAAAATTTATGGTTACATTTCTGTTTTTACACTTGTGAAAATAAAAAAAATGGTTCTGAATTAAGATGTTTGCAAAAAAAAGTTAAATGTTCATTTTTTCCTTCCACATTGTTTCAGTTCCTGTGAAGCACGTAAAGGGTTAATAAACTTCTTGAATGTGGTTTTGAGAACCTTGAGGGGTGTAGTTTTTAGAATGGTGTCACACTTCATTATTTTCTATCATATAGACCCCTCAAAATGACTTCAAATGTGATGTGGTCCCTAAAAAAAAATGGTGTTGTAAAAATGAGAAATTGCTGGTCAACTTTTAACCCTTATAACTCCCTAACAAAAAAAAATTTTGTTTCCAAAATTGTGCTGATGTAAAGTAGACATGTGGGAAATGTTATTTATTAACTATTTTTCGTGACATATCTCTCTGATTTAAGGGCATAAAAATACAAAGTTTGAAAATTGCAAAATTTTAAAAATTTTCGCCATATTTCCGTTTTTTTCATAAATAATCGCAAGTAATATCGAAGAAATGTTACCACTAACATGAAGTACAATATGTCACGAAAAAACAATCTCAGAATCAGCGGGATCCGTTGAAGCGTTCCAGAGTTATAACCTCATAAAGTGACAGTGGTCAGAATTGCAAAAATTGGCTCGGTCATTAAGTACCAAATTGGCTCTGTCACTAAGGGGTTAATCAATGAATTAGGTTTTATTCAGTCCCATTGCCACAGGTGTGTAAACTCCAGATCCAGTCATTCAGTTTGCTGTTACAAGCAACTGTTAGAGAATGGATCATTCTAAAGAGCTCACTGAATTTATATATGGTCTTCGAATAGATTGTCACAATTTTAGCCATCAATTGGTTAACGTAAAAAGTCAGTTCATGGAATGTCTTCCTTCTTAAATATTTCACTATCAACTGTGTGTGGCATTATTGAAATATGGAAACTTTTAGGAACCATAGCAACTAAGACACAAAGTGACAAACCATGTAAAGTTATGGAGTGGAGTCGCTGAATGCTGAGGTGAACAAAAGTCGCTAATGCTGTGCTTCTTCAATAACTGATCCAAATCTCCAAAGCCAAGCAACTTCATGTAACCCTTACATCTCCAAACACAGTAAAAAGCATTAGATGAAGTGGAGTAATGCGTGCCACCACTGGACTCTGGATCAATGGAAACGTGTTCTGTTGGGTGACAAATCAAATTTCTCTATCAGGCAGTCTGATGGATGCATCTGAACTTCGTACATTCCAGGAGAACGTTACTTGCCTAACTGCTCTCTACCAACTGCATAGTTTGGTGCAGAAGGGATAATGCTATGGGGTTGTTTTTTTAGATGTTGGCATCTGTTTCTTAGTTGTAGTGAACCGAAATCTTCATGCTTCAGTATGCCAAGTCATTTTGGACAATTGTACCTTTGGGATGAACTAAACGGAGATTGCCAGCCAGGTTCTCTAATCCATCATCAGTTTTTAACCTCACAAGTGCAATTCTGGATTAGTCGGCAAGCATTCCCATGCACTCACTCTAAAATCTTGCAGAAATCATTCACAGAAGAGCAGGTGATGTTGTAATTGCAAACAGGGTGAACAACTCCATATTAATTCATATGGATTTAGAACCGGGTGTCGTAAAAGCTTCTTTAAGTGTAATCTGTGCAATTACAGGAAACGGAACCCAAGGCCCTATGTCCAAAAATGTATAAAATATTGAGTTTAGTTCTTAAGTTTTAAAACATATATTCTATGACATTCCACAAACAGGAGATATAGACAAACATGTATTTCAAGCACAACTTGCCTTCAGTCATAGCAATGCCATGATCATGCTATGACTAAGTGCCAGTTGTGCTTGAAATGCATAAGCCATGTCTATATCATCTGTTTGTGGAATGTCATTGGATATATGTTTTGAAACTGAAGAACTAAACTCAAGATTGTATCAATTTTTGAACGCTGGCTCTGGGTTTTATTTCCTTAAATCTACTGCCTAGCAAGTAGCCATACGACCTTGGCTTGAGAAAGCTCCACATTTGGAAAGAAATGTCACCATCACGGTGGGTCAATAAGCTATTAATGTTTTTTACCTTGGAGAACTGCCTCTATTTTGGTCTATCTATCTATCTATCTATCTATCTATCTATCTATCTAATCTTATAATTGATATTGTTACTACATACATACAATTTTCAACAGTTAGTTCATATATACAGCTGCATTTTATTGAATTAATGCCATCTTGAAGAGGAGAGTCTCTATTCGCATTATGGCTCCATTCGCAAACATAGTTTTAATAATATTGTAAAATCTATTTGCTACATGGGTCAGATGTGTTTTAATTTGATAATACACATTCTTGTTATATTTTGATAGCTCAAATTGCTTTCTTCACATAACAAGAAAGCTTATACTCTTTGGAATAAGGCTTTCTGTAATAGTTTCCAATACCAACAATATCATTAAGATCTTGAAAGGAAGAGTGGAAAACTTTCCTATTCAGTGTTTTACCTCTCTGCAGCGCTTATCTACAAAGCAGCATATTACAGAAGGTCTTAGATTCTATTTGTTGCTATATTTTCTAAGAGACACCCAAGGAGGGAAGCTAATTTGTTCTTCATTTATGCCAAGGACAAATAAAAAAGAATTGGTGAATTATATATTTATTTCCATTGTGTCTCCAAAGAGTACTTCCTTTTCCCAGAATTCAACCACCAAATCCCCCATGTATATTTTATTAAATGGCTTGTCTTTCACCATTTGATGTACCTAAGGATAAAATGCAGGGTCATTACAATGGGTTGTGTTGTAGCAAGGTGCTTTGTTGGCATTATGGTTTTGCCACTGGATAAATTACCTTCTCCCATGACTCTATGCTTATTAATCATCATGGTAACTTACGCACAAGTCAATGCATTGTCAGGCTCATATTTAAATTATATACTATATGTTATTGTATTCTTAATTAATGTGCAAATCTATGCAAAAATTAAATTACTGGCTATATTTAGCTATTTAGCTAATAGCTTAATGGAAGCTGGTATCTCAACAGCATTGTATTGTCAAATTGTATACATTCTATATACACTAGGAAGACAAATTTTATACAAAGCTCCATGTCAACAACGTAGAGTAAAATTGTAAGAAATATAGCTAAATTCATACACAGTGTTTTCTTTGTATTACTTAAAATATCATCTTTCCCAGTTTTTCTAAGAAAAAAGCTCAGTTTAATGGTTGTGATATCCCAGCATGAAACAAACACCATTATCTCATTTTCAGATTCACATGGAAATGTAAGAAGCTTTGTTATCTCTCCTGATATATCTATTTGAGTAGATACTTAAATTGTCCATGAAATATAAATTATGATGCATATTTTTATAAATCTGTGTTGTGCTCTTCCTCTGTAATTCTTCCTAGAAATGTCTAACTGAAAACTGTGTTTTGCCATTGATAAATAGGTGTATCCATTGCACTGTCTGTACTGATTGGACAGTGGGAGACTGGTTTAACACATCTGTGTAACATGGACTGTTACATAGATGTGTTAAACCAGTCTCGAAAGACCTTGCCCAACCGCTGGGTCTCTTGACCGTACCTAACTGGTTAATAGGCAGACATGAAGAACTTAGCTCAGGTTGGGATACTAAGTGGTCAGGCTTTGTCTTGAAATGTGAGAATGGTTTGTTTCATGACAGTGTGAAATTATCCTAAGACTGTGTAAGGACATCCCTCAACTGGTAATATCAAGATATTAATTTCCATATTTAGAGTGGCAGTCAAAAGTTTGGACACATATGTTCATGCAATGGTTTTCTGTATTCGTATTGGAATGTGCACATTGTGGATCCAGACTGAAGGCAGCAAATCCATGATGGAACACATATATCAGCAAGGAGTCAGAAAACATGTGGATCAAACCAGATTATGTGTTAAACCTTAGATTCCAGCTTTGCACACCTTTTATCATTCTCTCGAGCAGCTTCATCAGGTAGTCACCTGGAAGAGCTTTCAATGGACATACACACATGATCAAAATTGTTGGTACCCCTCGTTTAATGACAGAAAAAACCACAATGGTCACAGAAATCACTCGAATCTGGCAAAAGTAATAATAAATAAAAGATATATGAAAATGAACAAATGAAAGTCAGACATTGCTTTTCAACCATGCTTCCATAGAATTAAAAAGAAAAATAAAACTCATGAATTAGGCCTGGACAGAAATGATGGTACCCCTGAAAATACTCACTGTGCTGGTTGGTGACCTGGTGTGTATCACACTCAACATGGACCAGAGGAAGCGAAGGAAAGAGTTGTCTTAGGAGATTAGAAAGAAAATTATAGACAAACATGTTAAAGGTAAAAGTTATAAGACCATCTCCAAGCAGCTTGATATTCCTGTGACTACAGTTGCACATATTATTCAGAAATTTAAGATCCATGGGACTGTAGCAGGCCTGCCTGGACTTGGCCGCATGGAGGAAAATTGATGACAAATCAAAGAGACAGATAATACGAATGGTAAAAAAAAGAGCCCAAAAAAACTTCTAACAGATTATAGGTGAACTTCAAGGAACATCATTATTAGATTGCACCATCCATCGTTGTATGAGCCAAAGTGGACTTCATGGGAGACGACCAATTAGGACACCATTGTTGGAAAAAAATCATAAAAAAGCCAGACTGGAATTTGCCAAACTACATGTTGACAAGCCACAAAGCTTCTGGGAGAAAGTCCAGATGAGACAAAAATGGAACTTTTTGGCAAGACACACCAGCTGTACAGTGCGTTCACAGATGGAAAAATGAAACATATCAAGAAAAGAACATTGTCCCTACTATGAAACATGGAGGAGGCTCTGTTATTTTCTGGGGCTGCTTTGCTGCATCTGGCACAGGGTTTCTAGAATCTGTGCAGGGTACAATGAAATCTCAAGACTATCAAGGGATTCTAGAGAGAAATGTGTTGCCCAGTGTCAGAAAGCTTGGTCTCAGTCGCAGATCATAGGTCTTGCAACAGGATAATGACCCAAAATACACAGCTAAAAACACCCAAGAATGGCTAAGAGGAAAACATTGGACTATTCTGAAGTGGCTTTCTGTGAGCCCTAATGAGTATCTTTGAAAAGAGCTGAAACATGCCATCTGGAAAAGGCAACCATCAAACACGAGAAAACTGGAGCAGTTTGCTCTTGAGGAGTGGGCCAAAATACCTGTCAAGAGGTGCAGAAGTCTCATTGACAGTTAAAGGAATCATTTGATTGCAGTGATTGCCTCAAAAGGTTGTACAACAAAATATTAAGTTAAGGGTACCATAATTTCTGTCCAGGCTTATTTCATGAGTTTTATTTTTTTTTTTAATTCTGTGGAAGCATGTTTGAAAAGCCATGTCTGACTTTCATTTGTTCATTTTCATAGATTTTTTATTTATTATTGCTTTTGTCAGATTCAAGTTATTTCTGTGACCATTGTGGGTTTTTCTGTCAGTAATCGAGGGGTACAAACAATTTTGACTGCGTGTGTATATGCCTTGTTAAGAGTTCATTTATGGAATGACTGACCTTCAGGAATAGTTTGTTACCATCAGATATGTTTTGCAAAGGCAGAGTTGATACAAAGTTCCATACACTGCTGAGCTCAATTCCATAACTGTTAAGCCAGAATATGGCAAGATCCACTCAACTCAGCAAGAAAAATGACAGTCCACTTTAAGACATAAAGGTCAGTCAATCTGAAAAATTGCTAGAAGCTTGAAGGTATGTTCAATTGCAGTAACAATAAACATTGCTATGAATAAATTGTCTCTCATGAGGACTGACTCAATAAAAGAAGTCCAAGAAATACCTCTGCTGCAGAGGATAAGTTGATCAGAGTTACCAGCTTCAGGAAACACAAATCTATAACACCTCAGATATCAGCCCTCATAATTGATGCACAGACATCAAGTAAAAGACATATCACAATACCACTAGTTCATAGGAGACTGCAAGCAGCAGGTCTTTATGGTTGAACTGCAGAAAAGAACTACTGAGGACCACTAACAAGTAACCAAAACTTGTTTGGGCCAAGCAACACAAGGAAATCTCTATTGTGGTCTGATAAATCAAAATTTGAGTTTTTTGCTGCCAATCACCATATATTGGAGACTGGATTAGATGCAGGAAAGGGGAGAGGATGGTTTCTACATGTGTGGTGCCCACTTTGAAGCATTTAGGTTGAGGTGTGATCGTGTGGGGGTACTTTGCTGTCTAATCTATTGGTGATTTTTTCCAAATTCATGTCACGCTTACCCAGCATTACCCAGGATTTAAATTTTAACACATATTCATGTTTGTTTTTTACTCATTGGTTCTATATGTGTTGCTTTGTGGATCTGGTGTGTGTAGTCTTAATCTCCAACATGCACAGTTCAACAAGAACAAGGTTAATCATATGTACCCAAAATCAGGTGTGCATAATCAGGTGTGCCCAAACCTTTCACTGGCACTGTATATTTCTAGTTGGAATGACACAATAATTGAACAGAGCAGAGTTATAAGACACAAATTGTCCAGAAATATTAGTGAAAAATTAAGAAAACAGGAAACACTATCATGAATTTAAAATTGGATGTGGAGTATAATACTAAAGCAAGGAACTGCCACGATACCAAAAGAGAATGGTGGTGCTCAGTTATCAGTCCAAAAAATGGGAAAGTGTAATAATAGCACAAAGAGTAAAGAGGCATTCAAAACAATGATAAAAATTCTGTATTCCAATGCGATAAAACATATTGGCATTTGGGGAGTTTGCAAACTCCCAAAATGCTCCTGAAATGTTATTTTGTAGGGAATAGAATTATTTACTAAAATAGACATTTATGGGGAGAAAAATAAAAGAGCAGAAGACAATGATTTTAGTGGATAAAAGACTATCTCAGAGATTTAATAGGCACTGTAGCTCAGTTGTAGTCTCTGACCTATTAAACTGAAATAAAAAGCAGCCGAGAAGCAAGTACACTGAAAAATAAACAGTACACAAGTATCACTTTTAGGATCTGATCTATGCTTTAACATTACACCTGGATTCCCACTTCATTGAATTGTAACATTTAGGCTGAGAGTACATGGTGAAACATTTAGTATGACAGCAATTTTCAGACAAGTTGCAGGACCAAAAGCATCTAGGCAACTTATCTGCGACTTGTGCGACTTGCTGTTCCATAGCTACCGGTAGTTTAAAGTTGGGATTTTGTTGTATAAAAATTAGCAAATCCCAAAGAAGTTGGCCGCAAGTTGCCATTCCATGTGAGTTGCATTGAAGTCTATGGTATGTGAACTTTGTGCAACTTGTAACCAGTGATAGAAAGAGCAACATGTGTGGAAACATTTGTGACTATGTGTCACAATCAAAGTAGGTCCCAATGTTAACCCATAGGAAGTCATTAGATGTGATGTGACTCTACGATTTCAATGTCAAGTGACATGTCACTGTGTAGCCAGAGCCTAATCCCTTTCCATTAGAGATGTTCTTTGTTTATTAATTTATTACATTCTATTAAAGTGACCATTCACCCTGTAACTGAAAAGTGACTATGCACTTCTTATTTATAATCACCCGGGAAGAAAAACATTAGACTCGAACAAAGACGACCCAGGAAAACATACTCAGAAGGGAGGTAAGAACATTTCTAAAACAATCCACAGTGAGGAGATTGGAACAAAACAAAATCCTCTAAACTGCATGCTCGCAAACGCCAGAAGCCTGACAAACAAGATGGAAGAACTAGAAGCAGAAATATCTACAGGTAACTTTGACATAGTGGGAATAACCGAGACATGGTTAGATGAAAGCTATGACTGGGCAGTTAACTTACAGGGTTACAGTCTGTTTAGAAAGGATCGTAAAAATCGGAGAGGAGGAGGGGTTTGTCTCTATGTAAAGTTTTGTCTAAAATCCACTTTAAGGGAGGATATTAGCGAAGGGAATGAGGATGTCGAGTCCATATGGGTTGAAATTCATGGAGGGAAAAATGGTAACAAAATTCTCATTGGGGTCTGTTACAAACCCCCAAATATAACAGAAAGCATGGAAAGTCTACTTCTAAAGCAGATAGATGAAGCTGCAACCCATAATGAGGTCCTGGTTATGGGGGACTTTAACTACCCGGATATTAACTGGGAAACAGAAACCTGTGAAACCCATAAAGGCAACAGGTTTCTGCTAATAACCAAGAAAAATTATCTTTCACAATTGGTGCAGAATCCAACCAGAGGAGCAGCACTTTTAGACCTAATACTATCTAATAGACCTGACAGAATAACAAATCTGCAGGTGGTTGGGCATTTAGGAAATAGCGACCACAATATTGTGCAGTTTCACCTGTCTTTCACTAGGGGGACTTGTCAGGGAGTCACAAAAACATTGAACTTTAGGAAGGCAAAGTTTGAACAGCTTAGAGATGCCCTTAATCTGGTAGACTGGGACAATATCCTCAGAAATGAGAATACAGATAATAAATGGGAAATGTTTAAGAACATCCTAAATAGGCAGTGTAAGCGGTTTATACCTTGTGGGAATAAAAGGACTAGAAATAGGAAAAACCCAATGTGGCTAAACAAAGAAGTAAGACAGGCAATTAACAGTAAAAAGAAAGCATTTGCACTACTAAAGCAGGATGGCACCATTGAAGCTCTAAAAAACTATAGGGAGAAAAATACTTTATCTAAAAAACTAATTAAAGCTGCCAAAAAGGAAACAGAGAAGCACATTGCTAAGGAGAGTAAAACTAATCCCAAACTGTTCTTCAACTATATCAATAGTAAAAGAATAAAAACTGAAAATGTAGGCCCCTTAAAAAATAGTGAGGAAAGAATGGTTGTAGATGACGAGGAAAAAGCTAACATATTAAACACCTTCTTCTCCACGGTATTCACGGTGGAAAATGAAATGCTAGGTGAAATCCCAAGAAACAATGAAAACCCTATATTAAGGGTCACCAATCTAACCCAAGAAGAGGTGCGAAACCGGCTAAATAAGATTAAAATAGATAAATCTCCGGGTCCGGATGGCATACACCCACGAGTACTAAGAGAACTAAGTAATGTAATAGATAAACCATTATTTCTTATTTTTAGTGACTCTATAGCGACAGGGTCTGTTCCGCAGGACTGGCGCATAGCAAATGTGGTGCCAATATTCAAAAAGGGCTCTAAAAGTGAACCTGGAAATTATAGGCCAGTAAGTCTAACCTCTATTGTTGGTAAAATATTTGAAGGGTTTCTGAGGGATGTTATTCTGGATTATCTCAATGAGAATAACTGTTTAACTCCATATCAGCATGGGTTTATGAGAAATCGCTCCTGTCAAACCAATCTAATCAGTTTTTATGAAGAGGTAAGCTATAGACTGGACCAAGGTGAGTCATTGGACGTGGTATATCTCGATTTTTCCAAAGCGTTTGATACCGTGCCGCACAAGAGGTTGGTACACAAAATGAGAATGCTTGGTCTGGGGGAAAATGTGTGTAAATGGGTTAGTAACTGGCTTAGTGATAGAAAGCAGAGGGTGGTTATAAATGGTATAGTCTCTAACTGGGTCGCTGTGACCAGTGGGGTACCGCAGGGGTCAGTATTGGGACCTGTTCTCTTCAACATATTCATTAATGATCTGGTAGAAGGTTTACACAGTAAAATATCGATATTTGCAGATGATACAAAACTATGTAAAGCAGTTAATACAAGAGAAGATAGTATTCTGCTACAGATGGATCTGGATAAGTTGGAAACTTGGGCTGAAAGGTGGCAGATGAGGTTTAACAATGATAAATGTAAGGTTATACACATGGGAAGAGGGAATCAATATCACCATTACACACTGAACGGGAAACCACTGGGTAAATCTGACAGGGAGAAGGACTTGGGGATCCTAGTTAATGATAAACTTACCTGGAGCAGCCAGTGCCAGGCAGCAGCTGCCAAGGCAAACAGGATCATGGGGTGCATTAAAAGAGGTCTGGATACACATGATGAGAGCATTATACTGCCTCTGTACAAATCCCTAGTTAGACCGCACATGGAGTACTGTGTCCAGTTTTGGGCACCGGTGCTCAGGAAGGATATAATGGAACTAGAGAGAGTACAAAGGAGGGCAACAAAATTAATAAAGGGGATGGGAGAACTACAATACCCAGATAGATTAGCGAAATTAGGATTATTTAGTCTAGAAAAAAGACGACTGAGGGGCGATCTAATAACCATGTATAAGTATATAAGGGGACAATACAAATATCTCGCTGAGGATCTGTTTATACCAAGGAAGGTGACGGGCACAAGGGGGCATTCTTTGCGTGTGGAGGAGAGAAGGTTTTTCCACCAACATAGAAGAGGATTCTTTACTGTTAGGGCAGTGAGAATCTGGAATTGCTTGCCTGAGGAGGTGGTGATGGCGAACTCAGTCGAGGGGTTCAAGAGAGGCCTGGATGTCTTCCTGGAGCAGAACAATATTGTATCATACAATTATTAGGTTCTGTAGAAGGACGTAGATCTGGGTATTTATTATGATGGAATATAGGCTGAACTGGATGGACAAATGTCTTTTTTCGGCCTTACTAACTATGTTACTATGTTACTATATTATGGCCTCCATTTGGCTCCGGATGCTTTCTGTGCTCTGATTTATGTTCCTTTCTACCTGCATCCAAGATGGCCTCCACAGTGGAATATGGCTAAACCCCACCTCCCCACCTTTTGTATCCCACAACACAGGAAAGACAGAGAGGCACGGTTTAGACTTATGGTTTAGACTTATCACTGCACTCGACATGCCAGCATGTTGGTCATCTCGAGAATAGGGGAACAGGGATGCCGATCTGAGCAGAGGAGGCAGCGGTAGGCAAAAGGAGGGCACAAGTAAGGTAACTATACATGAGAAATCTATAGTCACTTTGCAGTCCCAGGGTAGAGGTTGACTTTAGAACTGGTTTCATCCTGTAGCTTCCACGTGTAGTTGAGAATGCAGCTGAGCTACTTTGAAGGTAATAGCTCACCCTCTGAATCGTGTCGTCTTTGGCATTGGCATGTTTACATGTGAAAACTGAGGTGAAATGACTTTTCTCATATTATCTTTATGAATGAAAATATGGTGAGTTTAACATCTGTCTGGATAGGATAATGGACCTGCACGTAGTGCTGTAATCCTTATCCTATTTATGGTGAGCGTTTTTGTTCAGACTAAATATCCAAATATGATATAGTCTATGATCAGAAAGGCTCATAAATCCAGCACATTCAAATCATATAATAATAATAATAATAGTTTTGATTTCTATAGGGGACTTCTACAGACAATAAAGACTTTACAGAACAACACATATTTCCTCAGATACCAAGAGGAGTGGGGGCCATGCTCGCAAACTTACCATCAATGAGGAAATAGGGGAGATATGAAAGGCGAATTGTAAAAATGGCAAAATTCCACTTGCGTTGGAGCTGAATATCGGCCTCCTTACCACTTGGGACCCTGGGCAGCTGCACAAGTTGCGCCAATGAAATATCTACCCCTGTATCAGTCATACTTTATATAAAAGCATCTGTTTATTTATGCTGTAAAATTTACTTTGCATCTATTATAGATTGTTGAGAAAGATAGATCCTATAAAAATTAGTGACCATTCGTACCATACTTAAACTTTCAGACTAATACCCCTAGTAAAAAATATAAAGATAAGTATTTAGATTTCTTTTTTTTGATGGTTGTTATAAATTAGCGGGAATATTGTGTTCTTTGGCTAATGAAAGAGATAAGAATGAAAAAATCAATAAGAAGTAGCAAGGAACAAATGATTAGACGGATGCAGATAAAGTGCAATTGGAGACATATCACTGGGAATGGAGGAGACTTAATTTGCTGTATACAAGGTAAAGCTCTGCAATTGTCACTTCATTAAATGCACTATTTATTTTCCTTTATGGCATCGCTGAAAAGTCAAATTAGAATACGGGATACATTTGTACAGCAGATGGGCGACTGAGTGTACTACTCTTCATTCCAGTTATTGATTTTATGAGTAAAGACGACGTGGATGAAACAATTTCTAATTTGTGAGGCTGTGATTTTCTTACATGATTATTTATTACTTTGCATTAACTTATATATCCTGCAGCACAGAGAAGAGAATAAACTAAGACTGGCACTAAAAGCATAAAACACATAACCATGCAATAAACTAAATAAAATGTAGTGTTCTAAAAATATTCTAATAAGCTTTTCATGGGTCATTGCTATGACTTCAGTGAATTATTTTAGTGGTACATCTAACCAAGAAAAAAGCAAATCATGAATCCTGAATGACCTTAAATATAAAAGAGTAGAAACCACAGGGACCAGTAGATGCCAATGTCTATGACCAATGTTCAGTAGGATTTTGGTGCACAGAGAAGTCGTGTTGTATATTATTCATAGCTGATGGTGGTGACACTTGGCAATTCTAGGTTTGTTCGCAATGGCTAATAATGTATGAACAAAATCAGCTTTTGAAACCAAGAAAAATAAAGCAAAATAATGTGATAATCAATTTAAAAAATAGTTTGATTTACTTTAGTCGCAAGGCATAAATATTTGTAGCAAAAAAAATCTGAAATTCTGAGGTTTCTACATTTCTGGTCAGTTTAATGAACATTTTTCTGTTACATACAGTAGTTTTCTTCTACTCTATAAAAACTCAATACTCCAGCTGACTTCTCATGGACCAGCCTTTCATGGACAGCCTGCATTGTGTACACTATTAAAGATTCACGTATATTCATATATATTGATATGAGCCCACTCTGTGCAGAAGCCGCGTACAACTATGTTTATAGATACAAATCCAGGTGGCTTATCCATGGAGGAGTTGGCTTTGGAAATGAGAGAATCTTTTCGAGATGAATTGAATTTACTTTGAACTTCACAAAAAATTGGGATTTACCAGGGCCTGAATTTTATTTTGCTATTCAAATAGATAAAATCACTCATCAACATTTTGCTTGAATATTCTTAGGACTGGGATGGGATTAAAAAATACAAAAAAATGGTAGTGACCTTGCCCATCACCTGCCATGGTGCTGCAGCTCCACGCCAGGTAGATGGACAACATCCATACAACATCACATGACACTTAGTGATTGCTGGTGGCAATGAAGAGTGAAGAAGCAGACAAAAAAGAAGACTGGACCAACAGAGAAAGTTGTAATATATTTAGACAGATGACCAAATAATTGATCCATGCAGAGAAAACTAAATGTTAGTCCTGCAGAGCATAGACTGACAAACACCAAAAATTAATTGAAAAAGATAGGTAGGTTCTGCTATTAGGTTGTCACAGATTCCATAATTTAGTGGTATAATGTTTTTTTCTTTCCAGTAAAATAGCAGAAACCCTAGCGGAATCTAATGAACACCATTTTAAGTCAATAGGGTTCCGGTACTGTGATGGATCCATACCTACCATGAAATCAGTTTTTTGTTCCCAGTACAGAACAGAATAACAGAATCCACAACACTAATGTGACCCTCGTCCTATTTATTAACAGCTGAATGCACCATTGTCTTTTTATACATTTCACACATTCAAATACAAAATTATTGATGTAACTTAAGTGATATGGCATCGGAGCCAAAAGAAATATCTATTAGAAGGAAATATATTTTTGTAACTTTGAACATTAAGACCTTCATGTGTCAAAGCTAATGACGGCTATGTAATTCCTCACATAAAACATCCTATTTTTGGATCACATAAAAACCTAAGACATTCGAACAAAGAGATTAAAATCATTAGCAGATTAACTGGATATGACAGCATGATCAAATAAACGCATGTTGAATATTTCCAAAGGGCAGATTTAGACGTAGCCAAACCAAATTTCTGCACCAGACATATACTTTGTGCCTAGAAACATCCTATATGTAGGATGCCAAATGATGACGTTACTCTAGACAAACATCTTCTTAACTGATGTACCAACCTCAGACACTTCTGGCATATCTCCCAAATCTTCCAACATGTTCTAGTAAATATGGATTTACTTCTGAGAATCATGCTTCAGGATTGCTCTGCAAGTCAAGAAAATCATGCACTATTCACCACTGACAGATAGCCTTACTTGACTATGCGTTACCATATGAAAAAATATTATTTCAAGGGAACTTGTCATCAGAATTCATAACTAGAAGATATTAGGCACACTTTATCAGCCTCCTTATACCTTCGTTAATAAGCAATTAAGCTGTTAGGGCTAGCGAAACGCACCAAATAATAAGACAGATAGTGTATGGTGCGTTCGCAGCCCGGGGTCCACCGTGCAGAGATGGAACCTGCTGCTAAGTAATGACGGACTATATGGCGGTACTCATAAGTATACACACGTGGGTTAAACTTCACCCAGCGTGAAGGAAGCGATCCTGTTGCGTCACAGGATCGCGGTACCGCACATAGAAGGCGAGCAAGTAGTCAGCGAACTCAACCCCAACTAGGATTGAAGTCCAATTAGACCCTTGCTGGCACAACACCGCAACTGGGTGTGTAAGGAAGCAGAATAACAATATTAGGGCACAAGAGTGCATGCAGTGCCGCACTGACGAACGCCACTAACCACCCAGGCTTGGGTAAGGAAAGCACAGAGGAAGTGCACGGCGCCGTACTGGCGGTCACAGCAACTGGACGCTGTAACGTGTGATTAGTGCTGTAGGATAAGTCGGGCGCTAGATAGCAACCATACACCTTCCGCGAACAGACATTCAATAGGGAAGGGGTATCCAAGGACGACTTGCACTCACAACAAACACACGTAAGCAAATGTACACTAGCGCATGGCCGTGCGGTCATGCGCAGTTTATATAGTTGCAGCACAGGAAGTGGCCACAGAAACTTTGCCCTTCCAAGACCTGCCAAGAGGACCAATGGAATGTGCTGCAGAGCCTGAGCACATGACCCTCGATCTCCAACGGGAGATCTTGCCCTGGGCATGCTCAGTGTGTGCAGACAAGGACTTAGTCCCAGAGAAGTCCGCTCGCTGCTGACCAGCACTGGCTTTAATGGCAGAAGCTGAAGAAGCAGCAGTAACTCTCTGTACAGAGTGAGACTGAGCAAGACGCTGGGACCGACGTCTCTGCTGAGCAGACTCCACTGCGGCTGGATAAGAATGGGAGACCGCAGCGGAGATGGCCCGAGATTCCCCCTGTGCAGAAGCGGGAACTCGAGACCTAACATTACCCCCCCTCCTAGGGCCCCCCCTCCTTGGGCCTCGCTACGCTCGAAGGCAGCAATGAGCTGTGGGGCCCGAATGTTTTCAGCAGGCTCCCATGACCTGTCCTCTGGGCCATAACCCTTCCAATCCACCAGATAGAACTTTTTGCCGCGTACCACCTTGCACCCCAAAATAGCGTTCACCTCGTAATCGTCCGTAGACGAACCCGATGTCCCGGCAGATGACTCGGAAAACCGGGACATGTATACGGGTTTCAAGAGGGACACATGAAAGGTGTCGGTGATACCCAAGCGTGGAGGAAGAGCCAAACGGTAGACCACAGGATTAACCTGTTCGAGAACCTTGAAGGGACCCAAGTAGCGAGGAGCAAACTTAGTGGACTCAACTCGCAGCCTGATGTTACGGGCGGAGAGCCACACCAAGTCGCCAGGAGCAAAGGTCGGAGCGGGGCGCCGATGAACATCGGCGGAGGACCTCATTCTCTCCTTGGAGGCCCGAATGGCATCCTGCGTGCGGTCCCAAATGTCCCGTGCCTCCACAGCCCAGTCTGCCACCCTGGAGTCAGCAGAAGACACAGGCATGGGCACAGGAACACGCGGATGCTGGCCGTAATTTAGGAGGAATGGAGTCTGACCGGTGGAGTCGGCTGCGGCATTGTTAAGTGCAAACTCTGCCCACGGTAGCAAGGATGCCCAGTCATCCTGCCTGGCAGAAACAAAATGTCGTAAATATGTGACCAAGGTCTGGTTGGCCCTCTCTACCAACCCATTCGTCTCAGGATGATATGCCGAAGAGAGATTCAACTCAATACTGAGTAGACGACAAAGCTCTCTCCAGAATCGAGACGCAAACTGGTGACCCCGGTCACTAACAATTTTGTCTGGCATACCGTGTAGGCGAAAAATATGCTTGACGAACAAGACAGCCAACGCCCGTGCAGAAGGTAGCCGTGGAAGAGGCACCAAGTGCACCATTTTGGAAAAATGGTCGGTGATCACCCAGATAATGGTGCAGTTACGAGACTTGGGTAAGCCCACCACAAAGTCCATCCCGACCATCTCCCAGGGCCTGTCCGCCACCGGCAGAGGAAAAAGCAAACCAGCTGGCCGTTGCCGAGGAGTCTTGTTCTTGGCGCAAGAGACACACGCCCGAACATACTCTGCGACATCATGAGCCATATGCGGCCACCAGTACGTCTTCGCCAGTAACTCAGATGTCCTTTTGGTACCAAAATGTCCACCCACCCTGGACGAGTGTGCCCAAGAGAGAACCTCCGGTCGCAAATTGGATGGAACAAAAGTCTTGCCTGGGGGCACAGACTCTAGCGAAACCGGGGCCACAGTTCTCAAGCTCTCGGTGGGGACAATAAGCCGAGGCTCCTCCTCCTCCTCCGCAGATGACACAACGGAGCGAGAGAGAGCGTCGGCCCGAATGTTCTTCTCCCCAGAAAGAAAATGGAGGTTGAAATGAAACCGGGAGAAGAATAAGGACCATCTGGCCTGGCGAGAATTCAACCTCTGGGCTGTCTGCAGGTACACCAAATTTTTATGGTCTGTGAAGACTTGGAAGGGAAAACGTGCTCCCTCCAAGAGACGTCTCCACTCTGAGAAAGCCAACTTCATGGCTAGCAACTCCCTGTCCCCGATGGAATAATTCCTCTCTGCTGGTGAGAAGGTCTTGGAGAAAAAGAAGCAAGGATGCTTCCGACCTTGAGCATCCTTTTGGAAGAGGACTGCTCCAGCACCAACAGAAGAGGCATCCACCTCCATGATAAATGGCTTATCAACATCGGGGCAATGTAGGATGGGAGCGCTAGCGAAGTGTGACTTTATAGAGTTAAAGGCCTTGGAGACCTCCTCAGACCACAATTTGGGATTCGCCCCCTTCTTGGTGAGGGCAACCAAGGGAGCTACCAAAGTTGAGAAGTGCGGAATGAACTGGCGATAATAATTAATGAACCCCATAAAGCGCTGCACCGCTTTAAGAGAATGGGGTTCCTGCCAGTCCATCACAGCCTGTAGTTTGGCAGGATCCATAGCCAATCCCTGGGCAGAGATGATGTAGCCTAGGAAAGGTAGGGACTCCTGCTCAAACATACACTTCTCCAACTTGGCATAGAGGGAGTTTGCCCGTAGGAGGTCGAAGACTTTGCAAACATCTCTCCGGTGGGAGTCAATATCTGGAGAGTAGATGAGAATATCATCCAGATAGACTACGACCGAGGTGGAAAGCATATCCCGGAAGATATCGTTCACAAAGTCTTGGAAAACGGCTGGGGCATTACAGAGCCCGAAGGGCATCACCAGATATTCATAGTGCCCATCCCTGGTGTTAAAAGCCGTCTTCCATTCGTCCCCCTCATGGATGCGAATCAGGTTGTAAGCACCCCGCAGATCTAGTTTAGTAAATACCCTTGCTCCCCGAAGCCTATCGAAGAGCTCAGATATCAAGGGCAAAGGATACTTATTTTTAACGGTGATAGCGTTAAGACCCCTATAGTCTATGCATGGACGCAATTCCCCATTCTTCTTCTGCACGAAGAAGAACCCTGCCCCAGCAGGTGACACTGTCTTCCTAATGAATCCTCTTGCCAGATTTTCCTGGATGTACTGTGACATTGCCTCCGTCTCCGGGAGAGATAGCGGATAGACTCGACCCCGGGGAGGCTCAGCACCAGGCAAGAGATCAATAGGACAGTCATAGGGGCGATGGGGCGGAAGGATCTCCGCCGCCTTTTTGGAGAACACGTCTGCATGAGACCAATACTGCTTGGGGAGAGAGGAAAGATCTGCGGGTACCTCTGTAGTAGCAACCTGAACGCACTCCCTCTGACACCTACCCCCACAAGATTCACCCCATCCCAGGATTCTGCCAGAGGACCACTCGATATGAGGAGAGTGGTACCGTAGCCAAGGTATTCCCAACAGGACCTCATCAATTCCCTCTGGAATGACGAGCAGAGATATAATCTCTTGATGAGATGGCGACATGGACAGAGTAAAAGGGATGGTCTGGTGTGTTATCTGTGAGGGCAGTGTCGACCCATTCACCACTCGTACCGTTACTGGTTGAGCTAGCATAACCAGGGGTATTGCGTGACGTTGGGCGAAGGCAGAAGACATAAAATTGCCCTCCGCCCCAGAATCCACGCAGAGCTCTACCGAGTGGGAGAATGAGCATATAGTAATTGTCCCCTTAAAGGACAATTTAGAGGCAAACGTCGCCGTGTCTAGTGTACCTCCAC
Organism: Ranitomeya imitator; assembly: GCF_032444005.1. Lineage (NCBI taxonomy): Eukaryota > Metazoa > Chordata > Amphibia > Anura > Dendrobatidae > Ranitomeya > Ranitomeya imitator. The sequence continues at coordinate 477,813,937 of NC_091286.1, forward strand.
CTACTACCACTAGACGCTGACGTTTCCTCGACCGCTGAGAACATCTGGTGGCTAGATGTCCTGACTGCTGGCAAACATGACAGACCTTGAGTGCACAAGCGGTCCGAGACTTAGATCCCGCTTGTGACACTTCCCTGGCCTCATGTGACTCAGGAACCAGGACCGGAGATTCCAGAGGTTTGGCGAAGGTAGGAGCCAGCCGAAACCTCTGCCTACACTGGGCTCGCTCTAACCTCCGCTCGTTAAAACGGAGGTCAATTCGAGTGGAGACAGTTATTAACTCCTCCAGTGTGGCAGGAATCTCCCTAGTGGCCAGAGCGTCCTTAACGTGGTCAGCCAGGCCCCTCCAAAATATGGGGATACGAGCTTTTTCCGACCAATCCAGCTCAGAAGCTAAAGTGCGGAATTGGACGGCAAAATGACTGACCAAAGACTCACCCTGAGTTAATGCCAGCAGTTGGAGCGCAGTATCATGGGTGACTTGAGGTCCTAAAAAGACCTGTTTCAGAGTGCTCAGAAACAGCGGAGCACTCTGCACCACATGATCACCACGCTCCCACAGCGGCGTAGCCCATTCCAACGCCCTGTCCGACAAGAGAGACACTATAAATCCCACCTTAGCCCGCTCTGTGGGAAAACGTGCAGCCAGGAGCTCGAGGTGAATAGAGCACTGACTCACAAATCCCCTACAAAACTTGCTATCACCAGAAAATTTTTCTGGCAGCGGGAGGCGAGAAAATGTCGGAGCAGGGGTGGCAATGGACAGGGTTGCTGCAGCCACGCTAGCAGCCTGTACAGCAACTGCGGTAACATCCACAGCTGAGGTTGCGCTCTCAAGAGCCGCCAACCTACCCTCCAGCTGCTGGATATACCGCAAGGATTGCTGTTTGTCCGTCATTACTAGCCAGACCCTGGCGCTAGTGTAATGTTAGGGCTAGCGGAACGCACCAAATAATAAGACAGATAGTGTATGGTGCGTTTGCAGCCCGGGGTCCACCGTGCAGAGATGGAACCTGCTGCTAAGTAATGACGGACTATATGGCGGTACTCATAAGTATACACACGTGGGTTAAACTTCACCCAGCGTGAAGGAAGCGATCCTGTTGCGTCACAGAATCGCGGTACCGCACATAGAAGGCGAGCAAGTAGTCAGCGAACTCAACCCCAACTAGGATTGAAGTCCGATTAGACCCTTGCTGGCACAACACCGCAACTGGGTGTGTAAGGAAGCAGAATAACAATATTAGGGCACAAGAGTGCATGCAGTGCCGCACTGACGAACGCCACTAACCACCCAGGCTTGGGTAAGGAAAGCACAGAGGAAGTGCACGGCGCCGTACTGGCGGTCACAGCAACTGGACGCTGTAACGTGTGATTAGTGCTGTAGGATAAGTCGGGCGCTAGATAGCAACCATACACCTTCCGCGAACAGACATTCAATAGGGAAGGGGTATCCAAGGACGACTTGCACTCACAACAAACACACATAAGCAAATGTACACTAGCGCATGGCCGTGCGGTCATGCGCAGTTTATATAGTTGCAGCACAGGAAGTGGCCACAGAAACTTTGCCCTTCCAAGACCTGCCAAGAGGACCAATGGAATGTGCTGCAGAGCCTGAGCACATGACCCTCGATCTCCAACGGGAGATCTTGCCCTGGGCATGCTCAGTGTGTGCAGACAAGGACTTAGTCCCAGAGAAGTCCGCTCGCTGCTGACCAGCACTGGCTTTAATGGCAGAAGCTGAAGAAGCAGCAGTAACTCTCTGTACAGAGTGAGACTGAGCAAGACGCTGGGACCGATGTCCCTGCTGAGCAGACTCCACTGCGGCTGGATAAGAATGGGAGACCGCAGCGGAGATGGCCCGAGATTCCCCCTGTGCAGAAGCGGGAACTCGAGACCTAACATAAGCTTAGGTTTTTTTACATGTACATTTAGAATTTCGGACTAATACAGGTACATTTAAATAATGATGAATAATGAAAAAGTGCTCCTAACACCAAATAGGGGTAAATCCTGATGACAGATTTGGTTTAAAGGAGTTGTCTCATTTTATTAAATTTTTACAATTGTTATGTCCTTATCAAATTAAGCATGTTTGCAATATACTGTATTTCTAATTAAAAATTATATCCATTCCCAAGAACAGAGGGATTATTAATTTTATAGTTTACTGCTCTTTACCTAGCCACCTCTATAGTCTATCAAGGATGGCTGATCTCATAGGCACCTGCTGATCTGAATCTTGCTGGATTGCTCCTTATGGCCAGCTTTGACATCTATGGCTTCTCCCATGGTCTTACTGGTCCAAACTCTCAATCTCAATCAATCTTCAGTATTGCATTACTCCCCAGCAAACAAGAAGCCTTAAGGCAGCGAAGAAGATCAGAACATGCCTATAACATCCTCAGATATCATTAAGTATTTATGAGGAAGTCAGTATAATTAACTATTTAATTCTTTAATGATCTATGACATCCATATGTTGCTAATAGTTGTATGAAGCTGGCTCAGGAACTGAGCCTGCTTCACATGCATAACTACAGCATCTGGAGCCTGCTCTAATGAGTGCAGTTTATCCATCTAAATGCTGTCAATGATATAAGAACTGCAATACTGTGGTAATTCACTATTTATATATATAATTGTCTAAGGGTCACTTCTGTCTGTTTGTCTGTCTGTCACGGAAATCCCAAGTCGCTGATTGGTCGCGGCCAAACGGTCACGACCAATCAGCAACGGGCACAGTCCGGCCGCGAAATGGCCACTCCCTACTCCCCTGCAGTCAGTGCCCCCTCCATTATCCCCTCCAGTCAGTGCTCACACAGGGTTAATGGCAGCGTTAACGGACCGCGCTATGCCGCAGTGTAACACACTTTGTTAACGCTGCTATTAACCCTGTGTGACCAACTTTTTACTATTGATGCTGCCTATGCAGCATCAATAGCAAAAAGATCTTATGTTAAAAATAATAATAATAAAAAAAATTGAGACCGCTAAGTCATCTGGGTAATTTCGCAATGCATCTCTGGGAACGGAAGCTGGCGGCAGCAGCGCGTGCATCGGGACAGCTTCGCTGGACGGCGGAGGGTGAGTGTATAACTATTTTTTATTTTAATTATTTTTTTAACAGGGATATGGTGCCCACACTATGTTATATACTGCGTGGGCTGTGTTATATACTGCGTGGCTGCTATATACTTCATGGGCAGTGTTATATACTGCGTGGGCTGTGTTATATACTACGTGACCTGTGTTATATACTGCATGGGCTGTGCTATATATTGCGTGGGCAGTGTTATATACTATGTGGCTGTGTTATTTACTGCATGGCTGCTATATACTATGTGGGCAGTGTTATATACTGCGTAGCCTGTGTTATATACTGCGTGCCCTGTGCTATATACTATGTGGGCTGTGTTATATACTGCATGGGCTGTGTTATATACTACGTGGGCTGTGCTATATATTACATGGCCTGTGTTATATACTACGTGGCTGTGTTATATACTGCGTGGCTGATATATACTACATGGCTGCTATATACTATGTGTCTGTGTTACGTGGGCTGTGCTATATACTATGTGGCTGCTATATACATACATATTCCAGAATACCCGATGCATTAGAATTGGGCCACCATCTATACTGTATAATCGTCTAATTCTGTCTGTTTGTCTGTAACGGAAATCCCATGTCACTGATTGGTTGCGCCAGCTGCCTGTGACCAATCGACAACAGGTGCAGTCCAGCTGCGAATTGGCATGGGATTTCAACCCCGCTTCACTGATTGGTCACGTCTGTCCAGCCGTGACCAATCAGCGATATTGGCACGGGATTTAAACACCACTTCAGTGATTGGTTGCAACCGGCCGATCAGCGACAGGCGCAGTCTGGCCGCGAATTGGCACGGGATTTGAACCACACTTCGCTGATTGGTTGCGCCCCCGGCCACGACCAATCAGCGATATTGGTGCGGGATTTATACTAGATACATATTCTAGAATACCCGATACGTTAGAATTGGGCCACCATCTAGTATAGTATAAGCTATCAGATGATCACAGGTTCAAGCCCCTACAGTGATTAAAAAATAAAGTGAAATGTTTAAAGAAATGATTTAAAAAAATATAAAGAATACAAAATATTTAAAAGCTTACCTTACCTTTTTCCCCTTTCAATTTTGTATAAACATATTTAGTATTGTTATGTCCAAAATAGTCCAATTTATAAAATTATAAATTTATTGAAACATTATGTTAACCCCTTCCCGACCTGTGGCGCCATGTAGGAGTCATGAAAGTCGGTGCCAATCCGACCTGTGACGCCTATGTGGCATCATGGAGGGATTGCGTCCCTGCAGATCAGGTGAAAGGGTTAACTCCAATTTCACATGATCTGCAGGGACACGGGGAGTGGTACTTCAGCCCCGTTGGGGTGGCTTCACCCCCCATGGCTACGATCGCTCTGATTGGCTGTTAAAAGTGAAACAGCCAATCAGAGCGATTTGTTATGATCTGGTGGTTTAGGAGCAACATGGAACGAGCTCTGAAAAACGTGGTAACTGTACTGACCGCAGTCCCTAAACTCAACACAACACTAGAAGTAGCCGTGGAATGCTCCTAACTCTCCCTAGGCATGTCGTTACAGCCTAAGAGCTAACTACCCCTAAAGATAGAAGCAGGAAAGCTATCTTGCCTCAGAGAAAATCCCCAAAGGATAGATTAGCCCCCCACAAATAATGACTGTGAGTGGAGAGGGAAAAGACATACACAGAATGAAACCAGGATGAGCACAGGAGGCCAGTCTAGCTAAATAGATAGGACAGGATGGAATACTGTGCGGTCAGTATAAAACACTACAAAAAATCCACGCAGAGTTTACAAAAATCTCCACACCTGACTAAAGGTGTGGAGGGTAAATCTGCTTCCCAGAGCTTCCAGCAAGACAGAATTAATTCATACTGATAAGCTGGACAAACAAAGAAAGCACAGAACGGATAAGTCCACAATCTATGGACAGAAAAGAGCAAGCAAAAACTTAGCTTTGCTGAACTGGTCAGGATAACAGGGAAATCCAAAGAGATGTGAATCCAACCAGGAACCATTTACAAGTGGCAGTGGCTGAAGGAAAGAGCCAGGCCTAAATAGCAGAGCAGAAGAGACGATAAGTGGAGGCAGCTGATGACAGCTAACTCCAAGGAGCAGCCATACCACTTGAAACCACAAGAGGGAGCCCAAGAGCAGAACTCACAAAAGTGCCACTTACAACCACCGGAGGGAGCCCAAGAGCGGAATTCACAACAGTACCCCCCCTTGAGGAGGGGTCACCGAACCCTCACCAGAGCCCCCAGGCCGATCAGGACGAGCCAAATGAAAAGCACGAACCAAATCGGTGGCATGGACATCGGAGGCAACAACCCAAGAATTATCCTCCTGGCCATAACCCTTCCACTTGACAAGATACTGAAGCCTCCGCCTCGAAAAACGAGAATCCAAAATCTTCTCAACCTCATATTCCAACTCTCCCTCAACCAACACCGGGGCAGGAGGGTCAACAGAGGGAACAACGGGCACCACATATCTCCGCAACAAAGATCTATGGAAATCATTATGAATGGCAAAAGAGGCTGGAAGAGCCAAATGAAAAGACACCGGATTAATAATTTCAGAAATTTTTTATAAGGGCCAATATACCGAGGTTTAAACTTAGGGGAAGAAACCTTAATAGGAACATGACGAGAAGACAACCAAACCAAATCCCCCACACGAAGCCGGGGACCAACACACCGACGGCGGTTAGCAAAACGTTGAGCCCTTTCCTGAGACAATGTCAAATTGTCCACCACATGAGTCCAAATCTGCTGCAGCCTGTCCATCACAGAATCAACACCAGGACAATCAGAAGGCTCAACCTGCCCAGAAGAAAAACGAGGATGAAAACCAAAATTACAAAAGAAAGGTGAAACCAAAGCAGCCGAACTAGCCCGATTATTAAGGGCAAACTCGGCCAACGGCAAAAAAGACACCCAATCATCCTGATCAGCAGACACAAAGCATCTCAAATAGGTCTCCAAGGTCTGATTAGTTCGCTCAGTTTGGCCATTGGTCTGAGGATGAAACGCCGAAGAAATAGACAAATCAATGCCCATCCTAGCACAAAAGGCCCACCAAAATCTAGAGACAAACTGAGAACCTCTGTCAGACACAATATTTTCCAGAATGCCATGCAAACGAACCACATGCTGAAAAAATTATGGAATTAGATCTGAGGAGGAAGGCAACTTAGGCAAAGGCACCAGATGGACCATTTTAGAGAACCGGTCACAAACAACCCAGATAACAGACATCTTCTGGGAAACAGGAAGATCCGAAATAAATTCCATGGAAATATGCGTCCAGGGCCTCTCAGGGACCGGCAAAGGCAAAAGCAACCCACTAGCGCGGGAAAAGCAAGGCTTGGCCCGGGCGCAAGTCCCACAGGACTGCACAAAAGCACGCACATCGCGCGACAAGGAAGGCCACCAAAAGGACCTAGCAACCAAATCTCTGGTACTAAAAATCCCAGGATGACCAGCGAACACTGAACAATGAACCTCAGAAATTACCTTACTTGTCCATCTATCAGGAACAAACAGCTTCCCCACTGGACAGCGGTCAGGCCTACCAGCCTGAAATTCCTGAAGTACCCGCCGCAAATCAGGGGAGATAGCAGAAAGAATCACCCCCTCCTTAAGAATGTCAACCGGCTCAAGGACTCCAGGAGAATCAGGCGAAAAACTCCTAGAGAGGGCATCAGCCTTAACATTCTTAGATCCCGGAAGATACGAGACCACAAAATCAAAACGGGAGAAAAACAGGGACCATCGAGCCTGTCTAGGATTCAGCCGCTTGGCCGACTCGAGGTAAATCAGATTCTTATGATCGGTCAGGACCACAACGCGGTGTTTAGCTCCCTCAAGCCAATGTCGCCACTCCTCAAACGCCCACTTCATAGCCAACAACTCCCGATTGCCGACATCATAATTGCGTTCCGCAGGCGAAAACTTTCTGGAAAAAAAAGCACACGGTTTCATCAAAGAACCATCAGACTCCCTCTGAGACAAAACGGCCCCTGCCCCAATCTCAGACGCGTCAACCTCAACCTGAGATGGAAGAGAAACATCCGGCTGACGCAACACAGGGGCAGAAGTAAATCGGCTTTTAAGCTCCCAAAAGGCCTCAACAGCCTCAGAGGACCAATTCGTCACATCAGCGCCTTTCTTCGTCAAATCAGTAAGGGGCTTAACCACACTGGAAAAGTTGGCAATGAAACGGCGATAGAAATTAGCAAAGCCCAAAAATTTTTGAAGGCCTTTCACAGATGTGGGTTGGATCCAGTCATGAATAGCTTGGACCTTAACAGGATCCATTTCTATAGGCGAGGGAGAAAAAATAAAACCCAAAAAAGAGACCTTCTGAACTCCGAATAGGCACTTAGACCCATTCACAAACAAAGCATTATCACGAAGGATCTGGAACACCATCCTGACCTGCTTCACATGAGACTCCCAATCATCGGAAAAAATCAAAATATCATCCAAATATACGACCATGAATTTATCAAGATAATTGCGGAAAATATCATGCATGAAAGACTGGAACACAGATGGAGCATTACAGAGCCCAAATGGCATCACAAAGTATTCAAAATGGCCTTCGGGCGTATTAAATGCAGTTTTCCATTCATCACCCTGTTTAATACGAACAAGATTATATGCCCCTCGGAGGTCAATCTTAGTAAACCAACTAGCCCCCTTAATCTGAGCAAACAAATCAGTAAGCAAAGGCAAGGGGTATTGGAATTTGACCGTGATCTTATTAAGAAGACGATAATCAATACAGGGTCTCAAGGAGCCATCCTTCTTAGCAACAAAAAAGAAACCCGCTCCCAATGGTGACGAAGAGGGACGAATATGCCCCTTCTCCAAAGACTCCTTAACATAACTCCGCATGGCGGCATGCTCTGGCACAGACAGATTGAAAAGTCGGCCCTTAGGGAACTTGCAACCAGGAATCAAGTTAATAGCACAATCACAGTCCCTGTGCGGAGGAAGGGAACTGGACTTGGGCTCATCAAATACATCCTGGAAATCCGACAAAAATTCAGGGACCTCAGAAGATGGGGAAGAGGAAATTGACATCAAAGGAACGTCACTATGTACCCCTTGACAACCCCAACTAGTCACCGACATAGTTTTCCAATCCAGCACCGGATTATGTTCCTGTAACCATGGAAAACCCAGTACAACAACATCATGCAGGTTATGCAACACCAGAAAACGGCAATCTTCCTGATGTGCAGGAGCCATGTACATAGTCATCTGTGTCCAGTACTGAGGTTTATCCTTGGCCAAGGGTGTAGCATTAATACCCCTCAAAGGGATAGGGCTCTGCAAAGGCTGCAAGGAAAAACCACAGCGCCTGGCGAATTCTAAGTCCATTAAGTTCAGGGCAGCGCCTGAATCCACAAATGCCATAACAGAAAAGGTCAACAATGAGCAAATCAGGGTCACAGATAAGAGAAATTTAGGCTGTATAGTACTAATGGTAACAGACCTAGCGACTCTCTTAGTACGCTTAGGGCAATCAGAGATAACATGAGCAGAATCACCACAGTAAAAACACAGCCTATTCTGACGTCTGAATTCCTGCCGTTCTGTTCTAGTCAAAATCCTATCACATTGCATAGGTTCAGGACTCTGCTCAGAGGATACTGCCATATGGTGCACAGCTTTGCGCTCGCGCAGACGCCGATCAATCTGAATGGCTAGCGACATAGATTCGCTCAAACCGGCAGGCGTAGGAAAGCCCACCATAACATCTTTAAGGGCTTCAGAAAGACCTTTTCTGAAAATAGCAGCCAGAGCCTCTTCATTCCATTTAGTGAGCACAGACCATTTTCTAAATTTCTGGCAGTATAACTCTGCCGCTTCCTGACCTTGACACAAGGCCAACAGGGTTTTTTCAGCATAATCCACAGAATTAGGTTCGTCATACAACAATCCGAGCGCCTGAAAAAAAGCATCAACATTCAATAATGCCGGATCCCCTGTTTCAAGAGAAAAAGCCAAGTCTTGAGGGTCACCACGCAGCAAGGATATGATGATTTTTACTTGCTGAATGGGATCACCAGAAGAACGGGGTTTCAAAGCAAAAAACAATTTGCAGTTATTTTTAAAGTTCAAAAACTTGGATCTGTCCCCCCAAAAAAAATCAGGGGTAGGAATTCTAGGCTCTAAAGCCGGAGTCTGGACAACATAGTCCTGGATACTCTGTACTCTTGCAGCAAGTTGATCCACACGAGAAAACAAACCCTGATCATCCATGCCAAAGCAGATATCCTGAACCACCCAGATATCAAGAGGAAAAAAAGACAAACCAGAGCACAGAAAAAAAAATGGTTCAGAACTTTCTTTTCCTTTTTTTGAGATGCATTTAATTCATTTTTGGCCTCTTGTACTGTTATGATCTGGTGGTTTAGGAGCAACATGGAACGAGCTCTGAAGGACGTGGTAACTGTACTGACTGCAGTCCCTAAGCTCAACACAACACTAGAAGTAGCCGTGGAATGCTCCTAACTCTCCCTAGGCATCTCATCACAGCCTAAGAGCTAACTACCCCTAAAGATAGAAGCCTGAAAGCTATCTTGCCTCAGAGAAAATCCCCAAAGGATAGATTAGCCCCCACAAATAATGACTGTGAGTGGAGAGGGAAAAGACATACACAGAATGAAATCAGGATGAGCACAGGAGGCCAGTCTAGCTAAATAGATAGGACAGGATGGAATACTGTGCGGTCAGTATAAAACACTACAAAAAATCCACGCAGAGTTTACAAAAATCTCCACACCTGACTAAAGGTGTGGAGGGTAAATCTGCTTCCCAGAGCTTCCAGCAAGACAGAATTAATTCATACTGATAAGCTGGACAAACAAAGAAAGCACAGAACGGATAAGTCCACAATCTATGGACAGAAAAGAGCGAGCAAAAACTTAGCTTTGCTGAACTGGTCAGGATAACAGGGAAATCCAAAGAGATGTGAATCCAACCAGGAACCATTTACAAGTGGCACTGGCTGAAGGAAAGAGCCAGGCCTAAATAGCAGAGCAGAAGAGACGATAAGTGGAGGCAGCTGATGACAGCTAACTCCAAGGAGCAGCCATACCACTTGAAACCACAAGAGGGAGCCCAAGAGCAGAACTCACAAAAGTGCCACTTACAACCACCGGAGGGAGCCCAAGAGCGGAATTCACAACAGCGATTTGTAATATTTCACCTATGAAAAGCGGTGAAATATTACAATCCAACCATGGCCGATGCTGCAATATCATCGGCCATGGCTGGAAACTCTGACCTGCCCCCGCCACCGATCTCCTCCTCAGTCCTCCGTCCTGTGCTCCGCTCACCTCCATCCTCCTGTCCACTCCCCCGTCCTCCTATCTGCTCCCCCCAGGCTCTGATCCCACCCCCATGCTCCGATCACCCCCGTGTTCCGATCCCACCCGCATACTTACCGAGCCTCCCGGTGTCCATCCGTCTTCTCCATGGGTGCCACCATTTTCCAAAATGGCAGGCGCATGCACAGTGCGCCCGCCGAATCTGCCGATTAGCAGATTTGTTCCAGGTACATTTTGATCACTGTGATAGGTTTTATCACAGTGATCAAAATAAAAAAAATAGTAAATGAACCCCCCCTTTATCACCCCTATAGGTAGGGACAATAATAAAATAAAGAAAATATATTTACTTTTATTTTTCCACTAGGGTTAGGGTGAGAACTAGGGTTAGGGTTAGGGCTAGGGTTTGGCCACTGCGGATTCGTAGCAGTTTTCCATCAGGTTTACAGTACCATGTAAACCTATGGAAAACCAAATTCGCTGTGTCCATGGTGCGGAAAATACTGCGCGGAAACGCTGCATTGTATTTTCCGCAGCATGTCAATTCTTTGTGCGGATTCCGCATCGGTTTACACCTGTTCCTCAATAGGAATCCGCAGGTGAAATCCGCACAAAAAAAACTGGAAATCTGCAGTAAATCCGCAGGTAAAATGCAGTGCCTTTTACCTGCATATTTTTCAAAAATGGGCGGAAAAATCTTACACGAATCTGCAATGTGGGCACATAGTCTTAGGGTTGGGGTTGGAATTAGAGTTAGGTTTGGAATTATGGCTAGGGTTAGAAATAGGGTTAAGATTAGGCTTGTGGTTAGGGTTATGGTTAGGGTTATGTTGGGGTTTGTTGGGGTTAGGGTTGTAGTTAGGGTTGGGATTAGGATTTTTTATTTTCACAGCTCTGCATTGTAAAGTTCTGTGAAGCACTTAGGGGTTCAAAGTGCTCACCACATATCTAGATAAGTTCCTTGGGGGGGTCTAGTTTCCAAAATGGGGTCACTTGTGGGGGTTTCTACTGTTTAGGCACATCAAGGGCTCTGCAAACGCAACGTGACGCCTGCAGACCATTTCATCAAAGTCTCCCTTCTGAGCCCCCACGTGTGCCCAAACAGTGGTTTACCCCCACATATGGGGTACCTGCATACTCAGGACAAACTGGGCAACAACTATTGGGGTCCAATTTCTCCTGTTACCCTTTCAAAAATAAAAAATTGCTTACTAAAACATAATTTTTGAGGAAAGAAAAATTATCTTTTATTTTCACGGCTCTGCGTTGTAAACTTCTGTGAAGTACTTGGGGGTTCAAAGTGCTCACCACACATCTAGATAAGTTCCTTGGGGGGTCTACTTTCCAAAATGGGGTCACTTGTGTTTTTTTTTTACTGTTTAGGCACATCAGTGGCTCTGCAAACGTAACATGATGCCCGCAGACGATTCCATCAAAGTCTGCATTCCAAAACGTCACTACTTCCCTTCCGAGCACTGACATTTGCCCAAACAGTGGTTCCCCCCCACTAATGGGGTATCAGCGTACTGAGGACAAACTGGACAATAACTTTTAAGGTCCAATTTTTCCTGTTACTCTTGTGAAAATAAAAAATTCCCGGCTAAAAATAATTTTTGAGGAAAGAAAAATTATTTTTTATTTTCACGGCTCTGCGTTATAAACTTCTGTGAAGCACTCGGAGGTTTAAAGTGGTCACTGCACACCTAGATTAGTTCCACAGGAGGTCTAGTTTCCAAAATGGGGTCACATGTGGGGGAGCCCCAATGTTTAGGCACACAGGGGCTCTCCAAACGCGACATGGTGTCCGCTAACGATTGGAGCTAATTTTTCATTCAAAAGTCAAATGGTGCTCCTTCTGGGTGTGTTGGGGTTATGGTTGTAGTTAGGGTTAGGATTAGGATTAGGGTTGGGATTGGGTTAGGATTAGGGTTAGGGTTGGGAATCGGGTTAGGGGTGTGTTGGGGTTAGGGTTGTGCTTAGGGGTGTGTTGGGGTTAGGGTTGTTATTAGGGTTATGGCTAGAGTTGGGATTAGGGTTAGGGGTGTGTTGGGGTTAGTGTTGGAGTTAGAATTGAGGGGTTTCCACTATTTAGGCACATCATGGGTCTCCAAACGCAACATGGCGCCACCATTGATTCCAGCCAATCTAGTGTTCAAAAAGTCAAATGGTGCTCCCTCCTTTCGAGCCACGACTTGCGCCCAAACAGTGGTTTACCCCCACATGTGGGGTACCAGCATACTCAGGACAAACTGGGCAACAACTATTGGGGTCCAATTTCTCCTGTTACCCTTGCAAAAATTAAAAAATGCTTGCTAAAACATAATTTTTGAGGAAAGAAAAATTATCTTTTATTTTCACGGCTCTGCGTTGTAAACTTCTGTGAAGTACTTGGGGGTTCAAAGTGCTCACCACACATCTAGATAAGTTCCTTGGGGGGTCTAGTTTCCAAAATGGGGTTACTTGTGGGGGGTTTCTACTGTTTAGGCATACCAGGGGCTCTGCAAATGAAACGTGACGCCCGCAGACCATTCCATCAAAGTCTGCATTTCAAAACTTCACTACTTCCCTTCCGAGCCCTGACGTGTACCTAAACAGTGGTTTACCCCCACATATGGGGTATCTGCATACTCAGGACAAACTGTGCAACAAATATTGGGGTCCAATTTCTCCTGTTACCCTTTCAAAAATAAAAAATTGCTTGCTAAAACATAATTTTTGAGGAAAGAAAAATTATCTTTTATTTTCACGGCTCTACGTTGTAAACTTCTGTGAAGTACTTGGGGGTTCAAAGTGCTCACCACACATCTAGATAAGTTCATTGGGGGGTCTAGTTTCCAAAATGGGGTCACTTGTGTTTTTTTTTTACTGTTTAGGCACATCAGTGGCTCTGCAAACGTAACATGATGCCCGCAGACGATTCCATCAAAGTCTGCATTCCAAAACCTCACTACTTCCCTTCCGAGCACTGACATTTGCCCAAACAGTGGTTCCCCCCCACTTATGGGGTATCAGTGTACTCAGGACAAACTGGACAATAACTTTTAAGGTCCAATTTTTCCTGTTACTCTTGTGAAAATAAAAAATTGCGGGCTAAAAATAATTTTTGAGGAAAGAAAAATTATTTTTTATTTTCACGGCTCTGCATTATAAACTTCTGTGAAGCACTCGGAGGTTTAAAGTGGTCACTGCACACCTAGATTAGTTCCACAGGAGGTCTAGTTTCCATAATGCGGTCACATGTGGGGGAGCCCCAATGTTTAGGCACACAGGGGCTCTCCAAACGCGGCATGGTGTCCGCTAACGATTGGAGCTAATTTTTCATTCAAAAGTCAAATGGTGCTCCTTCCGAGCCTTGCCGTGTGCACAAACAATGGTTTGCGACTACATTTGAGGTATTGGTGTACTCAGGAGAAATTTCTCAACACATTTTTGAATCCATTTTATCCTGTTGCCCATGTGAAAATGAAAAAATTGAGGCTAAAATAAATTTTTTCTGAAAAAAAAGAACTTTTTCATTTTTACGGATCAATTTGTGAAGCACCTGGGGGTTCAAAGTGCTCACTATGCATCTAGATCAGCTCCTTGGGGAGTCTAGTTTCCACAGTGGGGTCACTTGTGGGGGAGCTCCAATGTTTAGGCACACGGGGGCTCTTCAAACGCGACATGGTGTCTGCTAAAGATTGGAGCTAATTTTTTATTGAAAAAGTCAAATGGCACTCCTTCCCTTCCGAGCCTTGTTGTGCGCCCAAACAGTGGTTCCCCCCCACATGTGGGGTATCGGCGTACTCAGGACAAATTGTACAATAACTTTTGGCGTCCAGTTTCTCTTTTTACCCTTGGGAAAATAAAAAAATTGTTGCTAAAAGATAATTTTTGTGACTAAAAAGTTAATTTTTTCCTTCCATGTTGCTTTTGCTGCTGTGAAGCACCTGAAGGGTTAATAAACTTCTTGAATGTGGTTTTGAGCTCCCTGAGGGGTGCAGTTTTTAGAGTGGTGTCACTTTTGGGTATTTTCAGCCATATAGACCCCTAAAACTGACATCAAATGTGAGGTGGTCCCTAAAAAAAGTGGTTTTGCAAATTTCGTTGTAAAAATGAGAAATCGCTGGTCAAATTTTAACCCTTATAACTTCCTAGCAAAAAAAAAATTTGTTTCCAAAATTGTGCTGATGTAAAGTAGACATGTGGGTAATGTTATTTATAAACTATTTTGTGTCACATAACTCTCTCGTTTAACAGAATAAAAATTCAAAATTTGAATTGCGAAATTTTCAAAATTTTAGCCAAATTTCCATTTTTTTTTCACAAATAAAAGCAAAAATTATCGACCTAAATTTACCACTAACATGAAGCCCAATATGTCACGAAAAAACAATCTCAGAACCGCTAAGATCCATTGAAGCATTCCTGAGTTATTACCTCATAAAGGGACACTAGTCAGAATTGCAAAAAAACGGCCAGGTCATTAAGGTCAAAATAGGCTGGGTAATGAAGGGGTTAAATGCCAAAATGAAAAAGAACCAAAAATCCAGATATGCTCTTTCTTGGTCACTATATTTCTCTAAATAAACACAATATAATCATACATATATAATAATGCATCAGCATAGTGCACAAAAACTAGGCACTCGCCCTGTTCTGGGGCCAGAAAAAAAAATTCAGTCTCAGAAAATTGCAGCACAAGGCTTACAAGGTTTTAATTTTTTTTAGTCACTAAAACATATATAAAAACCTCTCATAACTTAGCATATATTTTTTTCTGACTTGGAGAATCATATTTCCAAGTCATTTTAGTGCACAATAAATACTGTAAATACATAACCCATTCATTTCCCCCCAATTCCATTTTTTTCCCGTTGTTTTGTACACTATATGGATAAAATCTAAGGCAGAAACAAAATGAATATATACTCTCCTGTAAGTAAATACGTAAAAGCAATTGTGCATATAAATAATACAGGGAACTTTGTAAGCTGCGTTTTTTATAAAAAAAAAGTGTAAGAAGCCATTCCACTAAGGTGTACTCAAATTGGGATGGTCCTAATTTCTAATATAAAAAGCTTATCCTGTGTCAAAGTAACGTCAATGTGAATAAGGACCAAACAGGACCGGGTCCTGAATATGAGTACCCAGCACATGGGAAGATATATAAAAGTAATGTCCAGCTCAAAGAAAGGTAGATCACACCTGTGCAGAAAATTGAAACTTTACTGAAAAAAATGAACTTGAGTTTAAGTTGGTATGCATGTAAAATAGAAGCATGTTCACACTGGCCATCTAACAGACAAATTCTAAGACAGAAACTCAATGAACCAATACCCTGCTGTAAGTAAATAAGTAAAAGCAATAGTGCATATTACTAATATAGGGTACTTAGTACACTATATGGTAAACTGAATGATGGTATTCAAAACTACAGCTCATACCACGTTATTGCTCTTCGTACAAGAGGAGCAAAATTTGAAAGATGCAAAAATGAAAATGCCCAGGTCCTTGAAAGTTTAAAACACTCAAATATCCTAAACTATTAATTCACAAGAAATTGTAACATCCAATGAAATGAAGACTACATGAAATAACATTGTCTCAGGACCTGACCAACTAATCTGACTATGATGGTAAAGAGAGCATAAGGCTTCCATCATCGTGGTGTCTCCGGACAAAGTAATGCAAAAATCTGTGCTATTTTGTCAAGCATTTTTTATGTAACCTGTGATGGAGGCTCTTTACAGAGCTTATATAATGCATATGTGAACAGATCCTCAACCTAGTACTTGTCAGGTTTTAAGTATTATTTAGCAGTAGGTGTTTGACCATGGCGAATAACATGGTCCTCTATAAACTACGTTAGATGGATTTATATTAGACAATAATAGTATCTCGACTGTGCTCTCTACTTCACATAAAGTTTGCCTCCAGTCAAGCCTTAAAGTTTGAAGGCAAAAACAGCCCTTCAGCGGGGGTGCATGATAATTTACTGGTGAAAAAGTCCGATATCACGCTGTCAGATGCAAAACCTTGTTAATAATGTCTTAAGACATGATAGGTTCATCAGTTAAATAAAACTCTCTTTTGTGAAATAGCTACGCCAAGTCAAATTAGTAGCTCAGCGTGAGTTTTCCTAATCTCGTCTGGTACATTTGTCCACATACTATTCTTCCTTTTTTTTACTGAAAGGGCTTAAAGGGGTAGTGTCCCTTTTGTGAAGGTTGAAAAGAAAACATCCCAGTTAAAATAATACCCCTGGAAAAAAATACAAATCATTCCTTGCTGAAACACTGGCAGTGCATTACATTGACAAGTACACAAAGGAAGCTGTTCTTCCTGCTTTATATACATCGATATTAATTGACAACCCTTTAATAAAGAATGGTATATAATTCCAATACCTGTATACATACAGTGATACAATTGAAAAGCCTTTATGGCTGATTAACTATTAAAACATCTACATTTAGAGACAGATATCATTAGTACCCAGGTCGGATTAGAGCTCCTTGCTCTCAGTGCATTTTGTCTAGATGCTATTGCCTTAGTTTAAACAGGCGAAGTTGAAAGCTAATATGCTCATTGATTATTCAATATAGCTATCTATTCCCATGATACCACTGTCTGTTCATTGGGAATTACAGTATCTTAAAAAGGTTTTAAGATGCTGTAATTCCAAAAAATCATGATTACCTGATCACCAGGAGGAGCTACATTTGTAATGAGGCTATTCTTGAAATATAGTATCTGAAAGTCATATTTGGACATCGTAGAATCTGTTATGTAAGTGAACACTATATTAAATGAACAATATATATTTTAAATCAATTAAACCTAAATGAAGATTCCTTTGTTTTATGATATTTCATATATTAAAAATGTGTAAGCAAATTCTACTTGCAAAAAAATGAAGAAAAAAAAAGATGTTACAAAATAAGTAGAGTTTAAACCCAACAAAAGGACTGGACTTTTACAATCCAAACGCTTGATCCTCTGTTCCTCAACATCTGTCTAGGGAGACTCAAGAGCTCCCGTTGAAAGGGTTTGACTAGTTTTAATCCATCATGCATGGTAGCCTTAACATTTGGATTTACTTTAAATGACATCTATATCCAACTTACCATCTAATTTGGTTTTAAAAGTTCAATATAAAAATTGAAATATATATGTTTTTTATAGTTAGAATATATTTGTCCCAAAGTGTCCATTAGGTTCATACACTGTAAGTCAAATCTGAAAACGTGCCCTTTCCCCGATAGCATAGATATATATATTTATTATAGGATATTTATAAAGTTTGTATTCCTGTGGCCACTTATAGTACAAAAGTCATTCCTTTCCTTAAAACGAAGCAAAAACTGAGAAGCAGACCCCTTGGGAAGTAAAATGGGTTAACATCTCCTGGTATTCACAGTGCCCTTGTCCAACAAAACTCCATGACCTTGCAGTTTCTCCTCTCTTTCAAGTGATTACACTTTCCAACTTTATAATAGAGGAAAAGCATTTGTGTCTCTCTACTGTACACAGCTAGATGCTGACATGTTAAGCATCTCCTGCGGTTTACAATAACTATTGGGGACGTGGACCTCCCTCTGTGTTCTCATTATGCCAAATAATGCCTTGTGGAAATGATTCTTCTAATCCTTTCTTCTGGTTTTGCTCAATTCCTAAAAACATTATAAAACCAATCCAATTAAAAGTCATTACCTCTTAGGTCCGGTCTGCTTTCAAAATCTTAAATTGTTATCTCAGTTATATTGCCAGGCAGACATTTTATAAGACGAGCTGCTGTAGTACAAATCATTTTTGCATTTGTAATGTAATTAGTTGTTTGGGGGATGGGGCACAAATTACCAGAAAAACTATATAGGAGGCTTGTTCTTCTACATTAAAACTGTTGGAATGAAACTTTTTCACCAGTTTTTGTTTTTTGAGGCCGCAGACCAGTATTTTCCAATAGATTCCCATGAAAGCACTTCCTGTTGTGTGACAGGATATGAGCATTTATGTATATGGTCTGAATACACACCATGCCTTTGTCAAGGCCAGAGTGTAGGTAAATGTTCTTGTGAGCAAAGAGGCCCAGAAATTGTGCCATGGGAAGCATTAATAACTGTAATATAAATTTGATATGAAGAAAGTCTACTACACTTTTTGTATATTTTGCATGTATACTGAAGGGCAATATATACTGTATAACAATTATACATACATACCACCTATTCTAATATTAACTTTTTCAATTGGGCATCAAATTTCACTTACCGTACTTTGGATAAATACAACTTACAAGAAGCTCCCCCCTTTTGTGTCGGTCATAGCATATGTCATATTCATTTAGTAATTTATGGTACTTGGACTGGTTCTGCCAATAAACTTGCTTTATTTTGTATTTACATAGTGTATGAATTTTTCAGAAGTGAGGCCAGCCAAAGTCAGTGGTAATGAGCTGGTATATGTAATAATTTCAAATAATTCCTAGGAATATTTGTATTTGGCCTGAGAAAGTGACCCTTAAGGGCCTTTACTATGTTTATGAAATGTGACTTAGTTCTTTTCCCCCTCCAAGGTTTTTTTGGGTCTCCTTTGCTGCATGTGCGGGAGCACCCGTGGACTTGATCACCATGGAACATTTATGGTATGCCTGGTAGTTCCATAGTCACATGGAGAAGAAGCCTGGCATTAGCATAGACCTGAGCAAAGCCTTTCTGTGAAGCATGGGCATGCACATGAGGTGACATGGCATTGTTAGGTAGAGAAATTAGAGGGAAATGACATTAGGAGGTGATGACAAGAAGAGCAGGCAGAGCATTTTTGGCCATATATGCAACCAGAGGGAAATTCTATCAGTGCAGGAACAACAGATTGTGCCATCCAACCCCACAAGACTATCCAGAGACAAGACTGGCACAAATTTCAGCAGCAGAGACGGTATTTGGTGCTGAAGTCATGAAAAGTGTCCTGAATTTCATAAATTTGTATTAAGAGGACTTTGGTACTTTGGATAGATGGTAGGCTTCCCTACTGTGTGGGCCCTCAACTGAGAAAATATGGATATGGTGCCCAGAAACAGGGATCCTTCTAACAGTGTATAAGAGAATGATCAATTGTATCTCTCTAAATGTTTTCCTGCTGTAAATTACTGCTGCGAAGTTCAGATTGAATTGTCCTTTTAGCATGTGCTTCTTCTCTCCTGTTCAGTACTTAAAGAAACCCTCCCATAAAAATTAGTTTCCAATAAATGTGTGGATACACATAAAATGTATAGTGAGTGTATTAATAGACTCACCTACCACCACTTTCTCCGGGATCCAGAGCTGTTTTGTTCCTTTTCTCAGTGACATAACCGTAATTCAGACTATCCAGGTCAATCTATGCTCTAAGCATGAGCCGGGAGTCTCTTTTACAACATAAGTCTATTGAGCCTCATTCAAATGCTCCAAATGTTTACACTGTAAAAGCCAAATACAGGTCACGCAGAGAGTAGAGTGTTCAGGATAGTCTGCAGAGTGCTAACGTCACTGAGAAGCACATGAGAACGGTGCAGGATCCCAGAGAGAGCGGTGGCAGATGAGCATATTAGCACACTCACACTACCCATCAAACACATATACACACATTTAATGAAAAAAATATTTATGGGAGGGCTTCCTAAAGAGATTGTACCCTTTTTTATGAACTTGGATGACAACTGTTATTATACCACTGGGTCTTGGAGCATGGGAAATTCCATGAAAAGCAGTACTATAGAAGTCACGTGGACCTGCAGTGGTTCAGAGAGTTTCTGTGTAAGGGTTCTAATGCACTCTTGAGAGTGACAAATAGGCAAAACAAACTGTAGTAGATGGTGGTCTCTCTGAGACCACTGCAGAAACCAGATGTGTTTTACTCTGAATAGCTGTACTTGAGACGCCCACCAGGGCAATGGGGATCTCGGTACCAGGTCCAGTACTTAAAGGGTGTTTAATAAAGTATGTGTTCGTGATGCCACCGGTGGTGTTTGGTCAGTGGGGACCGACGCTGCTTAAATGGGTCCTCTGGGGTGATGTTATGGCAGCTAAGATGATATAACTTCCCACAGATGAAGTAGGTCCCCAGGGTTCCTGGTGTATAGATGAGGATGTTGAGTGGTGCAGTAAAGACTGAGGACAAAGGTTTGTAGTCTCTTTACCTGGTTTACTGGAGACGTCAGGTATCCACAGTCAAGGGCACCAGATCACATTTATAGGCAGGGTCCAGCCAGTGGTATTGTAGTCCCTTACTGTCTACGGCTTCTAGCAAGGTCCTCACAGTTCTTCTCTGTCCTCCATAAAGGTGGGCCACAAACCCGTATCACAGGTGGCTCGAGCCTTTTTACAGGTTCTCTATCATTACTCGAGCTCTATGTGCCACTGTGCCTCATGGGTATCAAGGCAGACAGGTGATTTGTAATCCAGCTGTCCTGCCAATTTCTGCTGTGCCTCCTAGAGTCCGACACAACCTTGGTCTTCCAGCTACTGGAATCTGCGCTCTGCCAGGGAGGTAGCCCGGTCACAGCTATCCTTCCCAGATGTCACTCTCCTGTGCTTTGCTCTCCTCAACACTCTCTACAAACTGTTCTTCTTTCTTTATTCTCTTTTCCCAAGAGCTGCAGCAACTCTGGCTGCACGGCCCCTTCAGTCCTTCCAACACTCAATGTCTGACTGCTCTCTTCTCTGTCCTCCTGACCGTTTGCTCTCTGACTTCCCCTCCAGCCAGAATATATATCAAGAGCAGTTCCCTGGAAAACCGAGTACAGAGCTCCCCCTTCTGGCCTGGAGTGCGAACATGTTGCATGTTTGTATTTACCTGGTAGAAGAGATCTTCCCTTGCTTCCAAGCATGACATCACTCTCCCCATGAGGAAAGCAATGCCACTGTAACTACCAGGACCCTGGGTTGTTACATACTATTTCAGAGTAATTAGATATGGTATGTAGGAGGTTAGAGAAGGGGTGAGTCAGCAGGTTGGTGTGATGGTCGGATGGAGTCTTGTGTCTCGCACGGAACAGCCCAGGGTGAGGCTTGAAGACAAATCAGGAAAGGGAGGATTCTAGTGAGACAGTGTGAAGAAGGTAAAATTAAAATCTAAGTTTATTGATTCATTTTAAAATGGTATGGATGTTCACCGTGTCCAGCAGCTCATATGGTAAACCTCCATGTTTCAGCTGTTGCCAGCCTTACTCATGTTTTTTTTTTTTTGTAAAAATAGCGTGGGTGCCCATCAGTAGGGTTAGTATACAGTTATTTTTTCGGCCATTGGGTTGCCAATATTCCTGACATTACCCCATTATGGATATATTATTTCCTTACCATTCCGCTAGGTCTGTTGTTTATACACCCTCAATCCATCTTGGAACATGAAGCGGTTGTATTCCACTCTTTCTTTTTTATATAAAATTTATCATCTAGGGAATATCTAGGGAATAAACTAAAATTGAATTGTTACTCTCATATGGAGATATAGGGTTACCCATGATTTTTATTGTATGTTTAATAAAAGTTTAATTTGAAATGATTTTTCTTTCATTAGGGGTTTGACATTTCATTCTTTTTACAACCCATTTTTCATTTCTCGACAACCCCTCTAATGCTAAATCAGTGCACATCATTGAATTTACAAAAGATAAATTTGATATGGACACTTTGGGGGTCCATTAATTGTATTATCATTTACCAAAGAATTCTATGTGTTAACCAAAGTTATCAAAGAAAACATGTAATCGATTTAACATTGAAAATAATAATAAATGCGCCACCATATAAAACCCATTAGAAGGTCTTATCATTTCTATTGTCTAACCATTCTTAGTCCCAAAATGCAATTTACTTGCAAAGAACAAATTCAGTGAACATACATAGTCCACAGCTTTTCAGCGATATTATACTGTTATGGAGTAATAAAGGAATTCAAGGCTTTATGTTTTTTCGAATAAGTTTTGGTAATCTTGAGAATAAACAATGCTGCCCTAGGAAAAATTTTAAATTCCGCATGCATATATATTTTTTTATTGAAAGCAAACTTTTCAAATCAGGTGATGTAATGGGTCGTTTAAATCTTGCTAACAGCAATATGTTTTCAGGGAACCTATGATTACAGTTAAATCTAGCACATCAAGGCAGAAGCTATGTTATCATAAATTTTATTAGAAAGGATGATTCAGTTGAACTGCAAATGTAGTCAGATTGGCGGTATAAATACAGAGCCTGGGTTTAAACCATTTTGAATTTGCATAAAATAGCAATTTATATGGCAAAATATGCGGAAAAAGCTTTTCAGCGGCGCACTTATTAAGACAAGAAATCTGGTGCATATCAAATTTTTTAGACATTGTAAGTCTATAAAGGCTACTGTGCACAGCTTCAATTTCTTGCTGTTTTTATTGTACATTGTTGTTGACATTTTCCAGAGACAACTCATGGCACGTTTTCTATTAACAAGGCAAAAACCATATTGTAAACTTGCTTTTTTCTATGACTTACTCATGCTCATTGTATAGTTTATAGCTCTACGGTTTCAGTAGCTGTAACAATTGATGGCTCATTCATTTAGCTTCTTGATTCGCTGACAACTGTCCTCTAAATAAAAAAAATCAGCTGATCCTCTAATGCTTGTCCCTATTTGTACAGCTCAACATAATGTGTTTGCATAATTTTAATTAAAAGCGTTGTCCAGAACAAAGATATTGATATAGGATTATGCTATTCATACTCTGATCAGAGTTTGATGAGAGTGTGATCAGAGTGTGATCCAATTTTCTCAGATGTGGAGAAGACGAAAAACAAAAGTCGTGATGTTCTCCATTCCTTAGTCTGTGAAAATCAGACTGCACTTAAATGTCATTCGATTGCAGTCTGATTTTTTTGAGGAACTGATTGACTTGAATGGCCAGGTGTGGTCTGATTTACGAATGCAAATTGTGCATGCTGAAATGTTTTTCCTCGGATAGGCTCGGTCCGAGGAAAAAATGACCATGTGCATGGCCTCATATAATAACATTGGTGGGAGTGAAATCTGATGTTTTGTTGGATTGCACTCGGACCTAAAATGCAGTCGTCTGCACAAACCCTAAGAATAGGTAGTCAATATCTTAGACCTGGATAACTGCCTTAATGTTCTTATTTTTATAACTATAAAAATACTCCAAACTAGCAATCATCCTTTTGTTCTTAACATTTCTTATCTTCCAATAAATTGTAGTTTGGTAACGAGAAAGGTATTCATGTAAAGATGCAGTTTACATAGTTTACATATCTATTTGGGCAGCATGGTGGCTCAGTGGTTAGCACTGCAGTGCTGGAGTCCTGGGTTTAAATCCCACCGACAACATTTACAAGGAGTTTGTATGTTCTCTCCGTGTTTGCGTGGGTTTCCTCCAGGTACTCCGGTTTTCTCCCACACTGCAAAGACATACTGATAGGGAATTTAGATTGTGAGCCCCAATGGGGACAGAGATAATGTGTGCAAACTGTAAAGCGCTATGGAACATGTTGCCGCTACATAAATAAAAAGATTATTATTATTATTTGTAGAACATATGATCCATGTAGCATAATAGATCAAATTGTAGATAAGATGTCCCAGAAATTGACATCACCTGAGATCCTTAGTTATGCAGGCAGTCAAAAAAAAATTCTGCTGCCATCTCTGTAGAAAAATGTAACTGTAATGAAAATTGTGATACATTTACATATATTTGGCATCTACATTTGTAGGGGTTTTATTGCTAGCACTTATATGGATAGTGCTTTAAATTTACGGAATCTCTTGTTGGCACTTGTGAGAAACTTTTAAAAGCTTTGTCTAGGAAAGTGGAAATTGAGAGCGATCTATTTTTTCTCCTATGAGGACTCAGTATTTAAAAAAAAAAGTGCCACAGTATGCATGTATGGACATGTGAGGTCAACGATTGTACCAAATTTTATTTAGAAGCTGTGTTGAATGTAAAAAAAAGTCTCACTGTAGGCTTAAAATGTATTACAGACTTGGTTAAAAGGAAACCCAAATTTAAACAACGAAATTATAAACATTTTGCTTAAAGAACATTTTATTTGTACAGTATATGTGTTAGGCAAATGATTACAGTTGGATATTGAAACGATATTTATGTTCTCCCCAGTGGACCGCTTTTAGCTTCTAACAAATCTGACTGATAGACTGCCATTGGAAGTAACATCACATTTGCAATTAATAAGTAAAACTGCTGCACAATATCATATTTTAGTGATAATTTTGCATTAGAAAAAAATGTCATGATATGATGAAAGGCACAGATGGGCTGGTAATGGAAAGAGTTGTATATTGTCTATGGAGTTGAGTTAGTTTTGGCAGGGGAATGATTCCTGCTCCACGTGGACTTTTTCCTCTTGGAGTACAAACTGATCAGAGTATTCGCTGGTCTCCACCCAGCACCAATTAACCTTTACTATGCATTTTCCTTTGAAGCTTGTCTTATTTATTTTTTAAGTATCACTGGTGAATATAATGGAAGGAAACCCATATAGTTACTACTAGTAAATCTCTTCCCAGACAGCCTTTGTGCATGGCAGGAGTTTGGCAAGTCTCACATGATCCCATCCAAGTGGTCTGGTAAATAATTTATGGCAATCTTCATTCCACCATGCCTTATTGCCTTTATGTATAAAAAATTTAGGAGTTCATAAATACTATTGGGGGTAATCAGATAATAAATCCTGAGCCTCATCAGCACACAGAATAGAAGTCTGAGCCAAAAACAGCAACAATGGTTTTTTACTATTTCCCTACTTAAAAAAAGATGACGTCCAAGTTAAAATTCCAAGATTTTTTTTCATCTGACTTTTTGTGTTTTTCTAAAATTATTATTCTTGTTGTGAGTTTAGACTTGAGAATGCTGCTCTGCTATGATTCAACAGACTTAAGTGTTTAGTTTTCTGTGGCCAAAACTGTGCTTACTAACCGCACTTGTAAACACTTAAAAGCCGAAATGTGGGCTATTGCTGGTTAGCCAGTAGATAGTTTGTGCTGTTCATAAAGACCACTACTATTTTATTTATTGTTCTTTCCTACAAACATCACTTATGGTAAATAAAAGAGACTGAGAAAATGTGCCATCAGAGGTGCAAACTTTTTGAAACCAGTAAATCCATCACAAATTAGAAGCTTGGTTATCATTATTATTCTGCAGGACATGCTGCAAACCAAAAACAACCTTTTCACCTGAATTTACGTGTTCTCATAGGTATTTATGAGGCCAGATGACTCTCCGGTTGGGCCAGACCTTGCCATCCAAGCACCATCCATGTTTCATGAATGTATAAATTTAACCTTACATTTACAAAGAGATTTAACTAACTTTACAAAAAAAATTACTATTTTTATGTCGGTTATGCACTGTTTTCTTGTTTTCCCTTTTTCATACATAATCTGTTGGTCATACTTGGAAAGAGGCAGACATTTTGTTGCACCGGTTAAAGTTTCTGAAAAGGAGATAAAACATTGTATAATCTAAATCTAGACAGCCACAAAAAGCAGTCATTAACAGTGCTTCCAACAAGCAACTGCTAGATATGAGCTGATCGGGCAAAATTCAATACTTATACTCACCTTATCGTTCACCTCTCCGGAACCTCTGCTCCTCACCGCCACCCATCCAGTCCTCATCGCATCTTCTGATCCTACTCAAGCTGAAATCCCTGGGTCTTTCTCTCTAAATTGGGACTTTTGGCTCTAAAAGGGCCCTGGAGGGTAAAGCACAAGCACAGAAGATCACAACATCATGATCTCATTATGTGACTTGCATGCGTATGCACAGTACCGTCCCAGGCCTCACCAGAGCCCAAGATTTAAGCACGAGTGATTAGAATAAAAAAATTTGATGACGGCTGGAGAAGTAAGCGGTAAGGATTTTTTATACATTTTTTAACCTTTTGATGGACCTATACCACAAAGAAAAATGGCAGCCAGGGCCACCATTTTGCTGAATCCCCACGGAAGAGAATTATTTAAAAAAATCTACATTTTGGCCAATGTGGTTTTTTTTTTAAATTCAAGTAAAATTCGATTTCATTCGAATTTATTCTCTCATCTCCATTAGCTGCTCATGTGTCATTCCCTCTTGTGAAGCTGAGCTCTATTAGCAGAAATCAGCAATGGAAAGACATACTGGACACCTCTAGAGATCTGACGTTATTTTGGGTGACACCACCTTAGGACATTAGAAGAAAGTTAGGCAGTATGAAGTAACCTTTCAAGTGCAGCTGATGATCATTGACCAAAATATATTAGAGCCTAAATTTGGAGTTTATAACAATATACCGCAGTTGTTTTCATAAACCAAAGGAACAATAATAAGAAGAGAACAGGTGATGATACTACTAGATCAGTTCTATCTTTCAGCTGCTGAATATTACTATCGTGTTTTTCTCATTTATTGTGTATGTTTGTTTCTGTGACACTATGTAATAGAGCAGCAAGAATTTTATCCAAGGCCATAAAACAGATATATGTTGTCACTCCTGGAATTGGATTTGCAATGCCCCTGTTTAAATTATGCATTAAGAGAGGTTGATGGTGTTCAGGGTCAAGGGTTGGTGGTGGCAGCAGGGAAGCACAGATGGATCTTTACTGAGCTGTTTAAGGTTCTACTGCAGTCTGGAGACTCAGAAATATGATTTATTGGTTGTGGTGTAGAAAGCACGAAGCTAGGTTTGTCCGAGCGCTTCTCACTGCGATGTAGCTGAATGTGATATACATTGAGAGATGCATTCCTCATTAGTCCCATAATGCACAGTGTCAGTAGGCTAGTCATAAAAATATCACAGCACAGATTTTTTGCCCCCAACATTATATAACAGTTAGTAAGAAATGTATTACCTATGACAATTAATATTAACCTGTATCATTTTGCTTCTTCTCTGGGTTTTATACTTCTATTTGCAGCTTATGGAGCTTGACATTGTCTAGAAATTATTATCATTTTGTTGGTTCCTCAAAACAATTTCCAGAACAAAAGGCTCTAATAGGGCAAATGAAACCTTTCTCTTTCTTCCATAAGTTATACTCTTCATGTCGGAACAGGGGTTGTCTCAAGTTATTAAATTAGGACAATTGTACAAAGTACAAAGCATTTGTAAAGACAAGCATCATTGCAGTTTACCTCTTCTTAACAATCCTCTCCATTCTGAAGAAAGGAAGGATTTTTAATCCATTCAGGACCAGGAAATTGTTGATTTTTTGTGCTTTCATTTTTTCTGTCCTTTTTTATATACGGTATAAATTTTTTTTTTTCGCCAAAGACATACGAAGTCTTGTTTTTCTTCAGACAATTGTATTTTTGAATTCAACCATTCATTTTACAATATACTGTACTGAAAAATGGGAAAAAAGATCACAATTGGGATGAAATGGTGTAAAAAAGCTATTCTGTCATTGTTTTTTGCTTTTGTAGCATTCATTGTGTCATAAAAATGACTTGGAAACATGAATGTGCAGCACGGACCGATTACATTATTACCAAACATGCAAACGAGTATACTGACATTAGAGCAGGGGATTGCAGTTGATTCTTTTTGAGAGGTAAAACATTTAACTGCCCTTTTTTTGCAAACATTGTTTTGCTTCAAAGAAAGAATCATTTGCAATCTGATGTGGTACTGTCTGTATATTCTCTTTTGCTTCCTCCTTCCCCAGGAGCTGTGGTATGATCAGACCATGTTTCTGTACGGTCAGACACGGCCATTACTCAGTACACAGCAGGGGTGCATATGTAAGATTATCTCAGCACAGGAACATTATTTTTAACCCCTTTACCCCCAAGGGTGGTTTGCACGTTAATGACCGGGCCAATTTTTACAATTCTGACCACTGTCCCTTTATGAGGTTATAACTCTGGAACGCTTCAACGGATCCCAGTGAATCTGACACTGTTTTCTCATGACATATAGTACTTCATGACAATGGTAAAAATTCTTTGATAGTACCTGTGTTTATTTGTGAAAAAAACGGAAATTTGGTGAAAATTATGAAAATTTCGCAATTTTCCAACTTTGAATTTTTATGCAATTAAATCACAGAGATATGTCACACAAAATACTTAATAAGTAACATTTCCCACATGTCTACTTTACATCAGCACAATTTTGGAACCAAAATTTTTTTTTGTTAGGGAGTTATAAGGGTGAAAAGTTGACCAGCAATTTCTCATTTCTACAACACCATTTTTTTTTAGGGACCACATCTCATTTGAAGTCATTTTGAGGGGTCTATATGATAGAAAATACCCAAGTGTGACACCATTCTAAAAACTACACCCCTCAAGGTGCTCAAAACCACATTCAAGAAGTTTATTAACCCTTCTGGTGCTTCACAGGAATTTTTTGAATGTTTAAATAAAAATGAACATTTAACTTTTTTTTATAAAAAATTTAATTCAGCTCCAATTTGTTTTATTTTACCAAGGGTAACAGGAGAAAATGGACCCCAAACGTTGTTGTACAATTTGTCCTGAGTACGCCAATACCCCACATGTGGGGGTAAACCACTGTTTGGGCGCATGGCACAGCTCGGAAGCGAAGGAGCGCCATTTGACTTTTCAATGCAAAATTGACTGGAATTGAGATGGGACGCCATGTTTCGTTTGGAGAGCCCCTGATGTGCCTAAACATTGAAACCCCCCCACAAGTGACACCATTTTGGAAAGTAGACCCCATAAGGAACTTATCTAGAGGTGTGGTGAGCACTTTGACCCACCCAGTGCTTCACAGAAGTTTATAATGCAGAACCGTAAAAATAAAAAATCATATTTTTTCACAAAAATTATCTTTTCGCCCCCAATTTTTTATTTTCCCAAGGGTAAGAGAAGAAATTGGACCCCAAAAGTAGTTGTACAATTTGTCCTGAGTACGCTGATACCCCATATGTGGGGGTAAACCACTGTTTGGGCGGATGGGAGAGCTCGGAAAGGAAGGAGCGCCGTTTGACTTTTCAATGCAAAATTGACAGGAATTGAGATGAGACGCCATGTTGCGTTTGCAGAGCCCTTAATGTACCTAAATAGTAGAAACCCCTCACAAGTGACACCATTTTGGAAAGTAGACCCCATAAGGAACTTATCTAGATGTGTGGTGAGCGATTTGACCCACCAAGGGCTTCACAGTTTATAATGGAGAGCCGTAAAAATAAAATAAAAAATTTTTCCCACAAAAATTATTTTTTAGCCCCCAGTTTTGTATTTTCCCGAGGGTAAGAGGAGAAATTCGACCCCAAAAGTTGTTGTCCAATTTGTCCTGAGTACGCTGATACCCCATATGTTGGGGGGAACCACTGTTTGGGCGCATGGGAGGGCTCGGAAGGGAAGGAGTGCTATTTGAATGCAGACTTAGATGGAATGGTCTGCAGGTGTCACATTAACATAGTAACATAGTAACATAGTTAGTAAGGCCGAAAAAAAGACATTTGTCCATCCAGTTCAGCCTATATTCCATCATAATAAATCCCCAGATCTACGTCCTTCTACAGAACCTAATTGTATGATACAATATTGTTCTGCTCCAGGAAGACATCCAGGCCTCTCTTGAACCCCTCGACTGAGTTCGCCATCACCACCTCCTCAGGCAAGCAATTCCAGATTCTCACTGCCCTAACAGTAAAGAATCCTCTTCTATGTTGGTGGAAAAACCTTCTCTCCTCCAGACGCAAAGAATGCCCCCTTGTGCCCGTCACCTTCCTTGGTATAAACAGATCCTCAGCGAGATATTTGTATTGTCCCCTTATATACTTATACATGGTTATTAGATCGCCCCTCAGTCGTCTTTTTTCTAGACTAAATAATCCTAATTTCGCTAATCTATCTGGGTATTGTAGTTCTCCCATCCCCTT
This sequence comes from Ranitomeya imitator, assembly GCF_032444005.1. Classification (NCBI taxonomy): domain Eukaryota; kingdom Metazoa; phylum Chordata; class Amphibia; order Anura; family Dendrobatidae; genus Ranitomeya; species Ranitomeya imitator. The sequence continues at coordinate 477,844,237 of NC_091286.1, forward strand.
TATTAATTTTGTTGCCCTCCTTTGTACTCTCTCTAGTTCCATTATATCCTTCCTGAGCACCGGTGCCCAAAACTGGACACAGTACTCCATGTGCGGTCTAACTAGGGATTTGTACAGAGGCAGTATAATGCTCTCATCATGTGTATCCAGACCTCTTTTAATCCACCCCATGATCCTGTTTGCCTTGGCAGCTGCTGCCTGGCACTGGCTGCTCCAGGTAAGTTTATCATTAACTAGGATCCCCAAGTCCTTCTCCCTGTCAGATTTACCCAGTGGTTTCCCATTCAGTGTGTAATGGTGACATTGATTCCTTCTTCCCATGTGTATAACCTTACATTTATCATTGTTAAACCTCATCTGCCACCTTTCAGCCCAAGTTTCCAACTTATCCAGATCCATCTGTAGCAGAATACTATCTTCTCTTGTATTAACTGCTTTACATAGTTTTGTATCATCTGCAAATATCGATATTTTACTGTGTAAACCTTCTACCAGATCATTAATGAATATGTTGAAGAGAACAGGTCCCAATACTGACCCCTGCGGTACCCCACTGGTCACAGCGACCCAGTTAGAGACTATACCATTTATAACCACCCTCTGCTTTCTATCACTAAGCCAGTTACTAACCCATTTACACACAATTTCCCCCAGACCAAGCATTCTCATTTTGTGTACCAACCTCTTGTGCGGCACGGTATCAAACGCTTTGGAAAAATCGAGATATACCACGTCCAATGACTCACCGTGGTCCAGCCTATAGCTTACCTCTTCATAAAAACTGATTAGATTGGTTTGACAGGAGCGATTTCTCATAAACCCATGCTGATATGGAGTTAAACAGTTATTCTCATTGAGATAATCCAGAATAACATCCTTCAGAAACCCTTCAAATATTTTACCAACAATAGAGGTTAGACTTACTGGCCTATAATTTCCAGGTTCACTTTTAGAGCCCTTTTTGAATATTGGCACCACATTTGCTATGCGCCAATCCTGCGGAACAGACCCTGTCGCTATAGAGTCCCTAAAAATAAGAAATAATGGTTTATCTATTACATTACTTAGTTCTCTTAGTACTCGTGGGTGTATGCCATCCGGACCCGGAGATTTATCTATTTTAATCTTATTTAGCCGGTTTCGCACCTCTTCTTGTGTTAGATTGGTGACCCTTAATATAGGGTTTTCATTGTTTCTTGGGATTTCACCTAGCATTTCATTTTCCACCGTGAATACCGTGGAGAAGAAGGTGTTTAATATGTTAGCTTTTTCCTAGTCATCTACAACCATTCTTTCCTCACTATTTTTTAAGGGGCCTACATTTTCAGTTTTTATTCTTTTACTATTGATATAGTTGAAGAACAGTTTGGGATTAGTTTTACTCTCCTTAGCAATGTGCTTCTCTGTTTCCTTTTTGGCAGCTTTAATTAGTTTTTTAGATAAAGTATTTTTCTCCCTATAGTTTTTTAGAGCTTCAATGGTGCCATCCTGCTTTAGTAGTGCAAATGCTTTCTTTTTACTGTTAATTGCCTGTCTTACTTCTTTGTTTAGCCACATTGGGTTTTTCCTATTTCTAGTCCTTTTATTCCCACAAGGTATAAACCGCTTACACTGCCTATTTAGGATGTTCTTAAACATTTCCCATTTATTATCTGTATTATTAGTTCTGAGGATATTGTCCCAGTCTACCAGATTAAGGGCATCTCTAAGCTGGTCAAACTTTGCCTTCCTAAAGTTCAGTGTTTTTGTGACTCCCTGACAAGTCCCCCTAGTGAAAGACAGGTGAAACTGTACAATATTGTGGTCGCTATTTCCTAGATGCCCGACCACCTGCAGATTTGTTATTCTGTCAGGTCTATTAGATAGTATTAGGTCTAAAAGTGCTGCTCCTCTGGTTGGATTCTGCACCAATTGTGAAAGATAATTTTTCTTGGTTATTAGCAGAAACCTGTTGCCTTTATGGGTTTCACAGGTTTCTGTTTCCCAGTTAATATCCGGGTAGTTAAAGTCCCCCATAACCAGGACCTCATTATGGGTTGCAGCTTCATCTATCTGCTTTAGAAGTAGACTTTCCATGGTTTCTGTTATATTTGGGGGTTTGTAACAGACCCCAATGAGAATTTTGTTACCATTTTTCCCTCCATGAATTTCGACCCATATGGACTCGACATCCTCATTTCCTTCGCTAATATCCTCCCTTAAAGTGGACTTTAGACAAGACTTTACATAGAGACAAACCCCTCCTCCTCTCCGATTTTTACGATCCTTTCTAAACAGACTGTAACCCTGTAAGTTAACTGCCCAGTCATAGCTTTCATCTAACCATGTCTCGGTTATTCCCACTATGTCAAAGTTACCTGTAGATATTTCTGCTTCTAGTTCTTCCATCTTGTTTGTCAGGCTTCTGGCGTTTGCAAGCATGCAGTTTAGAGGATTTTGTTTTGTTCCAATCTCCTCGCTGTGGATTGTTTTAGAAATGTTCTTACCTCCCTTCTGAGTATGTTTTCCTGGATCTTCTTTGTTCAAGTCTAATGTTTTTCTTCCCGTCCCCTCTTCTTCTAGTTTAACGCCCTCCTGATGAGTGTAGCGAGTCTTCTGGCGAATGTGTGTTTCCCAGGTTTGTTGAGGTGTAGTCCGTCTCTGGCGAGGAGTCCATCGTACAAGTAATTCACACCGTGGTCCAGGAATCCGAATCCTTGTTGTCTGCACCATCGTCTTAGCCAGTTGTTTGCATCAAGGATCCGTTTGCAGAGCCCCTAATGTACCTAAACAGTAGAAACCCCCCACAAGTGACACCATTTTGGAAACTAGACCCCCTAAGGAACTCATCTAGATGTGTTGTGAGAGCTTTGAACCCCAAGTGTTTCACTACAGTTTGTAACGCAGAGCCGTGAAAATTAAAAAAAAAATCTTTCCCCCAAAAATTATTTTTTAGCCCCCAGTTTTGTATTTTCCCGAGGGTAAGAGGAGAAATTCGACCCCAAAAGTTGTTGTCCAATTTGTCCTGAGTACGCTGGTACCCCATATGTTGGGGGGAACCACCGTTTGGGCGCATGGGAGGGCTCGGAAGGGAAGGAGTGCCATTTGGAATGCAGACTTAGATGGAATGGTCTGCAGGCGTCACATTGCGTTTGCAGAACCCCTAATGTACCTAAACAGTAGAAACCCCCCACAAGTGACCCCATATTGGAAACTAGACCCCCCAGGGAACTTATCTAGATGTGTTGTGAGAACTTTGAACCCCCAAGTGTTTCACTACAGTTTATAACGCAGAGCCGTAAAAATAAAAAATCTTTTTTTTTCCCACAAAAATTATTTTTTAGCCCCCAGTTTTGTATTTTCCCAAGGGTAACAGAAGAAATTGGACCCCAACAGTTGTTGTCCTATTTGTCCTGAGTACGCTGATACCCCATATGTTGGGGTAAACCCCTGTTTGGGCACACGGGAGAGCTCGGAAGGGAAGAAGCACTGTTTTACTTTTTCAATGCAGAATTGGCTGGAATTGAGATCGGACGCCATGTCGCGTTTGGAGAGCCCCTGATGTGCCTAAACAGTGGAACCCCCCAATTATAACTGAAACCCTAATCCAAACACACCCCTAACCCTAATTCCAATGGTAACCCTAACCACACCTCTAACCCTGACACACCCCTAACCCTAATCCCAACCCTATTCCCAACTGTAAATGTAATCTAAACCCTAACTGTAACTTTAGCCCCAACCCAAACTGTAACCCTAGCCCTAACCCTAGCCCTAACCCTAACCCTAGCCGTAACCCTAACCCTAGCCCTAACCCTAACCCTAGCCCTAACCCTAGCCCTAACCCTAGCCCTATCCCTAACCCTAACCCTAGCCCTAACCCTAGCCCTAACCCTAACTCTAGCCCTAACCCTAGCCCTAGCCCTAACCCTAGCCCTAGCCCTAACCCTAACCCTAGCCCTAACCCTAGCCCTAACCCTAGCCCTAGCCCTAATGGGAAAATGAAAATAAATACATTTTTTTAATTTTTCTCTAACTAAGGGGGTGATGAAGGGGGGTTTGATTTACTTTTATAGTGGGTTTTTTAGCGGATTTTTATGATTGGCAGCCGTCACACACTGAAAGATGCTTTTTATTGCAAAAAATATTTTTTGCGTTACCACATTTTGAGAGCTATAATTTTTCCATATTTTGGTCCACAGAGTCATGTGAGGTCTTGTTTTTGCGGGACAAGTTGACGAGTTGGTAACATTTTCGGGCACGTGACATTTTTTGATCGCTTTTTATTCCGATTTTTGTGAGGCAGAATGACCAAAAACCAGCTATTCATGAATTTCTTTTGGGGGAGGCGTTTATACCGTTCCACGTTTGGTAAAATTGATAAAGCAGTTTTATTCTTCGGGTCAGTACGATTACAGCGATACCTCATTTATATCTTTTTTTATGTTTTGGCGCTTTTATACGATAAAAACTATTTTATAGAAAAAATAATTATTTTTGCATCGCTTTATTCTCAGGACTATAACTATTTTATTGTTTTGCTGATGATGCTGTATCGTGGCTCGTTTTTTGCGGGACAAGATGACGCTTTCAGCGGTACCATGGTTATTTATATCTGTCCTTTTGTTCGCGTGTTATTTCACTTTTTGTTCGGCGGTATGATAATAAAGCGTTGTTTTTTGCCTCGTTTTTTTTTTTTTCTTACGGTGTTTACTGAAGGGGTTAACTAGTGGGCCAGTTTTATAGGTCGGGCCGTTACGGACGCGGCGATACTAAATATACAGTTAGGTCCATATATATTTGGACAGAGACAAAATTTTTCTAATTTTGGTTATAGACATTACCACAATAAATTTTAAGCAAAACAATTCAGATGCAGTTGAAGTTCAGACTTTCAGCTTTCATTTGAGGGTATCCATATTAAAATTGGATGAAGGGTTTAGAAGTTTCAGCTCCTTAACATGTGCCACACTGTTTTTAAAGGGGCCAAAAGTAATTGGACAGATTCAATAATTTTAAATAAAATGTTCATTTTTAGTACTTGGTTGAAAACCCTTTGTTGGCAATAACTGCCTGAAGTCTTGAACTCATGGCCATCACCAGACGCTGTGTTTCCTCCTTTTTGATGCTCTGCCAGGCCTTCACTGCGGTGGTTTTCAGTTGCTGTTTGTTTGTGAGCCTTTCTGTCTGAAGTTTAGTCTTTAACAAGTGAAATGCTGCTCAATTGGGTTGAGATAAGGTGACTGACTTGGCCATTCAAGAATATTCCACTTGTTTGCTTTAATAAACTCCTGGGTTGCTTTGGCTTTATGTTTTGGGTCATTGTCCATCTGTAGTATGAAATGACGACCAATCAGTTTGGCTGTATTTGGCTGGATCTGAGCACACAGTATGTCTCTGAATACCTCAGAATTCATTCGCCTGCTTCTGTGCTGTGTCACATCATCAATAAACACTAGTGACCCAGTGCCACTGGCAGCCGTGCATGCTCAAGCCATCACACTGCCTCCGCTGTGTTTTACAGATGATGTGGTATGCTTTGGATCATGAGCTGTACCACGCCTTCGCCATACTTTTCTCTTTCCATCATTCTGGTAGAGGTTGATCTTGGTTTCATCTGTCCAAAGAACGTTCTTCCAGAACTGTGCTGACATTTTTAGATGTTTTTTAGCAAAGTCCAGTCTAGCCTTTTTTATTCTTGATGCTTATGAGTGGCTTGCACCGTGCACTGAACCCTCTGTATTTACTTTCATGCAGTCTTCTCTTTATGGTAGATTTGGATATTGATACGCCTACCTCCTGGAGAGTGTTGTTCACTTGGTTGGCTGTTGTGAAGGGGTTTCTCTTCACCATGGAGATTATTCTGCGATCATCCACCACTGTTGTCTTCCGTGGGCACCCAGGTCTTTTGGCATTGATGAGTTCACCAGTGCTTTCTTTCTTTCTCAGGATGTACCAAACTGTAGATTTTGCCACTCCTAATATTGTAGCAATTTCTCGGATGGGTTTTTTCTGTTTTCGCAGCTTAAGGATGGCTTGTTTCACCTGCATGGAGAGATCCTTTGACCGCATGTTTACTTCACAGCAAAACCTTCCAAATGCAAGCACCACACCTCAAATCAACTCCAGGCCTTTTATTTGCTTAATTGAGAATGACATAACGAAGGGATTGGCCACACCTGTCCATGAAATAGCCTTGGAGTCAATTGTCCAATTACGTTTGGTCCCTTTAAAAACAGGGTGGCACGTGTTAAGGAGCTGAAACGCCTAAACCCTTCATCCAATTTTAATGTGGATACCCTCAAATGAAATCTGAATGTCTGAATTTCAACTGCATCTGAATTGTTTTGTTTAAAATTCATTGTGGTAATGTCTAGAACCAAAATTAGAAAAATGTTTTCTCTGTCCAAATATATATGGACCTAACTGTATGTACTTTTATTGTTTTTTTTTATTTATTTAGATAAAGAAATGTATTTATGGGAATAATATATATTTTTTTTCATTATTTAGGAATATTTTTTTTTTTTTTACACATTTGGAAAAATTTTTTTTTACTGTTTTACTTTGTCCCAGGGGGGGACATCACAGATCAATGATCTGACAGTTTGCATAGCACTCATGCAGCGCTGCAGGCTTCACAGTGCCTGCTCTGAGCAGGCTCTGTGAAGCCACCTCCCTCCCTGCAGGACCCGGATCCACGGCCATCTTGGATCCGGGCCTGGAGCAAGCAGGGAGGGAGGTAAGACCCTCGCAGTAACGCAATCACATCGCGTTGCTGCGGGGGGCTCAGGGAAGCCCGCAGGGAGCCCCCTCCCTGCGGGAAGCTTCCCTATACCGCCGGCACATCGCGATCATCTTTGATCGCGGTGTGCCAGGCGTTAATGTGCCGTAGGCGGTCCGTGACCGCTCCTGGCACATAGTGCCGGATGTCAGCTGCGATAGGCAGCTGACACCCGGCCGCGATCGGCCGCGCTCCCCCCATGAGCGCCGCCGATCGCGCTGGACGTACTATCCCGTCCGTGGTCATAGGGGCCCACCCCACCTCGACGGGATAGTACGTCCGATGTCAGAAAGGGGTTAAACACTTCCAATTGTGGAAATTATTATTATTCCAAGATCTATTGATTATAATTAACTTGTATTCATGGGAAAACCCTTTCAATGGCTTCCAGTCTGGTGGACCAGGCTCACGTATGTATGGTCAGCAAATCAAATTGTACATGTTCTCTGGAAACTTTCACAGAATTCTTTGGTCAGTTGCTGCTTCCTCCAGTAAAAATAACTTGTAACAATATTTTGCTGAAGCTAAATCTACGCATATAAGCTTCTTTAAAGGCCAGAATCAAGTTGGAGTAATGGAGTAAAATCTGTAATCAGATATATACTATATCTCATTATCGTTAACCGCTACTTTGATTAAGCAAAATATCTGTTAGCAATGATGATTTTCTAAGGATTAGTCTTTAATTTAGAAGAGCACCAGATTTATACTACATGCCGTGCTAATATGTCTTTTTTGTCAATTTACAGATGACGATGTTTGCACTGAAAAATTTTCTGAGGTCGTAGATGGAGAGTTGTCACATTTTGATGATGGGACTGGCACTACTTCAGGATCAAATTTTCCAGATCTATCCTCCCCAGCTTCTTCTAGTGATGAATTCACACCTACAGAAGGATCACCATACAGGGCACCCATTTACATACCAGATGACATTCCAATTCCTCCTGAGTTTGAGCTTCGAGAATCTAGTATTCCAGGCTCAGGATTAGGAATATGGACAAAGGTGAAGATATTAGCTGGAGAAAAATTTGGACCATTTGAAGGAGAACAGTGCATGAATCTTGAAAATCTACAGTCTGGCTGGGAGGTAAGGAATATTATGTACATTATTATTTTAATTATTTTTGCATATATTTAAAATATTTAAATGGTTATTTCCATCTTTTTAAAGATTCCCCAAACAATGAGCACTAAATAAAAGAAAATTGTTAATATCTCAAGAACGGCTACAAATTTTAGATGTTATCAATTATATGGTTCCATAGCAGCCTTGAAGCATTGACAGAACATAATATAATAAAATAGATTAGCAGACTGCACAAAACAGCTAGATAACCATAAGGTTTAATAAATTTCATTTCTTAAATTTCTTCTAATTCCTAGTTGTTTTCTTCACCCAGATAGCACTTTTCAGTGCTAGACCCAATTATTAACTTTTATTTTAATTTGACAAAGTGCGTTAATCCTTCTGATAGCTTAGTCAAAATAATGTTGTTATCTATTTAGTTTTCAATGTACTTTATTGAAAATAATATATGACTACATATAAGTGGGGTCAATAAAGAAACGCAGGTCTAAAGCCCCTGAAAGAGCTCTTGTAAGGACTTGCAGCGTCAAGTTAAATACAGCTCTGGTAAAAATTAAGAGACCACTGCAAAATTTTCAGTTTGTCTGATTTTTCTCTTTATAGGTATATTTATGAGTAAAATGTAAATTGTTCTTTTATTCTATAAACTACTGACAACATGTCTCCACTCTCCAAAGTTCCAATCAATAAATTTTGCATTTATTTTCTGAACATGAGAAATGGTCAAAATAACAAAAAATGCATTGCTTGCAGACCTCAAATAATGCAAAAAAACAAGTTCATAATCATTTAGAAACAATACTAATGTTTTAACTCAGTAAGAGTTCAGATATCAATATTTTGTGGAATAACCATGATTTTTATTCACAGCTTTCATGTGTCTTGACATGCTTTTCACCAGTCTTTTACACTGCTTTTGGGTGACCTAATGCCACTCCTGGTGCAAAATTTTAAGCAGTTCTTCTTTGTTTGATGTCTTGTGATGATCCATCTTCCTCTTGATTACATTCCAGAGATTTTCAATGGGGTTCAAGTCTGGAGATTGGGCTGGCCATGATAGGAATTTGATGTGATGGTCCTTCATCCACACCTTGATTGCCCTAGCTATGTGGCATAGCGCATTGTCCTGCTGGAAAAAACAGTCCTCAGAGTTGGGGAACATTGCCTGAGCAGAAGGAATCAACTGTTTTTCCAGGATAACCTTATATGCGGCTTGATTCATATGTCCTTCGCAAAGATTAACCAGCCCAATTCCAGCCTTGCTGAAGCATCCCCAGATCATCACCGATCCTCCACCAAATTTCACAGTGGTTGCAAGACACTGGCTTGTTCGCCTCTCCAGGTCTCTGTCTAACTATTAAACGATCAGGTGTTGGGTAATGCTGAAAATTAGACTCATCAGAGAAGATTACCTTATTCCATTCCTCTGTGGTCCAATCCTTATGGTATTTGGCAAACGTCAGCCTGGCTCTCCTTTGCTTCTCATTGATGAAAGGCTTTTTTCTAGCTTTACATGACTTGAGTCCTGCCTCTAAGAGCCTGTTGCAAACTGTTCTTGCCATGCACTTCACCCCAGCTGCCATTTGCCATTCCTTTTGTAGGTCACTTGATGTCATCCTGCCATTGCTGAGTGAAATTCGAATAAGATGATGGTCATCCCGGTCAGTGGAGAGTCATTTTTGCCCTTTGCCGGTTTGTAGCTTTGTTGTCTCCAATGTCTGCTGCTTGACCTTGTTGTAATGGACTGCCTTCTCAGAAATTTTAAGGATAGAGGCAACATGACGCTCACTGTGTCCCTCTGCTAGTAAAGCCAGAATTGAGCCCTTCTTTTCCTCACTCAAGACTTTTCTTTTCAACTCATTTGGCATGGTTAAAAGTTATTTTTTCATTCCTTTTACTTCTGGGATATTACTATCACTTGTTTTGCTATCCAGCTTGTCCTATTGCAAGAGGATTGTGAACATCACAGCAGTGTTTTTTATACTTTCCTTCGTTAATGTGCTTCTGATTAGGTGATCACCTGAACAAAATCTTATTTAAGTAGAATGAGGTGTACCCTGGTTGCAATTCAACTGACATTGGAATGGAATGGCTATTACATGTAGATTTTTATAAAACTGTGCAGTGGTCTCTTAATTTTTGCAAGAGCTGTACATTGTTGAATAGTAAATCACAAAATCAAACATGCCACCATGGCCGCAAATGGGCATTCCAGCGCTCACAATAAACTTTACAGTATATATTTTATTCAATGCATTATTATCTATCCAGATAATAATACATATGATTGATATAGGATTGATGTCTGTTCAGCGCTGATCATTTAATAATAATAATAATCTTTATTTTTATATAGTGCTAACATATTCCACAGCACTTTACAGTTTGCACTCATTATCATTGCTGTCCTCGATGGGGCTCACAATCTAAATCATTTCAGTTTCCCTCAGAAGATGTCACTTAATCCTATGGAGGTGGCACCAGGGGGTGAAGAATATGGAGAATTAACGTTGATTTTCTCAATAATGCAATATCATCTTGTGGCCAAGAAGATATGATTAAACTCTTCATTTATCACCACACAGAGCAATGTAATTGGTTGGTTGACCTAAAATCAAAAGCCCCTGACAAGTTCTCTTCAAAATCTTCCTAGTCTTAATATTTTTGTCTAAGAAGCAAGACTACTCTTGTCTATAGGTTGTGCATGGAATTGTATCTCAGCCTTGTTCACTAGAATAGGGTCATGCAGTAGCACAAGACCCAGCCCATGGACCAAGAGTGGCGCTGTTCCTAGAAACAGAAGCAGATCTTTCTTTTTCCTAATACAGCCTATTTTAAATAAATAATTGTCATCAACTTTCATTAACTTTATTAAACAAAATATAATATTGGAATATATCAAAGGAATGTCACTGTCCATTTCATATAGCTGATCTCTTTCCCAGGTGTCTGCAAGAAATGAATGCCTTTAAGCTGGTGCCGTAAAGTCTAGCAACCTATTTAGTTACCTTGGGCAACCTTGACTCGTTGGTGTGCTCTTTTTTCGTAAACCCTTCAGTAATTTTGCTAACTGATGCATAAAAACACTGTTGATACATTCAGCCCTGTGTCTAGCTTTAGTTTCAGTCAGTCAGTCAGCTATTGGTAAGAGAAACACACAAGTCATGTTTCACAAACATTTGGATGTCTGCGAGTAAATGGTCGACTCTGCATTAAAAGAGTTTGTTTAGGAAGCCGTTGAATAAGTAGTTTGTGAAATTTTCATATCGATGTGTTTGTTGTTTCATACTTAACATTTAGTCTCAAATTGTTGTTTTTTCATTTTATTTTACCAGATCGTAAGCAGTTTTCACAGCAGAAGTTTGTTTGATTAAGATATTTGATTGCTTGTTTGTTTGGCTCAGGTCTCCTGGAACATATACCAGTATAATATATACAGTACACAACCTTTTTGATGGCATTCACCACTAATCTTTATTTGAAATGGAATTTGTATTGTAACAGTATGTTACTAGTACTTACCTCCTAAATTGACCTCATGGCTTTCCAATATGCAGCTGGCCTAGGTCGTTTCTGAGTTGGCTGGCTAGAAACATAAGCTTGCTCTGATGACTTGCATTCTTTAGATTTTATATCAGTAACTACACAGTAATCTGATTTGGGGAAAACAAAACTAACATTTCATTTGTAGGAGCTAAGTCAAGTTCTTATTGCTAACTAAAAGACTGTGGTCAAGTTTCAATAGCTACAAGCCCAGTCCTTAAATGTGATGTCTAAACAACCTTTGTCCAAGTGTCCTAATATCACAAATGGATTGCATAGAGGCCAACCTCCTCTGTGAGCTACTCTTTAACAGGGGGCTGCTCTGGTGAATTTGAGCTCTCCATGTTTTACACTGATGGCCATTCATCCATCTAATACAACATTGAGTGCACTACAGTAGCTACAGTGGCTGCAAGGAAGTGCCTGGTTAAAAAGGCTTCTGCCTGCAAAATCAGGTGTTTTCTGGAAGCTCTGGATTAAAAACCCTTGGCGCTCTGCTGATCTCCGCTAGAGCAGTTGTGTCTGATGATATTATGCTGATCCCATGAAAGCGATAGGAGCTCTTCTCAAACACAGGTTACAACATGCTGCCTTGAGTGGGGGAACATTGAGAGAAGCAGATGAGACATGGCACATGACCACAATTCTGAAAAGTGCTTACTTGAGTTCAGGTGACTGTCCTCTGTGGTGGGAATACTGCGGAATTGTGACAGTGGACACATTGCACACTGTTATGATTCGGCACTCTGCAGTCACACCGAGTGACTACAGAAATTTGTGTAGGGCCCAGAAAACAGCTTTAATGACAAATCTATAATTTTACTTCACATGGTATAGTTCTGAGAAACTTCTGACTCACATACATATGTGTGAATGACACTAGCTGCTCTTCCTATGAGCTTTGTTCATATTCGCTGTTGACATTTAGTGTTCTTTTACCCTGAGCAGGCTTCTGTTTGGCAAATATAAAGTCAATTAATTTTTATCTGTTTTCCTGGAATTCTTTGCATATATCGTTCATGGCAACACAATATGTAAAACACTGAAAGTTGATGATAATGACTGTAAAGGTTCATTTTCACTACATGATAATCGTGAAAGAACATTCCTTGGAATGCACTTTTTCTGGTAATTGTACAATATAAACATGTTGCCAATCACCTGAAAAAAGAGCAGATGCTCTTTTGTCAGATGAAATTGTCTTTTGGCTGATTTGTAATATCATTGTTCTTAGCAGCACCACTGTCATGATCCAGTTCTGAGTTTGTGTTCAGCTGTCTTGTCTCTGGACTGGTCATGTGGGAGTTAATCCCCTCTGCCTCACTTTGAAGCTGGCTGAGCTATTTAAGTCCTCTGCAGCCTGTGGGCCAGTGTCAGCTATAGTTCATGCTGCACGGCTTGAGCACCTGACCTGTTCACTTGTACTAGTGTTCCTTTTTGCCTCTGACTGCCTGTACCCGTTTGACTTGTTCTGACCTCTGGCTTGTATCCCAACTTCATCTTATGTCTCACATTTTGGTTACCACGTTCCCGGTAGGCTCTGACTTTTGTTTGTCTCCGACCTTTCCTCTGACTCCCCCTGTGTACTGCGCTGATCTCTCTGTCTATGATCTTGGCTTGTCTGACTTCTCTTTCATTACCTGTAACACCTGTGTTGTTGTTCAGTATTGCTGCGCTCTGTGCACAACCTCTTTTCTTTAACCAGCACCCCCTGGTGGAGGTTGCACTATACTACACTGCAGAAGCACATTACAACACCATTCTGTGTAAACAGGTCCTGTGCTGCTAAGAACAATGACGGTCAATGTTCACAGAACAGTCACTCTGTAGGCATATTAAATACAATTTTTCCGTCTAGACAGACAACCAAACAACTGATAATTAGCAAGTATGAACTGATTCACAGTCATTTCATACTTCAAATAAAGATGTAAAAGCTTCCTTACTATTAGACCTCATGCAAGGTGCAGATGTATGATGCTCTGTCGGGTATGTCAAAGATTTTTTTATTCTAGATTGTTATGGAATATGACAAAAAAAACCCTGTATGCCTACATATCAAATTGTACAATAGATTCCCATTCACTTCTATGGATGGCCTTTTACTGCTCCTTACAAGATGAAACTGTAAAAAAGCAGTGTGCATAAGGCTTTATAATTTATTACTTGGGCTGGGTAAGGCCTTGTCATCATCCACGAGTATATTCTGCATGGCAGCGTCTTGCCTTTTGTTTTTACTATGTGAGTTTACAATGTCACCTGTTATTGCATTTTATAACCGTAATTCTGGAGTTTTGATTTTTTTTTATTGTTATGCCATTTACTGATTGGAATAATTTAGTTACTATTTTGATAGACCGGACATTTCTGAATGCAGCGATACCAAATATGTGTATTTTTTAAAAAAATTTTATTGTTTTATTTGGGGCAAAAAGGGGGTGATCTGAACTTTTAAGCTTTCTTAATTTTTTTGAAACTTTTTATTTTTACATTTTACTGCCTTCAATAATCCCCTTAGGAGACTTAAGTGATCATTCAGTCGCTGCAGCCCTGCTATGTGTAGCATAACTCATGATCTCCTATGAGCGCCAGCCTCGGGCCGGCATTTATTGTAGATTTACAGTGAGAGGCACAGGGGTCTTCTGCAGACCCGCAGCTGTCATAGCAACCCATCGGCATCCCGCGATCACATGAGAGGGACGCAGATGGGCGTGATCAGATCAGCTGTCATGTGCAGTGAAAGATGTAGGCTCAGCGTCGGAGCCTGCATCAAATGTAAGGAGATGATTTTGAACATATATGTCCAAGATCGTAAAGGGGTTAAAGTGTATCTATGTCTAGTAACTATTGTAGTTTTCTGCTGTATTGAGAGTGCAGAAGATACACAGTGCCAGTTCACAAACATAAGGAGATGAGTATTAATGGCTTTCCTCCAGCTTTTCATTTCATTAACTTCCAGATAACTTTTTATTTTGCCTGCACCATTAATTGTCTGTTGAGTGGATAGTATGTGTTTTATATCTTCATTTAGCGAAGGCAGTGACAGCGAATCATAACTCTTTCCAATTGGTAAACATGGTAGAGACATTTATTGCAAGGTTTCAGAGATGCCATGGCTTCCTTTAATACAGTTGATGCCATTAGGTTAAACCGTCAATATGTCAGCATTCAATTGACTGTAAAATGAAATTGATTTGGTAAATGTAAGTGAGATGGATCTGCTTGCTTTCATCTTCTGTTTGTGAATGAGTGAAGAGGTGATGTCACCAATAATAGAGCCATAAAGAGGCGACTGATGGAAGGCCAAAATCTACTCTTGGGTCGGTGCCATAATATTATGAAATGTCCAATTATATTAACGTATCCAGAAGAAAGATGGGCACACTGTAAAACCCAATGAGGGAGGTGCTGGCTGGACATCAAACGTCAAATATACAAGAAAAACAGCCGCACTCAAAGTCTTGATTTCAATGCAAAAAGAAACTTCTTTGCTTTTATTCAAGTGTACATGCACCACCAAATAATTTTTTTGAGAAGAAAGTAATAAATGATAGCGGACAACGAGGTGACGTTTCGACCAGGTATGGTCTTTCTCAAAACCTCACTTTAGGAGGAGGAGTAGTAAAGGAAAAAGTAGGATGAGAGTCCCCAAGGACAGCTCCAGGCAGAGTATACAGGTAAGTTGTCCATCACATATGTGACGTTAATATAATTGGACATTTCATATGTGACATATGTGACGGACAACTTACCTGTATACTCTGCCTGGAGCTGTCCTTGGGGACTCTCATCCTACTTTTTCCTTTACTACTCCTCCTCCTAAAGTGAGGTTTTGAGAAAGACCATACCTGGTCGAAACGTCACCTCGTTGTCCGCTATCATTTATTACTTTCTTCTCAAAAAAATTATTTGGTGGTGCATGTACACTTGAATAAAAGCAAAGAAGTTTCTTTTTGCATTGAAATCAAGACTTTGAGTGCGGCTGTTTTTCAATTATATTAACGTGCAGGAGCTGCTGTAAGTACATTAATATTTTATCTACATTAAAAAGTGGATTACTATTGTTTAAGTCATTGATTAGCACATCAGGATCCCATAGATGACTGCCAGACCAGAGGTCCAAGCTGGCCTCACTGGCAGGGTCCGCATTGTAGCAGGAGTGTAGAGTACATGATGGAAGGATAGCTGCTTACTGATCCAATCCCAAAAAAATCTAAATACAAATAACATAATGCCTGAGATAAAGACTGCATAACGAGCCTGCTGCAGAACTGCTTTCCCTTGTTCCTGGTGTCAGTACACAGCCACTCTATCTCTGATCTGATCAGCTCTTATATCAGACAGTCTGGTTGCTATGAATAAACTGACTAACAAAGCAGTCTTTTGAGGAGTTGCCTCCTGAGCATCTACCTATATATCTTGAATTATTTTTAGATAGCTACTACTTTAATCTCATTTGTTAGACAATGTGATAAATATGTAATCTGCTAATACATTTATTTGAAAATGATATTGGCTTAACCTAGAAAAATCAATCTTAAAGGTCATGTGAAAAAATGCTATTATCCTGCAGACATTTGGTTAATCTGGTTAATAGTGTACTGATTCTATCTGGGGCTAGCAATGGTAGCATTTGGGATTCAATCATGGGGGCGCCACAGGCACGGGTTCAGTCACTGTTCTATGTATAAAGAGTGACAGCAGTAACCACGCCCCTGGCACTAACTGAAAGCTGAGTTGCTGTCAGTCATTGTTGGGGCGTGGTTACAGCCACCACTCTTAATACACAAAATGGTGTCTGAAACCAACCTAGCACCACCACCATAACTGAAATCTAAATGCTGCCAGGAAGAAGAAAGTTCTTAGAAAGGTCTAAGTGCTGACCCAAGGAAGGTTCAGAATATTACTAACCAGATTAACCCCATATATGCAGGTTAATAGCTTTTTGTCATGTGGCAGGTTCCCTTTATGTGCTGGTCACTAGGTGTCTGCCATCTGTCTACCTTACTGACCATTGTCAGTTATGTAATTAGTCCACAGCAGCAGAGATGCTGGGAAGATTTACAAGCAATGGTCGGAGCGGGCCTTTGTCACTCTAATCCTGCTCAAACTACATAGAGGTGAAGGAGAAAAGTGAGCTTTTAGTTTGGGATAGGCAAGTCACTAAATAATAACAGGCACATAGAAAATTAATTTCCCTCACTTGTAGTGCTGGTAGAATGCTATAGAAGAGGAGAAAGAGAACTGGACATTTGCTAGACATTATCAACTGGTTAACGGTTAATGCAGCATTACAAGAACACCCGATTTATTTCATTATGGCCGGACCGTAAAATACAAGCAATTGTTACCATCCACCCTTCGTATCTCCCGTATTTCCTCACAGATTGTAAGCATGCAAGCAGGGACCTCATTCCTCTTGGTATCTGTTGATTTATGTGATTATTGTTATGCTGTAATGTCTTTATTGCCTGTACAAGTCCCTTCTAAAATGTAAAGTGCTGCGGAATATGTTGGCGCCATAGAAATAGGATGATTATTATTATTATTAACTGGTCTGAGCACTAAAAGCAGTTGTAACACATTGTGGAAGATGAGCGCAGCAAGATCATGTTTCTCTACAGCTTTTGCTTAAAAGTACAGGAACTTTTTTTACATTTTAGGGCTTGTGCATGTGGCAGAGACGCCATGACCTTTATCCATTGCTGGTCAGGATTCATCAGGCACTTGTATTTATGGAAAATCCCAATGTACACAAGGAGTCTGATGAACCAGTCCACAATTGTATGTGGTAAAGGCCCCTTCACATTTAGCGACGCTGCAGCGATACCGACAACGATCCGAATCGCTGCAGCGTCGCTGTTTGGTCGCTGGAGAGCTGTCACACAGACCGCTCTCCAGCGACCAACGATGCCGGTAACCAGGGTAAACATCGGGTAACTAAGCGCAGGGCCACGCTTAGTAACCCGATGTTTACCCTGGTTACCATGCTAAAAGTAAAAAAAAACAAACAGTACATACTTACCTACAGCCGTCTGTCCTCCAGCGCTGCGCTCTGCTTCTCTGCTCTCCTCCTGTACTGTCTGGGAGCCGGAAAGCAGAGCGGTGACGTCACCGCTCTGCTTTCCGGCTCACAGCCAGTACAGGAGGAGTGCAGAGCACAGCGCTGGAGGACAGACAGCGGTAGGTAAGTATCTAGTGTTTGTTTTTTTTTACTTTTAGCATGGTAACCAGGGTAAACATCGGGTTACTAAGCGCGGCCCTGCGCTTAGTTACCCGATGTTTACCCTGGTTACCAGTGAAGACATCGCTGGATCGGTGTCACACACGCCGATCCAGCGATGTCAGCAGGAGTCCAGCGACGAAATAAAGTTCTGGACTTTATTCAGCGACCAACGATCTCCCAGCAGGGGCCTGATCGTTGGTCGCTGTCACACATAACGATTTCATTAAGGATATCGTTGCTACGTCACAAATAGCAACGATATCGTTAACAATATCGTTATGTGTGAAGGTACCTTTAGTCTGTGATGGTCGTGAATGCCTCCATATGACCTCTGGAGATATATAGCATATGGAGGAGCAGTAGATCTATTCTGACGCTATTTCAGCTTTGTACAAATTGGATACATAATTTGGAGTGACATACAGAACAGACCAAAAGTTTGGACACACCTTCTCATTTAAATATTTTTCTGTATTTTAATGACTATGAAAATTGTAAATTCACACTGAAGGCATCAAAACTATGAATTAACACATGTGGAATTATATACTGTACTTAACAAAAAAGTGTGAAACAACTGAAAATATGTCTTATATTCTAGGTTCTTCAAAGTAGCCACCTTTTGCTTTGATGACTGTTTTGCCCACTCTTGGCATTCTCTTGATTAGCTTCAAGAGGTAGTCACCGGAAATGATCTTCCAACAATCTTGAAGGAGTTCCCAGAGATGCTTAGCACTTGTTGGTCTTTTTGCCTTCACTCTGCGGTCCAGCTCACTCCAAACCATCTCGATTGGGTTCAGGTCTGGTGACTGTGGAGGCCAGGTCATCTGGCGTAGCACCCCATCACTCTCCTTCTTGGTCAACTAGCCCTTACACAGCCTGGAGGTGTGTTTGGGGTCATTGTCCTGTTGAAAAATAAATGATGGTCCAACTAAACGCAAACCGGATGGAATAGCATGCTGCTGCAAGATGCTGTGGTAGCCATGCTGGTTCAGTATGCCTTCAATTTTGAATAAATCCCCAACAGTGTCACCAGCAAAGCACCCCCACACCATCACACCTCCTCCTCCATGCTTCATGGTGGGAACCAGGCATGTAGAGTCCATCCGTTCACCTTTTCTGTGTCGCACAAAGACACGGTGGTTGGAACCAAAGATCTCAAATTTGGACTCATCAGACCAAAGCACAGATTTCCACTGGTCTAATGTCCATTCCTTGTGTTCTTTAGCCTAAACAAGTCTTTTCTGCTTGTTGCCTGTCCTTAGCAGTGGTTTCCTAGCAGCTATTTTACCATGAAGGCCTGCTGCACAAAGTCTCCTCTTAACAGTTGTTGTGTCTGCTGCTAGAACTCTGTGTGGCATTGACCTGGTCTCTAATCTGAGCTGCTGTAAACCTGTGATTTCTGAGGCTGGGGACTCGGATAACGTATCTTCAGAAGCAGAGGTGACTCTTGGTCTTCCTTTCCTGGGGCGGTGCTCATGTGAGCCAGTTTCTATGTAGCGCTTGATGGTTTTTGCAATAGCACTTGAGGACACTTTCAAAGTTTTCTCAATTTTTTGGACTGACTGACCTTCATTTCTTAAAGTAATGATGGCCACTCATTGTTCTTTACTTAGCTGCTTTTTTCTTGCCATAATATAAATTCTAACAGTCTATTCAGTAGGACTATCAGCTGTGTATCCACTAGACTTCTGCTCAACACAACTGATGGTCCTAACCCCATTTATAAGGCAAGAAATCCCTCTTATTAAACCTGGCGGGGCACACCTGTGAAGTGAAAAACATTTCCGGTGACTACCTCTTGAAGCTCATCAAGAGAATGCCAAGAGTGTGCAAAGCAGTCATCAAAGCAAAAGATGGCTACTTTGAAGAACCTAGAATATAATACATATTTTCAGTTGTTTCACACTTTTTTGTTAAGTATATAATTCCACATGCGTTAATTCATAGTTTTGATGCCTTCAGTGTGAATTTACACTTTTCATAGTCATGAAAATACAGAAAAATCTTTAAATGAGAAGGGTGTGTCCAAACTTTTGGTCTGTACTGTACCAGGTATGTTAATCTCCATAAGGAGAAACTTTACCCCTTAGACCCCAGTCCAGAGCCTCTCACCTAGCCAAATTAGTTCTCATGCTTCGCACTGACGAGGGCCAACGGCCCAAAACACCATGTCTGCGAATTGAGATACTGATTTGGCTTTTATCCTAAGTCATATTGCACGACTCGTTAAAGGGTTGATTGTGACTTGTAGGATCGCTACTTCCAACAGGTGGCGCTATAGAGTTTAAGTCCTCTTTTTCTCTGAAGAGGCAATTTGCATCTTACATAATTTGGCAATGTGTGTGAACCGTAATAAGCAGAACCTTTGGTCAAATGATCTATTATGCTTTTTAGCGCATGATAACATGATATCTTCGTTTAATTACATATCCCATATTCTGAAGTTTACAAATCACTGTAACCATATGGACTGAAGTCAAAACTCACCATACAAGCCACTTTTATTAGTGCGAGTACACTATTGTGCAAAGAGCCATGAGTGCGAGATGCATCAGTAGATCAATCATTTAGCATGATTTCAAAATAGAGCCATTGTGGTTCAGGGATATAATGAAATCACGGATGGCTTTATATTGAACAAAAGGACATAAGCCTGGAGAGACTATCAAAAGCTCTTCAGACACTCGATTTCATTCTTGTTTTCAATCTGGCCGCTATTTAGGCTTCAGTTTTAAATTCGCTTTGCATACCATAGCTGTGTGAGTCTTTTCAATTATGTGACTCTCTATCATTTCTATTATTGCAAAAAGAGGGCCAGTGCCCTGCTAACAAGTGCTAAAGTTCAGGAACTCTTAAACTAGTTTGCTGGGGTCAGAGGTGAAAGTTACTATTTCAAGGGAACAAAGGTGCGCCCAACCCAGATAGCAACTAAGGAAGATCATATGTAATGTATGTACCATAAACTGCACTTAACATGCTGCTCGCACATCAACAGCTGATAAACCTTCCTTCTGGCATTTATCTCCTGTGATGATGTGTAAACTGAATTTGCATGCGTAGGGAAGTCTCTATTATGATTGATTTAGGACTGACAAGTGTCTTTACCTTTAAGGCACAATCAATTAAACCACATTTTTAATATTTAACTTATGCCATTACACAAAGGTGGTTCTTTACAGAAAATATTCAGCGTAATATATAAATAGGCTATTCCCCCCTTTAACATCTATTGCTGGGAACATATGTAGTTGCTATTGGTTTCCCCAGCGATACAAGTCACAACCAGGCGATTTTGAAGCTACATCCAGGGTAGCTTTCATTATTTCTGGACAGACAATATATTTATTTCAAAGCCATCATTAAAAGAATGAATAAAAACGTAAATCACTCCCCTTTTCTCATTCTAAATATATAAATCTGAAAAATTAATACTTTTGATGACGCAACATGTGTGAAAGTCTTAACTTTAAAATAATGTCACAATAAATATCCTACACAATAAACGCTGCAAAAAGGTGTCCAGAATTGCCCAGCACCTCTTCATCCTATATAATGGATTAATAAGTAATCTAAAAAAGCATTTATACATGGACAAATAAAAAGTACAACTGGCTTCAAAGGCTATTACAGTGCAGATGGCAATGGAGGCTGAAATGGAAGTCTATCCTTTAAGCGAGGAGCCCTGCTTTTGTCTTAGGCAACAAACTATCTGGAGCTTGGTCGGAAAATGCACTAAGGCTACGTTCACATTAGCGTTGCGCCGCCGTGCGTCGGCGACGCAACGCGCGACGCACGCTAAAACGCGCGCAAACGCGCCCAAAAACGCGCGCGTTTTGCGACGCGTGCGTCGTTTTCCGACGAAAATCGGACGCACAGAAAATGCTACATGTAGCGTTTTCTTGCGTCCGACGCTAGCGTCGGAAACGACGCACGTGGCGAAAAACGCCACCAAAACGACGCACGCGTCCCCTATGTTAAACATAGGGGCGCGTCGCCGCTGCGTCGCCGGCGCAACAGCGACGCACATTGGCGGAACGCCAATGTGAACGTAGCCTAACTACATAGGCAATACATTGATTTGGTCATGAAACCAGTGGTATGACCATTTCTCCAAAGCGTCCCAGGAGATGTTTTTCAATGGCTACATCAGTCTGGCCTAAACATGGCGCCATGGCCTGCAGAGTTTCCAGACTTGTCTCCCATCCTGCACATTTGTGATGTTATTGGTAATTACAAAGGCGGTAGTCATCATTAGATCTTGATGACTTATATACCCAAGTCCAAGACACCATAATTAATAGGTCAATGTTATAAACTAGTAGGGTTTGTTTAGAACTGTCTTATGATGAATCGGGCACAGTATTGTGACTTCCATTATATATGTAGGCCACAATGCTGATACTATATAAAAGGTGATAGTATGCTTGAATAGAAATTTTGTCTAGAAAAATCTATTAAAAAATGTGCCTGTCACATTGAAAATGCCGTCTAATCTGCAGACATCACATTATAGAGCAGGAGGAGCTGATCAGAATGATGTTTTGTTGTGTGAGAAAAGATTCAGTATAGCTTGTGTTTTATTAATTATAAGAAATTTGTTGGCAGGTTTTTTGCCATGTAATTTGGGTAGGGGCAGAGACCCGTATTCCAGTGATTTGTCACTTAGTATATTGGGTGCAGTAGTTATGATAGGGTCACAGTTTTCTCTGCTGCAGATTGAATTGTATAACACTACATCACAGCTTTCTGAGTATACTGCATAGTGACAGAGCTGCTAATCAGTGCTGGGGGTGTGGTTGGATTAGAATACATGAGGCCAGTTGTCCTGGAGTCATAATCTCCTGCTGATAAAACACTATTTGTATTGAAACCGCAAAACACAGCCCAGTAAGTGACACATCACTGTAATCAGACTCTCTGCGCCTGCATTATAGTGCTCTCAGATTACATAGCAAAAACCTGGTGACTCATACTCTTTAAAGATGACCTTTCAGCAGTTTTAGCATGTTAAACTGGCCACTTCATGGAATAGTGGCTGCACAGCTTAGTAAATCGTAGATTTTATTTTTTCTGTCTATCACATATTCAATACAGAGATATTAGCTTGTAAAATTTAGATTCTACATTTTCAGCAAGGAGCATTAACAGAGATTCATCTATGGGGATGCTTAATTTTTTCACTGCATGAGGTTAACTTGCCATAAGCAGGAGGAGTCATCCAGTGGAAAAAAATAAAGAATTCACCAACAGATATAGTCAGAATCAGCTTTCTATGTGTGATATCAAAAGACATGTAATTACTCACAGCACTGCTCTCCTCACTAAGATCACTGCCAGCACCTATGTGATTACAAACAGGGGAAAGGAGTAGAGCAGAACTCTGTGTCATTCTGAACACCTCTTGCAGCAGCTCTTATCTTACAGCACTGTTAGCTCTGGTCTACACCCTCTCCCCCACACTAACAGTGCCTTGAGAGGAGAGCTGCAGAGGTGTTTATAAAGACACAGCTCTGCTCTATGACTCTCCCCCCTCTTTTAGTAGAGGGTGACAGTAAGATCAGTGAGGAGATCAATTTTGTGTGTCATTATGTGTCTCATACAGATAAAAATGGGTCTGACTTTCTCTGGGAGTGTGTTCTATTTTTTCTGCAGGATACCTTCTGCTTGTGGTTGGTCAATGTCATGCATGGGAAAAAGTACACTCCCTTAAAGAAAAATCTCTGTTAACATCCCATTTGATCAAACAGAAAATTAGAATTTCAACTTCTTTGAGGAAGCAATCTCTGCAGGTAAGAGGTTTTTAACTTTCTAAAACTGATGAACGGTCCTCATAAAATCTCTGCTCATCCTTGTCTTATCAGTCCTAATCACTGATTGAGAATTCATGTACAGAAAGATGTCAGTCATTGACTAGGACTGCCCACAGAAAATCACAGAATGAGCAGAGACTTGAAATGGTGAATGTTTTCCCACCAACCTACTGCATAACATGAGGCAGATTTGGACTGCATTTTCAATAAGACAGGTTGACTTTAAGTTGAATATAATTTCCTTTTGTGTGTAATAGATTTCACGCGCTACATTTCATGTGCAAACTCTTTACATTGAAACATACAACTACTTTAAGCCAATCCTGCTTCATTCTCATTATTTCCATATATTCTATATTTTTGTGAAACGGTCAGTAGATGGCATACTGAGCAGTGAAAATGAGATAGAGCTTATTTCCGCACATTTGTATTTTCTTGAAATGAATATGCTAAGAGAACGATGCTGCGCATAGATTTCGGTTAATGTCCACTGTCATCTCTTATTTTCCTCCAACTTCAGCAGATACATTTCCTTTATGAGATATTGTATTCTATAAACAACGATATCATGAATCTTTCAATGAGCACTTAATCTAATTGAAATAAAGGTGCGTGGTCAGTGCGCTCCGAGAGGTCAATGTAGTATTTTATGCCCACTCCTTTAACCTCTTAGTAAATGAATCTGTCCTCCCTTTTCCGATATACTAGTGATCATTGTATATCAAAGATGTCTAAGTCATTAAATTACAGCACACGTTTGCTCAGTAACTCTCGGACTCTGTAAAAGTCATCATTACATGTAGATTTGTCTTCTCCCGTTTCAGTTTCCTTGGCTTTGCGACTCACTTTACTAGTGAGAAAGAACTTTTGCAAGCTAAAAACAAGATTTACTACCAATTTTTTTTAGGAGGCGGTGAGAGGAGCGGAGGAATGTCCATATTCAAAACTACTGAGCTTTATTTCTATATTTTATTTGTAAGGTTATAATAGAATGTATGTGTAAAGTTACACTAGTTGGAAGACCCTGTTTCCGGTACAGTTTATCTAAACCACATTTGTAAGTAGAGTGACACATATTAAAAGTATTCACTTCCATTGACTAGTAAGCGAAGTTCATCTGGGGTTATGGAAAGTGACCAGACTGACTGATTCAGGTGTTGACAATGTGATGACATCCTTCAAGAGAGATGTTAACAGCAAGTCTAGATGTTTTCCTAGTCTCTTGTATCAGGACACCTTAGACAGATGACCATAGACGAGGAAAATCAATTCCTCTCGCTCCCTATGTGTCATAGAAGTGCCACCGAGAGTAAACTGTAAATCTTCACGACAGACTCTCAAAAGGAATGTCCAACTAATTTTCCTACAAAGAAAGTGCAGAATTTTTCTATAGAAACGAAAAAAAATCCAGTGGATGAAAAGTCATTGTAATGAATAGGTCCACACTTAACCAATTTTCTGGTGTTTTCTTGATAATGGGTATAAATTGCTCATTGAAAAGTTATGTGACTTTCTAATACACATTTTATATTAAAGGGTTAAGCTGTGTCACCTTAGTTTGATTCGTTCTCATGAGAGAATCGTATCACAGGTGCGGAGAATATGGAGAACTTAATTTCTCCATCTTCTCCATTTTATCTATCAGAGTCCACTCTGAAGTTTTACGCACCCATAGACTTATAGACTTGAATTGGTGCTTGTGATCTGATTATCGGATGCACTCGCAACCTGCTGCGATTGTTTTCTCATGCTGATCGGCATGAGAAAAAAATTGAAGATCTGCACTGCTCCATATTATAAGATTAGTTCAAGTGCTATCCGATGAAACATCGTGTTATACGGTCATCTGAGACAGCCCTTTTTCTTATGATCTTTTTTAGAAGTGCACCACACCCCATCCTCCTGATTGCCTGGGGGGCAGTGCACTCCTGAGTGATTGACAGTTTACCACTGGTCCAAACATTTCCCCATGCTGCAATCAAAGGCAGCCCTGCCCCTGCATCATCAGAGGAGTGCGGGGCAAAAATGCAAAATTTTGCGTTTCCATGCGATCGCCACACACATCAAATCGCCGCATGCGGACGCATCCGCATACAACACATGTCCCTGCGTACCCATTGTTAAAGATAGGTACGCAGGACGCATGCAGAGTAGGCGGAGCATAGGCGGAGCATAGGCGGAGCTTCAGGGAGGAAGAAGGGAGGAAGTGCCCAGCCATCTGCAACTCTCCTGAACGCAAATGTGAAACCAGCCGAAAACAAGCACTGTCTGATTACTGTATTAAATAGAAAATGTAATCTGATAAATGCTGCCGATACTATGGGCAGCACAAGTCAAATCCTGGCTGCGTGATTGTAGCCAGGTATATTTTTCCCTGATATACTGAAGATTAGATTAGTCTGGCGCCCCTAACTTTGCCTCATACAGTCTATAAGCAATACAAGTGGTAGACCTGTCAATCTCTTGGGGGAGCCGGTCAAGAACATAGCTGGACTAGTCTAGCTTCAGAGTATAGTTCCCATATGACTCTTGAATATATATTTTCTCTAAAATGCTAAGGCATTAAAGACAAATATATACCATTCCTAGTTGCAATAATTTAGCCAGGATGTAATGAATTAGGTGGCGGTTTCCCTTTAAGTGCAAATTTTTCACTTTTACTCAGATGACTAAACACCTAGCTTTTTGTGTACAACATATGAAAAAGATCTAGACACAATATCATAGAGACATTTTCCATTTAACCGTTTATCAGGCCAGTATAAATAAACTTTTATAAAACCACACCCCTACTATTTTCATTTTGCTACTACATTTATACTTTTGCACTTAAAAACTAAATGTATTTTTGTATTTGACATCTAGTAAACTAATATAAAGGCAACGTGAATAAAAGAAGCATAATATAATAAATATATGTAATATTACAAATTTTATTTGCTTTTATTTTTCATAAAACTGTTCCACAGACAAAAAATATATCTAAATAATGACATCATGGTTGCAAATGGTAAATGTTCAAAATGTTGAGCTAATAAATACGTTAATAAATAATTTTAATAAAATGTAATAAATCTAGTAAATAAATTTAATAAAATCATTGTTAACGTTTACCATGAAATCTCTCGTACAGTGTTCGCCATGGTGATGTTTTGCCATACGGTACATTTTAGAATGTGGTGAGGTTGGTGACTTTCTTCAGATCTTATGTTTTCTCCCTCTTCTTCCTTCTCCCTGAAGAAGCACATAGAGAGAGGTATTCACATTTATTTGTAGACCAGTTTTATAATGCTTCAAGAGATTAACAGTGAGCATGAATGAGGGCCTGAGGATTAGGCAACCCAAAGCCCAGCCTGTCATCCACCTTGTTTGCAGATTTTCCATTTTTCAGCTTTGCAGGGCGAGTATAGAAACCAAGGAAAGATAATAAGTACCAGGGTCCCACAAGTGTTTAGTGATTCAAAAAATTCAGATGACATGTCAAAGCTGACAGGATGACGGAGCGTTTGGTGGCAACCGTTACTTTTTGTCTCATGTTAAGCTCTTAGATTGAGTGAATGCAGATGTTATCGCAGTGTCCCAGACAGACAGCGTCCGTGAAATGTGACTAGCTGTCAGCAGAGTTCCGCAAAGTTGATTATGTTTAAATAACCCCTTTGTAAAGATATGTTTTTATATATGGCGCTAAATCTGTCCAAATATAACAAAATAGTGCATTGTACAAATCTTCGCCTCCTTGGGGAGCTTCTCTATTAGGAAAGTAATAGGTTTCCTTGTAATAAATCAGAATTTTTTTTTGCAAGTAGATTTTTTTTTTCTCCAAAAAGTGAAGAATTATATCTGTAGGTATCAATGGGAGAAGAGACGTAAGATATCTATTAATGAGCGATGTAGGTTACTATGATATGTTTTACAATTTTATTTATTCCTTATTCTAAATTTGTTATTGATCAACAGAACAATTGATGTTTACCAGAAAATATGAAAACTAATGCAACTAAAAAATGATGGCTTCATCTATACTAGCATATTAAATGTCAGCTGCCATGTTAGCATCTCATTTTTCTCTGATATTTATGTTTATATTTGTGGAAATCTGGAATTTAGGGATATTCCTGATAGGGAATTTAGATTGAGTCCCGATGGGGACAGCGATGACGAGGTCTGTAAAGCGCTGTGGACAATTAATGGCGCTATGTAGGCAATCAGCATAAATAAATGAATGCCATCAATTTGGCAATGGTCACAGTTTAGAAAGTGGTTCAATAGTTTCTTTTTATGGTTTGCATAAAATAAGTCCTGACTCCTGACATGTTAACCCCTTATGGTCAAGCCACTTTTTGGATTTTAGAGCTACAAAGATGTTTTAACTCTATATTCCGGAATATCGTAATCTTGCTTTTTGCCAGACGAAACCAAAGAAATGAGCTGGTACACATGTTTGTTTTGGGGGTAATGTGTAGGTGCACATTCACACTGTGGCCATTAACAAACATAAACTAGGATAAAAACAATGAGAAAATACCCTGCAGTAAGTGAATAATTATATAATATAGGGTACTTAGTTGACATTATTTTGATCAAAAAGGCATAAAAGCCATCCACAGCGACAAGGTGTACCTAAATCAGGATGGTCCTACCTCTAGCATTGAATGTCTCTAGCCGGCGTCTATAGACAGAGGCAGATCAGGACCCAGGTCTGACTATTTTTTTTTTCTATTTTTTTTAATTATATTTAAACACCGGCCCGTGGAAAGCTATATAGACTAAATGTACAGCCTCTATGGAGGCCTACTGGCACATAGAGAGGACTGATTCTAGAGATAGGACCATCCTGATTGGTTGCACCTTGTCGTGGTGGGATGGCTTTTATGCTTTTTTGATTAAAATAGTGTCAGCTAATTACCCCATGTTATTTACATGTACTATTCCTACTTATTTGCTGCCGGGTAATCTTTCATTTTGTTTTTATTCTAGGCTATTTTTGCAGAACAAGTTACAGATACTATTTTGGACTATGTACAATATATGCCATTATTTTCCTTTTTGAAGGTTACAGGAGTTTTTCAATAGATCAAAAAGAAGCTTCATTGTGTTCAAAATGTAATTTAATATGTAATTGTCATCTCCACATACATATTAGATTGTACACAAGACACAAGAGGCAGAACCCTGTGTTTGGAAATTATGAATGGCATGTATGAAGGGGCTGGCTGTTTGCTTATTAGAATATCTCTCCTGTCTCTGTCAGGACCACCTCATGTAATAAGCACAATCATCTTGCTGTATACGACTGCAGACTGGTAAACATTTACTGATCGGTCCCCCTTCATACCGTGGCCCTTTTTCATTTTTGTGTTTTTGTTTTTCGCTCCCCTCCTTCCCAGAGCCATAACTTTTTTATTTTTCCGTCAATATGGCCATGTGAGGGCTTGTTTTTTGCGTGCCGAGCTGACGTTTTTAATTATACCATTTTGTTGCAGATACAGTCTTTTGATCGCCCGTTATTGCATTTGAATGCAATGTCGCGGCGAACAAAAAAACGTAATTCTGGCGTTTCAATTTTTTTCTCGCTACGCTGTTTAGCTATCAGGTTAATGCTTTTTTCTACTGATAGATCAGGCGATTCTGAACGCGGCGATACCAAATATGTGTAGGTTTGATTTTTTTTGTTATATTTTGGATGGGGCGAAAGGGCGGTGATCTAAACTTTCATATTTTTTTATTTTTTTTCATATTTTTAAAAACATTTTTTTTTAACTTTTGCCATGCTTCAATAGTAGTGTTGAGCGATACCGTCCGATACTTGAAAGTATCGGTATCGGATAGTATCGGCCGATACCCGAAAAGTATCGGATATCGCCGATACCGATATCCGATACCAATACAAGTCAATGGGACATCAAGTATCGGAAGGTATCCTGATGGATCCCAGGGTCTGAAGGAGAGGAAACTCTCCTTCAGGCCCTGGGATCCATAGTGAGGTGTAAAATAAAGAATTAAAATAAAAAATATTGTTATATTCACCTCTCCGGCGGCCCCTGGAACATCACCGCGAGGAACCGGCGTCCGGCAGGCTTCTTTGTTCAAAATGAGCGCCTTTAGGACCTGCGGAATGACGTCGCGGCTTCTGATTGGTCGCGTGCCGCCCATGTGACCGCCATGCGACCAATCAGAAACCGCAACGTCATTCCACAGGTCCTAAAGGCGCTCATTCTAGGAATTTATCTGAGGAATGACGTCGCGGCTTCTGATTGGTCGCGTGGCGGTCACATGGGCGGCACGCGACCAATCAGAAGCCGCGACGTCATTCCGCAGGTCCTAAAGGCGCTCATTTTGAACAAAGAAGCCTGCCGGACGCCGGTGACTCGCGGTGATGTTCCAGGGGCCGCCGGAGAGGTGAATATAACAATATTTTTTATTTTAATTCTTTATTTTACACCTCCGATACCGATACCCGATACCACAAAAATATCGGATCTCGGTATCGGAATTCCGATACCGCAAGTATCGGCCGATACCCGATACTTGCGGTATCGGAATGCTCAACACTATTCAATAGCCTCCATGGGAGGCTAGAAGCTGGCACCACTCAATCGGCTCAGCTACATAGCAGCGAACATCAGATCGCTGCTAAGTAGCTGAATTGCAGGTGTGCTGTGAGCGCCGACCACAGGGGGGCGCTCACAGCAGGCCGGCATCAGTAACCATAGAGGTCTCAAGGACTTCTATGGTTACCATCCTGATGTATCGCCGACCCCCGATCATGTGACGGGGGTCGGCGATGCGCTCATTTCCGGCCGCGCGGTCGTTAAATGCCGCTGTCAGCGGCATTTAACAGGTTATTAGCGGCGGGTGAATCATGATTTCACCCGCCGCTATTGCGCGCACATGTCAGCTGTACAAAACAGCTGACATCTCGCGACTTTGATGTGGGCTCACCGCCGGAGCCCACATCAAAGGGGAGACACGACATGCGCAGTAATAGTACTGCTCATGTCATGAAGTGGTTAAATCCCTGTTTACACAGGCAGACCACAATCAGACCACTAGACCGCTCAGTGCACATAGGCTGCTAGAGTTCTCGCCAGTGCAAGTCCTGTTTACACAGGATCATGTACTGTGGATAGTGATGTTTTTTGCTCTGGTGATCGGCAAGCCTCTTTACATGGTAAGATAATCGTGAAATGAGCCTTTTTAACAACTCTCGTTCACAATTATTTTGCAGTGCAAATACCCATTTAGCATGTTAATGTGTTAAAACTACCTCAGTTCTTGCTGTACTATTTTTTTAAGGTGCAAAGATGGCTTAAAGGCTGTATAGAAGTCAAGATAATATTAAATATAGGCGTAGATGTAAAGCTAGGAACAAAGTAGACCTCTATGATAACATTAATTGTTATGACATTTCAAAATCAGTGATTTTTCTTGAATGTGAAAAAAAGTATCAATTTTCACCAATGTTTTGGTTCTGATTTTCATCAGTGTTTGGTCATTGTGTCCCGTTTTGCCATCGGTGATTATCTCGTATGCCAAAAAAAAAAAAAATTGCAACGCTTCTGCATTTCAATGTTAGAAATAGGCAGCACATGGATTACATATTGATGTGCTGTCTGGGATTTTCCCAAACTCATAGTTTTATGAGTGACTTTGATCCGTGATTCGAATAAAAAAAATGGATATGTCTCTGTTTGTTTGTTTTTTAAACCATCGACATGCAAAAAAATATGAACAGGTGAACAGAACCATAGACTGTAATGGGTATGAGATGAATCCTTGAAAAACATGGATAAATCATATTTGAAAAAACGGACATCTGAATGGAGCTATGCATTGCTTTGTAAAAAAAAGTCCAACGCATTTGTGGGAAAATACATTGGACATGTTAAAGTGGCTTCACAAAAGACTTCCTCTCCATCAGGGTGGATATAACATTAAACTTCTCAACCATCTCAGGGAATAGAAGATATTTGGTATTTAATGGTGTCATTCCATCTTCTTCGCTTTTCAGGTGGATTACATGTTTGATCTTTCAATATTTCATGTTAATAAATTTACATTTTTTTAACCATAAACACTGCTGAAAATACTGCAGAAACATAGCACAAATGTTATTTTTGCACTTTCTTGGGTTCAAAAAAATGCTACTAAAATGCTGAAAGAATTAACATGCTAGAGATTTTCAAAAATGCTGCCGAGCTCCAATTTAGCTAGAATAAAAAATGTGCGTGTTGGGGCTAGCGGAAAGCACCAAATAAAGGGATAGATACGAGGTGTGTTCGCAGCCCGAGGTCCACCGTGCAGAGATGGTACTTGCTGCTATGTAATGGCGGATGGACGCTAAACTCACACATGGGTTCGACTTCACCCCGTGTGAAATAGTAGCGAGCTCTGTTGCTTCACAGAGTCGCAAGATACTCAGAGATTAATACCCTAACTAGGGTTGTGCTTGCTCTGGAACACTTCTGTGCTAAACGCACACATGCAGGAACCAGATGGTAAGCCAAGCGGCTAGTTGCCCCCACTGACGCTAGCTGCCTGCCTGAGTGTACAGTCCCAGATCTAGACACACCACATGTAACCAGAGTGGTAGAGTATCCACTGGCATTAGCCATAAACAAATGATACTAGCGCATGGCCGTACGGCCATGCAAGCCTTTTATAGTTGCAGCTTCTTCAGGACCTTCCTAGTGGACCAATAGGAGCTGCTACAGGACCTGAGCGTGTGATCCCCGACATCCAATGAGAGGTTTTCCCTTGGGCATGCTCAGAAGGAGAAAAGCAGGACTTAATCCCTGAAGCGTCTGCTCGCCGCTGACCAGTACTGGCTACAATGGCTGAGCATGGAAGGGCAGCAGTAACCAAGCGCAGAGTATCTGCCTGAGCCAGACGCTGGGACCGACATCTACGCTGAGCAGGCTACGCTGCAGCTGGAGAAGAATGGGAGACCGCAGCGGAGGTGGTTCAAGATTCCCTCTGTGCAGCGGCGGGAACTCGACACCTAACATTATCCCCCCTCATAGGGCCCCCCTCCTTGGACCTCTCTCCGCTCGAAGGCAGCAATGAGCTGCGGCGCTTGAATGTGCTCAGCAGGCTCCCAGGACCTGTCCTCTGGGCCATAACCCATCCAATCCACCCAAAACAATAAATTTGCCACGTACCACCTTACACCCCAAGATAGCGTTCACCTTGTAATCATCCGTAGATGAACCCGATGTCCCGGCAGGTGACTCGGAAAACCGGGACATGTGTACGGGCTTTAAGAGGGACACATGAAAGGTGTCGGTGATGTCTAGGTATGGAGGAAGAGCCAGATAATAGACCACAGGGTTAACTTGTTCCAGGACCTTGAAGGGGCCCAAGTAGTGAGGTGCACACTTAGTGGACTCAACTTGCAGCCTGATGTAATGGGTGGAGAGCCACACTAAATCGCCAGAAGCAAAGGTTGGAGCGGGGCGCCGATATGCATCGGCGGAGGACCTCATTCTCTCCTTGGAGACCCGGATGGCATCCTGAGTGCGGTCCCAAATGTCACGTGCCTCCACAACCCAGTCTGACACCCTGGAGTCGGCGCAAGACGGGCATAGGCACAGGAACCCGCGGATGCTGGCTGTAGTTATGGAGGAATGGGGTCTGCCCAGTGGAGTTGGCTACAACGTTGTTCAGTGTATACTCCACCCACAGTAGCAAGGATGCCCAGTCATCCTGCCTGGCTGAAACAAAATGTCGCAGATATGTGACCAAGGTCCTGTTGGCCCTCTCTATCAACCCATTTGTCATGGGATGGTATGCTGAAGAGAGATTCAGCTCAATGCTGAGTAGACGAAAAAAGCTCTCTCCAGAACCGAGACGCAAACTGGGGACATCGGTCACTGACAATTTTGTCCGGCATACCGTGTAGGCAGAAAATGTGTTTAATAAACAATGCTGCCAGAGCCCGTGCAGAAGGTAGCCATGGAAGAGGCACCAAGTGCACCATTCTTGAAAAATGGTCGGTGATCACCCAAATAATGGTGCAGCTATGGGACTTGGGTAAGCCCACCACAAAGTCCATCCCAACCATCTCCCAGGGCCTGTCCACCACCAGCAGGGGGTAAAGTAACCCAGCTGGCCGTTGTCGAGGAGACTTATTCTTGGTGCAGGAGACACATGCCCGAATATAGTCTCTGACGTCACGGGCCATATGCGGCCACCAGTATGTCCTTGCCAGTAGCTCAGATGTCCTCTTGGTCCCAAAATGTCCACCCACCCTGGACGAGTGAGCCCAAGGGAGAACCTCTGGTCACAAATTAGATGGTATGAAAGTCTTGCTTGGGGGCACAGACTCTAGCGAAACCGGAGCCACAATTCTCAGGCTCTCAGAAGGGACAATAAGCCAAGACTCCTCCTCCTCTGATGACACTACGGAGTGAGAGAGAGCATTGGCACGAATGTTCTTCTCCCCAGAGAGAAAATGGAGGGTGAAATGGAGCCGGGAGAAGAACAGGGACCATCTAGCCTGGCGAGAAATTAGCTGCTGGGCAGTCTGTATATACACCAAATTTTTGTGGTTGGTGTAGACTTGGAAGGGAAAGTGAGCCCCCTCCAGGAGGTGTCTCCACAATGAGAAAGCCAACTTCATGGCTAGCAACGCCCTGTCCCCGATGGAATAATTCCTCTCCTCCGGTTTGAAAGTCTTGGAGAAGAAGAAGCAAGGATGCTTCCAACCTTGAGCATCCTTTTGGAAGAGGAGGCTTACCTACATCAGGGCGATGTAGGATGGGAGCGCTAGCAAAATGAGACTTAATAAAGAGGAAGGCCTTGGAGTCCTCCTCCGACCACAATTTGGGATTTGCTCCCTTCTTGGTGAGGGCTACCAAGGGAGCTACCAAAGTTGAGAAGTGAGGAATCAACTGGTGATAATAGTTAATGAACCCCATAAAGCGCTGCACCGCTTTGAGAGAATGGGGCTCTTGCCAGTCCACCACAGCCTGTAGCTTGGCAGGATCCATAGCCAAACCCTGGGCGGAGATGATACAGCCAAGGAAAGGCAAGGACTCCTGCTCAAACACACACTTCTACAACTTGGCATAGAGGGAATTTGCCCATAAGAGGTCGAAGACTTTGCAAACATCTCTCCGATGGGGGTCAATATCTGGAGAGTAGATGAGAATATCATCCAAATAGACTACGACCGAGGTGGTGAGCATATCCCGGAAGATATCGTTCACAAAATCTTGGAAAATGGCTGGGGAATTACAGAGCCCGAAGGGCATCACCAGGTATTCATAGTGCCCATCCCAGGTGTTAAAATCCGTCTTCCATTCGTCCCCCTCACGGATGCAAATCAGGTTGTAAGCACCCCGCAGATCTAGTTTAGTAAATACCCTTGCTCCTCGTAGCCTATCGAAGAGCTCAGATATCAGGGGCAGAGGGTATTTATTCTTAATGGTGATGGCATTATGACCCCTGTAGTCTATGCATTGATGTAGTTCTCCGTTCTTCTTCTGCACGAAGAAGAACCCCACCCCTGCAGGTGACACTGACTTCCTAATGAATCCTCTTGCCAGATTCTCCTGGATGTACTGAGACATTGCCTCCATCTCCGAGATAGATAACGGATAGACTGGACCCCGAGGAGGCTCAGCACCAGGCAAGAGGTCAATAGGACAGTCATAGGTGCGGTGAGGCGGAAGGGTCTCTGCAGCCCTTTTGGAGAACACGTCCACATAGGGCCAATAGTGTTTGGGGAGAGAGAAAAGATCTGTAGGTACCTCAGTAGTAGCAACCTGAACGCACTTCCAAAATTCTGCCTGTGGACCACTCTATATGTGGGGAGTGGTACTGTAGCCAAGGTATCCCAAACAGGACCTCTTCAATTCCCTCAGGAATGACGAGTAAGGAAATAATCTCCTAATGACATGGAAACATAGAAAGAGTAAATGGGATGGTCTGGTGTGTTATCTGTGAGGGCAGTGTCGACCCATTCACCACTCGTATGGTCACTGGCTTGGCGAGCATCACCAGGGGTATTGTGTGTTGTTGGACGGAGGCAGATGACATAAAATTGCCCTCCTACCCGAATCCATGCAAAGCTCTACCGTATGATTGGATGGGCCTATGGTAATTGCCCCCTTAAAGGACAGTTTGGAGGAAAACATTGCCGTGTCTACTGTACCTCCTCCTATAACCACTAGATGCTGATGTTTTCATGACCGCTGGGAACATCTGGAGGCAAGTTGTCCTGACTGACGGCAGACATGACAGACCTTGAGTGCACGAGTGGTCCGGGACTTAGATCTCGCTTCTGACACTTCCATGGCCTCATGTGACTCAGGCGCCTGGATCAGAGATTCCAAAGGTTTGGCGAAGGTGGGAGCCAGCAGAAACCTCTGCCTACACTGGGTTCACTCCAACCTTCGCTCGTTAAAACGAAGGTCTATGCGAGTTGATACCGCCATTAGCTCCTCCATTGTGATGAGAATCTCGCTAGAGGCCAAAGCGTCCTTCACATGGTCAGCCAGACCCCTCCAAAATATAGGGATGAGGGCTTTATCTGACCACTCCAGCTCAGATGCTAAAGTCCGGAAGTGGACGGCAAAATGGGTGACCATCGATGAGCCCTGAGTCAATGCCAACAGTTGGAACGCCGTATTATGGGTGACTCGAGGTCCTAAAAGACCTGTTTCAAAGTGCTCAGAACAGTGGAGCACTCTGCACCACATGATGCAACGCTCCCACAGCGGCGTAGCCCACTCCAGCGCACTGTCCAACAGGAGAGATATAATAAATCCCACCTTTGCCCGCTCTGTGGTAAAACGTGCATCCAGTCCCAGATCTAGACACACCACATGTAACCAGAGTGGTAGAGCATCCACCTGGCATTAGCCATAAACAAATGATACTAGCGCATGGCCGTGCGGCCATGCAAACCTTTTATAGTTGTAGCTTCTTCAGGACCTTCATGGTGGACAAATAGGAGCTGCTACAGGACCTGAGCATGTGACCCCCCAACCTCCAATGAGAGGTCTTCCCTTGGGCATGCTCAGAAGGATAAAAGCAGGACTTAATCCCAGAAGTGTTTGCTCGCTGCTAACCAGTACTGGCTACAATGGCTAAGCCTGGAAGGGCAGCAGTAACCAAGCGCAGAGTATCTGCCTGAGCCAGATGTCTCCACTGAGCAGGCTCCACTGCGGCTAGAGAAGAATGGGAGACCGCAGTGGAGGTGGTTCGAGATTCCCCCTGTGCAGCGGTGGGAACTCGACACCTAACAGTGCGTGTTTGAGAATTCTGAAATGTCATAGCTTTTGCTGATACTGTTCTATAATTGTAAAGCGCTGCTGAATATGTTGGCGCTATGTAAATAAAATTATTATTATTACTGTAAAACACAGCTTCTTTTCTGCAGAAAAACACTGCCAAAAATCTATATGTTAACGCAGCCTTTGGCTATAGCTACATGGCTATGTTCATACAACAGTTCATTGCGCTGCCTTGGATCCCGAGTCTTGTATTTCTACAGATAAATGCTTGAGATCTATTTTTTTTATTATTAATTGTTGCCGCTAACCACTGATCAATCCCTTTGTCAATTAGTCATCAGCGATCCTGTGTTTGCCAATTACTGGGTGTGTGCTGTTCCCATCAAAAGTAATGCTCAAAATCCTACATCCTACATTGGGATTTTCTGTCCCAACGTGATGATTTACACACTGAGGTTGGTGTGATCCTGGGAATCATACATTGCTGAATTCTGAAATTAAATTTTCAAATTTTGCATTCCTTTTCCTCTCCATGTATTGAATGCTATGTTAAGCTGCTAATTGTCCTGATAGAAAAGTTTTACATTTCATCTGTCAGCTCAGATCCATTGTTATCTATTAAGTGGCTTCCTTTTTTGACAAATTGAATGCTGCATCTGTGAGAGGCTCTTTTGTTCTTATAATTCAGTCAGCATGGAAATGATTTTCTCATTTCAGACCCTTTTCTGTCCACTCTTCATTGTGTCAATAAAATAGAGTTGTGCCCGAGCGCTCTAATCAGCTTAGAGGTCTAATTCATTGCAAGGGGTTGTTATCACTGTTTGGCTACAGGTGGGCTCTCAGAGAGGCTGGCTTCCGGGAGAGACTTATTGTATGTCTCCTGATGATTCCTTGGAGGATTTCTCATATCTAGAAGTTAAAGCAAAGGAATTCACCAGTTGTCTTTTATTGAATTTGGAGATGAAAGATGAAAGGACTATTCCACTAATTTTACTAAATTCTTAGTTTGGAATTCCATTCTATAATTATATTAATCAAGTAAATACAAATGTTTCTGTATTTCTATATCTGTCAGGCGGTTCAGCCACAGAGTACCAACAGTTATCAAGTGATTATTATTTAGCCTACATTTACTATCAGTAGCCAGGTATCCTTGGACAACATTTCATAAATATCAAAAACGGAGAACGCTCTCTGTAAGATCTTGTGTCCGCTACCAATTTCTCCACATCCAAGAAAAATGGACCAATTATTCTGATCAGAATTTGATTGGAATTTGATCAGAGTGGGATCAGCTTTTCTCGTACATGGAGAGAAAAAAGTTTGTCCACCTTCTCCATTCAGTCAGTCTGTGAAAATCGGAACGCACTGGGATATCATAGGAGTGTGGTCCGAATGTTTTCACGGACCCATAGACCTGCATTGCAGATTTTGATTTTACACCCACCCCTCCAATCAAAATTGGACCTGTCGCTGATTTTTTCCGCACACTACTCGGTCTGAAGAAAAAATCAGCCCCACAGGACTATAAGCATCTGGTAAAGGAAAAGGCTACTTTTAAAATATTGTGTGCTTCAGATCTCTATTTGTTAAGTTCTGTAATCTATAATAATATTACAGAATATTGTTAAAGGGAAATTGCCACATCCAGAAACGATATTTACCTGCATGAATAGGGTTAATCTGGATGTAAATAACATTTAAAGCACATGTAGCTGCCTTAATGGAGCAGAAGGGAGAAAAGTTTTATTCTTCCTGCAGGGCTCACTTCCAATCAATCAATGCTCAATACACTGTGAGTGCCGCTGCAATCACTTCTATGCCCAGCACATTTATTGACAGCCTGCTATGCAGTGTGTGCACAGAACAAGCTGTCAATCAAGTACCTGGGAGTTGATCACAGCGCGCTCACTGTGTAGTGAGGGGTGACTGTAACCTCTCTGTGCGCAGCCCCAAAGACTGAAAGTGAGCATCTTCAGGAAGAGTAAAATTTAATTTTCTCCCAGTAACCCCCGTTCCTGTAAACCAGCTACGTGGGACATATACCCTGTTTAGCAGCAGACTAACCCTATACCTACAGCTAAATAGCATTTCTGTATGTGGCAAGGTCCATATACAATAAATGCAAGTGTTATCAAAAAGTACATGTCAATTGCATTTTATTATTGAGTTGTTTGAAGCAAACAACATTATTCTTAAAGGAATTAAACCTTGATAATACCACCATTAACCCATTACTTGGCAAATTAAAATTTTTACAAGTAAGGATTTTTCAGAAAAGGGCGTCCCAATATTCAATTAAAAATGACAATGACATGATTTCCTATTTTGAAAACATTCGTTTTACAAACGCAACACAAAAAATTGGACCTAATTATAAAAATTATAAAATCTTAGTTGCTAGAAGCTAAAGATTAGGCGTCCCAAAAAAAGGACATTGGTAGATAATGGGTTAATATTTAATACAGATCTACATATTTACAGAGACATTCTTATATTGACTAGTACTTAACCCTCTCCATGGAGTTGATTAATTCTTGAATGACTTATTCCGCTGGAAAATGTAAAAGTGACAACTGTTGAAACTAAATTTCCACAATTTATTTAGTCTGTGAGTCATTAATTCTTTACATTGAATGTTCTTCTTTCTACATCTATACCAATACATGATTGTGCCTGAGAATGGTAACTACAAGTAAAACATTTGGTTTACATATTACATCACAATCCAAAAAAAACACAATTTGAAAAAGGAAATTACAGTCTTAATTAAGGAAGCATAAATTAAAGGGGTGGGACAGTTGTCAGATGAAAGGACACAACCTGTACATTTTGATACAGAGATGGTGTAAGGAAGTGAAGATAAGGTAAGAAGGAAATAGTAATGCACGGAAGGTCACTGACCTTATTAGATCTTAAATTAAGTTTGTTCAAAATCCATTACCTGGAATCACATCAATTGGTCACTTTCTACAGGGAAATGAAGAATGGAAAAATCTTTACTCTTGTATACATGAGAATGCTATATATAGTATATATATACACTGCTCAAAAAAATAAAGGGAACACTAAAATCCCACATCCTAGATATCACTGAATGAAATATTCCAGTCATAAATCTACATTCATTACATAGTGGAATGTGTTGAGAACAATAAAACCTAAAAATTATCAATGTAAATCACAACTAATATCCCACGGAGGTCTGGAGTTGGAATAATGCTCAAAATCAAAGTGGAAAATTAAGTTACAGGCTCATCCAACTTCAGTGGACATGCCTCAAGACAAGGGAATGAACCTCATTAAAAACAACAAGAACCAAACTTTTGTACTGGAAAATATTCTCTCTCCTCCTGGACTCACCCAGAACTTGGAATATTGCTACAGACTTCTGGGAGAAGTCCATGTTATTATTATTATTGTTATTTATTGTTATAGCGCCATTTATTCCATGGCGCTTTACATGTGAGGAGGAGTATACATAATAAAAACAAGTACAATAATCTTAAACAATACAAGTCATAACTGGTACAGGAGAAGAAAGGACCCTGCCCGCGAAGGCTGACAATCTACAAGGGATGGGTGAGAATACAGTAGGTGAGGATAGAGCCGGTCATGCAGCGGTTTGGTTGATCGGTGGTTACTGCAGGTTGTAGGCTTGTCGGAAGAGGTGGGTCTTCAGGTTCTTTTTGAAGGTTTCGATGGTAGGCGAGAGTCTGATGTGTTGTGGTAAAGGGTTCCAGAGTAGGGGTGATGCGTGAGAGAAATCTTGTATGCGATTGTGGGAAGAGGAGATAAGAGGGGAGTAGAGAAGGAGATCTTGTGAGGATCGGAGGTTGCGTGTAGGTAAGTACCGGGAGACGAGGTCACAGATGTATGGAGGAGACAGGTTGTGGATGGCTTTGTACGTCATGGTTAGGGTTTTGTAGTGGAGTCTCTGGGCAATGGGGAGCCAGTGAAGGGATTGACAGAAGGGAGAGGCCAGGGAATAGCGGGGGGACAGGTGGATTAGTCGGGCAGCAGAGTTTAGAATAGATTGGAGGGGTGCGAAAGTGTTAGAGGGGAGGTCACAGAGCAGGAGGTTGCAGTAGTCAAGGGAAGAGATGATGAGGGCATGGACTAGGGTTTTTGCAGATTCTTGGTTGAGGAATGAACGGATTCATGAAATATTTTGTTCAGTATGTTCAGCAAGTAAGGAAAAGTACAGCTGATTAGGGCACTCAGACGAAGACAGACATTTGTTTTAGATAGAAAAGAAACCTCTTCACTTGGTCATTATCTCCTCACAAAGCTTTTTAGCTGTAAATCCGCCTTCATCAGGTGATCCTGAGGTGATCATGTTCAGCAAGTAGCACCAGACACTAACTTTCTGGTGTGAACCTTCGAACTTTTAAGTTCTGGTTCGTTCATCTCTATTCACAAGCATCTTGCATTGGCATGTTCTGGAGATTCCTTATGATTTTAACTATTCGGACTGATTTGAAAAAAGGTGAAATGGTACATTTTTCTCTGCAAATTTGAACTAGAAAATCAAGCCCCTAACCATACAATCTGCCTTTACAAGCATTTGTGAAAAAATGGGTTGTTCTAAAGAAATTACTGAATTTGAGCAAGGCTCCATCATTGTAACAGATGCCACATTTCTTCCCTCCTAAATGTCCCACAATCAACTCTGAGTGGTATTATTGAGGTGGAAGCGTTTAGGATCCAAAGTGTTGTACAGTGGGGTTGCCGAGTTCTGAGGCGCACAGTGGATAAAAGTTGCCTTTTCTTTGCTAACTCAATAACTGAAGAGATCCAAACCATTATTGTAAGGTAGGGTATGCCTGAACTCATAATCCCGAAGCCATGTAAAATTCTATATATGCACCATGTAGTAAAATACTTGATGTACTAATAACTGTATTTTTGTGTTTGGAAAACTGTAAATCTGAGTAATTGACTTTCACAGAGCTTTTATAACTTCACATTTAATGTAAGCATATTGTGACTATAAGATGTGTTTGCTGATCAGTAATGGCAGAGTATATCCTCCGCTCCAAAAGCCAGGCACTAACGTGAAGTGCTAAGTGTAGCTGAGCATCAGCAGGAACAACAGAGCTGCCACAAGTCATTAGATGGTTTGTAATATTACTATCCCCTTCTCACTCACCACTGTAAAACATTTTACTGGGATAACAAGGCAGAGGGTAATACAAAACATGCCAGGAAAGAGAGAGGAGGAGAGGTCTAAGCCATGTACAGGAAACAAATGTGATCAATTACCCAAGTGTGGAGCTAACAGATACCTTATCTTTGGGCTTCTTGAAATAAGAATTTGATTGTTACCAAATGTGTCCAGGAGCTAAGCGAGGAGAACACTTTCATTCTAGTTTTACTGAAACAAAATGAATCTTAACCGATTTCTCAAATGACTGAAGAAGTCACATCACAGGATTAGGATGAATGATACATCGAGGATAAAATTATTCTGATTTGTTGAGCCTGGCTGAGAACAAAATGAAATTGGAAAGTATTTATGGAGGACATTTATTACATGCAGGGGATAGACCTAGATGGATCTTAAATATTTTCATATTGATGATAATCTCGTTAAAGTTAAAGGAAACCATGTGTGCTGCACTTGGTCGATTAAAGTCCAATGTTCTACACTTGATTTATTCTTAAGGATTAATTTTAGCTTATTAAGGGCCATCATTGCTGGACACATCTCTAAATGCTATCAGTTCCATTATTTGTATTATCTTTGTACAATCTCCTTAACCCCCTCATATATAGCAGCTTATTTCAAAATCAAAGTACAGTAAAAAAAAGACATCAAAGACAATCCATAATAATATGCTGGCAAAAAAAAAGTATTAAATTATCTTTCTCTTAAAGGAAGTTCAGATTAAATTGCAGTTTTGTGACAGAAGGAAGTGTTTGAGTATGCAAATGTCTGCATTATTAGAGTGAGGGCAAAGAAAACCATTATTGAAAGGAATCTGTCACCAGGTTTTTGCTATGTAATCTGAGGACAACATGAGGTAGGGGCTGAGACAAAGATTTCAGGAAAGTATCATGTATTAGGCTGTGTTGTTGTTATAATGCAATGAATGTTTAATCACCAGGAGCTTATCACTGCCCTGACTGATGCTCATGTGAATTTTGGTCTGTCCACGCCCCTTTCTCTGATAAGCAGCTTACTGTCAATATACAATATACACAAAAGGCTGCGGTGTGGGTGGGGGGAGCTTTCTGATATCTTCATTTCTGATA
Source organism: Ranitomeya imitator (assembly GCF_032444005.1). NCBI lineage: Eukaryota > Metazoa > Chordata > Amphibia > Anura > Dendrobatidae > Ranitomeya > Ranitomeya imitator. The sequence goes on from NC_091286.1 coordinate 477,887,171, forward strand.
TCTGATGTAAAAACTCTGATTGTGTCACAACTACTTCATCCAGTAAACTAAGTGATACATCACTGGAATCAGGGTCTGTTTTCCTACATTATGCTGCTCTCAGATGAGATAGAAAAAACCTGATGACAGATTTCCTTTAAAGTGATTGTCTAGTCATATGATATTGATTAAATATCCCTAAATAGATAAAAGATATTGGATGTTTGGGAATCAGACAACAGGAACCCCCATGATCAACTATTGTTACCTATGAAGATGGCAGCTGAAAGTAGACATTTGATGAAGTAGAACTGCACAGCCCGATTCAATGAACAGCGGCCCCAGTCGAGTACTGCAGATCTACTTCTGATGCCAATCAATGTGTATTGTAAAGAGAATGTCCAGCACAGCCTCAAGGGGAGGTGCGTAAGAGTAGGTTCCCAAACCTTAATAAGTAAAATAGTGTATAACTTAGCACACTCCAATGGATGTGATGCAAAAGGGGTATTTAATGCAATACATACAGTAGTCACAAACGTTTCGGTCTGCAAGGACCTTCATCAGTGTGCTAAAGATAGCAAGGCTAGGAATGGGTGTATATGGAAAAGACCTATTTAGAACCGTTTGCATCAGTATAGGAGTAAAGGGATAAGAATGCTGGTGATGATAAGGAAGGCCATGTAATGGCCAATCAAGGACACAGAATAGCTGCAAAATAGAATAGAAGCAAAGAGGCAGAGATGCGGTATCCACCGCAAGTCAATGACATTGATTGGCCATTACACGGCCTTCCTTATCATCATCAGCATTCTTATCCCTTTAGTCCTATACTGATGCAAATGTTTCTAAATAGGTCTTTTCCATATACCCCCATTCCTAGCCTTGCTATCATTAGCACACTGATGAAGGTCCTTGCAGACCGAAACGTTTGTGACTACTGTAAGTATTGCATTAAATACCCCTTTTGCATCACATCCATTGGAGTGTGCTAAGTTATACACTATTTTAATCAATGTGTATTGGCTGCTGCCGAGAATTGCAGATCAGCTCCTCTTCCTTTTAATTAATATTTAGATGCCACCGCCATCAGAGATAATATTAGCTGATCAGTGGCTGTGAGGGGTGTTGGACCCCCACAAATGTGAAATTGATGATCTATAAAAAGATATAACATCAATATCATATGTCCAGAGAACCCATTTAAAACTATTCATTATGAATTCACTAGGAAAAAACCTATTCATACAATACAAGGTCCAATAAATAACATTTAAATATGGAATATGATTTTTGTACTTTACAGTAATGTCAATTGCCAATTTTTGGGTATATAGTGCTGGTTATATATTTTCAAAGTTATATTTTCCACATAGAATGTTGACCAGGTGGATTCATTGCAGAATGAATAACACATTTTAACTGGTTCTCTGTTACTGCTATAAAACTGGATTCAGAACCAGCATATAAAACATAATTTTTCCTCCTGAAATAGTGAACAAGTTTTCATCTGTATTGTGGTTCATTTGACCATTTTCATTTCTGTATGTCATCTGTATTTTACATTCACAATGTATAAAATAATAACATTTCCTACATAATCTTTGCAATAGATCAGTTAAAAAATGAATGCCATACGGATGGTGTGCATGTGGCATTGGTTTTTCTTACGTAACAATGTGAGTTTTTCTGGGTGAGTCTTTTTTGGAAGAATGGAAAAGACTAGTTCATGTTACTTTAATTTACTCTGATCATGCGAAAAAAAGCTCATTGGAACTGGTCCACTAACTTACTGTACATTTGTCTGTATGCTATCTGTTTTGCACAGGGACAGCAAACAAATAAAAAAAAACAACCTTAACCCCAACTTGCACTATTACACATATTTACATAGTAAAGTTACATACCGTATATACTCATGTATAAGCCAAGTTTTTCAGCACATTTTTTTGTGCTGAAAATGCCCCCCTCGGCTTATACACGAGTTAATTGTCCCAGAAAGCCAGTAGGGGAGGGGGAGCGGCAGAACAGCAGGTCACAGAGGCAGGAGCTGGCGCCTGTGGCTAAAGCCTGTGCCGCTGCTAAAGAGAAATGAATATTCATTTCTCTGTAGCGCACAGTGACACCCACAGCCGCTGACTTCCAGAAGACATCCTACTCACCCTCCAGCATGCCCTCACAGCATCTCGTTTGTCCCGGCACCCTCACAGCATCTCGTTGGTTCTGGCTTCCAGCAGCTCTTCCTGTGCTGAGCGATGATGTGGCACTGCTCATTAAGGTAATGAATATGCATGCGTCTCCACTCCCATAGTTGTGGAGGGAATATTCATTACCTTAATGAGCGGGCCACGTGATTGCTCAGCACAGGAAGAGCTGCTAGTGCCGGAAAGAGTGCCGGAAAGAGGTTTTTTTGTAATAGGAAGCATGCATACCAGGACAGCTACAGAAGAGCCACGCATACCAGGACAGCTATGGGGGGAGCCACGCATACCAGGACAGGTATGGGGGGAGCCACACATACCAGGACAGCTATGGGGGGAGCCACGCATACCAGGACAGCTACGGTGGGAGCCACACATACTAGGACAGGATGGGGGAGCAACGCATACCAGGACAGCGAAGGGGGGTGTCATGCATATCAGGATAGGATGGGGGAGCCATGCATACCAGGAGAGCGACGGGGGAGCCACGCATACCAGGACAGGGATGAGGGGAGAATTCATACCCAGCTTATACTCGAGTCAATAAGCTTAACCAGTATTTCGTGGCAAAATTAGGTGACTTCAGCCCATCAAGTTTAACCTTTCTCCACCAATTATACATTTTTGTCACTAAATTATCTATAACCCACAATGTTATGTGTATCGAGGAAATCATCAAACCACTTTTAAAAAGCTGTTATAGTGTCTGCCTTTATTACCTCTTGTGGTAGGGCACTCCACAGCCTGACTGCTCTAACTGTAAAAAACCCTTTCCTATTTAGCCACCGGAATCACCTTTCTAACACCCGTAATGAGTGGCCTCTGGTTCTTAGCATGGTCTTTGCAAGGAATAAATTGTGTGCCAGTCCTTTGTACTGACCACACATGTATTTATTCATATAAATGAGATCACCTCTGAGATGCTGAGTGCAAGTGTATGGAACAAACCCACCCACTCCATACAGAATGTGTGCTGGCTTTAATATACAGCTGTCACTTGCTTTTTACAGTAGCTTTGATTACTGCTGTTAAACCTTTTCATTTTGCACAGGGCCACATTTTGCCTAAACCAGCCTTGATTGCAGATGAGGGTGTTAGGGCTAGCGGAACGCACTGAGTATAGATAGGTAGCTACAATGTGCGTTCGCAGCCTGGGATCCACCTTGCAGAGATATCTGCTGCAAAGTAACGGCGCATAACCTCTGAGCTTTCATATGGGTTAAGCTTCACCCCGTGTGAACTGAAAGTGATCTCTGTTGACTCACAGAGTCGCGCTGTACACAAAACTATTACCCTAACTAAGGGTTGTGTTTGCTCTGGAACTCTTCTGTGCTAACCGCACACATGAAGGCACCAGATGCTAAGCCAAGGCTAATTGCCCCAACTGATGCTAGCTGCCTGCCTCAGTGTACAGTCCCAAAGCTACAGCCTCAAACCACATATGAATAGAGTGGTATAGTATCCACTGGCATAAGCCAACACATTTGATACTAGCGCATAGCCATGCGGCCATGCAAAACTTTTATAGTTGCAGCTCTACAGGACCTTCCTGGTGGACCAATAGGAGCTGCAACAGGGCCTGAGCATTTAGCCCCCGATCTCCAATGAGAGGTCCTTCCGTGGCCATGCTCAGTGCATGAAAAGCAGGACTTAGTCCCAGAAAAGCCTGCTCGCCGCTTACCAGTGCTGGCTACAAGGGCAGAGCCTGGAAAGCCAACAGTAACAATTCGCACACTATCAGGCTGAGCCAGACGCTGGGACCGACGTCTCCGCTGAGCAAGTTCCACTGCGGCTGGAGGAGAATGGGAGACTGCAGCAGACATGGTTCGAGACTCCCCCTGTGCAGCGGCGGGAACTCAACACCTAACAGAGGGTATTACATTTTTATGTATTTTATTATTTTATTAAAGCGTTTTCATTTTATTCTTCAATTATAGCTTGCCTTACCAAAAAAATATTTCTGCATAATTGCAACCTATGCGGAGAAGTTAGATAGATTGAGAACAAAGGACTAACCAGTGTATTGTTTTGACTCACAAGTTATTGTAATGATAGAAGTCAGTTTCACAGAAGCTGCATAAATAAATCGCATGTGCTTGATTGTCAAATACGATTCACTCTATTTTTTTTAAATTGCACTGTATGGATTTAGAAGCCATTTTCATAAAAGTCAAATCACTGCAACTGTGCTTCCCCCTGTTTTAAATATGTTTTATACTTACAGTATATTATCATAGATCTGCAATAGGGTACTTTCCTCTACATTTATGACACAACTATATATAGTAAAAACAATCTATACATAAAATACAAAAAAATCCAGTTCTCTTATATAAGAACTGAAGATCAAGGGTCTTTTATTTCATCTATAGTGGTTACTACAGCACAAGTTCCCTGTAGAATTTCATCAGCATGTGATACAGTTTATCACAAATGTTGGCAGAGACATCACATAACCCAAAGATGCCTTAGAAGTTCTGAAACTAGATTTGGCATTACTGGCAATAATCTTGTTGGTCCATATTGGAGAACTTTCACCTTCCAAATTCCCAAGAAACACACTGATCATAATTATTTATCTATTTAAAACACTGTCTTAAAATGTGTTTCCCAGCAAAACATATTTCTATACTGGAAAGTAACAGTGTACGTACTTGAAAAACGCAAATTACGGGGCAGTTTAGTATATTGCCCATTATTTTCCCCTTTTTTCTCCCTTTGAGATAGAAAGAAATAGCAATCTACGGTATTTTGGGGCTTTCAGTTTTGGTTTTAGAATATCATGTTTTCTGATCTATGGTAGAGGAACGTTTTGATAATCTTCTACACCAAAATCATGTAGTATAGACTAATTTACACAAATAATTAATGACAAGATGTGTTCACGTGAAAAATTACATTTTAAAAGCACCTGTCACTAGCCATATATATGTAAATGTTTTACCTGGTCTAAATCTGGCGTTGTTTTTCTTTTTGTTCCTGCACCTCTCTATTCCTAAGATAGGCCTCTCTTCCCTTTATGTAAATCTAATCATATTAGTCAAGGGGGTGTGGTCCTCATCTAGTCTCTGTGTCTTCATGAGGACCACACCTCCCTGGCTAATAAGACTAGATTTACATACAATGAACAAGGGACAATATCTTAGGAGCAGAAAGCCATGGGAACAAAAAAATTGACATCAGATTCAGAAGAACACCGCCATTTAGACGAGATAAAGCCACATCTTAATATTGGTGGGTCTTCTTTCTGAATAATTTGTAATTAGAAACTGTCAGGTACACACTTCTCAGCACTTGACAAGGGATACGTCTGCAAGGTTTAATTTATCTCCTCTCACTCAATTGAGCATTCAACCTCTATTATAGACTATAAAGTGAGTATAAATCACACCCGGCCCAGTCCATTCACCCCAGCAATACAATACGCTGCTAGCACTCATCAGGGACACGGGGTGATGAGTCCCCAAAAAATGCTACTGTCTGACAATCAAAAACTTATTAAAATTTATGTTTTCATATAAAAAAAACACTGCTTACAAGAAAAGATAAAAAATAAAAATAAAATGACATACACATATGTAAGACAGTTATAAAATAAAAAGTGAGAAACAACAAAAATACCTAAACATTTCCATCTAAAGTTATTATTCTGTTTCTTTTGGGAGAAATGAATTATGCATCACAACCAACAACAGTTGACCCTCACATGTGAACACCTTTTCATTGTGTAACCAATCTTCTTATACACCTGGTCCTTCACTCACATTTCCAGGATAACCTAGATTTTAATATTAAAATTGCTGGTCTGGGACTGGACTGTGGGATAATTTAGGGGCAAGAAACTTACATTTTAAATACTCTTCTCCCCTCTATATAGTAAATGAGAAATATCCAGCCTCGCTACAATGACTACCTGCCCACTCTTTGAAGCTTGGCTCTCCAGGCTAAGGTGCGAAGGTGTCACGATCAACACCTCCTTATTTTCAGTACAAAATCAAACCCTTGATTCTCGGTTCCTGTAATCAAAATTCCTAAAGTTTATGCCCTTTGCCTAAAGACAGTCCTGTGGATGCAGACTTAACTAGAATTAATTTACTGATGCTATACATTCCCATTACATTATACATTCCCATTACCCCTCCCCTTTTGTGCATGTGAGATTGGATAACTTATTTAACATCTCTATAGCACATCTGTGCTCAGGGTTATACTTTGCAAAGTCAAAGGACTAGTCACCAAGACCAATAACAGATTGTTCTCTCCCTTGTTAGGCATATTGCAGATGAGCAAAACACAGGACTGAGAGTGAATCCATGGATGTTCGGGTTTGCTGGGTTCAATGAAGATATAGTAAAAAGTTTGTTTCAGGTCAGAACTTGACCTCAATCTTGACCCGGGACCCGAATCCAATAGAAGTCAATAGAGACACAGACTTCTGTGCTTTAAAATGGTTATAAAATGGTCATAGTGAGTTCTAGTGGGCTTCAAAAGTAAGCTAAATGGGGGTAAGAGCAAGACATTTGCCCTGCAAAAAATGTGAAAATAGGGAAATGACTTAAAGGGTTTATGTCACAATAGCAATCAAAACTTCCAATCCAGCTAAAAAATTCTCCCAGATAGAATAGGGCACAATACCCATACATTAGCAGCTTACAAATTTCACCTACAGATCATGGTACAGAGTACCCCATTTGTCACAGTACCCCCTAAGAAATAGCTTACAAATTTCACCCACAGACCATGGGGCAAAGTAGCCCCTAAGAAGCAGCTTCCAAGTTTCACCCACAGATCATAGGGCAGAGTACCTCTAAGAAGCAGCTTACAATTTCACCCACAGACCATGGGGCAGTGTAGCCCCTAAGAAGCAGCCTACAAATTTCACTCACAGACCATGGAGCAGAGTACCCATAATTAGCAGCTTACAAATTTCACCCACAGACCATGGGGCCAAGTTTCCCCTCAGAAGCAGCTAACATATTTCACCCAAAAAGCTTGGGTCAGGGTACTCCCATAGCTCCAAATTGTCTCCAAATTCTGTCTATGAAAAGCTTGTAATATGACCTTGGATCGAACTGGTGGTCGACAGCAAGGCTTGCTACAGGAATTTGAGCAAAAAATTGCACCTACGGAGCATGTTTCCAAATTTCCACCACAGAAACTGGTAACAAATTTAACACCCAGACAATGGCCTACAGTACCCCCACAGACAGGGTTGCAGAGTGCACACAGAGGCTTTCGGCAAACTACTCCTACCAGGGACCAACACAAACAGCTCGAGGCCCCTGTGCAAGAAATGTGTCTGGGCCCTCACCTTTTATGCGACAAAGGTCTATCTATCTATCTATCTACTTATTTATTTATATATAGCCACACACACATATATTTATACTACCGTTCAAAAGTTTAGGGTCACCCAGACAATTATGTGTTTTCCATGAAAAGTCATGCTTTTATTAATCAAATGAGTTGCCAAATGAATTTAAAATCTAGTTCAGACATTGACAAGGTTCGAAAAAAAGATGTTTATTTGAAATAATAATTTTCTCCTTCAAACTTTGCTTTTGTCAAAGAATGCTAACTTTGCAGCAATTACAGCATTGCAGCAGTTAATTTGCTGAGGTAATCTGGAGAAATTTCACCCCATGCTTCCAGAAGCCGCTCCCACAAGTTGGTTTGGCTTGATAGGCACTTTTTGTGTACCGTACGGTCAAGCTGCTCCTACAACAGCTCAATGGGGTTGAGATCTGGTGACTGCGCTGGCCACTCCATTACAGATAGAATGCCAGCTGCCTGCTTCTACCCTAAATAGTTCTTGCATAAATTGGAGGTGTGCTTTGGGTCATTGTCCTGTTGTAGGATGAAATTGGCTCCAATCAAGCACTGTCCACAGGGTATGGCATGGCATTGCAAAATGGAGTGATAGCCTTCCTTATTCAATTTCCCTATTACCTTGTAGAAATCTCCCACTTTACCAGCATCAAAGCAACCCCAGACCATCACATTACCTCCACCATGCTTGACAGATGGCGTCAGACACTCTTCCAGCATCTTTTCAGTTGTTCTGCGTCTCACAAATGTTCTTCTGTGTGATCCAGTCACCTCAAACTTGGATTTGTCTGTCCATAACACTTTTTTCCAATCTTCCTCTGTCCAATGTCTGTGTTCTTTTGCCCATATTAACATTTTCCTTTTATTAGCCAGTCTCAGACGTGGCTTTTTCTTTGCCACTCTGCCCTGAAGGCCCTGTAGAAGTTGACACTGGCATTTTGCGTGTACTATTTAATGAAGCTGCCGGTTGAGGACCTGTGAGGCCTCGATTTCTCAAACTACAGACTCTAATGTACTTGTCTTGTTGCTCAGTTGTGCAGCGGGGCCTCCCACTTTCTACTCTGGTCACAGCTTGTTTTGCTCTCCTCTAAAGGGAGTAGTACACAACGTTGTAAGAAATCTTCCGTTTCTTGGCGATTTTTCGCATGGAATAGCCTTCATTTCAAAGAACAAGAATAGACTACTGAGTTTCACATGAAAGTTCTTTTCTTCTGGCCATTTTGAGAGTTTAATGGAACCAACAAATGTAATGCTCCAGATTCTCAACTAACTCAAAGAAAGATCAGGTTTATAGGTTCTCTAATTAGCCAAACTGTTTTCAGCTGTGCTAACATACTTTCAGAAGGGTTTTCAAGGGTATTCTAACCATCCACTAGCCTTCTTACACAGTTAGCAAACCATAAGAACACTGGAGTGATGGTTGTTGGAAATAGGCCTCTATACACCTATGAAGATATTGCATTACAAAACAGATGTTTGCAGCTAGAATAGTCATTTAACAAATTAACAATGTATAGAGTGTATTTCCGAATCATTTAATGTTAGCTTCACTGGAAAAAACTGTGCTTTTCTTTAAAAAATAAGGAAATTTCTAAGTGACCCTAAACTTTTGAATGGTAGTGTATACACATTGCTCAAAAAAATAAAGGGAACACTTAAACATCACAATGTAACTACAAGTCAATCATACTTCTGTGAAATCAACCCATCGAGTTATGAAGCAACATTGATTGTGAATCAATTTCCCCTGCTGTTGTGCAAGTGTAACAGACAACAGTTAGAAATGATAGGCAATTAGCAAGACAACCCCTATAAAGGAGTGGTTTTACAGGGGGTGACCACAGACCATTTCTCAGTTCTCATCCTTTTTTGTCTGTTTTTGTCACTTTTGCATTTTGTCATTGCTCTCACCCCTAGAGGTCCTGTACAGTAACATGAGGCATTGTCTACAACCCACACAAGTTGCTCAGGTAGTGCAGCTCATCGAGGATGGCACATCAATGCAAGCTGTGGCAAGAAGGGTAGCTGTGTCTGTCATCACAGTATCCAGAGCATGGAGCAAATACCAGGAGACAGGCCAGTACACCAGGAGACATGGAGGGGGGCGTAGGAGGGCAACAACCCAGCAGCAGTATTGCTACCTCCTTCTTTGTGCAAGGAGGAACAGGAGGAACAGTGCCAGAGCCCTGCAAAATGACCTATAGCAGGCCACTAACACCCATGCATCTGCTCAAACTGTCAGAAACAGACTCCATCAGGGTGTTATGAGGGCCTGATGTCCACAAGTGGGTGTTGTACTTACAGCCCAATACCATGCAGGACAATTGCCATTTGCCAGAGAACACCAAGCTTGGCAGATTCGACACTTGTGCTCTGTGGTCTTCACAGATGAGAGCAGGTTCACACGGAGCACATGTGACAGATGTGAGAGAGTCTGGAGATGCCATGGAGAGCGTTCTGCTGCCTGTAACATCCTTCAGCATGACCAACTTGGCAGTGAGTCAGGAATGGTGTGGGGAGGCTTTTCTTTGGAGAGCCGCACAGCCCTCTATGAGCTAGCCTGAGGTACCCCGACTGCCAGTTGGTACCAGGATCAGATCCTAAGACCCCTTGTGAGACAATATGCAGGTGCAGTGGGCCCTGGGTTCCTTCTGATGAATGATAATTCTAGGCCTCATGTGGCTGAAGTGTGTCATCAGTTCCTGCATGATGAAGGCATTGAAGCTATGGACTGGCCTGCCTGTTCCCCAGCATTGAATCCAATCAAGCACATCTGGGTCACCATGTCTCATTCCATCCACCAACACCGCATTGCACCAAAGACTGTACAGGAGTTGACTGATGCCTGAATCCTGGTCTGGGAGGAGATCTCTCAGGATAACATATTTTCCTTGTCTTGAGGCATTTACACTGAAGTTGGATCAGCCTGAAATTTGATTTTCCACTTTGATTTTGAGCATCATTCCAACTCCAGACCTCCATGGGATATTAGTTGTGATTTACATTCATCATTTTTAGGTTTTATTGTTCTCAACACATTCCACTATGTAATGAATAAAGATTTGCAACTGGAATATTTCATTTAGTGATATGTAGGATGTGGATTTTAGTGTTCAATTTTTTGAGTAGTGTATAGTACATAGTCTCCTTTTTTATGTATATTGCCATCCCTTATTATACAGTGCCCTCTCTTGTTATGTGCAGTACCGTCCCTTACATATTGGATTATATAGAGCCCTGTTTTTTATTACATACTGTCTTGTTAGCTGTATAATGCAATGATGGCTGATGGAGCATGGGAAAGCTTCTTTTCTAATGGAGGAGCTGATGGACTGGTCATCTGGGCACCGGCTCCTCCATCAGCAGTCATTTTATATCTAAAACGAGAGGGGACTATTTAATAAAAGAGGGTGCTATGGATAACAAAATTAACAAGAATACACTATGTAAGAGACAGTACGGTACATAACAGCAGAGGAAGCTATATAATAAGGGATGGCACCATATATAACAAGAGAGCATGGTCCGTAATAAGGGATGATGTTATACATGATAAAAGAGGAAACTATGTAACTTAGGGTGGTGTTATACAGAATTAGTGAGTAAACTATATACTAAGGGACTGTGTTATACATAATAAGTACATACACTCTATACTAAGGGACTGTGTTAGACATGATAAGCTATAATAATGTCTTCCTCCACCTCCCCTGTTCCTAAGTCCGTTATAAGTCCCCCTTCCTTCCATCCCAATCCCCCACACCCCTCATTGTCCTCCTCCCCTGCATCCCATTATTGTCTTCTCCCCCACCCCATAATTACCCTCTTCACCATCTCCATCATTGCCCTCTTCACCACCACTATCATTGCTTTCTCCCCCACCAACCCATATCATTGCCCATTCCACCACCTCCATCATTTCCTCCTCCCCCACGACCCCCTTCATTGTCTTTTACCACACCACTCCCATCATTGCCCATTTCACCACCTCCATCATTTCTTCCTCCACCACCACCCCTATTATTGCCCTTTCCACCATCACCATCATTGTTCTTTCCACCACCTCCATCATCGCTTTTTCCCCCACTACCCTATCATTGCCCTTTCCACCACCTCTATCATTTTCTCCTCCCCCACCACCCCCATTATTGTCATTTCCACCACCACCATCATTGTCCTTTCCACCACCATCATTGCATTCTCCCCCACTATCCCCATCATTGTTCTTTCCACCACCTCCATCATTGCTTTTTCCCCCACCACTCCATCATTGTCCTTTCCACTACCTCCCTCATTGCTTTCTCCCCTACCACTCCCATCATTGCACTCTCCATCAGCCCCATCATTGCCCTTTCCATCAACTCCATCACAGCCTTCTCCTCTACCACCCCATCATTGCCTCCTTCCCTTCCACTCCTATCATTGTCTTTTCCACTACCACCAACACTGCCTTCTCCCCACCTCATCATTGCCTTCTCCCCCACCACCCCATCATTGCCCATTCCACCATCTCCATCATTTCTTCCTCCCCCACCATCCCCATCATTGCCCTTTGCACCACCACCATCCTTGTCCTTTCCACCACCACCATCCTTGCTCATTGCACCACCTCCATCATTTCCTCCCCTTCCACCACCATCATTTTCCTTTCTAAAACCACCATCCTTGCCCATTCCACCACCTCCATCATTTTCTCCCGCTCCACCACCATTATTGTCCTTTCCATCACCACCATCCTTGCCCATTCCACCACCTCCATCATTTCCTCCTCCCTCCACTCCCCATTATTGCCCTTTCCACCACCTCCATCATTGCCTTCTGCCCCACCATCATTGACCATTCCACCACCTTCATCATTTCCTCCTCCTCCACCATCCCCATCCTTGCCCATTCCACCACTTCCATCATTTCCTCCTCCTCCTCCACATCCCCATCATTGCCCTCTCCATCACCCTATCATTGCCTTCTTCCCATCAGCCCCATCATTGCCCTCTCCTCCCCTACATGCACACAGACATGCACAGCACCATTCACCTCTCTGCACATTCCCCCGCAGCGTTACACACACTCACACACACCAGCATCACCGTAGCCTTCCTCTCTGGCACAGCCGGTCGCTGAATGATGACGTCATCCTGTGGCGCTGCTGTCTATGTGAGAGGAAGTGCGGGCAGGAAGCAGGATAGATCACTGTAGCTCCACTGCTATTTTCTCTTGTAGGTAGTGGAGCTGCAGGGATCTCTCCCTGCCCACCGCACATGAGGGCATTCTGGTCAGGGCCCCCCTGGAGCCTCGGGGGGCCCGATAAACAGGCCAGATTGCCCTCATTATTAGCCACCTTGCAGTGGCCCCCCTCCACCTCCGGGCCCTGGTGCATCCACACAGGCTGCACATGCGGTATGTCCGCCCATGACTCCCACAGATATGGGTTGAAGAATACACCTTGGACTCTTTGGTACAATTTTATGACAGACATGGTTGCCTAAAAGTAGAAAAACGTTTTGACACACACATCACTCCCACTGACTCATAGAGAGTGTTTTCATAAAACTGCGCACATGCAAAACCTAATACTGTTCCTCAATATAGCTGCGTCCTGTCCCTACGCTAAGGCAAGAAGAAATAAAAAAATAAGAATTTTGAACCAGGAGGAACATGTTCAAGTGGAGGAAGAGGTGAAGGAGCAGTTGGACGTGGTGGTTTAGGTGGAAGAGGTGGAGAAGGAGGTAGCCAACATAGTTTTTTGTGTTTTTAATTGAAACGAATGGCAAATAGAGTTGAAGACTGGCTGGGTGCGGCTGTTATAGTTGTCTAATCATCCAAAGTTATGGACAAGTCGTGTGGATCCACGCCTGGTTCATTTTAAGGAATGTTAGGTTGCCTATATTGGATGTGAACAGGTGGATGCGCCTGTCTGTGATGACGCCCCTGCTGTACTAAACACACATTCCAAGAGTGCACTTGCTGTAGGGAAGGCTAGCACCTCCAAAACATAGTTGGCAAGCTGAGGTCATGTGTCCAATTTGGAAACCCAGAAGTTAAATGAGGCAGACACATCTGTTAGTACGTGGAGACATGTGGACAGGTTGTCTTCCACCATATTGTTGTAGCACTGACTTCCGTTAAGACCACATAAGATAGTGGTGCAGGATGTTGTGGCGTGTTCATAAATTTCTTTCATATTTCAGCCATGTTAACCCTGTCTTCCGAGGTGCTGGCAGTACCCCTATCTGCATTGGCAACTTCCGCCTCGGTCTTGCTGTTCCACTGAGCCCCCCGCTGTCAAGAGGGAAAGCCATTAGTAGTTTTTCTACCAGCGTGTGCTTGTATTCACACATTTTGTGATCACTCTCCAGTGATGGAAGTAATGATGATACATTGTCCTTGTAGTGGGGATCCAACAAGGTGGCCAAACAGTAATCTGCACTGGTAACAATACGGGCAGCTCAGCGGACTGAAGCATGTATTTGCTCATGGGTTCCAGGCTGCCCATAGACAACGACAAGCTGTACTCAGTTGAAGGTATATAGTCTGGGTACTCTGTATTCCCCCAGCCACGTTCCAATGATGCCCGTGAGCTGATCTGAGTGTCACCCTAATGTGAAAATGATTGTTCCTCCTCCCCACTTCCTCATCATCATCCTCCTAAACTGTCCCTTGCCTCTACAGCTGAGTACCTGGCCAATGTTTAAACAGTAGCCCACCCTTCGATCCATGTGTGGATGACAGGACTGATAACGGTGTGAATTGACTCTGCTCTTCCTCCTCCTCTTCCTCCTGTGCCACCATCTCATCCTTCATGACCTGAATTGTTTTTTACAGTAGGCATATAAGTGGTATAGTAAGGCTGATGATGGTATATTAGTGGAATATTAAAAGCAGCGCAATACGTCCCACACGTCCCACATGGAGGCCCACTCATTGGTGGTGAGGTGTTGTGGTGCAGCTCATCCGTGCGTGCTGCAGCTGAAACTCCACTATTGCCTGCTGCTGATTGCACAGTCTCTCCAGCATATACAAGGTGGAGTTCTACCTTGTTGGTACCTGGCATATCAGCCAGTGAGTGAGAAGGCAGAAGTGATGCTGAAGCACAGACAGGCAAGCAGCAGGGTGAGAATGCTGAAAGTGCGCACACACTGCCTGCACTTTTATCAACACCTCCGACATATGTGGGTAGTTTTTAGGAAGCTCTGCACCACCAAGTTTAGCGCATGCGCCAGGCAAGGATGTGCGTCATACTGGCTATGAGCTGCTATGAGATTCACCAGTGACAAACACTCATTTGTCTGCTGTTTGACCCCAGTCCACAACTCCTGGACAATACGGGATTAGTTCCCCAAAGGAGTTTAAGAACAGCCTGCTGTCATTTCCTCCTGGCTGTGCTCAAGTTGGTGGTGCAGAGCTTCCTGTGATCGAATGAGGAGGTGGTGGAGTAAGAAGAGTAGGAGGAGGAGGGAACCTGGACAGATAAACATACAGCAATACTAGGTGGTGGTAGGCTATAAGTTAGAACGCCTTCCGTCTCTACTCCAGCAGCCACTACATTTACCCAGTGGGCAGTTAGGGAGATGTAATGTACCTGGCCATGCTTACTGGTCCATGTATCGTTGGTTATGTAAACATTGCCATTGTGAGCATTGCACAGTGCACACTTGATTTGTTCCAAAATATGTTTGTGCAGGGCAGGTATGTTGTGAATTCTGTTGTCGGGCTCCCTCCTGTGGTCATGAATGGTACTTCGGCTGGTTCTGTCCATGGACTTCCTCTGGTGGGTGTTTCTGAGTTTCACAGGTGACGAGGTTAATTCGTTAGCTGCTCTCTATTTAACTCCACTTAGATCTTTGCTCCATGCCACCTGTCAATGTTCCAGTATTGGTCTGTTCACTCCTGGATCGTTCTTGTGACCTGTCTTCCCATCAGAAGCTAAGTTCCAGCTTGTATTTCTTTGGTTTGCTATTTTTCTGTCCAGCTTGCCATTTAATTTGTAGTCTTGCTTGCTGGAAGCTCTGGGACGCAGAGGGAGCGCCTCCGCTCCGTGAGTCGGTGCGGAGGGTCTTTTTGCGCCCTCTGCGTGGTCTTTTTGTAGGTTTTTGTGCTGACCGCAAAGTAACCTTTCCTATCCTCGGTCTGTTCAGTAAGTCGGGCCTCACTTTGCTAAATCTATTTCATCTCTGTGTTTGTATTTTCATCTTAACTCACAGTCATTATATGTGGGGGCTGCCTTTTCCTTTGGGGAATTTCTCTGAGGCAAGGTAGGCTCTATTTTTCTATCTTCAGGGCTAGCTAGTTTCTTAGGCTCTGCCGAGTTGCATAGGGAGCGTTAGGCGCAATCCACGGCTATTTCTAGTGTGTTTATAGGTTTAGGGATTGCGGTCAGCAGAGTTCCCACATCCCAGAGCTCGTCCTTATTATCAGTAACTATCAGGTCATTCCGTGTGCTCTTAACCACCAGGTCCATTATTGTCCTGACCACTAGGTCATAACAGTACAGGTGGCCCAATGTACTAATGCATCTCAATAGAGGGATAAGAGAAGTTCTGAGACCATTTTTTTTTCTTCGCAGTGTGTTTTGTCTCTATTTTCCCCTTTACCTCTGGGTGGTTCAGGACACTGGTGTAAACATGGACATTCAAGGTCTGTCCTCTTGGATGGATAATCTCACTACAAGGATACAAAACATTCAAGATTTTGTGGTTCAGAATCCGATGTCAGAGCCTAGGATTCCAATTCCTGATTTGTTTTTTGGTGATAGATCTAAGTTCTTGAATTTCAAAAATAATTGTAAATTGTTTCTTGCCTTGAAACCTCGCTCCTCAGGTGACCCTGTTCAACAAGTAAAGATCATTATTTCTTTGTTACGTGGTGACCCTCAAGACTGGGCATTTTCCCTTGCGCCAGGAGATCCGGCATTGCGTGATGTTGATGCGTTTTTCCTGGCGCTTGGATTGCTTTATGACGAACCTAATTCAGTGGATCAGGCAGAGAAAATCTTGCTGGCTCTGTGTCAGGGTCAGGATGAAGCGGAGATGTATTGTCAGAAGTTTAGAGAGTGGTCTGTGCTCACTCAGTGGAATGAATGTGCCCTGGCAGCAATCATCAGAAAGGGTCTCTCTGAAGCCCTTAAGGATGTCATGGTGGGGTTTCCCATGCCTGCTGGTCTGAATGAGTCTATGTCCTTGGCCATTCAGATCGATCGACGCTTGCGTGAGCGTAAAGCTGTGCACCATTTGGCGGTACTATCTGAGCATGGGCCTGAGCCTATGCAATGTGATAGGACTTTGACCAGAGCTGAACGGCAAGAACACAGACGTCGGAATGGGCTATGTTTTTACTGTGGTGATTCCACTCATGCTATCTCCGATTGTCCTAAGCGCACTAAGCGGTTCGCTAGGTCTGCCACCATTGGTACGGTACAGTCTAAATTTCTATTGTCTGTTACTTTGATTTGCTCTTTGTCATCCTATTCTGTTATGGCATTTGTGGATTCAGGCGCTGCCCTGATTTTGATGGACTTGGAGTATGCTAGGCGCTGTGGTTTTTTCTTGGAGCCCTTGCAGTATCCTATTCCATTGAGAGGAATTGATGCTACGCCTTTGGCCAAGAATAAGCCTCAGTATTGGACCCAATTGACCATGTGCATGGCTCCTGCACATCAGGAGGATATCCGCTTTCTGGTGTTGCATAATCTGCATGATGTGGTCGTTTTGGGGTTGCCATGGCTACAGGTTCATAATCCAGTATTGGACTGGAAATCTATGTTTGTGTCCAGCTGGGGTTACCAGGGGGTACATGGTGATGTTCCATTTTTGTTTATTTCGTCTTCCACTCCTTCTGAAGTTCCAGAGTTTTTGTTGGATTATCGGGATGTATTTGATTAGCCCAAAGCCAGTGCCCTACCTCCCCATAGGGATTGCGATTGTGCAATTAATTTGATTCCTGGTAGTAAGTTTCCTAAGGGCCGATTGTTCAATTTATCTGTGCCAGAACATGCCGCTATGCGGAGTTATATAAAGGAATCCTTGGAGAAAGGCCATATTCGCCCGTCGTCATCACCGTTAGGAGCAGGGTTCTTTTTTGTGGCCAAGAAGGATGGTTCTTTGAGACCTTGTATTGATTACCGCATTCTTAATAAAATTATTGTCAAATTTCAGTATCCTTTGCCGTTGCTGTCTGATTTGTTTGCTCGTATTAAAGGGGCTAGTTGGTTCACCAAGATAGATCTTCAAGGGGCGTATAATCTTGTGCATATTAAACAAGGCGATGAATGGAAAACAGCTTTTAATACGCCCGAGGGCCATTTTGAGTACCTGGTTATGCCATTCGGGCTTTCCAATGCTCCATCAGTATTTCAGTCCTTTATGCATGACATCTTCCGAGAGTACCTGGATAAATTCCTGATTGTGTATTTGGATGATATTTTGGTCTTTTCGGATGATTGGGAGTCTCATGTGAAGCAGGTCAGAATGGTGTTCCAGGTCCTTCGTGCGAATTCCTTGTTTGTGAAGGGGTCAAAGTGTCTCTTTGGAGTTCAGAAGGTTTCATTTTTGGGGTTCATTTTTTCCCCTTCTACTATCGAGATGGACCCTGTTAAAGTCCAGGCCATTTACGATTGGACTCAGCCGACATCTGTGAAGAGCCTGCAAAAGTTCTTGGGCTTTGCTAATTTTTATCGGCGCTTCATCGCTAATTTTTCTACTGTTGCTAAACCGTTGACTGATTTTCCCAAGAAGGGTGCTGATGTGGTCAATTGGTCTTCTGCGGCTGTAGAGGCTTTTCAGGAGTTGAAGCATCGTTTTTCGTTTGCCCCTGTGTTGTGCCAGCCAGATGTTTCGCTTCCGTTTCAGATTGAGGTTGATACTTCTGAGATTGGAGCAGGGGCTGTTTTGTCGCAAAGAAGTTCTGAGGGCTCGGTGATGAAGCCATGTGCTTTCTTTTCTAGAAAGTTTTCGCCTGCTGAGCGTAACTATGATGTTGGTAATCGTGAATTGTTGGCCATGAAGTGGGCATTCGAGGAGTGGCGTCATTGGCTGGAAGGAGCCAAGCATCGCGTGGTGGTCTTGACAGATCACAAGAATTTGACTTATCTTGAGTCTGCCAAACGGTTGAATCCGAGACAGGCTCGATGGTCATTATTTTTCTCCCATTTTGATTTTGTGGTTTTGTACCATCTGGGCTCAAAGAATGTGAAGGCTGATGCCCTGTCAAGGAGTTTTGTGCCTGACTCTCCGGGTGTTCCTGAGCCGGCGGGTATTCTCAAAGAGGGGGTAATTTTGTCTGCTATCTCCCCTGATTTGCGGCGGGTGCTGCAAAAATTTCAGGCTGATAGACCTGACCGTTGCCCAGCGGAGAAACTGTTTGTCCCTGATAGATGGACTAGTAGAGTTATCTCTGAGATTCATTGTTCAGTGTTGGCTGGGCATCCTGGAATCTTTGGTACCAGAGATTTGGTGGCTAGATCCTTCTGGTGGCCGTCTTTGTCGCGGGATGTGCGTTCTTTTGTGCAGTCCTGTGGGACTTGTGCTCGGGCTAAGCCCTGCTGTTCTCGTGCCAGTGGGTTGCTTTTGCCCTTGCCGGTCCTGAAGAGGCCCTGGACGCATATTTCTATGGATATTATTTCGGATCTCCCCGTCTCTCAAAAGATGTTGGTCATTTGGGTGGTTTGTGATCGCTTTTCTAAGATGGTCCATTTGGTACCTTTGTCTAAATTGCCTTCCTCCTCTGATTTGGTGCCATTATTTTTCCAGCATGTGGTTCGTTTACATGGTATCCCAGAGAACATCATTTCTGACAGAGGTTCCCAGTTTGTTTCAAGGTTTTGGCGATCCTTTTGTGCTAGGATGGGCATTGATTTGTCTTTTTCCTCGTCTTTCCATCCTCAGACAAATGGCCAAACCGAACAAACTAATCAAACTTTGGAAACATATCTGAGATGCTTTGTTTCTGCTGATCAGGCTGATTGGGTGTCCTTTTTGCCGTTGGCTGAGTTCGCCCTTAATAATCGGGCCAGCTCGGCTACTTTGGTTTCGCCGTTTTTCTGCCATTCTGGTTTCCATCCTCGTTTCTCTTCAGGGCAGGTTGAGTCTTCAGACTGTCCTGGTGTAGATACTGTGGTGGATAGGTTGCAGCAGATTTGGACTCATGTGGTGGACAATTTGACATTGTCCCAGAAGAAGGCTCAACGTTTCGCTAACCGCCGGCGTTGTGTGGGTCCCCGACTTCGTGTTGGGGATTTGGTTTGGTTGTCGTCTCGTTATGTTCCTATGAAGGTTTCCTCTCCTAAGTTTAAGCCTCGTTTCATTGGTCCGTATAAGATTTCTGAGGTTATCAATCCTGTGTCATTTCGTTTGGCCCTTCCTGCTTCTTTTGCTATCCATAATGTGTTCCATAGGTCGTTATTGCGGAGATACGTGGCGCCTGTGGTTCCATCCGTTGATCCTCCTGCCCCGGTGTTAGTTGAGGGGGAGTTGGAGTATGTGGTGGAGAAGATTTTGGATTCTCGTGTTTCGAGACGGAAACTCCAGTACCTGGTCAAGTGGAAGGGTTATGGTCAGGAAGATGATTCCTGGGTTTTTGCCTCTGATGTTCATGCTGCCGATCTGGTTCGTGCCTTTCATTTGGCTCATCCTGGTCGGCCTGGGGGCTCTGGTGAGGGTTCGGTGACCCCTCCTCAAGGGGGGGGGTACTGTTGTGAATTGTGTTGTCGGGCTCCCTTCTGTGGTCATGAATGGTACTTCGGCTGGTTCTGTCCATGGACTTCCTCTGGTGGGTGTTTCTGAGTTTCACAGGTGACGAGGTTAATTTGTTAGCTGCTCTCTATTTAACTCCACTTAGATCTTTGCTCCATGCCACCTGTCAATGTTCCAGTATTGGTCTGTTCACTCCTGGATCGTTCTTGTGACCTGTCTTCCCATCAGAAGCTAAGTTCCAGCTTGTATTTCTTTGGTTTGCTATTTTTCTGTTCAGCTTGCTATTTAATTTGTAGTCTTGCTTGCTGGAAGCTCTGGGACGCAGAGGGAGCGCCTCCGCTCCGTGAGTCGGTGCGGAGGGTCTTTTTGCACCCTCTGCGTGGTCTTTTTGTAGGTTTTTGTGCTGACCGCAAAGTAACCTTTCCTCGGCCTGTTCAGTAAGTCGGGCCTCACTTTGCTAAATCTATTTCATCTCTGTGTTTGTATTTTCATCTTAACTCACAGTCATTATATGTGGGGGCTGCCTTTTCCTTTGGGGAATTTCTCTGAGGCAAGGTAGGCTTTATTTTTCTATCTTCAGGGCTAGCTAGTTTCTTAGGCTGTGCCGAGTTGCATAGGGAGCGTTAGGCGCAATCCACGGCTATTTCTAGTGTGTTTGATAGGTTTAGGGATTGCGGTCAGCAGAGTTCCCACGTCCCATAGCTCGTCCTTATTATCAGTAACTATCAGGTCATTCCGTGTGCTCTTAACCACCAGGTCCATTATTGTCCTGACCACCAGGTCATAACACAGGTATGGCATACCTGAAATAGTAGTGGCAGCTGGGAACAACGTACTGCAGGACAGCCACGTCATCATTTTTTTAAAACTATATGACTCCACCAGTCAAAATGGCAGCATTTCACAGGTTAGTAATTTTGAAATGCTGTCATTCAGGACCAGGGTGTAACTACAGCAGGTGCAAGGGTTGCAATCGCACCCAGGCCCAGGAGCCTAGGGGGCCCTTTCGCCTATAGAAAAAGACTATTGCTATTAAAGATTTAAAATATTTGGTGGCTCCGTTGGAGCTTTCGCATCAGGGCTCAAGAGTTACAAGTTACGCCACTGGCAGTCAGAATCTGTCCCTCAGTCCACATTAACCAGAGCATAATGGCGGTGACACTTTTGATCTGGCCTTTATACAGTGCAGACTAGATATACATATATTGAACAACGGACAATATCTCAGGAATAGAGAGCCACAGGAACAAAATAACCTATGACACCGCATTCAGAAGAACACCTCCATTTAGACCTGATAAAGCAATTGCATAATATTAGGGGGTCTTTTTTATGAATATTTTGTTATTAGAAACAATGTGTTATGAACTTTTATACAGTATACTTTCTCGATACCATACATGTTACAACTATCATGTTATGTTTACATTTTTCCTATAGAATATTGTTTTCAGTTTTATTGTATCTGAGCAATTTTGGAGAGGAATGTTAAACTTCAATTATTCTTAGTCTTGGATGTACATGGCTCATCTCCCTGGGAGATTATTCCTCTGCGACTTTGGCCCATGCAAGGTAATGCCTATTTTCACTTGTATGTACAGAAGTGGAATTGAAGAGATTAACTTGTGTTTGACCTACTTCAGCTCTACTAGTAATGAGGGGTACAGGAGCACAGAATTAATCTCTCTCAATTTGTTGCTCTCAGGGGTGCTGCAAAGTTTTAAAGGTTTAGATTTGTGAGCAACTCCTGTTGTGATGAATAGTCTCAGCAAAGCACCAGAACTTTCTAGTACTCCGTTTTCTTTTATAGAGATTGTCAACATTTTCCAGAAATAATATGAATTTATATTTATCAGTAATGATGTAATGAACATGTAATTTTTATTGACAGTATTTATATTGTAGATATTATGACTATGCTGAGATTGGACCAATATGTTTAGTAATTTATAAAGAAGGAATACCTTTTTTTATGGTAAGAGAAGTTATCAGATGACATCTGCTCTGTTTGCAAGGTTTTCAATCTAAAGCCCTCCAAACACATTAGATAGCTGTTGGCTGAACCATTATTTGGCTGACAGCTATCTCCTGACTCTCCCTTTCACAGGAATTCTTGGCCAAGGTTTCCTGTATTCTCTGTGAGAGAGCTGCTGCCAGACTCCTCTGGCAGCATCTTACCTCCTAGGACAAGAGTAAAGAACCTCTTACTTGTTATATCATTTGTCTTTTGGGCAGATTTCCTGTCAGCCACAGTGCTTTGGCTGCAGGCCATTTTATTTTCCTGTAAAGAGTGCTTCACTAATGAATGCCTCTGTGCATGCAATGCTGGATTATGTCAGATCCTGGACTTTGCAAGTGTCAAAACTTTATTTGTGGGCATAGTTAGCGTGCTCTGCGCTCTGACCTATGAGATTTTTGCACCGGTCTCACCATCTCCTATGTGATATACAGAGCAGTCGCTATGTCTCCTATGTGATGTATATACAGCAATCTCAGTACATCCTATGTGATGTATATTCAGCAATTTCAGTACATCCTATATGATGCATGTAGAGTAGTCTTAGTGTGTTCTATACAATGTATATACTGCAGTCTCAGTATCGCCTAGGTGATGTTAACATCAATTGCTGTATCCTATGTGGTGTATTATTATTATTATACATTTTTATAGCGCCATTTATTCCATGGCGCTTTACATGTGAATACGGGGCAAATATAGACAAATACATTAAACATGAGCAGATAACAAGGCACACGAGTACATAAGGAGGGAGGACCCTGCCCGCGAGGGCTCACAGTCTGCAGGGGGTGGGTGAGGATACATTAGGAGAGGGAAGAGCTGGCTGTGCGGCTGTTCAGTAGGTTGAGGATCACTGCAGGCTGTAGGCTTGTCGGAAGAGATGAGTCTTCAGGTTCTTTTTGAAGGTTTCTATGGTAGGCGCAAGTCTGATGTGTTGGGGTAGAGAGTTCCAGAGTATGGGGGAAGCACGGGAGAAGTCTTGGATGCGGTTATGGGAAGAAGAGATGAGAGGGGAGTAGAGAAGGAGGTCTTGGGAGGATCGGAGGTCGCGTGTAGGTAGGTACCGGGAGACCATGTCACAGATGTATGGAGGAGATAGGTTGTGGATGGCTTTGTATGTCAGTGTGAGGGTTTTGAACTGGAGTCTCTGGGCGATAGGAAGCCAGTGAAGGGCTTGACACAGGGGAGAGGCTGGGGAATAGCGGGGGGACAGGTGGATTAGTCGGGCAGCAGAGTGTAGGATGGATTGGAGTGGTGCCAGAGTGCTAGAGGGGAGTCTAGAGAGTAGGAGGTTGCAGTAGTCGAGGCGGGAGATGATAAGGGCATGCACTAGCGTTTTTGCAGTGTTGCGGTCAAGGAAAGCACGGATCCGGGAAATATTTTTGAGTTTGAGACGACAGGAGGAGGCAAGGGCTTGGATATGTGGCTTGAAAGAGAGGGCAGAGTCGAGGATCACCCCGAGGCACCAGGCGTGTGGGACTGGGGATAGTGAGCAGCCATTGACATTGATGGATAGGTCTGGTGGAGGGGTAAAGTGAGATGGGGGAAAGATGATGAATTCTGTTTTGTCCATGTTCAGTTGTAGAAAGCGAGCAGAAAAGAAGGCTGAAATGGCAGACAGACAGTGCGGGATTTTGGTAAGTAAGGAGGAGAGGTCAGGTCCGGAGAGGTAGATCTGCGTGTCGTCAGCGTAGAGATGGTACTGCATACCGTGGGATTCTATGAGCTGTCCCAGGCCGAAAGTGTAGATGGAGAAGAGTAGGGGTCCTAGAACAGAGCCTTGAGGAACACCGACTGACAAGGGGCGAAGTGAGGAGGTGGTGTGGGGGAGGGAGACACTGAATGTTCGGTCTGTCAGATATGACGAGATCCAGGAAAGGGCCAAGTCTGTGATGCCAAGGGATGAGAGGATTTGTAGCAAAAGGGAGTGGTCTACAGTGTCAAAGGCAGAAGACAAGTCCAGGAGAAGGAGGACAGAGTAGTGTCGCTTGCTCCTGGCAGTTAGTAGGTCATTGGTGACTTTAGTTAGGGCAGTTTCAGTTGAGTGATGGGAACGGAAGCCTGATTGTAACCGATCAAAGAGGGAGCAGGAGGAGAAGTGGGAGGACAGTTCAAGATGGACGTGTTGCTCCAGCAATTTGGAGGCATAAGGGAGAAGAGATATTGGGCGATAGCTAGACACAGAGGATGGGTCGAGGGAGGGCTTTTTGAGGATGGGTGTGATCTTGGCATGCTTGAAGGATGAGGGAAAGACACCTGTTGTGAGTGAGAGGTTGAAGAGGTGCGTTAGGGTTGGGATGAAGACCGTGGAAAGGTTAGGGATGAGGTGGGATGGGAGCGGGTCAAGCGTGCAGGTGGTGAGGTGTGATCTTGACAGGAGGGTGGAGAGCTGATCTTCTGTCATGGTGGAGAAGCTGGTTTTTGAGGAGCAGGGTTGAGCAGCTAAGAGGGGCAGTGGGCTCTGTGGGCCAAAGCTTTCTCTGATCGTATCGATCTTCTGTTTAAAGAAAGAGGCGAAGTCATCAGCAGAAATGAGGGGGGAGGGAGGAGGTGCGGGGGGACGGAGTAGAGAATTGAAAGTGTTGAAAAGCTGTTTAGGGTTGTGGGACAGGGAGGATATGAGGGATGAGAAGTAAGTTTGTTTTGCGGCAGTGAGCACAGACTTGAAGCTGGCGAGGGACTGCTTGTATGCAGTGAAGTGGTCGGCAGAGTGGGATCGCTTCCATCTCCGCTCAGCAATCCTGGAAGCCCGTCTCAATTCTTTGGTCAGGCTGGTCAGCCAGGGCTGCCTGTTAATTGTACGAGTTTTACTATGCATGAGTGGGGCGGCCGAATCGAGTGTTGCTGTTATTGTGGTGTTATAAAAAGTGGCAGCAGCATCTGTGTCATGAAGGGAAGCTATGTCTGTGAGAGGGAGAAGGGACTCAGAGAGTGATTGTAAGTTGAGATGTTTGAGATTTCTGCGAGGGTGAGTGAGTTTGTGGAGTGGGGGTTGCATACTAGGAGAGGAGAGGGACGAGAATGTCAGTAGGTTGTGGTCAGACAGGGGGAGGGGTGTGTTAGTGAGGTTAGTAAGGGAGCAGAGGCGGGTGAAGATGAGGTCCAGCGTGTGGCCATCTTTGTGAGTGGCCTCAGAGGACCATTGAGTGAGGCCAAAGGAGGCAGTCAGTGATAAAAGTTTAGAGGTAGCTGAGGTGAAAGTGTCAATGGGGACATTGAAATCACCCATGATGATAGTGGGGATGTCAACAGAGAGGAAATGAAGTAGCCAGGTGGTGAAGTGGTCGAGAAAGGTGGAGATGGCTAGTTCTGGGGGGCGGTAGATGACAGCCAGCTGGAGGTTGGAGGGGGAATAGATGCGGACAGAGTGCACCTCGAACGAGGGAAGAGTAGTGGAGGGTGGTAGCGGGATTGGAGTGAAGGAGCAGGTGTCAGACAGGAGCAAGCCAACTCCTCCACCGAGTTTGTTGCTGGGGCGAGGGGTGTGAGAGAGGTGGAATCCGCCATAGGAGAGCGCAGCTGGAGAGGCCAAGTCAGAGGGGGTGAGCCAGGTTTCAGTGAGGCCGAGGAAGGAGAGTTTGTTAGTGATGAAGAGGTCGTGGATAAATGTCAGTTTGTTGCAGATGGAGCGTGCGTTCCATAGTGCTCCAAGTAGGGGGAGCTGGGGAGTGGGGGCTGGATGAATGGGTATGAGGTTGTCGTGGTTGGGAAAACGTGCGGAGGATCGTGGCAGGGGGTTAGAAACGAGTGTGGGGATGAATTGGGGGAGGGCCGGGATTTGGGGATATGTCACCAGTAGAGTTGAGCGACCTTGACCTTTTTAGAGTCGAGCCGGGTTTCGCGAAACCCGACTATCTCAAAAGTCGGGTCGAGTGAAATCGGCCGATTATGAAGTAAAGTCGGGATCGACCGAAACACGAAACCCAATGCAAGTCAATGGGGCAGCATAGTCGGCAGTGAGTGGGGGCCAGGAAAACACCTAGAGTACCCATTTTAATGTCAAAACCATCCATTCTTCTTAATGAAGCTTGTCAAGCGTAATTTACCTTATAATAATTGGAAGGCATTTGAAATTGGGGGTCATTTGGCTAAAGTTGTGGTGGGTAGGGCTGGTTCAAGTAATTAGTGGGCCCAGGAAATCTGGACCACGTCACGGCAGTGGAGCAGGGAGAGGTAAGTATTTCAACTTTGCAAGTGCTGTGAACCTGAGCAAGCAGGGGGGGCCCACTCGTTGGCATTGGCACTGGCACAGGGCCCCTCAAAGTACAGCGGTGTGTTTGCACGGCGGGGGCGCCTCCCACCGGCAGCAACACTTTTGCGTACTATGAGAGGCCCTGTGCCAGTGACGTCGCCAACTAGTATTCCTCCCCCCACCTGATGAAGGAACCTGCACTTTCATCTGCACCTTCCTCTTTGTCCCCGTGTAAGGTGGTATGGTATGCGGGAAGAGCAACCTGACTTTCAGCAGGGTCACAATGTTGTTGTGTAGCGTGCACGGGGAATGTTGCGTTATGGGTCAATGTACCAGCAGACTCATCTATCACTGGCTGGGCAATGGGCAGGATGAGGAGGAAACACAGATATAGGCCCAAATAATAAAGTGGGCTAAATGCAGTTCAAAATTGGTAACACAGGACTAACCAGGGGGCATTGCAGTGGAGGACAACTGGAATGAGAGGCTGACACAGAGAGTAGGCCCAAATCAGTAAGTAGTCGAAATGCAGTTCAAAATTGGCAATCATAGTAAACAGGCGGCACAGCTTTGTTCAGTGGAGGAGAACAGCAAGGAGTGGCAGACACTGTTAGTAGGCCCCAACCCAACTAGTAGGCCAAATGCAGTCTAACATTAACAACTACTTAACGAGCGCCTGAAAACGGAATTTCAGGACAGGAAACCAGAAGAACAGCAAGTAGCGGCAGACACTGTTAGTAGGCCCCAAACCAACTAGTACGCCAAATGCAGTTGTTCCATTTAACCACAATTTAACGAGAGCCTGAAGATAGAAGCTCAGGAAAGGCAACCTGGAGAACACCTTGGAGTGGAACACACCATCTCTCTCCACCCCATACCCATTTTGTAGGCCTAATGCTGTGTAGTTTTCTACAACTACTAAACGAGAGTCGGAAGACCGAAGCAATGGCAAGGCAACCTGGGGAACACCTTGGAGTGCAACACACCATCTCTCTCCACCCGATACCCATTTTGTAGGCCTAATGCAGTGTAGTTTTCTACAACTACTAAACGAGAGTCGGAAGATCGAAGCAATGGCGAGGAAACCTGGAGAACACCTTGGAGTGTAACACACCATCTCTCTCCACCCCATACCCATTTTGTAGGCCTAATGCTGTGTAGTTTTCTACAACTACTAAACGAGAGTCGGAAGACCGAAGCAATGGCAAGGCAACCTGGGGAACACCTTGGAGTGTAACACACCATCTCTCTCCACCCGATACCCATTTTGTAGGCCTAATGCAGTGTAGTTTTCTACAACTACTAAACGAGAGTCGGAAGACCGAAGCAATGGCAAGGCAACCTGGGGAACACCTTGGAGTGTAACACACCATCTCTCTCCACCCGATACCCATTTTGTAGGCCTAATGCAGTGTAGTTTTCTACAACTACTAAACGAGAGTCGGAAGATCGAAGCAATGGCGAGGAAACCTGGAGAACACCTTGGAGTGTAACACACCATCTCTCTCCACCCCATACCCATTTTGTAGGCCTAATGCTGTGTAGTTTTCTACAACTACTAAACGAGAGTCGGAAGACCAAAGCAATGGCAAGGCAACCTGGGGAACACCTTGGAGTGTAACACACCATCTCTCTCCACCCGATACCCATTTTGTAGGCCTAATGCAGTGTAGTTTTCTACAACTACTAAACGAGAGTCGGAAGACCGAAGCAATGGCAAGGCAACCTGGGGAACACCTTGGAGTGTAACACACCATCTCTCTCCACCCGATACCCATTTTGTAGGCCTAATGCAGTGTATTTTTCTACAACTACTAAACGAGAGTCGGAAGATCGAAGCAATGGCGAGGAAACCTGGAGAACACCTTGGAGTGTAACACACCATCTCTCTCCACCCCATACCCATTTTGTAGGCCTAATGCTGTGTAGTTTTCTACGACTACTAAACGAGAGTCGGAAGACCGAAGCAATGGCAAGGCAACCTGGGGAACACCTTGGAGTGTAACACACCATCTCTCTCCACCCGATACCCATTTTGTAGGCCTAATGCAGTGTAGTTTTCTACAACTACTAAACGAGAGTCGGAAGACCGAAGCAATGGCAAGGCAACCTGGGGAACACCTTGGAGTGTAACACACCATCTCTCTCCACCCGATACCCATTTTGTAGGCCTAATGCAGTGTAGTTTTCTACAACTACTAAACGAGAGTCGGAAGATCGAAGCAATGGCGAGGAAACCTGGAGAACACCTTGGAGTGGAACACACCATTTCTCTACACCCCATACCCAATTTGTAGGCCTAATGCAGTGTAGTTTCCAAGAACTACTAAACGAGAGCCGGAAGATCGAAGCTCAGGAAAGGCAACCTGGAGAACACCTTGGAGTGGAACACACCATCTCTCTACACCCCATACCCAATTTGTAGGCCTAATGCAGTGTAGTTTCCAACAACTACTAAACGAGAGCCGGAAGATCGAAGCTCAGGAAAGGCAACCTGGAGAACACCTTGGAGTGGAACACACCATCTCTCTACACCCCATACCCAATTTGTAGGCCTAATGCAGTGTAGTTTCCAACAACTACTAAACGAGAGCCGGAAGATCGAAGCTCAGGAAAGGCAACCTGGAGAACACCTTGGAGTTGAACACACCATCTCTCTACACCCCATACCCAATTTGTAGGCCTAATGCAGCCTACTTTCCGACAACTACTAAACGAGAGCATGAAGATCGAAGCTCAGGAAAGGCAACCTGGGGAACACCTTGGAGTGTAACACACCCTCTCTCTACACCACGGAAGGGCTGATTCTTAGGAAGGAAGGCTGTAGGAAAGAAGCAGGGCGCGTCCGAGGGTGATTATATTCTTATTAGGTATATACTCACCCTCGGACGCGCCCTGCTTCTTTATTTGTAATGAATGTTTATTTGCAATGTGGTTTTGACTTACTCTATTTTTTGGTAAATAATGATTTTATTATTTTCATTGTTTTGCATCTTCTTGGCAATAATATAAAGAAGACACGACAGGACAACACTCAGTGGATGCCATATCTGTGTTTTAAATTGAAAAAAACTTTCAGTTAACTACTTGCAGGAGAAAGTTATTGTAGCTGGTGGCCATTTTTAGTACTGTACCAGATTTTTGTTGTATGTGTTTGTTTTTAATGTTAAAATGTCTGCATTTGATATCTCTCCAGTATTTTCTTTTTTATAAGCAAAATACTTATTTTTATATTTTCTGATGTTGGTTCAAGGGGTACACGGGCAGCAGTAGACAGGTCAGTGGAGGCCTAGTGGAAGGAGGGACCGCAGACAGGCTTCGAAGCCCTAACATAATAAATTGGGCTGGCTGTAGGCAATTTAAAATTGGTTCCAGGGGAACCCGGGCAGCAGTAGACAGGTCAATGGAGGCCTAGTGGAAGGAGGGACCGCAGACAGGCTTCGAAGCCCTAACATAATAAATTGGGCTGGCTGTAGGCAATTTAAAATTGGTTCCAGGGGAACCCGGGCAGCAGTAGACAGGTCAGTGGAGGCCTAGTGGAAGGAGGGACCGCAGACAGGCTTCGAAGCCCTAACATAATAAATTGGGCTGGCTGTAGGCAATTTAAAATTGGTTCCAGGGGAACCCGGGCAGCAGTAGACAGGTCAGTGGAGGCCTAGTGGAAGGAGGGACCGCAGACAGGCTTCGAAGCCCTAACATAATAAATTGGCCTGGCTGTAGGCAATTTACAATTGGTTCCAGGGGAACACGGGCGGCAGTAGACAGGTCAGTGGAGGCCTAGTGGAAGGAGGGACCGCAGACAGGCTTCGAAGCCCTAACATAATAAATTGGGCTGGCTGTAGGCAATTTAAAATTGGTTCCAGGGGAACCCGGGCAGCAGTAGACAGGTCAGTGGAGGCCTAGTGGAAGGAGGGACCGCAGACAGGCTTCGAAGCCCTAACATAATAAATTGGGCTGGCTGTAGGCAATTTAAAATTGGTTCCAGGGGAACCCGGGCAGCAGTAGACAGGTCAGTGGAGGCCTAGTGGAAGGAGGGACCGCAGACAGGCTTCGAAGGCCTAACATAAGAAAAATGTCAATACAATGGTATTGACAGTGCCAGGCATTGAAGGATGTCAGCGCATAGACTAAACATTGGTGGAGCTGTGAGAGAAAATTTTGCAAGTGGTAGAGCACTGTTTGACCTGGGGGGGGACTGTCTTGTGGCCGGCGGTACAGGCCCAGGGCCCCTCATATTACAACGGTGTGTCTGACGTTGGGTGCGCACCACCACCGCCAGACACTTTATTGTACTATGAGGGACCTAGTGGCAGTGCCGTCGACCAAAAGCGGGCACACCCACCTCTTCAGACAAACAGTACTCTCACGGGTGCTGGCGCCAAGTGGCGATACCACGGCCCCGTGTGGGGACTTTGGCCATTTAGGGAGGTGTTAACATGTCGGATGCTGGACAATCAGGTGCTGCAAATTACGAGATTGGAAAAGTCGTTCAGAATAGTCCACAGGCAAGACCTTTACATAGGAAAGCTAGGTGTCAGCCGGGCAAGGTGGGGCAAAAGATTTCGAAATCCAGTTGTGGTTCATTTTAATGAAGGTTAGATCATCTACATTTTGGGTAGCCAGACGAGTCCTTTTTTCTGTTAGTATTGAACCTGCAGCACTGAATACTCTTTCTGATAGGACACTAGCTGCCGGGCAAGCAAGCTCCTGCAATGCATATTCTGCCAATTCTGGCCAGGTGTCTAATTTTGATGCCCAGTAATCAAATGGGAATGACGGTTGAGGGAGAACGTCGATAAGGGATGAAAAATAGTTAGTAACCATACTGGACAAATGTTGTCTCCTGTCACTTTGAATTGATGCTGCAGTACCTGTCCTGTCTGCGGTCATAGCAAAATCACTACACAACCTGGTCAGAAAACCCCTCTGGCCAACGACACTTCTGATTTCTGCCCCTCTAACACCTCTGGTCTGCTGGCCCCTGCAGCTCGTGTTAGAACGATCACGGGCGCTGTGTGCAGGGAATGCCAGAAGCAAACGGTCAACAAGAGTTGATTGTTTGGTTGCTAATATTAGTTCCAAGTTCTCATGTGGCATTATATTTTGCAATTTGCCTTTATAGCGAGGATCAAGGAGGCAGGCCAACCAGTAATCGTCATCGTTCATCATTTTTGTTATGCGTGTGTCCCTTTTGAGGATACGTAAGGCATAATCTGCCATGTGGGCCAAAGTTCCAGTTCTCAAATCTGTGGTTGTGCTTGGTTGAGGGGCAGTTTCACGCAAATCCACGTCACTTGTGTCCCTCCAAAAACCAGAACCCGGCCTTGCCGCGCCAACAATTTCCACTGGCCCCGGAAAAGCTTCCTCATTAAAAATATAATCATCCCCATCATCCTCCTCGTCCTCCTCCTCCTCTTCGCCCGCTACCTCGTCCTGTACACTGCCCTGGCCAGACAATGGCTGACTGTCATCAAGGCTTTCCTCTTCCTCAGCTGCAGACGCCTGATCCTTTATGTGCGTCAAACTTT
Organism: Ranitomeya imitator; assembly: GCF_032444005.1. Taxonomy (NCBI): domain Eukaryota; kingdom Metazoa; phylum Chordata; class Amphibia; order Anura; family Dendrobatidae; genus Ranitomeya; species Ranitomeya imitator. The sequence continues at coordinate 477,919,102 of NC_091286.1, forward strand.
GCATCAGCAGACGCATTAGGGGGATGCTCATGCTTATTATGGCGTTGTCTGCACTAACCAGCCGTGTGCATTCCTCAAAACACTGAAGGACTTGGCACATGTCTTGAATCTTCGACCACTGCACACCTGACAACTCCATGTCTGCCATCCTACTGCCTGCCCGTGTATGTGTATCCTCCCACAAAAACATAACAGCCCGCCTCTGTTCACACAGTCTCTGAAGCATGTGCAGTGTTGAGTTCCACCTTGTTGCAACGTCTATGATTAGGCGATGCTGGGGAAGGTTCAAAGAACGCTGATAGGTCTGCATACGGCTGGAGTGTACGGGCGAACGGCGGATATGTGAGCAAAGTCCACGCACTTTGAGGAGCAGGTCGGATAACCCCGGATAACTTTTCAGGAAGCACTGCACCACCAGGTTTAAGGTGTGAGCCAGGCAAGGAATGTGTTTCAGTTGGGAAATGGAGATGGCAGCCATGAAATTCCTTCCGTTATCACTCACTACCTTGCCTGCCTCAAGATCTACAGTGCCCAGCCACGACTGCGTTTCTTTCTGCAAGAACTCGGACAGAACTTCAGCGGTGTGTCTGTTGTCGCCCAAACACTTCATAGCCAATACAGCCTGCTGACGTTTGCTAGTAGCTGCCCCATAATGGGAGACCTGGTGTGCAACAGTGGCAGCTGCGGATGGAGTGGTTGTGCGACTGCGGTCTGTGGACGAGGTCTCGCTTCTGCAGGAGGACGAGGAGGAGGGGGTGCGAATGGCTACAGCCAACTGTTTCCTAGACCGTGAGCTAGGCAGAACTGTCCCAAACTTGCTGTCCCCTGTGGACCCTGCATCCACCACATTTACTCAGTGTGCCGTGATGGACACGTAACGTCCCTGGCCATGCCTACTGGTCCATGCATCTGTTGTCAGGTGCACCTTTGTGCTCACAGATTGCCTGAGTGCATGGACGATGCGCTCTTTAACATGCTGGTGGAGGGCTGGGATGGCTTTTCTGGAAAAAAAGTGTCGACTGGGTAGCTCGTAGCGTGGTACAGCGTAGTCCATCAGGGCTTTGAAAGCTTCGCTTTCAACTAACCGGTAGGGCATCATCTCTAACGAGATTAGTCTAGCTATGTGGGCGTTCAAACCCTGTGTACGCGGATACGAGGCTAAGTACTTCCTTTTTCTAACCATAGTCTCATGTAGGGTGAGCTGGACTGGAGAGCTGGAGATCGTGGAACTAGCGGGGGTGCCGGTGGACATGGCAGACTGAGAGACGGTGGGAGATGGTATTGTTGCCGCCGGTGCCCTAGATGCAGTGTTTCCTACTACGAAACTGGTGATTCCCTGACCCTGACTTCTTTGGCCTGGCAAAGAAACCTGCACAGATACTGCAGGTGGTGCAGAAAATGGTGGCCCTACACTGCCGGAAGGGATGTTGCTTTGATGACTAGCTTCATTGGCCGAGGGTGCTACAACCTTAAGGGACGTTTGGTAGTTAGTCCAAGCTTGCAAATGCATGGTGGTTAAATGTCTATGCATGCAACTTGTATTGAGACTTTTCAGATTCTGCCCTCTGCTTAAGGTAGTTGAACATTTTTGACAGATGACTTTGCGCTGATCAATTGGATGTTGTTTAAAAAAATGCCAGACTGCACTCTTTCTAGCATCGGATACCTTTTCAGGCATTGCAGACTGAGCTTTAACCGGATGGCCACGCTGTCCTCCAACAGGTTTTGACTTTGCCACGCGTTTTGGGCAAGATACGGGCCCGGCAGATGGAACCTGTTGCGATGTTGATGCCTGCTGCGGCCCCTCCTCCTCCGCTTCAGAACTGCTGCCGCCTGCACCCTGTTCCCCCAATGGCTGCCAATCGGGGTCAAGAACTGGGTCATCTATTACCTCTTCTTGTAGCTCGTGTGCAACTTCGTCTGTGTCACCTTGTCGGTCGGTGGTATAGCGTTCGTGATGGGGCAACATAGTCTCATCAGGGTCTGATTCTTGATCAGCACCCTGCGAGGGCAATGTTGTGGTCTGAGTCAAAGGACCAGCATAGTAGTCTGGCTGTGGCTGTGCATCAGTGCACTCCATGTCAGATTCAACTTGTAATGGGCATGGACTGTTAACTGCTTCACTTTCTAAGCCAGGGACGGTATGTGTAAAGAGCTCCATGGAGTAACCCGTTGTGTCGCCTGCTGCATTCTTCTCTGTTGTTGTTTTTGCTGAAGAGGACAAGGAAGCGACTTGTCCCTGACCGTGAACATCCACTAACGACGCGCTGCTTTGACATTTACCAGTTTCACGAGAGGAGGCAAAAGAGCTAGAGGCTGAGTCAGCAAGATAAGCCAAAACTTGCTCTTGCTGCTCCGGCTTTAAAAGCGGTTTTCCTACTCCCAGAAAAGGGAGCATTCGAGGCCTTGTGTAGCCAGACGACGAACCTGGCTCCACAGCTCCAGACTTAGGTGCAATATTTTTTTTCCCACGACCACCTGATGCTCCACCACTACCACTACCCTCATTACCAGCTGACAATGAACGCCCCCGGCCACGACCTCTTCCACCAGACTTCCTCATTGTTTTAAAAACGTTACCAAACTAACGGTATTTGTTGCAGTCACACAACTTACACGGTGAGCTATAACTTCAGTATGATTTAGCTACCCCTTTACAGGTGAGTGAGACCACAACGAAAATCAGGCACAATGTTACACACTCTGTTGTTGGTGGCAACAAATGAGAGAGATGCCACACACGCAGGACTGTCACTGTAGCGCAAATGTAAATATTAATCTCCCACTGATGTGTGTTTTTTTTTTAAAAAAGGAGACTTAAGAAAAAAAAAAAAAATGATTTTTTAAGGAAGAATTTATAAACCAAATAAAATGAAATGATTTTTTCAGGGAGAATTTAGAAAACAAATAAAACATAAAATAGCCTTTCTAGGGCCCAGTGAGTGAGAGAGGACGCACACAGGAGTCAGGAGTGGCACACAAGCCCAGAGGCCAATATTTATCTCCCACTGATTGATTAAGTGATTTTTTCAGGTAGATTTTGGAACCCAAATCAAGCAAAAAAATTAATAGGCTTTCTATGGCCCACAATTGGAGAGAGAGAAATGGCACACCCAGGAGTCAAGACTGGCACACAAGCAGAAAGGGCAATATTAATCTCCCACTGATTTGATTTTTTTTTTTTTTTCAGGGAGACTTTAGAAAAAAAAATACAAAAAAAATGATTTTTTTCAGGAATAATTTAGAAACCAAATAAAATAAAATGATTTTTTCAGGGAGAATTTAGAAAACAAATAAAACAAAAAATAGGCTTTCTAGGGCCCACTGAGTGAGAGAGGACGCACACAGGAGTCAGGAGTGGCACACAAGCCCAGAGGCCAATATTTATCTCCCACTGATTGATTAAGTGATTTTTTCAGGTAGATTTTGGAACCCAAATCAAGCAAAAAAATTAATAGGCTTTCTATGGCCCACAATTGGAGAGAGAGAGATGGCACACCCAGGAGTCAAGACTGGCACACAAGCAGAAAGGGCAATATTAATCTCCCACTGATTTGTTTTTTTTTTTTTTTTCAGGGAGACTTTAGAAAAAAAAAATACAAAAAAAATGATTTTTTTCAGGAATAATTTAGAAACCAAATAAAATAAAATGATTTTTTCAGGGAGAATTTAGAAAACAAATAAAACAAAAAATAGGCTTTCTAGGGCCCACTGAGTGAGAGAGGACGCACACAGGAGTCAGGAGTGGCACACAAGCCCAGAGGCCAATATTTATCTCCCACTGATTGATTAAGTGATTTTTTCAGGTAGATTTTGGAACCCAAATCAAGCAAAAAAATTAATAGGCTTTCTATGGCCCACAATTGGAGAGAGAGAGATGGCACACCCAGGAGTCAAGACTGGCACACAAGCAGAAAGGGCAATATTAATCTCCCACTGATTTGTTTTTTTTTTTTTTTTTTCAGGGAGACTTTAGAAAAAAAAAATACAAAAAAAATGATTTTTTTCAGGAATAATTTAGAAACCAAATAAAATGAAATGATTTTTTCAGGGAGAATTTAGAAAACAAATAAAACAAAAAATAGGCTTTCTAGGGCCCACTGAGTGAGAGAGGATGCACACAGGAGTCAGGAGTGGCACACAAGCCCAGAGGCCAATATTTATCTCCCACTGATTGATTTATTGATTTTTTCAGGTAGAATTTAGAACCCAAATCAACCAAAAAAATAAATAGGCTTTCTATGGCCCACTATTTGTGAGAGAGATGGCACGCTCAGGACTGGCACACAAGCCCAGAGGCCAATATTAATCTCCCAATTTTTTTTTTTTTTCCAGGGAAAATTTATAAACCCAATAAAAAAAATAATAAATAGGCTTTCTATGGCCCACTATCTGAGAGAGAGAGATGGCACGCTTAGGACTGGAATACAAGCCCAAAGGCCAATATTAATCTCCCACTGATTGATTTATTGATTTTTTCAGGTAGATTTTGGAACCCAAATCAAGCAAAAAAATAAATAGGCTTTCTATGGCCCACTGAGAGATGGCACACACAGGAGTAAGGAGTGGCACACAAGCCCTGAGGCCAATATTTTTCTCCCACTGATTGATGTAGTGATTTTTTCAGGTAGATTTTAGAACCCAAATCAAGCAAAAAAATAAATAGGCTTTCTATGGCCCACTGAGTGAGAGATGACACAGACAGGGATGGCACTCTAGCAGAAATGCCAATCTTAATCTCCCACAAAAAAAATAAAAAAGAAGGAACTGTCCTTCAATTACTATCTCCCTGCAGTAATCTCAGCCAGGTATGGCAGGCAGCAATAAGGAGTGGACTGATGCACAAATTAAATAAAAAGTGTGGACAAACAAACAAGATAGCTGTGCAGAAAGGAAGGAACAAGAGGATTTGTGCTTTGAAAAAAGCAGTTGGTTTGCACAGCGGCGTACACACAGCAATGCAGCTATCAGGGAGCCTTCTAGGGCAGCCCAATGAGCTACAGCGCTGAGGGAAAAAAAAAAAATGTAGCTTCCACTGTCCCTGCACACCGAAGGTGGTGTTGGGCAGTGGAAATCGCTACAGCACAAGCGGTTTGGTGGTTAATGGACCCTGCCTAACGCTATCCCTGCTTCTGACGAAGCGGCAGCAACCTCTCCCTAGGCTCAGATCAGCAGCAGTAACATGGCGGTCGGCGGGAACTCCCCTTTATAGCCCCTGTGACGCCGCGGACAGCAAGCCAATCACTGCAATGCCCTTCTCTAAGATGGTGGGGACCAGGACCTATGTCATCACGCTGCCCACACTCTGCGTTTACCTTCATTGGCTGAGAAATGGCGCTTTTCGCGTCATTGAAACGCGACTTTGGCGCGAAAGTCGCGTACCGCATGGCCGACCCCGCACAGGGGTCGGATCGGGTTTCATGAAACCCGACTTTGTGAAAAGTCGGCGACTTTTGAAAATGTTCTACCCGTTTCGCTCAACCCTAGTCACCAGCAATGAGGAGTAACATACAGATCATTAGAAGGTGGGAGCAGGATAGGACATGATGCGGCCGTGTGTGTCTGGATAAAAAGGATTGTATGTGGAGGAACAGTTCTGAGGAGAAGGTGAGATGGCTGGGGAGTATGGAGGAAGAAATGACTAGTTCCTTACTAGGAGGAGGGATTGCAGGAGATTGTAAGAAGGAAAGTAGTATGGGGGTGAAAGAGAAAAGAAACCGAAACATTGTAGTGGTCGGTGTTCTGTTACCTTCCAGTCAATTCCAGTCCAATTCAGTCTAATTCAGAATCATAATTAAAAAGATGTAATTTAAAAGATGGAAGTTAAAAGATGATTTGCAGCAGACTGAGTCTATAGCAGACTCCTGCATGTGAATATATCCCCAGTTAAGGGCAATCAGGTGTGAATGAGGAGGTGGCTGGGTATGGGAGACCAGATGTAGAGAGTTAAGCAAAGGTCATAAAGTGAGGGAGGGGTAAGACTGACCACTCAAAGAGATGCCAGGATCACACAATGAGATACATGAAAACAGGTCATGGAAAACAAGCTGATAGGTAAGAAAGCATACTAAAAGGATTATATGTGCTGCACCAAGACACTCAGATCCAGGGGAAGCATAGAAAAGCCAGTGCAATATACAGAGACATTCAGAAGCCAGGGAGAGCTGGGTAAAGTCAGTGCATACCATGGAAAATCAATGCAGTATACAGAGACAGTCGGGAGCCAGGGAGAGCTGGGTAAAGTCAGTGCATACCTGTGGGAAGAGGAGAACAGCTCGATTAGATGGTGCAGATGATGATAATATTGTAGTAGTGATGAGTAGCCAAATGCATTCTAGAATTCAGTCATGGAAAATCAATGCAGTATACAGAGACATTCGGGAGCCAGGGAGAGCTGGGTAAAGTCAGTGCATACCATGGAAAATCAATGCAGTATACAGAGACATTCGGGAGTCAGGGAGAGCTGGGTAAAGTCAGTGCATACCATGGAAAACCAATGCAGTATACAGAGACATTCGGGAGCCAGGGAGAGCTGGGTAAAGTCAGTGCATACCATGGAAAATCAATGCAGTATACAGAGACATTCGGGAGCCAGGGAGAGCTGGGTAAAGTCAGTGCATACCATGGAAAATCAATGCAGTATACAGAGACATTCGGGAGCCAGGGAGAGCTGGGTAAAGTCAGTGCATACCATGGAAAATCAATGCAGTATACAGAGACATTCGGGAGCCAGGGAGAGCTGGGTAAAGTCAGTGCATACCATGGAAAATCAATGCAGTATACAGAGACATTCGGGAGCCAGGGAGAGCTGGGTAAAGTCAGTGCATACCTGTGGGAAGAGGAGAACAGCTCGATTAGATGGTGCAGATGATGATAATATTGTAGTAGTGATGAGTAGCCAAATGCATTCTAGAATTCAGTCTAATTCAGAATCATAATTAAAAAGATGTAATTTAAAAGATGGAAGTTAAAAGATGATTTGCAGCAGACTGAGTCTATAGCAGACTCCTGCATGTGAATATATCCCCAGTTAAGGGCAATCAGGTGTGGTGTAAAGTGTATTCATGGGTTAATGGGCTCCATACATTATTATGGTTCGACCGATCATTCGGCTGCTTGCTATCTTGTCTTACTTTTCCATATAAAAGAGAGATCACTCTGCTGAGCACACCTCTGTTCTCTATAAGAAAGCCACTGCCAGGCTCTCTGAAGGTGAATTATCTCACTGAGAACAAGACGATGAAACAGTCCGAAATTAGAGATGCCGGATCCTCATATTCCCCAAAATGATATGTCGTGGGATAGTCCCTCCCCATACACATTATACTTTCAGCCAAGCATGTTAATTTACTGTTATTACTAAAACGTCACTAGAGATAATGTATATTGTAGCCTAGAGAACAACACTCTCATATAATGTACTCAACAAAGCCCATAATGGTATAATAGCCATAGGACAAAAAGTGTAAAGGCAAAAAATGAAGTTTAAAAGATAACATCTTTATTATACAATTTAAAACAAAAAAGGGACCAAAACAATCAACAGGGCTAAAAGAAACCTCCGTGGGGAAGGACCAACTATATAGTGGACGCACCTAATGCACTGTAACGTATCTGGCAGTAAATATCAAAAATGTAAATATGCAAATGCCACGATAAATATAAATATATAACTGCAAGCGATACAGAAACAAATGTATGGGACAGCGAACATAGAATCTCCACAGCCTGTAGCCGGTATAAAGATATGAAACTGCCTGTCTATCTGTGCACTTTATAGCCAAAAGGTATAATACTGATAAGTCACATCAGATTGATGCCCAGAAAATATAAATATACAAACAAAAAACTGCTGTATGAATACAAGAAAATATACTAACTACAGTGAGTTGAATGGACATAAAACAAACCAGTACAATGTAGGCTGATAAGTATGATGCAAAAAACTGTAAAGCAAGTAGCCGGGTAAAAGTGCTGATGCCGCAGTGGAAGATGTCAATATAACAGCATGGCTAGATGCATCAGTAAAGACAGATATAATAGACCAAGCGGTAAACATAACCGGAATACCGGCGGTAAGGCAAAGGTAACAGAGTGCTCACCGCAAAGTGCGTAGCGTCCAAGTGTCCTTCCCGCCTGCCCGACGGGCGCCGTTTCGCTGCTCGCTTCTTCCGGGGGCGTGTTATTCCGGTTATGTTTACCGCTTGGTCTATTATATCTGTCAAATATCGATATTTGCAGATGATACAAAACTATGTAAAGCAGTTAATACAAGAGAAGATAGTATTCTGCTACAGATGGATCTGGATAAGTTGGAAACTTGGGCTGAAAGGTGGCAGATGAGGTTTAACAATGATAAATGTAAGGTTATACACATGGGAAGAAGGAATCAATATCACCATTACACACTGAATGGGAAACCACTGGGTAAATCTGACAGGGAGAAGGACTTGGGGATCCTAGTTAATGATAAACTTACCTGGAGCAGCCAGTGCCAGGCAACAGCTGCCAAGGCAAACAGGATCATGCATTAAAAGAGGCCTCTGTACAAATCCCTAGTTAGACCGCACATTGAGTACTGTGTCCAGTTTTGGGCACCGGTGCTCAGGAAGGATATAATGGAACTAGAGAGAGTATAAAGGAGGGCAACAAAATTAATAAAGGGGATGGGAGAACTACAATACCCAGATAGATTAGCGAAATTAGGATTATTTAGTCTAGAAAAAAGACGACTGAGGGGCGATCTAATAACCATGTATAAGTATATAAGGGGACAATACAAATATCTCGCTGAGGATCTGTTTATACCAAGGAAGGTGACGGGCACAAGGGGGCATTCTTTGCGTCTGGAGGAGAGAAGGTTTTTCCACCAACATAGCAGAGGATTCTTTACTGTTAGGGCAGTGAGAATCTGGAATTGCTTGACTGAGGAGGTGGTGATGGCGAACTCAGTTGAGGGGTTCAAGAGAGGCCTGGATGTCTTCCTGGAGCAGAACAATATTGTATCATACAATTAGGTTCTGTAGAAGGACGTAGATCTGGGGATTTATTATGATGGAATATAGGCTGAACTGGATGGACAAATGTCTTTTTTCGGCCTTACTAACTATGTTACTATGTTACTATGTTACTATGTTTGCTGCTATTTTGGGGTGGGCCATTTATATGGATACACCCAAATAACATGGGAATGGTGACAGTTTTCTTGCGTAGGGTGTGTTGCATTGAAATCTGCTGCAATGTCCCCTGTAGACTGTGAGCCCTCGCGGGCAAGGTCCTCTCTCCTCTTGTACTTGTGTGTTTATTGTACTTGTCTATATTTGCCCCATTCACATGTAAAGCGTCATGGAATAAATGGCGCTATAAAAATGAATAATAATAATAATAATGACCCGGGTACTGCGTTCATCAGACATCAACACAATTTCTATCCACTCATCACGTGTTAACCTCTGCGACATGTCAATGGCTGTAAACAAAGAGAAACTTGTAAATAAGTAAGGAAAGAATAAAGTTACGTTAAAACCAAGCACACCATTGTTTTTCCTGTGAAATTCTCAATAAGTTTCATGTGTCACATGACCCTCTTCCCAAAAATAAAAACAAAGTTGGATCCAAAATGGCCGACTTCAAAATGGCCACCATGGTCACCACCCATCTTGAAAAGCTTTCCCCCTTCCATATACTAATTTGCCACAAACAGGAAGTTGATATCACCAACCATTCCCCTTTTATTTAGGTAAATCCATATACATGGCCCACCCTGTATAATGTGAGAGCTTTAAAGAATGGTTAATTTATCGAATACATAATTTTTGTCCTATATTATTAATGACAAATGAAAAGAGAAAGAATAGTTGTGGATTGCGGCTTCTACAATATTTCAAAAAAGTCGAAAATGATGTTCAACCTTCAATGCCACAAGCTACAAAGAACTGAGGTGCTCCCTGGCTAAGACACATTACCAGATCTGTCTTTTTAGCTCTGACTTGGGCTTTTTGTGGACAATCTAGATAAATTTTAATCAGAACTGGTTTATGTGATTATTCAGTTATTGATTGAAATCTCTTTCAGCTGACAAAAAAATGTATCTAATGGCTTGAAAATGTTTGCCTTGTGTATTTTTAGGCACAATCGGTGGCATCATTTAGGTGCACTTTGATTAGTAATTTGGTCTTAATATCTTTCAAAGTCCCTGACCTATATTAGCATTAAACTAGCAATAGCAATAAACTACGAACAATAAATATAATTTAAATTATTGGCAGAATTTTTGTAGTTTCCCAAAGATGAGAAGGATGATTGATTTTGTCTGATGTGATCCATCATACCACATTTTAATCAAGCTATTGCTGTGGAAATGTAAGCATCGTCACAAGATTCTTGGCCACATTAGGTTATTTTGTTTGCAGTGGCTTCCTGCTTTCAAGATTTCAGCTTTTCTGTTATAGTAGCTGCCAAAATTGTCAACACCAATCTGTCAGAAGGGCTTTCTTCTGGCATAACTTTGAAGCTACTTTTTGACATCTCTAACAAACTAATTGTTGTCTCCTGGCTCTACAGGTCCCTAAAGTCCTAATGAGCTAGTGTCTTCTCTAGAGATGAGGAAGAAAGGGGATCTATAAAATCAATTTACTAGGGTATTATGCATTGTCATCTTCCAAGACAAAACTAGTTGAAGCTATGGCATAAAGTAGAAGACATGTCTGAGAAAAGGTTACAGAACATCCATCTTCCCTCCTCTTCTAATTGTATCTTTTCTTTTCTCATTTTCATACCCGCTTCCCCCGCTAAAAGAAACTTTATGACAAGTATTGTATTCATCCTTGGATAAAGGGAACTTTTTTTTATTTACGTGCCTTTGAGTGACAGCGGGAAAGAGTCCAATTGCCACAAGGACTTTAGGCAATAAATCATCTCCTACTTGTATCAACTTGACTGGACAACACCCACTGGTCAAGGCAAGGACTTTAAAACGTCTGCGCAGAATTTCTTAGTCCAAGCTCTTTACCCCATAAGACTCACTAAATTGAGATTTCACATAACAGATTTCAGACAGGTGGAAAGCTATGTTCCTGCTTTTTCGGCCGAGCAATATTTTTCCCGTGCTTTTGATTAAGCAACAGTGACTTATAGAAAGATTTGCATATAAATCTTTTACATTCTAAAAGACCTGTTCTCTATCCATACTAAATGACATTTTAAAGTATAGATCATATTGTGAAGTCGTAAATGTGGTGTAGATGATCAAATACAATGGTTTTGATTTTGAAATATTAGACATAAAATGTAAATATATTTCTGACAAAGTTATGGATGTAGTTTATTCTCTGCAGATTTCTTAGATTAAATTCAGCCTCTGCAGTGCGTTGTCACCGCGTCATGGAAAATGACACAGTGAAGTCTTTCTCAGTTTAAGTATGCGGGAAAAAAAAGCGGCCTATAAACTAAGCTGAACAAATAGTGTGTCAGATCAGTGTAACAGGAAAAAGCATTTCATTGATAACGTGAAAGATTCTTTATAGATGATGTGCTATCAAGTGGAAGTTATTTATTAACTAGTGAATCACGTCGAAAACAAAGGATTGTTAAGGATGAGTTTTCAGATTTAAAGAGCTTTATGAAGTCAAGAAAGGACGCGGTTTACATCACTATGAGACTTTTCATTTTCAGTTAGATGTTTTTTATTGCCAATAAATGTTCTGACCAACAAATTAGCTCATGTTTTGCTAATTCTTGACGGTGATTGGGGAAAAACCAGATTGCTCTTGCTTTACTTCTCATAAACATATAGCCCTTGCTCCGTGTCAGGAAGAAAAACTGAAATGGCATTGGGGTTTACACAATGAATTAGTTATGTTCTATTGACTTCTATATTCTGTGGAATGAGGGGTAAGTAGAAAATCTATAAACACTTTTCTGTCTGCTCATTTTTTGTTTGCTTTTATTAGTGGCACATCTTTTTTCTTCTAGTCTGTCGGTTGGTAGTTTATGTTACCATATGCTTCCTTTATTGGGTTTATATTTTATAAAGGAGATAAAATAGAGTGCAAATCTCATTTAGAGATTAAGCTTCATTTTTTTTAAATTACTACTTAATTTTGCCAATGCCTTTCTTACTACACTATGAGTATGTATAGCCTATTTTTTAGCAGAAAGAAATGTGATGTACTTAGATACAATCATCTCCTACGTGGGATGTGGTTTGGGAGAAATGAAAGAGATATTAAGGAAATGCCATTATTTATTCTCTTAAAAGAAAGGAAAGAAATAGTGAATAATCTGATGAGAGAGATAAATCCACAAGCACAGCTCAGACTTGTAACCTAACAGCTGTCATAAATAATCAAAACCTATTCGAGGCTTGAAGATAGGACATTAGAGGCTATTTACACTAGTAGAGTGATGCCATCGATCAGTAACAGCCATCTCCATTTATTTATGGTGAAATCTGTCATTAAAACTGATATAGGCTACAGAGATATTCTTTTTTTTATCTTAAAACATCTTTAATTGGTAAAATATGTTTTATGTTTACGTGTACAAATTATCAATATGATTCATTTTATTCTTTAAGCTCTATAACCTACATTGTAGATTATTGTATCTTCACTGACCTTTTTTTTGTAATTCTTTAAAAAATTATGCCAAAACCATATCTTTCATGGGGTAATTTTCTATATTGATCAGGTTTATAGGATATGAAGAATTAACAATTATTTTGTCCATTGATGACTCATTCTTGGCAAGTCTCTCAGTAATTGGTAGGCAATCTCCAGTACAAAAAAAGTTCTTCACTGTGGCTATATGTTTAAAAGTTCTTAAGACACTTTAATAATTTTATTCTTATGCCAACTGTATGTAAAGCAGCACCATATACAGCTCTGGCAAAAATTAAGAGACCACTTAAAAATTTTCAGTTTGTCTGATTTTTCTATATAGGTATATTTTTGAGTAAAATGTAAATTGTTATTTTATTCTAGAAACTTCTGACAACATGTCTCCGAAGTTCCAAGCAATAAATTTTGTATGTATTTTCTGAAAATGAGAAATGGTCAAAATAACAAAAAATACATTGCTTTCACGCCTCAAATAATGCAAAGAAAAAGTTCATAATCATTTAGAAACAACAATACTAATGTTTTAACTCAGGAAGAGTTCAGAAATCAATATTTTGTGGAATAACCATGATTTTTAATCACAGCTTTCATGCGTCTTGGCATGCTTTCCACCAGTCTTTCACACTGCTTTTGAGTGACCTTAGGCCACTCCTGGTACAAAAATGTAAGCAGTTCTTCTTTGTTTGATTGCTTGTGACTATCCATCATGCTCTTGATTACATTTCAGAGGTTTTGAATGGGGTTCAGGTCAGGAGATTGGGCTGCCCATGACAGGGATTTGATGTGGTGGTCCTTCATCCACACCTTGATTGACCTAGCTGTGTGGCATGGTGCATTGTCCTGCTGGAAGAAACCAGTCCTCAGAGTTGGGGAACATTGCCTGAGTAGAAGGAATCAACTGTTTATTCCAGGAAAAGCTTGTAAGCGACTTTGATCATATATTTAGACCAGTGTTCACAGCATCAAAAGCCATGATGAGTGGTGTCTTTTATTTATTAGTAGGCCTTAGTATACTTTGAAATGTGATACCAGCATTCCTTGGCAGAGGGAAATAGTGCCTAGTGTCTAGCCAGCTACAATAGCCCCCCTTAAACTTCTAATATGTCTATATTTTAACCTTTTCTTATATTTTAATACACCCCTTGTTGGGGAGATTGGTGAATAGCTATAACATTAACTTTAAACTTGCGCTGCTCAAATCAGTTGGTAAGTGGACTGGAGGATGTTAACCTGGACTAATCCTTACTCTAATCATGGAAATGGGCTTGATTGACATGATTTGAAAGAGCGACATCACCGCTGGTTTTCGTTAAATTTTGCAGATGCGTGTAGACTATTGACTTCCAGGGCATGCGCAGTGCACATTGGATGTCGGGAGCACACACCTGGCTTCATTGTGCATTCCCAGGGAGGCAGAGCATTGCGCTTGCGTGACATTTATAAAAAGCCAATGGTGACATTGCTCTTACAAATCATGTTACTCACGCCCACAAGGACATGCTTACATGATTAGAGAGAGGATTTGTTTGGGAAAATCAATCACCCAACCCTGACTAGTCACTAACTGATTTCCATAGTGTGCACGCAGGTTCAACTTAAATTTTATAATTATTTACCACTCACTAAACCACATAAAGGTGTTTATTGGAATGCAGGAAACGGCTGAAATAAACGCTTCAAGGCTTTGGTGGTCTTATACTGCTGCTAGGTTCCCTTTAACGCTGACTAAATCTATACTGTAGTTTTGATAGGACTACTTGACTATCTAATGTAAATGGTGGTGTTATAATTCTCCCCTGTCAGGAAGAGGTTATTGGATTTCAACATGCCTAATCCTTTTGTTCTCCCAGGTGATAAGTATTGATCAGATGTGTTTGGTAGTAGCTTTCCTCATTCTCATTTAGAACTCTTTTTACCTAGTCTAGCATGCATATATACAATAGATAGGAGTTTGGAGAATCAAGCATACAGTATAAAGCCACTTTTAACCAATGTTTTAATTGTAGAAATCTAATTGGTTATCTTTGTTTTGTTTACCAATTCAAATAGGGAAAGCATAGAGAATAGAAGAGTCATCTAATTTTCTTTTACACTCGATGGCAAATATTTGTCCATTTAGACCTATATAAAATTTAAAAAGGATTACAAAAAATAATCCAAATGTTCATTCTCAGGCACTGCGCTGAAAATTTTTGTGGGCATATATTGTATCATCTTCTACCTTGTTTTGTTATTCCTATGCTATTCTTCCATGGAATAGATGCATAAATTCACAACTGACATTATCATTTCTCTTGTCAATAGGTTTTGTAACTGTATAAACTTGTTATTTCAAGGGAACTGCAAATATTTACTAAAATAGACATGTCAGTATTAGAGATGAGCAGTATGATCGGCTATAGATCGACTTCGAGTCAGACTTCTTAAAATTTGCAGTTCCCCTTGTATTTGAACCATTTGCAATTCAATTTGTGAAGATTGCAAATGGAAAAATTGCCCGGTGCCAATTCACACACTGGTGAGGACTGCATGAGCTAGAGTGCGTGCTCAAGATGTCAGGCGCTGTCACATAAAATTCCCCATAATGCCTTGAAGATATCACATCACATAGTCTAGCTCAGCCAATCAGGGGGGACTTTCAGGGCTTACATGATATGGAGCTGTCAACCAGTGTTTTTTTAGGATTTTACAGCCAAGTGATAGGAAGATCAGAGAGAACTACCACAATACACATAGGGATAGAAAATACCTAAATTTAATTGTAGAGCACTATTTCAGCCCAGAAACACATTAAAAAAAATGAGTGGTAGCCTCAGTATACGAGTAATAATCCAAAGACTCAAGTGATGGGGATATTTTATACCTTCATAGTCAGAGGAATTGTGAAATATTTGATCTGTGATTTACTGCAGTAACAGCACCTTAGTGACCGCATTTTTTCAATTCTTCATCCACTGTAAACAAGAAGGGCAGTTTAACACCCCTCCGTCCTGATTTTGCTTCTCAACAAAAAAATCCTGAAACCAAGACTTGTGTACTATAGAAAGTTGCATCATACCTTGTGAAAAAGCCACGTCTTCTTCTGTTTGTATTGCTTGTGAATAAACACCAGTAAGGCATGGATCATTTTTAACCATTTTTACAATTGAAAAGCTTCAAAAATTGTTAGTGCAGTCTGACATTAAATAGGCTTTTGATTAGCACTGATTACCATCTCTTTTTTCCTAGATAGGTAGTAATGTCCAAGTGACCTCAACTTGAGGCTGTATTTGCATTACAAAGATCAAAATAGGTTCAGTGCAGTTCTAAAAGACCTCTGCATTTTATACATGTATTTTCCATTTGAGGCTTTGTAGTATTGATATTCTAGGCAAGTTTATTCACTGTAAATACATTTTGGGGGGAAAATTTGGCGAATTCAAATTTGAAAAGATCCACTCATCTATAGGTAGGAGAGCTGCCAGATTATCCTGAAGGCTTTGCATATAAGCTAGTTAAATAGCACCAGTGATAGAAAAAAGTATAATAGGTTCCCATTATTTAAAAAAAATATTGAACGTTTTTAGTTCCGTTACCAGCTTGGTTTTACTTTGCTTTACTGACCTAAATTTTAACTCACCTTAGGCTAGGGTCACATTGCGTTAGCAGCAGCCCATTCAGCAAATACGCTAACGGGCTGCTGCTAACGCAAGTGCCGGCGCTACATCACACTAGCGCAGATGGAGCTTCTGCTAGCTCCATCTGTGCTAGCAGTGATGGACCCAGAAATGCTGCAGCCAGCGTCTCGGGTCCGTCACTCAATGACGGCGCATCACTAGCGCACGCCCATTCTGGGCGTGTGCTAGGCGATACATCCGGCATTACATTCAATGGCGGCGTTAACGGAGTACGTTACACCGCGTTATGCCGCGGTGTAATGTACTCCGTTTAACGTTGCCCCTGAACGCAATGTGAACCAAGCCTTTAGTAACATACTTTACTTTCGTAACATGATGTTATCTCCTTAGTCAAACACATAGCTCAGTCTCTGAAACAGATTGCTGCTGTGCTTTTTATCTGAAATAAAGGGGATGGGGATATTTGATTGCCTTGTCTTGAAATGTCCGATCATGGCTACATTAAATTCAGAGTTCAGCAATCTGAGACCTTTAATTCAGAACTTCTTTTGTTCTGTTAGTTCAGAATGTCAGCAACAACTTGAACTTGACAGAGGATGTGTGATTGATGAGTGCAACCAAAGAAAAAAACAGACAACTTCTTCTCTATGCACTCACTCTTCACAGCTGATGGGCTGATAGAATGATGTTCCATTTTCTTGGAGTTTTATTCTTACTTCTTAGAACACAACATGGAACTTAAAAACAAATATGGAAGAATTAGTTTCTTTCCATTCTAAAAAAATAAAATGTATATCATGATAACATGCTAGATAATTCTACTGATATCTATTGTATGTTACACACTGAATATGTACAATATACACATATATTTGTAGCTACAGACTGTTATACTGGTAAAGCCTGTAAGAGAAATTGTAATATTGTGCTCTCATTACCTGGTTTGAAAATGCTTTTTTTCTCTGTCCGGCTGATTTTTATAAAAAAAATTGTGTTTTCCATTGCGTTAAATTTTCTTGGCAAAGTTTATATATCTAAAAGTATCATAATTTCAATAAATAGCCACATTACAATGAACAGATTATTAAGAATATATAAAACATAATGAACAGAGAAGGTGAAAAGTCCAACTAGAGACATATCTAATAGGAACAAAGAGATAGCTGGTAAGATTTAAGATCATTCGTCAATAGGGTGTTGAGAAGTCATGTTTCATAGTTCAAGAGGGTCAAACAGAGTGCAAAAGACTTTCGTTTATTAAGGGAGCGTTGATCGGCCATATAAATACTTTCATGCTCTACAGTACACTCCTTCATGCTATGTACCAATAGATTCGCTCTCTGTAACCTTATGGGATAATATTGAGGCCTGCCTTGTAGTTCAGCTATTTCACATCTGAAAACCGATCAGTGTGAACTATTCAACTATGGCACATACAACCAAAGAGAACACTATTGGCAATAGCACATAGTTTATTGTAACAATGCCTTCTTTAGAGGGCTACAAACTGTTGTTATAAGTGTAGTTCATTGCGCTTTATGCACCTTTCTCCCATGTTGCATCATTTTTAGTTTGATCTTACAGTAGCAAAATATTGTTTTTAGCGCTAACTTCTAATGGTGGGTTATGAATGTTAAATAATGTAGTCATGCTAGATACAAATGCTTGCTTGTATATAATAATATCTGGTGTTTTTTTTAATCAAGGATGATTATGTTGTATTAAGAAGCAACATGTAATTTCTTGACAATTAAAAGTGTCTTAGTGGACCATAACAGTAATGATCTGTTAGCCATCAGAGAGAGCCTCTAAAGCAGGCCATACACATTGGATTAAAGGAGTTGTCTCATGCTCTTTCATGGGTAAAATTGCAAAGTGCTTACTAAAACAAGTTACTTGGCAATTTGCTTGCAATTTTGGATGAATTGGCAGATCATCTTATATAGGCCATCAATCTCACCAAGAAAGCAAATGTTCGAGAAGAGAAGGGTTAGGTAGTTGGATTTGAATTTGTTAATTGTTTTGTTCTTAAGGGAAATGAGTCACCCCAGTGATGTTTGGAAGTAGTTTAATCCCTTTGCTCTAAGAGAAAACGTCCATGCTCAAACATTAGCCACTGAAATACCCTTAAAGTGGCTGACTGCTGAGTGTATGGTCAGTTTAAAGATGAACTCAGCCTGACCATTAGAGATGAGAGGATCGCTGAGCAGAGGATTGACTTTGAGTTGAATTTCCTGATTTTCCCAGGTCCCCATAAACTTGAACACTCTGCAATTTGATTTGTGAGAATTCGCCAAATTTTTTTTAAAAAAGATGCCTGGTGCCATTTAAAACACTGCTTAAGATTCCCCTTGCTCTTTGAGAAAACTTTGGTGGTCAAGGTGCAGTTATTGAACAATCCTGAATGTGGCTGACAGCTGTCTAAAGTAAATGGCATATTTAAAGTCAAACTCAGCCTGCCCATTGGAAATAAGCGGATTGTTCTGCAGAGGATTGACTTGGAATCGAATTTCATGACATTCGTAAGTCCCCATTTAATCGAACACTCTGAGATTTGATTTGTGAAGATCATCCAAAATAAATGCCTGGTGCCATTTAACATACTGCTGAAGACTCAGGTAATGGGCTTATGTCGACAGGTGCAGCCAGGTGTCCAACAGCTATCAAATCACATGGTCTACCAAAGCCAAACAAGGGTGCTATCATAGACAGTGTAAAAGATGGTGGCCAGCAATGAATCACCATTTCATGCTTGTACATTGTAGGTATAGCATACATATAACCTTTAGCCACATCGGGTATAATAGTACGCTGATTTCAGTATCCCCGCTTTGATGTGGGCTCTGGCAGTGAGCCCATATCTTTTCTGGGACATGTCAGCTGTTTTGAACAGCTGACATGTGACCACAATTGCCTCAGGTGGAATCGTGATCCACCCGCTGCTATTAACTAGTTAAATGCTACTGTCAAACTCTGACAGTGGCATTTAAATGGTGCTTCCAGCAATCGTCCTGGAAATATACACTTCAGTGACCCCCGTCATGTGATCAGGGGTCATGGTTCATCGGCATGACAACCAGAGGTCTCCTGCAGACCTTTATGGTAGTCAGTGCCAAATTGCTATTAGCTCCACCCAGTGGTCGGCGCTCATAGCAAGTCAGTAATTCAGCTACATAGAGGCGAACTGATCATCGCCTCTATGTAGCTGAGCCGATCGGGCTATGGCAGCTTCTAGTCTCTTATGGAGACAATTGAAGCATGCCAAAAGTTAAAGAAAAATGTTTTTAAAATATAAAAAAATAAAAAATATATAAAAGTTAAAATCACCCCCTTTTGTCCCATTTAAAATAAAGCAATAAAAAAGCAAACATACACATATTTGGTATCGCCATGTTCAGAATTGCCAGATCTATCAATAAAAAAATGGATGAACCTGATCTCTAAACGGCATAGCGATAAAAAAAGTCAAACAGCCAGAATTACGTTTTTTTTGTCACTGCGACATTGCATTAAAATATAATAATAGGCGATTAAGAGAACGTATCTGCACCGAAATGGTATCGTTAAAAACGTCAGCTCGGCACACAAAAAATAAGCCCTCACCCACCCCAAGATCACGAAAAACGGAGACGCTATGGTTATTGGAAAATTGCGCAATTTTTTTTTTTTTTAGCAAAGTTTGGAATTTGATTTCACCACTTAGGTAAAAAGAACTTATGCAGGTTTGGTGTCTATGAACTCGTAATGACCTGTAGAGTCATAATGGCAGGTCAGTTTTAGCATTTAATGAACCTAGCAAAAAAGACATACCAAAAACAAGTGTGGGATTGCACTTTTTTTGCAATTTCACCGCACTTGGAATTTTTTTCTCGTTTTCTAGTACATGACATGGTAAAACCAATGGTGTTGTTCAAACGTACAACTCGTCCCACAAAACAATAAGCCCTCACGTGGCCATATTGATGGAAAAATAAAAGTTATGGCTCTGGGAAGGAGGGGAGTGAAAAACGAAAACGCAAAACCGAAAAAATGCTCTGTGGGTGAAGTGGTTAAAAATTCAAATTTTATTAATATACCTAAAAATCACCTAGAAAAAACCTTTGTGTATGAAAGTGGTACACAAACACAGAAAGGTAAAAGAAACAGGACAAATACATAAATGTCTGAAATATTCAGACCATAATAATCTCTATGTCAAGCCAACACCAAATATGATAAATAGGTCTCCTTTTTTGCAGGATTCATGATATATAAAATAAATAATATTTAGTCAAATTGCTAAGAGGGACAAGTGTACTTATTATTATTTTATGCTTGTACAGTCTAGTTGTAGGAGATCAGAGTGCACAGCTCATTATACCTAGGGATAGAAAGTTGCCTAACCAGATTGTGGTTTGCTACGTTCAGTGCTCAAAAAGATTGAAAGTGGGATTGCTAGTCTCATTCTGTGAATAATAAAAAGATTCTAGAGATTGATTGATCTTAGTTAACACAGCAGTAACAAGACCTTAATAACAGCCATCATATTCTTCACACATTCCAAAAAAGAATGGCAGTATTAAACCCCAGCATTATTTTTTGCAACTGAAAACAAAATCCTGAATCCAAGGCTGTGCCACAGAAAGTTATTTTTTAATTTTTCAAGTACAGATCTCCATAATCGAGCAATTAGCAATTTAAACACAACTGCCTCACAAAGTACTGTATGTATTGTGAAAAAATGTTGTTGTTTTTGCCTACTTCATTGTTGCAAAAGCTCAATATTAAATCTGTACTCACACTACCTGAATACAAAGGCCTGTTTCAGGTTCTTGCTTTTAGTACATGAATCTTCCTATCATGTTCTGTTCCATTATAAAAAGGTATTTTTGTTTAAAATCTTTTAATGAAAGGTCACATTTTAGTTTTTGAAAATATGTTTTAATTGTCCAATTTAACAGCCGTACAATGTACACACCACAGCCAGACTGCATACTGTTGCCACATCTTCATTTCTGGCTGTGAACCTGAGTTTAGGTACTTTGCAATGTAGCATTTTAAAGTTGTGTAAGACACTTTGTATTTTTATTGAAACCTAGTTTCTTGGAGTTAAAAGGAGCCTGTCACCATATATTTTAATGTCTGAACTAAGACTAGCACCTTAGTCAGCGCCTGTTCTGCATGCAATAATATAACCCCCTGACTCCCTCTGTATACCCCCCAAATACCTTTTGAAACTCCCACACTGTATGTAAATCCTGCCGGTCCAATAGGTCCTTGCTGGGGGCTCTATCCCTCTTCCCGACTTCTGTTCACTGTCCTCCTACTTTGTTTGATGTGGATGATGCCTCCTGCGTCATCCACATAGCCATGAGAAATCTTGCACCTGCGCAGAGACTTTGCCGACTCGCACCTGCGCACTCTGCTCTGCCCTACTTTGCGCAGAGTCTAAATATACTGCAAGTAGAGCCTAAAATATTAATGCTCTTCCACCTTTATATTTCAGGCTTTGCCTGCAGTAAGGCAAAGTGAAGTTGCAGGCGCGAGCTGGCGATGTCTCTGTGCAAGGGCGAGACCCACATCAATTAGAGCAGGAGGACAGTGATCAGTAGCCAGGAGGAGGGATTGACACTGTAGCAAGGATGCCTATCGGACCGGACTGGCAGGATTTACATAGAGCGTGGGTGAATTTCAAAATGTTTTTTGGGGGTATACAGAGTGAGTTAGGGGGTTATATACCCCTTCATGGAATGTAGCAGAGGCACTGATTAAAGTGCTAGTCTTAGTTCAGACATGAAAAAACTGCAAACTCCCTTTAAGAAATTTTTGATAATGAGTGGAGAAATTAAAGCAAAAAATGTCTTTCCACTTAACAAAAAATTGAAAAAAAAACAACTATACACAGTTACACATATTTTACTTTATGTATACCTATTTTAATATTTCAGTTTGATAACAATACGTCACACAACTATACTGTGGTCTGTTGTAGCCTTTTTAGATGATCTGCCTACCTCTTAGCATTTGTTTTAACGTTGTCCATTTTGGCCACGGGAAATAAATATGCTTTAACCCAAAATTTGCAAATAAATACATTTATTCGAGACATTTAACTGTGCAGGTCTTTTTTTGTCACACCTGTTGAAATTGTCAAATTGGAGACACATACACTCCACATTGATATTACAGGCAGACGGTGTTTGAATGATCCTTTTTGTCTGTCACGTGAAATTCTGGTTGAGTTCATATTTTTCTTGGGTTGACTGTGTGGTAACAAAGTTGTGGACAAAAATTAATTGTGTAATATGTAAACCAAAACGTGGAACGGTCAACAAATGTGTTAGTGTGATAAGAAAAAATCACAGAAAAAATCATGGGAGCCGTTAGTAATAGCAACACCACTGACAATGTTGGCAGCAACCATTCCAGGTGTAGTTATATCAAACGCTGGTCACACTTGGCTTCCTTTGCCTTTGGGTAGAGTATTAGTGGGGAGAAAGTGTAGGGCGTAAGGGAATATCTTTCACACCACTAATCTCAATCACAGCAGGATGATGTGGCCACCTACAGCATCACCATTAGTTGGAGTCAGTGTTTTTCTCAGTCCACCTCCTCTGCCATCATAACGTTTAATGTTGGACAAAGCAGAATTTTAAAAAAATGTAGAATTAGTGTTTTTCTATAAGAATTATTGATGTGTATGTCTTTAATACTTTTTTTGCGGTACCTGCGTATACTTAATGCAATCTTAAATGTTATATTATTGTACAATTAATGGTTGGAGATACTGAGAATGAATCATCTGTAGATGTAATAATTTATATTGCCAATTTTTATTTAATTGGTTTTATAAGTTTTAGTACCTGGTGGAGAGATTGGTTCTGGGTCATGTGGGTGCATTGTTTTAAAGGGTAGAATTGAAGGAAGATTGCAGGCTTGAGAAAGGGGAAGGTTCCCTAAACGTCGCCCCAGGTGTGTCATCCTGATCGTCAAGGTAGCGTCTCTGCCCTCCTGTTCATCTTAGCACTCATGTGAGCATGGATAGTCTGGAAAGTTCTGACTGCAGTCTGGGATCTTGTTTGAGCCCACATCACAGTCTGGATGTTTTTTCACAGTGGTGATTATTTATAATTATTAGGAAACTATTTAGATTTTGAATGTATGTTCATGAAATTCATATGGATAAAGATTACAATTTAAATAATTTGATGTTCCATTTTTTTCATAATGGACGTATGTCAGTTTACAAGGACAGCTGCATTATGGCTATCTTAGGGTGTGAGACACGGAATTTAATTATGTCAACTTGTTTTTTTCTTTAGTTGAGGAGGTGAGGTCAGAGGAGGGCGGGTGTTGGCTGTGGCAATACACAGCACAGGAAAAATGTGTCAATAAGGTTTTCTAGGGATAAGTCAGTTTTTTCTTCTCTAGAACTGGTGATACCACATGTGCTGTTTGTGGAGGAGGTTCAACTACACATTAAAGGTTTGGTTGTAGAGGTGGCAAGTCATTTGTGCAGGCATCTTGTGTGCGGGAGCTCTTTTGCACTTTGCCGCCAAACAATCCTTTTCCACTCTGCAGACTCTGAAAGAGGATTATAATCCATAGATGTCCCAGCTCTTATAGACAAGCAATTATGCCTCTTATTCACCATGAATCAAATTTTTGTGGAAAATTTGGCAAAACGGCTTAACCAAGTTCCAAACGATCCATTCATCTCTACTGTCCATTCTCAGGTTTAGTGCCCAGGCCCACTATCTTTGCCTCCTTTTGTTACTTATTTGAAAATAATATATAGTTATAGTTGAGCTAAATTGTATATTTAATTTTTTTTATCTAGAAAAAGATAGAAAGCAGTAAGTTTTCTTCATACTTCAACTTGACTGTACACATGCCGGCTCAGTCTTCATGTAATCAGACATTATTAAACATGTTAAAGTGCTAGACATGTCTGAACCTAGGGCATCGGTATACTTTGGGAAAGATCCATCATATGCTATCCTGGCAGAATAAACAGACAAATGGAGAATACTTGATTTGCATTTTGTTTCATCTCTTTTAAAAATAATTTCACTTGTGCACATTCCTTCTTTACTTGCCTTTAAAGTGTTATCTCTAAAACAATTTGTTTAACTTTCTTGCATGGGCCGGGTAATAATTGACTACTGAGCAAATACAATTGTAGAAAGGCATCTTACATAGAATGATAATGTAGACAGTATTCACACCCTCATCTGTGTATTGTTGCTTCAAAAGGCTGATTTATTAATCCTTGCTAGAGGTTGATTGCTGCTGACTTTGACATACTTGTAGATAACAAAAGCAAGAGACTGAAAGAGTTATCTCTACATTAGTTCCCTTTCATAACAGGAAATGCTCATTTTCAGAATGAGCACTTAAATCTAAGTTTAAAAAGGGTTGTCCACTTTAATTTTTATTTTATTGGCTTTTTGTATGTAAAAAAAAAACAAATACAGATGTATTTATTCACTGTTGATCCAGTGCGAACTCTCACATTCTGCTTTTGATTTTTGATGATATGACTACAGTAGTGACATCACATTGGCATCACATGATGGCTGCAAAAGGGGCAATGTGACGGCATTCCAGCAGCCATATCAAGAAAGACCAGAAATAGCTATAGGGGGCTAGCGCTGGAGTAGTGGGTAATTGTAGCTGTATTTTTAGGTTCAAGAAGCTATTGCGTAAAAATAATTTAATCTGAACAACACCTTAATATTTTTAGATATACTGGGATTCATCTCCATCTTTATTCACCAAAACTCAAGAATTTTCTGTAGTCACTAAACCTACCACTTAAATTTATAATCGGTGGAATAAATAGAATACGAAGGCAATCATACAAGCCAAAGTAACTTGACCATTCAGTTTGACTTTGCTTTGCGCAGTGTGCAGAGGTGCATGCACCCCCCTGCTGGGTACACCAAAATGGTCCTTTTTATAGCCGAAGTGTGGTGAATGCCAAGAGCATAGAATTACAGATACAGGATGGGTACATCATTTAGTTGGGTGTTGAGGGCCGGAGCAAAATGAAAAGTGCTGCTGAAGTTAGAGCATGGGTTCCGGTGGGATGTCTTTCTAAGATGTTCAGGGTTTATGTCAAGTCAAGGCAAAAAACTGTAGAGGTTTCTGAGAAGCTTGAATATAGGAGGCTGTGACTGATAGAACGGTAGAGCTCTATGTTTTACATAGGGATCATCAGAAAGACTTTAATAGCTGCTAAGAAGTATTGCCATGTCCCATCATTAAGGCAAATGAACATAATATTGCCATGTCTCTTTACTTTATTATGAGGTAAGGCTAACGCGTGTGTGTGACCTGACCCCTCTTGTATTAACAGTATGGTAACAGTAAGGTCAGAAAGATGAATAGAGAAGTACATCTAAAAGTGGAAGAAGTCATGCCACTCATATTTCTAAATTATAAGGATCTATAGCACATAATTAGTTGTAAACTGATGACTTTTATGGGACAAACTTTTCTTACTTGCATTAGTTTCTACGTCTGAAGGCCAGTTTGTTTTGTCCAAAGACGATGTTGTCACATTCTAGAATAAATATTACATTCTTGCAAAAGTGTAAGTTTATACAAATATAGATCTTGCTTTTATGATATTATGTGCAATAGATTATTCATAGCTAATTAGATTGTGCCTTAGTACATATGCACATTAATTTCACTATATGCAGAATATTATATTTACCATGAAGAGTTTAACATAAAAATGATCTGCATTCTCCGTGTGCAAGACATAAATAAAGAAGGCAATGGTGTGTTCCCAGAAAAATTTACTTGTTTGCTGAACACAATAAACAAGAACAAAACTATAAACTTTCATTGTAGAAGATGTGCTTTGTGTAGGAACCATCTCCCTTTGATATTATCCCTAATCCCTTTAGTTCTGATAAACAAGTGTTATAAGTGCATCAAAACGGAGTTTTGGGCTTGGCTTCATATCTTAAGTCATGTGGCAAGGCTCATTAAAGGGTCAATAGTTGATTTTTAGGATCACTAAATCCAACAGGTGAGGCTAGAGTTTAAGGGTACCGTCACACAGTGGCATTTTGATCGCCACGACGGCACGATCCGTGACGCTCCAGCATCGTAACAATATCGCTCCAGCGTCGTAGACTGCTGTCACACTTTGCAATGTACGACGCTGGAGCGATAATTTCATGATGTATGTGCGATGTAGAAGCCGTTGGTTACTATGCGCACATCGTATACAATATCGTGCACACCTTTGTTACACCATGCGATCATGCTGCCACAGTGGGACACTAGACGACGAAAGAAAGTTTTAAACGATTTGCTACGACGTATGATTCTCAGCGGGGTCACTGATCGCAGGAGCGTGTCAGACACAGCGAGATCGCTGGAACGTCACGGATATATCGCTGGAACGTCACAAATCGTGCCGTCGTAGCGATCAAAATGCCACTGTGTGACGGTACCCCTAGTCCTCTTCCACTCTGAAGAGGCTCTTTGTACATTTGATAAAAAAATTCATAAAGTGTTTTTTTCAGATGCAAAACATTTATAGCCTTTTGTGGCTAAGCTGTGATACGAGCCAAAAGTATGGACAACTCATTGTGCCTATGTGAACAACTTTGATTGACAAAGTAAGTAGGGGTTGGACCCGCTACTGGTCACTTTTGGAATATGACTTTGTCTGGATGCTTGGGGCCCTACCGCAGGGACCTACACAAATTTCAACCTCTACTCCAATCAAACTTGACACATCAGAAAAAGAGCACCAGGCAGTCATGAAGTCCAAATAACAATAATTTTATTAGATCACAACATAATAAAAAACAGACAAAAGATACATGACAGGTACCATACCGAAACGCGCGTCGGGGTGGTCGGGTGTCCCTACTATACTGACCAACTGCATCAGGTAACGTGCATGGCTCATTGGAGCCTAGGGATTTCTTGTCACTATATAGCGTTCATGGATTATGGCCAAGTTATCCTCTGCTTACATGTGGCCACTTTATTATATGGACTATTACTAAGTGCTGTTCCCTGCATGTTAGCATCTTTTTCTTGCTAGGTTGATACCCTGCCTTGGGCTTTGCATGCTGCTGGTGACCCTCTAGTGTCATTTTTTTAGCCCTGTCATGTATCTTTTGTCTGGTTTTTATTATGTTGTGATCTAATAAAATTATTGTTATTTGGACTTCATGACTGCCTGGTGCTCTTTTTCTTTTGTGTTTAGCTTATATTGCAGTTGTCCATGTGTCCAGGCATAGGTGGTGGTATACTGGACAGGAATATAGCAGTGTGTGGTTTCACATACACACACGTTCAGTTTAGACATAATTGGTCTCCACCACTGATAATGCTCTTCAGGATCTTCTTATATATCCAATCAAACTTGGCATTTTAGTGTCACAGTATGACATGGCTTTGCTTTGCAAATATATAGTGAATTTTAAGTTATATATTTTGTTTCTTTTTGCCAAAAATATATTTTTAAGAATAATTTTAATGCATGATATTCGCCAAAATCAGATGTATAACCTATTCTCATAATTGCATGTACATGAACATGTCTAATATAAAAGAATATGTTTCAGATTTAATCTGATTTAATGCATAGTATTTGAGTCAGTCAGTGATATTAATGTGTTACAAAAATATTTTACATTATCCCTTAAGTGCTTAAAGCTTAAGAAACAGATTGCTGAAAATACTTGGCATCAATTACTACATAAATGTCTTTAAGGTTTTGTTTCAAGAGTGTTCTTCTAGGACGTTATGTTTCTTGCCGAAAAATATTGTTTTTGGCACTTTCACGATTTAACCTGAGACATATATAGAGTAGTATTGTGTTGGGTCATTTGATGGATGGCCACCTGTGTTGTGCTGTGAAATTAAACCTGGCCAGCTGGGTAAGATGTGCCTTGCCAAATGTAATAATTCTATATATTCTGTGTAACTTCGATTTGTGTTTTTAAATCTTAAAGATGAAGACTTGCACAAAGATTGACATTTGTGACTAGTGATATTTTTATATGGACTTAAGTGATAGCTTTATTCTTTTTATCCAACATCCTCTAGCCCTTTCAACAAGCTACTTACGGAGATATCATTCAAAACAATTGCAATTGAGCTAAGCATTTTCCTCAAGTTTTCATGATAATTTAAAGGTTGGCAATAAAATGTGGCAAAAAGTTGCCATTAGTTTGTATAGTATGACGTGCAAAACTCTGGATTGTATTTTTTTAAATTGTCAATATTCAATCAAATAAATTTCTAGTAGGAGTGATTGTCAGAAACTATAGTGGTTGCAGGAATTTAACCTGAAACTACATCTGATTTTCACACAAGTCCTAAAAGCAGTAGAAAATAAGTTAAGCAAATGAGTTAAAAACATTTCAATTCGTAATTTTTAAATTGAGAAAATAAAACGTTCCCACATTTCTGTGAATTGCAAAAGTATGTGAATCTATAAGGATTAGGAGATAATTTGAAGGATAAATTAGAGTATGTTGTTCTGAATCAATGGGGTGCCAATCAAATGTGAGTGGGCAACATGTTTTGTTTAAAGAACATGGATCTATCAAAGTTTGATTTTCACAACGTGTTTGTGGAAGTGTTTTATAGTACAAACAAAGCAGATTTCTGATCAACGTAGAAGAGTTGTTAATGCTCATCAGGCTGGAAAATGTTACAAAACTTTCTCTCAAGAGTTTGAACTCCACCAATCCGCCACCACATTCAGATTGGGAACAAATTAAGGCAATTCAAGATCATTGTTACCCTCTCCAGTAGTGGTCAATCAGTAAAGATCAGTACAAGATCAAGATGTATAAGAATCTGCAAGGTCACAAAGGACCCCAAGGTTAGCTCTAAGTAACCAAAGGATTCTCTCACTTAAAATAATGTTAGTGTTCATGAGTACACCATGAAGAAGATCTGAACAAAAATTAGGTGGGTGTCAGGATTACAAGGAGAAAGTGTTGTGAATTCTGTGGCAGAGCTCCCTCCTGTGGTCACAAGTGGTACTTCGGCTGATTCTCTCTGGGAGCTTCCGTTTGTGGAGGAAACTGGTACTGCTGCTTCTGAGTTTCCTCCCTCAGGTGATCTGGTGAGGTCGTTAGGTGCTTCTCTACTTAACCCCACCTAATGCTTTGGTTCATGCTTCCTGTCAATGTTCCAGTGTTGGACTTGTGTTTCTCTGGATCATTCCTGTGGCCTGCTGCTCTGCATAGCTAAGTGCTTCTTTGCTATTTGTTGCTATTTTTTCTGTCCAGCTTTTCTATTTCTTTTGCTGGAAGCTCTGGGACGCAAAGGGTGTACCTCCGTGCCGTTAGTTCGGTACGGAGGGTCTTTTTGCCCCTTTGCGTGGTTTTCTTTAGGGTTTTGTGTAGACCGCAAAGTTATCTTTCCTATCCTCGTTCTGTCTAGAATATCGGGCCTCACTTTGCTGAATCTATTTCATCCCTACGTTTGTCTTTTCATCTTACTCACAGTCATTATATGTGGGGGGCTGCCTTTTCCTTTGGGGTATTTCTCTGAGGCAAGGTAAGCTTATTTTTTCTATCTTCAGGCTAGTTAGTTTCTCAGGCTGTGCCGAGTTGCATAGGTAGCGTTAGGCGCAATCCACGGTTGCCTCTAGTTGTGTTTGGAGAGGATCAGGGATTGCGGTCTGCAGAGTTCCCACGTCTCAGAGCTCGTTCTATTATTTTGGGTTATTGTCAGATCACTGTATGTGCTCTGACCTCCATGTCCATTGTGATACTGAATTGCCTCTCATTACAAGAAAGCCAATGCTCTCAAATAAGAACTTTGCTGCCTATCGAGAGTTTGCTAAAGATTACCTTGAGAAGCCAATAGACTATTTTTTCATGAACTCATGGGACCAAATATTTTTTTTTTGTTCAAATGAGAAACATTAGGCTTGTAGAAAGAAAAACACTGCATTACGGCATAAAAACAGCATGCCATTTGTTAAATGCAGTGGGGTAATATATAGTTTGGACCTCTTCTGCTGTATCTGGATCAGAACGGCTAGCCATCATTGATGAATGCAGGGACAGACATATCATTGGTGAAACAACTTGGTAAACCATTCAAAGGCCCAAGAGGTAACAAGGCTTACCTTCACCACCAAAGCAGGTGGAATTTTGCACTATGATGAGCTATTGAACTGCAAAGGGACCATATACTGTTCTTCCATGGGGTTCGTAGTCTTTCTCTGTCTGCTCCTGGATTAAACAATGAATACTGAATTATACCAGCAAATTCTAAAAATATTCAGGACATCAATCTTTGAACTGAATCTCAAAAAGAATGTGGATAATAAGATAAGACAAAGACCCAAAACACACACGTCATTCTACAAAAGAATGGTTAAATCAAAGAGCTGACCTTAATCCCAAAGAAATGTTGTGAAAGGACCTGAAGCTAGCAGCTCATGAGAGGAAACTCAGTAACATAACAGAGTTGGAACTGTTCTGTAGGGAGAGATGGGCAAAAGTTCCTCCAAGCTGTGTGAGACTAATCAATAATTCCTGAAATTGTTCAGATCCAGCTATTCCTGCACAAGGAGGTAACAAAAGATTCTGAATACAAAGATTCCTATACTTGTGCCACTCCCAGACATATGATATTGGATCATTTTACTCATTTAAAAAATGATTCTCTGTGTCTACTTTTACATTTTGTAATGTAGTTTTAGGTCAAATATATGAAAAAAATATGGAAAATTCTTCAGGGTTCTCAAATTCTCATATTTTTTTCGAGGCACTACTAATTTCCTCTGTAAACTGTAAAAAATGAAGATTTGTTGGGTTATGCTTTTGATAAAGAGTTTTTTCTGGAATTACAAAAAAGAGCTACATTACTGTCCACGAGCACTATAGTCCATTGGCGTGGTCTGCTATTGCAACTTCTTTTATTACTCCTTTAAGATTTCTTCAACCTTTCTCTTGTCCACTTGCTTCTCACCTACTTAAAATTGTTTTCCACAGATTCCACATATTTAGCATAATTAGACAGAATATAAAAATGGTTGTGAGGCACTGAATTGTCTGGATAAATGACTTTGCCAGTCTCACATGAAGGATTGAAAAATGCTAAAAAAATCTATCACTTACTAACAGGTTTTGTATAATGTAGAAAACATTACAAAACTATATATTGGAAATGACCACAATGGCTACATTGGTACAGCACTTTCATTAAAGAGGACCAGGTCTTTACCAAGGAGACGTAACTTACAGAGAAATTTTGCAGAGCAGCCTAAAGACACTTCCACAGAGAATCTATTATGTCACTCTCACTTGGTAAAGGCTAAATGTAATTTTGTCCTAGATAAAAAGGCTCATATCTCTAAAACCATCTTGCACATTTGATGAAAAAATAAATTAGCAGGAATAAAGTGAGCCCCAAAACTGGCCACTTTTGACCTGTTCACAGGGTCTTTTTAATTTTACTTCCTGTATATTATGCCTGCTGAGAGTTAATGTTCTTACCTAACAGTTCAACATAAAGTCCTTACTGTCACCTGACAATAAAATGATAAAAAAGTAAATAAAAATTAGGTCATTAGAAAGATTATCCCATGAAGCAAATTGAAAAATGGTTTATTGAATTATGCAAGAAAAATCAAACTACCATTACTTTTAAATTACAGTTTTATGGCTTAAAATTTAGCACTGCTTGCAAAGTGACCTGGTATTGTCTTGGTAACTATATATTTCTATCTCGTATGTTAGCATGAAATACCCATTGATCTTTTTATAATTAATTAACACATTAAAGGGTTTGTCCATGCCTCGGACAACTCTTTCTTGACCTGAATGTTTACCTCAGTTAAAATTAAACCTATACTCACCTCCCATGTCAGCACCATTCCAGCGGTGTCTGCACTCCCGTTCCTGGGGCTCATGTGAAGTTATGTCATGTGAGCCCTGAGCCCAATCAGCGCTGGTATCACTCTCCCTGCCTTCAGTTGTATAAGTAATCAAGAGGAATTGACAGCACAGCCGTAGCCTTGACTTCCTCTTGATTACTTATTCATCTAAAGGTGAGTCCAGTGACGCCAGCGCTGATTGGGCACTGGGCTCATGTGACATATAAACCTCAGCCCCTTTAAATCTAATACCCCCAAAAAGAAAACATAATACTCAATTTAGTCTGTCTTTGTATAGCAATTTAATGTCCTTTATAAAGTGGGAAATCACTCTGTGTTGAGTGATAATTTTGTTTGACCAATGCAAACTAGGAAATACAACTTTCCATCTATAGCATGTCTCTTCTTCAGCCAATCACTGACATATTATGGTGCACCTATCTGAGCTAAATTATAACAAAGGGCAAGAATCATTGACATTTTTATAAGCCCCAATATTTTTTACTTTCATGAAAAATGTTTTAAAATGTAAATATCTTATAATGTGTTAATTACTATTTTCATTTTAGAGGTCTTCTTTATGCCACATTGAGTGTGCTCTTACTAAGTCAAATTTAGAAGTTTTATTTATTATTTATTTTACTCACTTATATAGCACCATTAATTCAACAGCACTTTACAGACTTTATTGGCACTGTCACTGATGGAGATCACAATCTAGATTGCCTATCAGTATGTCTTTGGAATGTGGGAGCAAACCGAAGTATCCGGAGGAAACCCACGCAAAGATGGGAAGACCATACAAAGTCCTTGCAGATGTTGTCCTTGGTGGGATTTGAACCCAGGACCCCAGCGCTGCAAGGCCAGTTTTATCATTTTGAATGGAGATTTGGCTATTTTTAATGTTTCAAACAAAATAGGAAATATATAGAATCATTGTGGATATTATACACATATATAAATAAAAAACTACATGTTTTTAATTCAGCACTATTATTATTATTATTATTATTTAAAGTGATTCATCTGAGCAGTTAGCTTTTATGGAGTAATCTCTTAAATTTCAATTTCTTACGTGTATTTGGTTTGTATTGTTTGCATATTTAATAGGCAATATCTCTTTGTACGCAATGGAATAATAATGATTATTAGAATTTTTCGTTGGCATCAGCATTAATAAATGTCAGAGCTAAAATGTAATAAAGTAGCACATCAGTTGTGTTTAATGATTAATGGAACCAAACAACAGTCTTACAATAAATGTGTTTATTTTCTTACACTTTCAGCAAAATATAACTGCTATTCTGTTAATCATAGGATGCTTTTATCAAAGTATGCTCTGGTATAAATAAAGTATGCATTACTATCATAATTATTTCATAATATCTTGAGCAACATAAAAAAAAACAAAACCGTTTATCTACCAATTATATATTTAGAAGATATGAAGATATATAATAATTAAACCCTTTAAGGACCAGCAATTGTTTTTAATTGTTTTTTGTGCCTTCATTTTTTCTTCTCCTTTTTCAAAAGCCCTAACTTCTTTACTTTTCATTCGACATAAACATGAGGGCTTTATTTTCTGTTGGACAAGTTGTAGTTTGAATGACAAGCTACATTTTGCCATACAATGTCCTTAAAAACAGAGGGAAAAACTTTCCAAGAAGGATGAAGTGATGAAAAAAATGCATTTTAGCAATTGTTCTTTTTTGTTTTGTTTTAACGCTTTTCATATTGCTGTAAAAATGACATTGAAACATGATTGCTCAGAGTGAATATGGTGATACCACACCTGCACGTTTTTTTTCTATTTGAGTGGTACAAAAAAATTCTGAATTTTGTAAAAATAAAAATTTATTGCTTTGTGTTTTTTTTTAATTTTCCTGTTGATGGAGCCGAGTGAAAGCTTGATTTTAGCATGGGAAGCCAACATTTTTATTAGTACTAAATTTGGGTACATCTGACATTTTGATCTGTTTTGATTGTATTATTTGTAATACAGCTGGCATTTTCCATATATGGAAAGTGCTCCCCTCCAAACATGGAGTCCTTGGCTCAGTATATTTACTCATGTCCTAATGCTGGAATGGACTAATATGCAACTTCCCTATCCAGAATATAGGAAAGCATTAGGAAAGAGAAGGATGTATGAGATAGTCCAGATGATTGTCTATAAAATGGCATTTGAAGCTATAGTGGCTCGTGAGATATGGAGCCTGAAAGTCAAAAGTTAAAAGCATTGCTACCCTTTTAGTCATCATCAGTGTATATTCTCCAGAATTCAGATTTTTTGTAAATTGCTCTCGACAAATTCTGAGAAAAAATGGCCAGCCGGGTGCCATTTTGCTAAACCACATAGGGCTGGCAAAATTTAACCCCTCTCCAAAAAAACGAATACCTCACCACTCACTTCTCTTACCACCTCTATTGCTCATTCTCTCCCCATAAAGTCCTCTATGCATCTTCTTACTACTGTCATACATTGCATTATCCCCCTAGTTCTAGGACTTCTGGCCATGACTAGGCCTTGTGCAACTTTACAATACATATAGGCAGAGTCGTTCTGGTCTTAAGGTACCGTCACACATAACGATATCGTTGCTTTTTGTGATGTAGCAACGATATCGTTAAGGAAATCGTTATGTGTGACAACGACCAACGATCAGGCCCCTGCTGGGAGATCGTTGGTCGCTGAAGAAAGTCCAGAACTTTATTTCGTCGCTGGATCTCCCGCTGACATCGCTGGATCGGCGTGTGTGACACCGATCCAGTGATGTCTTCACTGGTAACCAGGGTAAACATCGGGTAACTAAGCGCAGGGCCGTGCTTAGTAACCCGATGTTTACCCTGGTTACCAGCATAAAAGTAAAAAAAACCAAACAGTGCATACTTACCTACCGCTGTCTGTGTCCGGCGCTCTGCTTCTCTGCACTCCTCCTGCACTGGCTGTGAGCACAGCGGCCGGAAAGCAGAGCGGTGACGTCACCGCTCTGCTTTCCGGCCGCTGTGCTCACAGTCAGTGCAGAGGAGTGCAGAGAAGCACAGCACCGAAGGACAGACAGCGATAGGTAAGTATGTACTGTTTTTTTTTTTTTACTTTTACGCTGGTAACCAGGGTAAACATCGGGTTACTAAGCGCGGCCCTGCGCTTAGTAACCCGATGTTTTCCCTGGTTACCCGGGGAATTCAGGATCGTTGGTCGCTGGAGAGCTGTCCGTGTGACAGCTCTCCAGCGACCAAACAGCGACGCTGCAGCGATCGACATCATTGTCGGTATCGCTGCAGCATCGCTGAGTGTGACGGTACCCTTAGTCAAGCCTGGAAGTTTTGAGCTTATGTTTATTATACCCTGGGGTCTCTCCAGAACACAGAGCATAATAAGGAACATTCAATTAGGAGAAAATAAATTATCTGCAAATCATATTTCCTCATAAAATCTACACAATTCGTCGAATTCTATTTGTCATTCACGCATATCTCTATTTCCTACAGTTATGAAATAATAATAATAACCATTATTATTATTATTTATTTATATAGCACCATTAATTCTATGGTGCTGTACATGTGAAAAGGGGTTACATACAGGGTTATAGATATTGTTAACAGTAAACAAATTTACAATGACAGACTGGTACAGAGGGGAGAGGACCCTGTCCTTGTGGACTTACATTTTTCGGGATAATGGGGAAGAAACAGGGGCTCGAGGTGCTGCAGCACTGGTGGTGGTGAGGCAGCAGCTTGGGTGGTTGGTGAGGTGGCAGCTCGGGTGGTTGGTGAGGTGGCAGCTCTGGCAGTGGCGACGCAGCTGCTCGGGTGGTTGGTGATGTGGCAGCAGCTCGGATGGTTGGTGGGGCGGCAGCTCGGGTTGTTGGTGAGGCTGCAGCTCGGGTGGTTTGTGAGGCTGCAGCTTGGGTGGTTGGTGAGGCGGCAGCTCGGGTGGTTGGTGAGGCAGCAGCTCGGGTGGTTGGTAAGGCGGCAGAATGGTTATTGCAGGCTGTAGGCTTTTCTGAAGAGATGGGTTTCAGGTTCAGTCTGAAGGATCCGAGGGTGGTGGATAATCGGACGTGTTGAGGCGTGGAATTCCAGGGGATGGGGATATTCGGGAGAAATCTTGGAGGGGTTATGTGAGGAACGGATAAGTGTGGAGGAGATTAGGAGGTCTTGGGAGGATCAAAGATTACGTGAGGGAAGATAATGGGAGATTAGTTCAGAGGTATAAGGAGGGGACAGGTTGTGGATGGCTTTGTAGATCAGTGTTAGTAGTTTGAACTGGAAATAATGGCATATCCTGTCTACTGGTGGATAACCGTTTTCATGTGCGTTTTAGCTTTATATCAGACTCAGTGTATCCCCCCAAGCTCTAAAAGCTGTATAATGGGAGCTCAAGCAAACCAAATATGCTATTATGTAGTAGATACATTTATTTAATTTAGCACAGTCTTTTCAAGAAATTTATACGAGTATATGTAAGTTTATAGTAAGACCCATGCTAGATGACAACTTTTGCCTTGCCATGTTCGGTGTAACAGGGTCATTTTTAGCCAAGTGATCTAAGTTTCATGATTTCAATTATCTCGAGTCATGACTGAATCCTGATTAAATGTGACAGTCTTTGAACTACAAGCATATAAATTGTGATATCTTGTGACTTTGCGATGAAGCAACATGTCACTCAAGCTGTCATTTAGCATTCATCTTTTTATGTGAGATAGATAACAATAGGAAAAACTCTTAATTTAAAATCTGTTTATATCCAAATATATGCAAATATTATTCTCATTATTTATTTTAAAGCACCCAGGATTTCAAGGTTATATGCATATGCATAAGTAGCAGACAAGGTTTATAGACTATAGTACATAATATATGTACAGTACAACAATATATAAAGTAAGTATATCAAGTAATGTAAAGAACAAGAACAATAGCCAAATGAGTGACTGATGTGAATGGAAGCAGCCTCTTTCTATGAAGACTTACAACCTACAATAGAAGTGAAAAGGAGACTGGAAGTGATATTAGAAGCTCTATGTGGTACTGTAAGACAATAGTCTTTACTAAAGTAGTAGTTTTAAGTACAGAATCGATGCAACATGAATCAAATTCACAAAATTAGAAGTTCCCAACAAATATGATCAACTTGAAATTCAATTCACATGAATTGCAAAATAAATATACATTTAGACATTGTAGACATTGCAGAATATTGTATACGTCACAGTCTCAAGACTTCATAATGCCCTGCTGCATTCTCATCACATGGTATAACACAGCCAATCAGGAGGGACTGTTAGAGCCTATCTAAAAACCTAAGTAGGGATTGTAGCAGCCATTTTAGGTTATTGTAAGAACCTTTGATATCTTTTACGGAACTGTAACAAAGAACTAGAATAGAAGGGGGAAAACTGACCCTGCACTGAGACTAGGCTGATACCCTACGATGGAGTGGGCGACCCATTCCTTGCTAATAGACCCATTGATGATCCTAAGTTAATCTCAAGTGAAGACCTATAGATAGGGGGAAGGAGGTCCCTAAAAGATCTAAGGACTGAGTATAAAAACAGGTCACCTCCTAATAGAAAATACAGAGAAGGCTTCAGATCCAACAGAAAACAGAAACTAAGGATAGCAGAACCGGGGGTCCCAGAACTGCACAATATCAAACACAAAAAGCTTTCAAAAATTTTACACCAGTCAGTATTATGTAAAATTAGTGCAAGAAAATGAGAGAAAAACCATAGTTTGAGATACAGAGTTACAATCAATAGGAAGAAAGAAAGGTAGGGTGAGTGGCAGCAGCTGTGCACGAGTAATTGATGATATGTTATATGTGGTATCTATTCTTCAAATTCCAAACATTTTGCATCCTTCTTGCAGTAAAAAGCAGTACAATAGTTTTTTCTCCATCTCTCCCTCGCTTTCCCTCACTCCCTCTCTCTCTCCCTCATTCCCTCTCTTTCTCTCCTACCTCCCCTAAAAGCTGTGTAGACCATAGGCAAATAAGACTAATTGGGTACAGTCATGGGGGGGACCACAGAATGTTATAAAATGCTCTACCATCCCTAGTTTTAAGGATTACGTTTAAAGCTTTGGAAGGTGGAGAGCAGTTGACTTTTGACAGATGGAGTATTGAGTTCTGCAGTATGGAGCATGCGTGACAGTAATCTCGGAAATAATTGTGTGAAGATATTGGCATTAGATTCATGTTGCATCTCAATCATGGTCTTAAATTTAAAGTGTATTTTATTTTATTGGACATTTAATTAACAAAAAAGGTTACTAAACGGGAGGTCAACTGACATTAATATGGCATGTTACAAGGTGTTCAAAGTTCAGATTTATTCTCAGATCCTGAAGTATGACTAACTCTGCATCATGAAAAATATACTCATGAATTATTACATATATTGAGTGAGTTGGTTTTCTAATTTTATTATGTAATGTCTTAAACCAATTTCGTTTACAAGCTATTTACAATTTTCAGAAGAATATTTTTTAGTGTCCAAAGCAGGAAGTATGCCACATTAGTGTGAAAGTAATAAAACAGTTGCAATTACAAAATAAATCTTATGTATATGTCAATCAATGGGAGTGGAGTCTTAAGGTGGCCGTTAAATAGTTGTTCAGCCATCAGCTATTTGTTTTACTGAATTGCTTAGCTCATGTAACGGGGTCTACCAAGCTGGGGTACCTCTTTCAGTACCACCCCGTGTTTCAGGAGGTCCACTCTGCTTTGGCTGGAGTCTGAATGAAGGACGCTGGCTGGAATTGCTTGGTTACATGGGTGCATATAAAAGATCACTGCTTCTCCACCTATTTCCAGTCAGACAACACTTTACTCACATGACACAGAATATATCACACTGATACAGAGGGCAGGCCAATAGAAAAGCGGCAGGCCAGACATACATTACAATAGCCGCAGGTGGCCGGAGCCTGCCGATATTTACTGTGGGAATTACAAAGGTGGGGGGCGGACAAAAGGGGAATATCCTGTCCCCTCTGTCCAGGGGCGCAGCCTGTGGGCTGATGCATTAGGGACATGCATTTCACATGGAACCTATTATACATACATATAACTGCACAACATATTCTGGGTGCTGAGTGGTTCCGTAACACGTAAGGCTACGTTCACACTAGCGTTGTGCGCCGCTGCGTCGGCGACGCGACGCATAACGCACCGAAAAACGCTGCGTTTTTCGACGCGTGCGTCGTTTTTTGACGAAAATCAGACGCAAGAAAAATGCAACTTGTTGCGTTTTCTTGGTCCGACGCTAGCGTCAAAAAAGACGCACATGTCGAAAAACGCAACAAGCAAAAACGCATGCGTCCCCCATGTTAAACATAGGGGCGCATGACGCGTGCATCGCCGCTGCGTTGCCCGACGCTAGCGCGACGCACACTAGCCGAATGCTAGTGTGAACGTAGCCTAACAGCTCACATAACCATGCATGTTGTATTAATTAATGAAATCATTAATGACTGCCATGTCTTATAAAAACAAAGGATCGGACAAGTTAAAATGCAACCTTTCCCATTGCACCATTCATCGGGATAATATCTCTTAGGACACTACATTCTGAACAGACAAAGTCAAAATAATTGGGATATACCAGCAAAATTCTAACGTTAATGGTCAGTTGTAGGCTGTGGCTGAACAGTTGGGGATACAATATAAGGCTGGAGTCACACTAATGTATGGCATCTGATGGGAGAGCATTGGATGTGATATGCTAATGACACTTGGCTACAGCTCTGCTGCGAGCGTGATCAGAGTGTCAGTGCTCTGTGCTCTCATCCTCTCGCAAGAGACAATCGGAGCAAAGGTGCGGAGAAAACGGAGAAATTAATTTCTCCATCTCCTCCATTGCTGGCATCCTTGGGAATCACACTGCACTTGGGTGATATCCAAATGCAGTGTGATATTTCACATGCACCCATAGACTTGTGTGGGTGTGTGCTATACCATTCTCGGATACAATAAGCGCAGATGTGAGCTGCCCCATAGTGTAACATTGGGCTGAGGGCAATTCTATTTTTTATCGGATTGCACTTTTCCGGTTACATCACAAGTGTGAATGAACCATAAAGTTGAACATAATGTATCAAAATGGTTTCAATTACCATTTTTTATACATACAACTTAATAGAAAACAATAGATTTTCTTTCATGCATTGGCTTGGCTTGTCTGTCCAAACAAATCTAGACTTATCAACTAGTAGGGAACTAAAATTTGCTCTAGGACTGTGAAGTTGGTAGATGTCCATTTCTTTCATTGTTGCATCATGGGAAGGCAAAACGCCTAACTATCAAGTTTGCTGACAAAGCATATCAGACACATGATAAATATGAATTGACAACCTCCTTGTCAAATTTAATTAGGTATGAAAAGCAATGAATTCCGCCTGCTTAGTTGAAAGCAGTGCAGGGAAAAGTTTGTAACCTTAACTTTGTCACAGTTCCACTAGGCCATTCCATCAGCAAAATAATATAAATGATTTTGTTTCAATGTCAATAAAATAACATTTTGCGTTATTGACTAGAGAATTGGGTGAGACTGAAAGTATCCTGGCTGTAAGTTGCTTGTATGTATTAAAATAAATTATCTTGTATTTCTTTTTTACACCAAGGCTCTAAAACCATCTGAGTTCAGAGAATATAAAAATAAATTGTCAATGAGATCCAAAGTAAATGTAATTGGAATGTTAAATACACATTATTTGGAATAATTATGACATGTGTGATATCACTATGCTCTTGGTTTGCTTGGCTGAACAATCACTGTTTAATTCAAACAGTATCTGTAGGGCTTATTGGCATCTGTCGCACATATTTCTGTAATCTGTTTATGTAATGCCAGCTTATTATTTATTAGTAATGCTGAATCCACACATCCGTGTTTGAAAGGAACATCTGTGTGCTGTCCGTTTGACCCTGTCATTAGAATTAGCGAGTTTGGCTCACAATACCCTTCCCCATCATCTCCCAGAGCAAAATATGCAAATTAAACATGTGACGGTGGCCCAGGTCAAATAACTAAGGACAGGCCAACATAAGGTACAATGATGCTCAAAAAGTATCTAGCTCTGCATGACACATTGGGGTGAAAAGAATGGGGTAAATATAAAAATGTGGAATATCTTCATTTTTGTCCCTTGCGTGTTGATTGTTACCAGTCATTTCGACTTTGAGTGTCTGCCCTTATTTTGATTTGACATTGAGACATAATTAATCAGTTAATTATTATACATTATTATTACTAGATTTCATGGTAAATGAAAGTTTAGGGAAGAAAATTTTTTTAAAAAACTGTGAATGTTGTTGGAGATCTATTCATATAATAGCACAATTTTATGTTAACTGGCTATACATAATCAGTTGAACAGTGTGAAAAATTATGATTTCCCAAGCCCAACTAATCAATTAATATGTATTGGAGTCTTATAATTGTAGGTGAAGCAGAAGTCCAGCGTGGGTGATATCCATAAAAAATACCTTTTATTCCATTTTCATTAAAAGCACATAAGTCCAAAATCCATCTTTTTATCCAGAGACACAAAAACGGGTGATTCCTGCCAGTGACAGTCACAGGCTTAAAGTGCAATTAAAATCATACGTGTTTCAACGGTTGCGCCGCCTTAGTCATTGACTCACTATCACCCACGCTGGACTTCTGCTTCACCTTCATACTACTTGCAGCACTGCATGATCCTCGTGGTGGGACTGAGAGGAGGTGAGCTAATCTTTGTTGCTTTCTCTTTTCTTCTAATTCTACTCCAATGTCAGATGTCAGGTACATAAGGATAGAGCCGTTGGCTTAATAAGTTGACAGCTATTTACTCCGCCTTTACACTAGCTAATTTTCATAAACGAGTGTTCCTATGAGTGCTCATTTCCCAATAGTAGTCCAGTGTAAGTAGCATGCTAATCACCCAATCTAAAAGCAAAACGCTTGTTTGTCGGGTAAAATTATTTTTAAGCTGTCTTGAAAACCAGAATTGTCAGAAGCACATCGTCCAGTGTAAACATAAAATGTGCTGCTGAAAACAATTATAGCCTATGTGCGCTCAATGATCTATTATTCATCATTCTGTACTCTGTTGAGTTATCTGAACAGGCTAATAAATGACCGCTGATGGGCAAAATGTAGCCGATCAGAGGTCATTTTTGGCAGCAAGTCGTGCATTGTAAACTCTGCCTATCCAATTCATCCATACATGAACTTGAAGTTTCAAAATATAAGTAAGATTTATAAACTTTATATTTACTGCTATATTGGTGGCTTATTATTTTTTTCTTCCTTCTTCCTTCCTTTGATCAAGAGATTAAGGAAAGTGGGGATATTTTTTTTACAAAATAGAATTGTGCAAACTGGCATTTATTGTAAGTCACCATAAATATAGAGTAGGACAGATATAGCTGTAACTTTTTAATGGGTCAAGATTAGATTTCTGATTAAAACAGAGAAATAATGTGAGAGTCATTAATTATTAAGCCAGCTGAGTCCACGAAAAGGATACTTATAGGGGTTGTGTCATGATGACAACCCTTGTAATTACAGTATTTCTTATTATTAGTCACTATGGAAGAAACATTTACCAGTTTAAAATTGTATCGATGGCCTATAAGGGAGCGCGACTCTGGTGGACCTCTCCTTTTATTTGCGTTACACGAATAACTATTTATTTATTTGTTTTGGCAAATGTGGCTCTTATTGTGAGTTTTTGTGAAGAAAATTATGTCGATTAGACATTGTCCAAGGACCTAAAATTAATTCAAAAACAGTTTAGATTTCTATAAAATATTACGGTTGCTTCTGTTCCAATGCACCCTGAACTCTACTCTGTTCTTCCTAGTCTAGCAATGACATCTTGAAACAGACATGCGACCACTGCAACCAATCACTGACTGTAGCAGTGTTATGTCAACACGACTGAGGTAACCACTGTGATTGCCTACAGCACTTCATTTCGACACATCATTGTTGGATCTTGAAAGAGAAAAGACCAGCATGGGACCAGGCACGTGAAAGCAGCATATCCAACAGTTCTTGAAGGAATTGAACTGGCTGGACAACCTAATGTAATAGTTATATTATCTTTTTACAGTGTTTCATTACTTTTAATTTAGTAAGCTCATAGTAAGCCACCAAGAAGCTAATGGCGCGATAAAACAAAAGCATCTTTTTAAATATGCTTCTTATCTCTAAAAAAAATACAAATGTATGTCTTGCTTTATGTGGTATATTTGAATGCTTAATATCAGGGGTCTGATGAGCGAGTATGCTTGTTACTCGAGCTTCTCTGAGCAAGCTCAGGTGGTCTCCGAGTATTTCAGCTTGCTTGGAGATTTAGTTTAAGTCAACGCAGCTGCGTGGTTTGCAGCTGCTAGACAGCCTGAATAACAGGCAATCCCACACATGTATTCTGGCTGTCTTGCAGCCACAAATCATGCAGCTGCATCGACATAAACTTAGTCCCTGAGCACGCTGAAATACTCGGAGACCACCCGAGCATGCTCAGAGAAACTCGAGTAACCAGCACACTCACTCATCACTAGTCTGCACTAAAGAACCATTTTCAGGTATTTTATTTGAAAAATGTTGATATGTGGATAGATATGTTGGTCAAGTAACTCAAGGTGCACCTCTAGTGGTGCCTTATCTTGTGAGAGAACAAAGCATATGGGCATTCAAATATTGACTTC
Source organism: Ranitomeya imitator (assembly GCF_032444005.1). Lineage (NCBI taxonomy): Eukaryota > Metazoa > Chordata > Amphibia > Anura > Dendrobatidae > Ranitomeya > Ranitomeya imitator. The sequence goes on from NC_091286.1 coordinate 477,962,917, forward strand.
TTGAGTTTTTCTCCTGGGAATCATTTGTCTGGAGGCTCCATATACAAGACATGGTTGCCTGATCCTCCTTAGTTTAATATAACATGTACAGTATGAGGACCTAAAGAGAACAGCACAATGTAGTGGAATATTGTGGCACGTTTTTCTCTTATTCCTGAAAAGAGATCTAATTTTTTTCAACATGAAGGAGCAGATTAGGACAGTTTCTGGTGTAAAATAGTTTGAAATGATGCAACATTGTTGCACATCTCGTAGTTGCAAAATATTTTTGCCATTTTGCAGGCCTTTTATTAAATTTTGGACAAATTACTCCATATCACAAGACTGGTATGCAAAACACCATTTTTATTGGATCAGCCCCTTAGTGTTTTTGCTTTCTCGTGATGAAATTATAAAGTAGTATATAGGTCGAATATGAGTACAAAGTAGCCTTAATTTCTGCTCCTTGTAGATGACAATTATGCTATTTCAGATTGATTGGAATAATTTCATTTCTAATTGTAAAAGACATTTACATCACATTTAAATTCATTTTTATGAAAAGCTATCCATCATATTTACAATGTAATTACCTTAGCCACATACAGTATATATTCATACAAAAATACCATCTGATTAAACATTCTTTGCCTCGGGACAGTACAGATTGCCATTTTATTTGGCCTTTGCTTAGAACAACAAAGATGTCAAGTAGACAACATGTCCTTGTTGTGCCTTCAATTGTGGCCTAGTGTATTCTCATGTTTGCTTGAGGCCTTACCTGTTAGATTCCTAGTAATCTTTGTTGCAACAGTAGAAGAGTGGCTTGTAAAGGCAATGAAGCATGCCAAGGATACTGAAGAGATTCAGAAAAAGAAAAAAAATCTCATATTGTATTTCCTTGCAAGCAGGAACTGGTCAGTTAATGTACCCCTAAAAACATGACCTAACACATTATAAGTATCTTATATCTACATATACTTGTGTTCTATAAATAAAAATTTTTCCTCATGCGCATTTATATAATTATAATTATAACGAATCATATGATAAATAGTTTCCAGTCAATTTTATGTATGAGATAGCCAAGATGATTGTCTATAAAATGCTGACAGTCTCACGTTCGAAACAGTAGTGGATGGTAAGGTATGAAAGCCTGAAAGTCAAAAGTTTAAAATATTGTTACCCTTTTGCTCGTTAGTGTAAGTGTTGCTACATTTTATTCAGTAACAAGATGGTGGTTATACTCAGTGACTATGAGGTGATAATATATGTTCATTGTGTAGTGTATTTATCATCTTTATGTGGTTTATTATTGGTATACTAGTTTTGGTATGAAAGACTTGTTCAGCAACAATATGGTGATATTTGTTATTTGGTAACTGTAGGACTACTCCTTTTTTAATGGGGGTGGAGAAGCAGCGAGCCCTTATGTCTCCATAAGATAAAGAACACTATGGGGGACCATATATCTGACCAAAATGTTAGTGGGGGTCCAGGTCCAATTTTTCATCCTGTGCCCATAGGAACCTACAGTGACTTGTGAAATTATTCACCCTCACTTGGCATTTTTGATGTTTTGCGAACTCAAAACCTGGAATTTCACATTTGTTTAGGATTTGCATCAGTTCAAGTAAAGAACATGACTGCAACTGTGAACATTTGTTTTTTTTAAAATTGTGAAGCAAAGATCAAATAGGATAAAATAACTGATAAAACTTCAGTGCACATAACTATTCACATCCCCTGAAGTCAGTAATTTGTAGAGTTTCCTTTTGGGGCAATCGCAGCTGCAAGTCACTTTGAATAAGTCTCTATGAGCTTTCCACATCGTGTCACTGGGATTTTTGCCCGTTCCGTCCAGGCAAAACTGCACCAGCTCCATCAAGTTAGATGATTTCTTCTGCTGAACAGCAATCTTCATGGCTGACTACACATTCTCAATTGGATTAAGGTCTGGGTTTTGACTAGACCATTCCAAAACATTTACATGTTTCCACCTAAACCACTAGAATGTTGCTTTAGCAGTCTGCTTTGGGTCATTGTCTTGTTGGAAGGTGAACCTCCATCCAAGTCTCATATAACTGACAGACTGAAATGGATTTTGCTCAACCATTTTCCTGCTCCTACTGCTGAAAAAGATCCCCACAGCGTGATGCAGCCACCAACATGTTTCACTGTAGGGATGGTATTCTTGGGGTGATGTGCTGTGTTGGTTTGGCACCAGACATAGCGTTTACCTTGGTGGCCAAATGGACAGATACTCCAGTCTCTTCCTGGATACTTTGCAACTCCTTCATGGTTATCTTTGGTCTCTATGCTGCCACTCTGATTAATGCCCTCATTATGTGTGCTGAGAGTTTTTCTGGGTGGCCCTCTCTTGACAGTTTGCTGTGGTACCATGTTGTTTCCATTTGATTATAATGGATTTAATGGTTTTTAGGGGGATCATCAGAGATCAGGAATTGTTTGGAGATCTCCTTAGAGGTGATTACATATGCCCATGCCATTGATTAGTTATTTTATACCATTAATTTAATTTATGCCTATATTTTTCTCACTTCAATTCACCAACTTAGACTATTTAGTGCTGATGCATCACATGCAAAGCAGATTACAAAAATATTTAAACATAGGTTGTAATTTATCAAAATAGGTTCAAATCCAAGGGGGTTTGGGTGAATACTTTCGTAAGCCACTGTAATTATGCCACTAGTGATAGGGAAACAAAGTTCAAATTACGCTTTGTGGCTAGAGTGTTAATAACATGAATAGAAATACAATATTTTTCAAAGTCAACATAAGTCTGAAAACTGCATTGAGTAATGCAAAACAGATAGGTGCTTAGCTAGCAGCTGAGGATATATGTTCACTATTGATGCTTTTGTTGTAGGTAATGTTCTAAAATTGGCTCAGTCTTTGGATAGACTTTGATTATACATAAATCTGTTGAGGAAAGTCGGTTACATCATTAACCTTTAAGCTTTTAGAAACATGGTTGCAGCTCTTGTATATCTATATATTTGCAGTCCTGTCTTGTGCTAATGCATAATCTTAATTTTCCACATTTCTTTTGTACGCTCCTTAAAGGAAAACACAGCTGCCCATGACATAGATGTGTTTGTTTTCTCATTAGAAGAAGTACAAAAAGATAGTAGCGTTGTAAGGCCAATCATAAAGAAATACTGAAGAACGCCCTTCACATGTTTGCTCAAGCACTTTATGAATGCTTTTCAAACAATCTTTTCAGAGGTATTAGTAGGAATAAGATATCTTAAAAGTCAAAGGAAGACAAAGGTAGTGCATTTATAGAAGTAGCATTCAAGATAACATTTCTCTAAGTGTTTAGATTAGTTAAATATTAGTGAAGCAGAAATAGAGATAAAACTGATTTCATTGTAACAAACCTTTAATTAAGAGAAGAAGAGGTCACATGAAAATGTTGTTGCCTCAAGTAGGATATAACCTTGCTGTCTTATGACTAGCGATAAGCAAAACTTTCAAGGTTCGGTTTGGTTTGGTGAACGTCCCGATGTTCGCCAAACATTTTCACCGAACGGTTCAACGAACATACCCAAACCCTATTGATTTCAATGGGAGGCAAAACTAATTGCATAGGTAACACCTTCAGGGGGTCCATAAAGCTGCCAAAACAGCGAACATTAGGGGCAGACACCAGGAAAAGTAGCATCAATTGACCCATCAATTGGGCTATGAATAAATAATTTAGAATAAAATTGGACGTGGGTTTCCCTGTATCTTTGATAGCCAGCCAGGCTACAACCCTCAGCTGTCAGCATTAGCAAGGCTGGTTATCAAGAATAGAGGTGTCCCCATGCTCTTTTTTTAATTAGTTACCTGATTTCAAGCTATGTTAGCGCCATTATCGGACTGTTGAATGCCGGAGTGCTGAATGCTGGAGAAACAGCTACTACGAACTCAGGTGACCTAACTGTTGTTGCTCACAATTAAAAAAGTAAATGAACAAAACAAGTGTGGTCCCCAATAATTTTCATAATCAGCAGAAGGAAAGCTGACAGTTGGGGTCTGATGTTAATATTCTGGGAAAGAGACAATATTCATTAAGTTTCCCAGGTGATTAATATCAGCACACATCTGTATACATAGCCTTTCCTGGTGATTAAAATGTGGTCCCCAAAAAACGAGGTGTGGTCCTCCTATAGTTAATGACCAGCAAAGGCTAGGCAGACAGCTGCTGGATGATATTAATATCCTATGAAGGGTGTTGTGAATTCTGTTGTCGAACTCCCTCCTGTGGTCGTGAATAGTACTTCGGCGAGTTCTGTCCATGGACTCCCTCTGGTGGCTGTGAGTGAAGCTGCTGCTTCTGAGGTTCCTTACACAGGTGACGTGGTTTATCCTTTGGTTGGCTGCTCTATTTAACTCCACTCAGATCGTTACTCCATGCCAGCTGTCAATGTTCCTGCATTGGTTCAGTTCGCTCTTGGATCTTTCTGGTGACCTGTCTTCTCCAGCAGAAGCTAAGTTCCTGATTGTTATTATTTGTTCATTGTTTCCTTGTCCAGCTGGTTATCATGATTTTGTCTTGCTAGCCGGAAGCTCTGGGATGCAGAGTGGCATCTCCGCACCGTTAGTCGGTGCGGAGGTCTTTTTGCACACTCTGCGTGGTCTTTTGTAGTTTTTTGTGCTGACCGCAAAGATACCTTTCCTATCCTCTGTCTGTTTAGTAAGTCTGGCCTCCCTTTGCTGAAACCTGTTTCATTTCTGCGTTTGTGACTTTCATCTTTACGCACAGTCAATATATGTGGGGGGCTGCCTTTTCCTTTGGGGAATTTCTCTGAGGCAAGGTAGGCTTTATTTTCTATCTCTAGGGCTAGCTAGCTCTTAGGCTGTGAAGAGGCATCTAGGGAGAGTCAGGAATGCTCCACGGCTATTTCTAGTTGTGGTGATAGGACTAGGGCCTACGGTCAGCAGAGCTCCCACATCCCAGAGCTTGTCCTGTGTGAGTTTAACTATCAGGTCGTGCCGGGTGCTCCTAACCACCAGGTCCATAACAGTACAGCTGGCCCAAAGTATTAATGCATCTCAATAGAGGGATAAGAGAAGTTCTGAGACCATTTTTTTTTCTTTGCACTGTGTTTTGTCTTTCTTTTCCCCTAAACCTTTGGGTGGTTCAGGACACAGGTGTAGATATGGACATTCAAGGTCTGTCCTCTTGTGTGGATCATCTCACTGCAAGGGTACAAAACATTCAAGATTTTGTGGTTCAGAATCCTATGTTAGAGCCTAGAATTCCTATTCCTGATTTATTTTCTGGGGATAGATCTAAGTTCTTGAATTTCAAAAATAATTGCAAACTGTTTCTAGCTTTGAAACCCCGCTCCTCTGGTGACCCCGTTCAACAAGTAAAAATCATTATTTCTTTGTTGCGTGGTGACCCTCAAGACTGGGCATTTTCCCTTGCGCCAGGAGATCCTGCATTGCGTGATGTTGTTGCGTTTTTTCTGGCGCTTGGATTGCTTTATGATGAACCAAATTCAGTGGATCAGGCAGAGAAAATCTTGCTGGCTTTGTGTCAGGGTCAGGATGAAGCGGAGGTGTACTGTCAGAAGTTTAGAAAGTGGTCTGTGCTTACTCAGTGGAATGAGTGTGCCCTGGCGGCAATTTTCAGAAAGGGTCTTTCTGAAGCCCTTAAGGATGTCATGGTGGGATTTCCCACGCCTGCTGGTCTGAATGAGTCTATGTCCTTGGCCAGTCAGATCGATCGGCGCTTGCGTGAGCGCAAAGCTGTGCACCATCTGGCGGTATTCTCTGAGCATAGGCCTGAGCCTATGCAGTGTGATAGGACTTTGACCAGAGCTGAACGGCAAGAACACAGACATCGGAATGGTCTGTGTTTTTACTGTGGTGAATCCACTCATGCTATCTCCGATTGTCCTAAGCGCACTAAGCGGTTCGCTATGTCTGCCACCATTGGTACGGTACAGTCTAAATTTCTTTTGTCCGTTACTCTGATTTGCTCTCTTTCGTCCTATTCTGTTATGGCATTTGTGGATTCAGGCACTGCCCTGAATTTGATGGACTTGGAGTTTGCCAGGCACTGTGGTTTTTTCTTGGAGCCCTTGCAGTATCCTATTCCATTGAGAGGAATTGATGCTACGCCTTTGGCCAAGAATAAGCCTCAGTACTGGACTCAATTGACCATGTGCATGGCTCCTGCACATCAGGAGGATATTCACTTTTTGGTGTTGCATAATCTGCATGATGTGGTCGTTTTGGGGTTGCCATGGCTACAGGTCCATAATCCAGTGTTGGATTGGAAATCTATGTCCGGCTGGGGTTGTCAGGGGGTACATGGTGATGTTCCATTGTTGTCAATTTCGCCTTCCACTCCTTCTGAAGTCCCTGAGTTTTTATCAGATTACCGGGATGTATTTGAAGAGCCCAAATCCGGTGCTCTACCTCTTCATAGGGATTGCGATTGTGCTATTAATTTGATTCCTGGTAGTAAGTTTCCTAAGGGCCGTCTGTTTAATTTATCTGTGCCAGAGCACGCCGCTATGCGGAGTTACATAAAGGAATCCTTGGAGAAGGGTCATATTCACCCGTCGTCGTCACCATTGGGAGCAGGGTTCTTTTTTGTGGCCAAGAAGGATGGCTCTTTGAGACCTTGTATTGATTACCGCCTACTTAATAAGATCACAGTCAAATTTCAGTATCCTTTGCCGCTGCTGTCTGATTTGTTTGCTCGGATTAAGGGGGCTAGTTGGTTCACTAAGATAGATCTTCGAGGGGCGTATAATCTTGTGCGAATTAAACAGGGCGATGAATGGAAAACAGCATTTAATATGCCCGAGGGCCATTTTGAGTACCTGGTTATGCCATTCGGGCTTTCTAATGCTCCATCTGTGTTTCAGTCCTTTATGCATGACATCTTCCGAGAGTACCTGGATAGATTCATGATTGTATATTTGGATGACATTTTGGTCTTTTCGGATGATTGGGAGTCTCATGTGAAGCAGGTCAGAATGGTGTTCCAGGTCCTTCGTGCGAATTCCTTGTTTGTGAAGGGGTCAAAGTGTCTCTTTGGAGTTCAGAAGGTTTCATTTTTGGGTTTCATTTTTTCCCCTTCTACTATCGAGATGGACCCTGTTAAAGTTCAGGCCATTTATGATTGGACTCAGCCGACATCTGTGAAGAGCCTGCAGAAGTTCCTGGGCTGTGCTAATTTTTACCGTCGCTTCATTGCTAATTTTTCTAGTATTGCTAAACCGTTGACTGATTTGACCAAGAAAGGTGCTGATGTGGTCAATTGGTCCTCTGCGGCTGTAGAGGCTTTTCAGGAGTTGAAGCGTCATTTTTCTTCTGCCCCTGTGTTGTGCCAGCCAGATGTTTCGCTCCCGTTTCAGGTCGAGGTTGATGCTTCTGAGATTGGAGCAGGGGCTGTTTTGTCGCAAAGAAGTTCTGATGGCTTGGTGATGAAACCATGTGCTTTCTTTTCTAGAAAATTCTCACCTGCTGAGCACAATTATGATGTTGGCAATCGAGAGTTGTTGGCCATGAAGTGGGCATTCGAGGAGTGGCGACATTGGCTTGAAGGAGCTAAACATCGCGTGGTGATCTTGACGGATCACAAGAATTTGACTTATCTTGAGTCTGCCAAACGGTTGAATCCTAGACAGGCTCGATGGTCGCTGTTTTTCTCCCGTTTTGATTTTGTCGTTTCATACCTTCCGGGATCTAAGAATGTGAAGGCTGATGCCCTGTCAAGGAGTTTTGTGCCTGACTCTCCGGGTGTTCCGGAGCCGGCGGGTATTCTTAAAGAGGGGGTAATTTTGTCTGCCATCTCCCCTGATTTGCGGCGCGTGCTGCAGAAGTTTCAGGCTGCTAGACCTGACCGTTGTCCTACGGAGAAACTGTTTGTCCCTGATAGATGGACTAGCAGAGTTTTCTCTGAGGTTCATTGTTCGGTGTTGGCTGGTCATCCTGGAATCTTTGGTACCAGAGATTTGGTGGCTAGATCCTTTTGGTGGCCTTCTTTGTCACGGGATGTGCGTTCTTTTGTGCAGTCCTGTGGGACTTATGCTCGGGCTAAGCCCTGCTGTTCTCGTGCCAGTGGGTTGCTTTTGCCCTTGCCGGTCCTGAAGAGGCCCTGGACGCATATTTCCATGGATTTTATTTCTGATCTCCCTGTTTCTCAAAGGATGTCGGTCATTTGGGTGGTTTGTGATCGCTTCTCTAAGATGGTCCATTTGGTACCCTTGTCTAAATTGCCTTCCTCCTCTGATTTGGTGCCATTGTTTTTCCAGCATGTGGTTCGTTTGCATGGCATTCCAGAGAACATCGTCTCGGACAGAGGTTCCCAGTTTGTTTCGAGGTTTTGGCGGTCCTTTTGTGCTAAGATGGGCATTGATTTGTCTTTTTCTTCGGCTTTCCATCCTCAGACTAATGGCCAAACCGAACGAACTAATCAGACTTTGGAAACATATCTGAGATGCTTTGTTTCTGCTGATCAGGATGATTGGGTGTCCTTCTTGCCTTTGGCTGAGTTCGCCCTTAATAATCGGGCCAGCTCGGCTACTTTAGTTTCTCCTTTTTTCTGTAATTCTGGTTTCCATCCTCGTTTCTCTTCAGGGCAGGTTGAGCCTTCGGACTGTCCTGGTGTGGATACGGTGGTGGACAGGTTGCAGCAGATTTGGACTCATGTGGTGGACAATTTGACATTGTCCCAGGAGAAGGCTCAACGTTTCGCTAACCGCTGGCTCTGTGTTGGTCCCCGACTTCGTGTTAGGGATTTGGTTTGGTTGTCATCTCATCATGTTCCTATGAAGGTTTCCTCTCCTAAGTTTAAGCCTCGTTTCATTGGGCCATATAAGATTTCTGAAGTTCTTAATCCTGTGTCATTTCGTTTGGACCTTCCAGCTTCTTTTGCCATTCATAATGTGTTCCATAGGTCGTTGTTGCGGAGATACGTGGCGCCTATGGTTCCCTCCGTTGATCCTCCTGCCCCGGTGTTGGTCGAGGGGGAGTTGGAGTATGTGGTGGAGAAGATTTTGGATTCTCGTGTTTCGAGATGGAAACTCCAGTACCTGGTCAAGTGGAAGGGTTATGGTCAGGAAGATAATTCCTGGGTTTTTGCCTCTGATGTTCATGCTGCCGATGTAGTTTGTGCCTTTCATTTGGCTCATCCTGATCGACCTGGAGGCTCTGGTGAGGGTTCGGTGACCTCTCCTCAAGGGGGGGTACTGTTGTGAATTCTGTTGTCAAACTCCCTCCTGTGGTCGTGAATGGTACTTCGGCGAGTTCTGTCCATGGACTCTCTCTGGTGGCTGTGAGTGAAGCTGCTGCTTCTGAGGTTCCTTACACAGGTGACGTGGTTTATCCTTTGGTTGGCTGCTCTATTTAACTCCACTCAGATCGTTACTCCATGCCAGCTGTCAATGTTCCTGCATTGGTTCAGTTCGCTCTTGGATCTTTCTGGTGACCTGTCTTCTCCAGCAGAAGCTAAGTTCCTGATAGTTATTATTTGTTCATTGTTTCCTTGTCCAGCTGGTTATCATGATTTTGTCTTGCTAGCTGGAAGCTCTGGGATGCAGAGTGGCATCTCCGCACCGTTAGTCAGTGCGGAGGTCTTTTTGCACACTCTGCGTGGTCTTTTGTAGTTTTTTGTGCTGACCGCAAAGATACCTTTCCTATCCTCTGTCTGTTTAGTAAGTCTGGCCTCCCTTTGCTGAAACCTGTTTCATTTCTGCGTTTGTGACTTTCATCTTTACTCACAGTCAATATATGTGGGGGGCTGCCTTTTCCTTTGGGGAATTTCTCTGAGGCAAGGTAGGCTTTATTTTCTATCTCTAGGGCTAGCTAGCTCTTAGGCTGTGAAGAGGCGTCTAGGGAGAGTCAGGAACGCTCCACGGCTATTTCTAGTTGTGGTGATAGGATTAGTGCCTGCGGTCAGCAGAGCTCCCACATCCCAGAGCTTGTCCTGTGTGAGTTTAACTATCAGGTCGTGCCGGGTGCTCCTAACCACCAGGTCCATAACAGAAGGGGCCATGGATATTGTCCCCCTCCCAAATTAAAAACATCAGCTCTCAGCCACCTCAGAAATGGTGCATTCATAAGATACGCCAAATCTGGCACTTAGCTTCACTCTTCCCACTTGCCCTGATGCGGTGGCAAGTGGGGTGATAATTGGGGGGTTGATTTCATCTTTGTACTGTCAGATAACATCAATCCCAGAGGTTAGTAATGTAGATGCGTCTATAAGATGCCATTAGTGTTTTCTGAGTAATCTGATTTTTTTGTAACATACGCATTATATTCCTTGGATACCTGGTTTGCCATGTACTTTGCACTTGTAGGTGAATGTCTAGGAAACAGAATTTAGACTCTAAGCTCAATTTAAGAAATTAATCAATACCAGGAAAAAAAATATTAAGTACAGAACTATGTGATATATCTAAGATTAAAATAATATACTAACAGGACGTATAATTTCCTTTAAAGATCCTAACCAAAGGTGCAGTCGCAGGTAAATTACTTTACATAATTGAGAATATTAATTGAAAAACCTATGCTTTTGAACAAGATACAAATTATTCCAATTGAAACATATAATCTTTTATTCATTTTTGTTACATAGTACTTTATTCTTTTTTTATGCCTAAAGACTGTTATGCACATAGAATGTCAATACCTCTCTCCCTGACCTACTCTTAAAAATTTGATTAAATGTGCATCTTCTGGAAGTACCAGACACTTGGGAACTTGGAGACAGTAAGAGTCCCCATATACATTGTATTTAGACATAAATACATTACATAGTTATTGTTACTTCAACAAACTCTGTAGCAATCAATAGTATGAGCAAAAGAAACTTTGAAATATATCTTATCAGATAAATTTGCTTCTTATTCTCTCTCAGAAACAGCTCAAGCCTTCAAACCTGTCTAGGTCAAAGCAGCCTACTAAGGTATCAGATTAGAGCTTATTAAACACCATGGAAAAGGGGTGGTGAAGAATGCATCAGGAGACCTCAGCACAGTGAGAGATGGTGCTGACAGAGGCATATTGTGCTGCAGCTTGAAGCTAATTTAAATTACTTCAGTGCTGGATTCACAGCTACAAAGCTCTGTAATTCTGTATTATGCCCCCATGCTGCTACTGCTTCTATCTTCCTGCTATAGATAACGAAGTTCAGGAATCCATCTCTCTCTGTGTACTGTGTATGAAAGATATCATTATATCAAGTTTCCACCCACAAGCTCAGAAACAACTGAAAATGATACATCAAGCCTGTGGATGGGAAAACTAGTGTAAAAAATGAAAAATGCAAGGCATTTAATGCTCATAAATTATATTATTTTTCATGAACAGATACAATAGCTTATTCTGAACACTTGCCTTAACTGACAGGTACACTTAAATGCAAACGGCTTACAGTTAAAGTAATACGCCCTGATAACAAACATGAAATACCATATATTTTCTTAAATAAAATAATAATTGCTTAGGGGTGCCTCTTATTGCAATATATATTTTCTTCTTATTGCAGTACATATTTTTTCTTATTGCAGTATATACTTTCTTTAAGTCACATTAGACCGCATAAAAGTTACGTCTTTGCTTAGCATTAAAAGTCACATAAATAGGCTTCTCTATGTTTATAATTGCATGGTCCAATCCAGGAAATTTAGGATGACATCCCTGCAGGTCAGTAATCTGATCCGCTACTTGAAAGAATTGTCTTGATTTTGCAAATAAAAATAACCATAAATCAGTGAAACTTTGAACAATGTGTACAACACACGCAAGAGCTATCTATCTATCTATCTATCTATCTATCTATCTATCTATCTATCTATCTATCTATCTATCTATCTATCTATCTACAGTATCTATCTATCTATCTATCCACCTATCTATGTGTGTTGTGTGTCTCTGTGTGAATGTAGCTAGAGGACAATTATTCTATACTAGATGGTGGCCCGATTCTAACGCATCGGGTATTCTAGAATATGTATGTCCACGTAGTATATTACCCAGTCACGTAGTATATTGCCCAGTCACGTAGTATATTGCCCAGCCACGTAGTATATTGGCCAGCCACGTAGTATATTGGCCAGCCACATAGTATATTGCCCAGTCATGTAGTATATTGCACAGCGACGGAGTATACAGCACAGAGCCACATAGTATTTTATCAGTTGCAGTTACTTAAAGTAAAAAATAAACATATACTCACCTTCCGAAGGCCCGTTGAAGTTCTGCTATACTCACCATCTGCTGCCTTTCCCGCTCCTCGGGAGGCTCTGATGACCACTCCATTGCAAGCGGCAGATTCCGGTCCAGGGCTGGTATGAGCGCAGGACCTGTGATGACTTTGCGGTCACATGTCCGTGACATCATGGCAGGTCCTTGTCGCATACAATCCTTGCCACTGGAACCTGCCGCTTGCATGGAGCGGTCACCGGAGCGTCCCGAGGAGAGGGAAAGGCGGCGGATAGTGAGTATAGCAGGTCTTTTGTTGTTATTATTATTTTTAACATGACATGCATAGGCAGCATCAATAGTAAATAGTTGGGGACACACAGGGTTAATAGCAGCGGTAACGGAGTGCGTTACACTGCGGCCATTAACCCTGTGTGAGCGGTGACTGGAGGGGATTCTGGAGCGGGCACCGGGCACTGACTGCAGGGGAGGGACTAATCAGATTGTGCCCGTCGCTGATTGGTCACGGCAGCCATGACAGGCAGCTGCCGAGACCAATCAGCGACGCAGGATTTCTGGGACAGAAAGACGGAAGAACCCCTTAGACAATTATATATATAGATATTGATTGTTTAGTTTAATGAGAGACACATGCGACTAGTCACAACATAAGTCAATTCTCCTTGCGATGTCTCTTGCCTAAGGTGCAGTTTTGAGTGTCTGTGGTTTAATTTCAGTAATTTGTGTATGTTGTAGAGGTATGACATTGAAGTGAGTGTCATTATAAAGGACTGCTGTTCATTTACAATTCATGAGTGTTAAGAAAAGCCTGCTATTCATGATTATTGAAAGATAATACAAACATCTCAAAATGTCAGGGGTCAAGTTTAGATTTTTTTTCCTCCCTTCTAAATGAACTCACACATCTAAAGAAATGTTTCTATTGGAAACAGAGGGATATGTTTCATTGGCGTTTGTTTTAAGTTGTTTATGTTTGACTCGAGATTAGCTGATTCTACCCATCTGTATATCTATTTATTGATCTATCTAGAATCATTCTAGAAATTGCACTATATTTACCAAGCTGAATGTTTAGATTTGTAAATTATTACTAAAATAAAAAATCATTAAAAAAAAAATTAAATCATTTAATTTTAGGATTAAACACTTAGATCCAATTTATCAAAGTGTTTACCCCAGAAATCAGGCATAAGACATTTTGAAAAGTTACATTTTTTAGGGGCTCGATTGCTTGCACAAAAATGTTGCAAATTTTGATGACGTGTTGCAGTTGTGCCCGGCTCCGCCAAATTGGGCGAAATTAAGCTGAATGGGTATGGGATGGAACATGGCAATACGTGCTTGTTCCATTCATGATGACTAGGGTTGAGCGAAACGGGTCGTTCATTTTCAAAAGTCGCCGACTTTTGGCAAAGTCGGGTTTCATGAAACCCGATCCGACCCCTGTGCGGGGTCGGCCATGCGGTACGCGACTTTCGCGCCAAAGTCGCGTTTCAATGACGCGAAAAGCGCCATTTCTCAGCCAATGAAGGTAAACGCAGAGTGTGGGCAGCGTGATGACATAGGTCCTGGTCCCCACCATCTTAGAGAAGGGCATTGCAGTGATTGGCTTGCTGTCTGCGGCGTCACAGTGGCTATAAAGGGGAGTTCCCGCCGACCGCCATGTTACTGCTGCTGATCTGAGCTTAGGGAGAGGTTGCTGCCGCTTCGTCAGAAGCAGGGATAGTGTTAGGCAGGGTCCATTAACCACCAAACCGCTTGTGCTGTAGCGATTTCCACTGCCCAACACCACCTTCGGTGTGCAGGGACAGTGGAAGCTACATTTTTTTTTTTCCCTCAGCGCTGTAGCTCATTGGGCTGCCCTAGAAGGCTCCCTGATAGCTGCATTGCTGTGTGTACGCCGCTGTGCAAACCAACTGCTTTTTTCAAAGCACAAATCCTCTTGTTCCTTCCTTTCTGCACAGCTATCTTTTTTGTTTGTCCACACTTTTTATTTAATTTGTGCATCAGTCCACTCCTTATTGCTGCCTGCCATACCTGGCTGAGATTACTGCAGGGAGATAGTAATTGTTGGACACTCCCTGTTTTTTTTTTTTTTTGTGGGAGATTAAGATTGACATTTCTGCTAGAGTGCCATCCCTGTGTGTGCCACCTCTCAGTCAGTGGGCCATAGAAAGCCTATTAATTTTTTTGCTTGATTTGGGTTCTAAAATCTACCTGAAAAAATCACTACATCAATCAGTGGGAGAAAAATATTGGTCTCAGGGCTTGTGTGCCACTCCTGACTCCTGTGTGCATCATCACTCACTCAGTGGGCCATAGAAAGCCTATTTATTTTTTTTGCTTTATTTGGGTTCTAAATTCTACCTGAAAAAATCAATAAATCAATCAGTGGGAGATTAATATTGGCCTTTGGGCTTGTGTGCCAGTCCTAAGCGTGCCATCTCTCTCTCTCAGATAGTGGGCCATAGAAAGCCTATTTATTATTTTTTTTATTGGGTTTATAAATTTTCCCTGGAAAAAAAAAAAAGTGGGAGATTAATATTGGCCTCTGGGCTTGTGTGCCAGTCCTGAGCGTGCCATCTCTCTCACAAATAGTGGGCCATAGAAAGCCTATTTATTTATTTTTTTTTTTGGTTTTATAAATTCTCCCTGAAAAAAAAAAGGGAGATTAATATTGGCCTTTGGGCTTGTGTGCCAGTCCTAAGCGTGCCATCTCTCTCTCTCAGATAGTGGGCCATATAAAGCCTATTTATTATTTTTTTTATTGGGTTTATAAATTTTCCCTGGAAAAAAAAAAAGTGGGAGATTAATATTGGCCTCTGGGCTTGTGTGCCAGTCCTGAGCGTGCCATCTCTCTCACAAATAGTGGGCCATAGAAAGCCTATTTATTTTTATTTTTTTTGTTTTATAAATTCTCCCTGAAAAAAAAAAGGGAGATTAATATTGGCCTTTGGGCTTGTGTGCCATTCCTAAGCGTGCCATCTCTCTCTCTCAGATAGTGGGCCATAGAAAGCCTATTTATTATTTTTTTTATTGGGTTTATAAATTTTCCCTGAAAAAAAAAAAAAAAAGTGGGAGATTAATATTGGCCTCTGGGCTTCTGTGCCAGTCCTGAGCATGCCATCTCTCTCACAAATAGTGGGCCATAGAAAGCCTATTTATTTTTTTGGTTGATTTGGGTTCTAAATTCTACCTGAAAAAATCAATAAATCAATCAGTGGGAGATAAATATTGGCCTCTGGGCTTGTGTGCCACTCCTGACTCCTGTTTGCATCATCTCTCACTCAGTGGGCCATAGAAAGCCTATTTTTTGTTTTATTTGTTTTATAAATTCTCCCTGAAAAAATCATTTTATTTTATTTGGTTTCTAAATTCTTCCTGAAAAAATCATTTTTTTTATCATTTTTTTTTTCTAAAGTCTCCCTGGAAAAAAAAAAAATCAAATCAGTGGGAGATTAATATTGCCCTTTCTGCTTGTGTGCCAGTCTTGACTCCTGGGTGTGCCATCTCTCTCTCTCTCTCTCTCCAATTGTGGGCCATAGAAAGCTTATTTTTTTTTAGCTTGATTTAGGTTCCAAAATCTACCTGAAAAAATCACTACATCAATCATTGGGAGAACAATATTGGCCTCTGGGCTTGTGTGCCACTCCTGACTCCTGTGTGCATCATCTGTCACTCAGTGGGCCATAGCAAGCCTATTTTTTCTTTTATTTGTTTTCTAAATTCTCCCTGAAAAAATCATTTTATTTTATTTGGTTTCTAAATTCTTCCTGAAAAAATCATTTTTTTTTATAATTTTTTTTTTTATAAAGTCTCCCTGGAAAAAAAAAAAATCAAATCAGTGGGAGATTAATATTGCCCTTTCTGCTTGTGTGCCAGTCTTGACTCCTGGGTGTGCCATCTCTCTCTCTCTCTCTCTCCAATTGTGGGCCATAGAAAGCCTATTTTTTTTTAGCTTGATTTGGGTTCCAAAATCTACCTGAAAAAATCACTACATCAATCATTGGGAGATCAATATTGGCCTCTGGGCTTGTGTGCCACTCCTGACTCCTGTGTGCGTCATCTGTCACTCAGTAGGCCATAGCAAGCCTATTTTTTCTTTTATTTGTTTTCTAAATTCTCCCTGAAAAAATCATTTTATTTTATTTGGTTTCTAAATTCTTCCTGAAAAAATCATTTTTTTTTATAATTTTTTTTTTTTATAAAGTCTCTCTGGAAAAAAAAAAAATCAAATCAGTGGGAGATTAATATTGCCCTTTCTGCTTGTGTGCCAGTCTTGACTCCTGGGTGTGCCATCTCTCTCTCTCTCTCCAATTGTGGGCCATAGAAAGCCTATTATTTTTTTAGCTTGATTTGGGTTCCAAAATCTACCTGAAAAAATCACTACATCAATCAGTGGGAGATAAATATTGGCCTCTGGGCTTGTGTGCCACTCCTGACTCCTGTGTGCGTCATCTCTCACTCAGTGGGCCATAGAAAGCCTTTTTTTGTTTTATTTGTTTTCTAAATTCTCCCTGAAAAAATCATTTTATTTTATTTGGTTTCTAAATTTTTCCTGAAAAGATCATTTTATTCTATTTTTTTTTTTCCTAAAGTCTCCCTGAAAAAAAAAAAAAAATCAAATCATTGGGAGATTAATATTTACATTTGTGCTTCATTGACAGTCCTGCGTGTGTGGCATCTCTCTCATTTGTTGCCACCAACAACAGAGTGTGTAACATTGTGCCTGATTTTCGTTGTGGTCTCACTCACCTGTAAAGGGGTAGCTAAATCATACTGAAGTTATAGCTCACCGTGTAAGTTGTGTGACAGCAACAATACCGTTAGTTTGGTTATGTTTTTAAAACAATGAGGAAGTCTGGTGGAAGAGGTCGTGGCCGGGGGCGTTCATTGTCAGCTGGTAATGAGGGTAGTGGTAGTGGTGGAGCATCAGCTGGTCGTGGGAAAAAAATATTGCACCTAAGTCTGGAGCTGTGGAGCCAGGTTCGTCGTCTGGCTACACAAGGCCTCGAACGCTCCCTTTTCTGGGAGTAGGAAAACCGCTTTTAAAGCCGGAGCAGCAAGAGCAAGTTTTGGCTTATCTTGCTGACTCAGCCTCTAGCTCTTTTGCCTCCTCTCGTGAAACTGGTAAATGTCAAAGCAGCGCGTCGTTAGTGGATGTTCACGGTCAGGGACAAGTCGCTTCCTTGTCCTCTTCAGCAAAAACAACAACAGAGAAGAATGCAGCAGGCGACACAACGGGTTACTCCATGGAGCTCTTTACACATACCGTCCCTGGCTTAGAAAGTGAAGCAGTTAACAGTCCATGCCCATTACAAGTTGAATCTGACATGGAGTGCACTGATGCACAGCCACATCCAGACTACTATGCTGGTCCTTTGACTCAGACCACAACATTGCCCTCGCAGGGTAATGATCAAGAATCAGACCCTGATGAGACTATGTTGCCCCATCATGAATGCTATACCACCGACCGACACGGTGACACAGACGAAGTTGTAACAGATGAGGTAATAGATGACCCAGTTCTTGACCCCGATTGGCAGCCATTGGGGGAACAGGGTGCAGGCGGCAGCAGTTCTGAAGCGGAGGAGGAGGGGCCGCAGCAGGCATCAACATCGCAACAGGTTCCATCTGCCGGGCCCGTATCTTGCCCAAAACGCGTGGCAAAGCCAAAACCTGTTGGAGGACAGCGTGGCCATCCGGTTAAAGCTCAGTCTGCAATGCCTGAAAAGGTATCCGATGCTAGAAAGAGTGCAGTCTGGCATTTTTTTAAACAACATCCAATTGATCAGCGCAAAGTCATCTGTCAAAAATGTTCAACTACCTTAAGCAGAGGACAGAATCTGAAAAGTCTCAATACAAGTTGCATGCATAGACATTTAACCACCATGCATTTGCAAGCCTGGACTAACTACCAAACGTGCCTTAACCCCTCTGTGACCTTAGACGTACTATCCCGTCGAGGTGCCCTGGGCTTATCTGACCCTGGACAGGATAGTACGTCATAGCGATCGGCAGCGCCCACGGGGGGAGCGCCGCCGATCGCGGCCGGGTGTCAGCTGCTTATCGCAGCTGACATCCAGCACTATGTGCCAGGAGCGGTCACGGACCGCCCCCGGCACATTAACCCCTGGCACACCGCGATCAAACATGATCGCGATGTGCCGGCGGTACAGGGAAGCTTCCCGCAGGGAGGGGGCTCCCTGCGGGCTTCCCTGAGACCCCCGGAGCAACGCGATGTGATCGCGTTGCTGCGAGGGTCTTACCTCCCTCCCTCCCTGCTCTAGCCCCGGATCCAAGATGGCCGCGGATCCGGGTCCTGCAGGGAGGGAGGTGGCTTCACAGAGCCTGCTCAGAGCAGGCACTGTGAAGCCTGCAGTGCTGCATGTCAGATCAGTGATCTGACAGAGTGCTGTGCACACTGTCAGATCACTGATCTGTGATGTCCCCCCCTGGGACAAAGTAAAAAATTTAAAAAAAAATTTTCCAAATGTGTAAAAAAAAATAAAAAAAAATATTCCAAAATAATGAAAAAAAAAAAATATTATTCCCATAAATACATTTCTTCATCTAAATAAAAAAAAAACCCAATAAAAGTACACATATTTAGTATCGCCGCGTCCGTAACGACCCGACCTATAAAACTGTCCCACTAGTTAACCCCTTCAGTAAACACCGTAAGAAAACAAAAAAAAAACGGGGCAAAAAACAACGCTTTATTATCATACCGCCGAACAAAAAGTGGAATAACACGCGATCAAAAGGACAGATATAAATAACCATGGTACCGCTGAAAGCGTCATATTGTCCCGCAAAAAACGAGCCGCCATACAGCATCATCAGCAAAAAAATAAAAAAGTTATAGTCCTGAGAATAAAGCGATGCAAAAATAATTTTTTCTGTAAAATAGTTTTTATCGTATAAAAGCGCCAAACCATAAAAAAATGATATAAATGAGGTATCGCTGTAATCGTACTGACCCGAAGAATAAAACTGATTTATCAATTTTACCAAACGCGGAATGGTATAAACGCCTCCCCCAATAGAAATTCATGAATAGCTGGTTTTTGGTCATTCTTCCTCACAAAAATCGGAATAAAAAGCGATCAAAAAATGTCACGTGCCCGAAAATGTTTTCAGTAAAAACGTCAACTCGTCCCGCAAAAAACAAGACCTCACATGACTCTGTGGACCAAAATATGGAAAAATTATAGCTCTCAAAATGTGGTATTGCAAAAAATATTTTTTGCAATAAAAAGAATCTTTCAGTGTGTGACGGCTGCCAATCATAAAAATCCGCTAAAAAACTCGCTATAAAAGTAAATCAAACCCCCCTTCATCACCCCCTTAGTTAGGGAAAAATAAAAAAAATGTATTTATTTCCATTTTCCCATTAGGGCTAGGGTTAGGGCTAGGGTTAGGGCTAGGGTTAGGGCTAGGGTTAGGGTTAGGGCTAGGGTTA
The DNA here is from genome assembly GCF_032444005.1 of Ranitomeya imitator. NCBI lineage: Eukaryota > Metazoa > Chordata > Amphibia > Anura > Dendrobatidae > Ranitomeya > Ranitomeya imitator. The sequence continues at coordinate 477,982,574 of NC_091286.1, forward strand.
GGGCTAGGGTTAGGGCTAGGGTTAGGGCTAGGGTTAGGGCTAGGGTTAGGGCTAGGGTTAGGGTTAGGGCTAGGGTTAGGGTTAGGGCTAGGGTTAGGGTTAGGGCTAGGGTTAGGGCTAGGGTTAGGGCTAGGGTTAGGGCTAGGGTTGGGGCTACAGTTAGGGTTGGGGCTAAAGTTAGGGTTAGGGTTTAGATTACATTTACAGTTGGGAATAGGGTTGGGATTAGGGTTAGGGGTGTGTCAGGGTTAGAGGTGTGGTTAGGGTTACCGTTGGAATTAGGGTTAGGGGTGTGTTTAGATTAGGGTTTCAGTTATAATTGGGGGGTTTCCACTGTTTCGGCACATCAGGGGCTCTCCAAACACGACATGGCGTCCGATCTCAATTCCAGCCAATTCTGCGTTGAAAAAGTAAAACAGTGCTCCTTCCCTTCCGAGCTCTCCCGTGTGCCCAAACAGGGGTTTACCCTCACATATGGGGTATCAGCGTACTCAGGACAAATTGGACAACAACTTTTGTGGACCAATTTCTCCTGTTACCCTTGGGAAAATACAAAACTGGGGGCTAAAAATAATTTTTGTGGGAAAACAAAAAGATTTTTTATTTTCACGGCTCTGCGTTATAAACTGTAGTGAAACACTTGGGGGTTCAAAGTTCTCACAACACATCTAGATAAGTTCATTGAGGGGTCTAGTTTCCAATATGGGGTCACTTGTGGGGGGTTTCTACTGTTTAGGTACATTAGGGGCTCTGCAAACGCAATGTGACGCCTGCAGACCAATCCATCTAAGTCTGCATTCCAAATGATGCTCCTTCCCTTCCGAGCCCTCCCATGCGCCCAAACGGTGGTTCCCCCCCCACATATCAGGTATCAGCGTACTCAGGACAAATTGGACAACAACATTTAGGGTCCAATTTCTCCTGCTAACCTTGGAAAAATACAAAACTGGGGGCTAAAATATAATTTTTGTGGAAAAAAAAATATTTTTTATTTGCACGGCTCTGCGTTATAAACTGTAGTGAAATACTTGGGGGTTCAAAACTCTCACAACACAACAAGATGAGATCCTTAGGGGGTCTACTTTCCAAAATGGTGTCACTTGTGGGGGGTTTCTACTGTTTAGGTACATTACGGGCTCTGCAAACGCAATGTGACGCCTGCAGACCATTCCATCTAAGTCTGCATTCCAAATGGCGCTCCTTCCCTTCCGAGCCCTCCCATGCACCCAAACGGTGGTTCCCCCTCACATATGGGGTATCAGCATACTCAGGACAAATTGGACAACAACTTTTGGGGTCCAATTTCTCCTGTTACCCTAGGGAAAATACAAAACTGGGGGCTAAAAAATAATTTTTGTGGGAAAAAAATTTTGTTTTATTTTTATGGCTCTGCATTATAAACTTCTGTGAAGCCCTTGGTGGGTCAAAGTGCTCACCACACATCCAGATAAGTTCCTTAGGGGGTCTACTTTCCAAAATGGTGTCACTTGTGGGGGGTTTCAATGTTTAGGCACATCAGTGGCTCTCCAAACGCAACATGGCGTCCCATCTCAATTCCTGTCAATTTTGCATTGAAAAGTCAAACGGCGCTCCTTCCCTTCCGAGCTCTCCCATGCGCCCAAACAGTGGTTTACCCCAACATATGGGGTATCAGCGTACTCAGGACAAATTGGACAACAACTTTTGAGGTCCAATTTCTTCTCTTACCCTTGGAAAAATAAAAAATTGGGGGCAAAAATATAATTTTTGTGAAAAAATATGATTTTTTATTTTTACGGTTCTGCATTATAAACTTCTGTGAAGCACTTGGTGGGTCAAAGTGCTCACCACACATCCAGATAAGTTCCTTAGGGGGTCTACTTTCCAAAATGGTGTCACTTGTGGGGGGTTTCAATGTTTAGGCACATCAGTGGCTCTCCAAACGCAACATGGCGTCCCATCTCAATTCCTGTCAATTTTGCATTGAAAAGTCAAACGGCGCTCCTTCCCTTCCGAGCTCTCCCATGCACCCAAACAGTGGTTTACCCCAACATATGGGGTATCAGCGTACTCAGGACAAATTGGACAACAACTTTTGAGGTCCAATTTCTTCTCTTACCCTTGGAAAAATAAAAAATTGGGGGCAAAAATATAATTTTTGTGAAAAAATATGATTTTTTATTTTTACGGTTCTGCATTATAAACTTCTGTGAAGCACTTGGTGGGTCAAAGTGCTCACCACACATCCAGATAAGTTCCTTAGGGGGTCTACTTTCCAAAATGGTGTCACTTGTGGGGGGTTTCAATGTTTAGGCACATCAGTGGCTCTCCAAACGCAACATGGCGTCCCATCTCAATTCCTGTCAATTTTGCATTGAAAAGTCAAACGGCGCTCCTTCCCTTCCGAGCTCTCCCATGCGCCCAAACAGTGATTTACTGCCACATATGGGGTATCAGCGTACTCAAGACAAATTGGACAACAACTTTTGGGGTCCATTTTCTCCTGTTACCCTTGGTAAAATAAAACAAATTGGAGCTGAAGTAAATTTTTTGTGTAAAAAAGTTAAATGTTCATTTTTATTTAAACATTCAAAAAATTCCTATTAAACACCTGAAGGTTTAATAAACTTCTTGAATGTGGTTTTGAGCACCTTGAGGGGTGCAGTTTTTAGAATGGTGTCACACTTGGGCATTTTCTATCATATAGACCCCTCAAAATGACTTCAAATGAGACGTGGTCCCTAAAAAAAAATGGTGTTGTAAAAATGAGAAATTGCTGGTCAACTTTTAACCCTTATAACTCCCTAACGAAAAAAAAATTTGGTTCCAAAATTATGCTGATGTAAAGGAGTCATGTGGGAAATGTTACTTCTTAAGTATTTTGTGTGACATATCTCTGTGATTTAATTGCATAAAAATTCAAAGTTTGAAAATTGCGAAATTTTCAAAATTTTCGCCAAATTTCCATTTTTTTCACAAATAAACGCAGGTACTATCAAAGAAATTTTACCACTATCATGAAGTACAATATGTCACGAGAAAACAATGTCAGAATCACCAGGATCCGTTGAAGCGTTTCGGAGTTATAACCTCATAAAGGGACAGTGGTCAGAATTGTAAAAATTGGCCTGGTCATTGACGTGCAAACCACCCTTGGGGGTAAAGGGGTTAAGGTTGTAGCACCCTCGGCCAATGAAGCTAGTCAGCAACGCAACATCCCTTCCGGCAGTGTAGGGCCACCATTTTCCGCACCACCTGCAGTATCTGTGCAGGTTTCTTTGCCAGGCCAAAGCAGTCAGGGTCAGGGAATCACCAGTTTCGTAGAAGGAAACACTGCATCTAGGGCACCGGCGGCAACAATACCATCTCCCACCGTCTCTCAGTCTGCCATGTCCACCGGCACCCCCGCTAGTTCCACGATCTCCAGCTCTCCAGTCCAGCTCACCCTACATGAGACTATGGTTAGAAAAAGGAAGTACTTAGCCTCGCATCCGCGTACACAGGGTTAGAACGCCCACATAGCTAGACTAATCTCGTTAGAGATGATGCCCTACCGGTTAGTTGAAAGCGAAGCTTTCAAAGCCCTGATGGACTACGCTGTACCACGCTACGAGCTACCCAGTCGACACTTTTTTCCAGAAAAGCCATCCCAGCCCTCCACCAGCATGTTAAAGAGCGCATCGTCCATGCACTCAGGCAATCTGTGAGCACAAAGGTGCACCTGACAACAGATGCATGGACCAGTAGGCATGGCCAGGGACGTTACGTGTCCATCACGGCACACTGGGTGAATGTTGTGGATGCAGGGTCCACAGGGGACAGCAAGTTTGGGACAGTTCTGCCTAGCCTACGGTCTAGGAAACAGTTGGCTGTAGCCGTTCGCACCCCCTCCTCCTCCTCTTCGTCCTCCTGCAGAAGCGAGAGCTCGTCCACAGACCGCAGTCGCACAACCACTCCATCCGCAGCTGCCACTGTTGCACACCAGGTCTCCCATCATGGGGCAGCTACTGGCAAATGTCAGCAGGCTGTATTGGCTATGAAGTGTTTGGGCGACAACAGACACACCGCGGAAGTTCTGTCCGAGTTCTTGCAGAAAGAAACGCAGTCGTGGCTGGGCACTGTAGATATTGAGGCAGGCAAGGTAGTGAGTGATAACGGAAGGAATTTCATGGCTGCCATCTCCCTTTCCCAACTGAAACACATTCCTTGCCTGGCTCACACCTTAAACCTGGTGGTGCAGTGCTTCCTGAAAAGTTATCCGGGGTTATCCGACCTGCTCCTCAAAGTGCGTGGACTTTGCTCACATATCCGCCGTTCGCCCGTACACTCCAGCCGTATGCAGACGTATCAGCGTTCTTTGAACCTTCCCCAGCATCGCCTAATCATAGACGTTGCAACAAGGTGGAACTCAACACTGCACATGCTTCAGAGACTGTGCGAACAGAGGCGGGCTGTTATGTTTTTGTGGGAGGATACACATACACGGGCAGGCAGAAGGATGGCAGACATGGAGTTGTCAGGTGTGCAGTGGTCGAAGATTCAAGACATGTGTCAAGTCCTTCAGTGTTTTGAGGAATGCACACGGCTGGTTAGTGCAGACAACGCCATAATAAGCATGAGCATCCCCCTAATGCGTCTGCTGATGCAAAGTTTGACGCACATAAAGGATCAGGCGTCTGCAGCTGAGGAAGAGGAAAGCCTTGATGACAGTCAGCCATTGTCTGGCCAGGGCAGTGTACAGGACGAGTTAGCGGGCGAAGAGGAGGAGGAGGACGAGGAGGATGATGGGGATGATTATATTTTTAATGAGGAAGCTTTTCCGGGGCCACTGGAAATTGGTGGCGCGGCAAGGCCGGGTTCTGGTTTTTGGAGGGGCACAAGTGACGTGGATTTGCCTGAAACTGCCCCTCAACCAAGCACAACCGCAGATTTGAGAACTGGAACTTTGGCCCACATGGCGGATTATGCCTTACGTATCCTCAAAAGGGACACACGCATAACTAAAATGATGAACGATGACGATTACTGGTTGGCCTGCCTCCTTGATCCTCGCTATAAAGGCAAATTGCAAAATATAATGCCACATGAGAACTTGGAACTTATATTAGCAACCAATCAACTCTTGTTGACCGTTTGCTTCTGGCATTCCCTGCACACAGCGCCCGTGATCGTTCTCACACGAGCTGCAGGGGCCAGCAGACCAGAGGAGTTAGAGGGGCAGAAATCAGAAGTGGCGTTGGCCAGAGGGGTTTTCTGACCAGGTTGTGGAGTGATTTTGCTATGACCGCAGACAGGACAGGTACTGCAGCATCAATTCAAAGTGACAGGAGACAACATTTGTCCAGTATGGTTACAAACTATTTTTCATCCCTTATCGATGTTCTCCCTCAACCGTCATTCCCATTTGATTACTGGGCATCAAAATTAGACACCTGGCCAGAATTGGCAGAATATGCATTGCAGGAGCTTGCTTGCCCGGCAGCTAGTGTCCTATCAGAAAGAGTATTCAGTGCTGCAGGTTCAATACTAACAGAAAAAAGGACTCGTCTGGCTACCCAAAATGTAGATGATCTAACCTTCATTAAAATGAACCACAACTGGATTTCGAAATCTTTTGCCCCACCTTGCCCGGCCGACACCTAGCTTTCCTATGAAAAGGTCTTGCCTGTGGACTATTCTGAATGCCTTTTCCAATCTCGTAATTTTCTGCACCTGATTGTCCAGCATACGACATGTTTACACCTCACTAAATGGCCAAACTCCCCACACGGGGCCGTGCTATCGACACTTGGCGACAGCACCCGTGAGAGTGCTGTTTGTCTGAAGAGGTGGGTGTGCCCGCTTTTGGTCGACGGCACTGCCACTGGGTCCCTCCTAGTACAATAAAGTGTCTCTGGCGGTGGTGGTGCGCACCCAACGTCAGACACACTGTTGTAATATGAGGGGCCCTGGGCCTGTACCGCCGGCCACAAGACAGTTCCCCCCCCCCAGCTCAAACAGTGCTCTAAAACTTGCAAAATTATCTCACAGCTCCACCAATGTTTAGTCTATGCGCTGACATCCTTCAATGCCTGCCACTGACAATACCATTGTATTGACATTTTTGTTATGTTAGGCCTTCGATGCCTGTCTGCGGTCACTCCTTCCACTATGCCTCCACTGACCACACCACTGCTGCCCGTGTACCCCTGGAACCAATTTAAAATTGCCTACAGCCATGTGTTATTATTTTAGGCCTTCGATGCCTGTCTGCGGTCACTCCTTACAATATGCCTCCACTGACCACACCACTGCTGCCCGTGTACCCCTGGAACCAATTTAAAATTGCCTACAGCCAGCCCAATTTTTTTATTTTAGGCCTTCGATGCCTGTCTGCGGTCCGTTCTTTCTACTACTACTACACTGACCAGGCCACTGCTGCCCGTGTACCCCTGGAACCAATTTAAAATTGCCTACAGCCATGTGTTATTATTTTAGGCCTTCGATGCCTGTCTGCGGTCACTCCTTCCACTAGGCCTCCACTGACCACACCACTGCTGCCCGTGTACCCCTGGAACCAATTTAAAATTGCCTACAGCCTGCCCAATTTTTTTATTTTAGGCCTTCGATGCCTGTCTGCGGTCCGTTCTTTCTACTACTACTACACTGACCAGGCCACTGCTGCCCGTGTTCCCCTGGAACCAATTTAAAATTGCCTACAGCCATGTGTTATTATTTTAGGCCTTCGATGCCTGTCTGCGGTCACTCCTTCCACTAGGCCTCCACTGACCACACCACTGCTGCCCGTGTACCCCTGGAACCAATTTAAAATTGCCTACAGCCAGCCCAATTTTTTTATTTTAGGCCTTCGATGCCTGTCTGCAGTCCGTTCTTTCTACTACTACTACACTGACCAGGCCACTGCTGCCCGTGTTCCCCTGGAACCAATTTAAAATTGCCTACAGCCATGTGTTATTATTTTAGGCCTTCGATGCCTGTCTGCGGTCACTCCTTCCACTAGGCCTCCACTGACCACACCACTGCTGCCCGTGTACCCCTGGAACCAATTTAAAATTGCCTACAGCCAGCCCAATTTTTTTATTTTAGGCCTTCGATGCCTGTCTGCGGTCCGTTCTTTCTACTACTACTACACTGACCAGGCCACTGCTGCCCGTGTTCCCCTGGAACCAATTTAAAATTGCCTACAGCCATGTGTTATTATTTTAGGCCTTCGATGCCTGTCTGCGGTCACTCCTTCCACTAGGCCTCCACTGACCACACCACTGCTGCCCGTGTACCCCTGGAACCAATTTAAAATTGCCTACAGCCAGCCCAATTTTTTTATTTTAGGCCTTCGATGCCTGTCTGCGGTCCGTTCTTTCTACTACTACTACACTGACCAGGCCACTGCTGCCCGTGTTCCCCTGGAACCAATTTAAAATTGCCTACAGCCATGTGTTATTATTTTAGGCCTTCGATGCCTGTCTGCGGTCACTCCTTCCACTAGGCCTCCACTGACCACACCACTGCTGCCCGTGTACCCCTGGAACCTATTTATAATTGCATAGAGCAACCTTTTTTTAATAGTAGGCGTACAAAGTCTGTCTGCGGTTCACTATTGAAATTGTCCTCCACTGCCCAGAGCACTGCAGCTTGTGTACCCCTGTAACTTTTTTCTGCTGCAGTGAGCCACATTTTTGGTTTGAGTCCTACTACCTGTGTCTGTCTGCGCCACTCAATTCAGCTGTGTTCCTTTGAAAAAAGCTGAGCGTCAATAGTCTTGTTTTCAGCCTCTAGGAATTTTAAAACTGCATTGGGTGTACAACTTTGGTAGGGCCTACTAACGGTGTCTGCCTCCCCAAGGTGTTCCCAAGGTTTCCTCTCCATTGCTTCAATCTTCATGCTCTCGTTTAGTAGTTGTTGGAAACTACGCTGCATTAGGCCTACAAATTGGGTATGGGGTGTAGAGAGATGGTGTGTTACACTCCAAGGTGTTCCCCAGGTTTCCTCTCCATTGCTTCAATCTTCATGCTCTCGTTTAGTAGTTGTTGGAAACTACGCTGCATTAGGCCTACAAATTGGGTATGGGGTGTAGAGAGATGGTGTGTTACACTCCAAGGTGTTCCCCAGGTTTCCTCTCCATTGCTTCAATCTTCATGCTCTCGTTTAGTAGTTGTTGGAAACTACGCTGCATTAGGCCTACAAATTGGGTATGGGGTGTAGAGAGATGGTGTGTTCCACTCCAAGGTGTTCCCCAGGTTTCCTCTCCATTGCTTCGATCTTCATGCTCTCGTTTAGTAGTTGTTGGAAACTACGCTGCATTAGGCCTACAAATTGGGTATGGGGTGTAGAGAGATGGTGTGTTCCACTCCAAGGTGTTCTCCAGGTTGCCTTTCCTGAGCTTCGATCTTCATGCTGTCATTTAGTAGTTGTTGGAAACTACGCTGCATTAGGCCTACAAATTGGGTATGGGGTGTAGAGAGATGGTGTGTTCCACTCCAAGGTGTTCCCCAGGTTTCCTCTCCATTGCTTCGATCTTCATGCTCTCGTTTAGTAGTTGTAGAAAACTACACTGCATTAGGCCTACAAATTGGGTATGGGGTGTAGAGAGATGGTGTGTTCCACTCCAAGGTGTTCCCCAGGTTTCGTCCACATTGCTTCAGTCTTCCGACTCTCGTTTAGTAGTTGTAGAAAACTACACTGCATTAGGCCTACAAATTGGGTATGGGGTGTAGAGAGACGGTGTGTTACACTCCAAGGTGTTCCCCAGGTTTCGTCCACATTGCTTCGATCTTCCGACCCTCGTTTAGTAGTTGTAGAAAACTACACTGCATTAGGCCTACAAATTGGGTATGTGGTGTAGAGAGATGGTGTGTTCCACTCCAAGGTGTTCCCCAGGTTTCATCCACATTGCTTCGGTCTTCCGACTCTCGTTTAGTAGTTGTAGAAATCTACACTGCATTAGGCCTACAAATGGGGTATGGGGTGTAGAGAGACGGTGTGTTACACTCCAAGGTGTTCCCCAGGTTTCGTCTACATTGCTTCGATCTTCCGACTCTCGTTTAGTAGTTGTTGAAAACTACACTGCATTAGGCCTACAAATTGGGTATGGGGTGTAGAGAGATGGTGTGTTACACTCCAAGGTGTTCTCCAGGTTGCCTTTCCTGAACTTTTATCTTCAGGCTCTCATTAAATTGTAGTTAAATGGAACAACTGCATTTGGCGTACTAGTTGGTTTGGGGCCTACTATCGGTGTCTGCCACTCCTTGCTGTTCTCCTGGTTTCATGTCCTGAAATTCCATTTTCAGGCTCTTGTTAAGTAGTTGTTAATGTTAGACTGCATTTGGCCTACTAGTTGGGTTGGGGCCTACTATCGGTGTCTGCCACTCCTTGCTGTTCTCCTCAACTGAACAAAGCTGGGCCGCCTGTTTACTACGGTTGCCAATTTTGAACTGCATGTCGACTACTTACTGATTTGGGCCTACTCTCTGTGTCAGCCTCTCATTCCAGTTGTCCTCCACTGCAATGCCCCCTGGTTAGTCCTGTGTTACCAATTTTGAACTGCATTTAGCCCACTTTATTCTTTGGGCCTATATCTGTGTTTCCTCCTCATCCTGCCCATTGCCCAGCCAGTGATAGATGAGTCTGCTGGTACATTGACCCATAACGCAAAATTCCCCGTGCACGCTACACAGCAAGATTGTGACCCTGCTGAAAGTCAGGTTCCTCTTCACGCATACCATACCACCTTACACGGGGACAAAGAGGAAGGTGCAGATGAAAGTGCAGGTTCCTTCATCAGGTGGGGGGAGGAATACTAGTTGGCGACGTCACTGGCACAGGGCCTCTCATAGTATGCAAAAGTGTTGCTGCCGGTGGGAGGCGCCCCCGCCGTGCAAACACACCGCTGTACTTTGAGGGGCCCTGTGCCAGTGCCAATGCCAACGAGTGGGCCCCCCCTGCTGGCTCAGGATCACAGCACTTGCAAAGTTGAAATACTTACCTCTCCCTGCTCCACTGCCGTGACGTGGTCGAGATTTACTGGGCCCACTAATTACTTGAACCAGCCCTACCCCCCACAACTTTAGCCAAATGACCCCCAATTTCAAATGCCTTCCAATTATTATAAGGTAAATTATGATTGACAAGCTTCTTTAACAAGAATGGATGTTTTTGCCATTAAAATGGGCAGTGTAGGTGTTTTCCTGGCCTCCACTCACTGCCGACTATGCTCCCCCATTGACTTGCATTGGGTTTCGTGTTTCGGGCGATACCCGACTTTTCGCGATAATCGGCCGATTCCACTCGACTCGACTTCTAAGATAGTCGGGTTTCGCGAAACACGGCTCGACTCTAAAAAGGTCAAGGTCGCTCAACCCTAATGATGACATTTGGTGCACCTTATGCCACAAATCTTACTCCAGTCTCTGGTGCACTGAGACACTTGATACTTTAAGACACACCTGATTCAATAGGAGGCATGCACCTCTTAATGATTTAGGTGCCTCTGACTCCAACATGCCCCCTTCATCAAGAATTGTATGATCATCACCCCTTCATGAATTGGAACTGTAATGTTTACCAATATAGGTAATGTGCATTTAACATGTATCTGTCATTTTTGTACCTTTTAGAATATCCCATCATGTATTTTTTCATGAGGAATAGCACTATATCTTACCACTAGGGTTGAGCGAAACGGGTCGAACATTTTCAAAAGTCGCCGACTTTTGGCGAAGTCGAGATTCATGAAACCCGATCCGACCCCTGTGCGTGGTCGGCCATGCGGTACGCGACTTTCGCGCCAAAGTCGCGTTTCAATGACGCGAAAAGCGCCATTTCTCAGCCAATGAAGGTAAACGCAGAGTGTGGGCAGCGTGATGACATAGGTCCTGGTCCCCACCATCTTAGAGAAGGGCATTGCAGTGATTGGCTTGCTGTCTGCGGCGTCACAGGGGCTATAAAGGGGAGTTCCCGCCGACCGCCATGTTACTGCTGCTGATCTGAGCTTAGGGAGAGGTTGCTGCCGCTTCGTCAGAAGCAGGGATAGCGTTAGGCAGGGTCCATTAACCACAAAACCGCTTGTGCTGTAGCGATTTCCACTGCCCAACACCACCTTCGGTGTGCAGGGACAGTGGAAGCTCCTTTTTTTTCCTCAGCGCTGTAGCTCATTGGGCTGCCCTAGAAGGCTCCCTGATAGCTGCATTGCTGTGTGTACGCCGCTGTGCAAACCAACTGCTTTTTTCAAAGCACAAATCCTCTTGTTCCTTCCTTTCTGCACAGCTATCTTGTTTGTTTGTCCACACTTTTTATTTAATTTGTGCATCAGTCCACTCCTTATTGCTGCCTGCCATACCTGGCTGAGATTACTGCAGGGAGATAGTAATTGAAGGACAGTTCCTTTTTTTTTTTTTTTTTTTTTTTTTGTGGGAGATTAAGATTGACATTTCTGCTAGAGTGCCATCTCTGTCTGTGTCATCTCTCACTCAGTGGGCCATAGAAAGCCTATTTATTTTTTTGCTTGATTTGGGTTCCAAAATCTACCAGAAAAAATCACAACATCAATCAGTGGGAGAAAAATATTGGCCTCAGGGCTTGTGTGCCACTCCTTACTCCTGTGTGTGCCATCTCTCACTCAGTGGGCCATAGAAAGCCTATTAATTTTTTTGCTTGATTTGGGTTCTAAATTCTACCTGAAAAAATCAATAAATCAATCAGTGGGAGATTAATATTGGCCTTTGGGCTTGTGTGCCAGTCCTAAGCGTGCCATCTCTCTCTCTCTCAGATAGTGGGCCATAGAAAGCCTATTTTTTTATTATTTTATTGGGTTTATAAATTTTCCCTGGAAAAAAAAAAAATGGGAGATTAATATTGGCCTCTGGGCATGTGTGCCAGTCCTGAGCGTGCCATCTCTCTCACAAATAGTGGGCCATAGAAAGCCTATTTATTTTTTTGGTTGATTTGGGTTCATAATTCTACCTGAAAAAATCAATCAATCAATCAGTGGGAGATTAATATTGGCCTTTGGGCTTGTGTGCCAGTCCTAAGCGTGCCATCTCTCTCTCTCAGATAGTGGGCCATAGAAAGCCTATTTATTATTTTTTTTTTTATTGGGTTTATAAATTTTCCCTGGGAAAAAAAAAAAAGTGGGAGATTAATATTGGCCTCTGGGCTTGTGTGCCAGTCCTGAGCGTGCCATCTCTCTCACAAATAGTGGGCCATAGAAAGTCTATTTATTTTTTGGGTTGATTTGGGTTCCTAATTCTACCTGAAAAAATCAATCAATCAATCAGTGGGAGAAAAATATTGGCCTCAGGGCTTGTGTGCCACTCCTTACTCCTGTGTGTGCCATCTCTCTCAGTGGGCCATAGAAAGCCTATTAATTTTTTTGCTTGATTTGGGTTCTAAATTCTACCTGAAAAAATCATTAAATCAATCAGTGGGAGATTAATATTGGGCTTTGGGCTTGTGTGCCAGTCCTAAGCGTGCCATCTCTCTCTCTCAGATAGTGGGCCATAGAAAGCCTATTTATTATTATTTTTTTTATTGGGTTTATAAATTTTCCCTGGAAAAAAAAAAAAATGGGAGATTAATATTGGCCTCTGGGCTTGTGTGCCAGTCCTGAGCGTGCCATCTCTCTCACAAATAGTGGGCCATAGAAAGCCTATTAATTTTTTTGCTTGATTTGGGTTCCAAAATCTACCTGAAAAAAATCACTAAATCAATCAGTGGGAGATTAATATTGGCCTCTGGGCTTGTGTGCCACTCCTGACTCCTGTGTGCGTCATCTGTCACTCAGTGGGCCCTAGAAAGCCTATTTTTTGTTTTATTTGTTTTCTAAATTCTCCCTGAAACAATCATTTTATTTTCTTTGGTTTCTAAATTATTCCTGAAAAAAATCATTTTTTTTGTATTTTTTTTTCTCTCAAGTATCCCTGAAAAAAAAAAAAATCTGTGGGAGATTCATATTGCCCCTTCTGCTTGTGTGCCAGTCTTGACTCCTGGGTGTGCCATCTCTCTCTCTCTCCCCAATTGTGGGCCATAGAAAGCCTATTAATTTTTTTGCTTGATTTGGGTTCCAAAATCTACCAAAAAAAATCACTAAATCAATCAGTGGGAGATTAATATTGGCCTCTGGGCTTGTGTGCCACTCCTGACTCCTGTGTGCGTCATCTGTCACTCAGTGGGCCCTAGAAAGCCTATTTTTTGTTTTATTTGTTTTCTAAATTCTCCCTGAAACAATCATTTTATTTTCTTTGGTTTCTATATTATTCCTGAAAAAAATCATTTTTTTGGTATTTTTTTTTCTCTCAAGTCTCCCTGAAAAAAAAAAAAAAAAAAAAATCTGTGGGAGATTCATATTGCCCCTTCTGCTTGTGTGCCAGTCTTGACTCCTGGGTGTGCCATCTCTCTCTCCCCAATTGTGGGCCATAGAAAGCCTATTAATTTTTTTGCTTGATTTGGGTTCCAAAATCTACCAAAAAAATCACTAAATCAATCAGTGGGAGATTAATATTGGCCTCTGGGCTTGTGTGCCACTCCTGACTCCTGTGTGCGTCATCTGTCACTCAGTGGGCCCTAGAAAGCCTATTTTTTGTTTTATTTGTTTTCTAAATTCTCCCTGAAACAATCTTTTTATTTTCTTTGGTTTCTAAATTATTCCTGAAAAAAAACATTTTTTTTGTATTTTTTTTTCTCTCAAGTCTCCCTGAAAAAAAAAAAAAAAAAAAAAAATCTGTGGGAGATTCATATTGCCCCTTCTGCTTGTGTGCCAGTCTTGACTCCTGGGTGTGCCATCTCTCTCTCCCCAATTGTGGGCCATAGAAAGCCTATTAATTTTTTTGCTTGATTTGGGTTCCAAAATCTACCAAAAAAAATCACTAAATCAATCAGTGGGAGATTAATATTGGCCTCTGGGCTTGTGTGCCACTCCTGACTCCTGTGTGCGTCCTCTCTCACTCAGTGGGCCCTACAAAGCCTTTTTTTTTTTTTTTTTTCATAAATTCTCCCTGAAACAATCATTTCATTTTATTTGTTTTATAAAATCTTCTGTAAAAAATAATTTTTTTTTAATTTTTTTTTTTTTCTGAAGTCTCCCTTTTAAAAAAAACAAACACAAATCAGTGGGAGATAAATATTTACATTTGCGCTTCAGTGACAGTCCTGCGTGTGTGCCATCTCATTTGTTGCCAACAACAACAGATTGTGTAACATTGTGGCTGATTTTCGATGTGGTCTCACCCACCTGTAAAGGGGTAGCTAAATCATACTGAAGTTATAGCTCACCGTGTAAGTTGTGTGACAGCAACAAATACCGTTCGTTTGTTAACGTTTTTAAAACAATGAGGAAGTCTGGTGGAAGAGGTCGTGGCCGGGGGCGTTCATTGTCAGCTGGTAATGAGGGTAGTGGTAGTGGTGGAGCATCAGCTGGTCGTGGGAAAAAAAATATTGCACATAAGTCTGGAGCTGTGGAGCCAGGTTCGTCGTCTGGCTACACAAGGCCTCGAACGCTCCCTTTTCTGGGAGTAGGAAAACCGCTTTTAAAGCCGGAGCAGCAAGAGCAAGTTTTGGCTTATCTTGCTGACTCAGCCTCTAGCTCTTTTGCCTCCTCTCGTGAAACTGGTAAATGTCAAAGCAGCGCGTCGTTAGTGGATGTTCACGGTCAGGGACAAGTCGCTTCCTTGTCCTCTTCAGCAAAAACAACAACAGAGAAGAATGCAGCAGGCGACACAACGGGTTACTCCATGGAGCTCTTTACACATACCGTCCCTGGCTTAGAAAGTGAAGCAGTTAACAGTCCATGCCCATTACAAGTTGAATCTGACATGGAGTGCACTGATGCACAGCCACAGCCAGACTACTATCCTGGTCCTTTGACTCAGACCACAACATTGCCATCGCAGGGTGCTGATCAAGAATCAGACCCTGATGAGACTATGTTGCCCCATCACGAACGCTATACCACCGACCGCCACGGTGACACAGACGAAGTTGCACACGAGCTACAAGAAGAGGTAATAGATGACCCAGTTCTTGACCCCGATTGGCAGCCATTGGGGGAACAGGGTGCAGGCGGCAGCAGTTCTGAAGCGGAGGAGGAGGGGCCGCAGCAGGCATCAACATCGCAACAGGTTCCATCTGCCGGGCCCGTATCTTGCCCAAAACGCGTGGCAAAGCTAAAACCTGTTGGAGGACAGCGTGGCCATCCGGTTAAAGCTCAGTCTGCAATGCCTGAAAAGGTATCCGATGCTAGAAAGAGTGCAGTCTGGCATTTTTTTAAACAGCATCCAATTGATCAGCGCAAAGTCATCTGTCAAAAATGTTCAACTACCTTAAGCAGAGGACAGAATCTGAAAAGTCTCAATACAAGTTGCATGCATAGACATTTAACCACCATGCATTTGCAAGCCTGGACTAACTACCAAACGTCCCTTAAGGTTGTAGCACCCTCGGCCAATGAAGCTAGTCAGCAACGCAACATCCCTTCCGGCAGTGTAGGGCCACCATTTTCCGCACCACCTGCAGTATCTGTGCAGGTTTCTTTGCCAGGCCAAAGCCGTCAGGGTCAGGGAATCACCAGTTTCGTAGTAGGAAACACTGCATCTAGGGCACCGGTGGCAACAATACCATCTCCCACCGTCTCTCAGTCTGCCATGTCCACCGGCACCCCCGCTAGTTCCACGATCTCCAGCTCTCCAGTCCAGCTCACCCTACATGAGACTATGGTTAGAAAAAGGAAGTACTTAGCCTCGCATCCGCGTACACAGGGTTTGAACGCACACATAGCTAGACTAATCTCGTTAGAGATGATGCCCTACCGGTTAGTTGAAAGCGAAGCTTTCAAAGCCCTGATGGACTACGCTGTACCACGCTACGAGCTACCCAGTCGACACTTTTTTTTCCAGAAAAGCCATCCCAGCCCTCCACCAGCATGTTAAAGAGCGCATCGTCCATGCACTCAGGCAATCTGTGAGCACAAAGGTGCACCTGACAACAGATGCATGGACCAGTAGGCATGGCCAGGGACGTTACGTGTCCATCACGGCACACTGGTTAAATGTGGTGGATGCAGGGTCCACAGGGGACAGCAAGTTTGGGACAGTTCTGCCTAGCCCACGGTCTAGGAAACAATTGGCTGTAGCCGTTCGCACCCCCTCCTCCTCCTCTTCGTCCTCCTGCAGAAGCGAGAGCTCGTCCACAGACCGCAGTCGCACAACCACTCCATCCGCAGCTGCCACTGTTGCACACCAGGTCTCCCATTATGGGGCAGCTACTGGCAAACGTCAGCAGGCTGTATTGGCTATGAAGTGTTTGGGCGACAACAGACACACCGCGGAAGTTCTGTCCGAGTTCTTGCAGAAAGAAACGCAGTCGTGGCTGGGCACTGTAGATCTTGAGGCAGGCAAGGTAGTGAGTGATAACGGAAGGAATTTCATGGCTGCCAACTCCCTTTCCCAACTGAAACACATTCCTTGCCTGGCTCACACCTTAAACCTGGTGGTGCAGTGCTTCCTGAAAAGTTATCCGGGGTTATCCGACCTGCTCCTCAAAGTGCGTGGACTTTGCTCACATATCCGCCGTTCGCCCGTACACTCCAGCCGTATGCAGACCTATCAGCGTTCTTTGAACCTTCCCCAGCATCGCCTAATCATAGACGTTGCAACAAGGTGGAACTCAACACTGCACATGCTTCAGAGACTGTGTGAACAGAGGCGGGCTGTTATGTTTTTGTGGGAGGATACACATACACGGGCAGGCAGTAGGATGGCAGACATGGAGTTGTCAGGTGTGCAGTGGTCGAAGATTCAAGACATGTGTCAAGTCCTTCAGTGTTTTGAGGAATGCACACGGCTGGTTAGTGCAGACAACGCCATAATAAGCATGAGCATCCCCCTAATGCGTCTGCTGATGCAAAGTTTGACGCACATAAAGGATCAGGCGTCTGCAGCTGAGGAAGAGGAAAGCCTTGATGACAGTCAGCCATTGTCTGGCCAGGGCAGTGTACAGGACGAGGTAGCGGGCGAAGAGGAGGAGGAGGACGAGGAGGATGATGGGGATGATTATATTTTTAATGAGGAAGCTTTTCCGGGGCCACTGGAAATTGGTGGCGCGGCAAGGCCGGGTTCTGGTTTTTTGAGGGACACAAGTGACGTGGATTTGCCTGAAACTGCCCCTCAACCAAGCACAACCGCAGATTTGAGAACTGGAACTTTGGCCCACATGGCGGATTATGCCTTACGTATCCTCAAAAGAGACACACGCATAACTAAAATGATGAATGATGACGATTACTGGTTGGCCTGCCTCCTTGATCCTCGCTATAAAGGCAAATTGCAAAATATAATGCCACATGAGAACTTGGAACTAATATTAGCAACCAAACAATCAACTCTTGTTGACCGTTTGCTTCTGGCATTCCCTGCACACAGCGCCCGTGATCGTTCTCACACGAGCTGCAGGGGCCAGCAGACCAGAGGAGTTAGAGGGGCAGAAATCAGAAGTGGCGTTGGCCAGAGGGGTTTTCTGACCAGGTTGTGGAGTGATTTTGCTATGACCGCAGACAGGACAGGTACTGCAGCATCAATTCAAAGTGACAGGAGACAACATTTGTCCAGTATGGTTACAAACTATTTTTCATCCCTTATCGATGTTCTCCCTCAACCGTCATTCCCATTTGATTAGTGGGCATCAAAATTAGACACCTGGCCAGAATTGGCAGAATATGCATTGCAGGAGCTTGCTTGCCCGGCAGCTAGTGTCCTATCAGAAAGAGTATTCAGTGCTGCAGGTTCAATACTAACAGAAAAAAGGACTCGTCTGGCTACCCAAAATGTAGATGATCTAACCTTCATTAAAATGAACCACAACTGGATTTCGAAATCTTTTGCCCCACCTTGCCCGGTTGACACCTAGCTTTCCTATGAAAAGGTCTTGCCTGTGGACTATTCTGAATGCCTTTTCCAATCTCGTAATTTTCAGCACCTGATTGTCCAGCATACGACATGTTTACACCTCACTAAATGGCCAAACTCCCCACACGGGGCCGTGGTATCGACACTTGGCGACAGCACCCGTGAGAGTGCAGTTTGTCTGAAGAGGTGGGTGAGCCCGCTTTTGGTCGACGGCACTGCCACTGGGTCCCTCCTAGTACAATAAAGTGTCTCTGGCGGTGGTGGTGCGCACCCAACGTCAGACACACCGTTGTAATATGAGGGGCCCTGGGCCTGTACCGCCGGCCACAAGACAGTTTCCCCCCACCCCAGCTCAAACAGTGCTCTACCACTTGCAAAATTATCTCACAGCTCCACCAATGTTTAGTCTATGCGCTGACATCCTTCAATGCCTGCCACTGACAATACCATTGTATTGACATTTTTGTTATGTTAGGCCTTCGATGCCTGTCTGTGGTCACTCCTTCCAGTAGGCCTCCACTGACCACACCACTGCTGCCCGTGTACCCCTGGAACCAATTTAAAATTGCCTACAGCCATGTGTTATTATTTTAGGTCTTCGATGCCTGTCTGCGGTCACTCCTTCCACTAGGCCTCCACTGACCACACCACTGCTGCCCGTGTACCCCTGGAACCAATTTAAAATTGCCTACAGCCATGTGTTATTATTTTAGGCCTTCGATGCCTGTCTGCGGTCACTCCTTCCAGTAGGCCTCCACTGACCACACCACTGCTGCCCGTGTACCCCTGGAACCAATTTAAAATTGCCTACAGCCATGTGTTATTATTTTAGGCCTTCGATGCCTGTCTGCGGTCACTCCTTCCACTAGGCCTCCACTGACCACACCACTGCTGCCCGTGTACCCCTGGAACCAATTTAAAATTGCCTACAGCCATGTGTTATTATTTTAGGCCTTCGATGCCTGTCTGTGGTCACTCCTTCCACTAGGCCTCCACTGACCACACCACTGCTGCCCGTGTACCCCTGGAACCAATTTAAAATTGCCTACAGCCATGTGTTATTATTTTAGGCCTTCGATGCCTGTCTGAGGTCACTCCTTCCACTAGGCCTCCACTGACCACACCACTGCTGCCCGTGTACCCCTGGAACCATTCTAAAATTGCCTACAGCCATGTGTTATTATTTTAGGCCTTCGATGCCTGTCTGCGGTCACTCCTTCCACTAGGCCTCCACTGACCACACCACTGCTGCCCGTGTACCCCTGGAACCAATTTAAAATTGCCTACAGCCAGCCCAATTTTTTTATTTTAGGCCTTCGATGCCTGTCTGCGGTCCATTCTTTCAACTACTACTACACTGACCAGGGCACTGCTGCCCGTGTACCCCTGGAACCAACATCAGAAAATATAAAAATAAGTATTTTGCTTACAAAAAAGAAAATACTGGAGAGATATCAAATGCAGACATTTTAACATTAAAAACAAACACACAACTAAAATCTGGTACAGTACTAAAAATGGCCACCAGCTACAATTACTTTCTCCTGCAAGTAGTTAACTGAAAGGTTTTTTAAATTGAAAACACACATATGGCATCCACCGAGTGTTGTCCTGTCGCGTCTTCTTTATATTATTGCCGAGAAGATGCAAAACAATGAAAATAATAAAATCATTAATTACCAAAATAATAGAGAAAGTCAACACCACATTGCAAATAAACATTCATTCCAAATAAAGAAGCAGGGCGCGTCCGAGGGTGAGTATATACCTAATAAGAATATAATCACCCTCGGACGCGCAATGCTTATTTCCAACAGCCTTCCTTCCTAAGAATCAGCCCTTCCGTGGTGTAGAGAGACGTTGTGTTACACTCCAAGGTGTTCCCCAGGTTGCCTTTCCTGAGCTTCGATCTTCCGGCTCTCGTTTAGTAGTTCTTGGAAACTACACTGCATTAGGCCTTCAAATTGGGTATGGGGTGTAGAGAGAGGGTGTGTTACACTCCAAGGTGTTCCCCAGGTTGCCTTTCCTGAGCTTCGATATTCCGGCTCTCGTTTAGTAGTTGTTGGAAACTACACTGCATTAGGCCTACAAATTTGGTATGGGGGAAACATTGGCGCATCTGCGGTCCCTCCTTCCTCTAGGCCTCCACTGACCTGTCTACTGCTGCCCGTGTTCCCCTGGAACCAATTTTAAATTGCCTACAGGCAGCCCAATTTATTATGTTAGGGCTTCGAAGCCTGTCTGCGGTCCCTCCTTCCACTAGGCCTCCACTGACCTGTCTACTGCTGCCCGTGTACCCCTTGAACCAACATCATAAAATAAAAAAGAAAGTATTTTGCTTATAAAAAAGAAAATACTGGTGAGATATCAAATGCAGACATTTTAACATTAAAAACAAACACACAACTAAAATCTGGTACAGTACTAAAAATGGCCACCAGCTACAATTACTTTCTCCTGCAAGTAGTTAACTGAAAGGTTTTTTAAATTGAAAACACACATATGGCATCCACCGAGTGTTGTCCTGTCGCGTCTTCTTTATATTATTGCCGAGAAGATGCAAAACAATGAAAATAATAAAATCATTAATTACCAAAATAATAGAGAAAGTCAACACCACATTGCAAATAAACATTCATTCCAAATAAAGAAGCAGGGCGCGTCCGAGGGTGAGTATATACCTAATAAGAATATAATCACCCTCGGACGCGCAATGCTTATTTCCAACAGCCTTCCTTCCTAAGAATCAGCCCTTCCGTGGTGTAGAGAGACGTTGTGTTACACTCCAAGGTGTTCCCCAGGTTGCCTTTCCTGAGCTTCGATCTTCCGGCTCTCGTTTAGTAGTTGTTGGAAACTACGCTGCATTAGGCCTTCAAAATTGGGTATGGGGTGTAGAGAGATGGTGTGTTCCACTCCAAGGTGTTCCCCAGGTTGCCTTTCCTGAGCTTCGATCTTCCGGCTCTCGTTTAGTAGTTGTTGGAAACTACGCTGCATTAGGCCTTCAAATTGGGTATGGGGTGTAGAGAGAGGGTGTGTTACACTCCAAGGTGTTCCCCAGGTTGCCTTTCCTGAGCTTCGATCTTCCGGCTCTCGTTTAGTAGTTGTTGGAAACTACGCTGCATTAGGCCTTCAAATTGGGTATGGGGTGTAGCGAGAGGGTGTGTTACACTCCAAGGTGTTCCCCAGGTTGCCTTTCCTGAGCTTCGATCTTCCGGCTCTCGTTTAGTAGTTCTTGGAAACTACACTGCATTAGGCCTTCAAATTGGGTATGGGGTGTAGAGAGAGGGTGTGTTACACTCCAAGGTGTTCCCCAGGTTGCCTTTCCTGAGCTTCGATCTTCCGGCTCTCGTTTAGTAGTTGTTGGAAACTACGCTGCATTAGGCCTTCAAATTGGGTATGGGGTGTAGAGAGATGGTGTGTTCCACTCCAAGGTGTTCCCCAGGTTGCCTTTCCTGAGCTTCGATCTTCCGGCTCTCATTTAGTAGTTCTTGGAAACTACACTGCATTAGGCCTTCAAATTGGGTATGGGGTGTAGAGAGAGGGTGTGTTACACTCCAAGGTGTTCCCCAGGTTGCCTTTCCTGAGCTTCGATCTTCATGCTCTCGTTTAGTAGTTGTCGGAAACTACGCTGCATTAGGCCTACAAATTGGGTATGGGGTGTAGAGAGAGGGTTTGTTACACTCCAAGGTGTTCCCCAGGTTGCCTTTCCTGAGCTTCGATCTTCCGGCTCTCGTTTAGTAGTTGTTGGAAACTACGCTGCATTAGGCCTTCAAATTGGGTATGGGGTGTAGCGAGAGGGTGTGTTACACTCCAAGGTGTTCCCCAGGTTGCCTTTCCTGAGCTTCGATCTTCCGGCTCTCGTTTAGTAGTTCTTGGAAACTACACTGCATTAGGCCTACAAATTGGGTATGGGGTGGAGAGAGATGGTGTGTTACACTCCAAGGTGTTCCCCAGGTTTCCTTGCCATTGCTTCGGTCTTCCGACTCTCGTTTAGTAGTTGTAGAAAAGTACACTGCATTAGGCCTACAAAATGGGTATGGGGTGGAGAGAGATGGTGTGTTACACTCCAATGTGTTCCCCAGGTTGCCTTTCGTGAGCTTCTATCTTCAGGCTCTCATTAAATTGTGGTTAAATGGAACAACTGCATTTGGCGTACTAGTTGGTTTGGGGCCTACTATCGGTGTCTGCCACTCCTTGCTGTTCTCCTGGTTTCCTGTCCTGAAATTCCATTTTCAGGCTCTCGTTAAGTAGTTGTTAATGTTAGACTGCATTTGGCCTACTAGTTGGGTTGGGGCCTACTATCGGTGTCTGCCACTCCTTGCTGTTCTCCTCCACTGAACAAAGCTGGGCCGCCTGTTTACTACGGTTGCCAATTTTGAACTGCATTTCGACTACTTACTGATTTGGCCCTACTCTCTGTGTCAGCCTCTCATTCCAGTTGTCCTCCACTGCAATGCCCCCTGGTTATTCCTGTGTTACCAATTTTGAACTGCATTTAGCCCACTTTATTCTTTGGGCCTATATCTGTGTTTCCTCCTCATCCTGCCCATTGCCCAGCCAGTGATAGATGAGTCTGCTGGTACATTGACCCATAACGCAACATTCCCCGTGCATGCTACACAACAACATTGTGACCCTGCTGAAAGTCAGGTTGCTCTTCCCGCATACCATACCACCTTACACGGGGACAAAGAGGAAGGTGCAGATGAAAGTGCAGGTTCCTTCATCAGGTGGGGGGAGGAATACTAGTTGGCGACGTCACTGGCACAGGGCCTCTCATAGTACGCAAAAGTGTTGCTGCCGGTGGGAGGTGCCCCCGCCGTGCAAACACACCGCTGTACTTTGAGGGGCCCTGTGCCAGTGCCAATGCCAACAAGTGGGCCCCCCCTGCTTGCTCAGGATCACAGCACTTGCAAAGTTGAAATACTTACCTCTCCCTGCTCCACTGCCGTGACGTGGTCCAGATTTCCTGGGCCCACTAATTACTTGAACCAGCCCTACCCCACACAACTTTAGCCAAATGACCCCCAATTTCAAATGCCTTCCAATTATTATAAGGTAAATTACGCTTGACAAGCTTCATTAAGAAGAATGGATGGTTTTGACATTAAAATGGGCACTCTAGGTGTTTTCCTGGCCCCCACTCACTGCCGACTATGCTGCCCCATTGACTTGCATTGGGTTTCGTGTTTCGGTCGATCCCGACTTTACGTCATAATCGGCCGATTTCACTCGACCCGACTTTTGAGATAGTCGGGTTTCGCGAAACCCGGCTCGACTCTAAAAAGGTCAAGGTCGCTCAACTCTACTTACCACTACATGACTTGACTTATATTCTGCATTTTCTCATATGCAGGCTCAATCTCTAATTTTCAATTCTCTGTATGCTAGTTGATAGAGATGAGCTGCTATAATATCTCCCATACACAATACACAGACAAGAGGGATTTCTGCTTTTCTTTCCCCATGTTGCACATAGACAGAAACAGCAACAGCATGAAGGGTATTATACAGCCGTACTGAGAGGTGTGGATGTGAATCCATCTCTTGAGCTAAATAAATTTGCTATAAGTTGCAGCCAAATCTGTTTCTCCTACTGCTTTATATCATCCTGGTCTTCACTGTGCTAAGTGCTCCCCTCTCTAGAGTGTAAAAGATTATATAACTTGACACCTCACATTGCTAGCAGTCCATTTTGCGTTGACCAAAAGAAGTTTGAGCTCTTGTTCAAACTTGATGTCAGGGGGGTGGGGGTGAAGAAGAAGAAAGGCTCTTTAGTAGTGTTGAGCATTCCGATACCGCAAGTATCGGGTATCGGCCGATACTTGCGGTATCGGAATTCCGATACCGAGATCCGATACTTTTGTGGTATCGGGTATCGGTATCGGATCAATAGGGATGTGTAAAATAAAGAATTAAAATAAAAAATATTGATATGCTCACCTCTCCGGCGGCCCCTGGTCATCACGCTGGTAACCGGCCAGCTTCTTTGTTTAAAATGAGCACCTTCAGGACCTGCGAATGACGTCGCGGCTTCTGATTGGTCGCGTGCCGCCCATGTGACCGGCACGCGACCAATCCGAAGCCGTGACGTCATTCTCATTCACAAAACTCCTAATTCTAGGAATTAAGGACCTGCGAATGACGTCGCGGCTTCTGATTGGTCGCGTGCCGCTCACATGGGCGACACGCGACCAATCAGAAGCCGTGACGTCATTCGCAGGTCCTGAAGGCGCTCATTTTAAACAAAGAAGCCGGCCGGTTACCAGCGTGAAGTCCAGAGGCCGCCGGAGAGGTGAGCATATCAATATTTTTTATTTTAATTCTTTATTTTACACATCCCTATGGATCCCAAGGCCTGAAGTAGAGTTTCCTCTCCTTCAGACCCTGGGAACCATGAGAATACCTTCCGATACTTGATGTCCCATTGACTTGCATTGGTATCGGATATCGGTATCGGCGATATCCGATATTTTTCGGGTATCGGCCGATACTATCCGATACCGATACTTTCAAGTATCGGACGGTATCGCTCAACACTACTCTTTAGTGAAAAAAGAAACATATTTCTCTGGTAAGATATGTGACAAAGCTTCATATATACAATTCTACTATTGTTTTCTTGGAACTATAGTGACCATTTATAGAATTTTTTTAGCTTAAAGGTGTTGTCTGAGATTTTTAAAAAGTTCCCTTGTAAACAGGTTACTAGGATGCAACACACAGAGAAGAACATAGCGGAAGTAAACAATTAAACTATTCTCTTAACACAGGAATGAAAAGGTTAACTGTGCAAGGAATCAATTATTCAAATACAGGGTATTACATAATATAATAGCAAAAATGACAATAAACTCATTTTATCAGTTGCAGTATGGATTCTCTATCCTATTTATTTGTTTTACTCTCTTATATAGCTCCAATAGTTTCTCAGCGCTTTACAGACATTATAGGCACTGTTCACGTTGGGACTCATTATCCAAATTCCCTATCGGTATGTCTTTGGAGTGTGGGAGGAAACTGGAGAACCCAGAGGGAACCCACGCAAACACGGGGAGAACATACAAACTCCTTGCAGACATTGTCCTTGGTTGAATTTGAAGCCAGTACTCCATTGCTACAAGGTTGCAGAGCTAAACACTGAGCCACTGTTCTGCCCAACTATTTCTCAATAGGAACGATGCCCTAATGTCCCTTGTGTGATAACTCCCCAGGTTGGTACTCACAACTATAAGGTGACACAAGAATGTCTCTTCAGCACGTTTCTACCTAAGTAGCGCTAATGGGGGTCACTGCTATTTCCTGATAGGCTCCAAGTCCTGACAAAGTCAATTAATGCTCTCTGCGCCCTCCTCACACTGGCTGGACCCTGTTCCATCTGCCACACAGCCATTAACCAAACCCTGTACTGTACATCAGTGCGGGAAGATCCAGCCCAGTTCACTCTGCCTACAGATCAGCACAGCGGACGTCCACTTCTGGATTGTGGCCCACACTCAGTCTTCGGGCTTGACCTGTGATGGTCCACTATCAGGCAGTGATGGATAAGTGTTGGGCTTTCGGTCTGGACTGGGGAAACTGCATCCCAGGCCCTGACTGTTGTCATCCAAATCTCACTCACTGGCTTGCATCATCATCACACCTGTCTTATTCTCCAAGTGCATCCTGGTGACTCAGCGTTGGCGTCTCTCTTCGCATATGTCCCACTGGTTTCACTTGTTGGCACCATCTGACTTCCCAATTTATCTCTCCGGCTTCTAAAATCGGGTAACTGGGCCACAGGTGTCCCCTGACCCAGTGCTCTCTTTTGATCCATTTTTCCTCAAACACTTCCCCCATCTTTCAGTTCAGCTGGGTTCCGTCAGGACAGTAGGTGGCAACCTCTGGCCACAAGTACTGCACAACACCAAGGAACCTCATTCTTCACGGCACACCCTCTTATAGATTACCAGCATCAAAAACAGCATTTTTTTTACATCACCTACTACTTCATCTTGTCACCAATAGTGGTATTTGTTGCCCTATATTTATTCATTCTGAATTGATGAGGTGCTGTTCATTCAGGAAACCACTAAAGGCAAAAATTGGCTTTAGTGAAGTTACGCCATTTACACAAGCATCACAAATGAGGACATTAATTGGCTGTATTTGTCATTTGTTCACGCATGACACATCATCACTTCAGTTTAGGAAGATAGGAAGAAACATAATTATATTTAAAAATTCATCACATTTGCTACTGTCGGTATTTTTCCGATTTTTATGTTAGATGCGCGTTTTAATTTTTGATGTTTTTTGTATTTTTAAGTTCCATAGCACAATCTGTGTTAAAAAAGAAAATGTGCGATTTTCACTGTGGGCACTGGGGCTATTAGATCAACTCAGTTTCAGCTCTTTCAGAAAATCCAAATAAGCATTAGCAGTAGTGTTGAGCATTCCGATACCGCAAGTATCGGTCGATACTTGCGGTATCGGAATTCCGATACCGAGTTCCGATACTTTTGTGGTATCGGGTATCAGTATCGGATCCATAGTAATGTGTAAAATAAAGAATTAAAATAAAAAATATTGATATACTTACCTCTCCGGAGGCCCCTGGACATCACCGCTGGTAACCGGCAGCCTTCTTTGTTTAAAATGAGCGCGTTTAGGGACTCCCATGATGTCACGGCTTCTGATTGGTCGCATGCCGCTCATGTGACCGCCACGCGACCAATCAGAAGCCGCGACGTCATTCCTCAGGTCCTAAACTCCTCATTCTAGGAATTTAGGACCTGAGGAATGACGTCGCGGCTTCTGATTGGTCGCGTGGCGGTCACATGAGCGGCACGCGACCAATCAGAAGCCGCGACGTCATTCTCAGGTCCTAAACGCGCTCATTTTAAACAAAGAAGGCTGCCGGTTACCAGCGGTGATGTCCAGGGGCCTCCGGAGAGGTAATTATATCAATATCTTTTATTTTAATTCTTTATTTTACACATTAATATGGATCCCAGGGCCTGAAGGAGAGTTTCCTCTCCTTCAGACCCTGGGAACCATCAGGATACCTTCCGATACTTGGTGTCCCATTGACTTGTATTGGTATTGGGTATCGGTATCGGCGATATCTGATACTTTTCGGGTATCGGCCGATACTATCCGATACTGATACTTTCAAGTATCGGACGGTATCGCTCAACACTAATTAGCAGGAATAAACTGGCTATTGTTTGTATTGAAGCAACTAATGTGTGATTGTAAAATGTCATTGTGAAGGGAGGAGAACTGAGGTAGCTATGAAGTCACCTATTGTGCATGAAGGATCCTGTTTAAGAGCTCCATATAGAAGTATTACCCTTTACTCTACTCAGTCGCCTCTAAACTTTTATCGCTCACTGCTTCCTTTGGTCTCACTCAATGGTCATCCGCAGCCACCCATAAAGATTGGCCACACATTGGACCTCATTTTCACCCGCCTCTGTTCCCTTACAAATCTAACTAACTCACCCCTCCCCCTGTCTGACCACAACCTACTGACATTTTCTTCCCTCTCCTCTCCTAGTGTACAACCTCCACTCCACAAACTCACTCACAATTGCAGAAACCTCAAACACCTCAATCTGCACTCTGAGTCCCTTCTCCCTCTTACAGACATAGCTTCCTTCCATGACACAGATGCTGCTGTCACTTTTTATAACACTACAATAACAGCAACACTCGATTCGGCCGCCCCACTCATGCATAGCAAAACTCGTAGACTCAACAGGCAGCCCTGGCTAACCAGCCTGACCAAAGAACTGAGACGGGCTTCCAGGGTCGCTGAATGGATTTGGAAGAGATCTCATTCTGCTGAGCACTTCACTGCATATAAGCAGTCCCTCACCAACTTCAGGCTCACTGTCGCAAAACAAACTTACTTCTCATCTCTCATATCCTCCCTGACTCACAACCCTAAACAGCTCTTCAACTCTTTCAATTCTCTACTCCGTCCCCCAGCATCTCCTCCTTCCCTTCTCATTTCTGTTGAAAAAAGTGCCTCTTTCTTTAAGCAGAAGATCGATAACATCAGACAAAGCTTTAGCCCGAAGCCCCCAATGCCCCTCCTCTTGACTTCTCAGCCCTGTTCCAAAGCCAGCTTCTCCACCATAACATACGATCAGCCCTCCATCCTTCATTCAAGATCACATCTCACCACTTGCACGCTTGGCCTGCTCCTGTCCCACCTCATCCCTAACCTCGCAAGTCTTCATCCCAACCCTAACACAACTCTTCAACTTCTCACTTACAAATGGTGTCTTCCCCTCATCCTTCAAACACTCATCAATCACACCTATCCTCAAAAAACCCTCCCTCAAGCCATCCTCTGTGTCCAGCTATTGCCCGATATCCCTTCTCCCTTATGCCTCAAAACTACTGGAACAGCATGTTCATCTTGAACTGTCCTCTCACCTCTCCTCCTGCTCCCTTTTTTACCGGTTACAATCTGGCTTCTGACCACATCACTCAATTGAAACTGCCCTAACAAAAGTGACCAATGACCTACTAACCGCCAAGAGCAAGCGACACTTCTCTGTCCTCTTCCTCCTGGACCTGTCTTCTGCCTTCGACACTGTGGACCACTCCCTCCTGTTACAGATTCTCTCATCTCTTGGCATCACAGACTTGGCCCTATCCTGGATCTCATCATATCTAACAGACCGGAAATTCCGTGTCTCCCTCTCCCACACCACCTTCTCATCTCACCCTCTGTCTGTCGGTGTTCCACAAGGCTCAGTTCTAGGACCCCTACTCTTCTCCATCTACACCTTCAGCCTGGGACAGCTCATAGAATCCCACGGTTTACAATATCATCTCTACGCTGATGACACGCAGATCTACCTATCTGGACCCGACCTCACTTCGTTACTGACCAAAATTCCACAATGTCTGTCTGCTATTTCATCCTTCTTTTCTGCTCGTTTTCTAAAACAGAACATGGACAAAACAGGCACCCGACCTATCCATCAATGTCAATGGCTGCTCACTTTCCCCGGTCCCACACGCTCGGTGCCTCACTTTCGAGCCACATATCCAAACCCTTGCCTCCTCGATTCCAAGTCAAAAACATTTCCCGGATCGGTGCATTCCTTGACCATTAAACCACAAAAACACTAGCACATGCCCTTATCATCTCCTGCCTCGACTACTGCAACCTCCTACTCTCTGGCCTCCCCTGTAGCACTCTGGCACCCCTCCAATCCATCCTAAACTCTGCTGCCCGAGTAATCCACCTGTCTACCCGTTACTTCCCAGCCTCTCCTCTCTGCCAGGCCCTTCACTGGCTTCCTATTGCCCAGATGCTACAGTTCAAAACACTAACAATGACATACAAAGCCATTCACAACCTGACTCCTCCATACATCTGTGACATGGTCTCCCCATGCCTACCTACACGCAACCTTTGATCGTCTCATGATCTCCTTCTCTACTCCTCTCTCACCTATTCCTCCCACAAACGCATCCAAGACTTCTCCTGTGCTTCCCCTATTCTCTGGAACTCTCTACCCCAGCACATCAGGCTCTTGCCTACCACAGAAACCTTCAAAAGGAATCTGAAGACCCACCTCTTCCGACAAGCCTGCAACCTGCAGTGATCCCCAGTCTAATGAACCGCCGCATGACCAGCTCTACCCTCTCCTAGGGTATCCTTACCCATCCCCTGTAGACTGTGAGCCCATGTGGGCAGGGTCCTCTCTCCTCCTGTACTTGTGTGTGCCTTGTTTTACTCATGTTTATTGTACTTGTCTATATTTGCCCTGTTCACATGTAAAGCGCCTTGGAATAACTGAATGGCGCTATAAAAATGTATAATAATAATAATAGCGAGATGTCTGAACAGTCTACTTTAACCCCTTCACGACATGCGCCATACTAGTACAGCGCATGTCGTATCTACCCTTTGATGTGGGCTCCGGCGGTGAGCCCACATCAAAGTTGCGACATGTCAGCTGTTTTGTACAGCTGACATGTGCGCGCAATAGCAGCAGCTGAAATCACAATTCACCTGCCGCTATTAACCTGTTAAATGCCACTGTCAAGCGCTGACAGCGGCATTTAACTACCGCTTCCGGCCATGCAGCCGGAAATGAGCGCATCGTCTACCCCGGCCACGTGATCGGGGGTCGGCGATGCATCAGGATAGTAACCATAGAGGTCCTTGAGACCTCTATGGTTACTGATGCAGGCCTGCTGTGAGTGCCACACTGTGGTCGGCGCTCATAGCAAGCCTGCAATTCAGCTACATAGCATCGATCTGATGATCACTGCTATGTAGCTGAGCCGATCGAGTGGTGCCAGCTTACATCACCCCCCTTTCGCCCCATCCAAAATAAAACAATAAAAATATCAAACCTACACATATTTGGTATCGCCGCTTTCAGAATCGCCTGATCTATCATTAAAAAAAACAGTAACCTGATCGCTAAACAGTGTAGTGAGAAAAAAATTAGAAACGCCAGAATTACGTTTTTTTGGTCGCCGCAACATTGCATTAAAATGCAATAACAGGCGATGAAAAGAACATATCTGCACAAAAGTGGTATCATTAAAAACATCAGCTCGGCACGCAAAAAATAAGCCCTCACCTGACCCCAGATCACGAAAAATGGAGACGCTACGGGTATCGTAAAATGACGCATTTTTTTTTAGCAAAGTTTTGAATTTGTTTTCACCACTTAGATAAAAAATAACCTAGACATGATAGGTGTCTATGAACTCGTATTGACCTGGAGAATCATAATATCAGGTCAGTTTTAGCAGTTAGAGAAGCTAGCAAAAAAGCCAAACAAAAAACAAGTGTGGGATTGCACTTTTTTTGCAATTTCACCACACTTGGAATTTTTTCCTGTTTTCTAGTACAATACATGGTAAAACCAATGGTGTCATTCAAAAGTACAACTCGTCCCGCAAAAAATAAGCCCACGCATGACCATATTGACAGAAAACTAAAAAAGTTATGGCTCTGGGAAGGAAGGGAGCAAAAAACGAAAACACAAAAACTAAAAAGGGCCGTGGCGGGAAGGAGTTAAACAGGAAGTATGGTCCTAAAATAGGCAGATTGGGATAGAAAAAACAATTTAATCTGTAGGTAATTTAATTTTTTGATGATACATTCTCTTTAAATGAACACTATAAACTATTCTTTAAAGGGGTGTTCTCAAGTTTAAATGTTATCCGTTATCCATGAGATAGCGGATAACTTTCTAATCACTGCAAGTTCAACAGCTGTGGTCTCCACTGATCTCGATGAGCCCTGGCTGAATGGAGCAGAGGTCGATCATGTGTATTGCTGCTCCATTTATTCTAATGGTAGTGCTGAAGAGCAACCAAGTGCTGTGCTTGGCAATCTCTGGCACTTCTGTTAAGAAGGAATGGAGCGATTCTCCTCTTCGTTCAGGATCGATAGGGGCAACACCGATCAGAACCCCAGCGAGCGTAACATTATCCCCTATTCCATGGATAAGGGATACATTTTAAACTAGAAATCACCCCTTTAAATACACACTTCAAAGCCTTTAAGGAGCTTTCATATATTTCAACAACCTCATTCTCAAAGTGGAAAAAGGTACTTTTTTGTAGTAATAATTTCAAATTTACCAAACTAATTGCCTCAAACTATAATTAGTCATAAAAGAGCAAATTGATCTGAAAGTAAGCAGATGTTGACTTATACAAAAACATGATCATTTATGAAAGGAGAAGCAGCCAATAGTTTTAAGATCTTTGAGAGTATTTGTAGAAGGTTACCAAGATTAAAAAAAATCACTGCCTTTTATAATTCATGTTAGAAGTAACCCCTAGGAGAGGTATCTAACCTTTAAATTATTGAGTGACCCTTTAACAAGCCATGCACCATAATAAGGGTATGTTCACACGTTCCTGATTTCCATCCTTTTTTTTTCAGGACTGTTTTTTAAAAAACTGCAGCTCTTGGCAGAAAACGCAGGTCCTTTTTTTGGTCCTTTTTTTGTCGTTTTTTTATGCGTTTTTTGATCCTTTTTTTGATCCTTTTTTTTATGCAGTTTTCTATGCAGAGTCTGTGTGTTTTCTAGGAAGTTTTTTAGGGTTAAAATGGCTGAAAATACCCTAACCCTACCCCTAACCCTAACCCTACCCCTAACCCTACCCTTACCCCTAACCCTAACCCTAACCCTATTCTAACCTTAGTGAAAAATTCTTAATTTTTTTTATTGTCCCTACCTATGGGGGTGACAAAGGGGGGGGGGGTGTCATTTACTATTTTTTTATTTTGATCACTGAGATAGGTTATATCTCAGTGATCAAAATGCACTTTGGAACGAATCTGCCGGCCGGCAGATTCGGCAGGCGCACTGCGCATGCGCCCGCCATTTTGCAAGATGGCGGCGCCCAGGGAGAAGACGGCCGGACGGACACCGGGACGCCGGGTAAGTATAAGGGGGGGAGATTAGGGCATGGGGGGGCATCGGAGCACTGGGGGGGCATCGGAGTACGGGGAGGGGGCATCGGAGCATGGGGGGGTGGGATCGGAGCACGGGGGGGGCAGCCACACTCCGCCCATGCACTTCCGCCCGCTTCCCCGCACTTCCTGCTGCAGCGGTTCTGCACCACAAACCGCAGTAAAACCCGCAGATATTTTTTTCATCTGCGGGTTTTACTGCGGGTTTGACCTCACAATGGAGGTCAATGGGTGCAGAACCGCTGCGGCTCCGAAAAAAGAAGTGACATGGTACTTCTTTTTTCCCGCAGCTATTCAGCGTGGCTTTTTTTTTTATTTTCCGCATTGTGGGCACAGCAGTTCCTGTTTTCCATAGGGTACAATGTAATGTACCCTGCATGGAAAACAGCTGCGGACCCGCAGCGGGAAAATCGCGGCAATTCCGCATGAAAAAAAGGATCGTGTGAACATGGCCATAATAAGACATATATGACCATCTGTAAACACATCTACAGACAATGTTTCAGGGTATTTGCCTCTCATCAGTGTTGAGCAGTTTCTGCTTGGCTGAGTGTGACAACATTGGGGAAGTACTGGTTCTCCTTAAAAGACCAGATGAGACTGGAGTTTAACAGGCAATGCTTCATGGGAGAAAAGAATGCAAAGTACAGTAGCTGTTTTTCAAAGCAAATAAAACTATTCTGCAACTACCAACTCGGAGATGTAGCTACCCTATAATTCATTCTCAATTCTCTTAATAAGCCTTGCAACATGATCAGGATTAAATGCAATGCCAGAAACTCATCTATAGACAGACTGTTTCAGGACTTTTGTCTGTAGATGGGTTTCTGGCTCGGCATTTATCCTTGGTCATGTTAGAAGGCTTTGTTAAAGGGTTTGACAGTTGACTTATAGGGTAGTTACCTCTCGTGAGTGATACATGAGGTAGACTTTTATTTATTAAATACAGATTATTTACATGGCTTAGAATTGAAAATCATCAGTAACTGGAATGTAAGGAGATGGACAAGAGGAAGATTTCCACAGTTAATATATAACAGGATGTCCATCTACTGGCCAAAGATTGGAGGACAAAAAAGTGTAAAAGATTGCATTGGCAGGTACTGAATAACGAGCACCTGATTCATGAGGGGAAGAGATTGGAGGAGACACCAGATCAGGTATCAGTTGTGGAGCAGTTAATATTTATAAAAGGCCCAGCAGGGCAGTGAAAGAGGAGGAGTCTGCATTTGAAACTGTAGCAGGATGGACTTGTGGTGCTGCAAGGTTGCAGCCCTGAGTGAAGAGTCGAGTGACCACACCCAAGTGAAGAGTCTAATGACCAGCTCCAAGTGAAGAAGAGCGCGACCAAACCAGAGTGAAGAGTCAAGTGACCAGACCCGAGTGAAGAATCAAGTAACCAGAATGAGGGGTGAGTGACCAGAGCTGGGTATCTGGAATCAGAGATGAGGGACCATAGCTTAGAGACCCTAGCGGAGGGAGCAGAGCCAGAGCTGAGAGAGATGACCATGCCATTGAAGAGGGACGTTCATGTTAGATGTGACTTCCGGGGTAGACGTATTGCATAAAGGGGTCCCAGGGCCTTACTTCATGGGATGAAGGCGGCCAATGTAATAAGTGTGCAAAATGACTCATTGATAAAGGACTTAGGGCCTAATGGAGTGGTATCATAGGCCTCTATTAGGGCCTGTACTATGGCTTGTATTGCCTAGAGAGTGACAAAGAGATGGTGGTAATGGGCTAATATTGACGGTGGTGCACCTCAGGTTAAGATATTAGCACAAAAATATCCCTGATGACAATATTTGTTTATTTGTTTATAATAGAACAATAATGTGTTATTAGAATAGCATTGATGGGATTTGGATGTCTCGCCCCCAGCAGTTAGCCCCCGGGTACATTTTGCCCCCAGCAGTTCACCTCCTGGTGGCTCATGAATTCCTGTCCATCATCAATCCAAATGTCACAAAAGTAGTGTACAGAGTGCTGCACTTTTGTGACATGTTAAATCAACTGTTTCCATCTTACATCACAAGGAACCGCTAGACTGCACTCCGTGACGCAAGGAGCTGCAGCTGCGACAGGTAAGTATCATCCCGGGGGCCAACTGCTGGGGACGAAATGTGTGGGGGAAAAATGTACCAGGGGCGAACGGCTGGGGCCGAACTGCTGGGGGTGAACTGCTGGGGGCGAACTGCTGGGGGTGAAACATCCTATAACCAGTGTTGATATTCTGTATGGCCGAATTGCTGTATTCTAGTGTACAGTCTGAGTTACCTTTGTTATTGTGCCATAGGCAACTCTTATACTTGTGTTAAACTAATAAATATTTCTTGGGTAAGGTTACAACTGTGTCCTCATCCTCTGCTATGTTGCATCTGCGTACCTGATTGCAGGAAGAAGGCACTAAATATAATTCTCAATGTGTTCCACTAAGAATGCATTCCCACATTGCTGCCACATTTAATTTTTTTTTGTAATTTTGGAAAATCATGGTAATATAATGCATTTCTCAATGGTCCAAAAGCGGATGTTCTCCAGCACCAAAGGGAAGTAGTTAAAACTTAGCCTTTAATCATATAAAACAAAAAATTGGGACAATGTGCACATATTAAAGAAGAAACCCCATAATGTTTACGTGTTTTGGGTAGAAAAAACCTTAAAGGGGATATCTGGAACTTTGTAAAAAAAACATAAACATAAAATGTGCCTACCTACCTGCCTGTTATACCCAGTGCCATTGTTCACCATCACAGAACTATCACAGACCGCTCCTGCCAGCAGTTCAGCTGCCGCAACTAACCTTACGTCAACAGAGCAACTGCTTCTTTTCTGTTTCTGATTGACAATCTGCTCCCCCATTAAGGCAGGAGAGATCCAGCTGTCAATCAGAATGATGTTGGTGGTTCTGCCTTGTCAGCAGAGCAGTGTGGAAAAACAGCCACAACTGAATCACCAGCAGGAGCGGTCTGAGACTGCTCTGTGCCAGCAAAGAACGACGCTGGGTACAACAGTCAGGTAGGTAGCATTACCTAACCATTAGTGCTTAAGCACAGTTTTGCTTACTACAATGTCTATTCAATTTTAGGTATGATTAAGGTTTTTCTAGCCAAAATACGTAAGCATTATGAGTTTTCTTTTTCTAATATATGCACACTCTCCTAATTTTTTAACCTGTATGACTAAGGGCTAAGTTTTAACTACTTTCCTTTAGTGCTGGAGAACATCCCTTTTTGATCCATTGAAAGGTATTTGATCTAGAAGCCAGACCAGTGCATCCTCCGTGCACAACACCCAGGCCAATGACCATCTACCCTGGAAGTCTCATGGGATATTTATCTCTAACACTTAAGTGGTGAGCTGAATTGACACTTTTTCTATTTTTTTGGCATAAAATAATGCAGTATTGAATCTATAAAGTTTAGGACACCGTCAAATTATTAACACAGCCTTTGGGTGCGATTTCACAGAAAGATAAACTTCTGGTAACAAGCGCTAATTAATTGTGTAGGTATCCAATCAGAGCTCAATCACATTCATTTTCTCATTAGAAATAATTGGGGTGGTAAAAAGAACAATAATTTTTCTGATTAATAACAGTGGAAAAGGACCTTTATAGCTCCATTTTAATTGTATTATATCTTTTTTTTATATTCCAAAATAGCGCCTCTTGATGTCATTTCTTGAGGATACAGTTCCAATAACAAATATATACTCAACTGTTCCCAAAAAAGCCCATTCCACTGTAGGGCATGCAGCAGAATACATCTACGATTGACCTTTATTATAAATATATATATTTTTACTCTTGTGGAGTAGATTTAGCCAGCAAATACCTATAAACATGGTAGAAAGTAGCCGATGACTGATACATAACACTACTGACTGTCTGTATAAATTGCTGTATTGTTTATGGTTCAGTGTATAAAACAGCTTTAACTATTTATTTTTATGCTTTTTTTAATGTATCAGTAACAGCTAAGTAATTAGAGAAGGAGATGAAATACATTGTGTTCTGCTACCCACATGCAGTTGCAGTTCACAAATTAATAAAAGCCAAGTGATGACTTTTAAAGAATCTGCAAGTGAACCTTAACCGATATCCTTAGGCTACAATCTCCAAGTGAAAAATATTAAGGGTGAACTGGCCAATGCTACTAAGTCAATTGACAGAATGCATGGGTCATTAATTTTGTGTCCTTTGTTTTGTCAGTTTGTTCTGTACAGCCTGCCAGAGAAAGTAAAGGCAGTCAGGCTGAAAATTGTCTGCGTTATAGCATGTTCCCCACCCAGTATGCACTGACCCACGGGAGTGGATTCTAGGTCAGCAGACCTTCATTTCCCTTCCAAATTCTTCAGCAGCTCTGATCACAGATATGGTTTTGATAACAGAAAATGTGGGACAAAGAGTCTCGCTTATTAGGACCCCCAAGGGTTCAATGGTCCTCATTGACTTTCAGTGAACAAACCTCACAATATCAGTTTAATGTAAAACTTTTGGCTATTTTTTTCATCAGACTATTCAGTTACATGTAACATCGGTGCAATCATATATACAAATGTCACTTCCCTTATATTTTTGTTATTTCAAATTTTTGTAAATTTTGCTCTCATTTTGCTTTAGATTTAGCTGTAATGAAATCATACATTTGACACTTATATGCATTATTTTCATTGTGAGTGAGAATTTTCCCTTCCGTTTGGTTGCTATCTATGTAACAGATACTAAGAAAGAATACATTAACAAGAATGTTCCATTCTTTCAATAAAGGAATACTTTTATATAGGAAAATGTCTTGGCAGCCAAACGGCGACTGCCAGATGGAATAGTTTGTGCCACATAAATTATAAGCTGTTGTGTTTTTTTTTGTCCTGGTGTCCTAAAGTTCCATCTGTCTACTTTCACTAATAAATATCTGATCATATTTATGTGGTGGTAAACTTTTCCATGTGATATAAAAGACTGCTAAATCTGGAATATAAGTTGCTAAACCAATAGAGCTACACGATGCATTCTGAAATGAGTGAATAGTGAAAAATAGAACGATAAGAATATTGGTAGTTAATAGATTTAAAGAACGCTTGGTCAATTAAGCACAGAAAACCTGCAAACTTCAAAAATTCTCCCCCATCAGAAATGTGTTTGTGGAGAGGGCAGGGCCGGCGTTAGGGGCAGGCAGTCCAGGCAGCTGCCTGGGGCCCCGCTGCCCTCGGGCCCCCAGCTTGCAGCAAGTCACGCAGCCGCTATGGGGCCCCTGTGAGGCAGGGGGGCCCGCCTGCTGCCAGCGCCGACTCCCCCGCCGCATTGAACTATACCGGCATCTGCCGGTACAGTTCAAAGCAATGATGGAGGGGAGAGCGTCACCTGACGCTCCCTCTCCCATCATTCCCCGCTCTGCATTGGACACTGCGGGTGCGCATCATCACGCACTCACTGTGTGCCAGGCAGTGCGGCGGCAGCCACCGACACAGGGGCAGGGAGCAGCGCGGGCACGAGGAGAGGTGAGGAGCTTTTGTTTTTAGGTTTTTTTTACTAGACTGTGGGGCCATTCTCGGGAGGGGAGAGGAGGGGAGAGGAAGAGAGGGAGGGGGGAGGTGGGCTGTGCTGTATACTACTGTGTGGGCAGTGCTGTATACTACTGTGTGGGCTGTGCTGTATACTACTGTGTGGGCAGTGCTGTATACTACTGTGTGGGCTGTGCTGTATACTACTGTGTGGGCTGTGCTATATACTACTATGTGGGTAGTGCTGTATACTACATAGGCAGCATTAATAGTAAAAAGAGGGTTAATGGCAGCGTTAACAGACTGCCTTACACCGCGTTATTCCGGGATGTAAGGCAGACCGGTTAACGCTATGTGGGCTATGACGGGGGGGTGTAGGGAGGGGGCACTAACTGCAGGGGAGGAGGGAGGGGCCAATTCGAGGCCAGACTGTGCCCAACGCTGATTGGTCACGGCTTCGGGCCGCGACCAATCAACGACGTGGGATTTCCTTGACAGACAGACAGACAAACAGACGGAAGTGACCCTTAGACAATTATATAGTAGATGGGAAGGTATGGGGTGTATTATACTAAACAAGCAAAATGCTGCATATTTATTGGGTGATTGGATTGTTTATGCCGGAATAAAAGCATTGTTCTCAGCAGGACATCGCCGATGTAAACTGTAGATGTGCTGCTGATAACATGATACTGTATGGTGATCTGTTAGTGATCTATTGGTGATCGTTCTGTCCCCATCATTCTTTCTCAGACAGTGGAAAGAGGCCGGGAAACAAGTGTCCATCGTCTTCAGTATTGTCGATCACACTCATTTAGCGGCCTGAGATCAGCGCATGTAAATACAACTGAAATGCTTCTGTGTGATGTGCAATATGTTAGCATTTGGGGCCCCATTTTAAACTTTGCTTAGGACCCCACTTTGCCTAAAATCGGCCCTGGGAGAGGGATAAGGAAATTGGGGGCCACAATTCTAGTAGTAGCCTCAACTTTCACATCCCCATTAATCTAACATTCATTCTATATCACAGAAGTTCGCTCCTAGGCTATGTGCCCATGAAGAGATTTTGGGTAAACTTTTGATGCTGTGTATTTTTGCTGTACCAAAAACACAACGTCTTTCAGTTCTAGCAAAGTGGATGGGATTTATAGAAATATTATGCCCACTGTGCTTTTTTTATTCAGCATTAACAGGCATGCGGTCCGTGTTTCAAATCCGCAACAAGTCAATTTCTATTGCAAGTACGCTGAGTTTTATGTGCAGATGTTTCCCATAGACTTGCGGCAGAAACGCATCAAAAACGCATGTAATCTGCACATGACTGTATCAAATGTGTTTAGTCAAATCTAAGTAGCAGAAAGTAACAAAAAACAAAGCAGCTATATTACAACATGACATGTCAAGAAGAGACAAAAACCACAGTTTCAAAAACGCATGTAAAAAACACATGTAAAAAAACATTAAAAAACTCAATGAAAAATGCAAGAAATCTAATGTACCTAATAGATGGTGCAGAAAATCTATAACATCAAAAACTCACCAAAAGCTCATCGTGAAAACATAGCCTCAGGCCTCATTCACATGTCCGTGTTTCCAATATGTGTGGTATCTGTTTTTTTCACAGATGCTACGCGTACCTATGCACGGACCATGTGTCCATACAAAATACATGGAGACATGTTCACTATTTCTGGCAGCATCGATGACAAGGGCTAATATAAGTCCATGGGTCAGTGAAAAACACGTACAGCTCGTGGATGGCATCCGTGTACCATCTGTGTGCCATCCGTGTTTAGCACTGCAAACTATAGAAGAACCTTTGCAATTTCTTTCCTTTTTTATCTATACTGGAAAAATACTGATGACATGCTGATGGTAAAAATGGACACATGGATGGAAAACACTGATGGCACGGACACTGGTTTTTCAGGTAGGTGTTTTATACGGATGTGTGAAAGAGGCCTTAGGGAGCACAAATAGTTTTATCTTATGCCTTATTCACATATCAGTTTTTTCTTGTCATTCTTTCATTTGTGAGACTACACCATGTAAGGCTCCAAAACACAGAAGTGAATTCTTCCTTTACAGTTCCCCATCTCTCTAGGTTCCACTCCTGATATTGGCTTACAAATACTGATGCAAAACACTGATCAAATACTAATGCATGAATATTAAACAGAGTGACTGCGCACGAGCGCTCAGCTTATGAATGTGCACATTAGTACTATCTAAGTAATAGTGAACTTATAACCCTTTACAATGTAGTTTTTTAATAAGAGTGTAAAGTGAAATATTTTAGCGTTTTAGGGTATGTGCACACGTCAGGATTTTATGCAGAAATTTCCTGAACAAAACCGGAGATTTTCTGCAGAAAATCTGCACGCGTTTTTCTCGCATTTTACTTTTCTCGCGGTTTTTGTGCGGATTTTAGCGTTTTTTTCCAGAGCTTCCCAATGCATTAAATAGCGGGAAATCCGAAAAAAATCTGCAAAATTAGTGAACATGCTGCGTATTTTTCCGCAATGCGTTTTTATTGCGGAAAAATACGCAGCATATGCACAAAAATTGCGGGATGCAGTCATAATGATGGAATGCCTAATGTATGCATTTTTAAAGCATTTTTGCCACAGAAAACTGCGAAAAAAAGCCACAAAAAATCCGGAACGTGTGCACATACCCTTAGTCTCTACATGAGTAATATCCCATGTTTCATTTTCCAGCTGTTATGAAACTACGAATCCAAGCATGCACAAAAAGCCAACAGGTGGGAGTATTAATTTTGCAACAGTTGTAATTTTGCAACTGCTGGATGTTCGCAGGCTGTAGACCACTGTGCTTTACAGTGGGTGTGCTATTTTAAGTATAAAAGAGAATTGCCTAATATTGTCTTTGGCCAGGTTTACATCACCCAAATTGTGTTGGTAAACGACTACCAACAAGCTACTTGTCTGATGATTTGTAGTTGATTAATGCAAGCAGATCACATTTCTTAGGCACACATTATGATCAGTAACAGATCGTTCTGTGTGCATAGACAATGTCAATGATCTCGGCAGCACATTTCAAGTTTACACAGGACAATGTGCTGATGAGAATTATGATGTTTAAACTTGTTTCAAAACCTTTTCACTTGACAAATGAAAATTTGCTCATTAGTCAGATGATTGGCAATCTGTTTACACTGCCCTTTCATCAGGAAATGAGTGTTCCTCAGAATGCTCATTCACGATAATTGGTCAGTGTAAATCCCGCCTTAAGGTACCGTTACACTAAACGATTTACCAACGATCACGACCAGCGATACGACCTGGCCGTGATCGTTGGTAAGTCGTTGTGTGGTCGCTGGAGAGCTGTCACACAGACAGCTCTCCAGCGACCAATGATGCCGAAGTCCCCGGGTAACCAGGGTAAACATCGGGTTACTAAGTGCAGGGCCGCGCTTAGTAACCCGATGTTTACCCTGGTTACCATTGTAAATGTAAAAAAAAAAAAACACTACATACTCACATTCCGGTGTCTGTCACGTCCCCCGCCGTCAGCTTCCCGCACTGACTGTGTCAGCACCGGCCGTAAAGCAGAGCACAGCGGTGACATCACCACTGTGCTTTACGGCCAGCGCTCACAGTCAGCTTAGCAACCCGATGTTTACCCTGGTTACAAGTGAACACATCGCTGGATCGACGTCACACACGCCGATCCAGCGATGTCAGCGGGTGATCCAGCGACAAAATAAAGTTCTGGCCTTCTAGCTCCGACCAACGATGTCACAGCAGGATCCTGATCGCTGCTGCGTGTCAAACACAACGATATCGCTAGCCAGTTTGTTTCTTTGTTTATGTATAAATAAATTTACCTTTTTTCAATTTGGACGTTTTTTACTCCTATTTTGTTCTATTTGGTTTATGATATCGCTAGCCAGGACGCTGCAACGTCACGGATCGCTATCGTTCTCGTTCAAAAGTTGCTCAGTGTGAAGGTACCTTTTGGATCAAAATCAGATTATACTACAAAAGCATGTAGTGAGGCATCCATTTACAGATTACAGGTCATCACAAGCAACAGCCTATGTGTCCTGATGGATTCCCAGGGCAGAAGATTGACAGTCGCCATTCATACCGTATATGCATTACTGGAACATTCATGTTTCTGAAACAACACAATTACAATGTATGAAGGTGTTGAAATCCAAAAATTGACCAGTACATTTTGTACTTCAGAAATTCTTAAGGTTTATATGCACAGTATTGTCCTGTACAGGCCCATTGCTGACAAATGGCCAACCACTGAGTATGCTTTTCTACCTAGATAATTTGGCTTACTCTTCTTTTACTTTGCATTCGCAATTGTAGATGGCCGGGCAGCACCACAAGACTCTTTTAGCAACAAAATCAGTGCAGATGTTTTTACTTTCCACAATTTAGTTCAAATGGATAGATTTATTATGCCAAGTTCATGGAAATCAAATCCCAAGATGTCTAAATCTACTTACCATCCCCATAGAGAGAAAAAGCCCTGGCTTCTTATTTGGCATCTCTCCTGGTGATTCACTTTGGAATTCAGGCTGGCATGCCTGGTTAAAAAAAACTGTTCCAATAATACGAAATAATAATAATAATTTTTATTTATATAGCGCCAACATATTCCGCAGCGCTTTACAAATTATAGAGGGGACTTGTAGACATTACAGCATAACAGAAATACAGTTCAAAACAGATACCAGGAGGAGTGAGGGCCCTGCTCGCAAGCTTACAAACTATGGGGAAAAGGGGAGACACGAGAGGTGGATGGTAACAATTGCTTTAGTTATTCGGACCAGCTATAGTGTAAGGCTCAGGTGTTCATGTAAAGCTGCATGAACCAGTTAACTACCTAAGTATGTAGCAGTAAATGTTATTGGTTTTCACCCACCCTGGAACATGAATAATAAAGTGTTAATTAAGTCAACGATTTTTCGATTCTACCGTATGTCCCATCTCCTTTTCATCTTTCTTCAGGTTTATTATTACTACTCCCTGATATACTGGTTATGCAGCTTTCTTAAGCTGTGTTTTTTTCCCCACAATTGAAACAAAGCTGCAATATTTTTTCCGCAATTTTAAAAAAATGAAGGTGGCTGGTGTAATTTTAAACCGCTACATCAGTTTTGGTAAAAAGAATTTACTGCAGCCACAATGTGTAAATGCAGTCTAAGGGTATGTGCACACGTTGCGGATTTCCTGCGGATCCGCAGCATTTTTTACCGTGCATAAACGCTGCAGATCCGCAAGTGATTTACAGTACAATGTAAATCAATGAGAAAAAAAACGCTGAGCAAAATCCGCACAAAAAACACCTCAAATCCGCTCCTACGTTTTCTGCCAAGAGGTGCAGAATCCGCACCAAAAATTCCTAAGCCTAATCCGCATCGTGTGCACATAGCCTTAGTGTCCTGAATAGCAAACCTGCACAGCTGATACAATGCTAAACTTGCATGGTTGACATCAGGTCGTCATCACTTACATACGTTTATTGTCGTTTTGGCATTAAAAAATATTCAAGCAACATTTTTTTTCTGTCTACTGTGTGGGGCATTGTTTTTTGGGGATGAGTTGAATAATACCATTTTTGGCTGCATGCTTCTTTTTAGTTACTTTTTATTCAATTTTTGAGGACGATGATGAACAAAAAAACAGCCACTCAGGTTAAATCATGTGATAGTTTTATAGCTTGCGTCGCTATGGATTTTGCAATACTAGTTATATGCACTTTATTCTTTTAATTTTGACAATAACAAACATTTTTAATAAGTATAAAGATAAAAAAAAGTATTTTTTTCACTAATATTTTCAAAGAAATCCTATGTGGACACATCAGAAGCCTTCACTGTCAACTGTAAAAGGACGATTATTAGAATTGCAATTATCCAAGAAAACTTCTCAAGCTTTGAAGAAAATCATGAACACATACTTGCATCATTTTCTTCATGCACACTGGAATAAAGTTCTATATCTAATTACAGTCATGGCCAAAAGTGTTGGCACCCTTGAAATTGTTCTGGAAAATGAAGCACTTCTCTGAGAAAATTATTGCAAATACATATGTTTTGTTACACACAGGTTTATTTTCTTTGTGTGTATTGAAACAGCACAATAAAAACAGAGAAAAATAGACTAACTGGACATAATTTCATACAAAACCCCAAAAATGGATTGGACAAAATTTTTGACGACTTTCCAAAATTGTGGGTAAACAACTTTGTTTCAAGCATGTGGGGCTCATTCAAGCTCACCTTTGGCAAGTAACAGGTTTGCAATT
This sequence comes from Ranitomeya imitator, assembly GCF_032444005.1. Taxonomy (NCBI): domain Eukaryota; kingdom Metazoa; phylum Chordata; class Amphibia; order Anura; family Dendrobatidae; genus Ranitomeya; species Ranitomeya imitator. The sequence continues at coordinate 478,026,698 of NC_091286.1, forward strand.
GCTAATTTTACTGGCGTGCCTGATTAATTTGTCTCTTTTCCATTAGGTCTATGACATCTCATGTTTAAAAACTGACTAGTTGAATCCTTCTAATCTCTATATAGAAACAGAAAGTCTATTTTCCTTGCATGACTCATTAGTCACTGCAAAAGTCCTTGGCAGAGATGAGGAGGGAGCAGCTGGGTCAGGAGTTGAAGAAGGGAGTGATTTCTATAGGGGAAACAGACTTCCTGTTTCTACAAAGAGCAGAGAAAAGAGAATAATTATCTGGGTAGAAATCAAAATGAGTAATTGTAAGTACCCTGTACTAAATAATAATATGATTTTAATATATTAAGAAGGTAAATAATTTGATGGGAGTGCTTCTTTAAGGTGCCATTACTATCATCACCTTTTTCTATCCCTGTGTTTTGTTATCTTTATTATCTGACCTCTGACCCTTAGGCTCTGAAATCCTAACATGTCTGCTTGCCCTGCCCTCAACTTTTATACACCCTGGGATATTCCCTCCTGATTAGCTGCACTAAACCAAGCAATGCAATAGCTGCATTATGGGGAAGTCCACGGCTTTCTTGCTGCTGCTATATTCATTAGTATGTGAAATGGCGCTGGGATTTTCTTTTTGTGATCCTCGCTAATTGAATCACAAAATGTTAGAATTAATGAGGACCTGAGAATTTCAGGAAATTCAAATCAAAATAGATTTGCAGTGGATCGATCTGTTCGGCTCCACTGAATGTTCAGCTGGCAGATTATTCTAATATACATTTGCCATTCTGCATGATTTTCAAAATTATTGCTGTTATCTCTTAATGTTGACCATTACAATGTCCTTTGTCATTTTAGATTATATATTACTAGATGGCAGCCCGATTCTAAAGAATCGGGAGTCTAGAATCCATATATACTTTATTTATTCAAATGTAAGAATAATACAATTAATAAATAATAGTAAGAAAGAACAAAAAATGGCTGCACTCACCAGCTCTTGACAATTCTTGTTATTTAAGGTACAGTTACACAGGATCCATGAACATGCTTATGAGGGGAGGGATGAAAGACATCAGACGACAACTTTCCGCATTATTACCATACTTTATATCAGACCTGATGTTACGTGCGCCATCAGCAGCTTTGGGCTCTGTGTCATTAGTATACTTAACAGTATCCAGGCACTTGCATCTATCCTCTGTACTCTTGTTAACACGCTGTTTGCGCTTACGTCCGGCATCGGCGGCTTTTCGCTCTGCATCATTACCATACTTTATATCAGACCTGATCTTACGTGCGCCATCATAAGCTTTGGACTCTGTGTCATTAGTATACTTAACAGTGTCCATGCGCTTGCATCTATCCTCTGTACTCTTGTTAGCACGCTGTTTGCGCTTACGTGCGGCATCGGCGTCTTTTTGCTCTGCATTATTAGTATACTTTCTATCAGACCTAATCTTACGTGCGCCATCAGCAGCTTTGGGCTCTGTGTCATTAGTATCCTTACTATTAGAGCTCATGTTGGCTAAGCTAAACAGCTTTAAGCATGGTGGTGGCAAACAACAGGTTAATAAGAGGCAGTGTCAGGTAGTAGGAAAATAGCCAGTTAATAATAGGCAATAGTTCTTTGCAGGAATGCAGATATTAATAAATAGGCAGTTTATATTGCAGAGAAATTGCTGGGCAATAATGGACAATGTCCTTATGTGGCAAATAATAGAGCAATATACCCAATGTGGCAAAGAAGAGGTTAATAAACGGCAGTCTCTCAGTATAACAGTCAGTGAATAATAGGCAGTATATGGAGAAAACACCAAACAAAAGTTCAAAATTGGTGTGAAAATGTCACTGAACCACTTCACAACTAAATATTTATAGTTTTGGTAAATGGTATTATCATTTTTTTGACGAAATTCGGCAGGAGCTTGAAGAGCAACGTCACTGGGCCCGCCTCCACGCAGTAGAAACTTGCTGTGAGGTAAAAATTCAAAAATCACACCAAAATGGCGGGCGGAGTGTGTCACAGTACGGCACGTTTCTGATTGGTCGCTCGCAGCAGGCGGCAACCAATCAGACACTGGACACTGTTGACGTCACTTATCTCCGGACATTAGCTCCGGACATTAGCTCCGGACATTAGCTCCGGACATTAGCTCCGGACAGGAAGTAGTATTCTAGGCAATTATATATTAGATACACTGTATGTATTATTTTGCCTATCTTGGTCTTCACTTTTAGCATATGGATATGGACTTTACCTAGAGGGCACTATTGTATGAGGTGCACAACTTTATTTAGGGTGGCACCCCATTGGATTTTGTTGGTATATTGTGAGTACATTCGGGCATCCCGAACGGTAAAGTTCGCGGTCCATGCACAGACTTCTTCCAGAAGTCTGTGTTACTGTTCGGTTTCGGCATCCCAAACAAAGCTTGTTGAAAAGCTCCAGCACAGCCAATCAGTGTGGGCACTTCCGACTAAATCGCAGCCATGTCAAGTATTGGTATGGCTGTGATTGGCAGCACACTGTGTAAAAAAAAGCATGGGTACTCGTTTATTTTTTATAACAAGTGCAGGCATAGCCAACAGCTGCACAACTGTAATCCCACTTACCATCGCACCAGGGCCAGTGGGGAGAGCTGGGCATATAACCAGAACCGGCACATATAATAGATGCACCTTTTCTGAGGTGGCTGCAGGTTGCTATTTCTAGGCTGGGAAAAGCCAATATCGATGGCCCCTTCTCAGTCTGAGAATACCAGCCCCTAGCTGTCTGCTTTAGTTTTGCTGGTTATCAAAAATGTGGGGATCCCACGCCGTTTTTTAAATGTATTTATCTAAATTTAAAAAACATTGTGGGGACCTCTCTATTTTTGAAACCCACAGCTGTCAGCTTTACCTGCACTGGTTATCAAGAAAAGAGCGGACCCCATGCTATTTTTTTCTTTCATTCATTTATTTATTTATTAGCTAAAAGGACAGGCGCCAGTTGATGAATGCACTCATCACTGTATGCCTGCTCATGTTGTTATCAGCGAAACCATGCATACGATGATGAGAGTAGTACTCTCATCAGCCAACGCCTGTGTCTGGTGATAACCCTTTTACCACTGGTCACAACTGCCAGCTCACACTCTGTCATCTGTGTTTCTCAAGTCATACACATGACAGCATGCAAAACGCTGGATGTTTTTGCCCTCCATTCCTTTGAATGGGGTCCAGGTCCAAGTTCAAGTACCGCTCTGGTACCTGAACCAAACTTTTTTTAAAGTTTGGCCGAACCCGACAGACCCAGACATCCACAGGTCTGCTCATCACTAACTGTGATATGTTTTAACTATTTCATCCCTCATCTGACAGCTTTATGTCATGCTTAATAATGAATTATTTGTACTTTATGAAAGTTCTCTTGAAGCTTTTGCACACCAATTTTTTCTTTGCTGTTATGCATGTACCGTAGCTCTGGGGGGGGGGGAGTAATTGAGTCTGCATATTTTTTTTAGAGGTATTCCAGCACTTACTTTTAGTTTTTCATTTCAGTTACATTCTATTGGACCTCCTTTAGTTATACTGAGCCAAACGTAATAGGGGCTGTTCATTTTATCTTAATTTTTTTCCTTATTTATTATATAGATGTAGTGCAATGGCCAGCACTGCTGCATGATGTTCCATTTTTACTCCATGCAGGGACATTGGCTTACTCATCGCCCTGGTATTGAGGTGTACGTCCCCAGAGTGCTTCCTGCTTTATGCTCTGTGCATGCTGCATTTCCCGGTGGCGCACGTAGTACATGCGTGCGTGCGCGCGCTTTCCTGTTCTTAAAAGGGCAGCAAACGCATATAGTAAATGCCCTCATCTTGTTGTTGAGAGGCATTTAGTTTATTTAGTACACCTGCAAGATGGTTCCCAGCCAATTGCTGGGAGTCATCCTGTATATAAGACCCTTAGGGAGTCATCCAGCAATGAGATAAATCAGGTAATGTGGTGTTCTACTAGTGTAGATGAGAGGTCCTATGGTCCCTTTGTGGCCAGTATCCTGTACCCAAAATTCCCTGGTCCCAATGAGTCCAGTGCCATAACATTGTCCCCTGGTCCTGGAGTGGCCCATCATGAATCCAAAGTCCCCTGTTCCCAGGGCAGCTGTGCTGGAACACTATCCCCAGTTCTGTGTGGGAAGTCTCTGATTTAATATCCTAGAATGGTGTGCCTGAACATCTCAAACCACTGTCAGTGAACCTGACCCCTGGTGTCAGCAGCTGCAGTAACGGGATGTGCCCAGGAGTAGTACCTAGCAGCTACCTGCAACCCAGTCTTCCTCCACCATCAAGAGTGTGATGGGGCATGGTGACCCCCATTCCTCAATTTCATGATGATCAGCGGCATACCTTACACCACAAACCTTACTTCATCCCATAACTTGGGTAAGATTTGTAGCAAGGCGCACACCACTTAGCACCTCTTAAAGAATTTGGAACCTCATACTCCACCCTACTTCTCAACAAGACTGGCATTTAAACCTGGATCTGAGCCAAAGTGGACAACCCTTTAGATCTCTGTGGAACTCTATGGTGAGCTAAGTTTAATCATTAAGGTCTTTAAGTCTTTATGATGATATGATGATAATTAAATGTGGTATATTAAGAACACCTCAAATGATTTCCGATGTTAGGAATACAACTAGGAATTGCTGCATTGAATAGAACTTTCTCAGGGAGTATCGAATAAGAAAATAAAGATCTTGCTTACTTAAGGTACCTTCACACATAACGATATTGTTAACGATATCGTTGCTATTTGTGACGTAGCAACGATATCATTAATGAAATCGTTATGTGTGACAGCGACCAACGATCAGGCCCCTGCTGGGAGATCGTTGGTCGCTGAATAAAGTCCAGAACTTTATTTCGTCGCTGGACTCCCTGGAGACATCGCTGGATCGGCGTGTGTGACACCGATCCAGCGATGTCTTCACTGGTAACCAGAGTAAACATCGGGTAACTGAGCGCAGGGCCGTGCTTAGTAACCCAATGTTTACCCTGGTTACCATGCTAAAAGTAAAAAAAAACAAACACTAGATACTTACCTACAGCCGTCTGTCCTCCAGCGCTGTGCTCTGCACTCCTCCTGTACTGGCTGTGAGCCGGAAAGCAGAGCGGTGACGTCACCGCTCTGCTTTCCGGCTCCCAGACAGTACAGGAGGAGAGCAGAGAAGCAGAGCGCAGCGCTGGAGGACAGACAGCTGTAGGTAAGTATCTAGTGTTTGGTTTTTTTTACTTTTAGCATGGTAACCAGGGTAAACATCGGGTTACTAAGCGCGGCCCTGCGCTTAGTTACCCGATGTTTACCCTGGTTACCGGCATCGTTGGTCGCTGGAGAGCGGTCTGTGTGACAGCTCTCCAGCGACCAAACAGCGACGCTGCAGCGATTCGGATCGTTGTCGGTATCGCTGCAGCGTCGCTAAATGTGAAGGGGCCTTTATTCAGAAAATACTATGCAATTTCTCATATTTCTGGACAAAAGTTCTGTCATTGTCCATTCCTTTTCCCCCCCCCCTTTTTTAACCTTTGTTTTCTCATTAAGATTCTATCTCCACATTTATCTGCACTCTTTCTCGGAGCAGTTAATTGATATGGGGCAAAGTTATTAGAGCCCAAGCCAGTCCATTCTTTATTACATGTTTATGTGCTTAGTCACAGACATTATATTAGATTTTCCAAATGGTACGATTTATGCAGTGACATGTGAGAAACTTAATGTTGTAATTTTCCTGTTTTTAATGGTGAATTAAAAACCCACATAACCTGAAAGGTTCACAGGGACAGGATCCCCACTGCTTGGGTGCAGAGGTCTTGCAAAAATTTAGTAAGTGAGAAGGAGAACAAAGATTATTACTTGAAAAAAAAAAAGCTGGATAGCCTGTGGCTGAGAAGCTGATTGGGACAGGTAGGCACAGTTGGGTGCGGGATAATGAGGCACATGGCAAATGTGATGTACAGATGTTAAGCCAACTGTAGCTGTAGGTCCAGGCGCTGCTCATGCCACAACACTGAGCCTCTAGGCTACAACTACACCAGAACATTTGGAGCAGTAAACTACAGCGACATTAGGTTCAAATTAATCCATTACTGCCGAGCTGTGAACTGGTGCTTGCTTATTTCGGAATTACATTGCCTGAGGGGGAAATGTTTAGGTAGATTTTAATGCATACTCATGGCTTGCAGACCAGATTAAGAGGAGAAAGGGAAATTAGAGCTGGTCGAAAAACGATTGAGGTGCACATTTCTGGTTAAAGTGTATGAAAACGGATTGCATATTTCACGGGCAGGCCTGGTTTCTGGCTGACCACCTGCTGTGACTGAAATGCCACACGTTCTAATGAATGCAGCTTTGCAGAAACCTTGTAAATACTTAAAGCCTGCAAGAGAAAGCAGCAGACAAAGGCGGGTTTTTATATCTGGAAAATAAGAGTTCTTTGCTTAACCCAGTCCAACCTGTTTAATTGATTTGTTAGTTAAAAGAAGCAAGCAGAACGTCGAATGTTTTCACTTTTAGCTACTACAATTTGAAACTTTATGGGATTCCTGGTTGACAAGTAGCCTACTAAAGTTTCAAAACACATTAAAAGGATTAGGTAATCAGGTCAAGGCTGTTTTTCCTAGATATATCCCTTATTACCACAGTGGTCCTGACAGACCTATTTAAGAAGCCCTGTGGTCTTGGGCCTAAATGGATTTTGAAATACGATAATTTTTGCTGTAAGTTATTTTGACTTTATGTTCGGGATAGAATAGTTTTATTATATCAAGGACATTTCTTGATGTTTTAGTGCAGTAGACAGTGTCTGCGTTCTTTTTCAAGAAAAAGGCTATATATACATGCCTGGAAAAGCAAAATGTCAGAGGAAAATGATTTAAAGGGAACTTCTCACCAGAAAAAACACTATTACCCTGCAGAAATGGGATTAATCGGCAGGTTAATAGCGTTATTAACCTGCCCGCAGCTTGTATGTAGTCAAACATTGCAGGGAGAAAATGAACTTTATTCTCCCGGCAGCATTCTGATTGCAGTCACGGTGCCGATGTGGGTTCAGTCACCACTCTGAGTATAGAGGGGCTGTAGCCCCGGTCCTGACTGACAGTTGACCCTAATGCACAGCCAGTGTCAGTCAGGGTTGGGCGTGGTTCCAGCCGCAGATCAGAACGGTGACTTAACCTGCACTGGCTCCACCCTTGTGACTGAAATCGGAATGATGCTGGCGGGAATAAAGTTTATTTTCTCCCCGCAGCATGCAGCTAAGTGCGGATGCCAGGCAGATTAATATCTGCAGATTAATAGCAGTTAATAGCATTTTTTCTGGCATCAGGTTCATTTTAACTGTCTATTAAGCCTTGCTTCTTGTTGCATTAGATTGTTCTACAGTCCTAAATCTAGTGAATTACACGTTTACTTCCATTGGAGCAAATAACCTTTGTACATGTAACCTCCTCATACGAAAGAATGGCTCAAGCAAATAATGAAATGGATGTGTGAGATGTATGTTTCAGTAGTCAATAACCTGCTTAAAAAGCATTTCTATATATAGCACCAGATACACTTAAGACAATTGTAGCTTGATCAATTGCTTTAACCATTCATGTTTTCCAAAAAGAAACAAAAAAAACTACACATCATGGAATAATGGCTACAAAGCTAAAGTAAAACCTAGTTATTTTATATTTAAAATTTCTCCTCTCTGTTGCAAAGCTATTATCTTATAAAGTTTGGTTATAATCTATGATAAGTCCAAGGGGGCATTACTGGAGACTTTCTCTGGAGGCGTGTACTTCTCCAGCACCAGCTTGATCAATCTTAAGCAGACAGCAAGATACTGCGGAAAGAAGAACATGCCAGCTTAGAGCAGGATTTTTCCTTTATGAGACATGTAATGACAGACATTCTGCTCTCACTGATTTCACTGCAAATATTACAAAGTGACGCAAGCAAAGCTGAATGTAATTACAGAGACCATTCAGGCATTTCCCCAAATCGCACATCCCCATTAGTGCCACCAGTGACTACTCAAAGAAACTGCTCTGATAACAGTGGTACTGCATTTTCAGTTCATTTCTGACATTAAAAAATTCAACAGGACCTTTGGTGACATCATGGTCATGTGAACAGAAGTCCTGTACCCAGCTGGTGTCCATAAGAATTGAACAGTAGGAGACAGGCTGATAGCTCCCCTATTGTGTGTATGTTTGCGTATATATATTTGTGTATGCTATTTGTACATACCTATGTGTATGTATATCCTCAGTGTATACATATATGTATGTGCTCCGTGTATACATATGTGTGTATGTGCTCTGTGTATACATATGTGTGTATGTTGTGCTCTGTGCATACATATGTGTGTATGTGCTCTGTGTATACATATGTATGTATGTGCTCTGTCTATACATATATCTGTATGCTCTGTGCATACAAATGTGTATGTTCTCTTTGCATACATGTGGTATATGCATGTGCTCTGTTCATACATGTGTGTCGTGTAATTGTTCTGTGCATACATATATATGTATGCGCTGTGGTCATTTGTGTGTATACGTTCTGTGTATAAATGTAAGTATGTATGTGCTCTTTGTAAGCATATATATGTGTGTATGTGCTCTTTGTATATATATATATATATATATATATATATATATATATATATATATATATATATATATGTGCTGTATATATATATACACCGCTCAAAAAAATAAAGGGAACTCCCACATCCTACACATTGCTGAATGAAATATTCCAGTTGTAAGAACTTAATTCATTACATAGTGGAATGTGTTGAGAACAATAAAAGCTAAAAATTATCAATGTGAATCACAACTAATATCCCACGGAGGTCTGGAGTTGGAATGATGCTCAAAATCAAAGTGGAAAATGTGTATCCATTTGTATGTGTGAGCTCTTTGTATGCATATGTGGGAATGTAAGCACTCTGTGTACACATGTGTGTATGTGCTCAGCGTATACATAAGGGCATGCATGTGCTTTGTGTATACATATGTTTGCATATGCTTTGTATACATTTGTGTGTACATATATATTCTGTGTATTCATATGTATGTATGTACTCTGTGTAGCCATATGTGTGTATGTATGTGCTCTGTATATACATATAAGCATACATATGTGCTCTGTATATACTTGTGAGTATGTATATGCTCTGTCATAACGAAACTCTGTCATGCGAAACCGGCTAAATAAGATTAAAATAGATAAATCTCCGGGTCCGGATGGCATACACCCACGAGTACTAAGAGAACTAAGTAATGTAATAGATAAACCATTATTTCTTATTTTTAGGGACTCTATAGCGACAGGGTCTGTTCCGCAGGATTGGCGCATAGCAAATGTGGTGCCAATATTCAAAAAGGGCTCTAAAAGTGAACCTGGAAATTATAGGCCAGTAAGTCTAACCTCTATTGTTGGTAAAATATTTGAAGGGTTTCTGAGGGATGTTATTCTGGATTATCTCAATGAGAATAACTGTTTAACTCCATATCAGCATGGGTTTATGAGAAATCGCTCCTGTCAAACCAATCTAATCAGTTTTTATGAAGAGGTAAGCTATAGACTGGACCACGGTGAGTCATTGGACGTGGTATATCTCGATTTTTCCAAAGCGTTTGATAACGTGCCGCACAAGAGGTTGGTACACAAAATGAGAATGCTTGGTCTGGGGGAAAATGTGTGTAAATGGGTTAGTAACTGGCTTAGTGATAGAAAGCAGAGGGTGGTTATAAATGGTATAGTCTCTAACTGGGTCGCTGTGACCAGTGGGGTACCGCAGGGGTCAGTATTGGGATCTGTTCTCTTCAACATATTCATTAATGATCTGGTAGAAGGTTTACACAGTAAAATATCGATATTTGCAGATGATACAAAACTATGTAAAGCAGTTAATACAAGAGAAGATAGTATTCTGCTACAGATGGATCTGGATAAGTTGGAAACTTGGGCTGAAAGGTGGCAGATGAGGTTTAACAATGATAAATGTAAGGTTATACACATGGGAAGAAGGAATCAATATCACCATTACACACTGAACGGGAAACCACTGGGTAAATCTGACAGGGAGAAGGACTTGGGGATCCAAGTTAATGATAAACTTACCTGGAGCAGCCAGTGCCAGGCAGCAGCTGCCAAGGCAAACAGGATCATGGGGTGCATTAAAAGAGGTCTGGATACACATGATGAGAGCATTATACTGCCTCTGTACAAATCCCTAGTTAGACCGCACATGGAGTACTGTGTCCAGTTTTGGGCACCGGTGCTCAGGAAGGATATAATGGAACTAGAGAGAGTACAAAGGAGGGCAACAAAATTAATAAAGGGGATGGGAGAACTACAATACCCAGATAGATTAGCGAAATTAGGATTATTTAGTCTAGAAAAAAGACGACTGAGGGGCGATCTAATAACCATGTATAAGTATATAAGGGGACAATACAAATATCTCGCTGAGGATCTGTTTATACCAAGGAAGGTGACGGGCACAAGGGGGCATTCTTTGCGTCTGGAGGAGAGAAGGTTTTTCCACCAACATAGAAGAGGATTCTTTACTGTTAGGGCAGTGAGAATCTGGAATTGCTTGCCTGAGGAGGTGGTGATGGCGAACTCAGTCGAGGGGTTCAAGAGAGGCCTGGATGTCTCCCTGGAGCAGAACAATATTGTATCATACAATTATTAGGTTCTGTAGAAGGACGTAGATCTGGGTATTTATTATGATGGAATATAGGCTGAACTGGATGGACAAATGTCTTTTTTCGGCCTTACTAACTATGTTACTATGTTACTTTGTATGTAATAGATATGTGTGGGTAATTATTTGCATTTTGTATGCATATGTTGGTGTAACTATGTGCTCTGTGTACATATAAATGTGTGTATGAGTGTGCTCTGCGTCTACATATGTGTGTTTGTATATGGTCTGTGTATACATGTGCGTATGTGATCTATGTGTACATGTGTGTATGTATGCACTATATGTATAAATGTGTGCATGTATGTGTTTTGTGTGTACATGTATGTGTGTGTATGTATGTGATCTATGTATATGTGTATATGCTCTGTGTATAAATATATGTGAGTTTGTGCACTGTGTATACATGTGTGTGCAGATATGTATATGTACAGTGGGCACGGAAAGTATTCAGACCCCCTTAAATTTTTCACTTTGTTTCATTGCAGCCATTTGGTAAATTCAAAAAAGTACATTTTTTTCTCATTAATGTACAATCTGCACCCCATCTTGACAGAAAAAAACAGAAATGTAAAAATGTTTGCAAATTTATTAAAAAAGAAAAACTGAAATATCACATTGTCATAAGTATTCAGACCCTTTGCTCACACACTCATATTTACATCACATGCAGTACATTTCCTTGTGATCCTCCTTGAGATGGTTCTACTCCTTCATTGGAGTCCAGCTGTGCTTAATTAAACTGATAGCACTTGATTTGGAAAGGCACACACCTGTCTATATAAGGCCTCACAACTCACAGTGCATGTGAGACCAAATGAGAACCATGGGGTCAAAGGAACTGGCCAAGGAGCTCAGAGACAGAATTGTGGCAAGGCACAGATCTGGCCAAGGTTACAAAAGAATTTCTGCAGTACTCAAGGTTTTTAAGAGCACAGTGGCCTGGGGTAAAGAAGAACCCCAAGATCACTGTGGCTGAGCTCCAGAGATGCAGTAGGCAGATGGGAGAAAGTTCCACAAGGTCAACTATCACCGCAGCCCTTCACAAGATGGAAGTCTCTCCTCAGTGCAAGACATATGAAAGCCTGCATAGCGTTTCCTAAAAAACACACGAAGGACTATGAGAAATAAGATTCTCTGGTCTGATGAGACGAAGATAGACATTTTTGGTGATAATTCTAAGGCTACGTTCACATTAGCGTTGCGCGCCGGTGCGTCGGCGACGCAACGCTCGACGCACAAAAAACGCGCGCAAAAACGCTGCGTTTTGCGACGCGTGCGTCGTTTTTTGACGAAAATCGGACGCACGAAAAATGCAACTTGTTGCATTTTCTTGCGTCCGACGCTAGCGAAAAACGCAACCAAAAAAACGCACGCGTCCCCTATGTTAAACATAGGGGCGCGTCGCCGCTGCGTCGCCGACGCAACAGCGACGCACATTAGCGTAACGCTAATGTGAACGTAGCCTAAGCGGTATATGTGGAGAAAACCAGGCACTGCTCATCACCTGCCCAATACAATCCCAACAGTGAAACATGGTGGTGGCAGCCTCATGCTATGGGAGTGTTAATTCAAAAATTAAGAGACCACCACATCAAAACCCTGTCATGGGCAGCCCAATCTCCTGACCTGAACCCCACTGAAAACCTCTGGAATGTAATCAAGAGGATGATGGATAGTCACAAGCCATCAAACAAAGAACTGCTTAAATTTTTGCACTAGGAGCTGTGTGAAAGACTGGTGGAAAGCATGCCAAGATGCATGAAAGCTGTGAATAAAAATCATGGTTATTCCACTAAATATTCATGTCTGAACTCATCCTGAGTTAAAACATTAGTATTCTTGTTTCTAAATGAATATGAAATTGTTTTCTTTGCATTATTTGAGATCTGAAAGCACTGTTTTTTTTACATTTTGACCAATTCTCGTTTTCAGAAAATAAATACATTTATTGCTTGGAACTTCGGAGACATGTTGTCAGAAGTTTATGGACTAAAAGAACAAATTTACATTTTACTCAAAAATAGACCTATGAAGAGAGAAATCAGACAAACTGAACATTTTGCAGTGGTGTCTTAATTTTTGCCAGAGCTGTATATATACACCGTGCATATATATACATATACAGTTAGGGCCAGAAATATTTGGACAGTGACACAAGTTTTGTTATTTTAGCTGTTTACAAAAACATGTTCAGAAATACAATTATATATATAATATGGGCTGAAAGTGCACACTCCCAGCTGCAATATGATAGTTTCCACATCCAAATCGGAGAAAGGGTTTAGGAATCATAGCTCTGTAATGCATAGCGTCCTCTTTTTCAAGGGACCAAAAGTAATTGGACAATGGACTCTAAGGGCTGCAATTAACTCTGAAGGCGTCTCCCTCGTTAACCTGTAATCAATGAATTAGTTAAAAGGTCAGGGATGGATTCCAGGTGTGTGGTTTTGCATTTGGAAGCTGTTGCTGTGAGCAGACAACATGCGGTCAAAGGAACTCTCAATTGAGGTGAAGCAGAACATCCTGAGGCTGAAAAAAAGAAAAAATCCATCAGAGAGATAGCAGACACGCTTGGAGTAGCAAAATCAACAGTTGGGTACATTCTGAGAAAAAAGGAATTGACTGGTGAGCTTGGGAACTCAAAAAGGCCTGGGCGTCCACGGATGACAACAGTGGTGGATGATCGCCGCATACTTAATTTGGTGAAGAAGAACCCGTTCACAACATCAACTGAAGTCCAGAACACTCTCGGTGAAGTAGGTGTATCTGTCTCTAAGTCAACAGTAAAGAGAAGACTCCATGACAGTAAATACAAAGGGTTCACATCCAGATGCAAACCATTCATCAATACCAAAAATAGACAGGCCAGAGTTAAATTTGCAGAAAAACACCTCAAGAAGCCAGCTCAGTTCAGGAAAAGTATTCTATGGACCGATGAGACAAAGATCAACCTGTACCAGAATGATGGGAAGAAAAAAGTTTGGAGAAGAAAGGGAACGGCACATGATCCAAGGCACACCACATCCTCTGTAAAACATGGTGGAGGCAACGTGATGGCATGGGCATGCATGGCTTTCAATGGCACTGGGTCACTTGTGTTTATTGATGACATAAGAGCAGACGAGTAGCCGGATGAATTCTGAAGTGTACCGGGATATACTTTCAGCCCAGATTCAGCCAAATGCTGCAAAGTTGATTGGACGGCGCTTCATAGTACAGATGGACAATGACCCGAAGCATACAGCCAAAGCTACCCAGGAGTTCATGAGTGCCAAAAAGTGGAACATTCTGCAATGGCCAAGTCAATCTCCAGATCTAAACCCAATTGAGCATGCATTTCACTTGCTCAAAGCCAGACTTAAGACGGAAAGACCCACAAACAAGTAAGACCTGAAGGCTGCGGCTGTAAAGGCCTGGCAAAGCATTAAGAAGGAGGAAACCCAGCGTTTGGTGATGTCCATGGGTTCCAGACTTAAGGCAGTTATTGCCTCCAAAGGATTTGCAACAAAATATTGAAAAAAAAAATATTTTGTTTGGGTTATGTTTATTTGTCCAATTACTTTTGACCTCCTAAAATGTGGAGTGTTTGTAAAGAAATGTGTACAATTCCTACATTTTCTATCAGATATTTTTGTTCAACCCTTCAAATTAAACGTTACAATCTGCACTTGAATTCTGTTGTAGAGGTTTCATTTCAAATCCAATGTGGTGGCATGCAGAGCCGAACTCGCGAAAATTGTGTCACTGTCCAAATATTTCTGGCCCTAACTGTATATATACATATATATATATATATATATATATATGTGTGTGTGTGTGTGTGTGTGTGTGCTATGTGTATACACGTGTTTAACAATCAGTGTGTGTACATGGAGCGCCCCCAAAGGCTGTGGGGTACTCGGATCCAGGCTCTTCTTCTGTACTCAGTGGGGATGTCACGGTGGCTGACCCGGTCGGTGGCCCTAGAGGAATGTCCGCTGTAAATTGAGGAAAGGTCTTTAAAGGGATAATGTTCGTGACGCCACCTGTGGTATTCGGTCAGGGTGACCGACGCTGCTTAGGGGTCCGCTGGGGTGATGTTATGGCAGCTAGATGGTATACCTTCCCACAGGTGAAGTATGTCCCCAGGGCTTCCCAGAGTGTAGATAGTGGATGGTAGATGATGTAAGGCGCGGTGAATAACGAGGACACAAGGTTGCAGTCTCTTTACCTTTACTGAAGGCTTCAGCATCCACAGTCCAGGGGAGGGACCACAGGGTAGGCAGAGTCTGGCCGGTCTGAAGGCAAATCCAGAGTCCCCTTATCCAGGTGGAATTCAATAGCCTTCCTCTAGTGCCTGGGCGTTGTAGTACCTCCCTGCTGAGCAACTCGGTAAGGTCCTTACAACTATTGTAGATGTTAAGTCTCCTTCTCTCTGTCCCCCTGATGGATAAGACAAACCCATATGACTGGTGGCCAGAGGCTTTTTATAGGGACCCTAGAGACGCCCCGGCCCCACAAGTTGCCACCCTGCCTCCTGGGTATATGGTCAGGCAGCCAACGTGGAATCAACTGTCCTGCCAGTCTCTGAAGTAACGGCATAGAGATCCTTACTCCCTCGGTGTTCTGGCTACCGGTATTGCACTTCTAAGGAGGCAGCCTGCTTCTAGCTGGTCTCCCTCTGATGTTCCTCTCCTTTTTGCTATGACTTTGTTGCTCACTCACTGCAACACAATTCCTTTCAAAGTCTCTTTCTTGGGATACTGCCGCATGGGATGCAGGCGCAGCTCTGTGTACCCTCGCCTTCCGCAGGCCGCAGTCTGGAGCTGGCTGGAACCCACTCCAACCAGCCTCTGCCAAACTCGGTCGGGACTAACTGACTATCTCCTACTGCCTCCAGTCAGCTTCTGTCTAACTTCCTAACTAACCCACCAGTTTTACCTAAGTGTGAGGAGTGCCCTAATAGATAGAAGCATGGCTCCCCCTGGCGGACTGGAGTGTGAAGTGTGTTTTGTGGTTGTGATATCTGGATAGAAGATCTCCTTCATTGCCTTGAAACATAACATCACTCCCCCTGGTGGAAGAATAACATTACTGCAATGACCAGGACTCTGGGGCGCTGCATACACATACAGTGTATGCGTTATATACTGATGCATGTTTAGCAAACAGTGTTTGTGTCATATTATTATTATTATTATTTGTGAATATATGAATACTTAAAAGCAAAAGTTAAATAAATGAGAGCAATCGAAAAGAATAAACTGCAGCTTTTCCCCTGCTCTGCTTCTCAAAATGATGATAAATGATAGCAGAGAGAAGATAACCTAGCATAAAAAAGGGGTTACATACAGAGTTATAGATAACGTTTACCATAAACAAATTTACAGTGACAGATTGGTACAGAGGGGAGAGGACCCTGTCCTTGCGGACTTACATGCTATGGGATGTGTGTGTGTTTGTACTGTATCCACATTTACAAATACCGACAGTGCAGACAAGAGTTGATAGGTGTATACATGTCAGCATTTGGTAATTGGATTGTTTATGCTGGAAGAAGAGTCACTGTTATTATTATTATTTATCTATATAGCACCATTAATTCCATGGTGCTGTACACTAGATGGGGTTACATCAAAATACATATTTCACAGTAAACAAAACTAATAATGACAGACTGGTACAGAGGGGCGAGGACCCTGCCCTTGCGGGCTTACATTCTACAGGATTGTGGGGAAGGAGACAGTAGGTTGGGGGTTGCAGGAGCTCCAATGGTGTTGAGGTGGCCGTGTGGTCAGTACTGGTTGTAAGCTTCTTTGAAGAGATGGGTTTTCAGGTTCCATTCTCGGCAGCATATCTCCTGTTGTAAACAGGAGATGTGCTGCTGATAATGTGATTTGTTTGGGGACAGAATGATCTATTAGGCTTCATTCTGTCCCCATTATTCTTTGTCAGACTGTGTAAAGAGGCCAGTGAACAGCATTGAATAACTTCAATGTAGCTGATTGCGCTTATTTAAAGGTTTGAAATCAGCACGTGTAAATGCAACCTAAATGTTTCTGTGTGATGGTGCAATATGTTAGCATTTGGGGTTTACCTGTTGCCCAGGGTCCCACTTTGCCGAAAACCAGCTCTGGCTATGACATGACATTTGTGTCCATAACTCTGTATTAGATTTTTTTTCTCTATGTTCATGGCCACAAGATTTTTGTGGAAATACATATTACTGAACTTTTATAAGAGAATGGTAATTTATAAAATTGGAATATATATCATACAGGAAAATGCTTGGAAGACTTGCATCATGACAATAAAAAAGAAGCAAACATCCCGCTTGTCTTAGTCACAGTTTGAAAAGTTGTCCTTCTCCTTCTCGGCAGCTGTCAGAACGTGTTCTACGTAAATGCCGCCCACCAGCTTTTATTATGAAAGATAGCGGTCACATAGAGCATCTATATCATGAGACAAGACATTTCACAGTTGCTTAGTTGTACGTCCCACATGGAAGAGTTCTGGCATTCCAAGTCAATGTAGAATTACCGATGTTATGATTAGAGCCTCAATAGAAGCAGTAAGGGCTTTGAAGGTATTTATTTTGACAATCGCAAGAGACGCCGCTGTGAGTTGTCGTGTCCGTGCTGAGAGAATGGGTGGGAAGTTCAGATGTGAATACTTAAAAAGCAAAAGTTAAATAAATGAGACCAATCGAAAAGAATAAACTGCAGCTTTTCCCCTGCTCTGCTTCTCAAAATGATGATAAATGATAGCAGAGAGGAGAAGATAACCTAGCATGCGAGCAGGATCAACAAGGCCAAATACTGAAACTCCCAGCTGACTGCTCTCTACACTGCAGCCTCTGTTCATGTTTATTTTTTCTGCTCACTCTTGGTTTTGTCAATCAGTATGATAGACGATAGCTCCTGAGCAAAGCAGCCTGCATTCTGCTCTCTCACGGTGGGTAGCATGTTGTGGTTGGCGCCATGTAGTCGTAGGATCACCCGCATCTGAAGCACCAAGGGATGAGGCAATGTGGAGTCTTCCAACAGCTGAGTCCTCAGAGGACAGTAAGCGTTGGTGTTATCAGCACAGAGAAGCTCTGCCAAGTAATTGACCGCACATTAGTCGTGCTGTTTAACTACAGTCTAGGGGGCCTGTGATGAAGACACACAAACATTTCTCCTTCAATCACATTTTTTCCATCTCGCTCAGAGTGAGACCAATCAGGAGTTGCCAGAGGCCGCTCCCCGGCATGAACCTAATGAGGACAGACACTAAACTACGCTATAGCCGTCCAATAAATTTCCACATTACATCAAAAACACAAATCCAATTCCACATTCCTCTGCATTTCTGACCAGACAATGAGGTGATTCAATACATGATAAGTAAACAGCTCATCAGATAAACGCAATTTCCTGAAGTCACAGATCATTGCTGCTCTTTATCTGTAGGTTTGTTCTGTTCCTAACCGGTAATTTAATTCTAAGGAAGCAGTTGCTCAATATTTAATATTGATATGTAGATTATACTCAGGTTGCTGCAACAGGTTTACCCTTGGACAACTCTTATTTTTAAAGGTAAAGTGAAAAGAAAAGTTCCTGATGTGGGGCAAGGTAAGATTTGGGGGCAATAGTAAAACTAAGACAAATTGTAATGCCTGCCATGGAAAATAAAATTAGAAATAATGTTGAATGCAATAAAAACATCAGAAAAATAAAGTGCTAAATTTGTGTGTGGATGGAAAACGTAGAAATAGGAAGATATTAGAAATATCCTTTAGTAAAAACAAAATATAAGGAAAATATAAGATCTCTTTTGTGGTGTTATTTCAGTTAATGATGAAATTGAGGCTAACCGCCATACTCAGAGTTGTGCCAACCTTATACACAGAGACATACCAGGCTCTACATAGTGGAAACCTACTGAAGGCATCTTCCATTTAAAGGATATGACCACCGATCGGTAAACCTTTGTTTTACAGCCTGCATACAGTGGTAGACCAAACATCAATGTAATAGATGGCTCAGTGGGCAAAACTGCCAAGTTCTCAGCAGTGCCCATCCTATATGCACTGCACGATACCTCACTGCGCAAAAGATCATATCACCTGATGAACAAGCGTTTTGATCTGCAACAAGATTGGTGAAACAAGTTTTTTGAAGAGCTTTGATTAATGACTATCTTGCAGCGTAAATGCAGCTCAGTCACATGGGGAGGTCAATTTTTTTTTTTAAATCAATTTCACTGCGTAATTTGAACCAGCCCAAATTTTGAGGCATGTTTTATAGGACAGAACTGAAGTTATCTGAAAACCGAGCCATTAAAGCAGGATGTCATCTGATTGTTTTTCTATCTCTTCTTCTAGGGACCATAACTTTTTTATTTCCATCAACATAGCTGTATGTAGGCTTATACTTTGCAGGATGATTTATAGTTTTGAATGAAGTTCTAATTGGAGTAAAAATGTTAACCCCCCACCCCAATATTCCAGCATTATTTGGGTTTTTTTGTTTTTACAACATTCATTGGGTGGTAGAAATAGCCTGGCTCTATGACTCTCCAAAGCAATTGGGCTTTGGTGATAGCAAATTATTTATGTTTTCTCAAATCCTTATTTAATTTCATTTTTCCATCACTGGAAGTGAACTTTTTTTTGGAAGTAATGCTGATGTTTTTCTTAGTACCATTTTGGGGTACATACAATGTTTTGATTGCTTTCTACTGCATTCTTTAATTGATGTGTGGAGCCAAAAACTGGCATTACTGGTGATTCGATTTAATTATCTTTTCAGAATTTAATGTGTGATTAAATAATGTTAGATTTTGACAGACAGACACAACAATACCAAATATATATATATATATTTTTTTTATTATTTATTTATTTTTGAACAGGTGAACAGGTGAAAAGTGAATGATTTAAACCTTTATATTTTTTATGTTTTTAAAACATTTTTTTTAAATTTTTTGTCAAATTAGAACACTTGAACCTGCAGTTATCTGATTGCGTATATTAAAAACTATATACTAAATACAGTACATGTTATGCACTAAATACTGCAATACTACACTGTTATGTTGTACATAGCTAAATTGATCTTCTCCTATGAAGCCCAGCCACTGGCTGAGCTTCTTAGGAGGATCAAATTGGCAGTGACAAGGAGCCTCCAGTAAGCCATCAGCTGCTGATTGGAGCCAGCGCATGAGCGTGTCAGCTACAAGGTCATTTAAACACTGCTTTTAGTGATGGACAGTGATGTAATTTCAGTATCCTTGGTTGTCTAAGACAATGAAGAGGGTTGGCGTGCAGTCAAATGGCCGTATAACACAGATGATGATCGTATCGCAATGCTCGGACTGGCCAGCGGCTCTCCTGATCTGAGCGTGACATCTTCATAAAAATACATGCAATCACGCTCTGGTCAGGAGAGCCGCCGATCAGTCCAAGCATTGCGATGCGATCATCATCTGTGTTATATGTCGTCTTACTGCGCCCTTAACGTGTGTCCCTGGTAATTTAAAACAGTGAAGGTGTTAATGGAGCGATCTCTGTAACTTAGGCCTCTTTCACACTTCCGTCTTTCAGCTCCCATCACAATCCGTCGATTTTTGAGATTGGAGGATCCTGCATTTTCTCAGAGACTTGTATTAGTGGCGAATTGTGACAGATGGCCATCTGTTTCATCCGTCGTGCACTGGATCCTGCATAAAAAAAAGGTCAGTCGGGCAGAGAAAATGTTCAGAGGAACGTTTTTTCTGCACGCCGGAAAATCGGTCAGCGACGCATCCTGCGCTGCCCGTCACTGGCTACAATGAAAGCCTATGGGCTGATTGTGAAAAGCAGGAATCCAGCGACGGGTCCCGTCTTTTCAAACTGAGCATGCGTGGAAAAATTTCCCGTCAGGGAAATTCTCTCTCGCTCGCTCTCTTTCTCTTTTTACTATTGAAGCTGTCTATGCAGTATTAATAGTAACAAGATATAATGTTAAAAGTAATTTAAAAAAATAAAAAATCGCAGAATTCTCACCTACCGATGTCCCGCGCAGAGACCGCGACTTCTCGTGAGATTTCGCAATGCATTACTAGGAACGCTAGCTGCCGGGAGCATCGCTGCGCGGGACGTCGGTAGGTGAGAGTACTGCGATTTTTTTAATTTTTTTTTTAACCTGGTTTGTGTTGTGTATGCGTTTTCGCAGCAGTTTTCCGCTGCGAAAACGCATACACAACAGGTGCACATAGCCTCGACGGGTCCGTCAGAAAGACGGGCCCAGTGCACACGTTTTCCACAATCTGCACAGGATCCGTCATTTCAACGTCTTGACAGATCCTGTGCAGATTTGGAAGACGGAAGTGTGAAAGAAGCTTTACCTGTTAAAATAATATCATTATTTATGTTACGATAACATTAGGATTGGAAGAAAATACCAGCTATTATTAGCAGTATTATTGATGTTGTTTTGATGATGATAATTATTAATATTATCATTAGTAGTATGATTATTATTACTTCTATTATTCCTTCCACCCCAGACACGTCAGATATGCCTACCGGTATGTGACAAGTGACTTGTTTAAACAAAAGTCTGCTTGGAACTAAGAAAAAACACTCTGTCACTTGAGTTTCTATTTTGCTTCTCACCTTCTCCAGAAAGTAAATGCCCTGATTTAGTGATGAAGTTGTAATAGAAGAGATGATGGCTCTGAACTACCACAATTTTCATTCTGTTTAATTATGCTACCTTCAGCTTATACACGTTGGTCTGTTTCTAGTTATCCTGCCAAGTTCCTCATTGATGGAGGGGGTCTTTTTCATGCTACTTGGCCTCCCAGCCTCTGTAACCTCTGATTTCCTCTTTTTTTTCCCTGAGCCATTATTTATTCCCTTTGAGGGATGTGTATGGAGCTACATGCCACATACATTCACAGAATATCATTAGTACCTTTTTAATAGATCATTTTGCTTATCAAAATATTGATGCTGTAGTGGAAGCTGAAGGCAGTTACGGCTGTTGATAGAACAGAATCTGACTATTAATAAAAAGCAGACCGGGCTCTTAAAACAGTGCTTAGACTGTTACATTTCAGACACTTTCTATTGCTTTATATAGTGTAACACCTGCAGTAGGCTTCAATTCTGCTGCCTGAAATAATCCAGACTCACAGGGCGAGAGACGTACAATTTGGGAGAATTGTTTGTACTTACTGTTGTTGTCTCTCTTGGCAGTACCGAGCCTTGTACATATCGACAACATGTAAAAAGTATTAATATCTTCTGCATTTTTTTATCATTCATACAAATGATTCCACATCTTACATATTCAATCTTTTATCAAGCACTTTTTTTTGTAAGTTACTTTTGGCTTGGCTTGTGTTTGACTGTAGGAATGTTGATTTCATAGAAAATTGAATTACAACTAATATGTAGACTTCTTACAACCTCTGGCTCATATGGCATTATGATAATACGTTTAGCATTACATTTTTATTTTAAAGGGCTCTACAATAATGTACTTGATTTCAATATAGAGATGTGAATATACCCATTGGGGTGGATTTATGCATGTAACGTGGCTGATAACTATAATAGTAAATAGTGTTATGAATAAATGCTCCATTTTTCTAATCTTAAATCATATTAATTCATGGAACATAGCTGTTTAGCTTCCAATACCCTTGTCTTACTTATATAAGGTTTAGGACTGATCTAGAGAAGAACGAGGCTATAATGATGAATGGTTTTATAATGGCTTTATGTACCAATAATAGCTTATTTCACATGTAGATTGCACTCTTTAACGGGCGAAGGTTTAATAATGCAATTATGGAAAATGTAAGAGCATTATTAATCATAATGAGCAACATTTTTTCTTATTATACCCACACAAGGCCTTATGCATTGAGGCTAGTTGGGGCATACATCACCGTCGTTCCCGGGTCAAAAACCGGTAAATCCCCGCAACGCACAGTGAGTGCACTGGGGGTTGATTCCTATGTCTCCAGTCACACAGAGTAACTGCAGACTTTTAATTTTAGACAGGGCAACCCCTTTAAGATAGTGTATATGAAAACTCGGCACTCAATGGTATGAAGAAGTAGTGAAAATGTATTCAAGAATCAATCTTAAAAGTCTGGCTAACATTTTTCATCCGGTATTTAATGACAAAAATACAGTATATAAATAATTCTTTAGCATCCTTGCGCAAGAAAAACCTCAATTTCCCAATTATGTTTCCAAAGTGACCATACATGTGATAAATCACATACCTGCCATACGGGCATTTTCTTTTAAATGAAGCATAATAATAAAAAAAAAATCCCAAATCTGTAATAAGGTATTCATGGCTGATAGATGATAAAAATTACTGATTTTCCAAAAATGAAAATAGGAATCCTACACATTCACTGTTTCTATTATTTATTCAACCTTATTTGAACATTTTAGACCTGCTACAAAGTCGTGGTATGAAATATGGTCCAATACTGTGCTAATAAATGAACAGTCCTGCCTAAATAAAGTAATTGAACTGAGCCCCAGTGAGAGTTCGTCATATTAAGGCAGCAGGATTTGTCCAACTGCCACGGCTTTACAGGAGAATGAAGATAAATAGGCCACCGTGAAAATTATGTATTTAAATCTATTTTGAGTCATTTTTGAAATTAGTTAAATAATTAAGTTCCAAAGGGGAAAAAGAACCCAGGGAGATAAGTAATGTGTGTGACCGGTTTTATTTTGCCGTGCCGCTGGCTGTTTTCTTTGTTTTGCATATTGTGACAACTTAACATTCTACCGTGAGACGTGTATGAAACCCTTTAATTGCTGCGAGCCTACTGGGCGGGTTAGTAGTGGCCTTGCTTGTCTGAGGTCAAAGTGGTGATCTGTAAGTCTTTAATTTATGTGTAAAAATATTCTGCGAGTTAACAGAATTGTCAAGGGGGGGTTTGTTTCACTGTGCCCATATTTCTTAATGTATCATGATACATAAGCATGTGCTTCTAAATCCTTCCAGATAGAATAGAGCATGAGCTTTAATTTGTCAGTATAAACAGATGAAGAACCGAAATATATATACTAAATCGAATGATCAATTTACTACATTTACATCCTATCATTTATTCTCTTTATTTTCGAAACCACTAATATTTTTGTGATTTAGTGCAAAATTAAATAAAACATTTATGGATTTTTTTTTCACGCTGTGGGAAGAAATGTATAATTCCACTATGCCAGTGATGTACTTTTTTTTTTGAATAATGTGACTTTCTCCTTGTCTGCCCATTACTGGAGTAGATTCAGGTTGAATATTATATGTATTAAACCTACAATATGGCCTCATTATAGCATTTTTATCATTTCTGCAACATACGATCTCCCCACAGTTCTACCAAAGAGAACTTAGAGCTTTATAAAACCCAATGGCGATCTACACTCACGGTGTCATCTGAAACTGGCCTTATGTTTTTGACAAATCCTCCCATTATATAAGATTGGTCTACGTCTTCATCTATATTCTGCAGTTAAATCTTGAACAATAGCTCCAAATAGTCTTATTGAATATTACAAGTTGCACACTAATTATCTTCTTATGATTAAGATTCTACACAAGAAACTCATCTTTGCATGAAGCCAGCGAGTGTTTAGCGGTATTAGCAGTAATCTTTCATTGTTGGTTGAAAACGATTCTTCTTAATCCAGCTTTTGTTTTTAAAGCACAATCCACCCAGCAAGTGAATGTGATTTTCATAAATGAGCGTTTCCTTTCCCAGGCTAAATACACAAGTGCTTTTGTTGGATAATTTGTGGTTAGAGGAGGCAACAGAATCTTGGCCATCCCAATTGTCTATAGAGTTAGACTGGTATGAATATAATTGGCTCATCCTCATGGTTAATTAAACTTTTATCTGGGTAAGACACTAGACGCAAGAGCAATGTTCACGCCAGATAATGAAAAAGACCCAGACGAGTAGGAATCATGCATATAAAGATGATAAACATATACTAGAATTGGGAAAACCACTGATGTAGCAATAGTAAAAGACCAATATTCATTTTTTTTGGCCCATCTTTCTTCTGCAAAGAACATGCTCATATGGACAATTTCATGTCAATGTGTGATGATATTATAATATACTCAAGAAGTGATTGGTGCCAGTTTCGCACGGGTTTCTTCTACTGAGCCTAAGGATAGTCTAGTGTGGCTGCCCAACTTTGTGTAAATGGAATACGTTTTACTCTCTGTTCTGGTTTGTACGATATGCTGAGGCCACAGAATTTTTGCTTCTGTTGTATTTGCTATAAATGTTTTTAATGATTTGTCCTATATTTTTAAAAAAGATCTGCCTACTTCTAAACTCAGCATTATTCTAGTTCTTGGGTTCTCTCAAGCAGCAGCCAAGCCCCATTCATGTGCTACTTTTTACAAAAGGTTTTATATTGCCTTGAAACTAACCAATCTTATTGATCATTTTACATTTTTGCAAGATCTATTAAAAAATGTATTCCATAGAAAGCTTTCTAAAGCTTTATTCGCACATCAGAATTTTTGATCAGTATTATATCAGTATTTGTATGCCAAAACCAGGAGTGTTTCCAAAACACAGAACAGAAGCCAATCTTTCAATTTATAGTTTTTCTCGGCAAGATCCACTCCTGGCTTTGGCATACAAACACCGATGTAAAATACTGACCAAATACTGACATGTGAATAAGTGCTTGATTATAGTATGCTTTGTCTTTACTGTTTATGTTTTTTGTTGTTATTTAGAGTTTAGAGTTGGAGTTTAAATATTTCCTAGGGAAAAGGTTGTGCCATATGCAATCAACTGATAAAGCCATCACCATTAATGAACATTTGTGGTAAATCTCCCAAAGTTTTCCAAAAATTAAAGCATGTATCTCAATGAATGATCAAAGTGAAAAAGTAATTGTGCAATCATGATTACCTGAGGTTTGGCAATTACTCAAATGCAATTACCTCTATGACTGCTGTGAACAGCAGCTACGCTTGATGTGCTTAGAGTTCCAGGAAAGGAAGAAACAAAAAATGGTATTTTTGTAGGAGAAAACCATCAATGATTGATAGAACTTAGAATTTGCACACAAGAAGGTGAGCCACAGTAATTCATCCTGAACAGAAAATGAAAGGATATGACATGTTTAGCAAACGCCAAAGCTTGTCACTTCCATTAATATTTTCAGCTCCCTTATCAATGTATTCCTTCAATGAATTACTCATTTTGGAGCCATCAACAAATCCTCAAACCAGGGAAATTCTACATACAGCTGTAGTGACAGTAAATGTATTCATTTACTTATTTATCTTTTACTTATTTATTTAAGCGTTTATTTTTTTAATTAAACATTTTTCCAAATGTTTTCTTCACATTGCAAATATTAAAACTATTGATATTAAATGTATGTAATGCAAACTGTATTAAATACAGATCTATAATCTGTTAGGTCGAGTTCCCACCTCTGCACAGGGGGAATCTCGGGCCATCTCCGCTGCAGTCTCCCATTCTACTCCTGCCGCAGTGGAGCCTGCTCAATGGAGACGTCAGTCCCAGCATCTCGCTCAGTCTGACTCTGTACAAAGACTTACTGCTGCTTTTCCTGCTTCTGCCATTGAAGCCAGTGCTGGGCAGCAGTGAGCAGACGCTTCTAGGACTAAGTCCTGCTTTTCTCGTTCTGAGCATGCCCAGAGTAAGATCTCTCAGTGGAGATCGAGAGTCACATGTTCAGATACTGCAGCTAAATCCATTGGTCCTCCAGAAAAGTCCTGTAGGTGCTCAGGCTCTGTAGCAGCCTCTCATTGGTCCTTCTAAGAAGGTCCTGTACTTGCTGCAACTATTTAAGGCTCGCATGGCCGCACGGCCATGCGCTAGTATCTTTCTAAGTTATGTGCTTTGCGCCAGTGTCGTCATGTAAGATTGTGTTCAGGGACCTGGCTGAAATAAGCCCCTAGAATGCTGGCACCTCCGGCGAGGAGTTTTGTGTGCCCATTCTCACACATACTCACTTTATGCCCATTCCATTGAAGCCCTTGTCCCCTGTAAAAAAGCAGAAAATAATAAACAACAATAATACTCAATTAAAAAGGCGTCGGGACCCCTATGCTCTTGATAACCAGCCATGATAAAGCTGACAGATGAGTGTTGCAGCCAGTAGCTGTCAGTTCTGCCATGCTAGTTATCAAAAATAGATGAGACCCTATACCGTTTTTTTATTTATTTATTTATAGTGCAGGCGCCAGCTGATGAATACTCCCATCAGGTGGTGCCTGCACTCACTGTTATTATCGACAGCAGGCGTAGGCTAATGGGAGTAGTACAACTGATGCCTGTGACCGGAGGTAAACTTTTTACTGCTGGTCACAGCTTCTAGCTCACGATGTCATCTGACAGTCTGGGAGCCATAGCGCTCTGAGCTGTGGTATTAATCTTATCACAGATCACAGCTGTCGGTGTTCCTCATGCTATCATGCCGATGACAGCGTGGTTAAACCACTAGAAAAATAGTGCCATAGTCCAATGATTAAGAAATCCATAGAAAAAGTTTATTAGAAAAATATACGACAAAGAACATGGTCAGTAAAGTAGGGGATGTGAAACAACAAACCACATGGAAACTAGGAGAAAGGCAATGATCCCCAAATGAGAGCCAATAAATAGTTACCATAAAAGGCACATCATATACAATGCATAGTGAGTTCACATAAAAAATCATATAGCAATGTCTTGTAATGGTAACGGGAACATACTGTATTAAATCAGATATATATAGAATAGCAGTATTATACAGAGGTTCACATGATAAAACGATGTCATGTAGAGGAATCCCAGACATGCATAGATGCAGAGAATAGATGTATGAACCTACCACTAATGAATGGGGGATCACGCCAGCTCCTGCCCACCCCGACGCACATTTTGGTACAGTCCTTCTTCAGGGGGCATGCCATGTACTCAAACAGGTGGAATTTATAGCTGCCAAGCAGCTGGATCCAACCAATACGCGCCAACACCACCTCTAACAGACCATACGCTTACAGCAATGGCCATGTGAGGGGAGTTCCTCGGCGGCACCGCTGCTGGCACTCCTCCTCGTCAGCCTCTCCACAGCATCACTATTAACACAGCATGACACGATGACAGCGTGGGAAACACCCGATGTTTGGGGTGCCGAACCCAAACAGTAATACGGACTTCCTAGAAAAGTCCATTGTCCGGGTTATGCCCAAACAGTAGATGTTTGGTACAGACACTGAACTTTACTGTTCGGGTTTGCCCATCTCTAGTGGTGTTATGGCATGTGTAGAGAAAGAGGAATATTCAGCTCACCTGCGCCTGGTTGATCGCACGGCTGCTTGTTAGGCAGTGGATAAACACGAGGACGCAACCAAAGTCGGCATACAAAATTAGTTAATTAAATCCTAGTTAAAACATGTATCTAGTGAGAAAATCAACACAAAAGAGATTTAAATATCGCTAATGTGTTTCAGGCACAACTGGCCCTTAATCACAGCATGATTTGTGCACATGATAAGTATTTGCTACAGATATTTCTGCTGCAAATAGTGAAGTGTTTGCAAGAAAAATGCCACATAAAATGTGTTTTTTCTGCCTTTTTGATGCGGTTTTTCCCCCCATTCATTAGAATAGGTGAAAAATGCTGCAAAAGCAGTGAAAGAATTGACATGCTGCATATTTGAAACTGCTTCAATTCTACAAAGAAAAAATAAGCCACAAGTGCATGAGATTTCAGGAATCTCATTCTCTTTGCTGATACTAGGAAATTATTCCATTTTTGTGACAAAAGTGCATGAAAAAAGCAACAAAAACACAGCACATATATACCATTATTTACCTTTTATTTATTTGCAACTTTTGTAACTCGGGTCTCTAGTTGATCCAAGGCACATCAGTCTGGCATTACCTATTGTCAGTTGATTAAAAATTTCCCATGAACAGTATCTCTATGTCTGGCCATAGATATGTAGCAATCATTGTTCAAAAGATTTGTCAATTATGATTCTTTACAAACTTGCATTATTTAATGGCCAGGAGCAGACTGAAAAAATTGCACCCTACGCACAGCCAGTTTTAGACAAATTGGGCAAAAGTTTAAAATGGGGCCACAAATGCTAACATATTGCACCATCACACAGAAACCTTTAGATTTTATTTACATGCACTAATTTCAGGCCACTAAACAAGTGTGATCGACAATATTGAAGTCGTTCAACGCTTGTTTCCTGGTCTCTTTACATCAGCTGAGGAACAATGATGAGGACAGAACGAACACGAGTAGATCAATCTGTCCCCATACAGTATCATGTTATCAGCAGCCTATCTGCAATTTTCACTGGGAGATGTGCTGCAGAGAACAATGATTTTTGCTTCGATATAAACAATCCAATCACTCAATGAATAGGCAGCATTTTGCTTGTTTAGTATAATACACCCTATAGTTCTCCACATAGTATAATGCACCCTATAGTCATCCATTTAGTATAATGTGCACCAAAGTCCTCCATATTATATAATGCATACCCCATAGTCCTCTATATAGTATAATGCACTCCCCATAGTCCTCCATTGAGCATAATGTGCCCCATAGTCCTCCAGATAGTATGATACACTCCCCATAGTCCTTGATATAGTATAATATACTCCCCATAGTCTTCCATATAGTATAATACATGCCCCATAGTCTTCCATATAGTATAATACATGCCACATAGTCCTCCATATAGTAAATTACATTCCCCCTAGTCCTCCATAAAGTATAATACACTCCACATAGTCCTCCATATAGTATAATACATTCCCTATAGTCCTCCATATAGTATAATATACTCCCCATAGTCATCCATGTAGAACAATGCACTCCCCATAGTCCTCCATATAGTATAATATACTCCCATAATCCTCCATGTAGTACAATGCACTCCACATAGTATAATGCACCCATAGTTCTTCATATAGTATAATGCATTCCCCATAGTCCTCGATACAGTATAATGCACGTTCCATATAGTCCTTATAGTATAATGCACTGCCCATAATCCGATAGAGTAGCTGACCTTCCTGCATGTTCAAATTATTTACTGCTATTAATGCAACACTACCAAAAATGATTAACATCCATGGATGTGAAAATGAGCTATTTTTATTTCAAACCCCAGTTCACCTAATTACATGAGTTTATAAACAGCCCAACACATAGCTTCCATAAAATATCAAGAAAATATATTGATCCTATGACTCTACTCTAATGGCTTTCTTCCCCTGTTATGTTTTTGTCTAATTTTTTGTACATCAGATTTTTGACTTTTATCTGTTTTGTGCACACTAATATTACATTATTATTCCTATAATTCATTCTGCCCTGTGAAATAGCTCTGAAATGTATCATCCAGTCATGACATCACTAACGTAAATATGGATGTTCATATTATAACATAATAAATCAATAAAAGTCTTGCTGCGATGACGCATTCTGTCAATGCAGAATGATCACAAAAAGTAGAATAAATATACAGTACTTACATATGTGGTACAATGTATGCTTATTTCACTGTTCGTTCTAGAGCTGGCCTGGCTTCTGCTTCTGGCTGCTAGTAACATATATTAATCTTATAATCAGAACTATTCTGTGACCATGGCCATACTTTACATATTGATAATCTTTGGTCTTAATGTCTAAATATATAAAAAAGTGAACAATAATAATCTTGGTTTTTTAATCTATTCAACTTGTCGATCAAAAGGTTTTAGATAAAAAAGATATTTCCTTTAGTAGAAACAATATATTAGTCTGCATGTAATTACACCAATCCTTTTCTGACTTTTACAGAAGGTAGATCTGGTAAGAGGAAACTCGTAGAGTCCAGGAGAGGAATTGCCGCTGTCTGTAGTTGTCACTGAAGACAGATTATTCACATGAATTAAGAATATTCAGAATGAAAGGAGGAGAAAGAAGCAGATTTCTCTGATAAAATATATTTCAGATTTTCATATTTTAACATGTACTATTGAGTTATATCATTGAAATGATGGTTACTAGAGTTGAGCGAATTTGTTCAGATTTGGGTCTGAATATGATCGGCAGCGAATATCGGTTTTGCTAAATTCGTCGAACACAGCCGAATGTCATTAGAGTCAATGGGAGTAGAAATGACCTAGTATGTTTGGAACCGATCATTAAACATAAGGTACCGTCACATTAAGCGACGCTGCAGCGATCCAGACAACAATCCCAATCGCTGCAGCATCGCTGTTTGGTCGCTGGAGAGCTGTCACACAGACAGCTCTCCAGCAATCAACGATGCCGGTAACCAGGGTAAACATTGGGTTACTAAGCGCAGGGCCGCGCTTAGTAACCCGATGTTTACCCTGGTTACCCGCGTAAACGTAAAAAAAAAAAAAACACTACATACTTACCTTCCGCTGTCTGTCCCCCGGCTCTGTGCTTCTCTGCACTGACTGTGAGCGTCAGCCGGAAAGCACAGCGGTGACGTCACCGCTGTGCTCTGCTTTCCGTCTGGCCGGCGCTCACAGTGCAGAGAAGCAGAGCGCCGGAGGACAGACAGCGGAAGGTAAGTATGTAGTGTTTTTTTTTTTTTTACGTTTACGCTGGTAACCAGGGTAAACATCGGGTTACTAAGCGCGGCCCTGCGCTTAGTAACCCGATGTTTACTCTGGTTACCAGTGAAGACATCGCTGAATCGGCGTCACACACGCCGATTCAGCGATGTCTGCGGGAGGTCCAGCGACGAAACAAAGTTCTGGACTTTCTGCGCCGACCAGCGATGGCACAGCAGGATCCTGATCGCTGCTGCCTGTCAAACTGAACGATATCGCTAGCCAGGACGCTGCAACGTCACGGATCGCTAGCGATATCGTTCAGTGTGACGGTACCTATACATTCTGCACGAATAGGGTGCCAATATTGCACAAATATGGCAACTTCAGATTCGGCGACCAAATCCAAACAAATTCGCTCAACTCTAATGGTTACCCTTTAAAGAGAGTTCTTAAATACTATATTCTCAGATGCTAGTAGGCTACAGATCAAACACTTCCTTCAAATGAAAGTCAGATATCCGAAGTAGGGCAACTTGATAAAGTAAAACTGTGAACTCCATCGATCAGGCAGATTGAAGAACTGCTGTAAACATTGGCTCTGACTATAGTGGAGCCAGCCATATATTAATGGCCACTAGATAATAAACCTTGTTTCACCCACTGGCAGGGACCTGACATAGACTTCCTTGGCTATAGTAATGATTGCACGGGTGTTTGAGTCCAGATAGGGCAAGCTTTAATATAAAAAGAGAGAATCACTGCAGGGTAAGTTTACATATGGCAGATTCGCCAATAATGCAAAAAAATAAAAAATTGAGAAATCTCTGCAATTTATATCGCACGTATGAATATACTTTTTTTGTATTTGTAGTCGGTACAAAAACTACGTTATCATTGCTGTCATTATTATTGTTATTAATAATAATCATCATGGAAAATGTCACACAAAAGTATTTAACCATGTGAGTTACGACCGTGAGTTGTTGATCCATGTCCCAGATATGGCGAATGATTGATGAACTTAGAGCCTAACTAAGTTTTACCGTTCTATCTTATTATAGACGATTTTTATGATTTCCTCATTTATAATGTTCTTTTGCATTTTTAAATTCTGAAGGCAAAAAAAAAAAATCTAATTGTTTCTGGAAAGACACAATTTGATTCTCAATGTTATGTTTATTACATTTAGCCTATCCCCAACACAATTTTCAAAGAAATAATGAGATTTAAAAATCTTTACAGTTTCAGCAGTTCCCTGCATCTAGTAGTCACAGATAAATGACCATTGGAAAACTTCACAGAATTAGGGTGAGAACATTATCTGGAAACAAGCTGTAATTTGATTGGTTAAAAAATTAATTTGTTACACCTCTGCCCTTGTGCTGCTGGGTAATGAAAATTTATATCTAGGGTGCAAACATCTGGGGACGGACTGACAGCTTTGGGGCAGAATGAAATATTAGACTATACTGACCCCTGTCAGCATTTCCTCATGGACTCGATACCCGAGACCCAACAGGAGCCGCACACTTCTTCCAGAACAGGCTTTGTTTTATTTTGGGAGGTTAATGACACAGTAAATCTAATGGGCCATTTTAAAGGCATCGGGTGTATTATAACATGGCATGGGACTGCTTATGCTAGACCATGGAGTGTATCCATTCTGTCTGCTCGTATGACGTGCTGTAACAAGGCACTTATTTCCACTTAATTACACAAGCATATATTTATTTTAAAAAATAATTACAATTGCTTCTAATTAACTGGCGCTGTACTTTGTTGATTGTATTATTTAATTGTCATCAATCATCAAGCTCATTAGCAGTAGCGCAGTCTCTTGTCTATGGCAGCCAGTGTAGCTGCTATGGCAGCAGGTTCTGGTCACGGATATGAAGAATGGCATCAGAACGCATTTACCACATGGCTCTATATTACTACCCGCAATTAACCAATTTATTTTTATGCTTCAGATACATAAAACCTGTATTTAGTAGGTTGGTCACAATCAACATTGACATATAAATGGAGCTTTGGGGTTCCTTCACATGTACTTTTTTAAACCTGTAAAAACACCGTGAATGTCGAACTTTTTTCATTGAGTTTTTTGCTTTCAAGCATCGTTGGTGGTATTTTTATCATTCGTTATATTTGTCACATGCATTTTTTTCTAACACTAAAGGTGTATTCCCATTTCCCAGATCCTATTCCGTTATGTAGTAGGTGTAATAATAATAATATATAATAATAATAATAATATTAGCAAATACCTCCAATTAGAAAAGTAGTATAGTTCTTCTGATTCACTATGTCACTTACCTCATGTGCAGGCATGACAGGTCCTTAGGTATCCAACTATCAACGTGCTAACTTACTAACTAGCCAATTAAGTAACTGCCAACTAACTAACTGCCGCTATATAGGTGGTCATAACATGGATACCTAAGCTACTGCAATGCCCTGCACATGGGGTAAGTGATGTAGCTTATCAGAAGAACTAGACTAGATTTCTAATTGGAGGTATTTGCTAAAATTATTATTACACCGACTACATATTGGGATATTGGGCAGCACGGTGGTGCAGTGGTTAGCACAGCAGCCTTGCAGCGCTGGGGTCCTGGGTTCTAATCCCACCCAGGACAACATCTGCAAAGAGTTTGTATGTTCTCTCCGTGTTTGCGTGGGTTTCCTCTAGGCACTCCGGTTTCCTCCCACATTCCAAAGACATACTGATAGGGATTCTAGATTGTGAGCCCCATCGGGGACAGTGATGATAATGTGTTCAAACTGTAAAGCGCTGTGGAATATGTTAGCGCTATATAAAAATAAAGATTATTATTATTATAGGATCTTGGAGATGGGAATACCCCTTTAATTCTTACGGATAAATCTATACTAAAAAAATGCTAGAAAAATGGCAAGCGGAGACAATGTTTTGTTTTTAAAAAACACAATCACTCAAAAAATGGGAAAAAATGGCAGCAAATTGCTGCAAAACATTGATTGCAATGTGCTTCATATCTCTCTATAGTATCTCATCTACCACCTGTTCGCAGCATTTTTGGACAGGAAAGACACAATTCCGTGTATGGGGCTGAAGAATCGGCTATCCACTGTATTCATCTGACTGTTCCATTTTTTTTTTGTCCTGAAGAAGAAGTATGGTATTTCAAAAGGCGTAGACGATATAAAAAAAACACACATTATCCTGGTGTGTACATGGATACAAGGCAGATTTTTCCACTTTTTCCTTTCTACACAATTCTGCATTGTAGACTGACACTTCATCCACACTTCTCTCCTCTGGAGATGTGCAGCGAGGAGGGACAGGGGGGCTGCCAACTCCTAGTCTAATGTTCATAAGTGATCAGATATGTATCCTCTCTCCTGGTGATAAATGTCTGTTTCGGCAGAACAGAGGAAATCGTCTTAATATTTAAACATCCATACATTTATTTTTTCTAAACTTAACAATGATTTTTTGAGAAGGGTCCCTATTCCATCCTATAATTCCAGACTGCTACCAGGATGGTTTATTATTCCTAGATCCCATCTTGTATCTTGAGGGTATGTGCACACGATGCGGATTGTGCTGCGGGTCCGCAGCAGTTTCCCATGCGTTTACAGTTCAATGTAAACCTATGGGAAACCAAAAACGCTGTGCACATGCTGCGGAAAAAGCCGCGCTGAAACGCAGTGGTTTACATTCTGCAGCATGTCACTTCTTTCTGCGGATTCCCCAGCGGTTTTACAACTATGGAAAACCGCAGTTGTAAAACCGCAGTGAAAACCGCAGAAAAACCGCGGAAAATCCACGATAAATCCGCAGCAGTTTTCAACTGCGGATTTATCAAATCTGCTGCAGAAAAATCCGCAGGGTACCATTATACGTGTGCACGTAGCCTAATGGTTACATTAAAGCATCAAATAGTCATTATAGTAGAAGAGGATAATAAAAATGACAGAATAATGATGTG
This sequence comes from Ranitomeya imitator, assembly GCF_032444005.1. Taxonomy (NCBI): domain Eukaryota; kingdom Metazoa; phylum Chordata; class Amphibia; order Anura; family Dendrobatidae; genus Ranitomeya; species Ranitomeya imitator. Next base: position 478,061,979 of record NC_091286.1, read on the forward strand.
CTTCTACTTTAGGATCAGTGTCATCTCCACGCTCTAGTTTGGATATATAATAAACACATAATCTTGGTGTAAACTTACACCTTTTTTTATAGCCTATGGAGTTATAATCATAGGATTTTCACTTTATTGTGAGGTTTCAAAACAATGAATAATATTCCTGAAACTTTTAGAATGTTGAGGAAAAACATGTTCTCAGTCATTGATCCAGTTGGGCTGGAAAGTAGCTTTGATATATAATTTCCCAATTATAGAGCACAGCAGAGGCAACTTTTGTTATCTGGGGGCTGAGTCACAGCAGAACAATGTGTCTTGTCACGAGCAGATGGCATTAATACCATTGTTTGATCCAGGAAATGGGTAAATTGTTTTAGGCTGCAAAATTCCATGCGTCTGATGGCAGTAGTTCCTTTACAGCTGGGAATATTTCTATAAGTAAACCAAAAAGTAACAAAAACATCTTAAAATTTAACTATTAATTACTAATATTATTAAGAGAAATCAATTTACAATTCATGATGACCCATTTTCCTTCTTCCTATTATGGCACACGCCTATCTTTGGTCCCCTGATGAGACCCGATAACAGGAGGGGGTGAAATGCATAGGGACAAGGGACATCAATACTGGAAACTGCTACAACCAGCTAAGGGTACCGTCACACAGTGGCATTTTGATCGCTACGACGGCACGATTCGTGATGTTCCAGCGATATCGTTACGATCTCGCAGTGTCTGACACGCTACTGCGATCAGGGACCCCGCTGAGAATCGTACGTCGTAGCAGATCGTTTGAAACTTTCTCTCGTCGTCTAGTGTCCCGCTGTGGCGGCATGATCGCATGGTGTAACATATATCGTATACGATGTGCGCATAGTAACCAACGGCTTCTACATCACACATACGTCATGAAATTATCGCTCCAGCGTCGTACATTGCAAAGTGTGACAGCAGTCTACGACGCCGGAGCGATATTGTTACGATGCTGGAGCGTCACGGATCGTGCTGTCGTAGCGATCAAAATGCCACTGTGTGACGGTACCCTAAGTGATCCATTGTGATCTTTTCAAATTGAAATGTCTTTCTAATTGTCTATAATCAGTGATAAGTCACTGATGCAGGGATTTTAATTGACTGCCGACGTTGAGCAGGGACGTCATATCGAATCTTAGGGTGCCAACCTCCGCTGATAGGTAGGCTATCAGTTTAAAAAGGACCCATTAGGGCCAGTATAGGATTGCTGCACCACACTTTAATTCCCTGTCTCCTAAATATTCCCCTATCTCGAGGGTCTGGGAGGTGCTACTTTATCTTTATCTTTTAAATAAATTGTGAATTGATTTCTCTTAATAGTATTAGTAATTAAAAGTAACATTTTAAAGGGCTTTGGTTTACTTTCAAAATTATACCCCGTATATATTGTTTTTGGTTTTCTACCTGAATCTTTTTATGCCAATAGAACAATCAAGGAAGGATCATGAGACAAAGTGCATACTATTTATTTGTTAGTGGGAGAACATACCAGCATTTATTTATTATGCTTGACTATATTTTGGGCCCACTAAGGGCAACATCTGTAAATATGTTCTTCTCATGTTTTTGTGGGTTTCCTCCCACATTTTAAAGACGTACTGATAGGGAATTTAGATGGTGAGCTCCAATGGCGCCATATAAGCATAGTATAATAAAAATGTCTGTATGTCTTTATAGTGTGAGCAGATACTGGAATACCCAGATGAAAGCCATGTAGAGATCATACAAACTGTTGGCAGATGTTGTCCTTGGTGGGATTTGAACCCAGGACCCCAGCGCTGCAAGGCTGCAGTACTAACCACTGAGCCAACGTGCTGTCTGCGTTAGATGTAAATCTACTACATTTATCATCTTGGAAATACTTTAGATGTATTGAAGGATTTCTTTATCAACAATTCAGTAACATTGATAAATCAGTTGTATTAACCTCTTCACGAGTGGATGCTTTTCAGTTAAAAAAACACGACAATTGAAATTAAGGCCCATGCCTACCTCAGAAAAAGCCACCAAACATCACAATACAGTTAGGGCACCCAGTGTGATCTAATAGAGAGTGTGACAGCCACAGGAAAAGGGAGCAAGGCCCAAAACTAGAACCAAGACGGATGAGTACCAGCAAGTAGACATTTTAATTCTATAGTGATTATACCCTTGCACAAAGCTAGCAGGACTTGATAATCCAAGGTATTAAGAAATGTATTTACAATGACATTTATTTTAGTTATTTTCCTTTCTATTCCCATATAACCCCATTAACCCTATTTATCTCCTATCAGCATAAAATTAATGGTCACCTAAAAGACATACAAATTATGCAATACATAAAAAAGGAGATAAAAATATAGCCAGCAAGAATAGCAGAGAAGGAGACACAATGTAACCGTAAAAGCGATGAATAATACTTTTATGTTATTTATGAGCAGCAAGGAACAATTGCAAAGACATGATAGAAAAATATTTAGAATTGAGAGTCCTCAGTGGTTGATACCTTTTAATGGCTAACTGAAAAGATGGTTTTCAGTTAGCCATTAAAAAGGTATCAACCACTGAGGACTCTCAATTCTAAATATTTTTCTATCTACTGGCTAACACGGTACCAAGATATATATCTTTCCTGTATCAAAGACATGATAGTAATATATCGACCCGAATAGAGGTGATTATAGGTTACTCGGAAAGCATCTCTTATGTAACCAACCAAGGCCCAAATCAGGCAGCCATGGGTGGCAAGAGTATTCAGAAAGTATTACATCTTGCTTCACATTCTTTTGAGGAAGTGAGTCTCATCTTCCACCAGACTTTTCTCCAGTCAGGTACCTAATTATCTTCCATGCAACTGCGGTCTGTTTTCCATCAACCAATTACTACTTACTAACTCAATCCAGTGAATCTTGTTGCAAACTCATCTCTACTAATAATCTCTGTGGTTTCAAGCAACAATTTACAAAAATCATCATCTGTGCAGATAAGGTCTATTGTGTCAAGATACAAGTTACAAACTCGTTTCTGCTATCAAGATACCTGTTTAATTATTAATTTCTGCTCTCCTGTATCACACATTACAACTCTGCTGCTTCTCTGATTAACCACATCTTTGCTGCAAGTTATCAGATTGCAAACGCTACTCAGCTATTCTTGCGTGCAATCACACTCCAGCTGCATCTAGTCCTTGTAGCCTAGCTGGTCTATCTGCCACTCTGCATACCCTACTATTTGGGTCCTTGATAATCTCATGGCAAGTCCAGCTGTTCTCCATCATCATTTCAGGACCATGCTGCTCACTCTTAGAAATCCTGTCTCACTAGATGAGCTCAAAACAGTTTCACTGACAGAAACCTGTCCTGCAGTGCTAAGAGGATGATTGCTCTTGAGCATGTACAGTATAAAGCTTTGTGGCTGTGACCTGGATGTAACCTACACCTCATAATCTCAAGCTATTGCAAGGTCACAGCAGCCACTCAGTGTTCAAAGAGACGTCAGGGTGAACAGTGGTGTGAACAGTCTCTTCTTATCTCAAACACCCAGGTGTCAACAGTAATAGATCAAAAAGACAGAGTGGACGCCAATGTGAGCAGCCTTCAGATAGAGGGAGGACATGATGTTAGAGACAGCAGACAGACCATCCTGGGTATTTTGAATTAGGGTAGGGGTGATGTCAGGGGAAGAAGTGTATAATTGGGTGTCGTCAGCATAGAAATGATAATGGAACCCAAATCTGCTGATTGTTTTTCCAATAGGGGCTGTGTATAGAGAGAAGAGAAAGGGGCCTACAGCTCTGGCAAAAATTAAGAGACCACTGCAAAAATTAGATTTTTCTCTTTAAATGTATATTTTTGAGTAAAATGTAAATTGTTCATTTATTCTTTAAACTTCTGACATGTCTCTGATTTTCCAAGCAATAAATTTTGCATTTTTTTTCTGAAGAGGAGAAATGGTCAAAATGAAAAAAAAAAAAAGCAGTGCTTTCAGACCTCAAATAATGCAAAGAAAACATGTTCATAATCATTTAGAAACAACAATACTAATGTTTTATTTCAGGAAGAGTTTAGAAATCAATATTTTGTGGAATAACCATGATTTTTAATCACAGCTTTCATGCGTCTCGGCATGCTTTCCACCAGTCTTTTACACTGCTTCTGGCGCAAAAAAATTAAGCAGTTCTTCTCTGATTGATGGCTTGTGACTAGGGTTGAGCGAAACGGGTCGAAATTGTTCAAAAGTCGCCGACTTTTGGCAAGGTCGGGTTTCATGAAACCCGACCCGACCCCAGTGGGGGGTCGGCCATGAAGTCGGCGATCTTTTGAATCTGGAATCGGAATTCCGATCCCGATTCCCGATATGTTTAAGATATCGGGAATTGGTATCGGAATTCAGATTAAAGTGTAAAATATAGAATTAAAATAAAAAATATTGCAATACTTACCCTCTGACGCGCCCTGGTACTAACCGGCAGCCTTCCTCCTTCGAATCCGCGCTTCTAGGACCTTGCCGTGACGTCGTGGTGACGTGGCGGCTTGTGATTGGCCGCGCGGCCGCCCATGTGACCGCTCGCGCGGCCAATCACAAGCCGCGACGTCACCCGCGACGCCACCGAAGGTCCTGGAAGGGCTGATTCTTAGGAAGGAAGGCTGTCGGAAGGAAGCAGGGCGCTTCCGAGGGTGAGTATATACCTAATAGGAATATACTCACCCTCGGAAGCGCCCTGCTTCCTTCCGACAGCCTTCCTTCCTAAGAATCAGCCCTTCCAGGACCTTCGGTGACGTCGCGGGTGACGTCGCGGCTTGTGATTGGCCGCGCGAGCGGTCACATGGGCGGCCGCGCGGCCAATCACAAGCCGCGACGTCACCGCGACGTCACGGCAAGGTCCTAGAAGCGCGGATTCGAAGGAGGAAGGCTGCCGGTTAGTACCAGGGCGCGTCAGAGGGTAAGTATTGCAATATTTTTTATTTTAATTCTATATTTTACACTTAAATATGGATCCCAGGGCCTGAAGGAGAGTTTCCGCTCCTTCAGACTCTGGGAACCATGGAAACCCAATGCACTGCATTGGGTTTCGAGTTTCGGCCGACCCCGACCCCGACTTTTTTATAGGATCGGCCGATTTCACTCGACCCGACTTTTCCAAAAGTCGGGTTTCGTGAAACCCGACCCGATCCTATAAAAGTGAAGGTCGCTCAACCCTACTTGTGACGATCCATCGTCTTCTTGATTACATTCTAGAGGTTTTCAATGGGGTTTAGGTCTGGAGATTGGGCTACTCATGACAGGGTTTTGTTGCAGTGGTCTATTAATTTTTGTCAGAGCTGTATATATACACTCCATGTTAGTAAATATGTCCCTCATCCTAGTATATACGTCCCTCATGCTGGCCCCATCCTGTTCATCACTCCATCATTTTTGTATATGTCCCTTATCCTGGGCCCATACTGATAAATATATATATATATATATATATATATATATACATATATATACACATACAGCATATATATATATATATATATATATATATATATATATATATACATATTACACTGCTCAAAAAAATGAAGGGAATACTAAAATATTCCAGTTGTAAATATGTATTCATTACATAGTGGAATGTGCTGAGAACAATAAAATGTAAAAATTATCTATATAAATCACAACTAATATCCCACTGAGGTCTGGAGTTGGAATGATGCTCAAAATCAAAGTGGAAAATGAAGTTACAGGCTGATCCAACTTCAGTGGAGATGCCTCAAGGCAACGAAATGATGCTTAGTAGTGTGTGTGGCCTTCACGCACCTGTATGACCTCCCTACAATGCCTGGGCATGCTCCTGATGAGGCGGCGGATGGTCTCCTGAGGGATCTCCTCTCAGACCTGGATTAACGCATCCGCCAACTCCTGGACAGTCTGTGGTGCAACGTGACATTGGTGGATGGTGAGAGACATGATGTCTCAGATGTGTTCAGTCGGATTCAGATATGGAGAATGGGTGAGACAGTCCATAGCTTCAAAGCTTCATCTTGCAGGAACTGCTGACACACTCCAGCCACATGACGTCTGGCATTTTTCTGCATTAGGAGGTACCCAGGGCCAACTGCACCAGCATATGGTCTCACAAGGGGTCTGAGGATCTCATCTCGGTACCTAAAGGCAGTCAGGCTACCTCTGGTGAGCACATGGAGAGCTGTACGGCCCTCCAAAGAAATGCCACCCCACACCATTACTGACCCACTGCCAAATCGGTCATGCTGAAGGATGTTGCAGGCAGCAGATCACTCTCCTCAGCATCTCCAGACTCTGTCACGTCAGTCACATGTGCTCAGTGTGAACCTGCTTTCATCTGTGAACAGCACAGGGCGCCAGTGGCGAATTAGCCAATCCTGGTGTTCTGTGGCAAATGCCAAGAAGCGCCTGCACGGTGGTGGGCTGTGAGCACAACTGTATCTGTGGACATTGGGCACTCAGACCATCCTCATGGAGTCGGTTTCTAACTGTGCAGACACATGCACATTTGTGGCCTGCTGGAGGTCATTTTGCAGGGCTCTGGCAGTGCTCCTCCTTTTCCTCCTTACACAAAGGCTGAGGTAGCGGTCCTGCTGCTCGGTTGTTGCCCTCCTCTGGCCCCCCTCCACGTCTCCTGGTGTACTGGCCTGTCTTCTGGTAGCACCTCCAGACATAGCAAACCTTCTTGCCACAACTCGCATTGATGTGCCATCCTGGATCAGCTGCACTTCCTGAGCCACTTGTGTGGGTTGTAGAGTCCGTCTCATGCTACCATGAGTGTGAAAACACAACCAACATTCAAAAGTAACCTAAACATCAGCCAGAAAGCATTGTTACTGAGATGTGGTCTGCGGTCCCCACCTGCAGAACCACTCCTTTATTGAGTGTGTCTTGATAGTTGCCAATAATTTCCATCTGTTTTCTATTCCATTTGCACAGCAGCATGTGGAATTTATTGTCAAACAGTGTTGCTTCCTAAGTGGACAGTTTAGTTTCACAGAAGTTTGATTTACTTGGAGTTATATTCTGTTGTTTAAGTGTTCTCTTTATTATTTTGAGCAGTGTATATATACCCCAGCCTGGTATATGTCCTTTATCCTGGGCTTCATCCTAAAATATAGATCCCCCTTCATCGTATATGTCCTTTATCTTGGGCCCCATCCTGGTATATATGTCCCACGTTCTGCTGTTGGTCTTTAATGTATAGAAAAAAATAAAGCATTATACTCACCAGGGGCGTACATAGAAGTCATGAGGCCCCATCACAGACATATAATGCACCCCTATTGTCGTCCATACAGTACAATGCAATTCACATAGTCCTTCATATCGTATAATGCACCCCCATAGTCCCCCATGTAAAATAATGCACCCCACATAGTCCTCCATATATTATAATCCTATATATCTTATATCCATATAGTCCTCCTTATAGCATAATTCATGCCATAGTCCTCCTTATAGCATAATGCATCCCATAGTCCTCCATATAATATAAGGCACTCTTCATAGTCCTCCATATACAGTGGGGCAAAAAAGTATTTAGTCAGTCAGCAATAGTGCAAGTTCCACCACTTAAAAAGATGAGAGGCGTCTGTAATTTACATCATAGGTAGACCTCAACTATGGGAGACAAACTGAGAAAAAAAAATCCAGAAAATCACATTGTCTGTTTTTTTATCTTTTTTTTTGCATATTCTGGTGGAAAATAAGTATTTAGTCAGAAACAAACAATCAAGATTTCTGGCTCTTACAGACCTGTAACTTCTTCTTTAAGAGTCTCCTCTTTCCTCCACTCATTACCTGTAGTAATGGCACCTGTTTAAACTTGTTATCAGTATAAAAAGACACCTGTGCACACCCTCAAACAGTCTGACTCCAAACTCCACTATGGTGAAGACCAAAGAGCTGTCAAAGGACACCAGAAACAAAATTGTAGCCCTGCACCAGGCTGGGAAGACTGAATCTGCAATAGCCAACCAGCTTGGAGTGAAGAAATCAACAGTGGGAGCAATAATTAGAAAATGGAAGACATACAAGACCACTGATAATCTCCCTCGATCTGGGGCTCCACGCAAAATCCCACCCCGTGGGGTCAGAATGATCACAAGAACGGTGAGCAAAAATCCCAGAACCACGCAGGGGGACCTAGTGAATGAACTGCAGAGAGCTGGGACCAATGTAACAAGGCCTACGATAAGTAACACACTACGCCACCATGGACTCAGATCCTGCAGTGCCAGACGTGTCCCACTGCTTAAGCCAGTACATGTCCGGGCCCGTCTGAAGTTTGCTAGAGAGCATTTGGATGATCCAGAGGAGTTTTGGGAGAATGTCCTATGGTCTGATGAAACCAAACTGGAACTGTTTGGTAGAAACACAACTTGTCGTGTTTGGAGGAAAAAGAATACTGAGTTGCATCCATCAAACACCATACCTACTGTAAAGCATGGTGGTGGAAACATCATGCTTTGGGGCTGTTTCTCTGCAAAGGGGCCAGGACGACTGATCCGGGTACATGAAAGAATGAATGGGGCCATGTATCGTGAGATTTTGAGTGCAAACCTCCTTCCATCAGCAAGGGCATTGAAGATGAAACGTGGCTGGGTCTTTCAACATGACAATGATCCAAAGCACACGGACAGGGCAACAAAGGAGTGGCTTCGTAAGAAGCATTTCAAGGTCCTGGAGTGGCCTAGCCAGTCTCCAGATCTCAACCCTATAGAAAACCTTTGGAGGGAGTTGAAAGTCCGTGTTGCCAAGCGAAAATCCAAAAACATCACTGCTCTAGAGGAGATCTGCATGGAGGAATGGGCCAACATACCAACAACAGTGTGTGGCAACCTTGTGAAGACTTACAGAAAACATTTGACCTCTGTCATTGCCAACAAAGGATATATTACAAAGTATTGAGATGAAATTTTGTTTCTGACCAAATACTTATTTTCCACCATAATATGCAAATAAAATGTTAAAAAAACAGACAATGTGATTTTCTGGATTTTTTTTTCTCAGTTTGTCTCCCATAGTTGAGGTCTACCTATGATGTAAATTGCAGACGCCTCTCATCTTTTTAAGTGGTGGAACTTGCACTATTGCTGACTGACTAAGTACTTTTTTGCCCCACTGTATAATGCATTGTCCATAGTCCTACAAATGGTATAATGCGCTACCCATAGTCCTCCATATAGTATAATGCATAGCCCAAATTCCTCCATAAAGTATGCTGCGCCCCAGAATCCTCCATATAATATAATTCACCCTTCATATTAGTATAATATACAGTACATATCATTCATATAATATAATGCACAACCCATAGTCCTCCATACAGTATAATGCACAGCCCATAGTCATCTATGTAATAGTATGTCCACCATGTACTCATTGATTTTAAAGTAATAAATAAATACTAACCTTCCTTCTACACCCCCACTGTGTGACATCCTCCTCTGAAGTCAGCAGCTAACTTCAGCGTGTGACGGGAGTGCATGACATCACTGCCTTGCACCCCCAGTTACTTGCACACCAATGTGAACTGCTGGCCTATGATTGGCTGGTAGCGTGTATTTCCATGGTTCTGTGAGCCGCAATGCACTTTAACTGGTTGTGCCTCAGTGTGCAGTCCGTGTTTAACATTGCAAAGTTTAAGAGAAGCTTTGTAATTTCTTTTGCCATGACGGAGAAACACTGATGACACACTGATGACTCATTGATGACACACTGATGACACACTGATGACACACTGATGACACACTGAAAGCACACTGATGATACACTGATCCAAAACATTGATTACACACTGATCCAAGACACTAATGACGGTTCCCTGAAAAATGCCCACAGGAAAATTGCCCACAGGAAAATTGCCCACATGAAAAATGCCCACAGGAAAAATGCCCACAGGAAAATTGCCCACACAGAAAATTGCCCAAACAGAAAATTGCCCCACGGAAAATTGCCCACACAGAAAATTGCCCACACGGAAAATTGCCCACAATTGAAATTTGCCCACATGGAAAATTGCCCGCACGGAAAATTGCCCACATGGAAAATTGCTCACATGGAAAATTGCCCACACGGAAAATTGCCAATTGCAGCATCACAAAGTATCAGATCCATTAATGTTTTTAATTATTTTGTTTATTATAAGAGGTGGGTCATTATAGCGCATGTAATGGCATAAGAATAAAGATTGTCCTAAAAAACAGTCTGCTAAAAAAAACTTTATGTTCTGGACACACCGAACCTTACTGATATATGGCTAAGTTTATGTGCAGTGATTTTGCAGTGTTTTTCTCTGCATCCAAAACTTTTGATTTGTCTACAGTACATGATTAATAAAGTTAGTGTTACTCACCAAAAATGCTGCAAAAAATGCTCCGAAAACGCAAGAAAACCTGCTTGCTGTGGGTTTTTTTTGCCACGTTTTTTCACATTCTCATCGTTTTCTAATGATGAAAAATGGTGTAAAAATCATTTAAAAATGCTGAAAAAATTGAGATGTTGCACATTTAAAAACACTGCAGTGCTCAAATTCAGGAAAAAAATAAGCATGTGCATTAGATTTCTGAAATGTCATAGTTTTTGTTGGTACTGTAAAATGGAGGTTTTCTTGCAGAAAAAATACAACAAAAAAAATTATGCAAAAACAAAAATTCTGCATGTGAGCATAGTCATAGCCTCTTGCAAACACATTTTGTTCAACTATTTCACCTTAAAAAAATCATAATAAGGGCTCATTCACACAACCATGTATTCGATCCAAGTGCTGCCCATGAAAGAAAAGGATAACACTCGGGTCAATGTTATTCAATAGGGCAGTGCAGATGGGGGATTATTGTCATTGGCTGGATCACAGCATGCGCTAGCTTCTTCTGTAAATCGGATGAGATGCAGCCAAAAGCTGATGCCAAACAGAGCCATAGAGTAACATCCGATACAGATACATTGCAATTTTGTATCGTAAATGGTTTTTATAACGACTAATGGCTGCTGCGAAAAAAACAGACTGTATACAAACTGCACACGGATGACAAGTGAGAAAAAATGATCCCATTCTCGTGTTGATCTACCCTAAAGATAATGAAAACCCATATACGTAGAGAGTTGAAAACTGTTTTATCCTTATAATTATGCAATTCTATCTATTCACTATTAAGGTTTAAAACATATGCAAAAAATATAATATGGGAATAAAGGAGAAAGTATATTTTTCATTCTCCCATTTTCTTGCTTCCACTGTGAATGCGTGCATTGTATTTACCAATAAGTGACATGGCTGGATGGACGGCGCAGGCAGGACAGCTTGTCAGCACTATGATCAGAGGGTAAGAGACTCTGCAGGATACTACACAAACAGTCTGCAGGGAGTCCCAGTGTGATACGCTACCACAGACACTGACGTGATGCATGTGAATCAGAGAAGACAAATGGCCTTGTGATATGTGTATATACTGGGGGAACGCATTTTGATAAGCAAGTATGTGGTAACTCATAATACAACAGCTGTCCTCTTCTTAGAATTAGATTAGGTTCTTATATGATGTGACATATTTCAGTTTTTACCACATTCAACAAGGAGTAGCAGTAAGAAAGAATTAGAAATAGAAAAATACCGACAAACAAGTATATTGCAGATTCCCAAAGTATCAACAGCAGTATTAAAAATAGTAATAAATAATTATACATTTATTTGATTAAATGTTTAATAATTTATTTAGTGACAATTTATTCCCAGAATTTTAACAATGCAATTAGACAGATCTAACTTTCTCAAAACACTTAATGGGGTTGTTTGGGCACAACATGTTGACCCATAAAATGTAGGTCCGCAAGGACAGGGTCCTCTCCCCTCTGTACCAGTCTGTCACTGTAAATTTGTTTACTGTAAATGATATCTATAACTCTATATGTAACCCCTTTCTCATGTACAGCACCATGGAATTAATGGCGCTATATAAATAAATAATAATAATAATAATAATGACCCATCCTCTTGAATAGTAGTAACTCAGCAGTACTCGCTAGGGTTGAGCGAAACGGATCGGACAATTTCAAAAGTCGCCGACTTTTGGCAAAGTTGGGTTTCATGAAACCCGACCCGATCCTAGTGTGGGATCAGCCATGGGCATGGGAACTTTTCTGAATATTTTCCCAGGCTCGAGGTCATATGAGGACATCCAGCAGAGGGTGCATCACCGCGAATGAAGGTAACTACAGTTCATTGACCTACTTTCCGTTCATTCGCTGGGGTTTTACTGGCATGAGCACAGCTGCATTAGCAGAGCTCCTGCCTGTAAAATAATTTAACCCCTTCAGATGGATTTACATCGTGGGACATGACAGATCATCGGAAGGTATGGGATATTGTTGGTTTATTATTTTTAATTTGTTACAGGTCGAGGGTCTTCAGGTGGATTGAGAGTGGAATAAAATATTACAACAACCTGTGTGTTTATTTCATTAAAATACTTTGCAATATTGTGTGTGTGTTTTTTTTTAACCATTTCATACTATTGGATTAATAATGGATAGGTGTCATAATTGACGCCTCTCCATTATTAATCTGGCTTAATGTCACCTTACAATAGCAAGGTGACATTAACCCTTTATTACCCCATATCCCACCACTACACGGGAGTGGGAAGAGAGTGGCCAAGTGCCAGAATAGGCGCATGTTCCAGATGTGCCTTTTCTGGGGTGGCTGGGGGCAGATGTTTTTAGCCAGGGGGGCAATAACCATGGACCCTCTCCAGGCTATTAATATCTGCCCTCAGTCACTGGCTTTACCACTCTGGCGGAGAAAATTGCGCGGGAGCCCACGCCAATTTTTTCCGCGATTTAACCCTTAAATTTAATAGCTACAGCGCCCAAATTTTGCACATACACACTACTAACATTAGTAGTGTGTAATATGCAAAAAAATAGGAATATGACATGGTTTACTGTATGTAAACCATGTCTCATATCATGTCGGGTTTAGGAAGGAGAAATGAAAAGCCGGCAATTGAATTACCGGCTTTTCTGCTATATCACGCTGAAGTAAATATAAATATACAGTGGGGCAAAAAAGTATTTAGTCAGTCAGCAATAGTGCAATTTCCACCACTTAAAAAGATGAGAGGCGTCTGTAATTTACATCATAGGTAGACCTCAACTATGGGAGAGAAACTGAGAAAAAAAAAATCCAGAAAATCACATTGTCTGTTTTTTTAACATTTTATTTGCATATTATGGTGGAAAAAAAGTATTTGGTCAGAAACAAACAATCAAGATTTCTGGCTCTCACAGACCTGTAACTTCTTCTTTAAGAGTCTCCTCTTTCCTCCACTCATTACCTGTAGTAATGGCACCTGTTTAAACTTGTTATCAGTATAAAAAAACACCTGTGCACACCCTCAAACAGTCTGACTCCAAACTCCACTATGGTGAAGACCAAAGAGCTCTCAAAGGACACCAGAAACAAAATTGTAGCCCTGCACCAGGCTGGGAAGACTGAATCTGCAATAGCCAACCAGCTTGGAGTGAAGAAATCAACAGTGGGAGCAATAATTAGAAAATGGAAGACATACAAGACCACTGATAATCTCCCTGGATCTGGGGCTCCACGCAAAATCCCACCCCGTGGGGTCAGAATGATCACAAGAACGGTGAGCAAAAATCCCAGAACCACGCGGGGGGACCTAGTGAATGAACTGCAGAGAGCTGGGACCAATGTAACAAGGCCTACCATAAGTAACACACTACGCCACCATGGACTCAGATCCTGCAGTGCAAGACGTGCCCCACTTTTTAAGCCAGTACACGTCCGGGCCCGTCTGAAGTTTGCTAGAGAGCATTTGGATGATCCAGAGGAGTTTTGGGAGAATGTCCTATGGTCTGATGAAACCAAACTGGAACTGTTTGGTAGAAACACAACTTGTTGTGTTTGGAGGAAAAAGAATACTGAGTTGCATCCATCAAACACCATACCTACTGTAAAGCATGGTGGTGGAAACATCATGCTTTGGGGCTGTTTCTCTGCAAAGGGGCCAGGACGACTGATCCGGGTACATGAAAGAATAAATGGGGCCATGTATCGTGAGATTTTGAGTGCAAACCTCCTTCCATCAGCAAGGGCATTGAAGATGAAACTTGGCTGGGTCTTTCAACATGACAATGATCCAAAGCACACCGCCAGGGCAACGAAGGAGTGGCTTCGTAAGAAGCATTTCAAGGTCCTGGCGTGGCCTAGCCAGTCTCCAGATCTCAAATCTATAGAAAACCTTTGGAGGGAGTTTAAAGTCCGTGTTGCCAAGCGAAAAGGCAAAAACATCACTGCTCTAGAGGAGATCTGCATGGAGGAATGGGCCAACATACCAACAACAGTGTGTGGCAACCTTGTGAAGACTTACAGAAAACGTTTGACCTCTGTCATTGCCAACAAAGGATATATTACAAAGTATTGAGATGAAATTTTGTTTCTGACCAAATACTTATTTTCCACCATAATATGCAAATAAAATGTTAAAAAAACAGACAATGTGATTTTCTGGATTTTTTTTTCTCAGTTTGTCTCCCATAGTTGAGGTCTACCTATGATGTAAATTACAGACGCCTCTCATCTTTTTAAGTGGTGGAACTTGCACTATTGCTGACTGACTAAATACTTTTTTGCCCCACTGTATATATATATATATATATATATATCTCAATGACATATATACATATATATATATATATATATATATATATATATATAGACAGTACATATGTTTTTATGATTTTTTGAGCACATGGATCCATTGTATGTCCGTATGTCGGTTTTGCAAGCCTGCAAGAAAATCTCGCAGTACGGATGCCATACGGATTACATATTTCCCATTGACTTGCATTGGGTTTCATGTTTCGGTCGATCCCCGACCCCGACTTTTCGCGATAATCAGCCGATTTCACTCGACTCGACCTTAAAAAAGTAAAAGTCGCTCAACCCTAGTACTCGCCATTGACCTCTACATTTTATATGGAGCTGCTCTTTGCAGGTTTGTTGAAAGTGTTCACATTATAATATATATATATATAATTATTATTTATTTATTTATATAGCACCATTAATTCCATAATTCCATGGTGCTGTACATGAGAAATGGGTTACATACAGGGTTATAGATATCAATTACAGTACACAAATTTATGATGGCATACTGGTACAGAGGGGAGAGGACCCTGTCCTTGTGGACTTACATATATATATATATATATATATATATATATATATATATATACCGTATATACTCGAGTATAAGCCGACCCGAGTATAAGCTGACCTCCCCAATTTTGCCACAGAAAACTGGGAAAACTTAATGACTCGAGTATATAGTGCTGCACAAACATTGATTATGGCCCCATACAGACACTTGCCCCCATATATTGCTGCACAAACGTTATGGCCCCTTATAGTGCTGCACAAACAGTATGGCGCCATATAGTGCTGCACAAACATTATGGCTCCATATAGTGCTGCACAAACGTTATGGCCCCATATAGTGCTGCACAAACGTTATGGCCCCTTATAGTGCTGCACAAACATTATGGCCCCACATAGTGCTGCACAAACATTATGGCCCCATATAATGCTGCACAAATGTTATGGCCCCATATAGTGCTGCACAAACGTTATGGCCCCATATAGTGCTGCACAAACGTTATGGCCCCTTATAGCTCTGCACAAACATTATGGCCCCATATAGTGATGCACAAACGTTATGGCCCCTTATAGTGCTGCACAGACGTTATGGCCCCTTATAGTGCTGCACAAACATTATGGCCCAATATAGTGCTGTACAGACGTTATGGCCCATTATAGTGCTGCACAAACGTTATGGCCCCATAGATGCTCCATACAGACACTTGCCCCATTTGCTGTGATAAAAAAAATCACATACTCATCTCTCCGTCGCTCAGGCCCCCGGCGCTTTCAATATTCACGTGCTGATCGTTCCGGCGCCTCTCCATCTTCAGCACTGACGTTCAGGCTGAGGGCGCGCACTAATTACATCACCGAGCCCTCTGATCTGAGCGCCACTGCAGAAGATGGAGCGGTGCCGAAACGAGGAGAAGGTGAGTATTGTGCAGTGCAGCGCTCCCCCTCCCTGTTATACTTACCTGCTCCTTGCGCTGTGCAATCCCTGCTTCCCCGGCGCTGCAGCTTCTTCCTGTAGTGAGCGGTCACCATTACCGCTCATTACAGTAATGAATATGCGGCTCCACCTCTATGGGAAGTGGAGCCACAAATTCATTACTGTAATGAGCGGTACCATGCTCAGTACAGGAGGAAGCTGCCGGCGCCGGGAAGCCAGGGACCTGCAGGGACCGCGCCAGGAGCAGGTAATTAGACAGCCCCGGCTCCCCCTCACCTGCCGACCCCTGGGTATGACTCAAGTATAATCCGAGAGGGGGATTAAATCTCGGCTTATACTCGAGTATATACGGTATATATATAGTTATATATAGTTATGCTCAAAAGTTTGCATACCCTGGCAGAAATTTTGCTTTCTTGGCCTTTTTTCAGAGAACATGAATGATAACAACAAAACTTTTTCTCCACTCATGGTTGGTGGTTTATTTCAAACTACTGTGTTTTCTCTTTTTAAATCATAATGACAACCCAAAACATCCAAATGACCCTAATCAAAAGCTCACATACCCTGGTGATTTTGGCATGATAGCATGCACAGACGTTGATACAAATGGGTTTGAATGGCTACTAAAGGTAACATTCTTACCTGTGACCTGTTTGCTTGCAATGAGTGTGTGTGCATAAAAGCTGAGTAAGTTTCTGGTATCCAGACAGGCTCTTCATCTTTCATCCAGCCACTGACGTTTCTGGATTGTGAGTCGTGGGGAAAGCAAAAGAATTGTCAACGAATCTATGGGAAAAGGTAGTTGAACTGTATAAAACAGGAAAGGAATACAAAAAGATATCCAAGGAATTGATAATGCCAGTCAGCAGCATTCAAACTGTGATTAACAAATGGAAAATCAAGGGCTCTGCAAAAACAAAACCACAGTCAGGTAGACCAACAAAAATTTTGTCCACATCTGCCAAGAAAATTGCTCGAGATGCAAAGAAAAACCCACAAATAACATCAGCTGAAATCCTGGACTCTCTGAAAACTAGCAGTGTGGCTGTTTCAAGATGCACAATAAGGAGGCATTTGAAGAAAAATGGGCTTCATGGTCAAGTTGCCAGAAGGAAGCCATTACTGTGCAAATGCCACAAAGTATCTTGCCTGCAATACGCAAAACAGCACAGAGACAAGCTGCAAAAATTCTGGAACAAGGAAATTTGGAGTGATGAGACCAAAATTGAACTTTTTGGCCACAACCATAAACGTTACATTTGGAGAGAGGTCAACAAGGCCTATGATGAAAGGAAAATCATTCCTACTGTAAAGCCTGAAAGTGGATCGCTGATGTTTTGGGGATGTGTGGCTACAAAGGCACAGGAAACGTGATCAAAGTTGAAGGAAAGATGAATGCAGCACATTACCAGCAAATACTGGAGGCAAATTTGCAATCAAAAGCACAGAAGCTGTGCATGGAATGTACTTCGACCAACATGACAACAACCCAAAACACAAGGCCAAGTCAACCTATCATTGGCTACAGCATGTCAGATCTTATGGATCTCCTAAAAGTGAACCCGCAGAACCATGACAATGAACCCCCCAAAGGTGAGCTGGCCTGGTGGACCACCCCCAATACAGGGAGCGTTAGGGGCAGGCCCCAAGGAAAACTATTGCCGCAGAAGCTCATACCGGGGAACAGGAAGTAGGAGAGGAAAGACGTGGAAATGGCTAAGGTGGAGACACAGGACAGAGTGACAGTGACTGAAACACAGAGTGGACTGGATATGGCGGACGCCCAGGAAAGACAGGGTATGGTGGAGACACAGGATGGGCAGAATATGGCGAAAACACTGGATATGGCGGACGCCCAGGACAGACAGGATATGGCGGAGACACAGGACGGGCAGGATATGGCGGACAGACTGGATATGGAGAAAACGCTGGACAAGCAGGATATGGCGGATTACCAGGACTGACAGGGTAAGACGTAAACACAAGACAGACAGAGTATCACACTGAAGAGAAACAAAGCACATAGGGACCTGGTTCAAGTGAGGACGAATGACAATAAGGCATGGAGCAGAGGAAAAAGTTACCTTAAATAGACCGAGTGCTGCAGAACTTACGGGTCAAGATCCTCCAGAATCATAGGGTGGAGGAACGGAGCAACTGCAGACCAGAGAGAGGAAGTGCGCGTGCACAGTGAGAGGCGCGCACGCGCACCCGACGAGAGCCACGGACCGGCGGTGAGTCAGGAGAAGAGACCGGAAGGCACGCGCACACCACTGGAGCACGCCGGAATGGGTGAGTATATCGATACGCAGCGTGAGCAGCAGGCGTGGCAGCAGGAGCGGCAGCAGGAGGCACTGTGACACAGCAGAACAGAATGAAGGTTCTGTAGTGGCCATCTCAGTCTCCTGATCTCAATATCATTGATTCACTCTTGGGAGATCTCAAGTGCGAAGTTCATGCTAGACAGCCCAGAAATTTACAGGAACTGGAGGTTTTTGCCAAGAAGAGTGGGCAGCTTTACCATCTGAGAAAATAAAGAACCTCATCCACAACTACCACAAAAGACTTCAAGCTGTCATTGATGTTAGAGGAGCAATACAAGGTATTAGGGGTCATTTGGATGTTTTAGGTTGTCATTATGATTTAAAAAGATAAAATACAGTAGCTTGACAATAAATGGCTTCATCCAACCACTAACCATGAGTGGAGAAAAAGTTTTGGTGTTATCATTCATATTCTCTAAAAAAGGCCAAGAAAGCAAAAATTCTGCTGGGGTATGTAAACTTTTGAGCACAACTGTATATATACATATATACAACATATATGTTACGCCCAGCAGAGTACCCACTGTATCACAGGGCTGGGCCTGCTAAGGAACAAGCATGACTAAATGGCTACCTGGTGTTCACTTGAGACTCTGGTGAGGTCAAGCTTGAGAGGCTGGTAACTGCTAATTACCACTCCTTGGCAGAACCCAGTACTGCAGCTTCTGACCCCAGGGGACAGGTACGCTGGCACTGTATAGGGCTCCATTCAGACTAACATGTTAAGTTGGAGTTCACTGCAGAACAGTACTGACACGGAGATTCAGATAGGTATAATGATCTGGCCGCACTGGGACCTGGTGAATTATGAACAGGATGGGCCACACCGGGACCAGGGGACAATGCTCACAAAACTTGACACACATGGACCGGCGAAGTCCAGCAACAGGACTGGCTGCACCTGGACAAAGGGACATTCTTCAGGGCTCTTGTCACTTATTGACCAGAGGAGTTCAGAACAGGACTGGCCACACTAGGACTAGGGGGCAATGTTCAGGAGCTGGCAGCATCGGGACCAGTGGAGTTTGGAACAGGACTGGCTGTACCAGGACCAGGACCTAACAACTCACTAGGAGGTTACACTACATACAAATTAATGCTGTTACTCCAGCAACTCCCTAAGGGAGAGGGAGAGGGAGTAGAATAATACAAGGGAGCAACCAAATGAAAAAATAGTATAAAGTTTATTAAATAATTACAAAACTTACATTTAAACGTGGAAAGGACTGCTAAAGAACAGATAATATCAGCGAAGATGGAAAATGAACAACATCAGGATCAGAATAGGTTCCTGATAAGAGAGGTAATATAACCCCCAAAAAGAACAGTGCTCTACCAAAAACCTTGTGAACACTTTCTTCAATTAATGAAGACAAATCTAAAGCATTTGGTTGGGCTATGTTTGCTTGAGATTCTTTAAGACAAAAAAGTAGAAAAAGACTAACAACAAATTATAATGTAATGTTAGACAATGCTCTTTATAAATAGCAGTCTGGTTATAAAAACAACTGTAGTAGTTATATAGTTTATATAATAATGGATTAAAGTGTTAGATTTGTAAACTTTTGAGATTATGCATAAGATCTTAAGATAATCAACTTAACTCAGTTCCACTTGAGTCCAGGACACACTCTTTTAAGACACGTTGTACTATTTTCTAAAGATGCTAGAAAGAAAAAAGAAAATTAAGCGAATTTATTAAGACAAAGGGAATGTAAAACCGGTCATTATTTATGTTGGTCTGGCCCACTGTAAGACTTTTCTTTATTGATATAGATCCCAGATTGTTCATGTCGTAAAGAAGGTCAGATATATGTGACATGTTGTTATCATTACATGTGAATAAAGTAATGACCAATGATGCCAATGAAAAAATGATTCATGCAATGAGTTGATGCCGTTTACACCTTTGTGGGGCATTACTCATTAGTTACAAATGTTACAGTGATAGGAGGTAAAACAGTGATGCAAAGTGAACAACTTCTAAACTGCTTCCAATTTGATAAATATAGAAGCCTAGTTAAGTCTTGGGGATTTAGCCAGTGAACATATTGGTTCCAGCAGACTATGGTAAAGTTAATTAAGGATGATTAATGGAGCATTTTCCTTCCAATGATATCTCTGACAGAACAAAGCTGTCCGAGGCTTGTCAAGCAGAATTTGAGTTGAATGAGTATTTATGTGATCAAATCTGAAGGGCTGCCTCTTGACAGAGCAAGGATTCATCAATCAATTGCACTGGCTTGCAGTGGTGGGAAATTGGTCTATCAGCATAGAAATTCTACCATCCCCCTTTTTTTCATTCAATCATCCCTTAGGCTACAATGCATCTTTACCTCTGACCACCTAACATACTATCAGAGGAAAGTAAAAGCAAGGACATTTATAATAATGGTTACTTCTCGGATGTACAGTTACAATTGATTTGTTGTAAGGGCCAGGCAAGCAGCCCCTGTGAAACCCACAGAACATTTCTTTAATTAAATGCCGTCCCTGCTTGCTATTTAACTAGTGGATTTGATACAATAAGTGCATTTGTCAGATAGGATGGATAGCAGATTGCTATGGTTGTATAGTACCTTACATCATATTCTAGATTTGCATCATGCATATATTTATATATTTGTTTGATTTGCCAACTTATTGCTTGCCACAACAACTGCTGTATGTACCATACACTAATATGGATGAAACTCAGAAACGTACAATTGTTACAGAAGTCTCTATCAAATGTTCATTTTACAGGGACAGAGAGTTTACAAGCAATAATTCAGCTGCAGGTCTGCCACTGATATGTCTCAATTTATACTATATAGCCTAATAAACAGTAGCCAAAACTCTACGCATTACACGTCATAAAGAACAATTTAATGAAATACTTCTTAAATCAATGTAAATCAATGTTGTGAATTGAATTTCAGGATGTAGTATTTTTTTGCATAGGTAAAGTGAAGTCCTCATAAACACTTTAAACTTGCATTTGCTTTTTCTATTAGTAATGTAGTCCTCGGATTATAAACGTTACATTGCATTTTAGTACAAGAGTTTTAGGTCTGTAATCATTTGTGCATTTTTTGCAATCCCCTTTTCTATTTTTGTCTTGTGATATTTTTTTTTTACATTTTTTGTGTCAAATTCTTCAAAATTGAACATAAGGTTCATGAATTTTTTGCAAAATTTGACACCCGCTACATTTATGTGTTTTTATTGTTTTACGCTTTTTTGCGTCTTTTTAGATCAAAAAGTCAAATGTTTCATTAAAATGTTATACATTTTCAGGCATAAATAAGGGGATTGGAGTACATTTGTGCAAAAATGTAGCGACTTTTCAAAAAGTCACAATTGATGAATCAGCTTAAAACGTTAGGTAGCAACCAAACCCAAACCACAAAGTTGAACATAAAAAAAGCAAACACATATAAAATCAGTAAAGTTTTTCTGAAAAATAAAACACAACCTTGTCTTTTACTCTTGGAAAAAGCACAGAAGCTCAACCTGCACAACCTTTTGAATCAATCACTGCAAAGAAATGATTTCTGTAAAGCTCAATGAGACTTCTACACCTGTCCATGAGCAAACTGTTTCAGCTAACTCATGTTTAAGGAGGGTCCTCTCCAAATTGCAAATTTCAGATGTTCAATAACATTTAGATCAGGGCTCATAGAAGGCCACTTCAGAATATGGATATTTTTAGCTGTGTATTTTGGGTCATTATCATGCTGGAGGGCACATGACCTGTGACTCAGACCTAGCTTTGTGACACTAGGTAGCACATTTTTCTTTAGAATGCCTTGATAGTCTTGTTATGGAGAGCGACATACCATCTCTGGCTTGTCAAGGTAAGGAGACTTATTTGCTGTGCAATGCTCCTCTGGGAAATATAATATGCAAATTGCCTCTTCTGAGAAAAAGAGGACTTAAATTCTATAGCGCCACCTGTTGGAAGTAGTGATCCTACAAGTCACAATCGAGTCGTGCAATATGACTTAGGATAAAAGCCAAATCAGGGCTGTTGGCCCTCGTCAGTGCAAAGCATGAGAACTAATTTGGCTAGGTGAGAGGCTCTGGACTGGGATCTCAGGGGTATCGTTATCCCAGTCCAGAGCCTCTCACCTAGCCAAATTAGTTCTCATGCTTCGCACTGACGAGGGCCAACAGCCCGAAACACCGTGTCTGTGAATTGAGATACTGATTTGGCTTTTATCCTAAGTCATATTGCACAACTCGTTTAAAGGGTTGACTGTGACTTGTAGGATCGCTACTTCCAACAGGTGGCGCTATAGAGTTAAGTCCTTTTTTTCTCAGAAGAGGCAATTTGCATATATGATTTTTTATTCTCTTGAGAAAACTTTCCCCTTAGCTTTTCTCTTTGTTCAGTGTGGTACATTCCATGATAGTAAAACACACAGTACTCATTTTCACCCATAAATAGGCAGAGTAATTACAATTTTATAGACACCTGTGATGCTAATTACAGGACACACCTTAGTTTAACATGATCCTATAGTCAAATTAAATATTTTCTAAGGGTACCATCATTTTTGTCCTGGCCGCTTTCATTAGTCTTTTTCTTTCTGTAGAACTGCAATTCATTAGTGATGTCTGATTTTTATTGATTTTTAGTTGATGTTCAGTAAATGTAAATTGAAAGTTACTTTTGTCACTTTTAAGCTATGTCAGTGACCATTGTGGGTTTTTCTTAATTTAACAGAAGGGTATCAACAATTTTTAACATGTGTTTAGAAATTTCCAAATGTTATTTTAATCAGACAGCAAAAAATAATTGTGCCATGTTCCTTGAGGTGCTGCATGTTGGTGGCATCATTGCTAAAATATTTGAATGCACTATGGGCAGCCTGCAAAGTTTCTTGAAGCACGAAACTCTGTGTGCCTCCATACAAGCACCTTTCTCACTTGCTCAGTCAATAGCATTAAATGCATGATGTCCCCATTTTGCAGCTCTTTGAAACATTTTTATTACCTAACAGTAATATTATATTTTCCCTATGGTGCAACCTAACCCCTTCTTGATCAGATCAATGTTCATTTTTCTTTTGTTTTTTTTCTAACCTTCTTCATTAATAGAGGTCTTGATTTTGTGTGGTGAGTTGCATTTTTAATTAAACTATTGATGTACTAAAAACTTTAAAAAAAAAGCCGTTTGAAGTGGTTTTCCACTTTTAGAAAAGTGTCCACCAAATCAATAAATATTGAGTCGAATTGATAGGAATGTGAGTCAGATTTTCTGAAATCCACAGGTTTGAGTGAATTTGAACAATGATTAATTTAATTTGTGCAAATCTCTGAAAAACAACCATCACAGACTACATGGTTTTCTCAAAATTGCTATGCAACTATAACATCACATAATCTCCCATCTCCCTACCACTGCCCTGGTCTTTGTACCCTCTGGCACTGTTCAGACAGACAGTGTAAAGGTACCGTCACACTCGGCAACTTTACAACGAGAACGACAACGATCCGTGACGTTTGACGTTGTGTTTGACACGCAGCAGCGATCTGGATCCCGCTGTGCCATCGCTAGCCGGAGCTAGAAGTCCAGAACTTTATTTGGTCATCAGGTCGGCGCGTATCGTCATGTTTGACATCAAAAGCAACGATGCCAGCAATGTTTTACAAGGAGCTAACAACCAGCGAGAATGATAAGTGAGTCGCTGTTACGTCACTGGATCGCTCCTGCATCGTTCTGGAGTAATTGTGTTTGACGTCTTTACAGCGACCTAAACAGCGACGCTCCAGCGATCAGCTCGTTGTCTATATTGCTGCAGCGTCGCTGAGTGTGACGGTACCTTAAGACTATGAAAGGACACATGCCTTTGATAAGAGGAATGGTAACTCCTACACCTTGTTCCAAATTATTATGCAAATTGGATTTAAGTGTCATAAAGATTTAATTACTTTGTTTTTCAAATAAACTCATGGATGGTATTGTGTCTCAGGGCTCAATGGATCACCGAAATCAATCTTAGGGTACCGTCACACAGTGCAATTTTCATCGCTACGACGGTACGATCCGTGACGCTCTAGCATCGTAACAATATCGCTCCAGCGTCGTAGACTGCTGTCACACTTTGCAATCTACGACGCTGGAGCGATAATTTCATGACGTATGTGTGATGTAGAAGCCGTTGGTTACTATGCGCACATCGTATACGATATATGTTACACCATGCGATCATGCCGCCACAGCGGGACACTAGACGACGAAAGAAAGTTTCAAACGATCTGCTACGACGTACGATTCTCAGTGGGGTCCCTGATCGCAGGAGCGTGTCAGACACTGCGATCTCGTAACTATATCGCTCGAACGTCACGAATCGTGCCGTCGTAGCGATCAAAATTGCACTGTGTGACGGTACCCTTAAACACATGTGATAATTAGCTTTCCAGGTGATTCTAATTAAAGTAAAACTACTTAAAAATGATGTTCCACATTATTAAGCAGGCCACAGGTTTCAAGCAATATGGCAATTACAAAGGATCTCTCTGCTGCTGAAAAGCGTTAAATAGTGCAATGCCTTGGACAAGGTATGAAAACATTATATATTTCATGAACACTTAAGAGTGATCATCATACTGTGAAGAGATTTGTGACTGAAACAGAACACAGATAGAGTTCATGCAGATAAAGGTATAATGAGGAAGGTTTCTGCCAGAAAAATTCATTGGATAAGGAGAGCAGCTGCCAAAGTACCATTACAAAGCAGCAAACAGTTAATTTAAGCTGCTGGTGCCTCTGGAGTCTCTCAAACCTCAAGGTGCAGGATCCTTCAAAGGCTTGCTGTGGTGCATAAACCTACTATTCGGCCACGCCTAAACAGTGTTCACAAGCAGAAACGGTTGCAGTGGGCTCAGACGTACATTTCCAAACAGTCTTGTTTATTGATGAGTGTCGAGCAACCCTGGATGGTTCAGATGGATGGAGTAATGGATGTTCGTGGATGGCCACCATGTCCCAACATGGCTGCGACATCAGCAAGGAGGTGGAGGAGTCATGTTTTGGGCTGGAATCATGGGGAAACAGCTGGTAGGGCCCTTTAATGTTCCTGAAGGTGTGAAAAAGACCTCTGCAAAGTATATAGAGTTTCAAAAAGCAGAAATGTGCCTTCAGGAGCAAAATCATCTTCATGCATAACAATGCACCATCTCTTGCTGCAAAGAATACATCTGAGTCATTGGCTGCTATGGGCATAAAAGGAGATAAACTCATGGCGTACATCCAAAGAAAAAGAAAGAGACACCTCCGCACTGCTGCAATACGTGAGACTCTGATTTAAAACCTTTTAAGTTATAGCCATAATGGTTATCCCCCTAGTTATGTTTTTACCTGGGTAAGTGCGCTCCATCTTCATTTTTTTCTTCTAAACTCATGATGTAGCCACCCTCTTCCCCTGACCTCAACCCTATAGAGAACCTTTGAAGTATCATCAGGCAAAAGATCTATGAGGGTGGGAGGCAGTTCACATCAAAACAGCAGATCTGGGAGGCTATTCTGACTTCATGCAAAGAAATACAAGCGGAAACTCTCCAAAAACTCACGAGTTCAATGAATGCAAGAATTGTGAAGGTGATAACAAAGAAGGGGTCCTATGTTAACATCTAACTTGGCCTGTTAGGATGTTTTGGAGTTAAATAGTTTTTTTGTTCAGTGAATGTGACCTCCTAATGCTGTAAATTCCACATATGAGCATTTTCAGTTCTTTAAAACATATTAAATGTTTAGAAATTCTACTGTGCCTAATAATTTGGAGTAGTGCATTTTGAGTTTTTATTCATTGTGGAGATTATACTGTTATCATTGGGAGGTTTCTTCAATAAAATTCGATGTATACTCTAACGGGTGATGATTTTTATTAGACTGACTGTCATTTGGCTGACCATTTAGGAAAACCCGAGAAAAATATCATTTGCATAATAATTTGGAACACGGTGTAGTTGGCAATTTATTCAGAATTATCTGAGAGGAACTTCTGAGGAACCACACAGGGACAAAGGAAAACATGCAGCAGAATGTTTATTTCATTGGGAGTACTTGGTAGCTGCTGTGCATCACTGCAGATGGGATGTGACTGTGTATACTATTCCATTTTAGTGCTCTCAAGTTGGACCAAAAAGCATAAAAAGTCAATGTCCTTCAGCATGTGTGTAGATGACATGCTGAAGATCCTTACGTGACGATAGCTTGAAGCATTCCTCTGATCATAATAAAGTATGCCTTCATTGTTTAATGTGAACATTTCTTGCTTTTATCATATGCAGGCATATGAAGAAAATATATTTTCTTTCCTGACTCACAATCAAAATTCCAGCTTTAAAAATACCAGTGTGTATGTCAGGGCGAGCTTCAAAAATTATATGTCTAAATATTTAAATTGCCTGTGAAAGTATTTCACTATTTATCTCTCTTTAGTATTTAGATTATCACATAGTGAGTCTCCAGTCACAGTTTATCATAAGCAGCACATCTGCAGACACAGCCAAATTGAAGCAGTCATGGAAGATGCGTTCAGCTATCATAAACATGACAACAGATTGATTACATTGAGCCGTTTTATGTCTCGCTGGAATAATTTGTTTCCTATGCAGAAGAGGGCTGTAAATGGTCTTTCCACAGATGAGCACTTAGGTTCTCGGTTAGAAACTTGACAAGGGTCCTAACCCAACCACAGAAAAAATGGGAAGCTTCCTGTGTCAGAGCGAGAAAGGGAGAGGATTTCTGTCAAACAATCATGAATGTAATACATAGCGCTCTCTTAGAAAGTCCAGCTTGTATACATATTGTTAAGGCATGATTATGAAGAACTTCACTTTATATAAACAGCCTGACTGAATAAATTGCTCTCTGATATAACAAAAAAAAAGCCTAAAGACAACGTGAATTCAGTCGGTGGCAAAGACATGAAATTAATTTTACTTTATAAATGGAGAAGACATTTGTCCTTATATTTCATTAGAATAATATTTGCCTCTGGGGCTGAGAAGCGCTGGAAGCGAACCCAACCATATGTGTCTTATCTGCATGTCTAAGGTGGTCATTAGTATGTATAAATTGTGAAGGAGACTTATTTAATAGTGTTGAATATGGTATCATGTGGCATAACTCTCCAAGGTACAGGACTGCAGAGTTTATGTAATACCACGATGCGCTTCCTCTCACCCCAGGAGATGCAGAGAAGTCAATTGTGAAAAGAGGAGAAGTTTTCTACACCCTTGTAACTCCTAATTCTTTGAGAGCACATGGGCAACTTCTTCTACCTAAATATATTCAAGATGTGACCAGTAACAAAGAGGCTGATTTACTAATACTTCTCAATATTTAGACAGTGTAGTCGTAGACTAGACCATCTGAAATGATCTAAATGTGTCATAGTGTCTCATCCTAAATAAGAAATTTGACACTAAATTTTGGTGCAATTTCTCACCATTGTCTTACCCAAAACATATTTGAAAATCTGCTCCAAAATATGTACTATCATATTTATCTATGTTTTATTGTATTTGAAGGCAGAATCCTCTTGAAACACTGAAGATGCTTTTTCTAGTCATCCTTTACCACCACTACTGCCAACAAATAAAGGTCCTGGGCAGAGGCATCTCTCTAATAATGTTTTATTCAGCTTCTGATGACCTTACTGACAAATTTTCTTAAAGAAGGAAATATTTTTAGGCCAGTTTCTGGTATGACTACACAGCTATGTATATTATGCAGTAGCCGTGAATGATAAAGCAAGCTTATGCAAGGTTGGGTATTAGAAATTGGAAATCTGTTTTTATTTTTTCCAGGGGGCGGGGAATTTACAGTAATATTGGATACCAATTCTTAGGATGAGTTATTAGTAGCATATCAGAAAGGGGTCCAGCTTGCACCACCCCCACGAACCAGCTGATCGTAAAGGTATGGCGTTCATCTGTGATGGCTGTTAGGGCTGCCGCAAGCTCTCACATTTTAATGAACGGAAGAAGTTTTACTATGACATATGTAAAAATTAATTTCAGTACATTTTAATTTAAAGGGAAAATGGTAGAAGCACACACAGGGATGCAAACCTTAAGGTTTACCTAAATATTATATACATCTTGAAATAATTATTTTTTCGAGATTTTTTTCAGACACACTTTTAGTGAAATACATACAATATATCAACTATTTTGCTAAATTAAACTAACCTACAGACTGTTTAATTGTTTGGTATAATATGTAGTATCTGTGAGGGGTTGAGTTCCCGTCTCTGCACAGGGGGAATCTCGGGCCATCTCCGCTGCAGTCTCCCATTCTTCTGCCGCAGTGGAGCCTGCTCAGCGGAGACGTCAGTCCCAGCGTCTCGCTCAGTCTGATCTTGTGCAAAGGGTTACTGCTGCTTTTCCAGCTTCTGCCATTGAAGCCAGTGTTGGGCAGCGGCGAGCAAATGCTTTTGGGACTAAGTCCTGCTTTTCTCCTTCTGAGCATGCCCAGGGTAAGATCTCTCATTGGAGATCGAGGGTCACATGCGTAGATACTGCAGCAAAGACCCATTGGTTCTCCAGGAAGGTCCTGAAGTTCCTCAGGCTCTGTGGCAGTCTCTTATTGGTCCTTCTAGGAAGGTCCTGTACGTGCTGCAGCTATATAAGGTTCACATGGCTGCACGGCCATGCGCTAGTATCAAATCTAAGTTATGTGCTTTGCGCCAGTGTGGTTATGTGAAAATGTCTTCAGGGACCCAGCTGAAATAAGCCCCTAGAATACCGGCACCTCCGGTGAGTAGTTTGTATGAGTGTGTTCAGGGACCCGGCTGAAATAAGCCCCTAGAATACCGGCTTCTCCGGTGAGGAGATTGCGTGTTGCATAACCACTGACTGCTATCAGCTTGGCAGTAAGCTTGTGCTCCTGTGAGGCTAACAGGGCGCAGTGCTTTCTTTTCACAGCTACTCTGTGAGGTAACAGAGCTAGCCTATACCGCCTAACAGTACCGCCATTCGCTAGCAGCAGGTTCCTCCTGCACGGTGGACCCCGGGCTGCGAACGCACCATTTATAATACACATCTCTATTTACGCGGTGCGTTCCGCTAGCCCTAACACTATCTGTACCTTGCAAAACAAGCTCACATATTTGCTATGTACAGCCCTATCCATTACTTCAGAGACAGGAAGCAATAATTCACAGATATTCCTTTACATTTGTCGCTGCTCTGCTCCACTCCATTCTGATACTGTATCTATGAGATGTGAATATCAGCGCTAGCTTGTGCTATGGGATATATATAAATTATTAAACACTAGGCCATGGACAACTAATATGCATGTTTGATGTAAGAGCTGTTACATTAACAGGACATTACGTATTTTAGCATATCTTTTTTGTAAAGCTGAATTGTGTTTTTCACTTGCGCTGTATAGTACTCATCCTGTTTGGTCATTGCTCAAGGACAAGTTGTATTGCTGTGCTGGGAGTCTCGCTTCCCTGAAAGAATCTTGCTTTCTGAAATGGGTAATCACATTTCTCACTCTTCCATCAAAACATTAGGTAGTAATCATATATTCTGAGCATTCAGCACACAATCTTTTTTTTTTTCTTGGACTGTTCCTGACACCTGCTATCTCTTGACAATTGTTAAATGCGTGCTGGTTACGGGCGTTTAGGGGCATACCACGCCAATGTCGATTGGCACTGGATTACATATCATTTTACTCTTGGCTTTCTGGAGATGTAATGGCTGAACTCATTACTGACCTAAAGCCTTTATAAGATCTATAAGAAAAAGGATAACAACTCTTTTCTTAACTAAGGAGAACAAAATGATGGTGCAATGTTCACGCCATTCCTCCACTGTTTCCCTATTCATTGCTGAAGGTAGATATAATAACTTTAATAGAAGTGTAAAAACTATGATGCTTATTATTAGTGAAAGCATTTTTTCTTTTAGTTTTTCCAACCCTTTTCTGTAAATATAGAATTCAGCCCAAACTTTAGATTTACCTGAATCCACGAATCTTGGAAAATGCAAAACAAATTCAATTACTTTTGCAATGGCTCATGCCTTCTGCTCAAATAGAAGCGCTGTTCTTGGCTTCTATGGACAATTCCACCATTTTTGACAATTAGTATTTTGTGCACTTTTATTCTTAAAATCCATTTGCTAAGAACCATAACAGATCTTAGATGAACCCTGTTTTGAAAACAAATTGATTCTCCAGTTTTATTGGGATCTATTCAATATGACAGGTTTTTGTGGCTGTAATTATAACACAAACTTATGTAAGTTCACACAGACTTAGTCGTATCCTGAAAATAATCCCAACTATGGATGACTTTGTACGGCCATGTAAAGCTAAATTTTCCAATAATCTTTGGATAAATATCTCATGTCTATAATAGCTTTGTGTTTTGGATTTCATACAGTACTTAATTAAGGGTTGTACTGATAGAGAACAGAGTTTTAAGTTCACCTCTAGTCATTTAAGGTCTCAGGAGACATTTCAAGACCACCTGGACCCTGTAGTTTTATAACTTTGTACAAAGGACTTCTGCTGCGTGAGGTTTACTGTAACTACTCTGTTCCTGGTCATCTTTCCAATTAAACTAAATATGTTGATTGATGGTTAGGCAAGATTTAGCCAGTGTATCTTTTTTTTTAATTAGTTTAGAGGTAGAAAGGGTTATTAGAGATATCTTTACAAAAAAATGACCAAAACAAATTTTTCCCTTGGATGGAGTTAGCATTTAACCTATAATCAAGAATATCTGCAATGTTTTGTTCTTTCCACCATGCGATATCACGGAGCTGTAATATAAATCCTAAAAAGAAAATAATTCTAACTTAACCTTGTTCCTTGCATTAGTACTTAATCTTAGGTCTACTTCAGCATGTTTGAGAGCATGTTCCGTTTCCAGTTTATGCTCCTAAGTAAGAACAGCTATTGGAGATAATTTTCTGCTTCTGGTTAACTTGCGCCCTCTTAAACCCCTCTCTGGTGAGTATTTATAGACCATTCAAGTGCCTCATACATGACTTACTATGGCATGTAATCTTTGCATAAATTCTGCAGTAATGCTATGCAGGATTGCAATGTAACCCTAACTCTATTGTAATTTACTTAGTAATATGATTACTATTTCATGCCATAATAAGTCACCAGGGTGAAATCAGCCAGTCTGGGAGTGAGGCTTTGCATGTAAGCAGAACCTGATTTTTTTCCTCTTCTGTTTGCTCCTTAGACTCTTAGAAAGTAGATTTTAGCAGAAAGTTCAAACTCTGCATCAATTAATTTTCTGCCATATAAAAATACAATGTACAGTGAAAGCTACTCCTGTTACTTGGATGGATTGACAGCAAGTCCCACCAGGAGTATCTTTTTGATGTGGAGTCATCAACAATGCCCATCAAGTGCCCAGATATTTAATACTGAAAGATAAAGTTTCTAAGTTTCTCTGTCTGCCATGGTACAATACTAAGTAGCTGGTAATGATTGTACCTTTCAGTAGAGTAATTAGAAGTAAAACAAATGTATTTGATAATTCAAATAGTTAGTCTTTAATATATTCATGTGGAAGGTGGAAATAATGTTTTTACAATGAAAATATGTCTTTTGGAAAATATCTAAAGTAAACAGATGTTTTGCAATTACTTGGAACCATAGTGGTACTGTGCATGTCTGCAATGATTGACAGATCCAGGTAAAAATAAGATACTATTTCAACCACACATATTGTGCAACATTTCAGCTCCACTCTAATGCTTTCTCAAGCAGTCACAATGTGTTCAATAACAGATACAGTATAGTGGCATGTAAAAGTTTGGACACCTCTGGTCAAAATTACTGTTATTGTGAACAGTTAAGAAAGTTAAAGATGACTTGGCCTCTAAAAGGACTAAAGTTAAGGATGACATATTTCCTTTATTTTTTTAGGCAGCAAATATATATTTTCATCTTTTACATTTTAAAAATTACAAAATGAAAAATGGGTTGATGCAAAAGCTTGGGCATCCTGCATAGTTAGTACCTATTTGCACCCCTTTTTGCAACTATCACAGCTTGTAAATGCTTTTTGTAGCTAGCCAAGAGTCTTTCTTGCTTGAGGGATTTTCCAGTTTCTTGAGATTCCTGTGTCGCCTTGCATTCACTGCCATTTTGAGGTCTAGCCACAAATTTTCAATGATGTTCAAATCAGGGGACAGTGGGGGCCATTGTAAAACCTTCAGCTTGTGCCTTTTGACAAAATATATTGTGGATTTTGACATGTGTTTGAGATCACTATCCATTTGTAGAATCCATCCTCTTTTCAACGTCAACTGTTTTAGAATTATTCTTCTTATTATTATTTATTATTATAGCACCATTTATTCCATGGCGCTTTACATGTGAGGAGGGGTACACATAATAAAAACAAGCACAATAATCTTGAACAATACAAGTCACAACTGGTACAGGAGGAGAGAGGACCCTGCTCGCGAGGGCTCACAATTTACAAAGGATGGATGAGGACACAGTAGGTGAGGATAGAGTTGGTCGTGCAGTGGTTTGGGCGATCGGTGGTTACTGCAGGTTGTAGGCTTGCCAGAAGAGGTAGGTCTTCAGGTTATTTTTGAGGGTTTCGATGGTATGTGAGAGTCTGATATGTTGCGGTAGAGAGTTCCAGAGTAGGGGTGATGCGCGAGTGAAATCTTGAATGCGATTGTGGGAAGAGGAGACAAGAGGAGAGTAGAGAAGGAGATCTTGTGAGGATCGGAGG
The DNA here is from genome assembly GCF_032444005.1 of Ranitomeya imitator. Classification (NCBI taxonomy): domain Eukaryota; kingdom Metazoa; phylum Chordata; class Amphibia; order Anura; family Dendrobatidae; genus Ranitomeya; species Ranitomeya imitator. Next base: position 478,095,178 of record NC_091286.1, read on the forward strand.
TTGGGTGCAGGAAAGTACCGGGAGACAAGGTCACAGATGTATGGAGAAGACTGGTTGTGGATAGCTTTGTATGTCATGGTTAGGTTTTTGTACTGGAATCTCTGGGTAATGGGGAGCCAATGAAGGGATTGACAGAGGGGAGAGGCCATGGGAATAGCGGGGGACAGGTGGATTAGTCGGGCAGCTGAGTTTAGAATAGATTGGAGGGGTGCGAGAGTGTTAGAGGGGAGGCCACAGAGCAAGAGGTTACAGTAGTCGAGGCAGGAGATGATGAGGGCATGGACTAGGGTTTTTGCAGATTCTTGGTTTAGGAATGTACGGATCCATGAAATATTTTTGAGTTGAAGGTGGCAGGAAGTGAAAAGGGCTTGGATATGCAGTTTGAAGGAGAGATTAGAGTCAAGGATTACCCCGATACAGCAAGCTTGTGGGACTGGGGAGAGTGGGCAGCCGTTTACTGTAATGGATAGGTTCGTTGGGGGGTCGCGTGAGATGGGAGAAAGATGATGAATTCTGTTTTGTCCACGTTAAGTTTTAGAAATCTAGCGGAGGATGAAATAGCGGATAGACATTGAGGGATTCTGGTTAGTAGGGTGGTGATATCTGGTCCAGAGATATAGATCTGCGTGCCGTCAGCATAGAGATGATACTGAAAACCGTGAGATTCTATGAGCTGTCCCAGGCCAAAAGTGTAAATGGAGAAGAGCAGGGCCCCTAGAACTGAGCCTTGTGGGACTCTGGTAGGTGGCGAGGTGAGGAGGTGGTGTGTGAGTGGGAGACGCTGAATGTCCGGTCAGTTAGGTATGACGAGATCCAGGATAGGGCCAATCCTGTGATGCCAAGGGATGAGAGGGTCCGCAGCAACAGGGAATGGTCCACTGTGTCAAAGGCAGAGGACAGGTCCAGGAGGAGGAGGATAGAGTAGCGTCACTTGCTCTTGGCGGTTAAAAGGTCATTGGTGACCTTAGTTAGGGCAGTTTCAGTGGTGTGACCGGAAGCCTAATTGTAAGCGGTCAAAGAGGGAGCAGGAAGATAGATGGGAGGACAGTTCAAGATGGACGTGTTGTTCCAGTATCTTTGAGGCATAGGGAAGAAGTGATATAGGGTGATAGCTCGATACAGAGGATAGGTCAAGAGAGGGCTTTTTGAGGATAGGTGTAATTGAGGCATGTTTAAGGGGAAACCACCAGTTGTTAGTGATATGTTGAAGAGATGGGTTAGGGTTGGGATGAAGACTGTGGTGAAGTTTGGGATGAAGTGGGAAGGGATCAGATCAAGTGCACAGGTGGTGAGATGCGATCTTGAGAGTAGAGTGGAGAGTTGATCTTCTGTAATGGTGGAGAAGTTGGTTTTGGAGGTGGAGGGCTGGGTAGTTGGGAGGAAGGGCTCTGGTGGTTGTCGACTAAAACTGTCTCTGATGTTCTCAATCTTCTGCTTGAAAAATGAAGCAAAGTCTTTACCTGAGATGAGTGGGAAGGGAGGAGGAGCTGGGGACGGAGGTTAGAGTTGAAGGGGATGAATAACTGTTTAGGGTTGTGAGACAGGGAGGATATGAGAGATGAAAAGTAGGTTTGTTTTACTGTGGCGAGTGTGGTCTTGAAAGTAGTGAGGGACTGTTTGAATGCGATGAAGTGCTCATTGGAGTGGAATCTTTTCCATGTCCGCTCAACAGCCCTGGAAGGTCGCCTCAATTCTTTGGTCAAGCTGGTGTGCCAGGACTCTCTATTGATTTTGCGAGCTTAGGTATGTGTGAGAGAGGGCAAGAGAATCCAAAGCTACAGCTATTGTGGTGTTATATGGAGCAGCAGCGTTATCCGCATTGTGTAGGGAACTTATGTCTGTGAGAGGGAGGAGGGATTCAGAGAGTGAGTGTAGATCGAGGTGTTTAAGATTTCTGCGAGGGTGTGTAAGTTTGTGAGGTGGGGATTGTAGATAAGGAGTGGAGTGGGAAGATAATGTGAGTAGATTGAGGTCAGAAAGATGAAGAGGTGAATTAGAGAGGTTAGATAGGGAGCAGAGGCGGGTGAAGATGAGGTCCAGTGAGTGACCATCTTTGTGAGTGGCTGCAGAAGACCATTGAGTGAGGCCGAAGGAGGAAGTGAGAGATAGAAGTTTAGTGGCAGCTGAGAGGGAAGTGTCAATGGGTATGTTGAAGTCGCCCATGATGATAGTGGGGATGTCTGCAGAAAGGAAATGAAGTAGCCAGGTGGTGAAGTGGTCAAAGAAGGTGGTGGCTGGCCCTGGGGGGGCGGTAAACAACAACCAGTTGGAAATTGGAGGGGTAGTGCACCTCAAAGGAGGGGAGGGTAACAGAGGGTGGCAGTGGGATTGGGGTGAAGGAGCAGTAATTTGACAGGAGAAAACCAACTCCTCCACTCTGCTTGCTGCTGGGGCGGGGTGTGTGAGAAAGGTGGAAGCCACCATACGAAAGTGCAGCAGAATCCATTCTTCCCTCTACCCATTAAATGTTCCCTATGCCATTGGCTGCAGCACAACCCCAAAACATAACTTATCCACCCTCATGTAGGGTTGAGCGACTTTTCTTTTCATAGGATCGGGTCGGGTTTCACGAAACCTGACTTTTTCAAAAGTCGGGTCAAGTGAAATCGGCCGATCCTATAGAAAAGTCGGGGTCGGGGTCGGCCGAAACACGAAACCCAATGCAGTGCATTGGGTTTCTAATGGTTCCCAGGGTCTGAAGGAGAGGAAACTCTCCTTCAGGCCCGGGGATCCATATTTAAGTGTAAAATAAAGAATCAAAATAAAAAATATTGATATACTTACCCTCGGACGCGCCCTGGTTCTCACCGGCAGCCTTCCTTCCTAAGAATGAGCGCCTGAAGGACCTTCAATGACGTCGCGGCTTGTGATTGGTCGTGTGAGCGGTCACATGGTCGTCACGTGACCAATCACAAGCCGCGACGTCATCTAAGGTCCTTCAGGCGCTGATTCTTAGGAAGGAAGGCTGCGGGTTAGTACCAGGGCGCGTCCGAGGGTGAGTATATACGTAATAGGAATATACTCACCCTCGGACGCGCCCTCGGACGCTTCCTTCCTAAGAATTAGCGCCTGAAGGACCTTAGATGACGTCGCGGCTTGTGATTGGTCACGTGACCGCTCACACGACCAATCACAAGTCGCGACGTCATCGAAGGCCCTTCAGGCGCTCATTCTTAGGAAGGAAGGCTGCCGGTGAGAACCAGGGCGCGTCCGAGGGTGAGTATATCAATATTTTTTTATTTTTATTCTTTATTTTACACTTAAATATGAATTCCGATACCGATTCCCGATATCTTAAACATATCGGAACTCGGCATCGGAATTCTGATTCCAGATCAGAAGATCGCCGACCTCATGGCCGACCCCACACAGGGGTCGGGTCGGGTTTCATGAAACCCGACTTTGCCTAAAGTCGGCGACTTCTGAATCTAGCCGACCCATTTCGCTCAACCCTACCCTCATGCTTAATGCAGAGAAAACACAAGAAAATCGCTAAAAGGTAATGCTCTATAATAATCCCAAACAATTACACATCCTAATTGGAACATTTCTAACATTAAGCAATAGGACTTATATAATATAATGCTGTTCTACGCCATAGTCAATGGAACTTATTATTATTATTATTTATTATTATAGTGCCATTTATTCCATGGCGCTTTACATGTGAGGAGGGGTATACATAATAAAAACAGGTACAATAATCTTGAACAATACAAGTCACAACTGGTACAGGAGGAGAGAGGACCCTGCTCGCGAGGGCTCACAATCTACAAGGGATGGGTGAGGATACAGTAGGTGAGGATAGAGATGGTCGTGCAGTGGTTTGGTCAATCAGTGGTTACTGCAGGTTGTAGGCTTGCCAGAAGAGGTAGGTCTTCAGGTTCTTTTTGAAGGTTTCGATGGTAGGTGAGAGTTGATATGTTGTGGTAGAGAGTTCCAGAGTAGGGGTGATGCGAGAGAGAAATCTTGTATGCAATTGTGGGAAGAGGAGATAAGAGGGGAGTAGAGAAGGAGATCTTGTGAGGATCGGAGGTTGCGTGCAGGAAAGTACCGGGAGACGAGGTCACAGATGTATGGAGGAGAAAGGTTGTGGATGGCTTGGTGTGTCATGGTTAGGCTTTTATACTGGAGTCTCTGGGTAATGGGGAGCCAGTGAAGGGATTGAAAGAGGGGAGGGCCGGGTTATAGCGGGGGGACTGGTGGGTTAGTCAGGCAGCAGAGTTTAGAATACATTGGAGGGGTGCGAGAGTGTTCGAGGGGAGGCTACAGAGCAGGAGGTTGCAGTAGTCAAGGCGAGAGATGATGAGGGCATGGACTAGGGTTTTTGCAGATTCTTGGTTGAGGAATGAACGAATTTGTGAAATATTTTTGAGTTGAAGGCGGCAGGAAGTGGAAAGGGCTTGGATATGCGGTTTGATGGAGAGATCAGAGTCAAGGATTACCCCGAGACAGCGAGCTTGTGGGACTGGGGAGAGTGGGCAGCTGTTTACTGTAATGGATAGGTTCGTTGAGGGGGTCACATGAGATGGGGGAAAGACAATGAATTCTGTTTTGTCCATGTTAAGTTTTAGAAATCTAGCGGAGAAGAAGGATGAAATAGCGGATAGACATTGAGGGATTCTGGTTAGTAGGGTGGTGATATCTGGTACAGAGATGTAGATCTGTGTGTCATCAGCACAGAGATGATACTGAAAACCGTGGGATTCTATGAGCTGTCCCAGGCCAAAACTGTAAACGGAGAAGAGCAGGGGCCCTAGAACTGAACCTTGCGGGACTCCGACAGATAGGGGGCGAGGTGAGGAGGTGGTGTGTGAATGGGAGATGCTGAATGTTCGGTCTGTTAGGTATGACGAGATCCAGGATAGGGCCAAGTCTGTGATGCCATAGAACTTATAGAGAAAAGATGTAAATAGAACAGATAAAAGCAATTTTTGCTAAGGATTTTTTTTTTAATAATGTATAAAACTTATATGCCATTATGATGCATTGTGGTGAGCCAGGGAAAAATAAGTGGCACCACCGGATGGCAGGCAAAGACAAAATTGTTTAAAATTCTAATATTTGTAAATAGCACAGTCTAGAGTAGATCAAATCAATCCAAAATTGAACAAGATTACATCCAGGGGGAAACCATTACTGTACCGACCATAAATACATGTTTATCTAACTTAAGGCTGAAGTGCATGTGCCGTTAGCACAATACAAAAAAACTGGAGTATTAATAAATAGACCATTGTATAGTGTATTAACACGTAAAGAGTGATGACATGTCTTACCAAAGCCATGCGATGGTGCCACTTCCCCTTCCCTCATTGTGGCTAAAGAGTTTTATTTTGACCTCATTGGTTCACAGGACTTGTTTCCAAAATGAATCAGGCATGTTTAAATATTTTTTTGCATACTTATGAAGCTGAATTTTAAGGTGAGAATACAGAAGAGGTTTTCTTCTTATGACTTTTCCATGAAGGCCATGAAGGACAACTTGAAAATACTCCGCTACTTTCTTATAGCCTTCTGCTTTGTAGGACTCCTCCATTTTCATTTTCAGAATGCTAGGCAGTGGACAAGCCATAATCCTAACCGGCCAATTAAGTTCTGGAACCTTGGTCAAAGCTATCTGAGTACACAAATCTCTAAGGGTGCCTTTGTATCGGCCCATTTTCCTTTTTATAATTTTTAAATGGAAAATAGTGCAATATATATATATATACTATATATAGTATATATAGTATATATATATATATATATATATATATATATATTCTCAAGAAGAAAAAAGTGATGAAGGCACTCACCAGTCTTCCAGCAGAAATCCTTTATTTAATATCAACTCCAGATAAAAATCATGGCCGGGGGAACAAGAGCCAAAGCTCGTGTGAGCTAGGGGGGACGACGGCCGTTTCGCGCTGTGCCTGCGCTTCTATGGGTCAGTCTGTGTTCGGGTTAGACAACGGAAATAGTGTGCCGGCCATGACACCTCCCATCACCAAAACCCTCCCATTGAATCTATGCCGATGTTGTGGGTAATGATATTGTTGTTTTCATAGTGTATAAGATTATTCCAGGCCTTTGGAAACAGTTTCTATGTTTTTAATTGTGCTTTTTATTTTTGTGTATTTCGTGATTTGTGGGAGGGTTTTGGTGATGGGAGGTGTCATGGCCGGCACACTATTTCCGTTGTCTAACCCGAACACAGACTGACCCGTAGAAGCGCAGGCACAGCGCGAAACGGCCGTCGTCCCCCCTAGCTCACACGAGCTTTGGCTCTTGTTCCCCCGGCCATGATTTTTATCTGGAGTTGATATTAAATAAAGGATTTCTGCTGGAAGACTGGTGAGTGCCTTCATCACTTTTTTCTTCTTGAGAAACTATTGTTCAAAGACTGTTTTTCGGAAAGAGCACCCGAAGTCGCATAAGATTACGGCATTTGGAGAGTGAAATTCTATGATATTTTGCACCTGCATTTGGTCAAGTGAGACCCGAGTGGTGGGACAGTGCCGCTCATTTTTTTCTTTTTTTTTTTTTTCTTTTTCTTTTTGGATCATAATATATATATATTTGCCTAACATACAAAGGAAATGTGTTATCTTTAACTTTAGCCATTTTCGAGATCATTTAATCTTAAACTTTTTTAACTGTTCACAATGTCATATCTCTTGGAACTCCTAAAGTGAACCCGCAGAACCATGACAACGAACCTCCCAAGGGTGAGCTGGCCTAGTAGACCACCCCCAATACAGGGAGTTTTAGGGGCAGGCCCGAGGGAGACTATTGCCGCAGAAGCTGCTACCCGGGAACAGGAAGTAGGAGCAGAAAAGGCACAGAACTGGCTATGACAGAGACACAGGACAGACTGGCAATGACTGAGACTCAGAATAGGCAGGATATGGCGGACACCCAGGACAGACTGAATATGGCGGAGACACATGACAGGCAGGATATGGTGAACGCTGAGGACAGACTGGATATGGCGGAGACACAGGACAGACTGGCAACGACTGAGACTCAGAATGGGCGGGGTATGGCGGACGCTCAGGACAGACTGGATATGACGGTGACACAGAACAGGTAGGATATCGTGGATGCCCAGGACAGACTGGATATAATGGAGACACAGGAAAGGCAGGATATGGCGGATGCCCAGGACAGACTGGATATGATAGAGACACAGGACAGGCAGGATATGGCAGGCACACAGGACAGAGCAAGGCACAGAGGGACCTGGGTCAAATGAGGACAAATGACAGGAGCAGAGGAAGGAGTCACCTTAAATAGACCGAGTGCTGCAGAACTTCCGGGTCAAGATCGTCCAGAATCATATAGTGGAGGAATGGAGCATCTGTAGACCAGAGAGAGGCACCCAACGAGAGCGAGGGACCAGCGGTGAGTCAGGAGAAGAAGAGACCGGATGGCGCGCACACACCACTGGCATGCTCTGGGACAGGTAAGTATGATGGTGCGCAGAGTGAGTGGCAGGTGCGGTAGCAGGAGCAGTGGCAGGTGGCGCCATGAGAGTACTCCTCCCCTTACACCCCCTCCTTCTAAGACCAGAAAGAATTTTGACCAAAATCTTATGAGCCTGTATGTTTTCGCAGTTTTCTCAAGACCTTTCCTCAGGACCAAAACCCTTCCAATTGACCAAAAAGAGAGTCTTACCTCTATACTTTTTCATGGCAACAATATCTTTAACTTCAAAGACATCTTGAGCGGAAACTGGCAGAGGTGATTGACCAGGAGAAGCATGGAATTGATTGAAAATGACAGGTTTCAAAAGGGAGATATGAAAAGAATTGGGAATGCGAAGTGAAGCAGGTAGTTTCTGTTTGTAGACAACATTGTTGACACGAGCCAAAACCTCAAATAGACCAATGTACCGTGGACCTAATTTATATGAAGGAACCTTAAGGCGGATGAACCTGGACGACAACCACACTTTATCACCAGGCTGGTATAACGGAGGGTCCAGGCATCTTTTGTCGGCATGTCTCTTAATCCTGTTTTGTGCCTGCTCTAATGCGACTTTGGTCTCCTGCCAAACCCTGGAGAACTTCTCGGACAGAAGGTCGTCCGCCGGCACACCCGAGGCTGGAAGTACCAACAGAGGGACACCAGGATTCTGCCCATAAACTATGAAGAAGGGTGATTTGGTAGAAGATTCATTAACCCCTTCATGACCCAGCCTATTTTGACCTTAAAGACCTTGCCGTTTTTTGCAATTCTGACCAGTGTCCCTTCATGAGGTAATAACTCAGGAACGCTTCAATGGATCCTAGCGGTTCTGAGATTGTTTTTTCGTGACATATTGGGCTTCATGTTAGTGGTAAATTTAGGTCAATAAATTCTGTGTTTATTTGTGATAAAAACGGAAATTTGGCGAAAATTTTGAAAATTTCGCAATTTTCACATTTTGAATTTTTATTCTGTTAAACCAGAGAGTTATGTGACACAAAATAGTTAATAAATAACATTTCCCACACGTCTACTTTACATCAGCACAATTTTGGAAACAAAATTTTTTTTTGCTAGGAAGTTATAAGGGTTAAAATTTGACCAGCGATTTCTCATTTTTACAACGAAATTTACAAAACCATTTTTTTTAGGGACCACCTCACATTTGAAGTCAGTTTGAGGGGTCTATATGGCTGAAAATACCCAAAAGTGACACCATTCTAAAAACTGCACCCCTCAAGGTGCACAAAACCACATTCAAGAAGTTTATTAACCCTTCAGGTGCTTCACAGCAGCAGAAGCAACATGGAAGGAAAAAATGAACATTTAACTTTTTAGTCACAAAAATGATTTTTCAGCAACAATTTTTTTATTTTCCCAATGGTAAAAGGAGAAACTGAACCACGAAAGTTGTTGTCCAATTTGTCCTGAGTATGCTGATACCTCATATGTGGGGGTAAACCACTGTTTGGGCGCACGGCAGGGCTTGGAAGGGAAGGAGCGCCATTTGACTTTTTGAATGAAAAATTGGCTGCACTCTTTAGCGGACACCATGTCACATTTGGAGAGCCCCCGTGTGCCTAAAAATTGGAGCTCCCCCACAAGTGACCCCATTTTGGAAACTAGACGCCCCAAGGAACTTATCTAGATGCATAGTGAGCCCTTTAAACCCCCAGGTGCTTCACAAATTGATCCGTAAAAATGAAAAAGTACTTTTTTTTCACAAAAAAATTCTTTTAGCCTCAATTTTTTCATTTTCACATGGACAACAGGATAAAATGGATCCTAAAATTTGTTTGGCAATTTCTCCTGAGTACACCGATACTTCACATGTGGGGGTAAACCACTGTTTGGGCACATGGTAAGGCTCGGAAGGGAAGGAGCGCCATTTGACTTTTTGAATGAAAAATTATCTCCATCGTTAGCGGACACCATGTCGCGTTTGGAGAGACCCTGTGTGCTTAAAGATTGGAGCTCCCCCACAAGTGACCCCATTTTGGAAACTGGACCCCCCAAGGAACTTATCTAGATGCCTAGTGAGCACTTTAAACCCTCAGGTGCTTCACAAATTGATCCGTAAAAATGAAAAAGTACTTTTTTTTCACAAAAAATTTATTTTCGCCTCAATTTTTTCATTTTCACATGGGCAATAGGATAAAATGGATCCTAAAATTTGTTGAGCAATTTCTCCCGAGTACGCCGATACCTCATATGTGGGGGTAAACCACTGTTTGGGCACACGGCAGGGCTCGGAAGGGAAGGCGCGCCTTTTAACTTTTTGAATGGAAAATTAGCTCCAATTGTTAGCGGACACCATGTCGCATTTGGAGAGCCCCTGTGTGCCTATGCAATGGAGCTCCCCCACAAGTGACCCCATTTTGGAAACTAGACCCCCCAAGGAACTTATCTAGATGCATACTGAGCACTTTAAACCCCCAGGTGCTTCACAGAAGTTTATAATGCAGAGCCATGAAAATTAAAAATAATTTTTCTTTTCTCAAAAATGATTTTTAGCCTGGAATTTCCTATTTTTCCAATGGTAATAGGAGAAATTGGACCACAAATGTTGTTGTCCAGTTTGTCCTGAGTATGCAGATACCCCATATGTGGGGGTAAACCACTGTTTGGGCGCACGGCAGGGCTCAGAAGGGAAGGCACGCCATTTGGCTTTTTAAATGGAAAATTATCTCCAATCATTAGCGGACACCATGTCGCGTTTGGAGAGCCCCTGTGTGCCTAAACATTGGAGATCCCCCACAAATTACCCCATTTTGGAAACTAGACCCCCAAAGGAACTAATCTAGATGTGTAGTGAGCACTTTGAACCCTCAAGTGCTTCACAGAAGTTTATAACGCAGAGCCATGAAAATAAAAAATAAAAATTATTTTCTCAAAAATGAATTTTAGCCCGCAATTTTTTATTTTCCCAAGGGTAACAGGAGAAATTTGACCCCAAAAGTTGTTGTCCAGTTTCTCCTGAGTACGCTGATACCCCATATGTGGGGGTAAACCACTGTTTAGGCACATGCTGGGGCTCGGAAGTAAAGTAGTGACGTTTTGAAATGCAGACTTTGATGGAATGCTCTGTGGGCGTCACGTTGCGTTTGCAGAGCCCCTGATGTGGCTAAACAGTAGAAACCCCCCACAAGTGACCCCATTTTGGAAACTAGACCCCGAAAGGAACTTATCTAGATGTGAGGTGAGCACTTTGAACCCCCAAGTGCTTCACAGAAGTTCATAACACAGAGCAGGGAAAATAATAAATACGTTTTCTTTCCTCAAAAATAATTTTTTAGCCCAGAATTTTTTATTTTCCCAAGGGTTACAGGAGAAATTGGACCACAAAAGTTGTTGTCCAGTTTCTCCTGAGTATGCTGATACCCCATGTGTGGGGGTAAACCACTGTTTGGGCACACGTGGGGGCTCAGAAGGGAAGTAGTGACTTTTGAAATGCAGACTTTGATGGAATGGTCTGCGGGCGTCACATTGCGTTTGCAGAGCCCCTGGTGTGCCTAAACAGTAGAAACCCCCCACAAGTGACCCCATTTTGGAAACTAGACCCCCAAAGGAACTTATCTAGATGTGTGGTGAGCACTTTCAACCCCCAAGTGCTTTACAGAAGTTTATAACGCAGAGCCGTGAAAATAATAAATACGTTTTCTTTCCTCAAAAATAATTTTTTAGCCCAGAATTTTTTATTTTCCCAAGGGTTACAGGAGAAATTGGACCACAAAAGTTGTTGTCCAGTTTCTCCTGAGTACGCTGATGCCCCATGTGTGGGGGTAAACCACTGTTTGGGCACACGTGGGGGCTCAGAAGGGAAGTAGTGACTTTTGAAATGCAGACTTTGATGGAATGGTCTGCGGGCGTCACGTTGCGTTTGCAGAGCCCCTGGTGTGCCTAAACAGTAGAAACCCCCCACAAGTGACCCCATTTTGGAAACTAGACCCCCCAAGGAACTTATCTAGATATGTGGTGAGCACTTTGAACCCCCAAGTGCTTCACAGACGTTTACAACGCAGAGCCGTGAAAATAAAAAATCATTTTTCTTTCCTCAAAAATGATGTTTTAGCAAGCAATTTTTTATTTTCTCAAGGGTAACAGGAGAAATTGGACCCCAGTAATTGTTGCGCAGTTTGTCCTGAGTATGCTGGTACCCCATATGTGGGGGTAAACCACTGTTTGGGCACACGTCGGGGTTCGGAAGTGAGGGAGCACCATTTGAATTTTTGAATACAAGATTGGCTGGAATCAATGGTGGCGCCATGTTGCGTTTGGAGACCCCCTGAAGTGCCTAAATAGTGGAAACCCCTCAATTCTACCTCCAACACACCCCTAACCCTTATCCCAACTGTAGCCGTAACCCTAATCACAACCCTAACCCCAACACACCCCTAACCACAACCCTAACCCCAACACACCCCTAACCCTAACCACAACCCTAATTCCAACCCAACCCTAAGGCTATGTGCCCACGTTGCGGATTCGTATGAGATTTTTCAGCATCATTTTTGAAAAATCCGCGGGTAAAAGGCACTGCGTTTTACCTGTGGATTTACCGTGGATTTCCAGTGTTTTTTGTGCGGATTTCACCTGTGGATTCCTATTGAGGAACAGGTGTAAAACGCTGCGGAATCCGCACAAAGAATTGGCATGCTGCGGAAAATACAACGCAGCGTTCCCGCGCGGTATTTTCTGCACCATGGGCACAGCGGATTTGGTTTTCCATATGCTTACATGGTACTGTAAACCTGATGGAACACTGCTGCGGATCCGCAGCGGCCAATCCGCACCGTGTGCACATAGCCTAATTCTAAAGGTATGTGCACACGCTGCGGAAAACGCTGCGGATCCGCAGCAGTTTCCCATGAGTTTACAGTTCAATGTGAACCTATGGGAACCAAAAATCGCTGTACACATGCTGCGGAAAAACTGCACGGAAACGCAGCGGTTTACATTCCGCAGCATGTCACTTCTTTCTGCGGATTCCGCAGCGGTTTTACAACTGCTCCAATAGAAAATCGCAGTTGTAAAACCGCAGTGAAATGCGCAGAAAAACCGTGGTAATTCCACGATAAATCGGCAGCGGTTTAGCACTGTGGATTTTTCAAATCCGCTGCGGAAAAATCCGCATAGGACCAGAATACGTGTGCACATACCGAAATCCTAACCCTAGCCCTAACCCTACCCCTAACCCTACCCCTAACCCTACCCCTAACCCTACCCCTAACCCTAACCCTACCCCTAACCCTACCCCTAACCCTACCCCTAACCCTACCCCTAACCCTAACCCTAGTTCTTACCCCAACCTTAGTGAAAAAAAAAAATTCTTTATTTTTTTTATTGTCCCTATCTATGGGGGTGACAAAGGGGGGGGTCATTTACTATTTTTTTTATTTTGATCACTGAGATAGGTTATATCTCAGTGATCAAAATTCACTCTGGAACGAATCTGCCGGCAGGCAGATTCGGCGGGCGCACTGCACATGCGCCCGCCATTTTGGAAGATGGCGGCGCCCAGGAAAGAAGACGGACGGACCTCGGGCGGCCAGGTAAGTATAAGGGGGGAGATCAGGGCACGGGGGGGCGTCGGAGCACGGGGGGGTGGATCGGAGCATGGGGGGGGTGGATCGGAACACGGGAGGGAGGATTGGAGCACGGGGGAGGATTGGAGCACGGGGTGAGGGATCGCTGTGCTGGGGGGTGGATCGGAGCACGGGGGGGGTCGCTGTGTGCGGGGGGGATCGGAGTGCGGGGGGGTTTGATTGGAGCGCGGGGGGTGTGATTGGTGCACGGGGGAAGCGGACAGGAGGACGGGGGAGCGGAGCACAGGACGGAGGGGAGCGGACCACAGATCGGGGGGCTGGGGGGCGATCGGAGGGGTGGGGTGGGTGCACATAAGTGTTTCCAGCCATGGCCGATGATATTGCAGCATCGGCCATGGCTGGATTGTAATATTTCACCATTTTTTTAGGTGAAATATTACAAATCGCTCTGATTGGCAGTTTCACTTTCAACAGCCAATCAGAGCGATCGTAGCCACGAGGGGGTGAAGCCACCCCCCCTGGGCTAAACTACCACTCCCCCTGTCCCTGCAGATCGGGTGAAATGGGAGTTAACCCTTTCACCCGGCCTGCAGGGACGCGATCTTTCCATGACGCATATGCTGCGTCATGGGTCGGAATGGCACCGACTTTCATGACGCAGCGTATGCGTCAAAGGTCGGGAAGGGGTTAATGTGGTTATTGTACACGAACTGGGCCCAAGGAAGCAAATCAGACCAATCGTTGTGATGGACATTGATAAAATGACGGAGATAAGTCATTAGAATCTGGTTTGTGCGCTCCGCTTGTCCATTAGTTTGAGGATGGAAGGCTGAGGAGAAATCCAAAATTACATTCATCATTTTGCAAAGAGCTCACCAGAACCCAGAGGTAAATTGAACTCCTCTATGAGAAACTATGTGAAGAGGAAAGCCGTGATTCCGAAAAATATGAGCAATGAAGATTCTTGCCACTTCAGGAGCGGAAGGTAATCCAGGCAAAGAGACAAAATGAGCCATCTTGGAGAATCGATCCACAACTACAAAAATGATCGTATGACCTGAAGACCGAGGCAGGTCAGTAATAAAATCCAGAGCAATGTGTTGCCAGGGGACCGAGGGAACTGGCAGCGGGTGCAGAAGACCAGAGGGCAGATGCCTTGGAACCTTGTTCTTTGCACAGGAAGGACAGGATACCACAAAACTTCGGACATCTTGTAGAAGGGACGGCCACCAATAATAGCGTGAGATAAGAGAGAGTGTTTTCTTGAATCCTACATGGTCTGCCAGCTTAGAGACATGACCCCAACGTAAAACTTGACACCTCTTGTTCTCCTGCACAAAGGTTTTACCCGGAGGTAAGGAAGTCATGCTGATAGGAGCTACAGGAATGATCTTGCTGGGGTCCACGATGTGTGAAGGTTCCTCCACAACGTCGGTTATGAGAAAGGATCTGGACAAAGCATCAGCTTTGCAGTTCTTATTACCTGGAAGATAATGTAGCTCAAAGTCAAAACGGGCAAAGAATAAAGACCACCTGGCTTGGCGAGTGGATATATTCCAGATTTTTGTGGTCAGTGTAGATTTTGATAGGATGAACGGCTCCCTCCAACAAATACCGAAACTCCTCTAGCGCTAATTTAATGGCCAACAGTTCCTTGTCGCCAATGGCGTAATTCCTCTCCGAGACGGAGAACATCTTAGAAAAGAAACCACAAGCAGTCAATTGTCCGGAAGAAGATCTCTGGGAAAGAACTGCACCAGTGCCTATGGCAGAGACATCTACCTCAAGAACGAAAGGCTTGTTGATCTCTGGATGATGAAGCACGGGAGCCGAGGCAAAGGCTTGTTTCAAGGACTGAAAAGCGTCTTCAGCTTCAGAGGACCAAACGTGAGGGTTGGACCCTTTGCGAGTCACGGCGGAAATAGAAGCAGCCAGAGTGGAGAAATGTGGGATAAACTGCCTGTAGTAGTTAGCGAAGCCAAGGAAGCTTTGAATTGCCTTAATCCCCTGGGGATGTGGCCAGTCAAGCACAGCAGACGCTTTATCTGGATCCATTTGCAAGCCTGAGTCTGAAATGATATAACCTAGAAACAGTAATGAAGATTGATCAAAGATGTACTTCTCGAGTTTGGCATAAAGATTGTTCTCCCTAAGACAAGACAAGACTTGGCGAACATCTCTTCTATGGGAAGCAAGATCCGAGGAAAACACAAGAATGTCATCCAAGTATACCACCACACAGGAGTAGCGTATATCCCAGAAACCATCATTCACAAACTCCTGAGACATTGAAGGAGCGTTACACAAACCGAGGGGCATGACTAAATACTCATAGTGACCGTCTCGGGTGTTAAAGGCATTCTTCCACTCGTCTCCTGAACGAATACGGATTAGGTTGTATGCTCCGCGAAGATCCAATTTCGTGAAGATACCAGCTCCCCTAAGGCGGTCAAACAACTCTGGAATAATCGGTAGCGGATACTTGTTGTTAATCGTGAGATTGTTAAGAACTCGGTAGTCAATACATGGACGGAGAGAGCATCCTTCTTCTTGACGAAGAAAAAACCTGCACCTGCAGGAGAGTAGGACTTGTGAATAAAGCCTCTAGCTAAATTCTCCCAGACATATTCGGACATAGCTTGTGTCTCGGTGGGAGACAACGGGTAAATTCGGCCTCTGGGCGGAGTAGAACTCGGAACAAGATCGATTGAGCAGTCATATGGACTATGCGGTGGTAAGATTTCTGCTTCTTTTTTACTGAAGACATGCAGGAAAGACCAATAGCTGGAAGGTAGATTGGAGGACACCGGATTTGGACGAGAAGAATTCCTTGGCAGAACTGGCTGCAGACAGTTGCTCTGGCAAAACAGTCCCCAACGCAAAATATCACTAGACCGCCAGTCAAGATTAGGTTCGTGAGCCCTCAACTAAAGAAGTCCAAGCAGAATTGTGTGGGACAACGTAGGCAACACATAAAAAACTATCTTCTCCCAATGCAAGATTCCAATTTGAAGTTCCAGTTCTTCGGTCACCAAAGTAACGGACTCCCGCAAGTGCTGACCGTCGACCAACGCAATCTGCCGAGGAGTCTCCAGGGATCTTACCGGAATCCGTAGTCTCCTAACCGCCTCGAGTTGGATGAAATTCCCGGCCGCCCCAGAATCTATATAAGCTAAATCAGAAAAACGTTTAGAACCCAGATGCAAAAGAACAGAAAGAATCAGAGGTGGAGAGATTTCAGGAACACCTAGGGAGACCTCTCTTACCTGTCCTAGGTGGAGGCATTTCCCAGCCTCAAAGGAAAGGAACGCAGAAAATGAGCTGCACTGCCACAATAGAAACAGACCTTGGGCCAGTCTCTCCTTCCGGCGCTGTTCCACCAGTTTGAGACGATCCACCTGCATGGGTTCTGGGACAGAAATAGCAGAACTCGTCACAGGATACGGACGGGAAGGACTCAGAGTAACCAAAGGAAAACGAGGAACTCTCCTCTCTCTAGTGGATTCTCAGGCACACTCTTGGAAACGTAAGTCTATGCGGGTTGCCAGGGATATAAGATCTTCCAAGGAAGTTGGAGTATCCCTGTCTGCCAATTCATCCTTAATTCGAGATGAGAGCCCTCGCAAAAAGGCTCCCACCAATGCCTCATTGTTCCATCCCAATTCAGACGAAAATGTGCAAAACTGAACGGCATATTGACCCACAGAAAGAGCCCCCCCGGTGAAGGTTAAAAAGAGACTCGGTGGTAGAGGCGAAACGACCCGGTTCCTTGAATACTTTACTAAAAGTAACTAAAAAGATGGATAGTTGAGAGACAAGAGGGTCATCTTGCTCCCAGAGGGGGTTTACCCAAGCTAAGGCCTCTCCCTCTAAGTGGGAAATCACAAAGGCCACCTTTGCTCAGTCAGTAGGGTACTGCATAGGGAGCAACTCAAAGTGGAGTTGGCATTGGTTCAGAAACCCTCTACATAATTTAGGATCTCCACTGTAACGAGGGGGTTTAGCCAGAAGAGGCAGTGGGTGAGGGGCTGAGGACTGTGAGGAAACAGGAGCAGGAGACTGAAGGCTACGAAGACGATCATCCATGGATGCCATGAAGTTAAGGATGTGGGCTTGAATGTCACGCTGCTGAGCAAACTCCTGTTGGAGACCTGCCAGCTGCGGAGCACTCCAATTGTCGGAGGCCTGCAGAGATGAGACTCCATGGATTTCAAAAAGGACATGATCCTTGACTGATTCTCCCAGAGGAACAATAGTTCCTTTTGGGTAGGAGTGAGGGTCAGGGTACCAGCGGGGTCCATGCCCTGATTGTACTGTCAGATCTTTTGGAACTCCTAAAGTGAACCCACAGAACCACAACAACGAACCTCCCAAGGGTGAGCTGGCCTAGTGGACCACCCAGTGAGGGATAGGGGCAGGCCCAAGGGAGACTATTGCCGCAGAAGCTGATACCCAGGGACAGGAAGTAGGAGCGGAAAAGAACTGGCTATGATGGAGACATAGGACAGACTGGCAATGACAGACTCAGAATAAGCAGGATATGGCGGACAGCCAGGACAGACTGAATATTGTGGGGACATAGGACAGGCAGGATATGGAGAACGCCCAGTACAAACTGGATATGGCGGAGACACAGGACAGACTGGCAATGACTGAGACACAGAATGGGCAGGATATGGCGGACGCCAAGGACAGACTGGATATGACGGAGACACAGGACAGGCAGGATATGGCAGATGCCCAGGACAGAGCAAGGCACACAGGGACCTGGGTCAAATGAGGACAACTGACAATCAGGCAAGGAGAAGAGGAAGGAGTCACCTTAAATAAACCGAGTGCTGCAGAACTTCCAGGTCAAGATACTCCAGAATCATAGAGTGGAGGAACGGAGCGTCTGTAGACCAGAACGGGGAAGTGCGCGTGCGCAGAAGGCGTGAGAGGTGCACACGATGAGAGCCGGGGACCGGAGGCGAGTCAGGAGAAGAGACTGGAAGGCGCGCGCACACTGCTGGAGCGCGCCAGGACTGCTAAGTATGACGGCATGCAGAGTGAGAGGCAGGCGCGGTGGCTGGAGCAGCGGCAGGTCGCGCCGTGACACACAATAACAGTAATTTTATACAGAGCTCAGCATTGAGAGAACAGCTAGATCTTCAGCAGATAAAACAGATTTTATCAAAATTATAGCAAGCAGCTCAATAAGTGACATATTGCTGGAATCAGAGTCTCTGCCCCATATTATGCTGTTCTCAGATGGAGTAACAAATATCTGATGACAGGTGCCCCTACAAACTTATAGTGATCTAGGTTTATATCCCATTTGGGGATAAAAATGTTAAGAACTGGTACCAAAAAATCTGTTTGCTAAACATAAGGTTACAATTGCCCCAGCACACCCAGAAGGATGCAGTCAGCTGCTATGAGATATTTTCTGACCAGAATTTTCATAGCTAGTTATAACTTTTCATTGCCTGGTATATTCAGCAACCATAAAGTAGAAATGTGAGAAGTGTTGGCATATTATAGCATGTGAAAGACTTCCAAATGATTCTTGCATTTTGTTCCATTTGGAAGCAGTTTAAACTGTACACAACTGAAATGAGGTAGGCAACAGAGGTAAACCATTTTCTTCAACCATTTCAATTTTTTAACACGTCATTTGAAAAAAACATTAAAGTGACTGCTATATTCTTGACAAAAACACTTTCTCTTACAACCTAAAGTCAAGTATGATGGACCTTAACTTTCGACTCACCAACTTCCTTCTTTTTAACCATTTCCCCTTCATTTATAAATTTACTGTATTTCACTTTGGTGGATCGTGCATAATTATCTCTGTACAGATAACAGAGCATGTCAAGAAAAACTCTGTAATGCAGACAACAAACATATCATGTCTAATTGGATTCCATAGTCTGAATATTGTATTTTTTGGACTAGAAGACTCTCTTTTTTTCCTTCAAAAATGGGGATGTAGATCTGTACCTGCTGTAGCTGTGGTGGGGAGGTGGGGGAGGGGCAGCGGCAGAGCAGCGGATCACAGGAGGCAGGAGCTGGCTGCTGCAGCCAACTCCTGTGCCCACTGGTAAAGAGAGATGAATATTCACTGCACTCTATGCCCATGGGAGTGGAAAGCAGTGAATATTTATTTCTCTTTAACAGCAGACAGCTGTTAGCCACAGCCCATGGCTTCCTGCAGCTGTGTCTGGTTCCTTTGCGCATGCGCAGTCACGTCTCCTGCGCCGCAGAGCCTCCTGGGAGGTCACGACCCGATGGCTTCGCCCCAACATGGCAGCGCCCATCGGGTATTTCTTCCCGGCGTCTTCCCAAGTAAGACGCCTTTGCTTTGTAGGTTTCTCTGAACTTCGTCAGCGGTCCTATGCCCTAGGCAGCCCAGTCTATGTACCATTCTCTACGCCTCTTACCCTTTGTCTGCTGTGTCTCCACTGTGTCTACCCTTTGTTCCAGCCGTGTCTGCTCTGCATCTCAGCTTTGTCCGCTCTGTGTCTCCGCCGTGCCAGTCCAGTGTTTCAGTCCACTGTGTGTCTCCGCTTTATCTGCCCTTTCTCAGTCCTGCACCAGTTTTCCGTTTCTTTTCCCTTCCTGTGTGTAGCCCAGATCTTAGTTCTTTCTCTTTTTATTTCTTTTGCAGCCTCATGGGTTCCCATGTCCCTCTCCTGTGTCTCCAAATATATATACCTTCCCGAGTCAGTTCCAGTTCCCTGTAGCCTGTCCACGGTCTTCCTCTTTTTGTTTTGGTCGCCCCTTTGGCTCTAGCAGTTGTGTCTCCATTCCCCTTTGGACCTGCTCCTAACGTAAACAATGCTGCCTTTTTCTGTTGTTTGTGAATTTTTGGAGGTTTTTTAAGTCCTTTTTTTGTGGTTTTGCTGTTTAGTTTCACAAGTGATCATCGCCGGCAATGCTGTCAAGAGTTTCCGTTAAAGAGCAACTGGAAAAAGAGCAGCTCTACCAGACAATTTGTTTCCTATTTTTTTATTATACTTGCAAGAATAATTGAGTAAAAAGCACAGAAAAAGTATATCAAACACATGGCATACCAGCTTCTATCCAACCTTGCTGTCACTTTTCCACCCCTCAGGGTGTCTGGGATGCAGTTACTGACAGCTCGGCTGTCCAATCTGGTACAGGGGCCTGCTGAAGCTGTCAGTACTTTGATTGATAGCATGGCCATCCAGTCTGATTCTGTGGCGTGCTGAGCTGTCGGTGTGTTTATTGACAGCTTGACTAGCCATTTTGTGACTGGGAGGCGTTGGCTGTCTCAGGTGTTCACTATCCCAGGTAATGGCCATGCCTACTTAACTGGGCAGCTTCTCCTAGACCACTGCCAGACGTACATTCATCTTGTGAAGTTTGTGCTTAGTGCTCTCCTGTGCCTTGAGTTCAATATGTTTGATCTGTGGCCTGACCTTGGACTTCGTTCTGACCATCCGCCTGTTTAACCCCTTCAGCTCTGATCCGTTATCCTCCTGGTACTCCGACCTTGTAATATTACCTGACTACGCTTTTGTCTTCTCCTTCTGTTTATGACATAGCTTCCAGGCTTCTGACCTTGGACTCCCTGACCACTCTGACTCACGGCTTAGCTGTGAGAAGTGACTAGTATCACACCTGCATATCACCTATCATCATCTTCTTGGCTTGCCCCAGGAGTAAGCCAGCAGATGAAACCCGTGGATAGGTAGAGAGTGGTGTGTCACATGTTTGACATAATTTTTATGTGTTTTAACTCATTCATTTTTGTGAGCACAGTAAGAAAAACATTTGAAAACTAATTGTCTGGCACTACTACTCTATATCTGGTTGCTTCAAAAGGCTACTTTCACACTTGCGTTTTTTGCTGTCCGTCGTAGTGCAGCAAAATGACGTCTCGACGGACGTAACGAAAATAGTTAAAAACGTGTGCAACGCATCCAGTGTAATGACGGATTCGTCGTCCACAAATTCCGGGAAATAAATGTCCGGGGACGAGAGAGAGAGACTTTTTTCCGGACTTGAAAATCCTTCCAGGCATGCTCAGGGGGGAAAAACTGGATCCGTTGCTGGATTCCTGTGTGTGACGGTCAGCTACGGATCCAGCGTCCATAGGCTTCTATTATAGCCAACGACTGGCAGCGCAGGATCCGTCGCTGACCGATTTTCCAACGTGCAGAAAAAACATTCCAATGAACGTTTTCTCAGCACGACGGACCTCCAGTGCATGATGGATGAAACGGATGGCCATCCGTCACAATCCGTCGCTAATACAAGTCTATGGGAAAATGCAGGATCTTGCAAATTATTTTGCAGGATCCTGCATTCTCAAAAATCGACGGATTGTGATGGAACCAGAAAAACGCAAGTGTAAAAGTAGCCTAAGGGAAACATGTGCCAGTATTGTTGACAGTGATCACTTGTGGAACTACTGGGATTAACAGGAATGATAGCAACATCATTGGATGAATACACTCACACTGGGAGTGTGGCGAAGAGGGAGGAATCAGGCTAATGTAGATTCTGCTTTAAAAATCACAGATGCAGTAAAGTTGTATTTCATCTGTGTATAAGGTTGTACCCCATGTATAAGATTAGAAATTATGTTTCTGATCCATTTACTGATCCATCCATATCTGGTACTGCAAAAAAATAAGCTAAACTGCAATAATAGACACAGCAAATAGATAAGAGCATCATTGCTTCAGGAAAAGGTGACATTATCTTTTCTACCTTCATACAATCCTTGCAATGATTTAAACAGGTTAATAGTAAATATGGGACAATCACTGGGTTCAGGATCCAGGATGCAAGCCCTAAACATAAGTATGTCCACAAAAACATATCCATAACATAGCAAATAATTGAGTGTGCAGGCTAGGAGTTATATAGTTATTATATTATCTACATATTGTTCTACTTGTAACTTTGCTTGGGAACTTGTGCCCCCCAAAAAGTTCAAGGTTAAATATAACTGCTTAATAATATGACTTCACTGACCAGACTTAAGATACCATCTTGTCCTTTGTATAGAGCAGGATAACATTTTCTGCTTTCTCATGGAAAACGCGAGCTGCCCACATTAATATAGTAGGACTTGGGACTGTCTGCGCTGATACACTCTGTTTACTGAGATAAACATGAGATACCATCATATATGAGGAAGTGCACAATATATTCAAGATATCTTGGAAGCAAAGAACCATTTTTCTTATTATTTTTAAATATTTTTATACTATTATGTTTTCCTCTGTATTTTATCTTTTTTCTGTGCGAAGTATCAAGATATTCCACTAAGATACAAGGTTGGCGAGTTAAAATAACACAGATTGATATTGTAGAGAATGTAACAGTAACAAAATAGTGACAGCTTTACCCCGGGGACTTCCAGGCTTTCAGTTTTCAGTGTACCTCCAGAAGTTTCTGCCTCTTTTTTTTTGTTGCAAACTTGAAATGTTATTTGCGCATTATGTGAGTTGAAGAGCTAAATTAAACTGCTTTTGTATTGTGAATAAAACTCAAAGAGGTTAATTAGAACAATTAAAGTTGTGTTCCACTACTAGGACAACCCCTTAAATGTTCAGCCATGATAAAATAATAAAGCGTATACTACCCTCTTGTGCCAGCTCTGTTCCAGTGGTATTCGTGGAACGCACATCAGGGCAGTGGGGTACTCGGTACCGGGTCCGGTCGCAATTAAAGGGGTGCTCACGGTGGCAGTGACCCGGTCCGTGGCCTTGGGTGCCCAAGTAAAAGGGACGGTCTTTAAAGGAGTTGTGGAAATAATGAAAGTTCGTGATGCCACCTGTGGTTCTGGGTCAGAGGTGACCGATGCTGCTTAAAGGGTTCCTCTGGGGCGATGGTCCTGCAGCAAAGATGGTATCGCTTCCCACAGGTGAAGCTGGGCCCCCAGGGTTCCCGGTGTTTTTGGCAGGGATGGTAAATGCAGGCAAATAAATGGAGAACACAGGATTGCAGTCTTTACCTGGTCTACTGGTGTTTAGCAACCTCAGTCCAGGGTACAGGCAACAGGTAAAGATGGAGTCCAGGCAGCCCTTGACAGGTGGAAATCCCCTTGACAGGTAAGTTTGAGAGCCTTCCACTATGCGCTGGTCTGTGGTCCCTTGCAGCCTGTAGCTCTCTAACAAGGCCCTCTTTCTTCCCTGTCCAGGGACAGTACCTGCACGGTAGGTAACTTGAGCCGTCTCTTTTGGGTCTCTGTTCACGGTGACTCTGGACTCTAATTGCTGCTGTACCTCAGGTATTATGTGGGCAAGTCCCTTTTAGTTTCCTGCCCTCCGGTTCTGCTGTGGGACCTGTAGTTCCTCACGACCTCGGGCTCCTGGTGCCCAGTTTCTGCGCTCAGCTTAGAGGGGCCCAGTAGCAGTCCTCCCCTAGCTCCCAAGTCCTTCTGTGCTCCTTCACTGTCTGCTACCAGCTGTCATTTTTTCCTAACTGCCTAGCAACTGCCTAGCAACTAACTTCTCCTCCCGACCAGAGAGAGCAGCTCCACTGAAGTAAGGTGTAGCGCTCCCCGTTCTGGCCTGGAGTCAGAATGGTGTTGTATGTGCTAATTACCTGTTAAGAAGAATCTTTCATCGCTTGCAAGTGTGACATTACTCTCTCTGTGAGGATAGCAATGCCACTGTAACAACCACGGTCCCGGGGGCTAAGATGTGGTACAATGACACGTGATGCCTGGTGCCCAATCAGCGATAGCATCTCTGTCTCCACCTTCGGACAAACTGAACATGAAGAAGAAGTCCGGGATGAGTAGCATCCATGACTTCCTCTTCATTTTCAATTAGTACGAAGGTAGAGACTGTGACGCCAGTGCTGATTGGGCACCGGGCACCACGTGTCACAACACATCACTGCCCCAGTGAGAGCGGGTACTGACACTACAGGAATGGCGCCAACATGTGAGATAAGTATACGCTTTACTATTTTATCGGGGCTGAGCATTTAGTTTAAAGTATTGTCCTTAAAAAAAGGAAAATGTACCAATGCAAAATTTTGGAGATGTAAGTGCTCAGATAGCTTGGAACAAGATTTAAGACCTTAGTTAGCCTGTTAGGGTCATGGCTTGTTCACTATCATCCAGGTGATGCACATTTCTCAGTTTTATAAAAACCCAGCCTCCTTTAACCTTGTGCCAAAAAAACAGCAGCCATGGGTTTTTCTAAGCAGCTGTCTGGTGTAGTGACCCAGTCCAGAGTGTGTCCATCCCTTTAACCCCTTCATGACCCAGCCTATTTTGACCTTAAAGACCTTGCCGTTTTTAGCAATTCTGACCAGTGTCCCTTTATGAGGTAATAACTCAGGAACGCTTCAACGGATCCTAGCGGTTCTGAGATTGTTTTTTCGTGACATATTGGGCTTCATGTTAGTGGTAAATTTAGGTCAATAAATTCTGCGTTTATTTGTGATAAAAACGGAAATTTGGCAAAAATTTTGAAAATTTCGCAATTTTCACATTTTGAATTTTTATTCTGTTAAACCAGAGAGTTATGTGACACAAAATAGTTAATAAATAACATTTCCCACATGTTTACTTTACATCAGCACAATTTTGGAAACAAAATTTTTTTTTGCTAGGAAGTTATAAGGGTTAAAATTTGACCAGCGATTTCTCATTTTTACAACGAAATTTACAAAACCATTTTTTTTAGGGACCACCTCACATTTGAAGTCAGTTTGAGGGGTCTATATGGCTGAAAATACCCAAAAGTGACACCATTCTAAAAACTACACCCCTCAAGGTACTCAAAACCACATTCAAGAAGTTTATTAACCCTTCAGGTGCTTCACAGCAGCAGAAGCAACATGGAAGGAAAAAATGAACATTTAACTTTTTAGTCACAAAAATGATCTTTTAGCAACAATTTTTTTATTTTCCCAATGGTAAAAGGAGAAACTGAACCACGAAAGTTGTTGTCCAATTTGTCCTGAGTACGCTGATACCTCATATGTGGGGGTAAACCACTGTTTGGGCGCACGGTAGGGCTTGGAAGGGAAGGAGCATCATTTGACTTTTTGAATCAAAAATTGGCTCCACTCTTTAGCGGACACCATGTCACGTTTGGAGAGCCCCCGTGTGCCTAAAAATTGGGGCTCCCCCACAAGTGACCCCATTTTGGAAACTAGACGCCCCAAGGAACTTATCTAGATGCATAGTGAGCACTTTGAACCCCCAGGTGCTTCACAAATTGATCCGTAAAAATGAAAAAGTACTTTTTTTTCACAAAAAAATTGTTTTCGCCTCAATTTTTCATTTTCACATGAACAATAGGATAAAATAGATCATAAAATTTGTTGGGCAATTTCTCCCAAGTACGCCGATACCTCATATGTGGGTGTAAACCACTGTTTGGGCACTCGGCAGGGCTCGGAAGGGAAGGCGCGCCATTTGACTTTTTGAATGGAAAATTAGCTCCAATTGTTAGCGGACACCATGTCGCGTTTGGACAGCCCCTGTGTGCCTAAACATTGGAGCTCCCCCACAAGTGACCCGATTTTGGAAACTAGACCCCCCCCCAAGGAACTTATCTAAATGCATATTGAGCACTTTAAACCCCCAGGTGCTTCACAGAAGTTTATAACGCAGAGCCATGAAAATAAAAAATAATTTTTCTTTCCTCAAAAATGATTTTTTAGCCTGGAATTTCCTATTTTGCCAAGGGTAATAGGATAAATTGGACCCCAAATGTTGTTGTCCAGTTTGTCCTGAGTACGCTGATACCCCATATGTGGGGGTAAACCACTGTTTGGGCGCACGGCAGGGCTCGGAAGGGATGGCACGCCATTTGGCTTTTTAAATGGAAAATTAGCTCCAATCATTAGCGGACACCATGTCACGTTTGGAGAGCCCCTGTGTGCCTAAACATTGGAGATCCCCCAGAAATGGTGAGGACTTTGAACCCCCAAGTGCTTCACAGAAGTTTATAACGCAGAGCCATGAAAATAAAAAAAAAAATTATTTTCTCAAAAATGATCTTTTAGCCTGCAATTTTTTTATTTTCCCAAGGGTAACAGGAGAAATTTGACCCCAAAAGTTGTTGTCCAGTTTCTCCTGAGTACGCTGATACCCCATATGTGGGGGTAAACCACTGTTTGGGCACATGTCGGGGCTCGGAAGTGAAGTAGTGACATTTTGAAATGCAGACTTTGATGGAATGCTCTGTGGGCGTCACGTTGCGTTTGCAGAGCCCCTGATGTGGCTTAACAGTAGAAACCCCCCACAAGTGACCCCATTTTGGAAACTAGACCCCCAAAAGGAACTTATCTAGATGTGTGGTGAGCACTTTGAACCCCCAAGTGCTTCACAGAAGTTTATAATGCAGAGCCGTGAAAATAATAAATATGTTTTCTTTCCTCAAAAATAATTATTTAGCCCAGAATTTTTTAATTTTCCCAAGGGTAACAGGAGAAATTTGACCCCAATATTTGTTGTCCAGTTTCTCCTGAGTACGGTGATACCCCATATGTGGGGGTAAACTACTGTTTGGGCACATGCCGGGGCTCGAAATTGAAGTAGTGACGTTTTGAAATGCAGACTTTGATGGAAAGCTCTGCGGGCGTCACGTTGCGTTTGCAGAGCCCCTGATGTGGCTTAACAGTAGAAACCCCCCACAAGTGACCCCATTTTGGAAACTAGACCCCGAAAGGAACTTATCTAGATGTGTGGTGAGCACTTTGAACCCCCAAGTGCTTCACAGAAGTTTATAATGCAGAGCCGTGAAAATAATAAATATGTTTTCTTTCCTCAAAAATAATTATTTAACCCAGAATTTTTTAATTTTCCCAAGGGTAACAGGAGAAATTTGACCCTAATATTTGTTGTCCAGTTTCTCCTGAGTACGGTGATACCCCATATGTGGGGGTAAACTACTGTTTGGGCACATGCCAGGGCTCGGAATTGAAGTAGTGATGTTTTGAAATGCAGACTTTGATGGAATGCTCTGCGGGCGTCACGTTGCGTTTGCAGAGCCCCTGATGTGGCTTAACAGTAGAAACCCCCCACAAGTGACCCCATTTTGGAAACTAGACCCCGAAAGGAACTTATCTAGATGTGTGGTGAGCACTTTGAACCCCCAAGTGCTCCACAGAAGTTTATAATGCAGAGCCGTGAAAATAATAAATACGTTTTCTTTCCTCAAAAATAATTATTTAGCCCAGAATTTTTTAATTTTCCCAAGGGTAACAGGAGAAATTTGACCCCAATATTTGTTGTCCAGTTTCTCCTGAGTACGCTGATACCCCATGTGTGGAGGTAAACCACTGTTTGGGCACACTTCGGGGCTCAGAAGGGAAGTAGTAACTTTTGAAATGCAGACTTTGATGGAATGGTCTGCGGGCGTCATGTTGCGTTTGCAGAGCCCCTGGTGTGCCTAAACAGTAGAAACCCCCCACAAGTGACCACATTTTAGAAACTAGACCCCCCAATGAACTTATCTAGATATGTGGTGAGCACTTTGAACCCCCAAGTGCTTCACAGATGTTTACAACGCAGAGCCGTGAAAATAAAAAATCATTTTTCTTTCCTCAAAAATGATGTTATAGCAAGCATTTTTTATTTTCACAAGGGTAACAGGAGAAATTGGACCCCAGTAATTGTTGCGCAGTTTATCCTGAGTATGCTGGTACCCCATATGTGGGGGTAAACCACTGTTTGGGCACACGTCGGGGCTCGGAAGTGAGGGAGCACCATTTGACTTTTTGAATACGAGATTGGCTGGAATCAATGGTGGCGCCATGTTGCGTTTGGAGACCCCTGATGTGCCTAAACAGTGGTAACCCCTCAATTCTACCTTCAACACTAACCCCAACACACCCCTAACTCTAATCCCAACTGTAGCCATAACCCTAATCACAACCCTAACCACAACCCTAATTCCAACCCTAACCCTAAGGCTATGTGCCCACGTTGCGGATTCGTGTGAGATTTTTCAGCATCATTTTTGAAAAATCCGCGGGTAAAAGGCACTGCGTTTTACCTGCGGATTTCCGCGGATTTCCAGTGTTTTTTGTGCGGATTTCACCTGCGGATTCCTATTGAGGAACAGGTGTAAAACGCTGCGAAATCCGCACAAAGAATTGACATGCTGCGGAAAATACAACGCAGCGTTTCCGCGTGGTATTTTCCGCACCATGGGCACAGCGGATTTGGTTTCCATATGTTTACATGGTACTGTAAACCTGATGGAACACTGCTGCGGATCCGCAGCCAAATCCGCACCGTGTGCACATAGCCTAATTCTAAAGGTATGTGCACACGCTGCGGAAAACGCTGCGGATCCGCAGCAGTTTCCCATGAGTTTACAGTTCAATGTAAACCTATGGGAAACAAAAATCGCTGTACACATGCTGCAGAAAAACTGCACCGAAACGCAGCGGTTTACATTCCACAGCATGTCACTTCTTTGTGCGGATTCCGCAGCGGTTTTACAACTGCTCAAATAGAAAATCGCAGTTGTAAAACTGCAGTGAAATGCGCAGAAAAAACGCGGTAAATCCGCCATAAATCCGCAGCGATTTAGCACTGCAGATTTATCAAATCCGCAGCGGAAAAATCCGCAGAGGACCAGAATACGTGTGCACATACCGAAACCCTAACCCTAGCCCTAACCCTAACCCTACCCCTAACCCTAGCCCTAACCCTACCCCTAGCCCTAACCTTACCCCTAACCCTACCCCTAACCCTAGCCCTAACCCTAACCCTACCCCTACCCCTAACCCTAACCCTACCCCTAACCCTACCCCTAACCCTAGCCCTAACCCTAGCCCTAACCCTAACCCTATTCTAACATTAGTGGGGAAAAAAAAATTCTTTATTTTTTATTGTCCCTACCTATGGGGGTGGCCAAGGGGGGGGTCATTAATTATTTTTTTATTTTGATCACTGAGATATAATCTATCTCAGTGATCAAAATGCACTTTGGAACGAATCTGCCGGCCGGCAGATTCGGCGGGCGCACTGCGCATGCGCCCGCCATTTAGGAAGATGGCGGCGCCCGGGGAGAAGACGGACGGACCCCGGCAGGATCGGTAAGTATGATGGGGTGGGGGGGAGCACGGGGGGGGGATCGGAGCATGGAGGGGTGGATCGGAGCGCGGGAGGGGTGGAATGGAGCACGGGGGGTGGAACGGAGCACGGGGGGGTGGAACGGAGCACGGGGGGTGTAACGGAGCACGGGGGGGTGGATCGGAGTGCAGGGGGGGTGATTGGAGCACGGGGAGGGTGATTGGAGCACGGGGGGAGCGGACAAAAGCACGGGGGGAGCGGAGCACAGGACGGAGGGGAGCCCGAGCAGTGTACCGGACAGATCGGAGTGCTGGGGGGTGATCGGTGTGGTGGGGTGGGGGCACATTAGTGTTTCCAGCCATGGCCGATGATATTGCAGCATCGGCCATGGCTGGATTGTAATATTTCACCAGTTATAATAGGTGAAATATTACAAATCGCTCTGATTGGCAGTTTCACTTTCAACAGCCAATCAGAGCGATTGTAGCCATGGGGGGGTGAAGCCACCCCCCTGGGCTAAACTACCACTCCCCCTGTCCCTGCAGATCGGGTGAAATGGGAGTTAACCCTTTCACCCGGCCTGCAGGGACGCGATCTTTCCATGACGCCACATAGGCGTCATGGGTCGGATTGGCACCGACTTTCATGACGCCTACGTGGCGTCAAAGGTCGGGAAGGGGTTAAGTAATCCTGGATTGAGAGTGGCTTCTGTACACTACTGCTCACTCTATCTGCCCCTCTACGTTATTCCCTGCATTTGTGAGCTGTAATTCTCCATCTCTAGTCACCTCCATTTTAGATGCAATACATTTCTCATTTGTGTGTTCCGGTGCCATCTATTGGTGAAAATGTACAATGACTCAGAATTATTGTTTTGTAAGATCTGAGCTGTGAAATTGGTTTCCTATTGGCTAGCTCCTAGTCACATGGTCAATAGGAGCTGTTTTCCAGGCAAGTCTAGAATGTTCTTTAGTCTGAGGGATGCCATCAGGGAGAGCCTAACACACACGGAGGCTGTTTTGACCTCAAAATCTCCGGCAGGCTTAAGAACCTGAGTTCCCTCTCTAACCTGTACATACATCATTCTAAAGTTTTTCTGACTGGATTCACAACCGTTTTTTCATTCACCAGTGCCGTGACACACTGTGGAGCTAACCCAGAGTACAGGTCTGTAACCTCTAATTGCTGCGTCTACCTCCTTCTGTAAAATACCAAAAGACACTGTCCAGTGCTCTTAAAGCTCCAGATCCCCAATCACATCTCAGTATCTAAGTGTGAACTGTAATTGCCATGGACTACTCATGAGAGACTGTTCCATATTTGTTCCAAGTTATTATTCCCGTTCCTGCTGAAATAAAAGCAACTGTTATCCCCGAGACCAGTGTGTGTCATAATTCCTTTGGCTGTGGACACCATGTGGGGGTGGATAACATGAAGCATTCGGCCTGGTCATTACACTAGCACTCTGAAAATAGAGGACTCTCACAAAGCAGGAGAAGGCTATAAGAAGACAGAAAAGCGTTTACTTGGTGCGTTTTCCTCGGTTTGAAATTAAATTAAGAAATGGCAGTTAACAGGAACAGTGGAGGCCAAGATAAGATTTGGAAGACCAAGCAAAATTTCAGTGAGGGCTGCTCCTGTGATTGCTAGAGAGACAAATCAGAACCCCCACTCAACTGCAAAATATCTTTTCAGAAAGATTTAGCAGACTCTGGAGTTATGATACATTGCTCTACTGTTCTGAGACACCTGCACAAATATGGCATTGAAGGAAGAGCAATCAGAAGACAACCTCTCCTGCCTCCTCATTTAAAAATTAAAGATGAAAAAGGGCTCAGAATTTAAAGAATAGAACATCTCACCAAGCATGGGGATCGATGAAACATATTTTGGGGTTGAATTGAAGCCAATGGGACAGGTAACATTTCACAGATAGGGGGGAGAATTGATTCAATGAAATTTCAACAAATTATTGAGGCAAACATAACACCTTCTGTAAAAAATGAATTTCAAAAGAAGATGGCTTCTACAAATGGATAACGATTCTAAACACACAACAAGAACTCTTGGCTGGCTACACAAAGTGTTTACAAGCTATGATACTTTCAAAAGGGGGTGGTGCCAGAGGTGTATCTAGCGTTTCTGGCACCCAGGGCAAGAATTCATTTTGGCGCCCCCCCCCCCCTCCAAGGGCATATGCCGTCAGCCCCATCATTGCCCTCTCCTCCCCCCCCCCACACACACACACCATTCACTTCTCTGCACATTCCCCTGCAGCGCGATACACACACACACACACAATACTGAGACACACACATACGCACACACTCACATACACACACACACTCACACACATACACATTCACACACATACACATTCACCCACACACACACACATTCACACACACACACACACACATACACACACACACACATACACACTCACATACACACACACACTCCTCTCACCTCTCCTCGCGCTCTGCGCAGCAGCTCCATCGCCTTCCTCTGACACAGCCGGCCGCTGAATGATGACGTCATCCAGCGCGCGTCTGTGTGAGAGGAAGCAGGAAGAAGATCATGCGGCTGGGCAGTGGAGCTGCAGGGATTTCTCCCTGCCTGCCGCAGCCACTCTGCAGGGGCTCCCCTCCCCCTCTGCATACACTGGGAGCCGGCACTCTGCAGCTTCTCTGTGCCGGCTGTCAGCTTGACAGTCGGCACAGAGAACAGCTGACTCCCAGTGCGGGGGGCGGCAGAATGCAGCTGCCGAGGGAGACACTGCAGACCGCCGAATTAGGCGGCCCGTCTGCGCTCCCCTGCCGGCTGCGCCCGGGGCAAATGCCCCGGCTGCCCCCCCTAGATACGCCACTGGGTGGTACTAGATACTAACCATGCAGGATGTCCAAACTTTGTATTGAACTGTTTTCATTTTAGTAAAAAGAAAACCTAGACATTTAGCAGATATCATTTTTATCATTTATGATTATTGGTTACTAGATGGTGGCCCGATTCTAACGCATCGGGTATTCTAGAATATGCATGTCCACGTAGTATATTGCACAGCCCACGCAGTATATTGCCCAGCCATGTAGTATATTGCCCAACCACGTAGTATATTGCTCAGCCACATAGTATATTGCCCAGTTACGTAGTATATTTCCCAGTGATGTAGTATACAGCACAGAGACACGTAGTATATTGCACAGTGACATAGTATACAGCACAGCCACGTAGTATATTGCCCAGCCACGTAGTATATTGCCCAGTTACGTAGTATATTGCCCAGTGATGTAGTATACAGCACAGAGCCACGTAGTATATTGCACAGCAACGTAGTATACAGCACAGAGCCACGTAGTATATTGCCCAGCCACATAGTATATTGCCCAGTTGAGTAGTATATTGCACAGCGACATAGTATACAGCACAGAGCCACATAGTATATTGGCCAGTCACGTAGTATATTGCCCAGTCATGTAGTATATTGCCCAGCTATGTAGTATATTGCCCAGCCACATATGTAACAGGTTAAAAAATACAAAATAAATATATACTCACCTTTTGAGGGAGCCCTTGTAGTCATGTCACCTGTGTGCGGTGCACTCAGCAGCTTCCGGTGCCAGGGTTGGTAGCGCAGGACCCGTGATGACATCGCAGTCACATGACCACGATGTCATGGCAGGTCCTTCTAACGCAGGTGCACAGGACCTGTGATGAGGTCGCGGTCACATGACGTGACATCATGGCAGGTCCTTGTCGCATACCATCCTTGAACCTGGAACCCAGAACCTGCCACTTGCATGGAGCAGTTACCGGAGCATGGTGAGGAGCGGGAAAGGCAGCAGAAGGTGAGTATATAATGATTTTTTATTATTTTTAACATTAGATCCTTTTAGTAGTAGTAAAAACTTGGTCACACAGGGTTAATAGCGGTGGTAACAGAGGGAGTTACCCGCGACATAACGCGGTCCGTTACCGCTGGCATTAACCCTGTGTGAGTGGTGACTGCGGGGAGTACGGAGCGGGCACTGACTGCGGGGAGGAAGGAGCGGCCATGTTGCCGCTGGACTGTGTCCATCGCTGATTGGTCGTGGCAATGGTCATGGGCGTTTTGCCATGACCAATCAGCGACTTGGATTCCATGACAGACAGAGGCTGCAACCAATGAATATCCGTGACAGAAGGACAGACAGACTGTTAGGGGTCGAGTTCCTGGCTCTGCACAGGGGGAATCTCGAGCCATCTCTGCTATGGTCTCCCATTCTTCTCTTGCCACAGTGGAGCCTGCTCAGCGGAGACGTCGGTCCCAGCATCATGCTGAGTCTGACACTGTGCGAAGGGTTACTGCTGTCCTTCCAGCTTCTGCCATTGTAGCCAGTACTGGTCAGCAGCGAGCAGATGTCTTTGGGACTAAGTCCTACTTTTCCCCTTCTGAGCATGTCCAGGGTAAGATCTCTCATTGGAGATGAAGGGTCACATGCTCAGGTACTGCAGCAAATCCTATTGGCCCTCTAGGAAGGTCCTGAAGGTGTTCAACGTCTGTGGCAGCCTCTCATTGGTCCTTCTTGGAAGGTCATGTACTTGCTGCAGCTATAAGAGGTGCGCATGACCGCACGGCCATGCGCTAGTATCAATTTATGTATGAGCTCAGCGCCAGTGTGGTCATGTTTGTATGCAGTCAGGGACCCGGCTGAAATAAGCCTCTAGAATGCTGGCACCTCCGGCGAGGAGTTTCGTGTGTGTGTATTCAGGGACCCAGCTGAAATAAGCCCCTAGAATGCTGGCACCTCCGACGAGGAGTTTCATGTTTGCATTTGACTGCATGACCACCATCTGCTCTACTAAGTAGCTGTGTTCCTCTGTGAGCCAAACAGGGCACACCGTTATCTTTGCTAACAGACTCTGTGAAGTAACAGAGTCTGTTTATATCACTATATAGTACTGCCATATCTAGCAGCAGGTGCTTTCCTGCACGCTGGATCCCGGGTTGCGAACGCACCAACTTCTTGTAATAAATATATATTCGGTGCATTCCGCCAACCCCAACACAGACAGACAGACGGAAGTGACCCATAGACAATTATATAGTAGATTTTTGTAAAAATAAGGGTTGAATTAGAAAATGTGTCTGATTTTAACTTTTTTTTAAATCAGAAATCATGCCCACTGTATCTGGTCTCGAAATTGAGAATATACCTTAGATATTTTATAATCATACGCAATCTTAAAAGATTACTTTAAGAATACATGTATGTGTTTTTAACTTAATACTTACCTATACTATGTTATACATTTTTTTTACTATACTATAGCATACTATTGTATACATTTCTATTAAAGAAACTTTTTTGGAATATTCAATTTTTCTTGTTAAGTAAAGCTAATGTTTAAAAAATGTATTCATGTGGTTTTGTAGAACTTTGGATAATTGAATAAACCTCAGTAAAACCCTGCGTAGTCTCTACACTTCCTTCTTCTATTCATATAAGATGGGCATGTCTTCAGATGAAATGTGCTTTAGGTCTCTATTAATTAACCTCATTAATAGTGCCATCCACCCGTAGCTCTGTCCTATCCTAAATGATAAAGTTTACTTTCAACATGCTTCTTCAATGTCTATCTGAAATTCATCGTTTAGTATAGGGCTCATTGCTTTAATGCAGTGCAGGGCAATTGCAATGTATTTCAGATCCTGGGGAAGCCATAGCCTACAGCATTCATTTTGTGTCCTCCCAATGTGATATTTAGTGCACAAATCATGTCTGCTTTAAAGTCCCACTCTGTGTAACAGGTAAAAATTACGCCTTTTTGGCTCGTCTCCAGCTCATGGTTGAATGAAGTTTGTAATGCTGTAAATCACTGAGAGCATATGTTATAAGTCTCAGCAACATTAAGTAGCTTATGATTTATTATTACAATTATCAGATTGCTCCTCAGGCAGATCTCCTGTGTCTACGAGACCATCACAGCTGAAATGATGTCCATGTGTGTGCCATTAGTTGTCGCACAGAGTTCAATGGGTGAAGCCCCCTTGAGTATTTTGGCTCCTCCAATCCGCCCTTTAACCATCTTTTACTGCCTGTGTCTGTCTTTTTTTTTAGCCAGACTGTTGTTTGGGGGATATTGGTTTCTAGGAACATGTCAATCAATCATTCTGCTGTAGATGTTTTTCTTCTCATCATCACTGGTAATTGTAAAGCAAATGTGTCACCAGGCTGATGCATTAACTAGTTCTGAAAACTTTTTTAGATTTTTTTAATCTTGAATTTATTTTTTTTAGGCAAGGGAAATCACATTATAAGTTCTATGCACTTTTTTTTTAGAAAATCATGCTGCTTTACCAAAGTAGATACACAAAAATAGTCTTCTCTCCCCAGGGCCGTATTTAGAGCTTCTGCTGCCCTAGGCACTTTTAGTGCTGCCTCCCCCTTTGGTGAGTATGACACTATCGGCAGTGACTTTGCAAAATATCGCTGGTATGAAAGTAGCCTTTTCCAGCAGATCCGGCAGTTTTTCCGCATCTGCTGCGTAACGGATCACTTACGGCAACACTGAGTTCGGCCACATTCATTCCCTATGGGATTTGCGGCACTTGCCGCGATCTGGCAAATGCGGTATCATACCTCCCAAATTTTGAAGACGGGAAAGAGGGACAAACTTTGCGGCGCTATGCGCGCCGTGGCAAATTTTAGGCCATGCCTCTGACCACATCTATTTCACAACTAGTCACACCCATATCCATGCCACAACCACACCCATTTAGTACTGCTGATCACACTGTTTCATAAACATATGGCCACACAGTGCTTCATACTGCATAACGACCCCACATGATGCTCAATACTCTAAAATGGCCACACATGAAGCTCCATACTGTATAATGGCCACCCATGATGCTAAATACTGTATAATGGCCACACATGATGTTCCATACTGTATAATGATCCCACATGATGCTCAGTACTGTATAATGGCCCCACATGATGCTGCGTACAGTATAATGGCCACACAGTGCTCTGTACTGTATAATGGCCACAGTGCCTCATACTGTATAATGGCCCCACATGATGCTCAATACTGTATAATGGCCACACAGTGCTCTATACTGTATAATGGCCACACAGTGCTCTCTACTGTATAATGGCCACACATGATGCTCAATACTGTATAATGGCCACACATGATGCTCCATACTGTATAATGGCCACACATGATGCTCAATACTGTATAATGGCCATACAGTGCTCTATACTGTATAATGGCCACACAGTGCTCTATACTGTATAATGGCCACACAAGATGCTCAATACTGTATAATGGCCACACAGTGCTCTATACTGTATAATGGCCACACATGATGCTCCGTACTGTATAATGACCACACATGATGCTCAATACTGTATAATGACCCCACATGATGCTCCATACTGTATAATGGCCACAAATGATGCTCCATACTGTATAATGCCCCCTCCCATCTTGTATGCATAGCTCATCTCCCCCCTCCCATCTTGTATTAATGGCTCATCCCCCCTTCTGTATGCATGGCTCATCTCCTCCCTCCCATCCTGTGTGCATGGCTCATCTCACCCCCCATCCTGTATGCATGGCTCATCTCCCCCCTCCCATCCTGTGTGCATGGCTCATCTCCCCCTTCCCATCCTGTGTGCATGGCTCACCTCACCCCCCCATCCTATATGCATGGCTCATCTCCCCCCCTCCCATACTGTGAGCATGGCTCATCTCCCCCCTCCCATCCTGTGTGCATGGCTCATCTCCCCCCTCCCATCCTGTATGCATGGCTCACCTCACCCCCCCATACTGTGAGCATGGCTCATCTCCCCCCTCCCATCTTGTATGTATGGCTCATCTCCCCCCCATCATGTATGCATGGCTCATCTCCCTTCTCCCATCCTGTATGCATGGCTCATCTCACCCCCCCATCCTGTGTGCATGGCTCATCTCACCCCCATCCTGTGTGCATGGCTCATCTCACCCCCCCATCCTGTGTGCATGGCTCATCTCCCCTCCCTGTATGCATGGGTGGCTCATCTTCCCCTCTCTGTAAGCATGGGTGGCTCATCTCCCCCCTCCCTGTATGCGTGGCTCATCTCCCTCCCTGTATGCAAGGGTGGCTCTTCTCCCCCCTGTATGCTTGGCTCATCTCCCCCTCCCTGTATGCATGGGTGGCTCTGGCTCATCTCCCCCCTCCCTGTATGCATGGCTCATCGGCTCCCATTTTGCATGGCTCATCTCTCCCCCCTGGCCCCCTCCATGCATGGCTCATTGGTTCCCCGCCGTTCTCTTCTTGTATGGCTCATCTCTCCTCTCCCCCCTGGCCCCCTCCATGCATGGCTCATCGGCTCTGCTCCCTGCCGCTCCCATCTTGTATGGCTCAGCTCCCCATCCTCCTTCATCCTCATTCCTCCCCCCGTCCTCCCTGGCTGGCTGTCATACTCATCTTTTCCACATTGCGCAGAACTGAATCCTCCAGCCCCACCTCTGTCCCGACTCCCGGCGCAGCACCTTCTGCCTGCGTCCATACTCATCACCTTAACCCCTTCAAGTCGCGGCCCTTTTTCATTTTTGCGTGTTCGTTTTTCGCTTCCCTCCTTCCCAGAGCCATAACTTTTTTATTTTTCCGTCAATATGGTCATGTGAGGGCTTATTTTTTGCGGGACAAGTTGTACTTTTGAACGACACCATTGGTTTTACCATGTCTTTTACTAGAAAACAGGAAGAAAATTCCAAGTGCGGTGAAATTGCAAAAAAAGTGCAATCCCACACTTGTTTTTTGTTTGGCTTTTTTGCTAGGTTCACTAAATGCTAAAACTGACCTGCCATTATGATTCTCTAGGTCATTACGAGTTCATAGACACCAAACATGACTAGGTTATTTTTTTATCTAAGTGGTGAAAAAAAATTCCAAACTTTGCTAAAAAAAAAAAAAAAAAAAAGTGCCATTTTCCGATACCCGTAGCGTCTCCATTTTTCGTGATCTGGGGTCGGGTTAGGGCTTATTTTTTGCGTGCCGAGCTGATGTTTTTAATGATACCATTTTTGCGCAGATACGTTCTTTTGATCGCCCGTTATTGCATTTTAATGCAATGTCGCGGCGACCAAAAAAAGTAATTCTGGCGTTTTGGATTTTTTTCTCGCTACGCGGTTTAGCGATCAAGTTAATGTTTTTTTTTAGTTGATAGATCGGGCGATTCTGAACACGGCGATACCAAATACGTGTAGGTTTGGTTTTTTTTAATTGTTTTATTTAGGATGAAAGGGGGGTGATTTAAACTTTTATATTTTTTATATTTTTTTCATATTTTTAAAAACATTTTTTTTACTTGTGCCATGCTTCAATAGCCTCCATGGGAGGCTAGAAGCTGGCATAGCCTGATCGGCTCTGCTACATAGCAGCGATCATCAGATCGCTGCTATGTAGCAGAAATGCAGGTGTGCTGTGAGCGCCGACCACAGGGGGGCGCTCACAGCAGACCTGCATCAGTAACCATAGAGGTCTCAAGGACCTCTATGGTTACCTTCCTGATGCATCGCCGACCCCCGATCATGTGACGGGGTCGACGATGACGTCATATCCGGCCGCCCGGCCGGATGCGGTAGTTAAATGCCGCTGTCTGTGTTTGACAGCGGCATTTAACAGGTTAATAGCGGCGGGTGAATAGCGATTTCACCCGTCGCTATTGCGCGCACATGTCAGCTGTACAAAACAGCTGACATGTCGCGACTTTGATGTGGGCTCACCGCCGGAGCCCACATCAAAGGGGGATTCACGGCATGCGCAGTACTAGTATGGCGCATGTCGTGAAGGGGTTAATGAGCGGTACCATGTGACCGCTCACACAGGATGAGCTGCAGTCGCTGAGACCAGACCAGGCATCGCTGGAGTAGGTGAGTATGAATCATACTGTTTGATGTCTTCAAGGAGACAAGCAGGCGGGCGCGCGAGGTGACCCCGGCCAGACTTTATAAAAAAAAACTTGCTCAGGTGCCGCCCCCCCGGATTCTGCTGCCCTAGGCACGTGCCTTCAAGTGCCTAGTGGCAAATATTGCCCTGTCTCTCCCTTTTTGTTAAGTTATGAACGACGATTTTCATTAAAGAGGTTTCTAACTTTCAGTTATTTTATTTAAATAGCTGAAAGTGTTATGAAAGAAAAGGAAAAAAAACACCAATTACTTAATTTAACTCTGGTAATCAAGCGCTAAAATTTTAGTGATCCTTCAGGACTTTATTTAGAAGCCTTCAACATCATGGGAGATTTTAACTATCCATATATTTGTTGTCAATCTCTCCCAGGCAAAAGTAAT
Source organism: Ranitomeya imitator (assembly GCF_032444005.1). Classification (NCBI taxonomy): domain Eukaryota; kingdom Metazoa; phylum Chordata; class Amphibia; order Anura; family Dendrobatidae; genus Ranitomeya; species Ranitomeya imitator. Next base: position 478,134,514 of record NC_091286.1, read on the forward strand.
GGGTCCAGAAAATTCTTATAGTCTCTTGCTAACAACTTTATCTTTCAAAGGGTAGAAGAGAGAACAAGAGGATCTGCAAACTTGGACCTAATTCCTACCAACAGGGAGAAAATGGTTGAGGAAGTAAAGGTGGCTGGGAATTTAGGAGGCAGCGATCATGCTATCCTCAAATTTTGAATTACAAGAGGAAGAAGACCAGCAAGGACTCAGACTTTAAAGTTGAACTTCAGAAAGGCAGATTTTCATGAACTGAGAAAGAGGGTAGGAAAGGTCCAATGGCTGGATGCTCTAAAAAGCAGAAATGTCCAAGAACGATGGGAGATTTTGCTAAAAAAAATTCTCACTGCACAATCGATAACAATCCCGAAAAGAAGGAAAGAATTGGAAGCATTTCATGCTGTTTGCAGGGCATACAGGGAAAGCCAATGAATGAAGTGATGCTTGCATAGGAGACCAAAAGCAGTAAAAAGGATTTGGGGGGGTATGTCAAAAGCAAAAGAAAAGTCAAAGAGGCTATAGGATTTTTACATGATGAAAAGGGCAAAGTGGTCAAAAATGATATTGAGAAGATCGAACTTATAAATGCCTATTTTGCATCTGTGTTCTTTAAGAAAGCAATTGTAACATCAACTGATCTTCGCGGTGCCATCAAACGATTAAAAGAGTCCATACTATCTAAAATCAGATATGAGAGAACACTCAGCTAATTTAAATTAATTTAATTTTCCTGGCTCTAATGAATTACACCCTAGGGTACTGAAAGAGTTAGCAGAGTAAATTTCAGAACCACAAGTCAGAATCTTTGAAAAATCATGAAGAACAGAAGTCCCAGAAGATTGGAGAAGGGAAATATTGTCCCTATCCTCAAAAAAGGAAAGAAGATGGAACCAGGAAATTACAGGACAGCCTTATGTCTGTACCAGGAAAGTTCTTTGAACACATTATTAAACAGCATCTATGCAATTACTTGGATAAGAATACAGTAATTAACATGAGCCAGCATGGATTTGTAGCAAACAAGTCATGCCAGACTAATCTAATTCCCTTCTATGATGGAATCACTGACTTGGTGGATCAGGGAAATGCGGTAGAAATTGTATATCTCAACTTCAGCAAACCATTTGATAAAGTATCTCATACTATACTTATTGAGAAAATTACCAAGTATGGGATTGACAAGTCTACAGTTAGGTGGATTTATAACTGGCTCAGTGTTCGTACTCAAGGAATGGTGATAAATGGTTGCACATCGAATTGGAAGAGTGTTTCAAGTGAAGTACCACAAGGCTTTGTCCTGACCCCTATTTTTATAAATTATCTAATTATCTAGATAAGGGAACTGAAGGTTAACTAATGAAAGAAGACAGAGAAAGGATTCAGAAGGATCTAGATCAGCTTGAACAATGGATAGTGACTAATAGAGTAGTATTTAACAGGGAGAAATGCAAGATTCTACATCGTGGAAAGAAAAACAAAAATTACATCTACAGAATGGGAGGAATAGAACTAAGCCACAACACGTGTGAAAAGACTTGGGTATACTAATAGATCACAGACTACACGAGTCAACAGTGTGATGCAGCAACAAAAAAGGCAAACACAGTTCTAGGATGTATTAAGAGAAGCATACATTCTAGATCACATGAAGTAATTACACCCATCTACTCTTCCTTGGTCAGGTCTCATCTGGAATACTGTGTCCAGTTCTGGGCTCCACATTTTAAAAAAGACATTGAAAAACTAAAGCAACTTCAGAGAAGAGCTGCAGGATGGTAAGCGGACTGCAAAGTATGTCCTATGAGGAATGTTTAAAGGATCTGAGAATGTTTTGCTTGCAAAAAAGAGTGTTAAGAGGAGACTTAATAACTGTCTACATACTGTATACCTGAAGGGATGTCACAATGTAGAAGGATTATCCTTATTCTCATTTGCACATGGAAACACGAAAAGCAATAGAATGAAACTGAAAGGGAGAAGATACAGATTAGATATTAGAAAAAACGTTTTGACAGTGAGGGTGATCAATGAGTGGAACAGGCTGCCACAAGAGGTGGTGAATTCTCCTACAATGGAAGTCTTCAAACAGAAGCTGGACGGACATCTGTCTAAGATGGTTTAGTGAACCCTGCATTGAGCAGGGAGTTGGACATGATGACCCTGGCGGTCACTTCTAACTTTAACATTCTATGATTCTATGATTTATCCTACAAATAGATCATCAATTTGTTATTCCTTGACTGGTCATCAAACTGTAAAAATAATGTTACAGAATGCCATTTTATATTGAGCGTTTACAGTAGCATTGATCATGCAAAAGCAATCAGTATAAGAAAATACATTAAAACTACTTTATGACAAATAACCAATAATACTAGTATTTTACATGGATACGATTCAGAAAATGGAAGTCAGTCCCCTGAAATAGTGACCAGTTTACAGTGAGATAAAGTAAATAAAACGTAACTAAATGTGAAAAAACAAGCCATTAAATTTAAGCAATCCCTACCAGGCATGTTATTACTATTTAATCTACAGCACGTCAACCCCTGTGGACAGCTGAGGGGTCTGAAAGAAATGTCTTAATTAAGAAATAATGGAAAAGCTGTTTGATCCACAGTACAATGATATGATCCCTGTGCTGCTGGTATGCATGTTTTCATTTACTAGAATATCCCATAAGGTAATGTACACTAACCTTAAATCACGCTTTTCACTTTGGATCAAGAGACCCTTGAAAGCTTGTCAAATCTTCTTAGGATTCAGATCAATAATAAGGAAATGGATTTTGCCATTGCAAGTTCTTTTATCAATAGTTTCTAACTTGGGATAGAGATATGCTAGACTAATTAAAAGTGATACATTTCTCTCATAGTGTATTAATGAAGCAGCAAAAATAATGTATTATAAACATAGGGAATGGTCTTTGATTAGTAATATATTAAGGAGGCATTATAAATACTTAAAGGGAACTTGTCATGTAAAATAAAGCTATTAACCTACAGATATGGGGTTAATCTGCAGGTTAATAGCATTCTGACACCGTTTGGCACTGGCACTGAGAGCCCCACTGCCGGGAGGAAATTAACTTTATTCCCCATCGCAGTGTTCAGCTTCCAGTCATGGTGATGGCACCTGCATGGTATCAGTCACCACTGTATAGAGAGCAGCATCTGTAACCGCGCCCCCAACACTGACTGACAGCTCTATCAGCAGTAGGGCCAGCTGTCAGTCAGTGCAGGGGGCGCAGTTTCAGCTGTCACTCACTATACACAGAGTGGTGACTGAAACCTTGCCATCACCACCCCTGTGACTGAAGGTCGAGTCTGTTGGAAAGAATCAAATTAATTTTCCTGGCAGAGGGGCTCTCAGTGCAGTAGTCACACAGCATCAGAATGCTATTTTCCTGCAGATTAACCCCATATCTGCAGGTTAATTATGTTATTTTGCATAATGGGTTCCCTCTAAAGCAGATCAGATTTCACAACACAAACTGTATATAAAATAAAAATCTCTTAACTTAATGAAGCTGGTGTATTTTCTGTGAAAGCCCATGTCAGAATGACTGCATAATACTGATGGATTCATATTAATATAAAAGCTCAGCTACAGCTAATATGCATTTTAATATCATGCAAAATATCTTTCAAAAAGTATTAAAGTTACTAAGACATGGATTTTCAAAGCAAGTACACCAGCATTATCAGGTTTCACAGATTTTAAAATAATGTACACAGGTTGTGAAATATGGTGATAAATCCCTTTTAAAAATTAAATGTAATAAAAAATATCCATAGTATATATGATAAATGCATTTTTCGGTAGGGGCTAAACCATCGATCAGGAGTGCACCACCTTTGTTATCATCAGCATTTGGATGTTTCGTCCCCAGCAGTTCACCCTGGGTACATTTCGCCCTTGTACCCTGTTTTGCTCCCAGAATTTTGTGTTTGGATGTTTCGCCAGTTTGTCCTTGTGGTTCATGAATTCCCGTCCGTCGTCAATCCACACGTCACAAAAGTAGTGTACAGAGTGCTGCACTTTTGTGACATGTTAAATCAACTGTTTCCATCTGACGCCACGGGGAACCGCTAGACTGCACTCCGTGACCCAAGGAGCTGCAGCTGCGACAGGTAAGTATCATCTTGGGGGCCAAATGCTGGGGATGAAATGTGTGTGGCCGAAATGTACCCGGGGCGAACTGCTGGGGATGAACTGCTGGGGGCAAAACATCCTATAACCGTTATCATCTCTATAAATTTACAGAACCATAGATAAGAATGTAGAGTGCTTGTAACATGCGACCGCAGTGCATGCTATCCCCACCGCTAACTCTCTTGTAATGACTGGGGGGGGGGGGGACTGGAGCTCTGCTTTATGATTGGTGATGGTTCCAGCAGTTTGACAATTTGGTTCTGTTGCAGGGCCTGCAGAACATCTACAAGAAATTTACTGCAGGAAAACCCTAAACAACATTTGATCTACATATACATAATCAACATTTGATCTACATATACATAATGGTCGGATATGGTTTCCTGACTGATGAAGTATAGGTACATCAGGAGCTGTGCCTGCACGATCACTGCCGGAAGCTCGGCATAAATGATAGCCAAGACCCAGCTCTCACAGCGAGGAGCAGTGCCCAAAACACCCATTGCTGTTTAACCCCTAAATGCTGCGATCGCTATCCATCGTAACATTTAGTAGGCTGTGAAAGGGAGAGCGATACCTCTTGGCCCAATCGTCATCATGGCAACCTGAGGTCATCATGACGACCCCCAGATCCGCCAGCAATGTGAAGCCTGCTAGATCATGCTGAGAGCATGGTCTAAGAGGCTTATGTCAGTGTAACACTGACAGGTATAAAGCGTTGCAATTTGGGAAACTGTATTTTCTCATTTTCATGGCTCAACATTTCTGTGAAACCCCTGTGGGTTTAAGATGCCCCCTACACAGCTAGATAAATTCCCTGAGGAGTTTAGTTGCCAAAATGGGGTCACTTGTTGTGGGTTTCAACTGTTTAGGCACATTAGGGGCTCTGGAAATACGATATGGCGTCCGCTATCTAATGCAGTCATTTTTATACTCCAAAAGTCAATTGGTGCTTCTTCTCTTCCGAACACTGCCATGAGCCAAAACAGTAGATTTCCACCACATATGGTGTACTCAGGAAAAATTGCTTAACAAATTGTATTGTCCATTTTCTCCTGTTACCCTTGTGTAAATACCAAATTTGGGGCTAAAGCAACATTTTTGCGGTAAAAAGTAAAATGTTCATTTTTTCTTCCACATTGTTTTAATTCCTGCGAAGCGCCTGAAGAGAAAATAAACTTCTTGAATGTGGTTGAATGTGATTTTGAGCACTTTGAGCGGTGCAGTTTATTAAAATGGTGTCACTTTTGGTATTTTTGTGCTATAATGGCTTTGTAAATTTTGTTGGAAAAAATGAGAAATTACTGACAAAATTTTAACCCGTCTAAGTTACTAAAAAATGTTTAATAGATTAAGTTGATGTAAAGTATGCGTGTGGCAAATGCCATTTATTAACTATTTTGTGCAGTACAACTATCTGGATAAAGGGCATAAAAATTAAAAGTTTGACAATTGCAAAATTCTGATATTTTCATAAACGCAAATGCAATAAACACAAAAAATATCTACCAAAATTTACAACTACCGTGAAATAAAAATGTGTGATTAAAAAACAATATAGACATTACATATATAAATATATTGAAGTGTTCCACAGTTATTATCTCATAAATTGATATTGGTCAAAATTGCAAAATTTAGCCTGCTCAGGAAGGTGAAAGGGGTTAAAGATCAATAATATAGACAGAAGATTGAGGGCCAGCCACATATTCTGGTGTTCAGCTTCCAAACATGAAAGGAATGATCTTCACTTTTCCACTAAAGTTACCCTTCATAACATGATGAGCTGTCTTGAGAGTTCTCCACTGTAATGGGGAATATTGGAAATTCCCAGCATTTTTCTGAATATTCTTCAACTTAAGAACACTTTAAAAATGTGTGAAAGGTAAACAACAGGTGCTGTAATAGGATCATGTCTGCATAGAGAGGAATCTGCGCTATCATGTACCAAATATATAGTTTCTGAATAATAGTGATACAGCTTGATTGTAAAAATCCAAAAACACTTACTAAAATATAAAAAATATTTAATTATTTTATGACGGGTGTGGGGGGTTACCTACATTACGTTCAAATTTTTATTATACTGTACTTTAAAGCTAAAAATATATTTATCACCTCCAACTTTGGAACAATGGGTAAAATAGTAAATCAAGAGTGTTGGATATAATTATGCCTTCCCAACTGGTCAGTAGTCCATCTTATTATTCCTGTTCAGGATGTTGATTCTCTGCACATTATTTCTCAATGGCTTAAGGTCTCTCTTTCACTTACTTGTCCTCTGCTTCACAGATCTGAATGACTCTTGCAAGGGGTCCCCAATGATATAACTGGTATGGTACAGAGCCTTCAGTGCACAAACTTATCCCAGGAATAGACGCACCACATCTTTCCTTGTATCTGGTGGGAATTTTACACCTCTCTGACCTGCATGGACACTCCATTGCCAATTCTAAAGGGAAGATATTGGTGACACATACCTGTTTTGCATTACAATATTAGGCCCCATTCACACGTCCGTTTTTGTGTCCGTTTGCGGTCCGTTTATTAAGGCCCGCAAATATGAACACACGCACAGTCATTATATTCAATGGTGGTGCGCACATGTCATATTTTTGGAAAAACCCACAGATATGTCAGTTTTTTTTATCAGCAGCATGGACAAAATGCACATATGCACACTGATTACACACGGATGACATCTGTGTGTCATCAGCGTGACACGCACCAGCTCTTAAGAAAAAGCGGTATGGTTGTTTATTATTTTTGTTTTTTTACAAGGGACATGGTCATCGGAGGAATATCTTCATGTTGTGCAGGTAAGGGGAATGGTTTTTTATTATTTATATTTTTTTTTTACAGGTGACATGGTCTTCAATGGATTGGGTGTAAAGGTGAGTATGACTTTGTTATTTATTTTTAAATATGTAAAACAAGGTGTTTTGTTTTATTTCTTTTATTTCAAATAAAGGATTTTATTCTTGCTGTGTGTTTATTTAAAAACTTACTGTGGGGTTAGTAATGGTGCCGTCTTATAGATGCCTCTCCATTACTAACCCGAGCTAGATGTCATCTGACAATACAAAGCTGACATCAACCCCACAAATATTGCCCCACTTGCTACCACCACAGGACAAGTGGGAAGAGTGAACCTAAGAGCCAGATTTTGCACATTTCATGTATTAACCATTTCTGGGGCGACTGAGGGCAGATATTGGTAGCCTGAGGGGAGCAATATCTCTGACCCCTTCCAAGGTTATTAATATCAACCAACACCTGTCTGTTTAGACTTTGGTGGTTTGAATTTATAAGGGGTCCCTACGTCATTTTTTTCTGGGTTCCCCCATAAATTCACTAGTAAAGGTTAAGCAAACAGCTGTTAGCTGTTATTAATAGCCTGGAAACCTTTTCAAATATTGTCCCTTTTCCCAGATTAACATCAGTCCCCAGCCGTGGGTTTTCCTTCTGTTGGTTATAAAAATTGCCCGTGAGCCTACGCCAATTTTTTACTTAATTATTTATTTTACACAGGAAGGACACATCAGGTGCTGAATACAACTCCCATCATTGCCACCTGGTCAGGCTGATATCAAGTAGACTAAAGGCCCCTTCACATTAAGCGACGCTGCAGCGATACCGACAACGATCCGGATCGCTGCAGCGTCGCTGTTTGGTCGCTGGAGAGCTGTCACACAGACCGCTCTCCAGCGACCAACGATGCCGGTAACCAGGGTAAACATCGGGTTACTAAGCACAGGGCCGCGCTTAGTAACCCGATGTTTACCCTGGTTACCATGCTAAAAGTAAAAAAAAACAAACACTAGATACTTACCTACCGCTGTCTGTCCTCCAGCGCTGCGCTCTGCTTCTCTGCTCTCCTCCTGTACTGTCTGTGAGCCGGAAAGCAGAGCGGTGACATCACCGCTCTGCTTTCCGGCTCACAGACAGTACAGGAGGAGTGCAGAGCACAGCGCTGGAGGACAGACAGCGGTAGGTAAGTATGTAGTGTTTGTTTTTTTTTACTTTTAGCATGGTAACCAGGGTAAACATCGGGTTACTAAGCGCGGCCCTGTGCTTAGTTACCCGATGTTTACCCTGGTTACCAGTGAAGACATCGCTGGATCGGTGTCACACACACCGATCCAGCGATGTCAGCGGGAGTCCAGCGACCAAATAAAGTTCTGGACTTTATTCAGCGACCAACGATCTCCCAGCAGGGGCCTGATCGTTGGTCGCTGTCACACATAACGATTTCATTAACGATATCGTTGCTACGTCACAAATAGCAACGATATCGTTAACAATATCGTTATGTGTGAAGGTACCTTAAGTGACAATGATGAGAGCTGCCTTCAGCAGCCGGTGCCTGTGATCAGCACGAACTGTACTGCTTTTTCCTAGGAGCTGGTATGTGTCACACGGACACACAGATGGCACACAAACGGCACACGGATGTGACACACAGACACCCGGACAGCAAACGGATACATGGATGTCACATATGTACATACGGATGGCACATGGACACTAACCATGGATCTCACATGTACTCGTTTTTCCTGAACAGGAATCACTAGGATATGTGAAAGAGGTCTTACAGTTGGGAGCTTATATTTACAGTCATGGCTGAAAATGTTGCCACCCTTGTAATTGTTCCAGAAAATGACGTATTTTTCTCAGAAAATTAATTGCAATTATACGTATTGTGTTATACATATGTTTATTTCCTTTGAGTGTATTGACACAGTACAAAAAAACTGAAAAAGGTTAATTAGGCATAATTTCACACAAAACCCCAAACATGGGCCAGACAAAATTGTTGCCACCCTCATCTTAATATTTGGTTGCACACCCTTTTGAATAAATAACTGTAATCAGAAGCTTCCTATAACCATCAACCAGATTCTTACACCTCTCAAACGTAATTTTGGACCACTCTTCTTTTGCAAGCTGTTCCAAATATCTCATATTTGAAGTATGCCTTCTCCCAACAGCAATTTTAAGATCTCTCCACAGATGTACAATGTGATTTAGATCTAGACTCATTGCTGGACACTTCAGAACTCTTCAGCACTTTGTTTCCATCCATTTCTGGGTGATTCTTAAAATGTGCTTGGAATCATTATCCTGTTGGAATATCCATAACCTATGATGCAAACTCTTCTTACTGACAGTAGGTACATTGGGACCCAGAATCTGTTATGATGCGGTGGTCTAGGAGCAACATGGAACGAGCTCTGAGGGAAGTGGTAACTGTACTGACCGCAGTCCCTAAGCTCAACACAACACTAGAAGTAGCCGTGGAATGCTCCTAACTCTCCCTAGGCATCTTGTCACAGCCTAAGAGCTAACTACCCCTAAAGACAGTAGCAGGAAAACTATCTTGCCTCAGAGAAAATCCCCAAAGGATAGATTAGCCCCCCACAAATAATGACTGAGTGGAGAGGAAAAAGACATACACAGAATGAAACCAGGATGAGCACAGGATGCCAGTCTAGCTTGATAGATAGGACAGGATGGAATACTGTGCGGTCAGTATAAAACACTACAAAAATCCACGCAGAGTTTACAAAAAAAATCTCCACACCTGACTAAAGTTGTGGAGGGTAAATCTGCTTCCCAGAGCTTCCAGCAAGACAGAATTAATTCATACTGATAACGCTGGACAAACATAGAAAGCACTGAACGGATAAGTCCACAATCTGTGAACAGAAAAGCGCAAGCAAAAACTTAGCTTTGCTGAACTGGTCAGGATAACAGGGAAATCCAAAGAGATGTGAATCCAACCAGGAACCATTTACAAGTGGCACTGGCTGAAGGAACAGCCAGGCCTAAATAGCCGAGCAGAAGAGATGATAAGTGGAGGCAGCTGATGACAGCTAACTCCAAGGAGCAGCCATACCACTTGAAACCACAAGAGGGAGCCCAAGAGCAGAACTCACAAAAGTGCCACTTACAACCACCGGAGGGAGCCCAAGAGCGGAATTCACAACAGAATCCTTTGGTAAACTTCAGATTTCATGATTCCTTGCACACACTCAAGGTGCCCAGTGCCAGAGGCAGCAAAACAACCCCAAAACATCTTTGAACCTCCACCATATTTGACTGTAGGTACTGTGTTCTTTTGTTTGTAGGCCTCATTCTGTTTTTGATAAATAGCAGACTGACATGCCTTACCAAAAAGCTCTATCTTGGTCCCATCTGTTCATAAGACGTTTTCTCTGAAGGATTTTGGCTTACTCAAGTACATTTTGGCAAACTGCAGTCTAGCTTTTTTATGTCTCTGTGTCAGATCCTCTTTATTATCCTGCCATAGCATTTCATTTCATTCATATGTCGAAATATAGTTTTGTGCTGACACTGATGCACCCTGAGCCTGCAGGACAGCTTGAATTTCTTTGGAACTTGATTGGGGCTGCTTATCCACATCCGGATTGTCCTGCGTTACAACCTTTCATCAATTTTTCTCTGCCATCCACCTCCAGGGAGATTAGCTACAATGCCAAGGGTTGTAAATTCATTGATTATGTTTCACACAATGGACAAAGGAGCATCAAGATCTTTAGAGGTGGACTTGTAACCATTTGTTGATATTTTTCAACAATTTTGGTTCTCAAGTCATCAGACAGGTCTCTTCTCCATTTTTTGTTCTCCATGCTTAGTGTGGCAAACACAGACACACCATGCAAACATTCAGCTTCTTCCCTTTTTATATGGTTTCAGGTGTGATTTTCAAATTGCCCAAACCTGTTCAATGCTTGAAACAAAGTTGGTTACTCAAAATTTTGGAAAGATGCCAACAATTTTGTCCAGACTATTTTAGGTGTTTTGTGTGAAAAGATGTTCAATTTGCCTTTTCACAATGGAAATAAGCATGTGTATAACAACATTTGTGTAAAATAATTTTCTGGGAGCAGTTCTTAATTTTCTGGAACAATTTCAAGGGTGTATCGTGTTTGACCATGACTGTGGGTATATAAATATATATGTATAGATATGTGAAATCAAAATCTTCCAAAATAAGGAAGGCACTTGTTTAACAGCAACGATTCCCACATACAGTACAGACCAAAAGTTTGGACACCTTCTCATTTAAAGATTTTTCTGTATTTTCATGACTATGAAAATTGTAAATTCACACTGAAGGCATCAACAAGGCAGAAAAAGAGGGGAAATACTGCACAAAAATATTACTATTAATGATGACAATGGGGGTAAAAGCACATGTGATAGCTTCCCATATGAAGTACCAAAATATGCTCAAAAATATAAGATTTTATATCAATGCCTCTATGTAATCACCCCCTCACTTGTTTGGCTCAGACAGAGATTGGTAAAAAAAAGTACCCATAGGACAAGATCAATCACAATCTCATAGAACCTAGGAACCAGATCTAATAAGGCTATAATAGCTGTAATTAGACTGTATACTAGGTGCTAAAATTGTTATACTTGCACTGGTAAATGGTGGCCACAGTGGTCTTCTCGGCATCCCTCCACCCCGATGCGCATTTCGCTGTCAGCTTCCTGGGGTACATTGACGGCATTTTACTTTTTTATACCTTGTTTTTTAATATTATACACTTAATAAAGTTTATTTTTAATTGTATCTACGTTGTATCTCTTCATGTTTTCCCACATGCACCACATATGTGGAAGTATTTGATGTATAGACATGTGTATTGTATATGTATGCATAAATATATATGCATATACAGTGTTGAGTATGGATTAGTACACTCCCAAAAGTACAATTTTATTCAATATCTCACTAAACACAATAACAATTTCCAAACTTTTGACAAGACTGCATTTCATAGTACATTTTTTAACCAATAACATGAATGTAAAGTAACAATATAACTTTCACTGCAAAATTTTCAGTTTTCACTCAAATTAGTTGATAAATGAATGCATGCAGCCCATATCAAAACTACTACATTTAGTATTTTGTATGACCTCTGTGATTTTTAAGGACAGCACCAAATCTTCTACATGGAAGAAACAAGTTGGAGCTATATTGCAGCGTCTATATTTTTCTATTCTTCCATAACAACCTTTTTTAGAGCCTGGATCCTGAATGGTGAGTGATGCTCAACTTATCTCTTCAGAATTCCCAATAGCTGTTTAATTGAGTTAAGATCAGGAGACATACATGGCCACTAAATCACTTTCACCCTGTCTTACTTCAGATATGCTGCAGTGTCCTTAGATGCAGTGGGAAAAAAAGTATTTAGTCAGCCACCAATTGTGCAAGTTATCCCACTTATAAAGATGAGAGAGGCCTGTAATTGACATCATAGGTAGACCACAACTATGAGAGTCAAAATGAGAAAAGAAATCCAGAAATTCACCTTGTCTGATTTGGCAATATTTATTTTGCAAATTATGGTGGAGAAAAAGTATTTGGTCACCTAAAAACATGCAAGATTTCTGGCTCTCACAGACCTGTAACTTCTTCGTTAAGAGGCTCCTCACCAGGCTGGGAAGACTGATTCTGCAATAGGCAGGCAGCTTGATGTGATGAAATCAACTGTGGGAGCAATAATAAAAAAATGGACATACAAGACCATTGATAATGTCCCTCGATCTGGGGCTTCATGCAAGACCTGTCATGATCCCAATGGCAGGGGATCACAAAAGGACAAGCACAAAAACAAAACAAGCTCTAGGGTGATGGAACCTGAGCTGACCGCGATCCTGAACCTAAACACACAACTAGCAGTAGCTGGGGAACGTGCCTACGATGATTCCTAGACGTCTCGCGCCAGCCGAAGGATTAACTTCCCCTATTAGAAGAAACACAGACCTCACTTGCCTCCAGAGAAACACCCCACAGAAATAGCAGCCCCCCACATGTAATAACGGTGAAATGAGAGGAAAGCACATACGTAGTTATGAAAATAGAATCAGCAAAAATGAGGCCCGCTAAAGCTAGATAGCAGAGGATACAAAAGTGAACTGCGCGGTCAGCGAAAAACCCTTCAAAAAAACCATCCTGAAATTACTTGAACTCACAACAGTACCCCCCCCTTGAGGAGGGGTCACCGAACCCTCACGAGAACCACCAGGGCGACCAGGATGAGCCCTATGAAAAGCACGGACCAAATCGGCAGCATGAACATCAGAGGCAATCACCCAAGAATTATCCTCCTGACCATAACCCTTCCACTTGACCAAATACTGGAGTTTCTGTCTGGAAACACGAGAATCCAAGATCTTCTCCACAACATACTCCAATTCACCCTCCACCAGCACCGGAGCAGGAGGCTCAAGCGAAGGAATGACAGGTACTTCATACTTCCGCAACAACGACCGATGGAACACATTATGAATAGCAAACGATGCCGGGAGATCCAAACGAAACGACACAGGGTTAAGAATTTCCAAGATCCTATAGGGAGCGATGAACCGAGGCTTGAACTTAGGAGAAGAGACCTTCATAGGAACAAAACGAGAAGACAACCACACCAAGTCCCCAACAAGAAGTCGAGGACCCACGCGGCGACGGCGATTAGCAAACTGCTGAGCCCTCTCCTGGGACAACTTCAAATTGTCCACCACATGACTCCAAATCCGATGCAACCTATCCACCACCATGTCCACTCCAGGACAATCAGAAGGCTCCACCTGACCAGAGGAAAAAAGAAAGGAGAAACCAAGGTAGCAGAACTAGCCCGATTATTAAGGGCAAACTCGGCAAGCGGCAAAAAGGAAACCCAGTCATCTTGATCAGCAGAAACAAAACACCTTAAATAAGTTTCTAAAGTCTGATTAGTTCGTTCCGTCTGGCCATTCGTCTGGGGATGGAATGCAGACGAAAAGGACAAATCAATGCCCATCTTAGCACAGAACGTCCGCCAAAATCTAGACACAAACTGGGATCCCCTGTCAGAAACGATGTTCTCCGGAATGCCATGCAAACGGACCACGTTTTGAAAAAACAGAGGGACCAACTCAGAGGAGGAAGGTAACTTAGGCAAGGGTACCAGATGAAGCATCTTAGAAAAGCGGTCACACACAACCCATATGACGGACATTTTTTGAGAGACAGGGAGATCCGAAATAAAGTCCATGGAAATGTGCGTCCAACGCCTCTTCGGGATAGGCAAAGGTGACAACAATCCACTGGCCCGAGAACAGCAAGGCTTAGCCCGAGCGCAAACTCCACAAGACTGCACAAAAGAACGCACATCCCTCGACAAGGAAGGCCACCAAAAAGACCTGGCCACCAAGTCTCTAGTACCAAATATTCCAGGATGACCTGCCAACACAGAAGAATGGACCTCGGAGATGACTCTACTGGTCCAATTATCCGGAACAAACAGTCTTTCCGGCGGACAATGATCAGGTTTATCCGCCTGAAACTCCTGCAAAGCACGTCGCAAGTCTGGGGAGACAGCCGACAAAATCACCCCATCCCTAAGGATACCAGTGGGCTCAGAATTTCCAGGGGAGTCAGGCACAAAACTCCTAGAAAGAGCATCCGCCTTCACATTCTTTGAACCTGGCAGGTATGAAACCACAAAATTGAAACGGGAGAAAAACAGTGACCAACGAGCCTGTCTAGGATTCAGACGCTTGGCAGACTCAAGGTACATCAGATTTTTGTGATCAGTCAAGACCACCACACGATGTCTAGCACCCTCAAGCCAATGACGCCACTCCTCAAATGCCCACTTCATGGCCAAAAGCTCCCGATTACCAACATCATAATTCCGTTCAGCGGGCGAAAATTTTCTAGAAAAGAACGCACATGGCTTCATCACTGAGCCATCGGAGCTTCTCTGTGACAAAACCGCCCCCGCTCCGATCTCGGAAGCATCAACTTCAACCTGGAAAGGAAGCGTCGTATCTGGCTGACGCAACACAGGAGCAGAAGAAAACCGGTGCTTAAGTTCCTGAAAGGCCTCCACAGCCGCAGGAGACCAATCAGTAACATCAGCACTCTTTTTAGTCAAATCCGTCAAAGGCTTAACAACACTAGAAAAATTAGTTATGAAGCGACGATAAAAATTAGCAAAGCCCAAGAACTTCTGTAGACTCTTAAGAGATGTAGGCTGCGTCCAGTCACAAATAGCCTGAACCTTGACGGGATCCATCTCAATAGTAGAAGGGGAAAAAATATACCCCAAAAAAGAAATCTTCTGGACTCCAAAGAGACATTTAGAACCCTTTACAAACAAAGAATTGGCCCGCAGGACCTGAAACACCTTCCTGACCTGCTGAACATGAGACTCCCAGTCATCAGAAAAAACCAAAACATCATCCAAATACACGATAATAAATTTATCCAGATATTCACGGAAAATATCGTGCATAAAAGACTGGAAGACAGAAGGAGCATTAGAAAGTCCAAAAGGCATCACCAAATACTCGAAATGGCCCTCAGGCGTATTAAATGCGGTTTTCCACTCATCACCCTGCCTTATCCGCACAAGATTATACGCACCCCGAAGATCAATCTTAGTGAACCATTTAGCCCCCTTAATGCGAGCGAACAAATCAGTCAACAATGGCAAAGGATACTGTTATTTGACTGTAATTTTATTCAAAAGACGATAATCTATGCAAGGCCTCAAGGAACCATCTTTTTTGGCCACAAAAAAAAACCTGCTCCCAAAGGGGACGAAGATGGACGGATATGTCCCTTTTCCAAGGACTCCTTAACATAATTCCGCATAGCAGTATGCTCTGGCACTGACAGATTGAACAAACGACCTTTAGGGAATTTACTGCCAGGAATCAAATCTATAGCACAATCTCAATCCCTGTGAGGAGGAAGCGAACTGAGCTTAGGCTCCTCAAAAACATCCCGATAATCAGACAAAAATACAGGAACCTCAGAAGGAGTAGATGAAGCGATAGAAATCGGAGATGCATCATCATGAACCCCCTGACATCCCCAGCTTAACACAGACATTGTTTTCCAGTCCAGGACTGGGTTATGAGTTTGTAACCATGGCAGACCAAGCACTAAGACATCATGTAAATTATACAGTACCAGGAAGCGAATCACCTCCTGATGAACGGGAGTCATACGCATGGTCACTTGTATCCAGTACTGAGGTTTATTCATAGCCAAAGGTGTAGAGTCAATTCCTTTCAAAGGAATAGGAACTTCCAGAGGTTCCAGACTAAACCCACAGCGATTGGCAAATGACCAATCCATAAGACTCAGGGCAGCGCCTGAATCCACATAGGCATCGACAGAAATGGATGATAATGAACAAATCAGCGTCACAGACAGAATGAACTTAGACTGTAAAGTACCAATGGCAACAGACTTATCAACTTTTTTTGTGCGTTTAGAGCATGCTGATATAACATGAGCTGAATCACCACAATAAAAACACAATCCATTTTTCCGCCTATAATTTTGCCGTTCACTTCTGGACTGAATTCTATCACATTGCATTATCTCAGGTGCCTGTTCAGAAGACACCGCCAAATGGTGCACAGGTTTGCGCTCCCGTAAACGCCGATCAATCTGAATAGCCATAGTCATGGACTCATTCAGACCTGTAGGCGCCGGGAACCCCACCATAACATCTTTAATGGCCTCAGAAAGGCCATCTCTGAATTTTGCAGCCAGAGCGCACTCATTCCACTGAGTAAGCACCGACCATTTCCGAAATTTCTGACAATATATTTCTGCTTCATCTTGCCCCTGAGAGAGAGCCAATAAAGCTTTTTCAGCCTGAATCTCTAGGTTAGGTTCCTCATAGAGCAAACCCAATGCCAGAAAAAACGCATCCACATTGAGCAACGCAGGATCCCCTGGTGCCAATGCAAATGCCCAATTCTGAGGGTCACCCCGCAGGAAAGATATAACAATCTTGACCTGCTGAGCAGGGTCTCCAGAGGAGCGAGATTTCAAGGAAAGAAACAACTTGCAATTTTTCCTAAAATTCAGAAAACTAGATCTATCTCCAGAAAAAAACTTTGGGACAGGAATTCTAGGTTCAGACATAGGCGTATGTACAACAAAATCTTGTATATTTTGAACCTTAGCAGCAAGATTATTCAGGCTGGAAGCCAAACTCTGGACGTCCATGATAAACAGCTGAGGTCAGAGCCATTCAAGGATTAAGAGGAGGAAAGAAGCAGTCAAGCTGCAATTAAGGCTAGGCAGCAAACACTGAGGAGGGAAAAAAAAAAAAAAAAAAACTTCCTCAGACTACTTTTCCTCCTACTTCAGCCAAAACGATGACCAATTTTTTCTGGCCGGCTATACTGTCATGATCCCAATGGCAGGGGATCACAAAAGGACAAGCACAAAAACAAAACAAGCTCTAGGGTGATGGAACCTGAGCTGACCGCGATCCTGAACCTAAACACACAACTAGCAGTAGCCGGGGAACGTGCCTACGATGATTCCTAGACGTCTCGCGCCAGCCGAAGGATTAACTTCCCCTATTAGAAGAAACACAGACCTCACTTGCCTCCAGAGAAACACCCCACAGAAATAGCAGCCCCCCACATGTAATAACGGTGAAATGAGAGGAAAGCACATACGTAGTTATGAAAATAGAATCAGCAAAAATGAGGCCCACTAAAGCTAGATAGCAGAGGATACAAAAGTGAACTGCGCGGTCAGCGAAAAACCCTTCAAAAAAACCATCCTGAAATTACTTGAACTCACAACAAGACCTTACCCATTGGGGTCAAAATGATCACAAGAACGGTGAGCAAAAATCCCAGAACCACACAGGGGGACCTAGTGCTTAGAGCTGTGACCACCGTAACAAAGGCTACCATCAGTAACACATTATGCCGCCAGGGACTCAGATACTAGAGTGCCAGACGTTTCCCCCTGCTTAAGCTAGTACATGTCCGGGCCCATCTGAAGTTTGCTGGAGAGCATTTGAATTATCCAGAAGAGTATTGGGAGAATGTCAAGTGGTCTCATGAAACCAAAGTAGAACAGTTTGGTAGAAAAAAAACTCGTCATGTTTGCAGAGAGACAGAATGCGGAGTTGCATCCAAAGAACACCATACCTACTGTGATGCATGGGGGTGGCAACATCATGCTTTGGGGCTGTTTCTCTGCAAAGGGACCAGGACGACTGATCCGTGTACATGAAATAATGAATATGGCCATGTATTGTGAGATTTGAGTGCAAACCTCCTTCCATCAGCAAGGGCATTGAAGATGAAACGTGGGTGGGTCTTTCAGCATGGTAATGATCCCAAGCACACCGCCAGGGCAACAAAGGAGTGGCTTTGTAAGAAGCATATAAAGGTCCTGGAGTGGCCTAGCCAGTCTCCACACCATAAAAAACCTTTGGATGGAGTTGAAAGTTCATGTTGCCCAACAACTGGTCCAAAACATCACTGCTCTAGAGGAGATCAGTCTGGGCCAACCTCTGAAGACTTAAGGAAAATGTTTGACCTCTGTCATTGCCAACAAAGGATATGTAACAAAATATTGAGATGAACTTTTGTAAATGACCAAATACTTATTTTCCACCATAATTTGCAAAATAAATCTTGCCAAATCAGACAAGTTGATTTTCTGGATTTGTTTTTCATTTTGACTCTCACAGTTGTGGTCTACCAATGATGTCAATTACAGGCCTCTCTCATCTTTTTAAGTGGGAGAACTTGCACAATTGGTGACTGACTAAATACATTTATCCCCACTGTATGTTTTGCATAATTTTCATATTGGAAAGTGCATGTTTACCCAAGCACAGAGTGATAGCAGCATCTTCTCTTTCAATATAGATTGAAAGATAGCAATCAATCTAAATTGAATCTAACGAGCTTTAACCCAAAAAAAAAAAAAAGGGAGATCTAAGGGCTAGCCTTCTATAAATGTAGATTTAGCTTGGGGATGCATTCGTGCAGGGGTGCATTCGTGCACGGTTATTCGTGTATTTTTTATTCAAAGTACTTTTTTTTTCTAAGTACTCGGCAGTTATAACATGGCAGTTAGACAGGGCAGGAGACGGGTAAGAAAAACTAAATCTAATCCATATTCACTTGAAACAGCACAAATACCATATATATTTGTATAATCTATATTCTGGCTGCTGCATTCACTCACATTCACCGCCCTCGCATTAACTCTCAACACTCCATCCATATCGGCCCCTCTGTCCTTGCCTCTCCTATGTATAGCACTCATGCTCTATTCACATTGCTTAACAGCACAGATCCATTCAGTCCCACCATCCAACACAAGAGACGCTCTCACAAATCACTTAACCATCTGCTCACTCTTTCGATCCTCCTTCTCCTAGTCGCTGGAGACATATCTCCAAACCCCGGCCCCCCATGTTATAGCCAGTCAAACCTCCCAATTGCTACACCCAGAAACCCCTCTAACCTTTTTAATATTCCCTGCATGCCTGCTGTCTCTTTCAATTGTGCCCTTTGGAATTCTCGCTCTGTGTGTAATAAACTCTCCTTCATTCATGACTTCTTCCTTTCTAATTCTCTTAATCTCCTGGCTCTTACTGAAACCTGGATCCAGCAGTCAGACACCACTGCGGCTGCTGCTCTTTCATATGGTGGACTACACTTTTCTCATACCCCAAGATCAGACAACAGAGCAGGTGGAGGCGTTGGCCTGCTCCTTTCACCCAAATGTACTTTCCAAGTTATCCCCCAAGTACCCTCACTTGTCTTCCCTTCCTTTGAGGTCCATGTGGTCAGACTCCACGTCCCCTTCTCCATGCGAGTGGCGGTGGTGTATCGTCCTCCCGGCCCCTCTCATCAGTTCCTGGATCACTTTGCCACCTGGCTTCCACACTTTCTCTCCTGTGACACCCCCACCCTTATCATGGGTGATTTCAACATCCCCATTGCCTCTCCCCTCTCCCCATCTGCTTCTCACCTTTTATCTCTATCCTCCTCTTTTGGCCTCTCGCAGCATACTAACTCTCCAACACATGAAGATGGAAACTCCCTTGACTTGGTCTTCTCCCGACTTTGCTCAGTGGATGATTTCACAAACTCCCCTCTCCCGCTCTCTGACCACAACCTTCTTTCATTCTCTATCAACAACTGCCATCCCGCTCAGGTCACCCCCACTTTCCACACTTATAGAAACATACAGGCCATTAACACCCAGAAACTTATGAAGAACTTGCAGTCCTCATTGGCCCCTATCTCCTCCATCTCATGTCCTGATTCTGCATTGAAGCATTACAATGAAACCCTGCAAAGTGCTCTGGATGAAGCTGCTCCTCCTATACATAAAACAACTCGGCACAGACGGCAACAACCGTGGCACACGCTGCAAACACGTTTCCTGCAGCGGTGCTCCAGGTGCGCAGAACGTCTGTGGAGAAAATCTAATCTACCCGAAGATTTCATCCATTATAAGTTCATGCTAAAGACATACAATTCTGCCCTTCACCTCTCCAAACAAACCTACTTCAACACCCTCATCACCTCCCTTTCCAATAACCCTAAACGTCTCTTTGACACGTTCCAGTCCCTACTCAACCCAAGAGAGCAGGCCCCAACCACGGATCTCCGTGCTGACGATCTGGCCAATTACTGCAAAGAAAAAATTGACCACATTCGACAGGAAATCATCTCCCAATCTCTTCATACCATGCACTGTCCTCCCTCCCCCACTGCATCTAGTTCACTTTCTGACTTTGAAGCAGTTACAGAAGAAGAAGTAAGCAGGCTCCTTGCATCTTCTCGCCCGACCACTTGCACCAGTGACCCCATTCCGTCACATCTCCTCCAGTCCCTTTTCCCGGCTGTCACCTCTCACCTAACAAAAATATTCAACCTTTCCCTCACTTCCGGTATTTTTCCCTCCTCATTTAAGCATGCCATCATACATCCATTACTTAAAAAACCATCCCTCGATCAAAACTGTGCCGCTAATTATAGACCTGTCTCTAATCTTCCCTTCATCTCTAAACTCCTCGAACGCCTGGTCCACTCCCGTCTTACCCGCTATCTCTCAGATAACTCTCTTCTCGACCCTCTTCAATCTGGCTTCCGCTCTTTACACTCTACTGAAACTGCCCTCACTAAAGTCTCTAATGACCTACTAACAGCTAAATCTAATGGTCACTACTCCATGCTAATTCTCTTGGATCTCTCTGCAGCATTCGACACTGTGGATCATCAGCTCCTCCTCACTATGCTCCGCTCCATCGGCCTCAAGGACACCGTTCTCTCCTGGTTCTCCTCCTATCTCTCTGACCGATCCTTCACTGTATGTTTTGCTGGTTCCTCCTCCTCTCACCTTCCCCTTACTGTTGGGGTTCCTCAAGGATCAGTCCTAGGCCCCCTACTCTTCTCGTTGTATACTGCCCCTATTGGACAAACAATCAGTAGATTTGGTTTCCAGTACCATCTCTATGCTGACGACACCCAATTATACACTTCTGCTCCCGATATCACACCGACCTTTTTAGAAAACACCAGTGATTGTCTTACCGCTGTCTCTAACATCATGTCCTCCCTCTATCTGAAACTAAACCTGTCAAAAACTGAACTCCTCGTGTTCTCTCCCTCTACTAACCTACCTTTGCCTGACATTGCCATCTCCGTGTGCGGTTCCACCATTACTCCAAAGCAACATGCCCGCTGCCTTGGGGTCCTACTTGATTCTGACCTTTCATTCACCCCCTACATCCGATCACTGGCTCGCTCTTCTTACCTGCATCTCAAAAACATTTCTAGAATTCGCCCTTTTCTTACTTTCGACTCTGCAAAAACTCTTACTGTTTCACTTATTCATTCTCGTCTGGACTATTGTAACTCTCTACTAATCGGTCTCCCTCTTGCAAAACTCTCCCCGCTCCAATCTGTCCTGAATGCTGCAGCCAGGATCATATTCCTCACCAACCGTTACACCGATGCCTCTACCCTGTGCCAGTCATTACACTGGCTACCCATCCACTCCAGAATCCAGTACAAAACTACTACCCTCATCCACAAAGCACTCCATGGCTCAGCACCACCCTACATCTCCTCTCTGGTATCAGTCTACCACCCTACCCGTGCCCTCCGCTCCGCTAATGACCTCAGGTTAGCATCCTCAATAATCAGAACCTCCCACTCCCGTCTCCAAGACTTTACACTTGCTGCGCCGATTCTTTGGAATGCACTACCTAGGTTAATACGATTAATCCCCAATCCCCACAGTTTTAAGCGTGCCCTAAAAACTCATTTGTTCAGACTGGCCTACCGCCTCAATGCATTAACCTAACGATCCCTGTGTGGCCTATTTATAATAAAAAAAAATAAAAAAAAAAGGTTCCTCGCATCATGTTCTCATACACTTTATGCAGTATTAGCCCTCTGTGTCTGTACTGCTACATACTTAGGCAGTTAACTGGTTCATGCAGCTTTACATGAACACCTGAGCCTTACACTATAGCTGGTCCGAATAACTAAAGCAATTGTTACCATCCACCTCTCGTGTCTCCCCTTTTCCCCATAGTTTGTAAGCTTGCGAGCAGGGCCCTCATTCCTCCTGGTATCTGTTTTGAACTGTATTTCTGTTATGCTGTAATGTCTATTGTCTGTACAAGTCCCCTCTATAATTTGTAAAGCGCTGCGGAATATGTTGGCGCTATATAAATAAAAATTATTATTATTATTATATTATTATAGAGCAGTATATCTGTAACTTCATAATAACATCAATGAAAATGTTGTTCCCTGACACCAGCAGCACTCATGCAGTACCACATAATGACACTGCCACTAAATTTCATTGTAGGCACCATGAATTTCTCTTTGTACTCACCTCTGAATTTTGGAGCTGTGAGTTCCAAAAACATTTATATTGGACTCATCACTCCAGAGTATTGAGTCCCAGTATTTCTCATGTTTTTCACTATGAGTCCTGGCAAATTGTAGAAGGACTTTTTTGCGCATGAGAGGAGAGACTTCCTTTGTGGACGACACACATGCATGTTGTGAATTCTGTGGCTGAATTCACTCCTGTGGTCACAAGTGGTACTGCAGCTTCTGAGCTTCCTCCCTCAGGTGTTCTGGTGAGCTCGTTGGCTGCTTTGTTATTTAACTCCACCTGATTCTGTCTTCCTTGCTCCTTGTCAATGTTCCAGTGTTGGATCTGAGCTTCTGGATCTTTCCTGTGGCCTGCTGCTCTGCTTAGATAAGTGCTTTTTGCTTTTGTTGCTACTTTTTCTGTCCAGCTTGTCATTTCGTTTTGCTGGAAGCTCTGAGACGCAAAGGGTGTACCGCCGTGCCGTTAGTTCGGCACGGTGGGTCTTTTTGCCCCCTTTGCGTGGTTTTTTGCTTTAGGGTTTTTTGTAGACTGCAAAGTTCTCTTTGCTATCCTCGCTCTATCTAGAATATTGGGCCTCACTTTGCTGAATCTATTTCATCCCTACGTTTGTCTTTTCATCTTGCTAACAGTCATTATATGTGGGGGGCTGCCTTTTCCTTTGGGGTATTTCTCTGAGGCAAGTCAGGCTTGTTTTTCTATCTTCAGGCTAGTCAGCTCCTCAGGCTGTGCCGAGTTGCATAGGTAGTTTCAGGCGCAATCCACAGCTGCCTTTAGTTGTGTTTAGGTTAGGTTCAGGTATTGCGGTCTACAGAGATTCCACGTCTCAGAGCTCGTTCTATTGTTTTTGGGTTATTGTCAGATCACTGTATGTGCTCTGATTGCTGGCACACTGTGTCACTGGATTGCCTACACAACAGTACAAGGAGCCAAGTAAATGATTCTCAATAGAGGGAAAAAAGAAGTTCTGACATCATTTTTTTTTCTCAGCTCTGTGTTCAGTCTTTTTTTTCCCCTAGACATTTGGGTGTTTCAGGACACAGGTGTGGACATGGATATTCAGGGTCTGTGCTCTTCAATGGATAATCTCGTTACACATGTACAAAGGATTCAAGATACTATTGATCAGAAATCTATGTTAGAACCAAGAATTCCTATTCCTGATTTGTTTTTTGGTGATAGAACTAAGTTTCTTAATTTCAAAAATAACTGTAAGCTATTTCTGGCCTTGAAACCTCATTCTTCTGGTAATCCTATTCAACAGGTTTTGATTATTATTTCTTTTTTGCGCGGCGACCCTCAGGACTGGGCATTTTCTCTTGCGCCAGGAGACCCTGCATTGAGTAATGTCAATGCGTTTTTCCTGGCGCTCGGATTACTTTACGATGAGCCTAATTCAGTGGATCAGGCTGAGAAAAATTTGCTGGCTTTGTGCCAGGGTCAGGATGATATAGAAGTATATTGTCAGAAATTTAGGAAGTGGTCAGTACTCACTCTGTGGAATGAATCTGCGCTGGCAGCTTTGTTCAGAAAGGGTCTCTCTGAGGCTCTTAAGGATGTCATGGTGGGTTTTCCTATGCCTGCTGGTTTGAATGAGTCTATGTCTTTGGCCATTCAGATCAGTCGACGCTTGCGCGAGCGTAAATCTGTGCACCATTTGGCGGTATTGTCTAAGATTAAACCTGAGCCTATGCAGTGCGATAGGACTATGACCAGAGTTGAACGGCAAGAACACAGACGTCTGAATGGTCTGTGTTTCTACTGTGGTGATTCCACTCATGCTATTTCTGATTGTCCTAAGCGCACTAAGCGGTTCGATAGGTCTGCCGTCATTGGTACTGTACAATCCAAATTCCTTCTGTCCATTACCTTGATATGCTCTTTGTCATCGTATTCTGTCATGGCGTTTGTGGATTCAGGCGCTGCCCTGAATCTGATGGATTTGGATTATGCTAAACATTGTGGGTTTTTCTTGGAGCCTTTGCCGTGTCCTATTCCGTTGAGAGGAATTGATGCTACACCTTTGGCCAAGAATAATCCTCAGTACTGGACCCAGCTGACCATGTGCATGGCTCCTGCACATCAGGAAGTTATTCGCTTTCTGGTGCTACATAATCTGCATGATGTGGTCGTGTTGGGGTTGCCATGGCTGCAAACCCATAATCCAGTATTGGATTGGAACTCTATGTCGGTATCCAGCTGGGGTTGTCAGGGGGTACATGGTGATGTTCCATTTTTGTCTATTTCGTCATCCACTCCTTCTGAGGTCCCAGAGTTCTTGTCTGATTATCAGGATGTATTTGAAGAGCCCAAGTCCGATGCCCTACCTCCGCATAGGGATTGTGATTGTGCTATCAATTTGATTCCTGGTAGTAAATTCCCTAAAGGTCGATTATTTAATTTATCCGTGCCTGAACACGCCGCTATGCGCAGTTATGTGAAGGAATCCCTGGAGAAGGGACATATTCGCCCGTCGTCATCACCACTGGGAGCAGGGTTCTTTTTTGTAGCCAAGAAGGATGGTTCGCTGAGACCGTGTATTGATTACTGCCTTCTTAATAAGATCACTGTGAAATTTCAGTATCCCTTGCCATTGTTGTCTGACTTGTTTGCTCGGATTAAGGGGGCTAGTTGGTTCACTAAGATAGATCTTCGTGGTGCGTATAATCTGGTGAGAATCAGGCAGGGAGATGAATGGAAGACTGCATTTAATACGCCCGAGGGTCATTTTGAGTATCTGGTGATGCCGTTCGGACTTGCCAGTGCTCCATCTGTGTTTCAGTCTTTTATGCATGACATCTTCCGTGAGTATCTGGATAAATTCCTGATTGTTTACTTGGATGACATTTTGATCTTCTCAAATGATTGGGACTCTCATGTGAAGCA
This sequence comes from Ranitomeya imitator, assembly GCF_032444005.1. NCBI lineage: Eukaryota > Metazoa > Chordata > Amphibia > Anura > Dendrobatidae > Ranitomeya > Ranitomeya imitator. The sequence goes on from NC_091286.1 coordinate 478,160,288, forward strand.
GGTCAGAATGGTTTTCCGGGTCCTGCGTGCTAATTCTTTGTTTGTGAAGGGATCAAAGTGTCTCTTCGGTGTGCAGAAAGTCTCATTTTTGGGGTTCATCTTTTCCCCTTCTACTATCGAGATGGATCCGGTTAAGGTCCAAGCCATCCAGGATTGGACTCAGCCGACATCTCTGAAAAGTCTGCAAAAATTCCTGGGCTTTGCTAATTTTTATCGTCGCTTCATCTGTAATTTTTCTAGCATTGCCAAACCATTGACCGATTTGACCAAGAAGGGTGCTGATTTGGTTAATTGGTCTTCTGCTGCTGTGGAAGCTTTTCAGGAGTTGAAGCATCGTTTTTGTTCTGCCCCTGTGTTGTGTCAACCAGATGTTTCTCTTCCGTTCCAGGTCGAGGTTGATGCTTCTGAGATTGGAGCAGGGGCGGTTTTGTCACAGAGAGGTTCTGGTTGCTCAGTGTTGAAACCGTGTGCTTTCTTTTCCAGGAAGTTTTCGGCTGCTGAGCGTAATTATGATGTGGGCAACCGAGAGTTGCTGGCCATGAAGTGGGCATTCGAGGAATGGCGTCATTGGCTTGAAGGAGCTAAGCATCGCGTGGTGGTATTGACTGATCATAAGAACCTTACTTATCTCGAGTCTGCCAAGCGCTTGAATCCTAGACAGGCCCGTTGGTCGTTATTTTTTGCCCGCTTCGATTTTGTAATTTCGTACCTTCCGGGCTCTAAAAATGTGAAGGCGGATGCTCTGTCTAGGAGTTTTGTGCCCGGCTCTCCGGGTTCATCTGAGCCGGTGAGTATCCTCAAGGAAGGAGTCATTGTGTCTGCCATCTCCCCTGATTTGCGGCGAGTGTTGCAAAAATTTCAGGCGAATAAACCTGATCGTTGTCCGGCGGAGAAACTGTTCGTCCCTGATAGGTGGACTAGTAAAGTTATCTCTGAACTTCATTGTTCGGTGTTGGCTGGTCATCCTGGAATCTTTGGTACCAGAGAGTTAGTGGCTAGATCCTTCTGGTGGCCATCTCTGTCACGGGATGTACGTATTTTTGTGCAGTCCTGTGGGATTTGTGCTAGGGCTAAGCCCTGCTGTTCACGTGCCAGTGGGTTGCTTTTGCCCTTGCCGGTCCCAAAGAGGCCTTGGACACATATTTCGATGGATTTCATTTCTGACCTTCCTGTTTCTCAAAAGATGTCAGTCATTTGGGTGGTCTGTGATCGCTTTTCTAAAATGGTCCATCTGGTGCCCTTGGTTAAATTGCCTTCCTCCTCTGATTTGGTGCCTTTGTTCTTCCAGCATGTGGTTCGTTTGCATGGCATTCCTGAGAATATTGTTTCTGACTGAGGTTCCCAGTTTGTTTCAAGGTTTTGGCGAGCCTTTTGTGGTAGGATGGGCATTGACCTATCTTTTTCCTCGGCTTTCCATCCTCAGACTAATGGCCAGACCGAACGAACCAATCAGACCTTGGAAACATATCTGAGATGTTTTGTTTCTGCAGACCAGGATGATTGGGTGTCCTTTTTGCCGTTGGCTGAGTTCGCCCTTAATAATCGGGCCAGCTCGGCTACCTTGGTCTCTCCATTTTTCTGCAATTCTGGGTTCCATCCTCGTTTCTCTTCAGGACAGGTTGAGTCTTCGGACTGTCCTGGTGTGGATTCTGTGGTGGACAGGTTGCAGCAGATCTGGACTCAGGTAGTGGACAATTTGACCTTGTCCCAGGAGAAGGCTCAACTTTTCGCTAATCGCAGACGCCGTGTGGGTCCCCGACTTCGTGTTGGGGATCTGGTTTGGTTATCTTCTCGTCATATTCCTATGAAGGTTTCCTCTCCTAAATTTAAACCTCGTTTTATTGGTCCGTATAGGATTTCTGAGATTCTCAATCCTGTGTCTTTTCGTCTGACCCTCCCAGACTCCTTTTCCATACATAATGTATTCCATAGGTTGTTGTTGCGGAGATACGTGGCACCTATGGTTCCATCTGTTGAGCCTCCTGCCCCGGTTTTGGTGGAGGGGGAATTGGAGTATATTGTGGAGAAAATTTTGGATTCTCGTGTTTCTAGACGGAAACTCCAGTATCTGGTTAAATGGAAGGGTTATGCTCAGGAAGATAATTCCTGGGTTTTTGCCTCTGATGTCCATGCTCCAGATCTTGTTCGTGCCTTTCATGTGGCTCATCCTGGTCGGCCTGGGGGCTCTGGTGAGGGTTCGGTGACCCCTCCTCAAGGGGGGGTACTGTTGTGAATTCTGTGGCTGAATTCACTCCTGTGGTCACAAGTGGTACTGCAGCTTCTGAGCTTCCTCCCTCAGGTGTTCTGGTGAGCTTGTTGGCTGCTTTGTTATTTAACTCCCCCTGATTCTGTCTTCCTTGCTCCTTGTCAATGTTCCAGTGTTGGATCTGAGCTTCTGGATGTGGCCTGCTGCTCTGCTTAGATAAGTGCTTTTTGCTTTTGTTGCTACTTTTTCTGTCCAGCTTGTCATTTCGTTTTGCTGGAAGCTCTGAGACGCAAAGGGTGTACCGCCGTGCCGTTAGTTCGGCACGGTGGGTCTTTTTGCCCCCTTTGCGTGGTTTTTTGCTTTAGGGTTTTTTGTAGACTGCAAAGTTCTCTTTGCTATCCTCGCTCTATCTAGAATATTGGGCCTCACTTTGCTGAATCTATTTCATCCCTACGTTTGTCTTTTCATCTTGCTAACAGTCATTATATGTGGGGGGCTGCCTTTTCCTTTGGGGTATTTCTCTGAGGCAAGTCAGGCTTGTTTTTCTATCTTCAGGCTAGTCAGCTCCTCAGGCTGTGCCGAGTTGCATAGGTAGTTTCAGGCGCAATCCACAGCTGCCTTTAGTTGTGTTTAGGTTAGGTTCAGGTATTGCGGTCTACAGAGATTCCACGTCTCAGAGCTCGTTCTATTGTTTTTGGGTTATTGTCAGATCACTGTATGTGCTCTGATTGCTGGCACACTGTGTCACTGGATTGCCTACACAACACATGCATACCATTCCTCTACATTGTATGCCGTATTGTGTCACGGGAAACACTCTCCTCTGTTTCACTTTCTACTTCTTTAGCTAACTGCAATGAACTTGCATGTCAATTTTCCTCAGTCCTTGTCATCAGAAGATGCTCCGGTTTAGATATTGACTTCAATTGTCAAACTGTACAATTCTCTGTGAGATTGTTGCAGTTCCATCTTTGGTTTTGTATCACTATTGCTGCAGTATTCTGACTTCTGACTGTCTTATAACTACCACCTTTCCTGTGTAAGCAAATTATTTTCTTTCTCAGTTCTTGTGACATTTCTCCGTGTGGTGCCATTGCTGACAACATAAAATGCCCTTTTATAGTCAACTGTCTGCTGGAAAACTGTTTAATGAATAATTAAACTTATCCATGGTTGTATTGTTAATTAGAATTTTGTAGTCTAATCTTTGCTCCTAAGGCCTCGTTCACATGTTAAGTACTTGGTCAGTATTTTACATTAGTATTTGTAAACCAAAACCAAGAGTTTGTGAAAAATGCAGAATTGGTGCACTTGTTTCTATTATACTTTTCCTGTGATTGTTCCACTCCTGACTTAGGCTTAAAAATAGTAATGTATAATACTGAACAAATATTGAATGTGTGAGCCTAAGACTTCCATTGCGATATACTTATTTTTACAATGTAGTCTATAATGAATTTGAATGATCTTACTTCCAATCAATGACCCACATTTGTGGTAGTATTTTATATTATGGTATCCAAAAGAAAATGTTGATTCTGAAGGAAACTATTGGTATTCTGACAAACCGGTTGTTGCACTACCTTCATTTGAAGCCTTGTCACAATTCACATCATGGAGCCCAACACCTCTTTCTCTTCAGCTGCTTTTTGACGTTTGCAAAAACAATACCACTAGCCTAGCAGTCTTTCGGCACTCCCAGAGCCTTCCTCATCTGCCACGTTCCTTTCCACCAATATAATGGTGGCTTATTTTAAGAGATCTGAAATCTTTGGTATTGCAGTAAGTGCTAATAAATTATATCCCTATGCCATTCATCTTGCAGAGTGACCGATGTGCTTCAGGGAATTACATGTGAAAGGCAGTAGACAGGCCATCACTTCATTAGTATAGGATTGTAGATGTCTCTTTTCCATGATTATGGCATCCATAAGTGAATTTTCTGTTGTATCTCCATCTGGAATTTTAGGCTGTGGCATGCGGTGGAATAAGGATTAATCATACCTATTAGTGCTCTGAGCGGGAAATATTATTTGGCTATTTCCTGTGAAATGTTATGTTCACAGGGATGATGGGCTAACTCAACTGGAACAATGATGGTTCATTGCAGTTTGAAGTTTATCTGAGAATTGAATGGTCACAGTTTCATATGTTACATTATCATTCAGTGTCACGGAGCCCTACAGGATGCCTTCACAAATAGTTGTTTATCCAGAAGAAAATCTTGGCCCAGGTCATCTGATTACTTTTCTTAAAATGTAAAGGAAATTTTCAGTTATCACAGTCAGGACTCCACAGTGATGGCCAGTGTTCTCTAACTTCTTGCTCTCCAGCTGTTTTCCCAGTAAGCCCTGATTGCTTGCCAAAGAGTTGTAGAACACTATTCCAAAGTCCCAAAACAAAAAAAATTAAAGAGGTTTCCCCATAATCTTAATATCACATATTTGACCATCGCTGATCAAGAGCATGGGGGTCTCTGAGTCCCCTATGTGAACAGAATGGTAGTATGCATGAGTCACTACTGCTCTATTCACTTTCTATACGACTGCCCATAACAGATAACTCTTAGGCATTGAAAAGGGAGGGTTTCCTACAGTGATTAGACTCCCCAACAAAAATATTTTTTTATTATGCCATGTGATAATAACAGCATAAGATTTCATATAGAGACATGCTATTCTAGAAACATTGCATTGAGACACTGTTTTGCAGCATGCAGATGGGGGCAGATTTATTACAGCTGTCTAACTAAACAAGACAGTCTATAGGCTGCTATACATATTAGCCTAATTTCAGCTGAACTCACTAGCATTGACATGCAAATGCGTATGTGGTCACTAACCAACTGATCGTCGTGAAATATATTGGTCGGGGATGTCTGATTTCACACTGCTGACTGTATTTTGTCTAGAAGATAAAGCACACAGAATCACTTGGCCATATGAGTGGGCCTGTGTATGGGAGAGGTCACAAAGAAGAATGTCAGCTAAACTATTGGCCAAATTATCATTCGACAGCCATCTAATGTGTTAAGCCAGTTTTAGGCTTTGTCCACACTGTGTTTTTGCCCACTATTGGGCTTATTCACTTAGCAGGGAAGTACCATGCAGTGGCCACAGTCAGGATGGATGCTGAGACATCCATCCACCATAGGGATCTACTATAAAGAAACTTATGTCACATGTTATACATTTATTTTCAGTGACCCTATGTATAATAAAGTGCAGTCTACTGTGTTTTCTTATACTGTTAAACAAACAGTATGTAGTCACATACCCACAAGACAAAAAACACCCTTTTTGTTAGGCTTACCTGGTGAGATAAATTCTCAAAGCCTCTGGACCATGTGGGCACATTGTACCAGGCATCGATGGAGAAAGGGACATGGGCAACAAGGACTTGGCACACACCAGAATCTCAGGAGTAGCAGGATGGATTAAATAGAACATAGCAAGATTAAATGCAAGCACAAACAGAAAAGGCACAGATGTTGGCCACACTAAACCTAAGACTAGAGTCTCAATCCCAAGACACAGGTGTGTCTTCATGGACCTTAAATTGTCATAGGGAGGTGATGCCATTGACCACGCCGGGCAACTTGCAAAACCTGACATGGAGCATAACAGAGGTCAGCAGATGCAGGGGAAAGAAATTGAATACGCGTTACCTGGGACAGGTGTGTGACACTTTTGATCTCCGTCTGGTAAATGGTCGCCTATTTCGATGTTACAGTATACATCAGGAAAAGGTCCCATGTACTGTAGGTTAGATGCAGAGGCAGACCTAGAGGTATACCTAGCCTTACAATGTTTCATGTTGTTTGATAAATATGGTGCATTTTTAAACTGTCTAATCAAACTGTACACCATACATTATTGGGCTTACTTTGTGCTAAAATTTTGCATCAAATTTTTGCGTCAAACCATGTTCCCTTGTAGGACAAACTTCAGAAAGTCTCTAAAACATATCATGCATTTTGTGCCAGGCATGTAAGACACCTTTTTGACATAAGTTGTGAATCTTTACCTTAGTGTCTACGGCTTAGTATACAGAGCAGCACATCTGTCTCCGTGAGCACATCTCTGCCATGTGCATGAGTCCTTAAATTGATTAAATTGAGCTCCAGTAAAAGTATACAATGGCCTTATTTCCGGCAACTGGAAGAACATATTGTATATAAAATAAGTGCTTCTATGAGCGGTCACATGTTTTACACTTTACATAACACATTCCAGTTAGATGAGGTCTACAAAGGGAACATTTTGCTTCATTGTGATGTCACTGTAGTTATTTTTCCTTTATTTTCTATGTGAGTGGTTGAGCAAGAAATTGTCCAGAAGGAATAAACCTAATTTAGTTTCCCAGCAGTTCTCCAAAGGAATAGTAACTTTTTATGCAGAGGTCTACAACAAAGTATAATGTAAATTTGCTAAAACCTTTGCTAAAATTTGCCATGTTTTTACCAACAGGCATATATCACATGATAGAGCTCTTGAGGAGAATGATTAATAAAACAATTCCAAAAGTATTGTCTTATAGGTATGAAATATACCTTTATCAGGAGACATGTGAGCGCTAGCAAATTTTCATCTTGGCAGCACCTCCACAAAACAGGATGTCAAATTTTGCAGGTACCATTGGCTCCGTCTGAATTCTCATGAGTTCTCTGTGAAAATACATTTCATCTAACAATTATAAAATCACCAGCTATGGAAAGTGTATGTTTAAAACTCTCAGAACCTTTTTTTAATTCCCCAAATGAATAATAATGGAAATTAAAATGCACTTTTTGTGAAGTGCTTAATGACTGATTTGGACAGATAAGCCTCAGTAAACAGATTTGTTTTTTGTTAGGTTGAAAATTGAATATATGATTGAGAAAGTATATGCAAGTCATATTCTCAATTCACTAATGCTATGAACATTTTCATACTGGGCTGGACATCTAATTTAAATGTTCTAAGCTCAGTTACCAAAGTGCCTTTGGCAAAATCAATTATATTGTACTAAAAAGACCACAGCCGAAATCAAAGACTGACAATGGGGCTAATCCTACTGCACATCCGCAACCAGACATTCAGCTTTCAAACTATTACAAACAAATTCATGTACAAGGGTTATCAGCCCAAATCATTTTATCAAGTAGGTCACAAAAAAGCTTTTCATTTATAGTAATTTTCTCCAGAGCGTGGCCTGGTATATAAAAAGATACTATTCACATACACAGGAAGCAGAATTTTAGCTGATTAATTGAAGAGTTAAAGATGAAATTCGTATCTGAATCATCATGAAACCCTTAAAATGTGGACTTAGAGTTGGCCCTACAATAACTATTGCTTCTATTGTATATTGCATAAAATATTTTATTTGTTCATACAGCAATTTTTCAAGGGCTTCAGCTTTTGAGAGCTGGCTACAAAATGGGCAACAGAGTTCTATCAGGAAAGGTCCTTCTCAGGTTTGTGTAATGGCTGATAGCACTGAGAACGCTCTGTTACTCGAGTGCTGGTAGATGCAATGCCAAAATAGCAAAGGTTCGGGATGCGAGTAGATGGATTTTATATTTTACTTGAGGAACTATGAATAAATGTACATGTGGGGAAATAGGGTGATACCCTATGGAGAGAGAGTGGGGTAAATGTTGGTTATGCTCACCTGGTGGAGTTGTCACAGGCACAACTCCTATATGTAGGCATGACGGAAAAGAGCTGCTGCCCCATGGCTAGTGGATAAAACCTCCATTAAATATGGATCCAATTGAATTAAACATGTAAGTTTGGCTGTGCTGCTGGGCTTAATTGATTCTTCTACATGATGATAATAAGGTTTTTAATTCACAAGTTTCAACACCGTATCAGCATCTTTATCAAGGGAAAAAAAACAAATGTGTCACAATTTACACCAGCCTCACATGTTTCATCCAACTGCATCCAATATTTACTTGAGTGACTTTAGCATTTAAGAAGAGTTTGTCTCAATAATGGACAATATCTTTAATCTAGTAATGTGTACAGTCTAGTCTATTATTGCAGCCATATATATTTTTGCTGCGGTGTTTCAGGGAAAACATTTGAAAGCTATCTGGTGATGATGCAACTAGAATGACTAGTCCAAGCATGAGATCCCTGGTGGCTTCTATCCATCCCACTCTCCCTTCGCCAATTTAACTTTTTTCTTGATATAGCACAAATTAGAAAAAAACATACCAAAATATGATTCTCATTACATACAACCATCTTGTTGTGCCCAAGACTTAGGAAGAAACCTGAATATTCCCTCTTGGATGGAGCCCACCCAGGATACTTATGAGTGCTCACAATCAGAACAGTTGTCAGGATTAATAGTAAAATTTGTGTGGTTCCTGTTCAACTAATAAGAATAAACCATACAGAATGCCATTTATATGCAAACCCCTGCAAAATGCTGCCAGCAGTGTTTTGTTAGCACATGAATGCCCCGTTCATGCTGAAAAAATGGCTATCTATTTGGGGTTTTGGCCCTAGAGACTTTCTGATGGCAAGAGATGCATTACTTATAGGCTTTGCAATGTCTTGCAAAACCCTACAGCGGTTGGAGATTCAGCAGATGTTTGCAGTTCGATTCACTTGTTCCATTGTCACCCCCCAGCAGTTTTCAGTTTAGTAGACATTTACATGGGGCCTCTTAATCAAACATGCCACAAATTGTGAATGTCCTAACCAGCATTGCTTGAGTCACAACGTAGCACAGTATGATCCCTTAATTAGCCTGTAATGAAAACCTTATGCATACACTGAAGGCTTGAAGCCAGACTTTCGAGAAGCTATTAGCCATGATTTTGCATTGTGTCTACAGGACTGAAATAAGACTTGACTGTAGCCATACTGGTCTAACTGTGTATATCAGACAAGGAAATTTCCTGAAGAATCTACAAATAAATAGTTTAATCGACAATGACTTTGCCAATTGAGGGCATCTAAAGGAAGTTTTTGTAATTACTATAGTCCTTATCCTACAGATATTAGCCGCCTTTAGCCGTGTAGCCTTTACCTTAACAGTTAATGTACTGGAAATGCATTAGCTTGGCTAAAATAAACTAACAACATGTGGTGGGTGTTTATGAACACTGGGGCAGAGGAAATACATGGTCTTGGTCTAGGTAACTAATAAATGTTTAAGTTAATTGCGCTAGAAATAGTTGGCAGGAGCTGATCAAAACTACAAAACTAGGATAGCATGCAGAATGTATAAACTGTAGATTTAATAGCACTTCTTTAATATTTCATATTTTCATATAATATTTAATATATAATAGTTGGCGACTAGCCATGGTCTAGATGGACACATTTAAGCTTTTGTTCTCACCAGAGTCGCAGCTTGCATTTATTTTGGAAAGCTTTATTCTGCATTGGATGCATTTTATAGTCAACCACAGCTAGATTATTATTATTGTTATTATTATTATTATTATTTATATAGCATCATTAATTCCATGTTAATCTACATGAGAAAGGGGTTACATACAGAATTATAGATATCGTTTACAGTAAACAAATTTAAAATGACAGACTGGTACAAAGGCAAATGGATCCTGTCCTTGCAGACTTACATTCTACAGGATAATGGGGAAGAGACAGAGGGTTAAGGGTGCAGCAGCTCTGGCGATGGTGAGGCAGCAGAGTGGTTATTGCAGGCTGTAGGCTTTCCTGAAGAGATGGGTTTTCAGGTTCCATCTGGACAATCTGAGGGTGGTGGATAATCAGACGTGTTGAGGCGTGGAATTCCAGAGGATGGGGGATATTCGGGAGAAATCTTGGAGGCAGTTGTGTGAGGAACGAATAAGTGTGGAGGAGAGTATGAGGTCTTGGGAGGATCGAAGATTACGTGAGGGAAGATATTAGGAGATTAGTTTAGAGATATAGGTAGGGGTCAGGTTGTGGATGTCTTTGTAGGTTAGTGTTAGTAGTTTGAACTGGATTCATTGGGGAATTGGGAGCCAGTGGAGGGATTTGCAGAGGGGAGAAACAGGGGTGTAGCGAGGAGAGAGGTGGATTAGCCAGGCCGCAGAGTTGAGCACAGACTGGAGTGGTGCAAGAGAGTTAGCGGGGAGGCCACAGAGGAGGATGTTGCAGTAATCGAGGTGGGACATGATAAGGGCATGCACAAGAGTTTTAGTAGATTGAGGGCTGAGGGAGGGATGGATTCTGGCAATATTTTTGAGTTGGAGGCGACAGGAGGTGACAAGAGTTTGGATGTGCAGTTTGAAGGACAGGGCAGAGTCGAGAGTTACTCTGAGGCAGCGAATTTCAGGTGCGGGAGATTGTGATGCTGTTTAACATAATAGATAGATCGGGTAGGGGAGATGCGTGTGATGGAGGAAATATGATGAGTTTGGTTTTGTCTACATTGAGTTTTTGGAAGAGAGAGTTGAAGAAGGAGGATATGGCTGATAGACACTCTGGAATTCTGTACAGCAGAGAGGTGACATCTGGGCCAGAGAGGTAGAGCTGATTGTCATCAGCATAAAGGTGGTTCTGGAAGTCATGGGACTTTATGAGTTGTTCTAGGTTTAGGGTATAGATGGAAAAAAGTAGGGGCCCCAGGACAGAGCCTTTAGGGACACCAAAAGAGAGAGGGCAGGAGGAGGTAGTGTGGAAGTGGGAAATGCTAAATGTGCAGTTGGTGAGGTATGAGGCAAACCAGGACAGAACAAGGTTTTTGATGCCAAGGGATGAGAGAATCTGTAGCAGTAGGCAGTGGTTGACTGTATCGAAGGCAGAGGACAGGTCGAGAAGGAGCAGGATGGAGAGCTGTCTGTTAGCTTTGGCTGTGAGTAAGTCATTAGTAATTTTGGTCAGGGCAGTTTCAGTGGAGTGGTGGGGCGGAAGCCAGATTGGAGGTTGTCAAGGAGAGAGTTAGATGAGAGGTGGGAGGAAAGTTGAGCATGAACATGCTGCTCAAGGAGTTTTGAAGCAAACGGGAGTAGTGATATGGGGCGATAGCTGGGCATAGCAGTTGGGTCAAGGTTTGTATTTTTGAGGATGGGTGTCATGGTGGCATGTTTGAAAGCAGAGGGGAAGGTACCAGAAGTTAGCGATAAGTTGAAGAGATGGGTTAGGGCTGGATTGAAAGTGTTAGTGAGATTGGGGAGCAGGTTGGAAGGGATGGGGTCAAATGCACAGGTGGTGAGGTGTGATTTGGAAAGGCGGTGAGTAAGCTCTCCTTCAATGATGTTGGAGAGGGAGGTTATTAGGGAAGGGCCGAGGTCTGGTATACGGAGTGGTTGGGGTGGAACAATAAAGGTTTGCCTTGTTTGGTTGACCTTGCTTTTGAAGCAGGTGGAAAAGTCCTTGGAAGAGATGAGGGGAGTTGGAGGTGGCAGTGGTGGGCGGAGGAGAGAGTTAAATGTGCTGAAAAGTTGTTTTGGGTTTAGGATAATGTAGATACAAGGTTTGTGAAGTAGTTTTGTTTAGCAGAGGTGAGGGCTAATTTGAAGGAAGTGTAGCTCATTTGAAAGCAGTGAAGTCGTCTGGCAGGTGTGTTTTCTGCCAACGTCGCTCCGCGACCCTGGATGTTTGTCAAAGTTTTTTTATGAGATTGTTGTGCCAGGGTTGCCTATTGATTCATCGCACTTTGCCATGCATGAGAGGGGTGACTGAGTTTATAGCTGATGTGAGGGTGGTGTTATAGAAAGCGGTGGTGCTGTCCGTGTCGTGGAGTGAAGATATGGAGGACAGAGGTAGAAGAGAGTCAGAGAGTCTGTGAATGTCTAGGTGTGCAAGGTTTCTGTGAGGATGTGTTAGTGGCTGGATGTGCAGGGTGGGTGAGAAGGACAAGGATGAGAAGGTGAGAAGATGGTGGTCAGATAGGGGGAAGGGAGAGGTTGTGAGATTAGATATGGAACAGAGGCTGGTAAAGATGAGGTATAGTGTATGTCCCTCTGTGTGGGTGGCTGTGGAGGACCACTGAGTAAATCCAAAGGATGAAGTAAGGGACAGGAGTTTGGATTGCGGGTGTCAATAGGGATATTAAAGTCACCCATGATGATGGTGGGGATGTCAGCAGAAAGTGAGGAAGCCAGGTGGAGGATTGGTCAATGAAGGCAGTGGCTCATACAAGACAGCCATTTGGAGACTAGAGGGAGAGTAGATACGAACAGAATGAACCTTGAATGAAAAGAGGATAAGGGAGGGTGGGGGTTGGATAGGGTTGAAGGAGCAGTTTAAAAAAAAAAAGGAAACCCACTCCTCCACCATTTCTGTTGCCAGAGCGAGTAGTGTGGGTAAATTGGAGGCCACCATAACTTAATGCAGCAGGGGAGGCCATGTCAGGGGGTGTCAGCCAGTTCTCAGTCAGGGCCAGGGTCAGGAAAGGTTGTGGGAAGTAAAGAGATCCTGGATCACGTGGAGCTTGTTGCAGATGGAGCGGGCATTCCAAAGTGCCCCAGAGAGGGGAAGCAGGGGGGTGGGGGTCAGTGGCCCAGATTTTAAGTGTGATGGATTGCGGTAGTTTTTCTTAGTGTGAGAAGGATATGGGTGGGGATTAGGGTTGAGCGACTTTTCTTTTTATAGGATCGGGTCGGGTTTCACGAAACCCGACTTTTTCAAAAGTCGGGTCGAGTGAAATCGGCCGATCCTATAGAAAAATCGGGGTCGGGGTCGGCCGAAACACGAAACCCAATGCAGTGCATTGGGTTTCTAATGGTTCCCAAGGTCTGAAGGAGAGGAAACTCTCCTTCAGGCCCTGGGATCCATATTTAAGTGTAAAATAAAGAATCAAAATAAAAAATATTGATATACTTACCCTCGGACGCGCCCTGGTTCTCGCCGGCAGCCTTCCTTCCTAAGAATGAGCGCCTGAAGGACCTTCGATGACGTCGCGGCTTGTGATTGGTCGCGTGAGCGGTCACATGCGCATCACGTGACCAATCACAAGCCGCGACATCATCTAAGGTCCTTCAGGCGCTGATTCTTAGGAAGGAAGGCTGCGGGTTAGAACCAGGGCGCGTCCGAGGGTGAGTATATACTTATTAGGAATATACTCACCCTCGGACGCGCCCTTGGACGCTTTCTTCCTAAGAATTAGCACCTGAAGGACCTTAGATGACTGAAATAAATTTACTTTTTGTTAATATTCTAATTTTGTGAGAAGCACCTGTAGTTGACAATATGAGTTTTACAGTGTAAAATAATGAAATCTTATCACTGAGAATAACATGTAAATCTTATGTTATGCATGTAAAAAATATATTTAACCCCTTAACCCCTTCACCCCAAAGCCTGTTTTCACCTAAGTGACAGGGCCAATTTTTACAATTCTGACCACTGTCACTTTATGAGGTCATAACTCTGAAACTCTTCAACGGATCCTGGTGATTCTGACACTGTTTTCTCGTGACATATTGTACTTCATGATAGTGGTAAAACTTCTTCGATATGACTTGCATTTATTTGTGAAAAAAACAAAAATTTGTCGGAAATTATGAAAATTTAGCAATTTTCAAACTCTTAGTTTTTATGCCCTTAAATTAGAGAGTTATATCACATAATATAGTTAATAAACAACATTTCCCACATGTCTGCTTTACATCAGCACAATTTTGGAAACATAATTTTTTTTTGTTAGGACGTTATAAGGGTTAAAAGTTGACCAGCGATTTCTCATTTTTGCAACAAAATTTGCAAAACCATTTTTTTACGGACCACCTCACACTTGAAGTGACTTTGAGGGGTCTATATGACAGAAAATGCCCAAAAGTGACACCATTCTAAAAACTGCACCCCTCAAGGTACTCAAAACCACATTCAAAAAGTTTATTAACCCTTCAGGTGCTTCACAGGAATTTTTTGAATGTTTAAAAAAATTGAACATTTAACTTTTTTTTCACAAAATTTTTACTTCAGGTCCAATTTGTTTCATTTTACCAAGGGTAACAGGAGAAATTGGACCACAAACGTCGTTGTACAATTTGTCCTGAGTACGCCGATACCCCATATGTGGGGGTAAACCACTGTTTGGGCACATGGCAGAGCTCGGAAGGGAAGGAGCGCCATTTGACTTTTCAATGCAAGATTTGCTGGAATTGAGATCGGAGCCCATGTCACGATTGGAGAGCCCCTGATGTGCCTAAACAGTGGAAACCCCCACAAGTGACACCATTTTGGAAAGTAGACCCCCTAAGGAACTAATCTAGATGTGTGGTGAGCACTTTGAACCTCCAAGTGCTTCACAGAAGTTTATAATGTAGAGCCGTAAAAAAAATGTTTTATTAATTTTCACAAAAAATGATCTTTTTGCCCCAAATTTTTTATTTTCCCAAGGGTAAAAGGATAAATTGGACCCCAAAAGTTGTTGTGCAATTTGTCCTGAGTACGTCGATACTTCATATATGGGGATAAACCACTGTTTGAGCGCATGGCAGAGCTCGGAAGGGAAGGAGTGCCATTTGACTTTTCAATGCAAAATTGGCTGGAATTGAGATCGGACGCCATGTCGCATTTGGAGAGCCCCTGACGTGCCTTAACAGTGGAAACCCCCCACAAGTGACCCCATTTTGGAAAGAAGACCCCCTAAGGAACTTATCTAGATGTGTGGTGAGCACTTTTAACCCCCAATTGTTTCACTAAAGTTTAGAATGTAGCATTGTGAAAATTAAAAAATCATTATTTCTTTCCACAAAATGATGTTTTAGCCCGCAATTTTTTTTTCCCCAAGGGTAACAGGAGAAATTGGACCACAAAAGTTGTTGTCCAACTTGTCCTGAGAACGCTGATACCCCATATGTTGGGGGGAACCACTGTTTGGGCACACAGGAGAACTCGGAAGGGAAGGAGCCCTGTTTTACTTTTTCAAAGCAGAATTGGCTGGAATTGAGATCGGACGCCATGTCGCGTTTGGAGAGCCCCTGATGTGCCTAAACAGTGGAAACCCCCAATTATAACTGAAACCCTAACCCCAACCCTAACCCTAGCCCTAACCCTAACCCTAGCCCTAGCCCTAACCCTAACCCTAGCCCTAACCCTAGCCCTAGCCCTAGCCCTAACCCTAGCACTAATGGGAAAATGGAAATAAATACATTTTTTTACATTTTATTATTTTTCCCTAACTAAGGGGGTGATGAAGGGGGGTTTGATTTACTTTTATAGCGTTTTTTTGGCGGATTTTTATGATTGGCAGCTGTCACACACTAAAAGACGCTTTTTATTGCAAAAAATAGTTTTTGCATCACCACATTTTGAGAGCTATAATTTATCCATATTTTGGCCCACAGAGTCATATGAGGTCTTGTTTTTTGCGGGACGAGTTGACGTTTTTATTGGTAACATTTTCGGGCAGATGACATTTTTTGATCGCTTTTTATTCCGATTTTTGGGAGGCGGAATGAACAAAAACCAGCAATTCCTGAATTTCTTTTAGGGGGGGCGTTTATACCGTTCCACGTGTGGTAAAATGGATAAAGCAGTTTTATTCTTTGGGTCAGTACGATTACAGCGATACCTCATTTATGTAATTTTTTTTATGTTTTGGTGCTTTTACACAATAAAAACTATTTTATGTAAAAAAATAATTGTTTTTGCATCGCATTATTCTGAGAGCTATAACTTTTTTATTTTTCTGCTGATGATGCTGTATGGCAGCTTTTTTTTTGCGGGACAAGATGACGTTTTCAGCGGTACCATGGTTATTTATGTCTGTCGCTTTGATCGCGTGTTATTCCACTTTTTGTTCGCCTGTATGATAATAAAGCGTTGTTTTTTGCCTTGTTTTTTTTTTTTTGCGGTGTTCACTGAAGGGGTTAACTAGTGGGATAGTTTTATAGAGCGGGTCGTTACGGACGCGGCGATACCAAATATGTGTACATTTATTGTTTTTTTTTTTTTTACATAAATAAATGGACTTATTGGGAAATGTTTATTTTTTTTTATTTGGGGATTTTTTTTATTGTTTTTTTACACATTCTATTTTTTTTTTTTTTTACTTTCTAACATTGTCCCAGGGTGGGACATCTCTGTATTAGATCAGATCGTTGATCTGACACTGTGCATAGCACACTGTCAGATCAACGATCTGACAGGCAGCTTAGCTGGCTTCCAGCACCTGCTCTTAGCAGGCGCCGGCTAGCCAGGTCACTTCATGACCCGGAAGGAGTCCGGCGGCCATCTTGGATCCGGGGACTCCTTCCGGGTCACCGGAGCAACGCGATCTCATTGCGTTGCTCCGGTGGGAGAGCGCAGGGAGCCCCCGTCCCTGCGCGATCCCCCTCTATGCCGCTGTCACTACTGACAGCGGCATCAGAGGGGTTAAATGCCCGCGATCGGCGATAGCGCCGATCGTGGGCATTGTTGCGGGGTGTCAGCTGTCGTATACAGCTGACACCCGCACCCGATCACCGCGGCGCTCAGCGCGAGACCGCGGTGATCGGTGCGCCGTACTAGTACTGCTGCTGGCACTAATGCAGTGCCGGCAGCGCAGTACTAGTACGGCGCATGTCGCGAAGGGGTTAATCCCATATGACATACTATCCCGTCAAGGTGACCTGGGACTTAATTGCCAGGGACTGGATAGTACGTGATAGCGATCGGCTGCTCTCACAGGGGGAGCGCGGCCGATCACGGCCAGGTGTCAGCTGGCATGCTTCCCTGAGTCCCTCGGTACAAGGTGATTCGCTCACCTTTAACCAAGCATCTTCTCCCTGCGGGCCCCAGATCCAAAATGGCGGCGGGGATACTTCCGGTTCCTGCAGGGAGGTGGCTTACCAAGCGCCTGCTCAGAGCAGGCGCTGGTAAGCCAGGAGCAGTGCACGTCAGATCGCTGATTTGACATAGTGCATTGCAAAGTGTCAGATCAGCGATCTGACCTTATAACATGATCTCCCCCCTGGGGCAATGTTATAAAGTAAAAAAAAATATTTAGATGTGTAAAAAAAAATAATTCCTAAATAAAGAAAAGAAATATATATTGTTCCCATAAATACATTCCTTTATCTAAATAAAAAAACAATAAAAGTACACATATTTAGTATCGCCACGTCCGTAACAACCCATAAAACTGTCCCACTAGTTAACCCCTTCAGTGAACACCGTAAAAAAAGAGGCAAAAAACGCTTTATTATCATACCGCCGAACAAAAAGTGGAATAGCACGCAAACAAAAACACAGATATAAATAACCATAGTACCACTGAAAATGTCATCTTGTCCCGCAAAAAACGAGCTGCCATACAGCGTCATCAGCGAAAAAATAAAAAAGTTATAGTCCTCAGAATAAAACGTTGCAAAAATAATTCTTTTTTCGATAAAATAGTTTTTATCATATAAAAGTGCCAAAACATAAAAAATGATATAAATGAGGTATCGCTGTAATCGTGCTGGCCCGAAGAATTAAACTGTTCTATCCATTTTACCAAACACGGAACGGTATAAACGCCCCCCCCCCCAAAAGAAATTCATGAATAGCTGGTTTTTGGTCATACTGCCTCACAAAAATCGGAATAAAAAGCGATCAAAACATGTCACATGCCCGAAAATGTTACCAATAAAAATGTCAACTCATCCCACAAAAAAAAAAGACCTCACATGACTCTGTGGACCAAAATATGGAAAAATTATAGCTCTCAAAATGTGGTAATGCAAAAATTATTTTTTGCAATAAAAGGCGTCTTTTAGTGTGTGACAGCTGCCAATCATAAAAATCCGCTAAAAAACCCGCTACAAAAGTATATCAAACCCCCTTAGTTAGGGAAAAATAATAAAATTAAAAAAATGTATTTATTTCCATTTTCCCATTAGGGTTAGGGTTAGGGCTAGGGTTAGGGTTGGGGCTAGGGTTAGGGCTAGGGTTGGGGCTAGGGTTAGGGTTTGGATGTCACGGTTGGGATTAGGGTTAGGGGTGTGTCAGGGTTAATGTTGGGATTAGGGTTAAGGGTGTGTTGGAGTTGAGGGTGTGGCTAGGGTTGTGGTTAGGGGTGTAGTTGGGATTAGGGGTGTGTTTGGGTCAGGGTTTCAGTTAGAATTGGGGGTTTCCACTGTTTAGTCACATCAGGGCTCTCCAAACACGACATGGCATCCGATCTCAATTCCAGCCAATTCTGCGCTTTAAAAGTAAAACAGTGCTCCATCCCTTCCGAGCTCTCCCGTGCGCCCAAACAGGGGTTTACCCCAACATATGGGGCATAAGCGTACTCAGGACAAATTGAACAACAACTTTGGGGGTCCAATTTCTCTTGTTACCCTTGGGAAAATAACAATTTAGAAATGATTTCTTATTTTTATGGCTCTGCGTTATAAACTGTAGTGAAATACTTGGAGGTTCAAAGTTCTCACAACACATCTAGATAAATTCCTTGGGGGGCCTAGGTTCCAATATGGGGTCACTTGTGGGGGTTTCTACTGTTTAGGTACATCAGGGGCTCTGCAAATGCAACGTGACGCTTGCAGACCAATCCATATAAAACTGCATTCCAAATGGCGCACCTTCACTTCCGAGCTCTGCCATGCACCCAAACGGTGGTTTCCCCCCACATATGGGGTATCAGCGTACTCAGGACAAATTGGACACCTTTTCAGGACCAATTTCTCCTGTTACCCTTGGGAAAATACAAAACTGGGGGCTAAAAAATAATTTTTGTGGAAAAAAAAAAGAATTTTTATTTTCACCGTTCTGCGTTATAAACTGCAGTGAAACACTTGGAGGTTCAAAGCTCTCACAACACATCTACTTAAGATCCTTAGGGGGTCTACTTTCCAAAATGGTGTCATTTGGTGGGTTTCAATGTTTAGGCACATCAGGGGCTCTCCAAACGCAACATGGCGTCCCATTTCAATTCCAGCCAATTTTGCATTGAAAAGTCAAACGGCGCTCCTTCCCTTCCGAGCTCTGCCATGCACCCAAACAGTGGTTTACCCCCACATATGGGGTATCAGCGTACTCAGGACAAATTGCACAACAACGTTGGGGTACAATTTCTTCTGGTACCCTTGGGAAAATAAAAAATTGAGGGCGAAAATTTCATTTTTGGGAAAAATTATTATTTTTTATTTTTACAGCTCTATATTATAAACTTCTGTGAAGCACCTGATGGGTCAAAGTGCTCACCACACATCTAGATAAGTTCCTTAGGGGGTCTGCTTTCCAAAATGATGTCACTTGTGGGGGTTTCAATGATTAGCACATTAGTGGCTCTCCAAACGCAACATGGTGTCCCATCTCAATTCCAGCCAATTTTGCATTGAAAAGTCAAATGGCGCTCCTTCCTTCCAAGCTCTCTGATGCGCCCAAACAGTGGTTTACCCCCACATATGGGGTATCGGTGTACTCAGGACAAATTGTACAACAACTTTTGGGGTCCAGATTCTACTGTTACCCTTGGTAAAATAAAACAATATGGAGCTGAATTAAATGTTTTGTGAAAAAAAAATTAAATGTTCATTTTTTTAAACATTCCAAAAATTCCTGAAGGGTTAATAAACTTCTTGAATGTGGTTTTGAGCACCTTGAAGGGTGCAGTTTTTAGAATGGTGTCACACTTGGTTTTCTATCATATAGACCCCTCAAAATGACTTCAAATGTGATGTGGTCCCTAAAAAAATGGTGTTGTAAAAATGAGAAATTGCTGGCCAACTTTTAACCCTTATAACTCCCTAAAAAAAAAAATGTGTTTCCAAAATTGTGCTGATGTAAAGTAGATATGTGGGAAATGTTACTCATTAAGTATTTTGTGTGACATATCTCTGTGATTTAGGGGTATAAAAATTCAAAGTTGAAAAATTGCAAAATTTTTAAAATTTTCACCAAATTTCCATTTTTTTCACAAATGAACGCATGTATTATCAAAGAAATTTTACCACTATCATGAAGTACAACATGTCTTGAGAAAACTTTGTCAGAATCAGCGGGATCCGTTGAAGCGTTCCAGAGTTATAACCTCATAAAGTGACAGTGGTCAGAATTGTAAAAATTGGCCTGGTCATTAACGTGCAAACCACCCTTGGGGCTTAAGGGGTTAACTATGGCATATATTTGTAATGATAACTCTGCCACCTCTCATGCATCATCTCTATTAACTTGCATATGTGGTCCTCCATATTATATGATTTGTTTCATATTTTCTATCAACTCCTAAACGTATAGTTCCTTAAAGATGACAGTCCAAGACATATGTCTGTTAAAAGTGATGTCTGTTGGTGGGTTAAATAATGGGGTGCTAATTCTGAAAATACACAAAGCCGCCCCAAAAAGACACCGATATTTGTAGGAAATCAACCATGAAGCAGTCTCTGGCAAGCCAGTCTGACCTCAGCAAATGAAAATAATCAAAAGCAATTAGAAGCGTGCTGGACTTCTCCTTAGAGATCTGTGGGGGAGAAAAAACATGCCTGAGCCCTCAGAACCCAGGCAAAGACCCTATGTGTGAGCTGCGAGGTTGCCTGACCTTGTCCACATAAAGATGTGATTTATGAAGTGTGGGGCACAGCAGCAGGCTTCTGTCTTCTCCAGGAGAACCAAATTACTGAGGTGGAGATTAACATGCTTTCAGCTGGGCTCAATTCCAGACCAAGGAAAATTTCTTATTTACATTTTTGTTCTTGCGTTTAATTTCCTCCGCCTTTTTTTTTTCTTAACAGATTTTTCACCAAAAAGAAAGGGAATTCCTTTAAAGTACAAGAGGGAAATGATATAATGAAAATTACCAATATTAATAGAGTAATGCCATTGAGACAGACAGGACTTTCCACTGCAAACACTGGCCATTAGTGGGAAAGGTCACTCCTAAGTCCTGATATTGGAGGCTGGATGGTGTGTTAATGTTTTCAATGGATTAAACCATATTTTCTCTTATATTAAATTATGATATATTATGCTATTCAATATATTGGCTTCAGCACTTTTACATCGTAAACATGTAACACATTCCTTCCTGTTACAACAGATTTTGGCTGCACTCTATGCACTCTATGTTATATACATTATTCAGGATGATTCTTTAGCACAAGTGTATTCTGTGGCTCTGTATAATCATGCAAAGCAAGAGTAAAAACGCACTATGGTACACGTAACAGGAACTAGTAACTGTAGAGTAATAATGTGGATATATATAAGAAGATATAACATACAGAAACTGACAGCCCTCATAAAGTTATACTTTAACCACTCTTCGACGTTCGGCGTAATGGTACACCTAAGTCGGACTCCCCTTGTTTGGTGCGGGCTCAGGTGCTGAGCCTGCACTTTTTGAGACACATGTCTGCTGATCTATACATCTGGCATGTGCCCACAAGAGCCGCAGCTGAAATCACAATCCACCCACTGTTGTTAACTAGTTAAATGCCACTGTCAATCTCTGACAGCGGCATTAAACTCGCGCTTACCGGAATCACATCCTTTACCCAACCATATGTGACCCCATCACATGATCGCGGGTCACCGATGGGTCGGCATGACAACCAGAGGTCTCCAGCAGACCTCTATGGATGTCATAGCCAGATTGCTTTGAGTGCCGCCCTGTGGTCGGAACTCATAGCAAGTGAGAATTTCTGCAATACACAGGCAATCTAATCATTGCCTGTGGGTAGCAGAGGCGATCGAAGTAGTGCAGCTTCTGGTCTCCTATGAAGACTATTGTAGCATGCATAAAGCAAATAAGATGTTTTTAAAAATATTTTTTTTTAAAAGTTCAAATCACCCCCTTTTCGCCCCATTCAAAATAAAACAAAAAAAAATCAAACGTCCACATATTTGATATCACCGCATTCAGAATCGCCTGGTCTATCAATATAAAAAAAAGAATGAAGCCGAACCGCGTAATGAGAAAAAAAGTCAAAATGCTAGAATTACGTTTTTTTGGTTTCAGCAACATTGCATTAAAATGCATTACCGGGCTATCAAAAGATCGTATCTGCACCAAAATGGTGTCATTAAAACAGTCACCTTCGCATGCAAAAAACAAATCCTCACCCAACCCCAGATCACGAAAATTGGGTATCGCAAAATGGGGCAAATTTTTTTTTTAAACAAATTTTAGATTTAATATCTGCCCTCAGTCACTGGCTTTACTACTCTGGCGGAGAAAATTGTGCGGGAGCCCACGCCAATTTTTTCCGCCATTTAACCCCTTAATTTACTAGCTAGAACGGCCAAATTTTGCATAGACACACTACTAACATTAGTAGTGTGGAATATGCAAAAAAAATGGGGATATGAGATAGTTTACTGTATGTAAACCAAGTCTCATATCATGTCGGGTTTTAGGAAGGAGAAAGCAAAAGCCGGTAATTGAATTACCGACTTTCTGCTACATCGCGCTGGATGAAATATTAATATATATACATATATGTGTCTACTGACATACATATATATATATATATATATATATATATATATATAGAGACAGTATATATGTTGTTTTTTTTTTTACACATGGATCCCTTGTATAGCCGTATGTCGGTTTTGCAAGCCTGCGATAAAAACACGCAGTACGGATGACATACGGATTACATACGGAGGATGCCATGCGCAAAAAATGCTGAAACACCCTGCCTACGGAGGAGCTACGGACCACTATTTTCGGGACTTTTCAGCGTATTACGGCCGTAATATACGGACCGTATTTTCATACGCTGAATGTGAAGCCGGCCTTACTTAGAGATTTATAGTAAGTCCTAGCAAAAGAATATTGGACATCTACCAGCTATATGTAGGTCTCTCCTCTATAAGCCAAACATATCTAGAATGGGGGTCCCGGTCTATTGTACCACCGGATGAAGCAGAGAATAAATGGAGGGGTGGCAAAGTGAATACACAAATAAAAGTCTAGGATGGTAATATCTAAGGTAAATGGCTCAATTTACTTTGTACACATACACCTTATGGACAAACGTATAGACTTCCAAAATCATTGAATTCAGGTTTTCCATTCAGCCCCATTGCCACAGATCCAGCTCACTGACGTGCATTGTGTCATTACTCACATTTGTGAAGGAATGGTTCTTTCTAAAGACCTCATTGAATGGGATCATGGGTACAATAATAAAAATGCGTAGTCAGTTCATGAAATTTCGACCCTCTGTAGTAGATCGGGTCACATGGTTGTACACGGAGATAGACACAGGAGCACTGTCTCCTTACTAACTTCTTTTGGTTTATTTTCGGCAGCATAAACAAAGGTGTAATAAAGCAAGTATAACCCTCTGGGCAAAACAGGAAAACAAAAAAATGGTAGCAGAAAGCACAGACCTTCTGAGAGTGGGGTTCCTCCTGCTCAAAGCTTTGCAGAACAAACACAGTTCAGGTTGGTTCCATCAAAACCACTTCTCTGGAGTGTTTCCTCTAGAGACACTGAACACCTACTGCCTTTGGAGACCAGCTACTTAAGCCTCAGACCACACCCTGGGATGGAGATAAGGTGGACATCCTCCCACCTTCTCTATGGTTGCCCACATAAAACTCAGCCCATTATACAAATTAGCTGTTAACCCCTCACCACACTTAGCGTACTGGAGGAAAATCTCTGGGTTTTATATCACTGATGCCATTAAATGCAGTAAAACATATATCCCCCCCAGCACTCTACCAGTGACTTTGTCACGCCTCCTTAAAGAAGCACTTCCATCAAACTTTTAATATATTTCACTCATCATATTATACAGCACTATGTACTTACAATTAGTGTGAGCCACCTCCCTACTGTTCAGGTTCGGTTCGTCGAACAGGGAGATGTTCGCTGAACTGTTCGTCGAACGTTAAACGAACAACGTCGAATCCCATTGAAACCAATGGCAGGCAAACACAAACACATACAAAAACATGGAAAACACATAGAAAACACCTTAAAAGGTGTCCAAAAGCTGACAAACTGCTCAGAAGACACAACAAACACATGGAAAAGTCACAGCTACATATAGTCATTCGAAAAGAAAAGAGGTGGAGGAGTAAAAGGAGGAGGAGACACAGATATAGGCATATAAACATAAGGATGAATGACCTTGGGGAGATCAAAACATCCTTTTTGGATGCTGCCCTTCCTGTGGTTGTTCTTTTCCGGTGAAAGACTTGGCTATTTATTGCTTGTCTTGAAAAACACGTGATGGTGTCTCCGTGGCTTTTCTACATGCAATTGCATATTTCCCATAAGGGATGGGAGCAGTGTTCTGGATCACTGCGTTGAGAAACACGTGATGGTGTCTCCATGGTGTTGGATGTGATCTCCCCAAGGTCATTCATCCTTATGTTTATAGTCCTTTTACTAGGCACTGCTCCTAATAGCCAGTTTCCTACTCCACACTGATGAGGGGCAAATACCCCGAAACAGCTGTCTGTGGATGGATAACATGTTTTGGCATAGGTGGTTTTCCTTTTTGGATGCTGCCCTTCCTGTGGCTGTTCCTTTCCGGTGAAAGACCTGGCTATTTATTGCTTGCGTTGAGAAACACATGATGGTGTCTCTGCGGCTTTTCTACAGATATAGGCATGTCATGCCCTTCTAAAATCAAGAA
Organism: Ranitomeya imitator; assembly: GCF_032444005.1. Taxonomy (NCBI): domain Eukaryota; kingdom Metazoa; phylum Chordata; class Amphibia; order Anura; family Dendrobatidae; genus Ranitomeya; species Ranitomeya imitator. Next base: position 478,184,962 of record NC_091286.1, read on the forward strand.
AGGCTGGATTAAAAATGTAAACTCACTCTACCAACACCCAGACGTCTTCACAACAAAAAAAAAATATCTTTAGGTAGAACACTTACCTTAGAAGACGTAGTGGTACCCCCGTTGGGAGTTGTGCCAAAAAATGAACCCAATACATTCAGACTAATCCACCATTTGTCATATCCAAGGGGCAGGTCAGTAAACGACAACATCGACGTGGAATTAAGTACAGTACTATGTACTGTACCTCCTTTGACAAGGCAATCAGGCGGGTCAAGAAGTTGGTAAGGGGCACCCTAATGGCCAAAACAGACATTGAGGGGGCGTTCCGGTTACTACCTGTGCCTCCAAATAGTGTCCTCCCATTGGGCTGCTTCTATGAAGGAGCATACTACATAGATCGCTGTTTGCCCATGGGGTGCTCCATATCCTGCTCACTATTTGAGGCGTTTAGTTGCTTCCTTGAATGTGTCGTCATGGACGTTTGTAAGGCGGCACATATACTCCATTACCTCGACGACTTCGTATGCCTGGCCCAAAAGATTCGCCACAGCTGCTGAGTTGCACCAAATTCTACTAGGCCCAAAAGGATTTCCTGGGCCAGATGACGTTAAAAATAGTACTTAGGTAAACAGGCGGTGGGTGGCTGGGCTACTCTGCCAACTAGCAGACACTGAAGCTTTGGAGCAGACCTCTGAATCCCAGGCCATAGCATGAGTAAACAACTTTTCAGACGACCCCACCCACCTGGAATTGACGATGGCAATGTCATGTAAAACTCAGCAAGGGGACTAAATAAAAGAGTCTCGATTTTTTCCCAAAATTCGGCCACAGACACCACTTAAGTGGCATCAATTTCGCCAGAGTTTTTTTAAAACGGTTGGTGAGGTGATTTTCAAAAATAATCAAGCTTTTAGTCTCCCCAAGATGACACAGGGGTAGAAAAGTCCTTGCGGATCCAGGATTTGTTAATCTTGATGAATGTTAGTCTGTCTACATTGTCACAGGGCGTGCGCTTATCTGTCAGCATCAGCACACCACCAGCAGCACTGAACACACGTTCAGAGAGAACGCTGGCTGCGGGGCACGACAAGATCTCCAAGGCATGAGTGGCGAGCTCAGGCCATTTTTCAAGATTGGAAGCCCAAAATGAGCAAGGGTCCAGTTCCACAGTCATGGCATCGATATTAACTTGGAGATCCTCTTGTACCATCCTCTCTAGGCGTTGGCTGTGCGTCAGACTTCTTGTCTCCTGTTGCCTTGCAAAGGATGGTCTAAAAAGAATCTTGAAACGATTGGAAAAAATTGCTGTTACCACCAGATACGATGTTACTGTTATGGTTTGAGTGATGACTCGATAGTCCCACGGTTGGCAAGTTAGAACTCAGAGATTGACTTCGTGCACCACTGGTGTTTTGTGGAAAAGCAGATGTTAGATTCTGTAACAGTCTCTGCTGATACTCCTGCATGCGTGAATCCCTTTCTATGGCAGGAATTATTTCGCCAAATTTGCTTTTGTACTGGGGATCTAAGAGTGTGGCAATCCAGTAGTCGGCATTACTTTGGATTCTGACAATCCGAGGGTCATGTTGCAGGTAGTGCAGCAAGAAGGCACTCATGTGTCTTGCGCATCCAGGAGGACCAAGTCCTTGTTGTCTTGGTGGTGGCGAGGTGAGAATCATGCTTCCTTCGTCTGCCCTCTCCCCCAACCTCGCACAACAGAAATTTGATCAAGGTCTCCCTCATCTGATGAGTCTTCCATGCCCAGCGCCAGTTCGTTCTCCACTTCTTCCTCGCCTCCTGCACGTTCCTCAACAGTTTGGCTGCTACCATGCGCCCCCAGTAATCCCTCTCCCCCAGCCCCCAATGCCAGCCGCCTTGGTGCTGCCAACCTTCTTGACCTTGGAGATATGATCCCTTCCGCATAAGACTCCTCCTGTTCCTCCTGTTCCTCCTCCTCCTCCTCTTGTTCCACCACCTGACTCCGAACACTGTGTAAGGTGTGCTCCAGCATGTAAATCACCGGAATGGTCATGCTGATAATGGCATCGTCAGCACTGAACATCTTCATTGCTATTTCAAAACTGTGCAGAAGGGTGCATAGGTCCCTGGTCTGAGACCAATCCTGCAGCGTGATTTGCCCCACCTCTTGATCTTGTTGGCCCAGGCTATACATCATAATGTATTGCACCAGGGCTCGTCGGTGCTGCCACAATCACTGCAAAATGTGCAGAGTTGAATTCTACCGTGTGGGCACATCGCATTTCAGCCTGTGAACTGGGAGGCCCAACGACTTCTGTAGAGATGCAAGTCATCGAGCTGCGGGATGTGGAAGTGAGCACACAGCAACCGTGCCCTCTGCAGAAGCCCATCTAGTCCAGGATAGTGGGATAAAAATTGATGGACAACCAGGTTCAAAACGTGAGCCATACAAGGTACGTGTATGACATTGCCCCGGCGAAGGGCCGCACCCAGGTTTGCAGCATTGTCGCACACAGCCTTCCTTGGCTGCAGGTTGAGTGGAGACAACCATTGATGGAACTCGATCTCCAGAGCTGACCATAACTCCTCTGCTGTGTGACTCACATTTACCCAGACATTTCAATGTAAACACTGCCTGATGCTGTTGAGCCCTGGTGACAGCATAGTAAGGAGGTGTGCAGGATTCCTTCTGCGCAGTTACAACGTGGGTGGCATTACCAGACAGGCTTTGGGTGCAGGTAGAGGACTGAGATGAGGTTGAGGAGGAAGAAGCAGTGGAGGAACTTCTAGATACAGAGGATCATCGAGCAAATCGTGGGGAAGGTAAGACTTGGACAGCAGCCCCTTCTCCTAATGTCGCCGTAGTTACCCAGTGCCCAGTAACCGACATGTAGCGCCCCTGTCCATGTCTACTCATCCAAGTGTCTGTGGTGAAATGCACCCTGTCAAACAGAGTTTCTCAAGGAAGCGGTGATGTGTGCGACATGCTGGTGTAGCGCAGGCTCAGCTTCTTTGAGAAGTAGTGGTGACTGGGCATCTGGTACTGGGGCACTGCGACGGATATAAGGTCTCGAAAATCCTCTGTGTCCACCAGGCGGAAAGGCAGCATTTCTGTAGCCAACAGCTTGCAGATGGAGAAATTCAACCTCTTAGCTTTGTCATGGCTAGGAGGAAATGGTCTTTTACTTGTCCACATCTGAGGGACTGAGGGCTGGCTGTCGTGCTTAGACGGAATTGGGTAGAGTGTCCCCGGCAAACTGCTGGTCTGTGAGGAAGGTGCAGCTGGAGATGTTATGTTGCCTTGATCAAAATGTGGGGTCGATGTCGGCGAGCGCTCAACACCAGCAGGTGTTTCCACAAGCAACTATCCTGACAACCTGCCAATCACACTGGCTGTTGCGGGTAAAGAGGTGGAAGGTCTGCATCCAAAACCATGTGCAACTGCTGTCCCCACAGTCACAGAGGATGAAGAGGATGCGGATGCACTTGATGGGGCAGACAGTGGTTAACCCGGATCACTAGGCCGCATTGTAGCACAGTGAGCTTCCCACTGCAACTTATGCCTCATATCCATGTGACAGTTCATGCATGAAGTACTCAAGATAGTGACTTTTTGGTCTCTACTGAGATTTTGTTGACAAATCTTACAGACAACATGAGTTGGGTCATCCTTTGCGATGTCAAAAAATGCCCAGGCTATGCAAGGCTTAGAACCCGTGCGACCTGAAGAGCCACCACGACTTCTGGTCTGAGGCACAGTTGAGGTTGAGGATGCAGTTGTTAACGTGCTTCCAGTACTCCGTCTCTGTCCAGGAAGGCGCAGCGTTAACTCGTCGTCAGACTCGTCACTAGCATCCTCCTCCATCTCCTCTGCTGACCTCATGGACTGGTCGGACTGGGGGTTGACAGTAAGTGGGGTCTACAACCTCATCATCATAATCCTGTGTGTTCTCACACCCGTCGTCCTCGGAGCCAACCTCTTCCTGCTCCGTCCAAAAAGTCAAGTTTTCATTCCAATCAGGTATCTCAGTCTCATCATCATCTTCCTCATTGTCTCCACCAACAGGTGTTACAGTTTGGTAATGAGGGTCTACATTATGCTCAGAACCTTCTTCATCTTGGCCTGGATCCGACTCACAAAGATTCTGTGCATCAGTGCAGATCATTTCCTCGTCTGGATTCACAGAAGCTCTGGAGCAGACCTCTGATTCCCAGGCTACAGTATGCGTAAATAGCTCTACAGACACAACCATGTTGTTACCCCATGCTCAGACGGGCAGCTGGAGACTTGGGAGCTGTGAGGAAGCAAGTGCGATTGGGGTGACAACTCTGAGGACTGGAGTAGTTGTGATGTTGCAATTGACATGGAGGAGAGCCCACTTGAATGAGCACTTGTTATCCGTTCAAGCACCTGCTGTTTTTGTACCTCATCTGGAATCTTTGGCGATGCTTGCAGCGATGGTCGTAAGAAAGGGATCATATCAGATTGTCCACGAAAAGAAAAAGACATTTGCTTTGGCTGGAAGATGGTCTTTCTTTGCAGATGTTACTGTTGCTTTACCAACTACCCCACGGACACAACCTTTTCTTCCCTTTCCAACACGCCAATTCCCCTTTCCAACATCAGCAGGCCTTTTGCCACTCATTTTAGTGCTTAACTAATTGGCAACTCTGTATCTGTACTTGTTGGCACAACAACCGATGGATGAAAACCAAGCAGAACTGAGTGGCCAAACTGTGGTACTAGGCCCAAAACTATTAACTGGATTAGATGCAGTCAAAATTGAGAGACACAGTCCTTGTAGTTTGTTTCACAGGCGGGCTACCCTGCTGACGTGTAGACACTGCTCCTAGGCCCAAAACTAATAACTGGATTAGATGCAGTGAAAATAGAGATACACAGGCGGTATAGTTTGTTTCACAGGCGGGCTACTCTGCTGATTTGCAGACACTGCTCCTAGGCCCTAAACTATTAACTGGATTAGATACCGTGAAAATAGAGATACACAGGCGGTATAGTTTGTTTCACAGGCGGGCTACTCTGCTGATGTACAGACACTGCTCCTAGGCCCAAAACTATTAACTGGATTAGATGCAGTGAAAATAGAGATACACAGGCGGTGTAGTTAGTTTCACAGGCGGGCTACTCTGCTGACGTGCAGACACTGCTCCTAGGCCCTAAACTATTAAGTGGATTAGATGCATTGAAAATAGAGATACACAGGTGGTATAGTTTGTTTCACAGGCGGGCTACTCTGCTGATGTGCAGACACTGCTCCTAGGCCCTAAACTAATAACTGGATTAGATGCAGTGAAAATAGAGATACACAGGCGGTATAGTTTGTTTCACAGGCGGGCTACTCTGCTGACGTGCAGACACTGCTCCTAGGCCCTAAACTATTAAGTGGATTAGATGCAGTGAAAATAGAGATATACAGGCGGTATAGTTTGTTTCACAGGCGATCTACTCTGCTGACGTGCAGACACTGCTCCTAGGCCCTAAACTATTAACTGGATTAGATGCAGTGAAAATAGAGATACACAGGCGGTGTAGTTAGTTTCACAAGCGGGCTACTCAGATGACTATCAGACAATGCTACTAGCCCAAAAGGATTGGCTGAGCTAGATTACACTAAATGCTATGACAAACACTTGCACAGCACTGGCACAGACCTGCCTAGCAAACAGTGCTATGAACTGCTGTAACCTACCCTGAAAAGGGCTGATATTACAACTAGTCCTGACTCCTCCCGACTCACTAAACCTATCTCTTTGACAATTTGCTCCAAAAAAACACTCTTTGTCTGTATAGCGCCCACAGCAGCAGCGGTGCCATCTAACACTAAGCTGCAGCAGTGAGGAAATAGTGGCGACGGGGCAATTGGCTGGTTCTTATAGGGCAAGGACATGTGACAAACACAGCCAATGATACATGCCCTTGCTTGTGTGCATCACATGCACATTGCTGTGTGTGTACGCACTGCTGATAGGCTGAGAGACTGCACCGCCCCACTGTAAATGCGGGAAAGAAAAAAAATGGAGATCGGCGTTATTTCAGCACGTATCTATCCCCCGCCCCCACCCCCCACCCACCCACTATACACTGAAACAGTCTATTAACAATGATACACAAACAAGCAAAGGAGCCAGCTCACCGAAGAATGTAAGAAGCCCGGAACTCCGTCCTGATGTGACGTAGTAGGATTCCAAGAAAGAAGAAAAAAATGTTCCAGCTTCTAAGTAAAATGTAAAAAAATATTTAGAATTGAGAGTCCTCAGTGGTTGATACCTTTTAATGGCTAACTGAAAAGATGGTAACAAATTGCAAGCTTTCGAGACTACATACGTCTCTTCATCAGGCAAAGACTAAAACAAATTCTGAAGAATCACATATTTATGCACAACATCGTATAGAAAAAAAAAAAAAACACCATGGATAAGCCAGGTGACATGATTTAGATAAGAAAAAGATGTCGCTGTCCATTTGTGCACGTTTCTTCAGAAGTGGTTTTAGTTCCATAAAGATGCGGTACATTTTGACCGTGTACCGCATCTTTATGGAACTAAAACCACTTCTGAAGAAACGTGCACAAATGGACAGCGACATTTTTTTCCTATCTAAATCATGTCACCTGGCTTATCCATGGTGGTTTTTTTTTTTCTATACGATGTTGTGCATAAATATGTGATTCTTCAGAATTTGTTTTAGTCTTTGCCTGATGAAGAGATGTATGTAGTCTCGAAAGCTTGCAATTTGTTACCATCTTTTCAGTTAGCCATTAAAAGGTATCACTATCAACCACTGAGGACTCTCAATTCTAAATATTTTTCTATCTACTGGCTAACACGGTACCAAGATATATTTCTTTCCTGTAAGTAAAATGTACAAATTTTAATCCAACGTATTAAAAATAGGAGACAGCTCCTGGGACGGCATCATACACATAGTGAAGTAAGCGACGCGTTTCGACCAAGCGGTTTTTATCACAGCTGTGATAAAGACCGCTTGGTCGAAACGCGTCGCTTACTTCACTATGTGTATGATGCCGTCCCAGGAGCTGTCTCCTATTTTTAATACGTTGGATTAAAAATTGTACATTTTACTTAGAAGCTGGAAAAAAATTTTCTTCTTTCTATTAACAATGATAAACAGTTTTAATGTGCAAATCAAGTGAGGCTTTTGCTGAACGAACAGTTATCGAACAGAAACTCGAACAGCCGAGTTTTAACCCCTTCGCGACATGCGCCGTACTAGTACTGCGCTGCCGGCACTGCATTAGTGCCAGCAGCAGCACTAGTACGGCGCACCGATCACCGCGGTCTCGCGCTGAGCGCCGCGGTGATCGGGTGCGGGTGTCAGCTGTATACGACAGCTGACACCCCACAGCAATGCCCACGATCGGCGCTATCGCCGATCGCGGGCATTTAACCCCTCTGATGCCGCTGTCAGTAGTGACAGCGGCATAGAGGGGGATCGCGCAGGGACGGGGGCTCCCTGCGCTCTCCCACCAGAGCAACGCAATGAGATCGCGTTGCTCCGGTGACCCGGAAGGAGTCCCCGGATCCAAGATGGCCGCCGGACTCCTTCCGGGTCATGAGGTGACCTGGCTAGCCGGCGCCTGCTGAGAGCAGGCGCTGGAGAGCCAGCTAAGCTGCCTGTCAGATCGTTGATCTGACAGTGTGCTATGCACAGTGTCAGATCAACAATCTGATCTAATACAGAGATGTCCCACCCTGGGACAATGTTAGAAAGTTAAAAAAAAAAAAATAGAATGTGTAAAAAAAAATTAAAAAAAATCCCCAAATAAAAAAAAAAAAACATTTTCCGATAAATCCATTTATTTATGTAAAAAAAAAAAAAACAATAAATGTACACATATTTGGTATCGCCGCGTCCATAACGACCCGCTCTATAAAACTATCCCACTAGTTAACCCCTTCAGTGAACACCGCAAAAAAAAAAAAAAAAAAAAAAAAACAGGCAAAAAACAACGCTTTATTATCATACAGGCGAACAAAAAGTGGAATAACACGCGATCAAAACGACGGATATAAATAAACATGGTACCGCTAAAAACGTCATCTTGTCCCGCAAAAAAAAAGCCGCCATACAGCATCATCAGCAGAAAAATAAAAAAGTTATAGCTCTCAGAATAATGCGATGCAAAAACAATTATTTTTTTATATAAAATAGTTTTTATTGTGTAAAAGCGCCAAAACATAAAAAAAATTACATAAATGAGGTATCGCTGTAATCGTACTGACCCGAAGAATAAAACTGCTTTATCCATTTTACCACACGTGGAACGGTATAAACGCCCCCCCTAAAAGAAATTCAGGAATTGCTGGTTTTTGTTCATTCCGCCTCCCAAAAATCGGAATAAAAAGCGATAAAAAAATGTCATCTGCCCGAAAATGTTACCAATACAAACGTCAACTCGTCCCGCAAAAAACAAGACCTCATATGACTCTGTGGGCCAAAATATGGATAAATTATAGCTCTCAAAATGTGGTGATGCAAAAACTATTTTTTGCAATAAAAAGCGTCTTTTAGTGTGTGACAGCTGCCAATCATAAAAATCCGCCAAAAAAATGCTATAAAAGTAAATCAAACCCCCCTTCATCACCCCCTTAGTTAGGGAAAAATAATAAAATGTAAAAAAATGTATTTATTTCCATTTTCCCATTAGTGCTAGGGTTAGGGCTAGGGCTAGGGTTAGGGCTAGGGTTAGGGCTAGGGTTAGGGCTAGGGCTAGGGTTAGGGTTAGGGCTAGGGTTAGGGTTGGGGTTAGGGTTTCAGTTATAATTGGGGGTTTCCACTGTTTCGGCACATCAGGGGCTCTCCAAACGCGACATGGCGTCCGATCTCAATTCCAGCCAATTCTGCTTTGAAAAAGTAAAACAGGGCTCCTTTCCTTCCGAGTTCTCCTGTGTGCCCAAACAGTGGTTCCCCCCAACATATGGGGTATCAGCGTTCTCAGGACAAGTTGGACAACAACTTTTGGGGTCCAATTTGTCCTGTTACCCTTGGGAAAATAAAAACATAGGGGATAAAATATCATTTTCGTGGAAAAAAAAATATTTTTTATTTTCACGGCTCTGCGTTATAAACTGTAGTGAAACACTTGTTGGTTCAAAGCTCTCACAACACATCTAGATAAGTTCCATTGGGGGTCTAGTTTCCAATATGGGGTCACTTGTGGTGGGTTTCTACTGTTTAGGTACATCAGGGGCTCTGCAAATGCAACATGACGCCTGCAGACCAATCCATCTAAGTCTGCATTTCAAATGGCGCTCCTTCCCTTTCGAGCTCTGCCGTGCACCCAAACAGTGGTTCCCCCCAACATATGGGGTATCAGCGTTCTCAGGACAAGTTGGACAACAACTTTTGGGGTCAAATTTGTCCTGTTACCCTTGGGAAAATAAAAACATAGGGGATAAAATATCATTTTCGTGGAAAAAAAAATATTTTTTATTTTCACGGCTCTGCGTTATAAACTGTAGTGAAACACTTGTTGGTTCAAAGCTCTCACAGCACATCTAGATAAGTTCCTTGGGGGGTCTAGTTTCCAATATGGGGTCACTTGTGGGGGGTTTCTACTGTTTAGGTACATCAGGGGCTCTGCAAATGCAACATGACGCCTGCAGACCAATCCATCTAAGTCTGCATTTCAAATGGCGCTCCTTCCCTTCCGAGCTCTGCCGTGCACCCAAACAGTGGTTCCCCCCAACATATGGGGTATCAGCGTTCTCAGGACAAGTTGGACAACAACTTTTGTGGTCCAATTTGTCCTGTTACCCTTGGGAAAATAAAAACATAGGGGATAAAATATCATTTTCGTGGAAAAAAAAATATTTTTTATTTTCACGGCTCTGCGTTATAAACTGTAGTGAAACACTTGTTGGTTCAAAGCTCTCACAACACATCTAGATAAGTTCCTTGGGGGGTCTAGTTTCCAATATGGGGTCACTTGTGGTGGGTTTCTACTGTTTAGGTACATCAGGGGCTCTGCAAATGCAACATGACACCTGCAGTCCATTCCATCTAAGTCTGCATTTCAAACGGTGCTCCTTCCCTTCCGAGCTCTGCCATGCACTCAAACGGTGGTTCCCCGCAACATGTGGGGTATCAGCGTACTCAGGACAAATTGGACAATAACATTTGTGGTCCAATTTCTCCTGTTACCCTTGGGGGAAAAAAATTGCGGGCTAAAACATCATTTTGTGGAAAGAAAAAATGATTTTTTAATTTTCACAATGCTACATTCTAAACTTTAGTGAAACAATTGGGGGTTAAAAGTGCTCACCACACATCTAGATAAGTTCCTTAGGGGGTCTTCTTTCCAAAATGGGGTCACTTGTGGGGGGTTTCCACTGTTAAGGCACGTCAGGGGCTCTCCAAATGCGACATGGCGTCCGATCTCAATTCCAGCCAATTTTGCATTGAAAAGTCAAATGGCACTCCTTCCCTTCCGAGCTCTGCCATGCGCTCAAACAGTGGTTTATCCCCATATATGAAGTATCGATGTACTCAGGACAAATTGCACAACAACTATTGGGGTCCAATTTATCCTTTTACCCTTGGGAAAATAAAAAATTTGGGGTAAAAAGATCATTTTTTGTGAAAATTAATAAAAAATTTTTTTTTACGGCTCTACATTATAAACTTCTGTGAAGCACTTGGAGGTTCAAAGTGCTCACCACACATCTAGATTAGTTCCTTAGGGGGTCTACTTTCCAAAATGGTGTCACTTGTGGGGGTTTCCACTGTTTAGGCACATCAGGGGCTCTCCAATCGTGACATGGGCTCCGATCTCAATTCCAGCAAATCTTGCATTGAAAAGTCAAATGGCGCTCCTTCCCTTCCGAGCTCTGCCATGTGCCCAAACAGTGGTTTACCCCCACATATGGGGTATCGGCGTACTCAGGACAAATTGTACAACGACTTTTGTGGTCCAATTTCTCCTGTTACCCTTGGTAAAATGAAACAAATTGGACCTGAAGTAAAAATTTTGTGAAAAAAAGTTAAATGTTCAATTTTTTTAAACATTCAAAAAATTCCTGTGAAGCACCTGAAGGGTTAATAAACTTTTTGAATGTGGTTTTGAGTACCTTGAGGGGTGCAGTTTTTATAATGGTGTCACTTTTGGGCATTTTCTGTCATATAGACCCCTCAAAGTCACTTCAAGTGTGAGGTGGTCCGTAAAAAAATGGTTTTGCAAATTTTGTTGCAAAAATGAGAAATCGCTGGTCAACTTTTAACCCTTATAACGTCCTAACAAAAAAAAATTATGTTTCCAAAATTGTGCTGATGTAAAGCAGACATGTGGGAAATGTTGTTTATTAACTATATTATGTGATATAACTCTCTAATTTAAGGGCATAAAAACTAAGAGTTTGAAAATTGCTAAATTTTCATAATTTCCGACAAATTTTTGTTTTTTTCACAAATAAATGCAAGTCATATCGAAGAAGTTTTACCACTATCATGAAGTACAATATGTCACGAGAAAACAGTGTCAGAATCACCAGGATCGGTTGAAGCGTTTCAGAGTTATGACCTCATAAAGTGACAATGGTCAGAATTGTAAAAATTGGCCCTGTCACTTAGGTGAAAACAGGCTTTGGGGTGAAGGGGTTAAGCAAATTGTTCGGGTTTGTTGAACGACTCGAACACCGCCCGAAACAGCTCGAATTTGAGATTGGCGAACAGTTCGACTCGAACACCACTCATCTCTACTTACAATTGCTCATTTTGCCTTTCTGTCCAGTTATTTCTTCTTTTTTTCCTTTAGTCTTCAACCCTTTCACGACATGCGCCGTACATGTACTGCGCATGCCGTGAATCCCCCTTTGATGTGGGCTCCGGCGGTGAGCCCGCATCAAAGTCGCGACATGTCAGCTGTTTTGTACAGCTGACATGTGCGTGCAATAGCGGTGGGTGAAATCGCTATTCACCCGCTGCTATTAACCTGTTAAATGCCGCTGTCAAACACAGACAGCGGCATTTAACTACTGCATCCGGCCGGGCGGCCGGAAATGACGTCATCGCCGACCCCTGTCACATGATCGGGGGTCGGCGATGCATCAGGAAGGTAACCATACAATTCACCAAACAATTTTGCCCCTATCTACATAATGGGAAAAAACTGAAAGGAAAAGTGTTTGAGGCAAATTGACAGCTGCCAGACAGCTGCCAGTGTTGGAGGCAAATTGACAGCTGCCAGGTAACAAGCTGGATGTTCTTTCTTCTTGATTTCTCAGAGCACAGCGTTTGTGGTTTTTATAAAGAACTAGCTGAAGAGCCTGGGCATAGTAAATATCTGTGGTTAGTTATAGCAGAGGTCCCCAACTCCAGTCCTCAAGGCCCACCAACATGTCATGTTTTCAGGATTTCCTTAGTCTTGCCCAGGTAATAATTGCATCACCTGTGCAATGCAAAGGAAATCCTGAAAACATGACCTGTTGGTGGGCCTTGAGGACTGGAGTTGGGGACCTCTGAGTTATAGCACCTCACTTCTCTTATTTTCCCATCACGCCTCTCATTTTCCCCCTCACATCTCTCATTTTCTCCCTCACACCTGTCATTTTCCCCCGCACTCCTCTTATTTTCCCCCTCACTCCTCTTATTCCCCCCCTCACCCTCTCATTCCCCCTAACACTTGTCATTTCGATCTCACATTTGTGATTTTCCAATCACTCCACTATTTTCCCTCACTCCTCTCATTTTGCACTCATACCTTTTCATTTTCACCTCACACCTCTCATTTTCAACTCACACCTCTCATTTTCACCTCACACCTCTCATTTTCCCCTCAGTAAATACATGTTTGTCATCTCCCATATATAGTATACACCTGTGTGTGATCTCCTGTATATAGTATATACCTGTATGTCATCTCCCCTGTATATAGTATATACCTATATGTCATCTCCCTGTAAATAGTATATACCTGCTGTATGTCATCTCCTCCTGTATATTGTATATACCTATGTGTCATCTCCTCCTGTATATTATATACCTGTATGTCATCTCTTCTGTATATAGTATATACCTGTATGTCATCTCCTCCTATATATAGTATATACCTGTATGTCATCTCCCCTGTATATAGTATATACCTGCTGTATGTCATCTCCTCCTCTATATACCTAAGTGTCATCTCCTCTTGTATATAGTACATACCTGTATGTCATCTCCTACTGTATATAGTATATACCTGTATGTCATCTCCTCCTATATACAGTACATACCTGTGTGTCATCTCCCCTGTATATAGTATGTACCTGTATGTCATCTCCTCCGGTATTAGACCTCGTTCACACGTTATTTGGTCAGTATTTTTACCTCAGTATTTGTAAGCTAATTTGGCAGCCTGATAAATCCCCAGCCAACAGGAAGCCCTCCCCCTTGGCAGTATATATTAGCTCACACATACACATAATAGACAGGTCATGTGACTGACAGCTGCCGTATTTCCTATATGGTACATTTGTTGCTCTTGTAGTTTGCCTGCTTATTAATCAGATTTTTATTTTTGAAGGATAATACCAGACTTGTGTGTGTTTTAGGGCGAGTTTCATGTGTCAAGTTGTGTGTGTTGAGTTGCGTGTGGCGACATGCATGTAGCGACTTTTGTGAGATGAGTTTTGTGTGGTGACATGCATTTAGCAACTTTTTGTGTGTCGAGTTGCATGTGACAGGTTAGTGTAGCAAGTTGTGTGCAGCAAGTTTTGCGCCTGGTGAGTTTTGCGCATGGTGAGTTTTATGTGTGGTGCGTTTTGAGTATGTGCAAGTTTTGTGTGAGGCAACTTTTGCATGTGTTGCAACTTTTGTGCATGTGGCAATTTTTCCGCGTGTGCAAGTTTTGCGTGTGCCGAGATTTCCATGAGGTGAGTTTTGCACTTGTGGCGAGTTTTGCGTGAGCCTAGTTTTGCATGTGGCGAGTTTTGCGCGTGGCGAGTTTTGAGCGGCGACTTTTGTGTTTCGACTTTTATGTGGCGAGGTTGGTGTATGTGTTGTGAAATGTGTGCTGAGGGTGGTATATGTGTTCAAGCACGTGGTAGTGTGTGGCACATTTTGTGTGTGTGTTCATATCCCCGTGTGGGGCGAATATCCCATGTCGGGGCCCCACCTTAGCAACTGTATGGTATATACTATTTGACGCCATCGCAATAGATAGATAGATAGATAGATAGATAAATAGATACATATAGATAGATAATGGGCAGCTAGATAATAGATAACAGATAGATAATAGATAGCTAGATAGATAGACAGATAGATAGATAACATATAGATAGATGATAGATGAACATAGATAGATAGATAGTTAGATAGATAATAGATACACTGCTCAAAAAAATAAAGGGAGCACTAAAATCCCACATCCTAGATATCACTGAATGAAATATTCCAGTTGTAAATCTTCATTCACTACATTAGTGGAATGTGTTGAGAACCATAAAACCTAAAAATTATCAACGTAAATCACAACTAATATCCCACAGACATCTCAAGTTGGAATGATGCTCAAAATCAAAGTGGAAAATGAAGTTACAGGCTGATCCAACTTCAGTGGAATTGCCTCAAGACAAGGAAATGATGCTCAGTAGTGTGTGTGGCCTCCACGTGCCTGTATGACCTCCCTACAACACCCGGGCATGCTCCTGATGAGGCGGTGGATGGTCTCCTGAGGCATCTCCTCCCAGAACTGGACTAAAACTATTGTCAACTCCTGGACAGTCTGTGATGCAATGTGACGTTGTTGGATGGTGCAAGACATGAGTCAGAGATGTGTTCAATTGGATTCAGGTCTGGTGAATGGGAGGACCAGTCCATAGCTTCAATGCCTTCATCTTGCAAGAACTGCTGACACACTCCAGCCACATGAGGTCTGGCATTGTCCTGCTTTTGGAGGAACCCAGGGCCAACAGCACCAGCATATGGTCTCATAAGGGGTCTGAGGATCTCATCTGGGTACCTAATCGTAGTCAGGCTACCTCTGGTGAGCAAATGGAGGGCTGTGCGGCCCTCCAAAGAAATGCTACCCCACACCATTACTGACCCACTGCCAAACCGGTCATGCTGAAGGACGTTGCAGGCAGCAGATCGATCTCCGCGGCATCTCCAGACTGTCATGTCTGTCACATGTGCTTAGTGTGAACCTGCTTTCATCTGTGAAGAGCACAGGGCGCCAGTGGCGAATTTGCCAATTCTACGGCAAATGCCAAGCGTCCTGCACGGTGTTGGGCTGTGAGCACAACCCCATCTGTGGATGTTGGGCACTGAGACCATCCTCATGGAGACGGTTTCTAGCCGTCTGTGCAGACACATGCACATTTGTGGCCTGCTGGAGGTCATTTTGCAGGGATCTGGCAGTGCCCCTCCTGTTCCTCCTTGCATAAAGGCTGAGGTATCGGTCCTGCTACTGGGTTGCTGCCCTCCTTCGGCCCCCTCCACGTCTACTGGTGTACTGGCCTGTCTCCTGGTAGCGCCTCTAGCCTCTGGACACTATGCTGACAGACACAGCAAACCTTCTTGCCACAGCTCGCATTGATGTGCCATCCTGGATGAGCTGCACTACTTGAGCCATTTGTGTGGGATGTAGAGTCCGTCTCATGCTACCACGAGTGTGAAAGCACAAACAACATTCAAAAGTGACCAATACATCAGCCAGAAAGTATTGGTACTGAGATGTGGTCTGTAGTCCCCACCTGCAGAACCACTCCTTTATTGAGTGTGTCTTAATAATTGCCAATAATTTCCATCTCTTGTCTATTCCTTTTGCACAACAGCATGTGAAATTGATTGTCAAACAGTGTTACTTCCTAAGTGGACAGCTTGATTTCACAGAAGTTTGATTTACGTGGAGTTATATTCTGTTGTTTAAGTGTGCCCTTTATTTTTTGGAGCAGTGTAGATAGATAGATAGATAGATAGATAGACATAGAGATAGATAATAGATATTTTTACATTACATTGCTCTTAAATGCGTATTCATTCTTTTCTGTAGGACTTTGTTAAGTGCTGGAATCCTTCAAACTCATAGGGTTTCCATTAGCAAACTTGAGTCCCACACTTCACATGTAGGATTTTCGTGAAGTTAAAGACTTAAAAGTGGAGTCATCTTACAGCCTTTTGGGAATAGCTGGTGGATTGCATTACTAGCTCCTTGCTGCTTTCGCTAATATATTGACATATTTAAATAAACAAAACCAAATCCTGCGCTCCGCTATGCTGAGTGCTCTGTAGAAACATTGAGAGATGTATCCATACACATGACATCAGTAAGGAGGAGACAGATGTCTTAAAGGAAAACTGACTTAGAAAATCAAGTATATCCACATATGTTCAATACTCTAGTCACTGTGTCTAGTGTGTACAACATGTTTTTCTTCAAGGCTCTACAGGTCTATAATCAGACTTCTCGTAGTTATTTGTTTTTTTATGGAGTTATACCAATTATGTATAGATTTTTTGTTCATTATCTATAAGCTCATACCGACAGCAGTAATTCTCATACTGCCCCAAAGGAATGGATGGTACAGAATGCAGTAATCAAAAATATGCAATTGCTGGAGAACAAGAAGCAAGCATGTTTTGGATCCACAATACTCAAAAATTGGGCTTTAGCTAAAATTCACACCGTTGTATGAAAACTTGCCCTTTTACTGTCCAAATGCTTTTTCATCCTTATGGTGGTCCCTTTGTCACCTGAATGTCCATTTTTTTCATCTGTATAACATACTTTTTTCATATCCTCAATTAAAAACTAATAAAATGCCTAATATAGTTTCCTATAAATCTTTTCAGTGGATCCATTAAATATAGATGAAACATGGGTAGTGTCCCCCATCCAGTTTCTGTTGCACCCATTGAAATCCATAGACAAGTGTTATCAGAAAAATGGATGCTGCAATTTTACTACACACCCTGTCAGTCTTTGCAGAGAAATTTTCATGTGAGCTACCATAAGTGAGTAACTTTATTCCGTGTGCTGTCTGTGCGTGCTCCATTTTGCATACAGACAGCACAGGGACAAAAAATATGTTGGTGTGTACTTCATTTAAAGGGAGTCTGACGCCATCAAAACTCCAATGTAACTGCTAGTAAGGTCTTATAAAGGGTTTAGTCACTATAAAAATCATGCCTGTACCATAGATTTTGCTCTTCGTCCTGTCCAGAAAAAGCGTTTCTTTAATGTGTAAATCAGGGCTCCTCAGGGCACCTTTAGTGAGTCCCTTGTCAATTCCAACATATCCTCAGTGGGATCTTGTCACTGTGCAATATTCTTTTTAATGCACAGTGAGTGCGCTAAATAACCTGTTCTGATGACAAGTGCTGAGCCAGCAAGAGAGAGAACTGTCAGTGTGAATTGTGCGGGGAAATCCCGGAAAGCAGAGACCAGCATGCTCCCACCTATATAACATCACTGGAAGGGTGGGCGCTAGTCTTGACTTTTCCTTCAAGCCGGGTTTTCTACTTATAATGTGCACTGACAGTGCATCCTCTTGCTGGTTGGTTACTTCTCTTTAGAGCCAGTGAGCGCACTGTCTCTGTGCACTGAGAAAAGTATTGCACAGTGACAAGATTCTACTGAGCATATATCAGAATTGACAACCTACGCATGCTCAGTAGAGCAAGAACTAGCCCAGTTCCTGAAATGGCTGCCACTAATGACGCTTCGTTTCATGGTAGGGCAGAGGCTTCAGCAGTAACCGATTCAGTTAAAAGGAATCTGTCACCTAATTTTGGCCCTATAAGCTTTGCCCACCGCCATCAGGGGCTTATCTACAGCATTCTATAATGCTGTAGAGCCCCCTGATGTAACCTGAAAGATAAGAAAAACAAGTTAGATTATACTCACCTGGGGGGGGGACGGTCCGGTGCGGTCCGGTGCAGTCCTGTCCGATGGGCGTCGCAGATCTGGGTCTGGCACCTCCCATCTTCATACAATGTTGTCCTCTTCCTTGCTGCTGTCGTGGCTCCTGTGCAGGCATAATTCTCTGCCCTGTTGAGGGCAGAGCAAAGTACTGCAGTGCGCAGGAGCCGGGAAAGGTCAGAGAGGCCCAGCACCTGCGCACTGCAGTACTTTACGCTGCCCTCAACAGGTCAAATCAGTACGACTGTGCAGGAGCCGCAACAGAAGCAAGAAGGATGATGACATCATATGAAGATGGGAGGCGCCGGACCTGGACTTGCGACGCCCATCGGACCAGACCGCAGCAGGACCACCCCTGGGTGAATATAATCAAACTTGTTTTTCTTATCTTTCAGGTTACATTAGGGGCTTATCTACAGCATTACAGAATGCTGTAGATAAGCCCCGGTGGCGGTAGCCGAAGCTTATAGGGCCAAAATTAGGTGACAGATTCCCTTGAAGGCATGCATAGACTCCCCTCCTTTAATCATCTATGAAATTGAAGGAAATAGCTGAGTGCTGTACTCAGCAGTCCAATGCACAGTAAATGGAAAGGAGAATGCACATGCCGACCTCCGCTCCATTCAGGGTGTGACTGCAAAGTCCCATTCTCTGGGTTTCAGGGCTCTGTTCTTGGGATTGATGGATCCCAACAGTGGAATCCCCAGAGTTCAGCAAGTTGCCCACTGTCTTATAGATAGAAGATGACTTCTCTTTTTTGTTGATAAACCTGTAAGGCTGTAGAATGAATTTTAGAGGCATAGCTAGAAGGTACAAATGGGGCATGTGTTGTGTTTACTGTGTGACATGGTGTTACCAACAGGATACTGTGCTTTGTCTTCCATATACAGCTGCAGATACAACTTACAGTCTGGTAATACGGTTTGCATGTACTCCATTTGATGATGTAAGTCACCATCATTTTCTATAGTAGCAAAGAAAGTACATTAGAACTTAATGCCTCTGTAATTTGGCATTCCTAGGTACAGAATGGCTCAGTCTATGGGCATAATGTTACAGATTTCTACAATATGTATCTGTAATACAGCAGCATGCATTAGGCCATGAATATTAAGACTTTTATATTGCATCATTATTCTTGAATTTGTTAAAATAGCATCTCTACCAAATAAAAATTGATATATGCATATAATAATGTAACCATAACCAATTGAATTTAAAAAAAAAAATCAAGAGAGATTTTTGATCTGTATAGTTAAAATAAGCCTGAGCAAGTTTTCTTCACATAGGAAAAAGACTGTACTCACCTTTTCTATAGGAAAAGGGAAATGATACCCAAGCTGAAGATATGTGATCTTGTTACTTTTCTGGTCACAGTGAATTAATTGATTTATTCAGACTCCATAATCTGACAACAAAAGAGTAAAGCGTTGTACAGATAACAGTATCGTGCTCCGGAAACTGCACAGTGGCACATCAAGTACTTTATTATAAAGCTGCAAGGACGTTACTTCATGCAATGAAGCCAAAGGAGCTCAATGTGGCAATATATATGATGCCTCATTGGCTTATGTGTGTGGGATATAAAGGTGCTTCTCGCAAAATTAGAATATCATTAAAAAGTTAATTTATTTCAGTTTTTCAATACAAAAAGTGAAACTCATATTATATAGAGTCATTACAAATAGAGTGATCTATCTCAAGCAGCGTCAGACTGGAGCACCTTGGGCCCACCAGAGAAAATCATTCTTGGGGCCCACTATGTAGCTACATAGAAATAGATACAAGACCACCAATTGTGCGGTAAAAAGCACTAATATCAGGGTATTATATAAGGTAGTTCACGTCTTAATAATGTAGCAAGGGTCGGGGTAGCCCCCTCACAGAATATAATGTAGCCCCCTCATAATATATAATGCGGTCCCCTCTCATAGAATATAATGCAGCACCCCACAAAATATAATGCAACCCCTTCAGGTATGACACAGTCCCCACCATAGAATATAATGTAGCACCCCCATAGGGTATAATGCAGCCCCACTCATATAGTATAATGCAACCCACCACAGAATATAATGTAGTCCCCTGAGAGAATGCAGTTCCACCACAGAATATAATGCAGCCCCCCCATAGAGTATACTGTAGCCCCCTCATATAGTATGATGTATCTCCCCATAATATAATGTAGTCCCGAGAGAATAATGCAGCCCCACCACAGAATATAATGCAGCCCCCTATAGAGTATACTGTAACCCCCTCATATAGTATGATGTAGCCCCCCATTATATAATGTAGTACCCTGAGTATAATGCAGTCCCCATACAGAATATAATGTAGCCTCCCAGGGCCGTATTTAGAGTTTCTGCTGCCCTAGGCACTTTTAGTGCTGCCTCCCCCTTTGGTGAGTATGACACTATCGGCAGTGACTTTGGCAAGAATCGCTGATGTGAAAGTCGCCTTTTACAGCAGATCCGGCAGTTTTTCTGCATCTGCCGCGTAACGGATCACTTACAGCAACACTGCATTCGGCCTCATTCATTCCCTATGGGATTTGCGGCACTTGCCGTGATCTGGCTAATGCGGTACCATACCTCCCAACTTTTGAAGAAGGGAAGGAGGTATAAAGTTTGTGGCGTGTGTAGTGCACCGCGGCAAATTTTAGGCCATGCCTCTGACCACACCCATTTCACAACTACTCACACCCATATCCATGTCCCAACCACAGCCATTTAGCACTGCTGATCACACTGTTTCATATACAATAATTATAAACAAAGAAAAATATGGCCACACATAATAGCCACACATGATGCTCAATACTGTATAACGGCCACCACACATGATGCTCCATACTGTATAATGGCCACACAGTGCTTCATACTGTATAACGGCCACACACAGTTCTCCATACTATATAATGATCCCACATGATGCTCAATACTGTATAATGGCCACACATGATGCTCCAGTGTATAATGGCCACACATAGCGCTCCATACTGTATAATGGCCACACATAGTGCTCTATACTGTATAACGGCCACACACAGTTCTCCATATTGTATAATGATCCCACATGATGCTCAATACTGTATAATGGCCACATATGATGCTCCATACTGTATAACGGCCACACATGATGCTCCATACTGTATAACGGCCACACATGATGCTCCATACTGTATAATGTCCATTGGCCACACATGATGCTACATACTGTATAACGGCCACACATGATGCTCAATACTGTATAATGGCCACACAGTGCTCCATACTGTATAATGATCCCACATGATGCTCCATACTGTATCATGGCCACACACAGTTCTCCATACTGTATAATGATCCCACAAGATGCTCAATACTGTATAATGACCCCCCCGTATGCATGGCTCATATACCCGTCCTGTATGCATGGCTCATATTCCCCCCCTGAATGCATGGCTCATATTCCCCCCCTGAATGCATGGCTCATATTCCCGCCCCCCTGAATGCATGGCTCATATTCCCCCCATGAATGCATGGCTCATATTCCCCCCCATGAATGCATGGCTCATATCCCCCCCTGTATGCTTGGCTCATATTCCCCCCCTGAATGCATCTCTCGTATTTCCACCCCCTGAATGCATGGATCTTACTCCCCCCCCTGTATGCATGGCTTATCTCTCCACCCCCCCGCTCCCATCTTGCATGGCGCGCCGGCTTATGTCCTCTTTCAGACCCCCATGTGTGTGACAGCACCCCCTCCTTCTCCACAGACCCCCCATGTGTGTGACAGCACCCCCTCCTTCCCCACAGACCCCCCATGTTTGTGACAGCACCCACTCCTTCCCCACAGACCCCCCATGTGTGTGACAGCACCCACTCCTTCCCCACAGACCCCCTATGTGTGTGACAGCACCCCCTCCTTCCCCACAGACCCCCATGTGACAGCACCCCCTCCTTCCCCACAGACCCCATGTGACCGCACCCCCTCCTTCCCCACAGATCCCCACGTGACAGCACCCCTCCTTCCCCACAGACTCCCACGTGACAGCATCCCCCTCCTTCCCCACAGACCCCCATGTGACAGCACCCCCTCCTTCCCCAGACCCCCATGTGACAGCACCCCCTCTCCCACATTCAAAAGTCACCCTGCTCTCTGTACAGCCCCCATGTAGGAACGTCCGCTTATCTGTGCCCCCACAACCCTCAGATCAGCCTCATGGAGTTCTGTGTACAGAGCCCCCACCAATGCGCTGCTCCTCAGCCTCTCTCCACAGCACAGGAGGTCTCCTGCTATCAGTGCTGCACTGGAGGACTCCCCGCCCCTTCCCGTGACATCATCTCACACGGTCTTGAGGTTGGCAAAGTCAATAAAGAAATACCTTATACTCACCTGACCTGTCCGTCCACACACCGCGCGGCCGCGTCGACATGGCTCCGTCCCGACTCCCGGCGCAGCACCTTCTTCCTGCGTGAGCGGTCATGTGATACCGCTCATTAAGCTCATGAATATGCGCATATTTATGACCCTAATGAGCGGTACCACGTGACCGCTCATTCAGGAGGAGCTGCAGACATGGAGTCCAGGCATCGCTGGAGCAGGGTCAGGTGAGTATCGTCTTCAAGGAGGGAGGCGAGCGAGCGCGGGGGGGCCCTGGAGCAGTGGGGGCCCTGTGTCAGTGCCTGGGCCCACCGGAGAATCCTCTGGTTCTCCGGTGGGCCAGTCCGAGCCTGATCTCAAGTCTTTATTTCTGTTAATATTAATGATTATGGCTTACAGCCAGTGAAAACCCAAAAGTCATTATCTCAGTAAATTAGAATAAATAAAAATAAAACACCTGCAAAGGCTTCCTAACCGCGTAAAAAAGTCCCTTGGTCTGTTCCAGTAGGCTCCACAATCATGGGGAAGACTGCTGACTTGATAGATGTCCAGAAGGCATGTTAATATGGTTTTTTCACTCTTTTCAGGATTTTTGATACGTTTGCTATCCATAATTCTTAAAGGGAACTTTTCACATGAAAAAATGCTATTAACGTGCAGATATGGGGTTAATTTGCTGGTTAATAGCATTCTGGAGCTACACAGGGCCCTGCTGCCAGTAGGAAATGAACGTTATTCCTCCTGCAGTCTCAGGCTTTCAGTCATAGTGGAGTGGCTGTCACGATTTCAGTTGTCACTTACTACACAGAGAGTGGCATGCTCATCATTGACTGAAAGCCTGAGGCTGCTAAGAAAAATAAAGTTAATTTCCTCCTTGTAACCGGGCTTTCTGTAAGGGCGTCGGACAGCTTTGGAGCGCTAACCACAAAACTGCAGATTAATAGTGTTTTTTCACATGACATGTTCCATTACGATCAATATTCCATTTTATATGTCCTTTTTTTGTGTAACGATTGTCCAAAAATCAAACCTGCTTTTGTTTTCGAACTTGCTAATGTAAGTCAATGGGTCCATGAAAAAAGAATGGATAGCACTTGGATGTTCTATATGTTACTGTTTAATGGGTAGGAGAATCTATGATATTTTTTTCTTCATTAAAGGAAAATGGAGGCAACAAACCTCCTTTATAGGTATCCTAAAGAAGCTGGAACTGGATTGGTAGAGCAGCTTAGTATACATTTTTTGCAAAAAACGTATCAACCAAATACCCTGTTTTTTACATCTTTTACTAGCACTTGCGGATTACTGCAACATTTTTTCAAACTGAGTGTTTTTGGTTTTACTATTCTCTTTTGCGTCTTCATCCTAAAGAAGCTCCTTACATGTCATCATCGAAATACTGAATATAGTGATGCGGTGGAGAAGAAATCTGGGCAGTGAGATTTGGTTTCAGGTGCTGTGCTCTGCGCACATGTATTCTCCCAGACAGTGTAGCAGAGATTTTCCATGAGTGATGCTTGGCTATTGCTGGTGGTGTTCAAAATATTTGATGAAAACGAGCCTTCAGATCATGGTATGTTCTGGTTAATGCTTTAAATGTGTGAAGTACTCCTTAATAGTCTGTAGAAGTAGTTTTCAATTTTAGTATGGCTGACATCCATGTCTGGAGAGTACAGAAAAAAGAGGCACATGTGGTTGCTAATATTTAGACAATCATAAAAGAGGCTGTGAGTGGGCTAATCTTGGAAGGAACCTCTAAACCTCATGGAACTGGTTTGAATGGATATGAATATTCATGCACATTCTTATATTATGTCATTAAATATGCACATTATGTTTATGAATAACCTATAAATGTATGAAATTACAGTCCGGCCATATCATCCAATACTTGCACCCCTATTACATCTTTTATGGTTTCAATTACTAATAATTTAAGGTCTTCCTTTTTCTCAGTTGAGCATTGTTCATTGCTTTCTGTGGCACTTCTGTCGACAGTGTATGGAGAAGAGGTCAAGCATGCTCACCTCTGCTGCACTCAAGATGAAGCTCTGCTAAGGCCAGTTCCTGGAAACCAAAGCTCTGTTCTCAGGATCACGGCCATTGGATCCCCAGCTATCGGTAATTTATCCCCTATCATACGGATAGAGGATGACTTACTATCTCGAGAATAATTCTTTAGTGATTACTGGCCATGATCATACTATGTATGATCTCTATTAAGAACACACTATTATATGTGATTATTAGAGTTGTAAACAGACAACTAGTGTACAAACATATTGCAATTGCATCAAAAACTTTAGTTTACAGAAATATCATAATGGCAATTACCTGCAGATCTGCAAAGCTTAATGTACAGTACATTACAGTAGATAGGTCCACTTCAGTCAGAATTCAGGTCAAGAAATATAGTATATCACGATCCTAAGCTATTCAAACAATTATGCGGCAGACAACAAACATGGTGGTCAATCACCCAACTGTATTATAAGCAGCGTTCGGACTTATTCACTTAGCCACATTATGGGTATTGGCAACACCTTGAATAGGCCTTCATGAGGGAATGTCACATTGATCCTTCTCCTCAGATTACGGTGCAGTGTCACATAATGTTTCATAGCTGGACTCCTTTAGTCTTCATTCCATGTACACTAACCGCCCAGCATTACATTGCTTTGGTTGTAGAACCAGTGGTACAGCCATTTCTGCAAGGTATCCCAGTTGCAGTTTTTCAACACAACAACTCCAGGCCATATATTGCTCAAGCAACTGTGAGCATCCTGAGTGGCCTAAACGTACCTGCATCATCTCCAGACTTGTCTCCTATTTAGCACATATTGGATGTCATTGAATGGCAATTGAATAAGGGGCTGCCAGTAGCTGATATTGATGATATACAGGGTGGGCCATTTATATGGATACACCTAAACAAAATGGGAAGGTGATATCAACTTCAACTTCCTGTTTGTGGCACATTAGTGTATGGGATGGGGGAAACTTTTCAAGATGGAAAGTGACCATGGCGGCCATTTTGAAGTCGGCTATTTTGGATCCAACTTCATTTTTTCCAATGGGAAAAGGGTCATGTGACACATCAAACTTATTGAGAATTTCACAAGAAAAACAATGGTGTGCTTGGTTTTAACGTAACTTTATTCTTTCTTTCAAAATGGCCGCCATGGTCACCACCCATCTTGAAAAGTTTTACCCCCCCCTATACTAATGTGCCACAAACAGGACGTTGATATCACCAACCATTCCCATTTTATATAGGTGTATCCATATAAATGGCCCACCCTGTACATGCCTAAGTGCATTCAATATGGCACAGCATGTCTCAGATGACCCTGAATAACTTAATTGACAGCAGCCCAGGTGTGTAAGTGTAGGGATTTCTGATGCGGTGTTCATACTTTATACTGAATCAAGATGTTTTGAAAATAGTTTCCATTTTTTTCTCATTTGTATATTATTACAATGTCTATCAATCCTATGATTTTCATAATTCAACAACTTATTCTTCTTAAGGTTTAAGGTTACAATTTCAATGTAGAGGAATAAGTAACATTCTATCCTTCCTCAAAGAAAGCAGAGCTATAAAAAACTGATACAGCAAAAGGGTGCAAGCCTGAGGGTATGTGCACACGTCAGGATTTTTTCCTGACAAAATCCTGAGTATTCTGCCAGAAATCCGCGTGCTTTTTTCGAGCGGATTTCTCACGGAATTTGCGCGTTTTTTGCGTGGATTTTTTGCGGATTTTTTGTGTTTTTTTTTTTTTTCCTGAATGACCTTTTTGATAGGAATTCCGCAAAAAATCCGGAAAAAAATAGAGCATGTCCGGATTTTTTGCGGAATGCGTTTTATTTGTGGAAAAAAACACTAACATCTGCACAAAAAATGCGGAATGCATTCTAAAAGATAGGATGCATAATGTTAGCGTTTTTTTACCGGATTTATAGCGTTTTTATGGCGAAAATCCGCAAAAAAAACGCTAAAAATCCTGACGTGTGCACATACCCTTAGGGTATGTGCACACGTATTCTGGGTCCACTGTGGATTTTTCTGCAGTGGATTCCAGCAGATTTGATAAATCCACCGTGGAAAACTGCTGCGGATTTATCACGGATTTACTGCGGATTTACCATGGTTTTTCTGCGGTTTTCACTGCAGTTTTACAACTGCGGTTTTCCATAGGGGTGGATCCGCAGCAAAATCCGCATCGTGTGCACATAGCCTTAGGGTACCAACCCAGTATCCTCTATATACATAAAGTTAGGGCCAGAAATATTTGGACAGTGACACAATTTTCGCGAGTTGGGCACTGCATGCCACCACATTGGATTTGAAATGAAACCTCTACAACAGAATTCAAGTGCAGATTGTAACGTTTAATTTGAAGGGTTGAACAAAAATATCTGATAGAAAATGTAGGAATTGTACACATTTCTTTACAAACACTCCACATTTTAGGAGGTCAAAAGTAATTGGACAAATAAACATAACCCAAACAAAATATTTTTATTTTCAATATTTTGTTGCAAATCCTTTGGAGGCAATCACTGCCTTAAGTCTGGAACCCATGGACATCACCAAACGCTGGGTTTCCTCCTTCTTAATGCTTTGCCAGGCCTTTACAGCCACAGCCTTCAGGTCTTGCTTGTTTGTGGGTCTTTCCGTCTTAAGTCTGGATTTGAGCAAGTGAAATGCATGCTCAATTGGGTTTAGATCTGGAGATTGACTTGGCCATTGCAGAATGTTCCACTTTTTGGCACTCATGAACTCCTGGGTAGCTTTGGCTGTATGCTTGGGGTCATTGTCCATCTGTACTATGAAGCGCCGTCCAATCAACTTTGCAGCATTTGGCTGAATCTGGGCTGAAAGTATATCCCGGTACACTTCAGAATTCATCCGGCTACTCTTGTCTGCTCTTATGTCATCAATAAACACAAGTGACCCAGTGCCATTGAAAGCCATGCATGCCCATGCCATCACGTTGCCTCCACCATGTTTTACAGAGGATGTGGTGTGCCTTGGATCATGTGCCGTTCCCTTTCTTCTCCAAACTTTTTTCTTCCCATCATTCTGGTACAGGTTGATCTTTGTCTCATCTGTCCATAGAATACTTTTCCAGAACTGAGCTGGCTTCTTGAGGTGTTTTTCTGCAAATTTAACTCTGGCCTGTCTATTTTTGTTATTGATGAATGGTTTGCATCTAGATGTGAACCCTTTGTATTTACTGTCATGGAGTCTTCTCTTTACTGTTGACTTAGAGACAGATACACCTACTTCACTGAGAGTGTTCTGGACTTCAGTTGATGTTGTGAACGGGTTCTTCTTCACCAAATTAAGTATGCGGCGATCATCCACCACTGTTGTCATCCGTGGACGCCCAGGCCTTTTTGAGTTCCCAAGCTCACCAGTCAATTCCTTTTTTCTCAGAATGTACCCAACTGTTGATTTTGCTACTCCAAGCATGTCTGCTATCTCTCTGATGGATTTTTTCTTTTTTTTCAGCCTCAGGATGTTCTGCTTCACCTCAATTGAGAGTTCCTTTGACCGCATGTTGTCTGCTCACAGCAACAGCTTCCAAATGCAAAACCACACACCTGGAATCCACCCCTGACCTTTTAACTACTTCATTGATTACAGGTTAACGAGGGAGACGCCTTCAGAGTTAATTGCAGCCCTTAGAGTCCATTGTCCAATTACTTTTGGTCCCTTGAAAAAGAGGACGCTATGCATTACAGAGCTATGATTCCTAAACCCTTTCTCCGATTTGGATGTGGAAACTATCATATTGCAGCTGGGAGTGTGCACTTTCAGCCCATATTATATATATAATTGTATTTCTGAACATGTTTTTGTAAACAGCTAAAATAACAAAACTTGTGTCACTGTCCAAATATTTCTGGCCCTAACTGTGCAGGAAAAATAGCAGCACTGCAGACATGGGATAGTGAAAAAATGGTGGCCTTTTCTTGCCCATGAACAGGTGCTTCTCACAAAATTAGAATATCATCAAAAAGTTAATTTATTTCAGTTCTGCAATACAAAAAGTGAAACTCATATGTTATATAGTGTCCACAGAGTGATCTAATTTCAAGTGTTTATTTCTGATAGGCTAGGTTCACATTGCGTTAGTGGCAGTCCGCTAACGGAATCCATTACATAGCGCCACTAACGCAATGTAACGGATCCGTTAGCGCACCCATTGACCGCAATGTATCGAACGCATCACTAACGTATGCCATTTTTGGCATGCGTTAGCGATGTCCCGTTATATTCTGACGGATCTCGAACACTGCTTGCAGCGTTTTTGGGTCCATTCTCGCTAGCGCAGATCGGGCATCTGCGCTAGCAGGATCACTAAACGCAATCCCTTTTTGTACATTGCATTAGCGCATTCCGTTAGCATATGCGCTAAACGGATTGCACTAATGCAATGTGAACCTAGCCTTAATGTTAATGATAATGGCTTACAGCCAATGAAAATCCACAAGTTATTATCTCAGTAAATTAGAATAATTAACAAAAAACACCTGCAAAGGATTCCTAAGCGTTTAAAAAGGTCCCTTAGTCTGTTTCAGTAGCTCCACAATCATAGGGAACACTGCTAGAAAGTTGAGTGGAAGGAAAAAGTATGGTAGAGAAACAGGTGCACAAGCAAGCGGGATAACCGCAGCCTTGAAAGGATTGATAAGAAAAGACCATTTAAAAAATTTCGGGAGATTCACAAGGAGTGGATTGCTGCTGGAGTCATTGCTTTAAGAGCCACCACACACAGATGTATCCAGGACATGGGCTACAAGGGTCACATTCCTTGTGTCAAGCTACTCATGGCCAATAGCCAATGTCAGAAGCGTCTTACCTGGGCCAAGGAGAAAAAGAACTGGACTGTTACTCAGTGGTCCAAGGTGATGTTTTCAGATGAAAGTAAATTTTGCATTTCATTTGGAAATCAAGGTCCCAGAGTCTGGAGGAAGAGTGGAGAGGCCACAATCCAAGCTGCTTGTGAAGTTTCCACAATCAGTGATGGTTTGGGAAGCTATGTCATCTGCTGGTCTAGGTCCACTGTGTTTTATCAAGACCAAAGTCAGCGCAGTTGTCTACCAGGAAATTGTAGAGCACTTCATGCTTCCCTCTGCCGACAAGCTTTTTGGAGATGGAAATTTCATTCTCCAGCAGGACTTGGCACCTGTCCACACTGCCAAAAATACCAATACCTGGTTTACAAACAACAGTATCACTGTGCTTGATTGGCCAGCAAACTTGCCTGACCTTAACCCCATAGAGAATCTATGGGGTATTGTCAAGAGGAAGATGAGACACCAGACCAACAATGCAGATAAGCTGGAGGCTGCTATCAAAGCAACCTGGGCTTCCATAACACCTCAGCAGTGCCACAGGCTGATCGCCTCCATGCCACGCCGCAATGCTGCAGTAATTAAAGGAGCCCCAAACAAGTAGTGAGTGCATTTACAGAACATACATTTCAGTAGGCCAACATTTCAGATTTTAAAATCATTTTTCAGGCTGGTGTTATAAAGTATTCTAATTTACTGAGATAATGACTTTCCGGTTTTCACTGGCTGTAAGCCATAATCATCAACATTAACAAAAATAAACACTTGATATAGATCACTCTATTTGTAATGACTCAATATAATATGTGAGTTTCCATTTTTGTATTGAAGAATTGAAATAAATTGATTTTCTAATTTTGTGAGAAGAACCTGTATGTGCAAAGTTTTGGCTCTTCAAACTGTGAGCCTTTTTCAAGCTTGAGAACGGTTCACAGTTCGAAGAGCTGAAAATGTCTGGATTTCTGCCATTTTTGCTGTATATTTATTTATTATATATTATATATATTTATTTATTTTAAAAACATATTTATTTATTTTACTTGCTCATATAGTAACATAGTAACATAGTTAGTAAGGCCGAAAAAAGACATTTGTCCATCCAGTTCAGCCTATATTCCATCATAATAAATCCTCAGTTCTACGTCCTTCTACAGAACTTAATAATTGTATGATACAATATTGTTCTGCTCCAGGAAGACATCCAGGCCTCTCTTGAACCCCTCAACTGAGTTCATCATCACCACCTCCTCAGGCAAGCAATTCCAGATTCTCACTGCCCTAACAGTAAAGAATCCTCTTCTATGTTGGTGGAAAAACCTTCTCTCCTCCAGACGCAAAGAATGCCACCTTGTGCCCGTCACCTTCCTTGGCATAAACAGATCCTCAGCGAGATATTTGTATTGTCCCCTTATATACTTATACA
The DNA here is from genome assembly GCF_032444005.1 of Ranitomeya imitator. Taxonomy (NCBI): domain Eukaryota; kingdom Metazoa; phylum Chordata; class Amphibia; order Anura; family Dendrobatidae; genus Ranitomeya; species Ranitomeya imitator. Next base: position 478,215,472 of record NC_091286.1, read on the forward strand.
TGGTTATTAGATCGCCCCTCAGTCGTCTTTTTTCTAGACTAAATAATCCTAATTTCGCTAATCTATCTGGGTATTGTAGTTCTCCCATCCCCTTTATTAATTTTGTTGCCCTCCTTTGTACTCTCTCTAGTTCCATTATATCCTTCCAGAGCACCGGTGCCCAAAACTGGACACAGTACTCCATGTGCGGTCTAACTAGGGATTTGTACAGAGGCAGTATAATGCTCTCATCATGTGTAGCCAGACCTCTTTTAATGCACCCCATGATCCTGTTTGCCTTGGCAGCTGCTGCCTGGCACTGGCTGCTCCAGGTAAGTTTATCATTAACTAGGATCCCCAAGTCCTTCTCCCTGTCAGATTTACCCAGTGGTTTCCTGTTCAGTGTGTAATGGTGATATTGATTCCTTCTTCCCATGTGTATAACCTTACATTTATCATTGTTAAACCTCATCTGCCACCTTTCAGCCCAAGTTTCCAACTTATATAGCGCCATTAATTCTACAGCTCTTTACAGACTTTATCGTCACTGTCCCCATTGGGGCTCACGAACTAATCCCCTATCAGTATGTCTTTGGAATGTGGGAGGAAGCATGAGAATTAAGAGGAAACCCACACAAACACAGTGAGAACATACAAACTCCTTGAACATGTTGTCCTTGATGGGATTTGAGCCCAGGACAGACAGCTGTTTCGGGGTTTTTGCCCCTCATCAGTGTGGAGTAGGAAACTGGCTATCAGGAGCAGTGCCTAGTAGAAAGTCTATAAAGGCACGGATGATTGACCTCGTGGAGACCAAAACATCCAACACCGCGGAGACACCATCACGTGTTTCTCAACGCAGTGATCCAGAACAGCTGTCTGTGGATGGATACCATGCTTGGCATAGGTGGTTTTCCTTTATTGGATGTTTTCCTTTATTGGATGCTGCCCTTCCCTTGGTTGTTCCTTCCCGGGGAAAGGCCTGGCTATTCACTGCCTGCGTTGAGAAACACGTGACGGTGTCTCCGCAGCTCCTCTACATGCATTTGCATATTTGGGGGCAGTGTTCTGGGTCACTGCGTTGAGGGGCAAAAACCCCAAAACAGCTGTCTGTGGATGGATACCATGCTTGGCATAGGTGGTTTTCCTTTATTGGATGTTTTCCTTTATTGGATGCTGCCCTTCCCTTGGTTGTTCCTTCCCGGGGAAAGGCCTGGCTATTCACAGCCTGCGTTGAGAAACACGTGATGGTGTCTCCGCAGCTCCTCTACATGCAACTCAAAGTTATGCCAAGATTTATCTGACTTTAGGCATTTTTAATGCCAGTTTTTCCTAGTTCCACCAAAATGGGCCAAGTCACAGTGCAGCAGGGGCATGATATCATAGCCTATCTAATTCATGATGAGCTGTGGCATTCCTTATGCCAGAAATCTCACTCCAGTCACACATTTGTCAGATTCTCTAGTTTCATGAAGAAGCATCTACCACCCCCCTTATCAAAACCAGAGAGAAAATTGTTGGTCTTGATGAATCAGTTCCTCATAAGGTGAAAGTCAGATATTTTTTCCATTTCATATGAAAAATTAAATTGTTTAGAAATTGATGGCAGCAACAAATTTCAAAAACAAAGCCTCCATGCTGGAGTTATGGGTAAGGAATGTTGTCCCATTTTTGTCTGATGTTGGATTGCTCATAAGTTCTATGTCTTCTTTGGCGAATTTTTTGGTTTATAATATGCCAACTATTTCCTATTGGTGAAAGGTCTGGACTGCAAGCGGCCAGACTATCAGTTGAACTCTTCTTCTATGAACCATGCTGTTGTGATGGATGTAGCATGTGGTTTACAATTGTCTTGCTGAAAAATGCAAGGCCTTCTCTGAAACAAACATTGTCTGGATGGCAGCATATGATGTTCGAAAACCTCTATATAATGCTCAGCATTGAGAGTGCCTTTCCAGATGTAGAGCCTTCCTATGCCAATGCCATAGGCACTAATGCAAACCCATGCCATCAGAGATGCAGGCTTATGAACTCTACGCTGATAGCAAGCTAGATGGTTCCTCTCCTCTTTAGTCAGTGGGAGATGGTGTCTTTGATTTCTATAAAGAATTTCAAATTTAGTTTAATCTGACCACAAAATAGTTTTTCTTTTTTTCAGTCCATCTTAAACAAGCTTTGACACAGAGAAGTCTTTTTGGATTGTGTTGATACGACTATGGTTTCTTCATTTGCATCATAGACTTTTAACTTGAATGTGTCTTGCATGGCAAACAATGTTCCCAGACAATGATTTCTGAAAGTATCCTTAGCCCATGTGTTGATTTACACGACAGAGTCAGGTATGCTTTTAAAAGGATGTTCTCAAGCTTGAAAGATCTCTCCAATCTAAAGGATAGGGGACAACTTTCCAATCGCTGGTGGTCTGACTGCTGGGACTCCCACTCATCCGTAAAACTGGGACTTTGTAGAACCCCGGCTGAATGTTGCCGAGGTTGATCACGCACATCGCCTCTCTTGTGCTTGGCAATCTCCAGCTCTCCCATGAAGAATGCATGGAGTGGTAGCCTCCATGATCAATCTCTGCTCCAGTCAGTCATTCAGTTTTCAGGATTTGTGGTGGCCACAGTGGTCAGACCCTCCACGATCGGAAAGTTATCACCTATCATGTGGATAGGTATAACTTTTAAACTTGAGAACATTTCTTTAATGCAGTGCCGCCTGAGTGCCCATAAATTTCAAGCATACAATATTTCCCTTTGGCACTGTCCTTTGTGCACATGGATTTCTCCAGAATCTCTGAATCTTGATAGTATGTAATATAGATGGAGGAATATTCAAAGTCTTTGTAATGTTATACACTGAAGAACTTTTTTTCTGAAATTGTTCCACAATTTTTAGATGCAGTTGTTCACAGTTCAGTGAACCTCTGACCATCTTTGCTTAGGAGAGACTCTGCCTTTCATACATGCTGTTTTTATACACAGTCATGCTATTTAGTTGAAAACGGACCCTCTACCTGTTTTGCATTTGTGCCACCTACTTTTCAAGTTTCTTGTTAACCCTGTCCCATCTTTTTCAGATGTGTTGTCATCAATTTCTAAATGAGAAATTGAGAAATGTATAACTTTCACCTTTTGATCTGTTATCTATGTTTTGCTGGAAATAAAATATGGCTATAAGAGATTTCCAAATCATTGCCTTCTTGTTTTCTTTAAACTTTGCAAAGCTCCCAATTTTTGGGGATTAATGGCTGCATATTTAAATATATATGCATACATATAAAATCACATCTCTGATCTTATGATGCATTAGGCGATGTGTCTGCAGTTACTATGTAGAACAATGCTGGGAGTGAGTTGTAGTAGAAATGACCGGAGGCCAGAGCAGGACCAGATCTGTGAGTAGTGGTATACTATGAAGGAACAGGCATTTGTGTGTCTTGATGTGATGGACACAGACCCCTGATACTCCCATAGGATGAACTGAATTTAACACCGGAGCTGGGGCTCATTAACTGGCTCCAGGTTTCCTAAAAGTTCCTTCCTTTTCCTCTTCTCCTCGGGGCATTGGGGCAGAAGGATACCTATCGGTTCACTGAGGGCATCCCTACACTAACCATTCTAGCAGAACAGCTTGGGAAATGACACTCAGTGGCTGACTTCAAGATAATCACTATTGTGAAACAATCATTTGTAGACAACAAGCAGAGCATTACGTTGATTATCATGAGATAAATGAGCTCAGATTCTTTTAAGAATGCGCTGAAAATCTACCGGAATTTCCTGATATTTTCATGCAAATAATTGTAGCAAAAAAAAAAAAATTTAATTGAAAAATCATTTCACAATCTCAGATGATAAATTGTAGCGATGTGGAAGGATTTGATATATTTTCATTTCTGTAAGCCCAATGTGCTCACTGTGAATTATCACTACCAACATATCACAGTACCAAATGCGTGTCACAATAATTACGCGAAAAAGAAAAAAAAAAGGGTTTGGTAATGTGTTAGCCAGTTGAAAAAATAATGCTCTCAGTGTGAAAAACTAGATAATCTTGCAGTTATGATACCTTTTAATGGCTAACAAAAATAAAATAAATTATATCACAATGCAAGCTTTCTAGACTTCTTAGGTCCCTTAATAATAATTACGGGTTTATACTGGCCTTCATTTGGGAATTCTTTTTGTTACTGGAGACTCACCATTTAGGCAATAAACATACAAACTTAGTTTCCTATTTTCCCAAACATGAGTTGCGTCTACGTATTTGTTTTCTGCCTGATCCTACTGACAAATAAGTTCACTTTGTGCACAGGACTATGATTTATAGCAGGATCAAAAACATGCTGCATGAAACATTATTTGATCCAGTTTTAGGCCCAGTCTGATGAAACAAACAATGGACCAGAATGTTTATGAACAGTCCCATGGAAATCTATGGTATTATACCTAGCATCAGTTTCCCTCTAGGGTGTCAGTATGATGATGGAAAGAAATAACACAATGGATAACAGGATGTGTGGACTCAGACTTCAGTGCTACCTCACTTAGCTGAAATACCTTTCTGTGAAAAGTCGCAAGGTTGGTTAGAGCAGGATGAGTTTGAGGAATTAGTGAATGAAGTTGTTCATCTTGTTTCTCATCTTCTTGCTGGGCAGGACAGGTGCTAAGGAAAAGGAAATCTCCTAATGCTCAGAAGGTCTAATGTATATTTCATGTCTTTATTATAATTGATAGAATCTGTGCAAACAATACCAACCAGGCATTGGACACTTTCCTTGGAAACTGTCATGCCTCAGGAATAGCAGTGTTTCTCCATGTCCAAAGTCAGAAGTGGAAGAAGAGGCACCACACAACCCATATGACTATATCACTATTTATGAATTAAAAATATGACAAATGTGTTTCTTATTGTAAACAGTTTGTCTGTTTTTAGAGTTCAGCAAAATGATTTGTGGTACCTTGGTCCAGTGGCCACATCAGTATAAGACAGCACTTACTCTGTTGGGGGACACTCGCTTACCACGGGATTCAGTCACACAGGCACGAGTTTCCACTTAAACAGAGTATCCGGTTTATTTTATGCAGCATAAACTGGGTCATCCACAGTTCATTATATACATTTTATACGACTTCAACCCACAGTCAGTAAACATGCCGGACTTCTCACTTCGTCCAGTATCCATGGGTGAATGTATACCGAACAGTTCATCAATGACCATGGAACACAACAAGCACCATCAGTCTGTTCCACTGGCATATACTTCTCTGCTGTTATGATAGCCCCCTTCTCGGGTGTTACCTTTCTGGATCTCCTGCTCCACACTCTGACCTCCTGTCAGTCCTTTCTCTCCAAGGGAAGCTGCCGAACTGGGATCACCGTCCGGGACAATGCCTTGCTCACTACTTCACACACTTCAGCATCAGGTTTTCTGGAGCCTTTACCATACTCCGCCCTAGTGGTTGCTGAAAGAGAACTCACATGGGAGGTTGAAGTTCGCGACCTTCTATTATCAGCCAGAGTCACTTGAACAACTTTTGTGGCCCTTGGACGGGAGGACTTGCCCTTCTTGTGGGGCTCTTCTTTACTGTACTCCTTTTCTCAGAGTCACGGTTACCCCCGACGTCTGTGTCACACTCCACAGTAAGGTGAACCCCAAAACAGGGGTGGATTAAGGGTAGCCAGGGCCCTGGGCTGTTCAGACTCTCTGGGCACCCGGTCATGTGATGGGGTCATGCGACAGGGTCATCATATACCTGAACCAGATTATTCCAGAAAAATAGTTGCAGTGTGAAACCATAACCTGTCAAACATCCATTGATCTAGTCAATTTACCCTTCAGTTCAGTATATAGTATACAGTGTATAGTGTCAGCGTATAGGTCACACTGACTTACCAGTGACGTCTCTTGGTGAAGTCCTTCATCTTTCATCCAGCCAGGACTCGTCTCTGCAGGAAATAACACAGTTATCTCGAGCTCCGCTTGTAGAACACATTACTTAATTTTTCCCAACTTCTACATTACACCACATGAAGAAAAAGAGGCGACATAGTGTCACTCTACACAGTAACAGGACGGCCCCCCCATTTAAAACAGTGTCCTCAAAAAATAAAATAAATACATCACTGCAGCAATAATATCCCTTAATTAGCCACTATGGTAATAATAATATCCCCCATCCTGGCCCCATGTATCTCATTCCTGGCTCCAGCCATATCTTCTCCCATCCTGCCCTCATGAGTATCCATCCTGCCACATATGATCTCCCCATCTTGCCCCATCAGTTTCCATCGTATCCATCCTGCCCCATGATCCTGCACAATCTGTCTCCAATCCTACCCCATGTCTTTCATTCTGCCCCGTGTCTCCAATCATGCCCCGCATCTACATTCTGCCCATGTCTCCAGCATCTCTGCCCCCAATGTGTCCAGCATCTCTGCCCCCAATGTGTCCAGCATCCTGCCCCCAATGTGTCCAGCATCCTGCCCCCAATGTGTCCAGCATCCTGCCCCAAGTGTGCCCAGCAATCTGCCCAAGTGTGCCCAGCAATCTACACCAGTGTACCCAGCAATCTGCCCCACTGTCTCCAGCATTGCCCCCAGTGTGTCCAGCAATCTGCCTCAGTGTGCCCAGCAATCTGCCCCAGTGTGTCCAGCATTGCTCCCAGTGTGTCCAGCGATCTGCCCCACTGTCTCCAGCATTGCCCCCAGTGTGTCCAGCAATCTGCCCCAGTGTCTCCAGCATTGCCCCCAGTGTGTCCAGCAATCTGCCCCAGTGTGTCCAGCATATTGCCCCGGGCCCTCCGGATTGCCCTTCGCAAAAAAAAACAACAAAAAAAAGAGTTTTCCTCACCTGACCGGCGCTCCAGTGGCGAGCTCCCTCCAGCAGCGCGGACTCGCTGGCGACTGACAATGACGTCAGACGCCGGCGACATGTGCGCTGCACCTGCGGCCGACTTCAGCTGCCAGCCTCCAATTGGCTGGCGGCTGTTAACTATTGACGTGCAGGGTACGGGCCCCCTCTGCCCACCGGGCCAATACGCCAGTCAAGGCAGTAATGCCCTGATGGCGGCAGGCAATCTGAGCGGTAGCCCAGGGCCCCCCCACACCACTGGGCCCTGGGCTACCGCCCAGATTGAGCTTATTATAATCCGCCCCTGCCCCCAAGTCACTCTCTATATAGGTGTCAGCTCCACTGTTTATCTACCACACCACTATCAGTCATATTGTGGCACACATCAGGTGATATCATGTCCATCAGTTGGGCAGACACACCCTTCCCACTGGTTAACCCGAAGTCTGACCTGTCAATTTTGGAAGGTATTAATGCTTTAAAGTACGCAACCCCACCAGCAGAGAGCCCTGCATCCTCCTGCTGCAGGAGAACACCCTTCTCCCACAAGTCTGAGTATAAGGGCTCATACTCACCTGCGAGAAACTCGGATGAGTTTCGCATGTTAATACCCGGCACTGCACCCGGCACTCAGATCGAAGCGTGCGGCCGCATAGGAATATGTGCAGCTGCATGCTCCGCTCCTGAGTTCTGGCAGCAGCGCCGGTTATTGATGTGCGAGACTCATCCGAGTTTCTCGCAGGGAAGTATGAGCACTAACCTAGAGTCCCGGCCTATTATTACCGGACAGGATAAGTTTGGGACTATAGCAACATCATGGAATGCAATGTGTCTGGCCATCTCGAGGATCATCCAGGCCACTGGATAGTCGTTAGTGCCCCCATTGATGCAGATGACACCAATCTTCCCATTTGGCACTACCCATCCCTTAGGCGCAACCATCACCAGAGTCACCGAGCTCCCAGAATCGACCAGTCCAAACACATCCTTTTCATTCATCTGCAAAGCACACCCACGTAGCCTCTTGCTGGGTGGGTAGTTCATAGAGCAGAATGGACACACATAACACACTTGCCCCTGGCAACAGTCCGTCGGCATCATCCCTTCGGGACGCTCTGCCCCCTTTTGGGTACTTATCACTCCTCGGGACTCCACCCCCTTTTGGCCAACTATCCCTGTTCGGGTTACCGCCCCCTTTTGGGACTCCGCCTCTTTTTGGGCAATTATGCCTGTTCGGGTTACCACCCCCTTTTGAGACTCCACCCCTTTTAGGGCAACCATCCCTGCTCGGGTTACCTCCCCTTTTGAAATTCCTCCCTTTTAGGGACACCACCCCTTCCCTGGGGTACACTCCGTGGACTCCTCACGGTACTTTCAGGCACCAGCTCGCACAGTAGAAAGTAAAACAAAAAAAAAAATCTCTTTAGGTCGGCACTGGCCCGAGTCTACAGGATCTGGACCAATGTTTTTATGACTCTTCACCAGCTCCTAATGGTATAGCCACAGCTCCTGCTGCAGTCACAAACCGCTGGCACATCCGGCTGCCAATCAAAAGCTGCTGCTGCCGCCACTTCAGCTCTGGCTGCTGCAGAACCTCTTGTTGCAACTGCATAATACATTCCACAAGGCTCTGCATGGCTCCACTGCAGACTTCATGTACCCACTAATCCGCAGCAATTCTTCATAACCTTGCCGAGTTACAGCCAGACGCTTGCAAGCTTCATGAACCCGACGATCCACAGCAAACTTCGTAACCCAGACAAGTTACAGCAATCACCTCCACACGTGCTTTCTGGACCGTTGCCCGCAGTCTAGCACCATATGCAAGATAGTACTTACTGAGTGTGTTGGGGGACACTCGCTTAGCGCGGGATTCAGTCACACAGACACGGGTTTCCACTTAAACAGACTATCTGGTTTATTTTATGCAGCATAAACCGGGTCATGCACAGTTCACTATATACATTTTATACGGCTTCAACTCACAGTCACTAAACATGCCGGACTTCTCATTTCGTCCAGTTACCATGGATGACCGTACGCCGAACAGTTCATCAATGTCCATGGAACACAACAAGCACCATCAGTCTGTTCCACTGCAGATACTTCTCTGCCGTCATGATCGCCCCCTTCTCGGGTGTTACCTTTCTGGAGCTCCTGCTCCACACGCTGACCTCCTGTCAGTCCTTTCTCTCCCAGGAAAGCTGTCGAACTGGGATCACTGTCCCGACAATGCCTTGCTCACTAGGCCACCTGACAGTCCAGATCCTCAGACGGGCTGTAGCTCCCCCAATGCAGTGCCATCACAGACTCTGCACATTCAGCCTTTCCGGGTGCTCTTCAGAATGTCTGTCCCCACCGGGGACCGTCCAACACAAGACTCTCAGTGCGCTATTCAGGGATCCGATCCTACTCCCAGGATCTCCCAACACCCAAATCTTCTGATCCACAGCTACTCAGTGAGCTATTCAGTGATCCGGTCCACACACAGGACCTCCCAACACACAAGCCGTCCAGAATCTACACATTCTCCATTACAGAGTCCATGTGACCACACCATGGTCTCATTATGTACAGTGGGGCAAAAAAGTATTTAGTCAGTCAGCAATAGTGCAAGTTCCACCACTTAAAAAGATGAGAGGCGTCTGTAATTTACATCATAGGTAGACCTCAACTATGGGAGACAAACTGAGAAAAAAAAATCCAGAAAATCACATTGTCTGTTTTTTTAACATTTTATTTGCATATTATGGTGGAAAATAAGTATTTGGTCAGAAACAAAATTTCATCTCAATACCTTGTAATATATCCTTTGTTGGCAATGACAGATGTCAAACATTTTCTGTAAGTCTTCACAAGGTTGCCACACACTGTTTTTGGTATGTTGGCCCATTCCTCCATGCAGATCTCCTCTAGAGCAGTGATGTTTTTGGCTTTTCGCTTGGCAACACGGACTTTCAACTCCCTCCAAAGGTTTTCTATAGGGTTGAGATCTGGAGATTGGCTAGGCCACTCCAGGACCTTGAAATGCTTCTTACGAAGCCACTCCTTTGTTGCCCTGGCGGTGTGCTTTGGATCATTGTCATGTTGAAAGACCCAGCCACGTTTCATCTTCAATGCCCTTGCTGATGGAAGGAGGTTTGCACTCAAAATCTCACGATACATGGCCCCATTCATTCTTTCATGTACCCGGATCAGTCGTCCTGGCCCCTTTGCAGAGAAACAGCCCCAAAGCATGATGTTTCCACCACCATGCTTTACAGTAGGTATGGTGTTTGATGGATGCAACTCAGTATTCTTTTTCCTCCAAACACGACAAGTTGTGTTTCTACCAAACAGTTCCAGTTTGGTTTCATCAGACCATAGGACATTCTCCCAAAACTCCTCTGGATCATCCAAATGCTCTCTAGCAAACTTCAGACGGGCCCGGACATGTACTGGCTTAAGCAGTGGGACACGTCTGGCACTGCAGGATCTGAGTCCATGGTGGCGTAGTGTGCTACTTATGGTAGGCCTTGTTACATTGGTCCCAGCTCTCAGCAGTTCATTCACTAGGTCCCCCCGCGTGGTTCTAGGATTTTTGCTCACCGTTCTTGTGATCATTCTGACCCCACGGGGTGGGATTTTGCGTGGAGCCCCAGATCGAGGGAGATTATCAGTGGTCTTGTATGTCTTCCATTTTCTAATTATTGCTCCCACTGTTGATTTCTTCACTCCAAGCTGGTTGGCTATTGCAGATTCAGTCTTCCCAGCCTGGTGCAGGGCTACAATTTTGTTTCTGGTGTCCTTTGACAGCTCTTTGGTCTTCATCATAGTGGAGTTTGGAGTCAGACTGTTTGAGGGTGTGCACAGGTGTCTTTTTATACTGATAACAAGTTTAAACAGGTGCCATTACTACAGGTAATGAGTGGAGGAAAGAGGAGACTCGTAAAGAAGAAGTTACAGGTCTGTGAGAGCCAGAAATCTTGATTGTTTTTTTCTGACCAAATACTTATTTTCCACCATAATATGCAAATAAATTGTTAAAAAAACAGACAATGTGATTTTCTGGATATTTTTTTCTCAGTTTGTCTCCCATAGTTGAGGTCTACCTATGATGTAAATTACAGACGCCTCTCATCTTTTTAAGTGCTGGAACTTGCACTATTGCTGACTGACTAAATACTTTTTTGCCCCACTGTAGCTGTGACCACTCCCATAGATGGGTGGTGTGTGTGGTTAGCCAGACCCGCCCAGCTCTCCAGTTAACCCTGCAAGCCTGCCTTTACAAATTATACAAACACTTGCGGGACTACAGGTCCCAGAACAACATCATTACTGGCTTACAGTGCAGACTCCCTCTGCGACACATACCGGCCATTTACAATCCTGCCAGTCACTGTTTCACCATCAAAATCACAGATACGCCTCCATGCGCATCCCGAGGAGCATCTACAGCACCCCTAGCGGTAACAGGGGTCACTGCATCACAGTAGTTGGAGGTTTGCAATGTTGTGGTCCGGTAACCACGGACTACTGAAATTGTAATTTTTTTCTCAAGGCTACTATTTTGACCTACTGCAATATTGTCCTGTTAAAGACAGTGTAGCGAAAATATAACACAGAATTCTGCAATCTAAAGCAGTGATTTTCAACCAGTGTTCCACATGGTCGGGTGTGCCGCGGGGAACGCCGCCGCCTAATGCAACGGTCCAAAGTGTCTCCCCCGGCGGCTGCATTCTGCCGCCCCCGCACTGGGAGTCAGCTGTTCTCTGTGCCGACTGTCAAGCTGACACCCGGCACAGAGAAGCTGCAGCGCGTCGGCTCCCGGAAATTGTACTCACAGACATCTAACAGCTGCGAGTTCAATTGAGGCTCTGACCGCTGGGTCAGAGCGACGCCAGCAGCGTGATCAAGTCATGTGATCACACTGCTGTCGTCACTATCCGGCGCGCAGGAGAAAGAAGAGACTTGGTGGTAAGTGCTCCTGTTGTTGTGGAGCTGAAGACACCGAAGATTCAGCGTGGGGCGGGTTTATGGGGAGTATTTATTCAGTGTTTGGGGGAGTCAGGATTTAATCAGTGTGTTGGGGGGGATTTATTCAGTGGGGGGGATTTATTCAGTGTGTGTGGGGGTATTTATTAAGTGTGTGGGATTTATTAAGTGTGTTGGGGAGATTCAGTGTGTGTGGGGGGATTTATTAAGTGTGTGGGGGGATTTATTAAGTGTGTGGGGGGGATTTATTCAGTGTGTGGGGGGGGGATTTATTCAGTGTGTGTGGGGGGGATTTATTCAGTGTGTGTGTGGGGGGGGATTTATTCAGCGTGTGGGGGGGATTTATTAAGTGTGGGGGGGGATTTATTCAGTGTGTGTATGGGGATTTATTCAGTGTGTGTGTGTGGGGGATTTATTAAGTGTGTGTGGGGGGGGATTTATTCAGTGTGTGTGTGGGGATTTATTCAGAGTGTGGGGGGGATTTATTAAGTGTGTGGGGGGGATTTATTCAGTGTGTGTGTGGGGGATTTATTCAGTGTGTGTGTGGGGATTTATTCAGAGTGTGGGGGGGATTTATTAAGTGTGTGTGGGGGATTTATTCAGTGTGTGTGGGGGGATTTATTCAGTGTGTGTGGGGGGATTTATTCAGTGTGTGTGGGGGGGATTTATTCAGAGTGTGGGGGGATTTATTCAGAGTGTGGGGGGGATTTATTAAGTGTGTGTGGGGGATTTATTCAGTGTGTGTGTGGGGGATTTATTCAGTGTGTGCATGGGGATTTATTCAGTGTGTGTGGGGGATTTATTAAGTGTGTGGGGGGATTTATTAAGTGTGGGGGGATTTATTCAGTGTGTGTGTGGGGATTTATTCAGTGTGTGTGTGGGGATTTATTCAGTGTGTGTGGGGGGATTTATTAAGTGTGTGTGGGGGGGATTTATTAAGTGTGTGGGGGGATTTATTCAGTGTGTGTGTGGGGATTTATTCAGTGTGTGTGTGGGGGATTTATTAAGTGTGTGGGGGGATTTATTCAGTGTGTGTGGGGGGGATTTATTCAGTGTGTGTGGGGGGATTTATTCAGTGTGTGTGGGCGGATTTATTCAGTGTGTGGGGGGATTTATTCAGTGTGTGTGGGGGGGATTTATTCTGTGTGTGTGTGGGGATTTATTCAGAGTGTGGGGGGGATTTATTCAGTGTGTGTGGGGGGGATTTATTCAGTGTGTGTGTGGGGGATTTATTCTGTGTGTGTGTGGGGATTTATTCAGAGTGTGGGGGGGATTTATTAAGTGTGTGTGGGGGATTTATTCAGTGTGTGTGGGGGGGATTTATTCAGTGTGTGTGGGGGGGATTTATTCAGAGTGTGGGGGGATTTATTCAGAGTGTGGGGGGGATTTATTAAGTGTGTGTGGGGGATTTATTCAGTGTGTGTGTGGGGGATTTATTCAGTGTGTGCATGGGGATTTATTCAGTGTGTGTGGGGGATTTATTAAGTGTGTGGGGGGATTTATTAAGTGTGGGGGGATTTATTCAGTGTGTGTGGGGGGATTTATTCAGTGTGTGTGTGGGGATTTATTCAGTGTGTGTGGGGGGATTTATTAAGTGTGTGTGGGGGGGATTTATTAAGTGTGTGGGGGGATTTATTCAGTGTGTGTGTGGGGATTTATTCAGTGTGTGTGTGGGGGATTTATTAAGTGTGTGGGGGGATTTATTCAGTGTGTGTGGGGGATTTATTAAGTGTGTGGGGGGATTTATTAAGTGTGTGGGGGGATTTATTAAGTGTGGAGGGATTTATTCAGTGTGTGTGGGGGGATTTATTCAGTGTGTGTGTGGGGATTTATTCAGTGTGTGTGGGGGGATTTATTAAGTGTGTGTGGGGGGGATTTATTAAGTGTGTGGGGGGATTTATTCAGTGTGTGTGTGGGGATTTATTCAGTGTGTGTGTGGGGGATTTATTAAGTGTGTGGGGGGATTTATTCAGTGTGTGTGGGGGGGATTTATTCAGCGTGTGTGGGGGGATTTATTCAGTGTGTGGGGGGGGATTTATTCAGTGTGTGTGGGGGGAATTTATTCAGTGTGTGTGTGGGGGATTTATTCTGTGTGTGTGGGGGGATTTATTCAGTGTGTGTGGGGGAGATTTATTCAGTGTGTGTGGGGGTTTGTTCAGTGTGTGTGGGAGGGGTTATTCAGTGTGTGTGGGGGGGTTTATTCAGTGTGTGTGTGTGGATTTATTCAGTGTGTGTGGGGGAGATTTATTCAGTGTGTTTGGGGGGGGATTTATTCAGTGTGTACGTGGTGGGGCTGGAATTTATTTAGCATGTGTGGGGCAGGGTGCATTTATTCTGTGTGGAAGGGGATAGATTTATTCTATCAGAAGGGGAGTGGATATATTATGTGGGGGTGAGTGGGGAGATGGGGGTGGACACAGTAGCGAGGGGAAAAATATGTGCTGATACAGTATTGGGAGCAACGGTGATGGGATGTGTGAGGACAGTATGGGGAGTCGGGGGAATGTGTGAGGGGGGAATGTGTGAGGAGGAAATATGGAGAGAGCAAAGGGGTATGTTAGCAGGGGGGGATGTACATGAGGAGGCTATTAGAAATGTGTGCAGACAGTATGGGGGGATGAAAGTGTGAGTGGATACAGAATAGATACTGAGTAGTGTGAGGGTAACAGCCAGGAGGAGACAGTATGCCAAGTAGGAGGAGTGTAATGAAGGGGCACAGTAGAGAGACTGGGCTCTCTAGGAGGGACACAGTATGAGAAGGCAGTGTGAAGTATAGAAAAGAGAAAGGGAAGTGTGGATGGCATGTACCATAAGAGGGACAGTGAGGGTCATATTATGTGCTGGGAATAAAGTGAGGGGCAATTATTTACTCAGGGGCTCAGCCTAGGGCAGATATTTTTATTCCGGAGCATTATAATAACACTGCTATCTTTAAGGGTGTTGTGTCGGGATGTGCTGCAGAAGACAGGAGAAGATGGAAGTCTGCAGAAACGAGCTCTGCCGGTGGATGAGAAGAGTCATCATGGCATCTGGACAAGGTGAAGATGAAAAGAAAGAGGCGACTCCACAAACAACGTCATCTATCAGGTACCTGGATGTAAATGTGTTTTTTTTTGTGATACTAATTCTCATATTTTTATTTATGTTAGGAACATTAAAGGGGATGTCCAAGGTTGTGATGAGTCTGCAGTCATACTATGTGACTGCAGACTTCTGAATTCTCACAGTGCACACTGCTATCATAATTCTCTGATGTTGGTGATTTACATACATGCGGTCACGTGCTGACTAGACATGTGTGGCCTCATTCAATGAAAATGAATTGACTGAGGCCGGATACGTCTAGTTAGAATGTGGCCAGAAGTATCCAAATCACTTACTTGTGCTGTCATGACCGTCCACTCTGGCCACCGGCAAGGGAGAATCCTGAAAGTGTGCAGTGCTTGCGCTGTGAGAATTCAGAAGCCTGCAGTCACATAGAATGACTGCAGACTTTCATCTCAAACCTGGACGCACCATTTTGTGCCATTTTGGTTGGTGGTGTGCCCCGGTATTTTTTAAGTATAAAAAGTGTGCCGCGGCTCAAAAAAGGTTGAAAATCACTGATCTAAAGTACTCAGTGATACAAAAAACACTCATAGCATACTCTAACATTGCTGTACACGTACAGCTAACAACTATAATGTGTGAATATATCTTATGGAAATTCCTACTTACTAACAGATCACCATTCACCACCAAGTACACACTGGTCCACATTTATATTGCAGCTCCATTATGCCCAGAGCCATAATAAGGCTGTCATGGAGGAGCAAGAAGCCTATAATGTTCCTGTATACTTAACGTGTAGAAAATCAATTTATTATCTCTTAAATTGATCATAAGTAATTGTAGATGCAGCAGTGGCATAGAGCGATGTTATGACCTCTGTATGGAGACCCAGCCTAAAACAGCTTCCTACTGTATTAGATTGCATGTGAGGGGCTGAGCTATTGAATTTTAATGTAATGACTAGGCTTGAGCGAAACGGATCGTACAAATTCAAAAGTCGCTGACTTTTGGCAAAGTTGGGTTTCATAAAACCCGACCCGATCCTGGTGTGGGATCGGCCATGCGGTCGGCGATCTTCGTGCCAAAGTCGCGTTTCGTATGACGCGTTTGGCGCCATTTTTTCAGC
This sequence comes from Ranitomeya imitator, assembly GCF_032444005.1. Taxonomy (NCBI): domain Eukaryota; kingdom Metazoa; phylum Chordata; class Amphibia; order Anura; family Dendrobatidae; genus Ranitomeya; species Ranitomeya imitator. The sequence goes on from NC_091286.1 coordinate 478,231,458, forward strand.
CAATGAAGGTGCGTGGGCAGAGTGATGAGAGAGAGAGAGAGAGAGAAGAAGAAAAAAAAAAAAAAGAAAAAAAATTTCCATTGGCTTTGCATTGGGTTTCGTGTTTCGGTCGATCCCCGACTTTTCGCCATAATCGGCCGATTTCACTCGACTTTTGAGATAGTTGGGTTTCGCGAAACCCGACTCGACTCTAAAAAGCTAAAAGTCGCTCAACCCTAGTAATGACTAAAGACGGCAATCTGAAATGCATTGGCTAGAAATCTTTGGTATAGGTGTTGTGACTTTTTTAATACTTACCTATCAAATGTGTGATTTTAACTCAAGATCTTGGCACTTGGATCTCCTTTGTCCTAAAATGAATTTTAATAGCTCACAATTTCGGCTCATTTTCCCAAACTATTCACACACACACATACACACACGTGAAAAAATGGACCACACTCAGACCAACTTTATTCAATGGGGCAGTCCAGAGAAACGATTATTTTCAGTGACCAAAACTACATGTAAAGCAAGTCGTACCATGCACTAATTTCTTCCATGCATCAAATGAGACTTTCCCATTGAAGTCTATGGGTGAGAGAGACAAAAAAAAATCAGATGCCATATTATAGCATCCAATATTTATCCTTACATTGCAATTCTGTAACATGGGAAAATGTAAATGGTCCTGTAATGAGTAATATCTGCTGCTGTAAAAAAAAAAACTGTATATGGATGTCAAGTGAGAAGAAAATCGTACGAGTTTTCTGGATAAAACTCTGAACAATATTTTATACGCTCATGTGAACCGATCCTTAGGAAGACATAAGGGAACAGTCTACTGAAAAGCAAGGGGATCATCTACTTTTTTTGACCTTGGACCCTCTGCTGTCTATGTCTGCACTTCGGTGTGAGACACCTGTGCACCCATTATAAGAAAAAAAAATACTGGAAGTTGTAGTTCCATTAGGGAAAAAAGAGAAATGTCTAACTATATTAACTCTTTCACTGCCATCTACAGTCTCAGACAGCCTTCACCTCATGTAGCAGTACGAAACGTGTAAACTATTACATAACCACAGCAGGGGGGGAGCAGGGAAGTGTGATTCCAGCATGGAAAGAGTTAGTGCAAGTCATTTTACTGCATGTGTTATTGGGTGTTGTGTGAGAGTTTACGAATATTTATGCTTAGTGGTACCAGTTGTATTTTTATTTACTCCAGGAAGCAGCGCCATCTGCTGGAAGTATGTGGAATTCAAGGAAAAGTTCATTATGCTGTAGTGAGAATTCCACCCCCCCTAAATAAAGTGAGAGAGAAGGAATCTTTTTGCCCCTTTCATTAGATCCCAGTATTTTGAGGGTATTAAACTAATAGTAACATTTCCTTCTTTTCAGAAAAAGCCTTAACAAAAGAAGGGGAGAGGGATACCCTATCATAATCTAGGATCAGACCTATGGACTCAAGCAATCAGTTTCCCAGATTACTTGTATTTAATACACAATGCATCATAAAACAAATCCCTCATCCTGACAGGAAGAAAATAGCTCATAGCTAGAGCTGCTCCAATTTATGCCTAAATAAAAAAATAAAAAAATAAGAAAGAAACTCTCCAACAATGGGCGAGATGAGGGAGGGCAGGAAACCAATGACCAGCAAACCGGGACCTCTTTAAGGTTCTCAAGCACCCAAGTCTATGGGAATCTCTGGTCAGTTATAAGGTTATTTACAAAGGATTTTTCCTGTCATACCTAGCATTACTGTGTGATTTTACAGAAACAATGGCCATTATCTAAAGCAGCAGTTCAATGTCACAGATAACAGTCTGCTGAGGCAAATTAATCATCATCTCTTGTCAAGAAGGCTGCCCCCTCCTCTTAGATAAATAGCATTTTCTAGCAGGGCACATTTATACAAAATCCGTCTTACTTAGAAAGTGGAAGCCAAAAGAAACAGAATCAACATCAAACATATACAGTACATAGTTTTTATCTCATCTTGTTAATCAAACAGGAAAATCACATTTTCCCCCCCCCCCCTCTATGACCCTGCAAAAATATAACGATGACCTCTGACAAGAGGCTTTCTCCCTAATTTATCATTCTGAAATCAAATCAGCTTTAGAGGTCGTGATATAAAAAAAAGAAGCTTGGAAAAATATTACAAAATTCTGGAAAAATATTACAAATTCTGGAAAAATATTACAAATTCTGGAAAAATATTACAATTTGAGAGTCCTCAGTGATTGATACCTTTTAATGGCTACCTTTATGCAAATATATTTCCTGTACAAACTCAAGAGATTTACGTGTAAATATTTACAAGAATGTAACAAGTTTGAATTTAAAATAAACAACAAAGGTGATGTAGAGAGGTTGGTTTGGGCAGTTAACCTATTAATTACCTGGTTTAAATGAGCAAAATCCACTGGATCTAAAGTAATAGGAAGAGCTCATTTGCCCCCAGCTAATATTTTGTAAAGGTTTAGATATTAGATGCATCTCATGCAGTCACAACAGTATTATTTGGGTTGAGGAGATGTGCAGCCTGCTCTGGTTGCCCTGACCAGTGTATGGTCTATTAGGAATAATGGGACAAGGCTTTCTGACTTCTTCAAAGGCTAAAGAGACGAGATTTCCCTGTAAGAATGAAATCCACCCACCCCAGATCTCCCCATTGGTCGCTGATTGCCTGGATGGAATGGACATGCTGAAGGGGATGGTGCATCTGTAATCACCGTGTCCTATGGGAGTCTTTAGCGACCTTTTAGTGACCTCTTCTTCTACAGGAGGCTGCTGCTGTCACTTTAAAAATGTCCTGAGAGAGGAGCCAGTGTCTGTGGTGGGAGATAGCTGAGGACCCCTCTCCTGCTCTCTCATCGAGAACTTCACATTGTGCACTGAGGTCCTGGGGAAGGGATGGCTCCCGGGAGGACCTCGCTCTGAAGCCTTGGAGCTCCATCCTGGGACACCTCTCCAAGGAGTCTCCTCATTCCAGGACGGTCACAGGGTCTCCTGGTCCACCACAAGCTTCTAGGAGAGAGCTGCTGTCACCTGGAGCCTGCACATGGCATTATAAAGGGGGGATCCCAGGAGAGGAGGCATCATCCGAACTTCCAGGACAGGAGCTCTGAGGGATCTCCAAGACTTCCAGCAGCACCAGGGCTGGACCTGGGACCAGCAGCCATACACTGGGGGGTTCGGACTCTCCAGCAGGGACAGTGCTGATTGCTGGGGTCTGGCTGATAAAGTGAGACAAGAGGGAGGTGTCCGGAGCAGGGATCCATGTGATGGAGCTGTAGGCTGGGAGCTGCTGCCTCTGCCCAGGTAAGGCTCTGCACTTGTGGTTGCACTTGGAGTTCCGCTGTGAAGCTGCCTCTGTCAGTGACCGCTGCGCCTCTTCTTACACTCATCCTGTGTGATCCGGTGTCATCAGATAACCGGCCCGGACACTCTCCTTCCACCGGGCAGGCCGCTCTCTCAGCAGGAGGCCATTATCCAGGTCTTAGCAGTAAATCCTCCAGGTGATGCGATAGTCCCTGGGAGACAGGAGGAGGATCAGCTGCAGCCGATCACACCCCGGCAGCCTGCTAGTCACCAGACAGACAGGACGCTGCCCGGCCGCTCCCTCCAGCCAGGTAACTCGGCGACATATCGCGATCATGATCCCTCTTTTATTTCCAGCAAAACATCGTTTTCTTTTCCCAACTTCACACGTGCAGATTAAATCGCGCGATTTGGTTTCTGCAATTTCATCGCACGTGTAAGAAGTCGAATATATATATAAAAAAATAACTCCAGAAAATAAATTCCAGCTTGTGTCATCCACGAAATATTAGACCAGCCATCTGCTACTTGTGTGTGCGAGCGTATATGATATATGACCTGTGTGTACTGGTATAAAGTTCTATTTTTATTAAATGGATCCAAAGTGAAATGAATAAAAGGAATAATTGCTGTGGCCTACAGAGGGGGGGAATAACATGGGGGCACCCACCGAGCACACAGGACCTGGGGGGCTACAATGTCACTTTTCTGCATGGACTTGTGTCCAGGGCTGAGACTTCTTTGTACCCCCTTTAACCCTATAGTAACTGACCAGCAGCCTGTATATGGGGGGCTATGGTATCCTCAGGTTCTTTCTCCCAGTGCCCCCCATACCAGCTCGTTATATAGTTAATGAGCTGCATCTCTGCCTGTGTTGGGCCATCCCCAGCCTGCACTGTGTGCCCAGGGAGAGGGTGCAACAATGGTAGGTGCAACAATGGTAGGAAACCTGATCACTCTCCTCAGCAGGGAGAGCAGACTTTAGTGAAAAGTAAAAGTTTCTGTAAATTCTATAGTGTTTGTTTGTTGTTGATTCCAGTAGATGTGACCCTAGCATGCTCCAGTCCTCTCCTGCAATGTCCTCTACACCCAGAGAAGCAGTTTATTTCTTTGGCTGATCGCCTCCCATTATTGTTAATTTTGCTACTACACATTAAAGATGTCCACCTCAAGTTGGGCAATAAACTCTGGTGATGGGGGATAATAACGCTGCCATTCCCAATGTGGAGATCCAGGAGACTTTCTAAACCTCTAGGAGACATTTGGCTTATTGTTAAACTGCAATAAAAGAAGGGAAAAAAAAAAAAAAACCACGACTTGGGAGGAAATCTGGAGATCTGATGAGAATTCTTACAAATGAGGGCTGGGATAATTATCACGTTTAACCCCTTCAGTGCTGAAAAGTAGTTTTATTTTCTTTTTTTTTTGTTGTTGTCAGGAGGAGTTTGTAGAGTGTAGGTAGGTGATCCATGCCGGAGAAATGGAGACATTTCTGGCCAGCTGCAATCCGTGCTTCTATTCACAGCAAATGTTTCGCCTTGTTTTTCGAATTCCTGCACACAGTAAAACTTCCTGCAGACTGGAGATGTGTATGCCAGCCAGCTAAATGCAATGATAATAGGATACAATTTATTTATTTTTTTTAAAGATTTCAATTCCACCAAGCAAATCTCTAATCCCAGTATTTTCTATGCAGTTCACAATAAATGTCCAAGTGAAACAATTGCGAATTCAATTAAGGACGCCAAGTAACCTGAATACCGATGTCTGTTTTTTTTTTTTTTTTTTTTTCTTTTTAGATCTTGGATGAACATTGTGATATAAAATTCTGCATCGATGCCAGCCAACCAGATGTAGGAAACTGGCTGAAATTTATCAGATTTGCTGGACATTACTATCAGCACAATTTGGTACCATATCAGCTAAATGACCAGGTACGTCCCGTTATTTATTTATTTTAACTAATTAATTATTAGTTATACACTGGCCATTTATGAAAAACTGTTGCTCCAAAGTAGTCTAGATAAAAGGCAGATTGTTCAATGAATTATATCTTTAATACCAACAAGGTAAAAATATATTTTGCAATTTTTCAGTTCATATTTTAACTTAATTGTTTTTTTTTTTAATTTAATTAATACAACATTTAAAACGACAAAATTCATGTGGTATTTTATGAAAATCTGAAATATATTGGTGACTAAGTGAAATTATTGAAGAATTCGAGTAAATGTAAAGTGATTATGAATAATATTAATATGCCCAGTATTAGTACATATAATTTAAATTATTAATTGTATTTAATATTTTTTTAATTTTGGGCAAATAACCATAAATGATTTGTAAAATGTTGAGCTAGGAAGTGTATATAGCAGGACTTTGTTTGCTTGCTGTGTGCTAGATATGATTTGCAGACAGTGCGACTTATTTATTGTCGAGGTGACCTGCTGGTGTTCTCTCCAGGACTTGAGAGGTTAAGGCCGTCTTGGCCTGGTCCTGTTCAACTCTGAGAAAGCTGCTCTTAGGGGAAGGATGAAAGGGATTTCTTAAGAGGTTCTCCAGGACCTTTTTATTCTTTTGCATGAAGACTAAGATCTGCCAACTGGTGAATAAGCGGTACTCATCACATAATGAACACCCTCATTGTGTAAGAGATTATTCAATATCACTGTATAGTCGGAGACACTCGATCAGCAGTAATTGTTAACCGCTAATTACTTGAACTCACCTGTGAAACTCCCAAGCAAACATTACACTCCACCTGAAACCCAATAGGCATATTACAAATACCCAGATTCTCAGGCCGGACCTCCACTAATAAATACAGGGTTGGCTGAAGGACAGGTTTGAAGTCTGAGACAGCTGGAGGTAGGAGATTAACATACACACCCCAAAGTATTTCTTCCAGCTAAGGATTCTGCAGAAACAAAACAAAATAAAAAAAAAATAAAATAAAAAAAGTTCCCCTTCCACCCACAATCATCCACAACTCCAATTATTATTGCTTTAACCCTTTACATGTCCATTTCTAATGATACTCAGCGGAAGGCATGGTTCAAAATGGAAATATAAGCCTTTTTTTTTTTTTTTCTCTCTCTCTCTTTTGCAAATTAATTAGCTTTGATAAATGTATCACATTAATCTTTTTTTAAAATGTATTTGTTCTTCTTAAGCCAAATAACAAGTTTGGCGTGGATAAAATATATAAATGACAAATATATGTATAGGAAAATTGTTTGACGTTTTTTCAAAATAAACAAATAATTAGGATCGTTTTCCTGACACAGATTCTTAAATGTTGTTGGAAGGTTCCGTCCTGGCACGTACACGACTTTAATATTTCGGCCCTCCTAATTGCATAGCGTCTGAAAGCTTTAGCATTAACTGCAGTAATTTGTCTCCTAACAGGATTTCATGCCAAACGTGCTTGTAAAATTGTGGCCACAGGTTGTTATAGCACCGGCGTGTAAAACTCCGCGCTGTATCGTCAGGATGATTACTTTTATTTATTTTATTTTTTTGTTTGTTTATATTATGCTTTATTTTTTTTGCATTTATGTTTTTATTACACTGCATCCAAATTATAATAAAATCATACGTTATATTTAAAATATGCTTTCTATACATGAAATATTTATAACCTGTCGACAAATTAGTCAGTGTTTGTTTCTGCTTATTGCACAAATTATTTGCAATGATATATAGCAGAGTTTTTATTAAAATGCCTTGAACTCCGTGAAGCTCAATATTTAGTTATGATAATAATACAGAAGACTTTAATGTTGTGATAGAATAATATTGATATTTGACATTGTTCAGTATTTTTCTATGAAAAAAGAAACGGTGAGGATATCCTATACTGTACATTATAATTTAACAATGGCCAAGCACTGAAATAATTTACCTTTTTACTGTAGAAAAGAGAGATTATTATTTTTATTGTGTTATTATACAGTGCCGATATGTTGGAACGTGTACTTTGCAATTATCAAAGTGATACAATGTAGCTTATGTTTAAAACCGTGAGATCACCCTGTCCAGAGGAGCATGCCATCACTTATCACCAGAGTAACTTGTAATTGACCGGTTTACTATAAAGATTACAATGCAGAGATTCCTAATTCATCTGCCTGCGAGATATTTCACCTTAACCCCTTGCATGCCACCAGTCAGCTGCCCGACTGCGCCGGAGCACTTCACATAAAGGCCATTTTGCTACTGTTATATTTGTGCCTGTAAATTCTGCAGTGTCGTAAAACGCATCGTGTGCACTTATTTTGAGCGCCGTTGCGTTTCAGAAACAAGTCCGTAACTATCAGCTTGCCCCCTTCTGAAGAATCGCAGGCTTTTGGTCTCGTACAATAAAAGTTTATATACAAGAGCGCATGCCAGCAACGCTATGCAAATTGTAAGCCTTTCTGGCTGGAAATGGGTCTCCCTGCTAATTTCCATTTTAATTATTGCTCTGGGAAAATATTTGAGTCTCTCGCAAACCACTCCTCGTATGTTTCATGTTAAGATTGTGGCCGTGGAAAAAACACCCCCTGCGTAATGTTCCTGACATCTTTATTTGTAAACTCGACGTGCCGCAAATTGCCTTCCATGTAGTAGCACCATGTGCAGGGTTCTCCCACTCCATCCACAGCGCAGAGCCGCTCTGCATTTATTGCAGGTCGCACAGTGCAGGTTTTCACATGGGCCCTGCATTAAATCCGGGGTTCTCTAACCTTTCTGTTTCCCACTTTTAACAGTTCTGTTTCTGTGTTGTTAACACTGCTGTGACCCGGGTTCTGTTGTTTCACTTTTATATCAATGAACACTCTCTAAAACCCTTACAATTACCTGGAGAGCAATACCTATATAATAAATCAGGGTCCTTGTGCTGCAAAGCCCCTCAGATTTTGTTATATCATCTACAATCACTTTTACTTGTGTGGGATTTTAATAGCGGATTCCATAATGCATAGAACGAGTATTGTTATGATGGATAAATATCACGTACATTTCCCAAATGTTTTACCCTTAGAGTTGTGTATGAAAAAAGTTAATTTGCTTGTCTATTATTTGGTCTCTGGTATGTGTTGTTGAGCATAAGTTTGCTTGCCGGAACATTTGATAGATCATTCTCCCACCTTTACCTGACTTTACGGAATGTGTTTCTGTCTACAGCTGCCCCTTTTATAAAACGATGTACGGTATTTTTTTTCTAATGTCACCTCTTTTGTCTTTACGGAGTTTACCCTGCAAAAATGTAAGAATATTCTTCTGTTCTGATGAATCTTTTCTTTCTAGTGTGTGTTTGTAGAAGTACTAGTTTCAGCAAAGGTTGTCTAACACGACATTGCTTTGATTGTAGTACTATAAAGCTGTTGCTACTTTTTAATAAGACACTAACATTGTAAACCACAATTATTAATTTTAAATGGGGGTACAAAAAATACTAAATGCTTTTTAAAATTATTCCAAGTCATGTTTTATAGTGTTGATTTATTTGTTGGCTTTGATCAAAATTGTAGTACTCTGATGGTGTCCACTGTTTGCTTCCTCTCATGGCGTCCACCATTTGCCTCATGTCATGGTGTCCTCCGTTTGCCTCCCCTCATGGTGTACTCCGTTTTGCCTCCCCTCATAGTGTCCTCCGTTTTGCCTCCCTTCATGGTGTCCTCCGTTTTGCCTCCCGTCATGGTGTCCTCTGTTTGCCTCCCCTCATGGTGTCCTCCGTTTTGCCTCCCTTCATGGTGTCCTCCGTTTTGCCTCCCTTCATGGTGTCCTCCGTTTTGCCTCCCCTCATGGTGTCCTCTGTTTGCCTCCCCTCATGGTGTCCTCCGTTTTGCCTCCCCTCATAGTGTCCTCTGTTTGCCTCCCCTCATAGTGTCCTCTGTTTGCCTCCCCTCATAGTGTCCTCTGTTTGCCTCCCCTCATGGTGTCTTCTGTTTGCCTCCCCTCATGGTGTCCACCGTTTGCCTCCCCTCATGGTGTCCACCGTTTGCCTCCCCTCATGGTGTCCACCGTTTGCCTCCCCTCATGGTGTCCACCGTTTGCCTCCCGTCATGGTGTCCACCGTTTGCCTCCCGTCATGGTGTCCACCGTTTGCCTCCCGTCATGGTGTCCACCGTTTGCCTCCTGTCATGGTGTCCACCGTTTGCCTCCTGTCATGGTGTCCACCGTTTGCCTCCTGTCATGGTGTCCTCCGTTTGCCTCCTCTCATGGTGTCCTCCGTTTGCCTCCTCTCATGGTGTCCTCCGTTTGCCTCCTCTCATGGTGTCCTCCGTTTGCCTCCTCTCATGGTGTCCTCCGTTTGCCTCCTCTCATGGTGTCCTCCGTTTGCCTCCTCTCATGGTGTCCTCCGTTTGCCTCCTCTCATGGTGTCCTCCGTTTTGCCTCCCCTCATGGTGTCCTCCGTTTTGCCTCCCCTCATGGTGTCCTCCGTTTGCCTCCCCTCATGGTGTCCTGAGTTTGCCTCCCCTCATGGTGTCCTCCGTTTGCCTCCCCTCATGGTGTCCATTAATTATATATTACCCTTTTCTTAATACCTACAACAATATATTAATGAATAACCTTTAATTGTGTTATTTGCGCACTGAAGTACTGGCGTGTCTGAGTGTGCTGATATATGGTATGACAGTCCATTTACCTTCCCTATAGTAAAATATATTGCTAGTCACCATCTTGCATAAGTGCATGACCCTTTCACCGGTGGATGCTGGCTGTTTCACAGCGGCCAGTCCTCTGCTGGAGGATGCAGCTATTTTTATATAGCATAGGGTTGCTGTAGCTTAATGGTCATCTGTTTCACAACAGGAATCTTGGATGTCGTTGCAGGGTAAAAAAGGCAAACACTGGCGCATATTTCTGTGTATCGTGGGACAGATAAAATCCTGCTGTGATGCCCTAGGATGCAGGGTTTGTTCCAGGGTTTGTGGTGTCTTGTAGTTTGACATGATCATTGCAGTTCGTCCTTTTTAGTCTGCTTTACAATGCCCGTATACTTGGGCTTATTTTATGGTCCATAAATAATCGTGTATCGGACAAGGAGCATGCAATGCTTTTCACTGAAGCATGGAAAAAATCAACATTTTCCTTCAAAGACGACTTCCAGCAGCCGCCCGCTGCAACACAGAGAGGAAAATTTTCCTTTATTAGTTCAATTATTACAACTTCCTGAATAGGCCAAAGGTCGTTCATAATTCACACTTCAGTCATTTTCAGAGATGGCAAATGGAGTCTATTAATCCTAAATGAAATGACCTGTACATGGCCGACAGTGAAGATTTAACACCGAACATCAGACCCCGCGTCACCTATTTCAAAGGGGGAATCATTTTGGCCTTTTCCAGTGTCCTTTCTAAGTAATGATTTTTCTTTCAGTCTGGTGCTGTACAAATGTGGGATTTAATCTGAAAGTTGAGAGTTCACATTTCTACGGCGGTAAATTTTTAGGTTGTATGTTTTGGAACGCAATCCGAATATTTATTTAGGGGGGGAGGGAATAAAAAAAAAAAAAAGATGTGAATTTGTCGCTTCCTAAAACAAGTCGGTGACAGAAATGGCTGGAGAGGTTCCTTTTGGCATAGCAAAGGTTATTTTTACCAGCGCTGAATAATAAATAATATCTCGTGTAATAGGGCAGCAACTGGCTGCATAAAACGTATTTATGTGCATGTAATTTATGAAGCATGAAGTTCACCACTCGTGTACTGCTGCTTTTTAAACACTTTTGCTCTTATGTCGCTGGCCTTCTGTACAACAGCACCTAATTTATGTCTTCGAAGAGAGCATTTCTTCCTTTCCCAAACAGCCAGGCGAATATGACACCCCACAAACACTACAGCAGCGTGTAGAAGTAAAAGTTTACTAGTCCCTCCCACTGCAGAGGAACGGCTATGACATCACTGGGTGCCGGCTACCGCCGCCGGATGACTTTTAGATTTAATTGCAAATTATGATTGAGAGAGGTCACTGTGTCGTCATGGTGAGGATAACGGATCTTCTTCCAAAAAAATTGTTTAATTTTCCAAATTATTTGTTTTTGAGAACTCAACATTCTTGTTACTGGAATGGAATTTTTTTTTTTCGTTAATTTTGATCAACATTTATAATTTTTTTTTTTTTTTAAATATATACACCAAATATAGTCTTCAAGAGTATAACTCTACCCTTAACTGGCCAGTAACTGTACCCTTATATTTGGGACAATCTGATTGCCCTATGTCAATTATTCGCATGTACATTAATTCTAAGGCCAACTTCATAAGGAGCCAGAGAACTGAGTATCTCTGAGGTCTGTGTGCGCTATCAACTTACAAGATCAAGGCTTCTAAAATTAATTGGCACAGCGCTCCGCTTATGTGTTTCTCAAGATCCTGATTATTTTAATGGATGTGCTAATTGTAAATTAATGGGAAGCAATGGGAAATCTGTCCTCCTGATAGTGGTGGGGTGGTCAGAGAAGAAAGTTTATTCTTTAAAGTGAACCTGTTGGCTGCAACCAGCTCTGCTCCGGCATTGTGCGTATGATGTCTGAAGAAGGGAACATTTAAGCCTAGAAATCCAGGTTCTCCTCATTTGGGGGCATGTTTTTATATTTTTGAGAAAATGCAATATTCCACATCTTCTCATAGACTACCTTTTTTGTCTTTTCTATATTATCTGATCTCTGTATGTAGCTATGTTGTCCGTTATATACTAGGAAATTATGGAATAAAATCCTGAGCTCTGTGCTGCCAGGATTTGGTTTTTTTGGGGGGTCAGTCAACATGATAGTTGAATTGATAAACAGTTGTAGTGTTTAGAATTAATTGAGTCACATTTAGGGTGAGAAATTTCATGAAAACTATGTATCGCTTTCTACATCTTCAAGTTGTACATTGAACGAAAAACCTCTGCAGATTGAACATTTGGTTTAGAAAGTAATTGCGTCTAGATTTTCTAGATGGGAATCTAGCATTAGATCCTTTTGGAACTGAAACATAATTACTTTAGTGGAATTGATTTATAGCTAATAAGATTCATTCACATTTGGGAGAATCAATGGTGAAGAATTATTATTTAAACAAAAAACCATTCTCTTATCTCTAGTAATAAACCCTGAAGTTAGCGTGATGGAATAGATTCCATATAATGGGGTGAGTAGTGTCAAACTCCCAACTCAACCTTGCTACATGTCTATATGTCCATTACTTTTGCATTAGCCACCCTGCAAATCTGACCAGGAGTCAAAGCTTTTCTCCAATAATAGTTTAGAAGTACTCGAGACCATGTTCCCAATCACAGGGAAGGAGTATTGCAAAACTTAACTGACTTGGGGAGTATTGTCCTCTGAACCTGCCGGTTTCCGAGAAGCCAATGCAAAGTTCTAATATGTCACAATTCAAATGTCAACATGCTGCTGGAAAGGAAGCCAATAAGCCGAACCTGCGAGAGCTGCCAAAAGAGGTGATGCGAAGTGCTGAGAGACGTTCATTGTTCCTAAAGGGAAGTACACTTCCAGTGTGAACCTTCTTTTCAGTGACATCCATTAGAATTTTTTTCTTTTATTTATAAACTAAAAGCACCCACCCATTTATTAAAATGAAATGTACATGCGATCAAAGAATATCCGTGTCAAGGAATCCCAACTGCAGGGTAGAATGCAAAGAATGTAAATCCTAAATGTAATTCTATTAACTTCATTACAGTAATGAGAATGATTTTCCAAAAAGTTGTTAGGCAGAAACATTTCCTCCCAAGTATTCTGTATCAAATATAAAATTTATTACTAGTACATCAATACTCAATATTATTTTCTTGCTACTTTTAACACCCCCAACATTTTTTTTTTTTTTTTTTTTTTTTTTCTGATGCAAAAACCATGATCACTCATTTGTTTCTGTCCCCAGTAAGGGCTCAGAATTAATTTTGGTTACTAGTTTCATAAATTGTTTTCTAACTTCTCTTTTGGGAATTAATTCTGCCACCCAAAAGGAAATGAAAGTCATTTTATAAATACATGAAAAACTTGTTATTGGAAAAGTTGGTAGGTGGAAAATGGTGATGACAAAAGCGATCTTCTTCCCATGTTATGACTTTTTACACAATGTTATGAGGACGCAATGTGCTTATGCATAATGTCATATTTATTATGACTAAAATGTTTGATATCAAAACTTTAAAAATGAAGGAGAGACCTAATTTTTCGTTTGATTCCATTTTGTTAGTCTTAGAATCTGCCCATCTTTGTGATTCCAGGATAGCTTTGTCATGGTTTACGTATGGACTGCGATGCACAGCTAGCCTTTAGAGCCATCTACTGGAACTGCGTGCTAACTACACCTTACTCGCTACATGTTGCAATAAAAAGGGCAATCAATTTGTAACCGAAAGCTGAAAATGATGCGTTTTACTTGGTTTGTCAAATACTGCTGGATTAAAGAAAAGAGCGGAGAACCAGATAATTTTCAATCTATAACGTATAAGATTTAGCTAATATAAGTATCCCATATGTAGCTCAGGCTGCTCTTGCCTTATTCCTAAGGCAGGGGAGTATGAGAGTTCTTTATATATCATTCGTAAAGTCCCGGGAGACTTTACGACTTGGGCATATGACCATGGGCCTTGTTTCTGTTAGCCCAAGTCAGGGAAATCTTTGGTCCCTTAGTCTCCAAAGTAGCCAAAGCAATGGATCAACATAACTTGTTATCTCATCCTTAAAGGGACACTGTCACCTGAATTTGGAGGGAACAATCTTCAGCCATGGAGGCGGGGTTTTTGGGTGTTTGATTCACCCTTTCCTTACCCACTGGCTGCATGCTGGCTGCAATATTGGATTGAAGTTCATTCTCTGTCCTCCATAGGACACGCCTGCGCAAGGCAAGATTGCACCTTGTGCAGGCATGTACTACGGAGGACCAAGAATGAACTTCAATCCAATATTGCAGCCAGCGGGTAAGGAAAGGGTGAATCAAACACCCAAAAACCCCGCCTCCATGGCTGAAGATTGTTCCCTCCAAATTCAGGTGACAGTGTCCCTTTAAATGTGACCTGTCATCTGATTAATGGCTGTGATATTGCAGGTGCAAATGTCTTACTATGAACATTTAGCCGGGGGCTATGCGTCTCTGATGAATGGTCTGAGCCCGGCCCACCGGTGGTTTCTTTCTGTCTAGATCAACTTAACTGACAGATCTCTCCCTGTGTTTGGAGAGATTTGTTAAATCAGGGGTTTGGAGAGGATCTGTTCGAGGATCTACCTTGGATTAGGCATCTATATTACTGGCCGTAGTAAAAATGTAGTTGGCTGCAATAATATCGCCAATGTCTGAGTTATTCAGGCAGCATGAATAAGGTGACAATTACTCTTTTAAAGGTTTTTGTCCTACAAACATTGCTCACTTATCTATAAGACAGAAAATAAATCTATAATAGCGGGGTATTTGGTTGCGAAGATCCCAGACATTCTTGACAAAAAGGTGACAAAATCTCCAGTGAGGAGGAAGCATTAGTGAGAATGTGCAACCTCTGCTCTTATACACTATTAATGGAGTGGTCACAGTCTCACCATTGCCGGCATTAGGGGGCGAAAAATAGGCAAATGCCCAGGGCTCACACCCCAGCCTCTACAGCACTGAGAATAACATTAAAAAAATACACATATTTGGTATCACTGCATTCGTAAAAGTCCGATCTATGAAAATATCAAGTAAATTAATCCGATTGGTCAACAACATGAAGGGAAAGAAAATCAAAATGCCAGAATTACGTTTTTTGTCCACCTCTTCCTTGCAATAAAATGCAAAAAGAGATGAAAACATTGTATCTGCCCCAAAATAGTATCAGTATAAACGTCAGCTCAGGTTGCAAAAAACTTTTTAAATACAAAAAATGTGTGTCTGTATACACATAAAAATCATATTGCCAGGTCATTTTACCATATAGTGAACATGATACAAAAAAAACCCCTAAAAAACAATTTTGAAATTGCACTCTATTTTTGCAATTTCAACCCACTTGGAATTTTTTCCCCTGTTTTTTACAGTACGCTATGTGGTAGGATGAATGGTATCACTCAAATGTATAACTCGTCCCGCAAAAAATAAGCCCTCATGTGGTTAGGTGGACAGAAAAATAAAAAAGTTATGGCTCGGGAAGAAGGGGAGGGAAAAAAAACAAAAGGAAAAATCGCCTGTGGGTGAAGGGGTTAAAATCATAATAGCAGAACGAGCGCACCCTGCAGGCTTAATTCTTCAGATGTTCATGATAGGATTGGTTTACTAAAAAAAATAACCTATAAAATGTAATTGGGGTTGGGGTTCCTCCTTCATTCCTAAATGTGCAGACTGTTATCAGGTAGAACTTACAAGGCGTTAAGTTCAACATTTCCACTAGTGGCGCAGCACAACACAAGACGGGAAGTGTTGTCATAGGGGTTTGGGAACACCAGGGCGATGTTTAATAATTCCAATTTAACTTAAACAGATGATCCTATGATTCCGTTCTTCTTACTGACTCTCCAGTTTGTGGAACCTCTGTACCGGTCTGTCATCGTAAATTAGTTTACTGTAACCGATATCTATAACTGTATGTAACCCCTTTCTCATGTACAGCGCCATGGAATTAATGGTGCTATATAAATAAATAACATTTTTTTGAAATTCTTAATGACTATACAGACTTTTGTGTTCATAATCTTTCGGTCAAAGTGTTAGTGATTACAAAGAGCGTATTATGACAGACAGCCCAACGATGTGAACGGACCTGTGTGTCTGTGGTTTAGCCTAGAATGTATGGACTCTTGAAAGTATATATGTGCTGTGTATACATCCGGGAGTTTGGGGATTCATATACGTGTTTGTATGTGTACGGTACATACATGTGTGTCTCACAAGCTGTGTACGTAGCATCCACATTTATAAATGCCAGCATTGCACATGAGAGTTCATAGGTGTAAACATGTCAGCAACTCGCCCAAGAATGAGAAAATGCTGCTCATTCATTGGGTGATTGGATTGTTTATAGTGGAACAGAAGTCCTTGTTCTCGGCAGCACATTGCCGGTGTAACGTGCAGAAATGCCGCCGATGGCATGATTCTGTATGGGGACAGATTGATCCTTTGGTGCTCATCATTCTTCGTAAACCTGTGTAAGGGGCCAGGAAACAAGCGTAAATGACTTCAATATTGTCCATCGCACTCATTTACCTGTCCTGAACCAGACACTTTTAAATGCAACCTAAATATTTGTGTGATGGTGCAATATGTTGGCATTTGGGGCTCTACTTTAAACTTTTACCCAGGGCCTCACTTTATCTAAGATTGCAGGGGAAACACTACGTGTTCTGGTCGTATCACTGTCGTGAACATCCCTCTTTAGGGAGAGCTTTAGAGGAGATGCAAGGGTCTTACATGTTTGTCTGTGTTAACCGAATCCGCTATATCATGGAATTGATCAATCGGAGGCAAGTACATACACCACAGAATCAGTTGGTATACAATACTTCTCCATCTTGCTGATAGAGGTGGAGGCTTTAATTGGATAAAAGCGGTAGTATGACTTCATTTCTAAAAGAAAATGCGACAGAATAAAAAGAAAAATACTACTTAGGCTAGTAGACCATAGATATCTCATCTGAGATAATTGGGTTGATCAGAGTTTGATCAGAGTGTCGGCATAGTGTTATCTGAGAATTGGAGCACACTGCGAGGAGAAGATGGAGGACTACATTTCTCCAATCTTTTCCATTCTAAGAATCATGTAGTCATCCAAGTGCAGCCCGATAATTTCCATGTACTCATAGACTTGAATAGGCGAGTCTCACCCAGTTTGTGCAGCAAATTGCAACTTACAATTTTTTTTTTTTCTTGTGCCAAATTGGTATGAAGGTAAAAAAACACTGATGAGCACTGGTACATTACATATCATTGGTCAATAAAAAATTGGATAGCACTCGTCCGTTTCCTATGGTGGTGTGAGCGAGCCCTTGGGGATAGTTTCTACCTATGTGGAAGTTATAAGCCTTCAGTATAATACCATTTCTTGCCGCTTAGATTTTACAACATGTGCGAAATCTAAGGAAAAGGTTTATATCTAATGTGACTAAATGAGAATATGTGGCAGCCGTTCCGTAACACATGGTTAAAGCGATGCGGTTAAAAAAAATGTAGAGATTGTGTTAATTATCAAAACAAGCCATAAAATATTGACCATAACCTTATCATGACAGCAGAAATGCAGGGCATTTAGAGAACCATGTTGATGACCAAGTCCCAATGATTGTATTTGGGTCTGACAGAATTTACGACCATAGACTTGTGTATACCTGCAGTTTATAAGTTATTTACAAAAGCCTATGTATGGTCTTTATTGGAAGTTTTGGTTTCTTTCTACATTCATGGCATGTACAAAGCATTAAAGTTATGAAGAACTATAGTGTCAAGTGAAGGACTTTGGGGGGGGTTGAGTGCATGTAATGGCCTAGGGAAACATAAAATGTAAATCCTGCCCGGTCATTATCTGAAATGCAGAAACCTTTCTATACCCAGTGATACAAGTCTTATTTTTCCTTTTCTTTCGGACACACAATCGGTTTTAATTTCTTTCTCATGCTTTGGCTCGTCTTGCCATGTTTTCTGCATTCAGCACGTGTAACTCAGCGGGGAGTGCGATTGGCTAATCACCTTTTATGGCGTCGTATAGTTAGTTATGGTCCCATTTGAAAAGGTAAACATTGAGCGCGCACATAATGACATGCGGGTTTTAGCACCGGCGCTGATTCTACTGTCTCCGTTGTTACAGATATTCTACAGAGTTGTAGCTGACGTTGAGCCGGGCGAAGAGCTCTTATTGTTCATGAAGAGTGAAGATTATACTCATGTGACAATGGCTCCTGACATCCATGGTAAGCTCCATACTATTCCTTATTGTCTGGTGCCCACATGGTGTGACCCGGAGGCTGAAAGCAGTTTTGTTAAGTCATAGAATAAATTCTCAATGCAGCAGACACATTTTTTTCTCTTTACCGTTTGGTCATTCTGATTTGTTCTATATGGTTAGATTTGCTGTTGTGTGTCCTCCTTTATTACATACACTTATGCTATTTTTGTGCTTTATTAAACAGAGGACTGTCAGTATCGCTGTGAGGAGTGCGATCAGCTGTTTGAATCCCATGCCGAACTGAGCGACCACCAGAAGTTTCCCTGTGGGACACCCCACTCAGCTTTTTCAATGGTTGAGAACCATTTCAAGCCAAATCTCGATGATGACAGTGATCTCATTGAGATGCAACTCTCCCATGAGTGTAAAGAATGTGATCAGGTGTTTCCAGACATACAAAGGTCAGCAATGTTCGTCATTGTTTGGGTACACTCCCGCCGGACATTTCTAGGGTGAATTTCTACATCAATAAAACTGCTGCAAAATCCGCATCTCTATATACTTATTCTTTGGATTGTCCAATTTTGCCATATATTTTCCTCTTTGCAAAGAAAAGGGTGAAATCTACGGTTATATGCTCCTGTATAAATGCGTCATTTTGGGGTCACTCACTGGTAAAATACCTCTACAAATTCTCATACACAATGCTGCTGTAAGAAGTATTCAGCAGATTTTCCCCATGCAAATCTTAGAAAAAAATACACCGCATTTTTCCCGCTGGAACGTATGCCTAGGATACGTTATAATAATAATAATAATAATAATTTTTATTTATATAGCGCCAACATATTCCGCAGCGCTTTACAAATTATAGAGGGGACTTGTACAGACAATAGACATTACAGCATAACAGAAATATAGTTCAAAACAGATACCAGGAGGAGTGAGGGCCCTGCTCGCAAGCTTACAAACTATGAGGAAAAGGGGAAACACGAGAGGTGGATGGTAACAAAATGGATGGTACGTTCACATGTGGCTTAGATTTGTGATAGGAAAAAAAAAAGATGGTGCAAATTAATTGTTTTATGACAAATTTGTTTTAAATTTGAGCCCATGCCTTTATAATAGGTCAAATGTCCAGGAAAACATCATAGCATAAATTGATATGCTGCAGATTAAAAAGTCTTATCAGTACAAAATGACAGTCCCAATCAAGCATAGACATTAGGTGCAAGTACGGTATCTCCACCCTCCTCTTCCTTGATTAACAGATCTGACTTTATAGCAACCAGAGAAGGGCTGAGATCAATGGAAAACAAGTAGGATGGAAGGTATACTGACCTGTTTGGTCATGCCAAGGGTGCAGCGAACACCTGTGCATGGTTTGGAGTCATTTTGGAATGAGAGACCTCCATGTAAAGGGAATCATATGTGCATGTAACTCTTTCAAAGACCAGTCCAGCAGTACCCATATTTAGACAAGTCTGTACTTATGTTACTGGGAGATCGGCATTCATATTGATATGGAAATGAGGCAGAAGATCCAAAGTCTCTGCCACTCCAGATCTATTCCCCACCTAGTGATGCCTCTGACTGCTTTAGTCATGGCTCCTTTGCCTGAAGTCGCACAACATAGAGGCTGTTGGCCAAGCAAGAATGTTGAGCAGTGAATAGAGCTGGAGTGACAGAAGCTCCATCCTCTCTAAAATTTCAAATGCTGATTTCTCAATAATGGAGGTTTGGACTGGCCATGTAAAAACTATTGCCGGACTTTTCTTTAAAAGAGCTACATGCAGTTTATTTTTTGAGTGTTGGGGGATAAAATCCTGCTGACAGATTCCCTTTCAGATAATCTCCCACCTATTTAAAGATAGATATCACTTCCTTTTTTTTTTTTTTTTTTTTTTTTTATTATACCTTGACAAATAGATTTGATGAAGTTTCATCCACTTTGTTTATACTGTCGATACATTAGATTAGATTTCCCTTGTCCTGTTTATTCATATTAGCTAAAAAATATATATATATATATATATATATATATATATATATATATATATATATATATATATATATATATATATAAAATATATAAATATATTCATATGAATGCCAAAGAATAATATTATGATTTCTGGCAGACAAATTGCAGCTGACCAGTAGTATAGATGCCAAGTATGTTATAACCTTAATATAAAAACATTCTGCACAGTTTTCTTATCTCATGTCCATGATGTAATACTTTTACAGCATGCTTAGAATGGGATAGACTTGTATATTTATGTGTCTGCATTTCTTCTTCAGCCTGGATAAGCACTTACAGTCTCACACAGAGGAGAGAGAATATAAATGTGATCAGTGCCCGAAAGCCTTTAACTGGAAGTCCAACTTAATCCGCCATCAGATGTCACATGATACTGGAAAGCACTACGAGTGTGAGAACTGCTCCAAGGTAATGTGAATTTGTGTTTGGTCATTGCAAATTCACCATAATCTGAGACAAGTAGGCAAATGATGAGATGCGCTATTATTTACAAGTATTGTGTTCAGATGGTGACCACACTTAAAGGATCTGTCCTAACCATGAAGCAACTAAAGCTGAGGTTGCTCTCTCTTCCTTCTTCAACATTGATATGTCTGATTCCTTAATCTACCTGTACTTTTGCAAGTATGGGATACATTAAAAAGTTTAACAGTAATAAAGTACATAAATATGCTCTCCAATATACTTGTTCAGGTGCACACAACTCCGACCTGATCCTCACGTGGCAAAACAATGAATGGGAAAAAGACCAGAGAAAAGAGGCAACGCATTTTGACCCCAACTGTGATCTTTGTCTCGGCGTTGCATCTTTTTTTTTTTTTCTGGTCTTTTTTTGGCAATATGTATTAGCTTTTCAGCCCCAGTACCATGCTATATTTTTAGCATTTTTTTTCCCAAAATGATAAGTTTTAATTTTTTTCATGGAAGCTGGAACTTTTTTCTCTTGTATTCATAAATCAAAAGGTCCCTGAAATGGCGCAGGAATGATGATGGTTGTAACCAGAGGATTAGCTTGGGGGGAGTAACTGGGGCATGTGCCAAGGGTACTGGGTGTCATAGGGCCATGAGTAGCTTGTGGGGAGCAACTGGGGAATGTGCCAAGGGCACTGGGTGTCATAGGGCCATGAGTAGCTTGGGGGGAGCAACTGGGGAATGTGCCAAGGGCACTGGGTGTCATAGGGCCATGAGTAGCTTGGGGGGAGCAACTGGGGAATGTGCCAAGGGTACTGGGTGTCATAGGGCCATGAGTAGCTTGGGGGGAGCAACTGGGGAATGTACCAAGGGTACTGGGTGTCATAGGGCCATGAGTAGCTTGGGGGGAGCAACTGGGGAATGTGCCAAGGGTACTGGGTGTCATAGGGCCATGAGTAGCTTGGGAGGAGCAACTGGGGAATGTGCAAAGGGTACTGGGTGTCATAGGGCCATGAGTAGCTTGGGGGGAGCAACTGGGGAATGTGACAAGGGTACTGGGTGTCATACGGCCATGAGTAGCTTGGGGGGGGGGGAGCAACTGGGGAATGTGCCAAGGGTACTGGGTGTCATAGGGTCATGAGTAGCTTGGGGGGAGCAACTGGGGAATGTGCCAAGGGTACTGGGTGTCATGAAGAAGCTACTTTTCTTTGGTTAGGGTATTTAGACATCAGTATTAAGAAGGGGAACTGAACCTTCTCCTGGGCAAAGGAAAGCTTGCCTATGGCTATTATGACTTCTGTTTTCATTTTTGCTCTCAGGCTTCTCTTCTCCAACTCCCTTATCATTGCTGAATGTCGATACTCAACATTTTGTGATTTATTTTAACAATATCTCTGTTTGCAAGGATCTGTCACCATGCCAAAATTGTCCAACTTTTGCACTTATTTTATTCCTACTGCTCCTTTGAAAAAAAAAAAAAAATTATATATATCCTGGCTGAGAGACAGACCTGCACCGTGATGTGAAGCTGTGTATGGTTAGGATGTGCCGGAGAGCAGGCGTAGTGTCCACAGGCCATGACATGCCTTCCTTCAGTACTGAAACTAATACTAGGTTCTGAAGGACAGTAGCAGTATTTAAAATTACAGAATGCTGTGCGGCACAGGCTAATATTTATAAAAAAGCAAGACAGAAACTACAAACAGTTAATTTTATGGACAATGTACTATCCTCCATTAAATAGTATATTCTTGTTTATATCCTGATGCAATGAGATTATCATTACCCAAACCCAAGTGCAAATATCCAAATGATGTGAAGCGAATCCATTGCCAGATGTCATAATCCAAGCCACCTGTATTAGCGAATGGATCTTAAACCTGATGAGGTTGGTGTACTTACTTTGGGTATCCATTGCAGCATGACTCTATAATGTTCAATTGTAAAGGGAACCTGTCATGTCCGGTAATGCAGATGTAGTATTCGTCTGCAGGTTAATAGCTCTATGAAGGTATCTGGTCACTGTACTAAATTAGAGGAATTCAGGAGAAAATTAACTTTCTTTCTCTCTGGAGCAGCTGGCTTTCAGTCATAGAGGCGGGGCGGCACGACTTTCAGTCATGGAGGCGGGGCGGCACAGCTTCAGTCATCGCTCAGTATACAGTCAGTGAGGCACCTAATGCTATTGTCCATCTGATGTCTGCAGATTAGTTGCAGTATCAGACCTGACCAGTTCCCTTTAAATGTGTAATTTGAGTCCAGCTTAGTTGAACATTAGAAGTTTTCACAGAGGTTCATGTAGCTATTCATACGTTGATTCTTTCAGTAAGCGCACCGGCCTCATCAGGTCTCAGATCTATTAAATATTGTATTGCTGTCTGTATGTTGAAATCTCATGATCATGACCGATCCTCTTTAATGTGTACATTTATCAACTAATATGTCCTCATTTCCTAGCAGGTTTTCACGGATCCTAGCAACCTCCAAAGGCACATTCGCTCCCAGCATGTAGGAGCTCGAGCCCACGCTTGTTCGGAGTGTGGCAAAACATTTGCAACCTCATCAGGTCTTAAGCAGCACAAGCACATTCACAGCAGTGTCAAGCCCTTTGTATGTGAGTAACATTGTTTTTCTTTTCTCAGATTCCTTCTTCCAATGCTTTGTTTTGTTTTTTTTTCGTCTTTTTTTTAAACCAAATGTCTACAAATTAGACCTGAATGATGGGAATATCGAAAGGCTCGTCCTGTAGAACAGCTTTTATGGCTCAACAACAGTTTAGCCAGTTATTGTACTGGAGGCACTTGTGCTTAATACAGCAGCCGATACAGTACTGATCTGTCATGTCAAAAGTGTTCATTGTGGAAGATCTGTGAGATGGGAACGCCTACTCTCAGGCATCATCATAATAATAATAATAATCTTTATAAAGATTATTATTATGATGTCAAAAGTGTTCATTGTGGAAGATCTGTGAGATGGGAATGCCTACTCTCAGGCATCATGTCAACATTTGATAATATCGAATTGGCTAATAATCAAAGGGACAAATTCATTCTAGATATCTGTTTGGTGCGCAGATCATGTATCCAAAATGGTGAAAACGTCTGATATTTCTTTGATGTGTCGGAAGTTTTCAAAAATTGCAGGTACTCATTTTAAAGTATATGTTCATCTCTTATTGCATTTTTTTTTTCATTCTACATGTAGATATAAAAAATGTCATCTCTAGACCTTATCTTTGTAGTATAGATATGCTGTAGATTTGAACAAAATGCTGTAGATTTTCAAGCTACCTTCTACCTTTGCAGATTTTTTTTTTATTTTAACGGCATCCTCAGCTACTGGATCAGAATGTTTTTTTTTTTTCCTGCATGTAATTGGGGGCTGCAGAAACCCCATTCACATGAACAGGATGTGAATTCGGGCATGAAAGTCACATGGAATATAATATATAGATATAGATATATATATATATATATATATATTACAAATTTATTCTTTATTCATTACCCACACATAAACTATATACAATACTGGGTAGCTATAGCTTTGCAAATGCATAATCAGAGAAAGTGTTATATGTTTATTCTATACAATCTATAACTTCTTTCCTTATTAAACATATATTACAAAGTACTGTCCATATGATTTAGATAAGTTGTCACAGGAGGCAGCTGTGCATGTTCGCGGTCTATATAGTGCCTTCTGGGCATATTTTCCAGTTCTACATTACTGGATGAATGGCACACCGTTTTGAGCACCACTTCCATAATTGCACGTTTTGGACCAAAGGTATTTTACATGTATAATTGCTGTGTATGTCCAGATCCAGGCCACACACCGTGTACAGCACACCCTTCTGTTTATGGCAACTGTCTCTTATTACACTATTCTGCTCCAACTTGAGGGAAAGCTCCCCATCACAAAGGTAATTACTCGCTGCCTTTGCAAATTGTTCAGGTCCTCCAAATAGAAACCACATGCTCTAATTGGTCCTGCGTATTCCGTCCGCTGCTTAATGTCTTTAATAAGCAGAAAATATGCAATTCTGACTGCTATCTCGTACCAGTCTTCCCAGAAATTACAAATTGAGCTCGCTAGCTGTTGATGGGATAATTCTCATTGGCGCTCAGGTTTTTTGGAAAGTGATGAAAGGTGGTCGGATAGATGTATGTGAACATTGGAATTGTAGGTGCTCCGGTAGAAGAACGGTGCCTTTTGTTTTTGAAGGGTACTGTATGGAAACTATTAGCCCATCTGGTTTACTTAAAGTCAGATATCAAGTACAGGGTATTACAGCTTAAAGACGTTCTGTTTTCCCCAACCTGCTCAAGGGTCACATTAATGCAGAGACTCTCTTGTTCAATGTGTGAGGCCATTCAGCACAGGGGGATATAATGCATTGCCTGTCCCAGTGCTGTCCACAGATTTAATCTTGTTAATTAAAATAATAGCATTTTTACTGTTCTGTCATTAGCAAGCGACCATTAAGGCTTTTTCTAGTATTGTGCCATTAGTCAGTGTTACGAAATGGACCTCTAAGAAGTGATCATTTGCAAATGAAGGTGGTCCCAATAAATCTCTGTCCATCGAGTAACCGTTTTTATGTGACAATAATAAACTTGAAACTGTTGACTATGGTGTGTTCGGTTATTCTTTTTCACTGATAATTCCGCCAACATTAGCTGATATCTTGTAATCAGATGGTTTGTTACTAGACGTTACGATAGACTTCATGGTTTCTAGTGAATAATATTTTGGGATTGTCTGATTGCAGATCCCTATCGTTATTGCAAGTGTGTGTATTGAATATGTAGTGTTGTGCAAAAGTTTTAGGCGTGTGTGTAGTAAAAAAAAAAAAAATGCTGTGAAGTAGGAATGCTGTCAATAATTTTTGATTTGTATCAATTTACAAAATGCAAAGTGAATGAACAAAAGATAAATTTAAATCAAATATTCATTTGATGTGACTAGCCTTTTTGTTTTCAAAACGACATCAAAGCATCAATTCTTCTAGGGACACTTCTACACTCAACACTTCTTCCAGGACATCTTGTTTTTTTTTTTTTTACTCCTAAGATGTGTTAGTGACATTGGCTTAATTTTTGGGGTCGTTGCCCTGCTGCAGTATACATTTGGAGCCAATCAGACACCTCAAATGATTGCATTACATGATAAATAAGTATCTGCTTGTATTTCTGAGCACTTAGGATTGCATTAATCTTCACCAGCTTCCCAACTTGATTTGCTGAAATGCAGGCCCAAACTTGCCAGGAATCTCCACCATGCTTCACTGTTGCCTGTGCCCTCCAGCCCTTCAGCAAATAAACTGCCTTTTGTTACAATCAAAGAATTCACATTTTGACTCCTCAGTCCAGAACACCTGCTGCTTCCTGCCATTTTTCACCACCCTGATTTCCTATGTTTTTGTACATTTTGAGTCACTTAGCCTTGTTTACATGTCAAAGGTATTGTTCCATAAAGACCACGTCTGGCCAGACTTCTCGAAACAGTAAATGGGTAAGACGGGGTCCAACTCATTGGGTAAAGTCTTGAGCTGATGGGACTGCTGTACATCTTCCAATTTCAAGGGAAATAAGTACTTTGAGTCTTTCGTCTCTTGCCTTTACCGACCACTGTGTCTACGGTCCTCAATGTTACCTATTCCTTGGTGCCCTCAATCCTGAGAAATACAGGCAGATCATGCAACACTATCCATGAAGCCTCTGATTTATTCTGCATAAGAACAACAACCTCTCAAACCTACAGCCAATATGATTAAGAACTGTGTCCAGTGTAAAGAACAACGAGAAGTCCTGAAAGTGATGATATGGTGCCAACAGAACTGTGATCTCAATATCATAGAATCTGTCTGGGACAACATGAAGAAACAAAAACATTTACTCAAGCCTACATCCACAAAAGATCTGTGGTTGGGTCTCCAAGATTTTGAGGACATCCTCCCTGCTGAGATCCTTCAAAAAGGCATTCATTACAATTTCAAGGCATCAATTTTTCTAGGGACATTAGAATACAAATGGTGATCATAGCAAATTTTGATTTAGATTTCTCCTTTTGTTCATTTACTTTGCTTTTTGTTAGTTGATAAACATAAACTACTAAAGCTTCTACTTTTGAAAGCATTCTTAACTTGCTGTAGTGTGTGTGTGTGTGTGTGTGTGTGTGTGTGTGTAAAGTATAATATATATACAATTATTTTTGCATTTATTGAATGCAACTTAACACTATAATAAAATATTTCCAGCTGGATTATTACTGTAACTTTTAGTACTCTTATTGTGATACCTTGTTTATTTCTGAGAGGTGATGCCAGGGTAAATATTTGGAAGATGACAGCAAGTGTTCTGGATTGTCAAGGACAAGGGTTTTCCAAGTGCTGGAAGGTTAGTGCTGGTGTGAGTGGAAGTTAGGGACGTGATTACAGTTCATGGGAACCAGCAATGCAGGATGAGATACATTCAATTTGGTTTCCTTCTCTTGCTTAAAATAGAGCTATTGTCAGTTTGGGCAGCCTGTCTCTGGCCCTTCTTGTTGCACATGGCTCTGAATGCTCACTGTTTATACTTGTATGTCTTTGATGTGAGAATGATGAGAACATCATGATTTATAACACATCCTTCGCAGGTACAAAAAACACTTTGTGCTAGTGACTCCCAGCAATTTTATCTGAAGATGATAATCAATCTCCCTAAATAACTATTTCTGCCAAAATCATCAAATTTCATCAAATTTTTTTTTTACACTCAAAATTTATATGAAATGTAGAAATGAAATTAGGCAAGTTAGAATTTACAACTATGTCAACCTGGATTAGCTCATATAAATGGGCCCTTAATGTATATTCAGACAGCAGATCTGTTGTGGAAAATTCTGTATCTGAAATCGGTTTGCTACACCTGAATGTCATATATGTACTGTATATGCGTGAATATGTAATGTATATAATATTTATGTAGGTGCTGTATCCAATGTATTACCCAAAGAACATATATTTTCTTCATATTTGTAGGTAGTACACATATAGCATTGAATCTTTAAAGTCTTATGAAAGATGATGCAGTGATTGTTAGAATTCTAGTTTTGAGCCCATAATTTGTGCTAAAAACCATGTGACATTCGAGATCTTTCTTTTTCTGCCCAGGTGAAGTCTGCCATAAGTCTTACACTCAGTTTTCAAACCTCTGTCGACATAAGCGCATGCATGCAGATTGTAGGACTCAGATCAAATGCAAAGACTGTGGACAAATGTTCAGCACTACATCTTCACTTAATAAGCACAGAAGATTTTGTGAGGGGAAGAATCACTTTGCTGCTAGTGGATTATTTGGTCAAGGAATTTCACTCCCTGGGACTCCCTCCTTAGACAAAGCTTCAATAATCAACATGAATCATGCAGGCACGGGGCTTGCAGACTACTTTGGTGCTAGCCGGCATGCTGCTGGTCTTACTTTCCCTACAGCTCCTGGATTCTCGTTTAGTTTTCCAGGTCTTTTCCCCTCAAGCCTTTATAGACCTCCATTAATGCCTGCCAGTTCTCCTTTGAAAGGGCTACCAAGTATAGAACAAACCATTAAGAGCCCACATTTGAATCGACCACAGATCTTACCAGCAACGCAAGACCTTTTGAAAGCACTGAATAAGCACTCCTCTATGGGTGAAAACCAAATCTTGGATTTTATAGATGAAAATATTTCTGACCAAAGGCCTCATGACAAAATGAGTGACCAGTCAGAGAGCAGTGACCTTGATGATGTCAGCACACCAAGTGGTAGTGACTTGGAGACCACTTCTGGATCTGACCTTGAAAGTGACATTGAAAGTGATAAAGACAAAATGAAAGAAAATGGTAAAATATATAAAGAGAAAGCTAGCCCATTGCAAAACCTTGCTGCATTGAACAGTAAGCAAGAATTTAACAATCATTCTGTTTTTTCACCATGTTTAGAGGAACAGACTGCTGTTTCAGGAGCTGTTAATGATTCCATAAAGGCAATTGCCTCGATTGCTGAAAAGTACTTTGGCTCAACGGGACTTGTAGGTCTTCCAGACAAAAAAGGTGGAGCTTTGCCATACCCATCTATGTTTCCCCTTCCTTTTTTTCCAGCATTTTCTCAGTCAGTGTACCCATTTCCTGACAGAGATATAAGACCTGCTCTTCCAAAAGTTGAACCAGTGTCTCCAAAAGAAGTAAAGAAAATTCCAAAGGGGAATGCTGAGTCCCCTTTTGATCTTACCACAAAGCGTAAAGAAGAAAAGGTTGTGTCAAATATGCCCTTAAAACCATTGGGTTCAGCATCTTCTGGTCCTGATCAACCTTTGGACTTGAGTATGGGAAGCAGAAGTCGAGCTGCCCCAACAAAACAGACTGAGCAGCCCAGAAAGAACCATATATTTGGAGACAAAAAATATGGTGACGCAGAAAAAACAAAACCATCTGATCATTGTCTGCAGCACGCCAGACCTGCACCTTTCTTTATGGATCCTATCTACAGGTATCACTCATTTTCACACTAATATTTTAAAATGCATAATTTTCGAAGACTGTCATCTTCAGTGTGTTTGGGATTTTTTTTTGTGAGAAGTTTGAGTTGTGATTTGAATAGTCTACAAAGCTAAGTGGCAAGCACATGTAGTATTTCTATATGGAATTCTCTCTTTAGATTTGTAAGGGAGCTTTAAAATTGTCAAGCAAGCAATTTTCAAGAGCTTAAATACAAACCAGTAGAGAGCGCATAGACACCTTCACCAGTGAAAATGTATAACTGGGCCCATTTCTTGAGAGATGTGTGTTCCAGGTGTGTGACCCACATTTACAGCGTATACTGTGCTTGTATAAATGTGCTATATTCTTTTGGAAAGGAAAACTGCATGTTTTGTTTTGTTACTTCAAACTAATATTCTCTGTTAAATTGCTGTAATGCTGAATAAATCTAAACCATAATTTAAGCATTTTGTTTCCATTTCAGAGAAATCGCATGTCCGATTTTTATGCTTATCAGCGGCAAGTGTAGGGGGGGCTTAGCCGTGCACTTACAACTCTCCCACCTCTCGCATACTTTATCGTCCACTTCTGTGGTCCCATCTTTGACTTATAGGTCATTGTTCTCTCAGTGTCTTGCTTTCCCGCCTGAGATCTTGCACAAGCACCATCATTTCCAGGGGTGGTGCATGTGCAGATCGATGGTTTGGCTCTTGCTACATTCTCAGGATCTTGATGTGCGTGCACCACCCTGGGAATGGCGGTGCTTGCGTGAGATCTTGGGTGAAGGAGCAGGTCACAGAGAGAAGAATGATGTGTCAATCTCTAATAGGAGGCCGGCGTCAACATGAGTAAGAGGGAGCGAGGCCGGAGAACTGGAAGCGCTGGAACAATCCCTCTGCACTTGCAGCTCATTAGTATGAAAATTGGACATGGGATTTCTCTGAAACGAAAATATACCGTAGATTGCTTAAATAAAAGTATCTATTTATTCAGTATTACAGCGACTTAACATAGGTGATATTAGTTTGAGGTGCAAAATCCTGGCGGCAAGTTCCGTTAAGTTTACCAATATACGCTATTACTTTATTCCACTTAATGTACTAAAGTTTATTGTGAGTTTTGCCATCTCTTGTTTTTGAGTAGCAATTAATTGTACTGTATGTAAAGTCAAATTCATGCAATATTGAAATGTTGTGCAAAGAAATGATTTTTTTTCTGATCAGACATTTGTTCTATATTTGTCAGAATGACTGATGATAACCTGAATATCGACAATTGCAGGGTAGAAAAGAGAAAGCTAATGGATCCACTTGAGGTTCTCAAAGAAAAATATTTAAGACCTTCCCCTGGATTCTTATTTCATCCACAGGTATGTGAAGAAGTGAAATTTGAAATTGTCCAGAAAACTTACAATTGGACATGTCCTCTTTAGTTAGATTGTTACATTAAGCCTAGGTTTTACTCCTGATGCAGATCATGACTTCATTAATTTGGCATATTCTGTAACCAAACTTAAAGTTATTTATAGCTGAAACATTGTTTTTCTAGTCTTAAAAGGAAATCAAACGGGCCATTCTCCTGACACTTGTAATTGCTACAACAAGAATTCTGGAACATCTTTTCTTGTAATTCCGTGAAAAGATGTTTTGTGCGCTGAGATGTCTCCTGGCCCAAAGCATCGTAAATGGAGGGGAGGGAAGGAGTTAAAACAAAACAAAACTGAAGACGCTCATAATATAATTCTCTGACTCCTCACTGAAACAGCTTCCAGGCCATCAATATGGGTTCTTTGGTTCTTCCAGTTCTGATCACTAGGGTTGAGCGAAACGGATCGTTCATTTTCAAAAGTCGCCGACTTTTGGCAAAGTCGGGTTTCATGAAACCCGACCCGATCCCTGTGTGGGGTCGGCCATGCGGTACGCGACTTTCGCGCCAAAGTCGCGTTTCGTATGACGCGCTTGGCGCCATTTTTTTCAGCCAATGAAGGGGCGTGGGCAGAGTAATGACATAGGTCTTAGGGGCGTGGACGCCTATCGCCATGTTGTCGCTTGTGCGCTGTAGCGATTTGCACTGTGTAACACCAGCTTTTCAGTTGAGAGAGAGAGAGAGAGAGAGAGAGAAAATAAATATCCCATTGGCTTTGCATTGGGTTTCGTGTTTCGGTCGATCCTCGACTTTTCGCCATAATCGGCCGATTTCACTCGACTCGACTTTTGAGATAGTCGGGTTTCGCGAAACCCGGCTCGACCCTAAAAAAGTCAAGGTCGCTCAACCCTACTGATCACCATGGACAAGGGAGAATGGGTATTATTTTTATTTATTGTTTTTTTTACTCCTTTGTCCTGTTCTAATGGATAGCTGTCTGCTGCCGTTTTGCTGTATTCAGTTAAATCAAAAGTTGGAGCAATTCATAGCAAATTCGATTTGTTGCAGATGAATTTTTTTTCCCCCGTTAATCAACAATCAGTGGTTCTCCTAATCTGGCTGGAAGGAATTATCTCCTCGTTTACAGCAATGATGATCCTGATTCCTATGATCAACAACAATGACTTTTCAAACCACTGAGGCTGGTTTCACACTAGCGTTTGAGTACGCAGCGTAGGGCTACGTACTTCTTTCCTTCAGATCCACATACATCCGCATCCGTCCTGCGTATCTATATTTAACATTGTGTATGCAGGGGCATACGTTGTATGTGGATGCGTGCGGATGCATTCCCATGTGGATCTGAAGGAAAGAAGTATGCAGCCCCACACTGCGTATTCAAACGCTAGTGTGAAACCAGCCTAAATCTTCATTAGTCATATGTATGAAAAGTTATTGAATGTGACGTTTTGGGGATTTTTTTTAACCAATTTTCAATTAGTTAACTGCCTTTAGACAGAGATAACGTGAATCATAGTAAAATGTATCGATTCTTTCATAATGTCTATATACCAGGCTGCCTAGTTGCACTTTTTATACTGCGCTCCTGCACCCTATTCCAGGAATGTATAGGGTGTTATCATGGAGCCTTATAGTCTGCTCTTAGGCTTGAGCATTAAAGGGGTTGCCCAGACTTATCATTTTAAGTGGCTGCAAACTTGTAATTCCTCAAATTGAATGCTGTGAGAATACTCCGGTGCATGCAGTAACACTGAGCGGTCATGCGACCGCAAGTACAGTGGGGCAAAAAAGTATTTAGTCAGTCAGCAATAGTGCAAGTTCCACCACTTAAAAAGATGAGAGGCGTCTGTAATTTACATCATAGGTAGACCTCAACTATGGGAGACAAACTGAGAAAAAAAAATCCAGAAAATCACATTGTCTGTTTTTTTTTAACATTTTATTTGCATATTATGGTGGAAAATAAGTATTTGGTCAGAAACAAAATTTCGTCTCAATACTTTGTAATATATCCTTTGTTGGCAATGACAGAGGTCAAACGTTTTCTGTAAGTCTTCACAAGGTTGCCACACACTGTTGTTGGTATGTTGGCCCATTCCTCCATGCAGATCTCCTCTAGAGCAGTGATGTTTTTGGCTTTTCGCTTGGCAACACGGACTTTCAACTCCCTCCAAAGGTTTTCTATAGGGTTGAGATCTGGAGACTGGCTAGGCCACTCCAGGACCTTGAAATGCTTCTTACGAAGCCACTCCTTCGTTGCCCTGGCGGTGTGCTTTGGATCATTGTCATGTTGAAAGACCCAGCTACATTTCATCTTCAATGCCCTTGCTGATTGAAGGAGGTTTGCACTCAAAATCTCACGATACATGGCCCCATTCATTCTTTCATGTACCCGAATCAGTCGTCCTGGCCCCTTTGCAGAGAAACAGCCCCAAAGCATGATGTTTCCACCACCATGCTTTACAGTAGGTATGGTGTTTGATGGATGCAACTCAGTATTCTTTTTCCTCCAAACACGACAAGTTCAGTTTCTACCAAACAGTTCCAGTTTGGTTTCATCAGACCATAGGACATTCTCCCAAAACTCCTCTGGATCATCCAAATGCTCTCTAGCAAACTTCAGACGGGCCCGGACATGTACTGGCTTAAGCAGTGGGACACGTCTGGCACTGCAGGATCTGAGTCCATGGTGGCGTAGTGTGTTACTTATGGTAGGCCTTGTTACATTGGTCCCAGCTCTCTGCAGTTCATTCACTAGGTCCCCCCGCGTGGTTCTGGGATTTTTGCTCACCGTTCTTGTGATCATTCTGACCCCACGGGGTGGGATTTTGCGTGGAGCCCCAGATCGAGGGAGATTATAAGTGGTCTTGTATGTCTTCCATTTTCTAATTATTGCTCCCACTGTTGATTTCTTCACTCCAAGCTGGTTGGCTATTGCAGATTCAGTCTTCCCAGCCTGGTGCAGGGCTACAATTTTGTTTTTGGTGTCCTTTGACAGCTCTTTGGTCTTCACCATAGTGGAGTTTGGAGTCAGACTGTTTGAGGGTGTGCACAGGTGTCTTTTTATACTGATAACAAGTTTAAACAGGCGCCATTACTACAGGTAATGAGTGGAGGAAAGAGGAGACTCTTAAAGAAGAAGTTACAGGTCTGTGAGAGCCAGAAATCTTGATTGTTTGTTTCTGACCAAATACTTATTTTCCACCATAATATGCAAATAAAATGTTAAAAAAACAGACAATGTGATTTTCTGGATTTTTTTTTCTCAGTTTGTCTCCCATAGTTGAGGTCTACCTATGATGTAAATTACAGACGCCTCTCATCTTTTTAAGTGGTGGAACTTGCACTATTGCTGACTGAATAAATACTTTTTTGCCCCACTGTATATGATTTGCATACTTCCAGCCACATTCTGACTAGACATGTATGGAGTGAATTGATCGAGGCTGGTCTCGTCTAGTCGGACTATGGCCAGGAGTATGCATATTGCATACTTGTGGTCACCTGGTCATTTGGTCTCGCCACCGGCACTGAACAATCCTCCCCGCGATGTGAAACAGGTTTTCAGGCACATAGTCATACATAGTAGTCATACATACTTCCGTGAAATGCTTGGACAATCCCTTGAAATTCTAATATCAAACAATGAATGGAGATTTCAATATGATCCAAGATGATGATGATTGGATGATCGCTGTTTTTAGGGTATTGGCTTGCTTTTAAAATGGGTTACGATTAAACAGTTGATTGTTCTATGACTATGTAATGGACTGGTGTAGTCAATACAAAGTGTGAAATGAATGAGATTGTTTTGAAACCTGAGTTGCCTGAATCAGCATGGGGTTCATCAGCAAATGTTACCTTTATGGATTCAAAAGACACAACTGAGGAGGCCATGAATAACCGAGAACGTGAGTTATGGCTCCGCTCTCATTAGCGTAATGTATTGACATCTGCAAACAGGTGCTCTCATTCCTGCAAACAAAGAGGCTTTTCTCCACAAGGGAGTAAATGCATCGGCTTCAGCTTAATTTGCCAGCAGAAAATGTATTAACCTAATAGTGTGATATTGCAACGCTCTTGCAAGGACAGTTTTAAAAGTGTATTTGGTTGAAGTCCAAGAATGCAGTCATTGACAAAGATGAGACCTGCTAAAACGGAGATAGATAGAATTACCAACTGCTCCACTATTTGCTCAGTTTACACTTGCTCATCATTTCATACATGGAATTTGCTTTTTGGATTTGGCATATTTGCCATTCCTATATATTTACACATTAGTAATTTTGTTAGGCTTCACAAACGGAATTATTTAACTTGGCACATGGTTTGTTATGTATGTCCTGGGAAATAGTTTCACAGCCCAAAATATCTTCAGATTACAAATGGCAGCTTATGTTTGTATGATGTAGTGTGAGATGCTTTCTTATGTGTTGGTCAAGTCCGTGTATCTAAGATCCTTCGGGACGTGGAAACGTTCCATGTATAGGCAAACACTAAATCTACTAAGTGTCAATCACTTAGCTTTTAAGGCTACATGATTTCTCTCTTTACTACAGATGATGGCTACTAAATATCAGGATGCTGTAGAATCAAATAAAAAAAGTTTGTGTTTTTCCACCAGCAGATTTAAAGTATTCCTGTCATGTCAGATGACTTTGCAGATTATGCTGTATTGTGTGTTCATTAGGAATAACTTGATTTCTGGATATTCTAACATTTTTTTTTTAGCAGTTTACCCTACTGCTGGCTCTATCTCTAGTTTAAAGTTCTCTCTGAGCTTTTGGATGGAGACTACTATGATGTCCCCTATACACAGCACACACAGAGAGATGGATTTATTCTCATCTATCTCTGTAACACATAGAAGCAACAGCATATGCATGGAGAACATTTAATAAGCAGTACTGAGCTGTGTAGCTGTGAATTCAGCACTGAAATGCAACTGCAGCACAATCTGCCTGTGTCTGCCTGACCTCTCACTGTGCTGACTGCTCCTCAATCCTTCACCATCCTCCCCTACATAATTTAATATGACATAGCACCTGATACTTCTTTAAGCCGCCAGTCATAATAACTTTTGTCAAAACTGATGTGCGTTGTTTTTTTTTCTAAGTGGATGGTTGTTCAAGAGGCAAATAAAGAAGCATATTTCTCAGATACAATAGAACATGTCTTCCATTTGAATAAACTATTGATTCATGCAAAGTTTATTGAAATACAATGACATTTTTAATGCTATTTTGATGCCAAAAAGATGTTAAGACAAAAAAATAGATTTTGATTGGTCTTCCCTTTTTATAATTTTACTTAGTTTTGCATCCACTCCTGAATTTGGCTTAAAACTGCACAAAATGGTGCAACATGATACAAAATACACCTATATCTGTTACGTTTTTGTACAATTTTGGACGAAGATGTCATAAGATCCTATTGTTATCGGAGTATTTTCATGCAGCTATCTTTTTATTTGCTGCATTGTCACTCAACAGATGTCATTTTATTAGGTGATTTACAAAACACAATACTAATATTTTTGTCCTTCTGGCTGATGCTATAATGCCAATTTATGCTCTGAATATATTGAATTTCTGAACTATTTTAAACTAGGAACTTAATGATCTTCTTTATCGTTTCAACAGTTCCCACTGCCTGATCAAAGAACCTGGGTAAGTTATTGTAATTTTCTAAATGACTTTTTTGTATTTAAAGAAAAAAAAAAAAAGAAAAAAAAAGGTTTTAAAGGGGTTATCCAGGACTTCACTTATTTTTTTCCTATGGGGCTAAGAACTTACCGGCCGGTAGTTGCAAACTACCTGCCTGTTCTGAAAAGTGACAATCTCTTCCGACTCGTGTGGTCACGAACCACTCCTGCCGGTGATTCTCCTGCTTCCAGTGATGAAACGGAGCAGTTCTTTCTCTTCAGGTCTGCTTTGTCAAGGGGTGTAACTGCTAATGTTAGGCAATGAGTAGAAAGCTATCAATTAGCTCAAGTGCAACGAGCAGGCTGGTAATCAGCATGAAGTCAGCAGTGACGCTCCTTTGACAGAGCAAACCGGAAGAGAGAGAACTTTTCTGTTGACATGAGGTCAAAAGAAACAGGAGAGTCGCCACATGAGATGGCAGAGATCATCGTCGAGCAGAAATAAGTATCCAACCACATGATAAAAAATTACTAAGTCTTAGTAAATTCCTTACTTAAAGGGATTGTCGAAGTATTTGAATTGTAATGTTGTGTGTAGCTTTTCTACTATTTAGAATAATATAGAAATGAGATTCAATATTATTACCAGATTCAATGAAATCACTGAAAAAATGTCAGACGATTTCCGATGTGTCTTAAAATGTTTTTAAATCAATTGCACATTCGACAACAGAAGATGTCGTTCCATGTAAATGTATTCCCTTACCCAGCAAGAAGAAAAGCTCCATGACATTGACTTTTCCTTTCTCACATATTTTCTCATAGGAAAAAAAAAACTTTCTAAGTCCGAAAACTCCAAAAATGTATGAAATAAGAAATTTTATGATAAGCAAGGGGATTAAAAATAAATAAATAAATCTTCAATTTTTCTTGCTCGGAAATATTATGACTGGCCTTCTAATTATTCCAGTGTTTTATTAATATTTTCTTTGTCCTAAGTTAATTTTAGGTGATATCCTAATGGAAAAGTCATATCTATTATGCTCTAATCTTAAATATCAAGAAGGCCATGAATCATTGTCAGTTAGTATATGACCTTTCTGATGAACTTTCCTCTTTTGTAAATATTGCAGAGCTCATAAATAAAGTTGTACTTGTCTTTTTGATAAATCATCACAATAAATACCGTACATTTTTTATAAGTAGTGAGCAGGGCTGCAAACATAATGATCCTGAGATTTCACCCAGTGATAGCATTAATATAAAAGTGTTTCTCAAAAGTATTGTGGACTGGTCATATAAAAACTGTCTTTTTGTTATGATTTAAAGAGGACCTACTGAAAAATATTTTGTTAAATAGCTTGTAAAAAATCTCTGATCTCCCCTGAGTCTGCTGCTCTTTTTTTGTGTGCTGTGCTGCTCCATTGCAGAGAAATTCACATTTGTTGCTTTTAGAGTGTACCATGTGAAATTTCTGCTTGAAGTCCAACTGGGCATTTCTTCAGCCTTCTATGGGGGCAAGTGCTTTCACCTCTGACTGTCCCAATCATAGCTCGCCAATATCTACAAGTGTTAATTGTACATATAGAAAAGAGAAAAGCGGCACTCACCACGTTCTTGCTTACAAGTCCTTTATTCCAAGGACTGAGTCATTCGTGCGGTATGCAGGAGGTACATGCAGAAGAGTCTCTTTTTTTTTTTTTTCTCCCGCATGTACTCCCTGCATACTGCACGAATGTCTTATTCCTTGGAATAAAGGACTTGTAAGCAAAAAGTGGTGAGTGCCACTTTTTTCTTTCATATATGTGCAACTATTTTGATCTCTGCAAAGCACCACCTAATACAATAACGAAGGAGGAACATGTTTGAATAGGCATCCAAGAGTCTGGTGTCTCATGGCTTTTTCTTTTTTTTTTATACCATCATAAACTGTTAGACTGCTAAATCAGCTGCTGAGCTGTGGTTGACAGAATCTAAGAGCAAGGGGTGAAAACACTCTCCCCAAAAGAAGACCCTGAAGAAACGACTAGTTGGACTAAAAGCAGAAATTTCACATATTGCGATACAAAGGCAACAAATGTGGATATCTCTACAATAAAGTGAGACAGACCAAAACTGAAAAAAGAGACTGCTTCAAGGTATTTGGGGGAATTTTTAGAAGACATTGATTTTTTTTTTTAGAACTTAATAGGTCCTCTTTTAACGGGTATTCCTGACTGAAACATTTATCACCTATCAATGGGATAAGTGTCAAAACTGGGACTTGCACTGATGATCACCATAATGAGGGACTCGTGGATCTTTTATAGATCCAGTTCCTAAAAGAATGTTACCTTACATAGTACATCTAAACGGAGGATCTTTTGCTTTCTGCAGGCCTTAGATTTAAGTTTGTAGCGTCTACACATTTTTGGAAGAATCCACAAACCGTAGATGAGTAACTTTTAACATGAGAGCCAGAGAGTAGAGAAAACTGCTTCTTTCCATAGTCACATGATGAAGACTACTTCTGTATTGACCAGATGCTGCCTGAACCCTACCGGTTTGCAGCAGAATTCATTGTCCTCATCCAACCCATTGTTTCTCCCAGTGATGAGTATCCTGAGAAATGTCTGAAAGATGCTCATTCCCGTAGAATGTCCAGCAAACAGTGTCGGTGAGGATCTATTCTGATTCGTGCTCTTTGGAAGAGTCACTTAGGCAGTACAGTTTTTCTCTTTTTAGCATCCTAGCTCGCATAGACCTTGCCCTTCCTCAAAGAAAATGTAATTCTGCATTTTAACATTTGCAATTTTGAGCTAGGGTAAACCTGAAATGGATCTAACTCTGTGACCGATGCGTTCCCACATGTCCATAAACCTCACATACATACACATGTCAAAGCTTGTAATTTACCTAAGTGGTTGATATTGATTGGAATATATTATCCATATAATTTGTAACCGTACACCAGGACTCTTAGGAGCTTTGTTTTAAAATGCTGATTTAATTTTAGTGTACAAAGCTTTGGAGGAAGCGGTTCCAGTCCCGGGGCATAGCTGAGCATTAACTCTTGCTACACATCATTTTCAGCCCACTTCTAGCTGCCTGGAATAATAACATAATATTTCTAAGGCGCTGGCTGATCACATTAATTACACTCCGACAATGCCTAGTACATGTGTGCATGAGGAGGTCAGTGTTGGGCAGACAAGACTAGTCTGTTCCTCTGAACCTCTTTATATGTAATGTTAATAATTGAAAATAAATTGGCTCTGAACATGGCTCGCGGCTATGAATAGATATTACAGTAATAGGCTTTGTGTGCCATTTTCCATGTAAATGGGCTATGATTCCAAAGTATCTCGGCACACAAAAATGTCAAGTGATTTAATACCTCTAGATAATGGAACTAACCCTGATATTAAAGGGCTATAAATAAATGATATTTATTATCTTTAGGAAGGTACTTATTATTCCCAACTATTATATATGCTTTTCTAACCCCTGTGCATATCTGTCACTGCTAATCAGCCCAAAGGCCAAAGGTCATTTATCATTCACGAAACCTTTTTCCCGATGCAGTTACGCAGATATGAAATTGATTTCTTACCCAAGAACAATCCAGTGATATTAAAAACCCCAGGATTCAGATTGCATGTGATAAAAAATTGATTTTTAATAAATAAAAAAATAGAAGGGTTAACCCACCCGCCTCTGAAATGCTAATTCTCCAGATGCTTGAGTTAGATAATGGCATTGTTCTGCAGGGATGGAATTACCTGCTATGAGATCAGCAGTAACATTACAAAGCTGTCTGCCCTGTGATCAGTAGGTGTCAAGATCCTTCATGTTGACAAATGTGCTGTCCATAAGAATCTGTGGAAAATGTTTTAGCGGCAGAATGATTATGAATCAAACCTATGCGAGCCTGCAGCCCTCGCTGCATCCCAGGCCCTTCGTATTCGCTGCATGACAAGCAAATGCATCTTGACTTCCCTTAGAGAATTTTTTTCCCTGCTCTGTATTTGAAAGACACGCAGCAAATTGGGAATGGTATTCTGTACGCTGCAATTTGTATCCAGCATTAAAATGTCCAAGCATGGAACGCGAGGTCAAGCCTGGAGGTCACGGGATGGGGAAAAACAGAGCCTATCATATACAAAAACATAAATAAAATAGACCATTGTCTGAAACCTATCAACGCACTTATAAGATCCAATTATATTATAATAAAAAGTATTTGTAATCATTGGGGTTGATATAAGGAGTGCACAGTTTGTGGTGGCACCCGCCTCTGAAGATGGCACCTGAGCAGACGGTGTTATGAATTACACATGGACGGTAGGTCAGGAATTTTCTTGTTTTTTCAGAATTGCTGCATTTGGACTCAAGCTTCAGGTTACTCCTCTGTGATGGGGACACAAGTACCCCCATGCAGCATTTGTAGAAAGCTGTCAATCATAATTTTAGACAAAAAAAAGCAAATCTTGTCTTCAATAAGCCATGTAGAGATACTGTGCAAACAGCTGGGAACATGAATAGGAAGCAGAGACATCGGCCTGTTTTTATTCCAAGCAACTACATTGTATATCCCAGACACAGATGTAGCAGAGCTGAATACATAATTCAGCTGTTTGTCTTGTGCACTGGTTTACATCATTGAGTTAAGTCAAGAAGTTTATTCTTCAATGTCTGAACTTTTGTGAAACCTTTTCAATGCATCTACGGTACTGTAAAGCTATGTCCATTCTTCCCCTTGGTTATGTTCATCAGCAAAAGCTACTGATAAGCTGGTTAATCATGTACTTGGGATTTATTAACCTGATGGGGGCTAAAAAAAAAAGTCCCTCTCCCCCTCATTGGGCTAGTACATTTTGACATTCTGCAACAAGAAAGTGAGATACTGTAGTTGGTTATGCTATTTTATGCCATAATATTCACTATCAAATGTATACGCCTTTTATATGAGATATAATATCTAAATATCCTATGTACTATTGTGTAAAGATGTACCCACTTTATGCCTGATAATATGACAGACTTTTGTCAGGCAGTCAGGTTTTTTTTTTCCTGTCGTGTATGTCATACAGAGGTCATTAAAGTTGGTCAGTAGAATAAAATAATAATAGATCCATTTTAGCGGGGCTTAAAAATACCAATGTAGCACATTTAACCCTATTCCAGCAACTTGACGCCATTGCTTTGGGGTAGTTTAGCTTATGTATTAATGTTAAACTAACTTTACACATAGTAACATAGTAAGAAGCATTATACCGAAACAAGCATATGACAATCGTCCTAAAGTGCTGGTTAAGAAAGGCAAACAATTTCTATGAAATGGATGCACATTGCCCAATTTTGGGGACATTTCTTCAAAGTTTAAATTATAAATCCCTGGATTAACAAACCTTTCCAGTAATCTAGTATCCCAACATTGTAATTCTTCCACTGTTCTTACAGTGAAGAAATTCTTAAAAACCTAATAAATGGACACTTGGTCATAGTGATTGGCCTTGGTATAGTATAAAGAAATCATTAGACAGTTCTCTGTACATTTTAGTTTGTAGTTGGTAGTTAGGCCTCCCCCCCAGGTCATCTTTTTCCCAAACTGAATAATCCCAAGATGGTTACTGTGTCTTCAAAGGACAGGAAAAGAAAAAATCTTGGGGGTATAAAAGGTCTTTTGATGGCAGATGGGTCAAGAATACCTCTTGTATTTGCCTTTTATGCTGTAATAGAGCAATCTCAAATTAAAAGGGTTGTCTGTTCGTAATAAAACCCTTTCCCTAGACATTGATATCTTAAACATTGGTGCAGCATACTCACTTGTTGTCAGTCCTGTGGATACAACAAAGATGGATCCATTGCTCTTTGCCATCATCGGAAGACGTGATGCCATCATTCTTCTGTCAGGGGTACTAGTCACCTGAACACTGCAGTCAATCATTGCTCTACAGATGTCTTATGACAGAATTTTGGTGGCACATAGGCTTCAGATATTGACACTGACCAATGAATCGGAATTCGTTTGATCTTGGAGTGGGATGGGAGGAAGTGAAAGTGACTATGCCTTCCATTTTTTGGGGTCAAGGAATAGGCACTAATGTGAATGGTAAAGTTTTTACTTAGGCAGGACTATTTCTTTAACCAACAATCCTTGCTTTTTAACAACCGCTGCCTTGCATTCACCCATGTGTACATGCAGTAATCCAGCAGCAATTGCTTCAAGCCGTTTGCATTGTACTTTGACTTAAAAGCATGTGCACTGGTAACCCCACAATATAAAGTGAGCGCTATTCCGAACTAAACACATTTCCTCAATCATTTTTTTTCCCCAATATGGAATCTATCATTATATTGAATTTTATAGACAAGTCAAAGCAGATGGAATTTATGTCTTGTTAATCGTATTTTGGGATACATCTGCTATTCAGCAGACCACCTGTGCGGAAAGAAAATGAACTGGCACCCAGACAGTTACATAAATGGTTGTTAAACATAAAATATATCTTGTCGAGGGTATAGAGAAATAAATGCTGACGTACAAGCAAATTTAATTAAGTGTCGGAGTTTCTTTTGAACTTTATTTTATCTTTTTATAGAGTTTGGGTATAAATATGTTACATTATATTGTAGAAACACCCACACTGTTATTATTGTGTGTGCCATAAAGTAAAGATATTGTCAGTATGAGTTTTTCTATTATTATAATAAGCTCTTCTAGTGTGTTCTTATGTTTTTTTATTCGATTGTATTAATATATGCGGAATATAGACACATACTTAACGGAGACATACGATTCTATAAAATGGGTTAATGTCTTTTTAATTTTAATAGAACAGGCAAGTTAATAATGAAAAATGTTTTTTTTTTTCCCATCCTGGTTCTAAACGCTCACATTTGTATCTGTTACTAGCAATAAACTAAATGTTTTGCAGTTTTCTCAATTGTATATTTGCTCTTTTTTCAGATGTCAGCAATAGAAAATATGGCTGAGAAGTTGGAAAGCTTCAATGCTCTTAAGCCAGAGTCCAGTGAGCTGATACAATCAGTTCCTTCTATGTTCAATTTTCGAACTTCACCAACTGTCCTTCCAGAAAATATTCTTCGAAAAGGCAAAGAACGATATACTTGCAGGTACGTGGCAAACATTGTAGATTGACAGCCAAACTGATCTCTTTAAGGCCTCATTCAGACGAGTGAAATGTACTTGTATTTAAAAGGAACCTCTCACCATTCAGTTCAGTCTGCAGGTACCATGTTATAGAGCCGATTGATACGGTATATAGTTTTCCGAGAAAGGATTCAGTACAACCTGTGTTTTATTCATTTCATCCTCTGCTCTTTCTGGGATTCTTGGTCCAGTAGGCGGTCCTATCAGTGACTGACAGCTTTCTTTGTATAAACATAAGGATGAATGACCTCGGAGAGATCAAAACATCCAACACCGCGGAGACACCATCATGTGTTTCTCAATGCAGTGATCCAGAACACTGCTCCCATCCCTTATGGGAAATATGCAAATGCATGTAGGAAAGCCGCGGAGACACCATCACGTGTTTCACAACGCAAGCAATAAATAGCCAGGTCTTTCACCGGGAAGGAACAACCACGGGAAGGGCAGCATCCAAAAGGAAAACCACCTATGCCAAAACATGGTATCCATCCACAGACATCTGTTTTGGGGTATTTGTCCCTCATCAGTGTGGAGTAGGAAACTGGCTATTAGGAGCAGTGCCTAGTAAAAGGACTATAAACATAACGATGAATGACCTCGGGGAGATCAAAAGATCTAACACCGGATGGATACCATGTTTTGGCATAGGTGGTTTTCCTCTTTGGATGCTGACCTTCCCGTGGTTGTTCCTTCCCGGTGAAAGACCTGGCTATTTATTGCTTGCATTGAGAAACACGTGATGGTGTCTCCGCGGCTTATCTACAAGCATTCTTTGTATAAGCGTGCATACAGTCATGGCTGTCAATCACTGATAGTTTCGCCCACTGGACCAAGAATGCCAGAAAGAGCAGAGGGATAAATGACTGAAGCATAGGTTTTACTGAATATATATATATATATATATATATATATATATATATATATATATATATATATATATATATATATATATATATATACAGTGAGGCAAAAAAGTATTTAGTCAGTCAGCAATAGTGCAAGTTCCACCACTTAAAAAGATGAGAGGCATCTGTAATTTACATCATAGGTAGACCTCAACTATGGGAGACAAACTGAGAAAAAAAAATCCAGAAAATCACATTGTCTGTTTTTTTTAACAATTTATTTGCATATTATGGTGGAAAATAAGTATTTGGTCAGAAACAAAATTTCATCTCAATACTTTGTAATATATCCTTTGTTGGCAATGACAGAGGTCAAACGTTTTCTGTAAGTCTTCACAAGGTTGCCACACACTGTTGTTGGTATGTTGGCCCATTCCTCCATGCAGATCTCCTCTAGAGCAGTGATGTTTTTGGCTTTTCGCTTGACAACACGGACTTTCAACTCCCTCCAAAGGTTTTCTATAGGGTTGAGATCTGGAGACTGGCTAGGCCACTCCAGGACCTTGAAATGCTTCTTACGAAGCCACTCCTTCGTTGCCCTGGCTGTGTGCTTTGGATCATTGTCATGTTGAAAGACCCAGCCACATTTCATCTTCAATGCCCTTGCTGATGGAAGGAGGTTTGCACTCAAAATCTCACGATACATGGCCCCATTCATTCTTTCATGTACCCGGATCAGTCGTCCTGGCCCCTTTGCAGAGAAACAGCCCCAAAGCATGATGTTTCCACCACCATGCTTTACAGTAGGTATGGTGTTTGATGGATGCAACTCAGT
Source organism: Ranitomeya imitator (assembly GCF_032444005.1). Classification (NCBI taxonomy): domain Eukaryota; kingdom Metazoa; phylum Chordata; class Amphibia; order Anura; family Dendrobatidae; genus Ranitomeya; species Ranitomeya imitator. Next base: position 478,276,438 of record NC_091286.1, read on the forward strand.
ATTCTTTTTCCTCCAAACACGACAAGTTGTGTTTCTACCAAACAGTTCCAGTTTGGTTTCATCAGACCATAGGACATTCTCCCAAAACTCCTCTGGATCATCCAAATGCTCTCTAGCAAACTTCAGACGGGCCCGGACATGTACTGGCTTAAGCAGTGGGACAGGTCTGGCACTGCAGGATCTGAGTCCATGGTGGCGTAGTGTGTTACTTATGGTAGGCCTTGTTACATTGGTCCCAGCTCTCTGCAGTTCATTCACTAGGTCCCCCTGCGTGGTTCTGGGATTTTTGCTCACCGTTCTTGTGATCATTCTGACCCCACGGGGTGGGATTTTGCGTGGAGCCCCAGATCGAGGGAGATTATCAGTGGTCTTGTATGTCTTCCATTTTCTAATTATTGCTCCCACTGTTGATTTCTTCACTCCAAGCTGGTTGGCTATTGCAGATTCAGTCTTCCCAGCCTGGTGCAGTGCTACAATTTTGTTTCTGGTGTCCTTTAACAGCTCTTTGGCCTTCACCATAGTGGAGTTTGGAGTCAGACTGTTTGAGGGTGTGCACAGGTGTCTTTTTATACTGATAACAAGTTTAAACAGGTGCCATTACTACAGGTAATGAGTGGAGGAAAGAGGAGACTCTTAAAGAAGAAGTTACAGGTCTGTGAGAGCCAGAAATCTTGATTGTTTGTTTCTGACCAAATACTTATTTTCCACCATAATATGCAAATAAATTGTTAAAAAAAACAGACAATGTGATTTTCTGGATTTTTTTTTCTCAGTTTGTCTCCCATAGTTGAGGTCTACCTATGATGTAAATTACAGACGCCTCTCATCTTATTAAGTGGTGGAACTTGCACTATTGCTGACTGACTAAATACTTTTTTGCCCCACTATAATCAACCTACTCATTCGTGCTGCCCTATAACATGATTCCTGAGATTTAGAATGCATTTTCACACTGACCGGTTTCCTTTGATTGTATATATACCATATGTAGCTTCTAGATCCCCAGTAGTTCTATTGAACAATAAAATAATTATTTGGGATACACCGAAGAGCGACACCATAGTGAGGTTTCCACTTATAAGTGATGTTGAAGACCCGTCAAATTTGCAAGGTTGAAGATATGCAAAATAGTTGGTCTTGGATTATGGGAATCTATGAACGTAGAAGACCATTGCTGCGTTTAGGAGACACAATTTAGGATTTAAAAAGTTTTGTTTTATTCATTTAGTTGCTTGCTACATACTCCCATGCCTTACTTCCTGCTTCCGTGATTTCATCTCAACAAAAATACATGTGAACACTCTAACTTATCACTGACTGAGGTGGGTCACAACTGTAGTCAGTAAATGGCTGAGCAGTCATGCCTTGGGTGTCGAAAGGAGCCACAAATAGGAGACCAAATGAGATACTGTGAATAGTCTGAATGATAGAGGTATTTAATTTATGCCATTTCAGGTGAGGGCAAGAAAAAGTAAATATGTAAAAGAAAAAAAAAATTGTACCCTAGGTATATCATGCTATGGAGTTTGTAGAGACCTCTGAGTATAATAATTCACATTCGATTTGCATCAAATGGATTCAATGTGGTTAGAATTTCTCAGCCACATTTTAATTTTGGCAGATTTGTTCATCTACAGTTGATGGCTTGACTAACTGAATGAGTCCTGGTCATGGCAAGCTTTGTAGACTGCTTGGGTCAATTCATCAGCCAAGGTTAAACTGAAGGGTCAAATATTTATACACAAAAATACACAGCGAATCTTCAAACGTTATGGTAAATAATGCCCGCTGAAGAGACCTAAGTAGTCTGGAAAGTTTGTCATTGTTCATCACATTTTTGGGTAACCATTAAAGGATATCCCCTGAGGATTCTCAACATTTTATTTGCTTTTTTTTTTTTTTTTTTTCTTTAATTTTGTGAAGATTGGTAAACGGACCTATAAGTGCTGATAACTAATCAAATTGTTTTTGGTAAAACTAGAAATGGAGTAAAATATAAGAAGTATATCAAAGGAAAATGAGAAGAATCTGATGAGAGTAATACAGTAGCAGAAGGACTGTGTCTGAACAACAATCATAAAATGATAAAAGGAGAAAGATGTGAACACAATTTTCCTATATTGTTTATTCTTTTAGGTACTGTGGAAAAATATTTCCTAGATCTGCAAACTTAACTCGTCATCTGCGGACCCACACAGGAGAGCAGCCTTATCGGTAAGACATATTATTCATGGTCCCATGTTGCATAATTTACTTCCTCTAGTTGAACAATTTTAGATCATTTAAAAAAAATCTTTCAGTAGTTTAATTGATCATTTTATTTTAAACCGATTTTTTTACTTTTTGATATGGTGAGTGACTGTATGTTTAGATTAAATGCATACAGAATGCAAAGATCTACTGATCTGTTTTAAAACCGCTGGATTCAATGACTTTAATGAGATTTTCATCAATATGGAAGTGAGAGAGGATTGTTGTATATATTAAATTTTTTTTGTAGTCCGTCACTAAAAATTCCTAAACACGTGTTCTTCATTCATAGCTTATGTTGCAAACCACCATTGTCAGTACTTGCTCATTACAATAATTCATAAAAAAACTTTTAGAAGAATTAACTTCATTCTGGAATTAATATGTGTTGCAGGATCCAGCAGTCTGATTTTACCCACTTAATGTTTCACTTTTAGATGCAAATATTGTGATCGATCCTTCAGTATCTCTTCAAATCTGCAGAGACATGTCCGAAACATTCACAACAAAGAAAAACCTTTCAAATGTCATCTTTGTGATAGATGTTTCGGTCAGCAAACCAACCTGGATAGACATTTAAAGAAGCATGAGAATGGCAACATATCTGGTAAGTAATACAGTTTTTATGCTGTAGATAAGAGGGAAGCCAAGCAGTGACCAAATGACAGCTCTGATAACCAATGTTGAGTAATGTCACAGAAGAAAACCATTTATATTTAACTAGTCTAGTCTCGTAGAAAGTCCACCTGGGAAATTCCTAAGCCCCCCCCCCCATACTTGTATTCTTTTACTATGCTAATTGTATAGTGCGGAAATTATCAGACAATAGGAAATTACATTTTCAAATGGATGTACTATGCTTTTCTTGAAGACTTTAAACAAACACTGTAATACCTCTCACAAGTATACCCTCCTCCAGACAGACCCCAGAGATTGAATAAATAATACATAAAACTGATCTACACTCTTCCTTCCAGGTACAGCTGCATCCTCCCCTCACTCTGAGTCTGAAGGCACTGGAGCCGTTTTGGATGACAAAGAGGATTCCTATTTCACCGAAATAAGAAATTTTATTGGGAACAGCAGTCATACGAAACATTCACCCCTAAACCAGGAAGAGAGGTAAGGCATTCAAACTCATGGACCAAATAGAATCATTATATTGAATAGTAGTTGGGCAGAAGAAACTGGTGCTAAACACATTATAGACATTTACTCTAGGAATAATAGTGTTATTTTCCCTGGTAATGGCCTCTTCATGGTGTTGTCCACATAGTCTACTGATATCAACTGTAGACTGTAATGAGGGCTGGAAAGGAGGTCCATCCTTTTCAGCATTGAGACCCATTTTTGACTTGGATGCATTGATAGCAGGAGTTTGGTCTGGAGATCATGTTGGCAATGCAATGACAAAGCTTTCCCAAGGGAACATCACACCAGTCCTCTTTCCGTGATTACATTGTGAATTGGCATAATGTACAGGTAATGGTACCTGGAATGAATACTAAAAGGAGTCAAATAACAGTTTAGCTTTAAATTGATTGTTATGGAATCTGTGGCATGGTAATTTCTCCAAAGTGTCCAAGGAAGCTGCCAACTGCAGCTCTTTGTGATTTCCTTGCCCAAGTACATTCAGTGGGCAGCACATTCTTCAGACATCCATTACTAACCTCCTTGATAGCGGCCAAGGTGTGTCAGTGCGTGTATTTCTTCATGTGGTGCTCATTCTCGATTAATAAAAAAGATTGATATGTTCTGAAACTTTTTTTTTTCAATTTTTTTAATCAATTGCAGATTTTTACCATATCTGTCCTTTGTGATTACACGCTTATTCCATTTTAGTGTTGCAATTTCAATATTCAAGTGTGTATGTGTGTGTGTGTGTGTGTGTAAATAATATGTATATAATTTGTTAGATTGTTGAGTGCTGAGGCATATAGTGGATAAAAGTTGCCAACCCTCTGCTGACTTAACTAAAGATCCAAATCTTCTCTGGCATTAACATCCACATAACATCTGCATGCCCAGAGCTTCATGCCATGAGTTTCTGTGGCCATTTCATGTGAGCCTTACATCACCAAACACAATGGTGTCGGCTTGAGTAGTGCCAATCATTCCACCACTGGACACTGAAGCATTGGAAATGTGTTCTTTGGAGTAACAAATCATGCTTCTCTCTCTGGCAGTTTAATGGCTAATTACGGTATGTGTTTTGTTACTGCATGGAGAACATTATCTGCCAGACTGTATTCTGCCAACCAGGAAAGTTTGGTGGTGGAAGGATAAGGCTGGTAGGAGGTGGCTTCGGGTTTCTAGGATTGGTCTAGATACCCTAGTTCCAGTGAAAGGAAATCCTAAAGAAGTTGCCTACTACTGGACAACCCCTTTTAAATATGTTTTTTTTTTTTTAGTGTGCTAAATAAAATAAGAAAAATACATATTTACCTCCTGGTCTGAATGGGCTTCGAGCATCGTGTACTGCAACAGAAGTCTCTTGAGCCAATTAGCGGCTGCTAATGGACTGTAGCCTTCACAATTTTGTCAGAAGTGCAGTTGTGGATAAACCCTTTCATGATTTAGTGTGCTAGGATGATTTAGGACAATTGTATGCTTTAAAACTTTTTGAGAACAGCTTGGGGAAGGCCCTTTCTTTTCATAAAGTCACGGTTGGATGAGTTTGGTGTGGAAGAATTTTACTGGCCCGCACAGTGCCCCGACAACAACCTCATTGAACACCTATTGCGATGAACTAGAACAGAGATTGCAAGACAGATGCTCTCATCAAACATCAGTGTCTGACCTCACAAACGTACTACTAGATGAACGGACAAAATTTCTTTCCAAAAGAGTGTAAGCTATTTACCTGCAAAGGGACGGACTCAATATTGATACCTGTGGATTAAAAAGGGGAAGTCATAAAAGCTCCTGTAGATGTAATATGCAGGTGTCCACCACTTTTGCCCATATAGTGTATGCCCACATAGCATTAAAAGATGTACAACATGCTTCCATCAATAGATAATTACAATTCTTCAATTAGTGAATGATACAAACCATGTTTCATTGTTTTTCAATAGTGCTTCATAGTGAGAATTTTGGGCTAATAAACATCCATATTTGTAATAACCAATTGTTGCAGCATGAATCTTGGATGTCTATGTATTCTTTAAGTTATTAGTACTAAAACATTATAAACAAGTATTTTTGTAAGGTATTTATCATTTATTTGTGTTATTTTTTTGATTGGTGACTTTCTTTAACATCTGGTTACAACATGTCCCTAAACAGGAAGTTAATAAGGAGAGAGGGTCATGGGGTCAGTCAGTGTTTCCTTTTCAGAATTCTGCATTCTGACTGCTCTTGATGGATATTTTATCCCTGGCAAATTACTGAACTTGGAGACGTAATTAGCAAATCTGTTTATTCAATCATAAAGCGTTCCTTTCTTTAGGTCCAATTCATGAAACATTCATCTATGAGAATTGCAATGTAGCATAACTAGCACCATTATTCTGGCTGCGCTGTCTACATATTTTTTTTTTTCTTTTTGAATTCCACTGGTGGTCCAAAAGTACTATCATTATGCTCAGATAAAAGATAGAAATCACTTTGAGTGTTCCAGTAATTATTCTGCTTGACTCATACAGACTCCATTGCATATTTTAGTTTTTCTAATTTAAATACATCATTTCCTGACTATTTTTACATTGATCCTTTTAACAGTGTTGACTTTTCATGTTTCCTGGTGGGGGTGATGTATATGGGAGGAGAGATTGCAAGAAAAAATAGACCCAGAATAGTCAAGTCTTAAATTACCAAGGAAGCCCATTGTCTAGGAAGTGTGATACATGATTTGGAGAATTACTGACTCATTTCTAATGTGGTTACAGATGATTTAGTAAATAGATTATTTCCTGAGAAGACAGAAGTTGCTCTGTTCTGTGGCTATAATAGTGAGGACGTTTAGACGTAATCTAAACATTTTCTTTTATGATTCAAGAAGAAATACTATAACAAATTTAGCATTTTATCGGTGTGCTGGACTAAATACAAGCTTATTTTTCTACAAAAGATATAAAAAAATGGAAAATTGTACATCCAAGAATATTTTACTGGATGATTTTCTTTATATTTCAACTATGGAAGATTAGAGAGAATTTAGAAATGTAACATTTTTGTTAACATGCGTTCATGTATATAGAAACTATATCATACCCCAAGGTGGAAATATTCATTAAAAAGTAAATGCTAAATATATATACTGTATATACTCGAGTATTAGTTGACCTCAGTATAAGCTGAGGCACCTGATTTTTGCCTTGAAAAACTGGGAAAACTTATTGACTCAAGTATAAGCCAGGTATGCATTGTCCCCTCATCCCCATCCTCGTATGCATGGCTCCCCATCCCCATCCTCGTATGCATGGCTCCCCATCCCCATCCTCATATGCATGGCTCCCCGTCCCCATCCTCGTATGCATGGCTCCCCGTCCCCATCCTCGTATGCATGGCTCCCCGTCCCCATCCTCGTATGCATGGCTCCCCCGTCCCCATCCTCGTATGCATGGCTCCCCGCCCCCATCCTTGTATGCATCGCTCCCCGTACTTGTATGCATGGCTCTTTATCCCCTCTCCTTGTATGCATGGTTCCTAAAAATAACTAAAACACTGCTTACCTTTCCTGCAGACCCTCACTGCATCCCGTTCCAGTGCCAGCAGCTCTTCAGGTCGAGCGATCACATGTCCCCGCTCATTAAAGTAATGAATATTCACACCATGCATTTGGGAGTGCAGAGCGGTGAATATTCATTACCTTAATGAGCGGGGGACACATGATCGCTCAGCCGGAAGACTGGCACCCAAAGGAGATGCAGCAAGGACGTGCAAGTAAGATATGTAGGATGTGTGCTGAAAGCTGGCGGCTGTAACTGTGCACGCTATAAGGGTATGTACACTTTGCGGATTTGGCGCTGCGAATTTGCAGCAGTTTTCCATGCGTTGTACAGCACCATGTAAACTTATGGAAAAGCAAATCCGCAGTACATATGCTGCAGAAAAATCCACGCGGCAATGCTGTGGTTTATTTTCCGCAACATGTTAATTCTTTGTGTGGATTCTGCATAATTCTTCCATAATTGGAATCCACAGGTGTAAAAACGCATGTGAAAACTGCACAAAATCCACTGTAAATCTGCAGGTAAAACGCATCGCATTTTACCTGCGGATTTTTCAGAATCTGTGTGGAAAAATTTGCATACGAACCCACAACGTGTGCACATACCCTTAGCAGTGGGCACAGTTACAGCCGTAGCCGCTGGCTCCTTCCTCTGTGACCCACTGCTCCACCGCTCCCCCTCCCCTGCCATCTTTCTGGGACAATGAGTCGTGTTTATGCTGAGGGGGCATTTTCAGCCAAAAAAAGTGCTGAAAAACTCAGTTTATACACAAGTATATACGGTATACACAAACAAGATATTGGATGCAAATGGGTTTGTGACTATGAATAGGACATATGAGAAGCGAAGTTATAATATGTCGTTTTACTGTGTTTGTTTAGAATGAATGGTGCCCATGACAAAATTATGCTGACTGGTCAAAATTCTGATATCCTGGATGATGATGAGATTGAAGAAGATGCTATACTTGATGAAGATGATGAAGGAAGTGATATTGCAGGAAAATCCATGAAGGAAACCAACTCAAGCCTACTTGAAAATTGCAATGACAATGATTTTGAGGAAGCTAGTAAAGCTGAATTAAACTGCAAAGTCTCCCCCAGCAGGTAAGTGTGAGTCTACTATTTGGTTATCAGTAGGGAAAAGCGAATAGCTTCGGATAAGAGCTAATCGGCATAGCTATAGCACTTACTGAATAGCTGCCTCGGTAACCTGGATACCTGGAGCGCTCCCAATAACCAGCTGTCCGTCACCACAGCTGCATGTGTCGTGGCTGTGTGACAGTCGCAACACATGCATGGAGAATCCAATAAACAGGCTCTCCATACATGCGAGTGTCACACAGCCATGACACATGCAGCTGGGGTGCCAAAAAGCTGATTATCGGGAGCGCTCCAGGTTCCCGATGCACTCGGTAAGTGCTGTAGCTATTCAGAAGAATAGGACTTCTCCGCATCTATTCACTCATCTCTAGTGATCAGCCTTTAGCAGTGACATTAATGATTCACATCAGGGTTGCCAACCAGACTTTTTTTTTCTCGACCACGAACCAAAAAATAATGGTCAGACAATTTTGTTTTCTTTACGGACACATTGAAAAACCCTAATAATTCCATTATGATTGCGTGATCCATGTCTACTCCCAAAATTCTGATAATGAGACATCAGTTACATTCACTGTAAGCAATAAAATGATAATTACAATCCAAAAAACTAAATCTATATACATTTCTTTATTCTCAAAAAAAAAAAATCACATCTCAATTTTTTTTTATTATTACTGACCAGGAAAAAAGGGCTTCATTTTTACATACTGTCCAGGAAATTCTGTACAACTCATATTTAACATTCTTTTTTTCAATTTCCAATTTTGATTTACACAGATATGATGATGAAGATTTCAAAAGTGGTCTATCTGCTTTGGATCATATAAGGCACTTCACTGACAGTCTCAAGATGAGAAAAATTGATGAGAGTCAATACAATGATGATGATCTCTCTACTTTCACGTCTTCTCACTTGGCGGAAGACTTAAAACAACCAATATATAGAAAGTCCAAATCCCAGGTAAATGTCTTGTGGCTTTTTTAAATACAGTTTTCCGTTGCAAAAAATAAGTGTGCAGATTTTTCAATCCAGAAAAATAAATATAAATTTATTTGCAAAGTTGGAAAAACATGTATGATATGATAAATTTTAGGCAATATGCTAGTCCTTGAACTTTTCTGAATATCATTTCTTTATTGCCATATGTAAACACACAGGACCCGATTCATCAAAGTGATTTTGTGAGAATTCTGGTGAAAAATGATTTGAAAAGTCGCTAAATTTTTGCACAATATGTTGTTGTGCTAACATTTTGCAAATTGTGACTCTTGCCGTGTTCAACCCATTTTTGTCTAGCTCAAACAAAATAGGCGGAGCTGGGATGGAACTGATTGGGGACATAACCACAAATCTTATTCCAGTTTCTAAAGCAACTTTACAGACCTGCTTGATTCATTAAGAGTCCTCCTTTTTATGAATCACGCGCCTCTGACTACAGCATGGCCCCTTATTAAGACTGGCATGAACAACACTGGTCCTGATGATAAATCAGGGCCATATAGTTTAAAAAAAAAAAGTTAAACTGGAACACCTGTCTAAGTTATAATACAACCCTTGTCAAAAATTATGGAATCACCGGCCTTGGAGGATGTTCATTCAGTTGTTTAATTTTGTAGAAAAAAGCAGATCAGTCATGGCACAATACTAAAGTCATTTCAAATGGCAACTTTCTGGCTTTAAGAAACACTTAAAGAAATCAAGAACAAGAAATGTTGTACTCCGTAATGGGTTACTTTTATTAACCAAGCATAGAAGAAAAATATTATGGAATCACTCAATTCTGAGGAAAAAATAATGGAATCATGAAAAACAAACAAACAAAAAAAACACTCCAAAACATCACTAGTATTTTGTTGCACCACCTCTGGCTTGTATAACAGCTTGCAGTCTCTGAGGCATGGACTTAATGAGTGTCAAACAGTACTCGTCATCAATCTGGCTCCAACTTTCTCTGATTGCTGTTGCCAGATCAGCTTTGCAGGTTGGAGCCTTGTCATGGACCATTTTCTTCTACTTCCACCAAAGATTTTCAATTGGATTGAGATCCGGACTATTTGCAGGCCATAACATTGACCTTATGTGTCTTTTTTCAAGGAATGTTTTCACAGTTTTTGCTCTATGGAAGATTGCATTATCATCTTGAAAAATGATTTCATCATCCCCAAACATCCTTTCAATTGATTGGGTGAGAAAAGTGTCCAAAATATCAACCTAATCTTATGCATTTATTGAAGATGTAATGACAGCCATCTCCCCAGTGCCTTTATCTGACATGCAGCCCCATATCCTCAATGACTGTGGAAATCTGCATGTTCTCTTCAGGCAGTCATCTTTATAAATCTCATTGGAATGGCACCAAACAAAAGTTCCAGCATCATCACCTTACCCAATGCAGATTCGCGATTCATCACTGAATATGATGGTCCTCCACAGTCCACGATTGCTTTTCCTTAGCCCACTGTAGCCTTGTTTTTTTTCTGTTTAGGTGTTAATGATGGGTTTCTCTATGTAAATCCCATTTTCTTTAGGCGGTTTCTTACAGTTTGGTGACAGACGTTGACTCCAGTTTCTACCCATTCGTTCCTCATTTGTTTTGTTGTGAATTTCCTATTTTGGAGACATATTGCTAGAAGTTTCCGGTCTTGACGCTTTGATGTCTTCCTTGGTCTACCAGTATGTTTGCCTTTTAACAACCTTGTCATGTTGTTTGCATTTGGTCCAGATTTTAGACACAGCTGATTGTGAACAACCAAAATCTTTTGCAACATTGCATGATGATTTACCTTCTTTTAAGAGATTGATAATCCTCTCCTTTGTTTCAATTAGCATCTCTCGTGTTGGAGCCATGATTCATGTCAGTCCATTTGGTGAAACAGCTCTCCAAGGTGTGATCACTTCGTTTTAGATGCAGACTAACGAGCAGATCTAATTTGATGCAGGTGTTAGTTTTGGGTATGAAAATTTACAGGGTGATTCCATAATTTTTTCCTCAGAATTGAGGGATTCCATATTTTTTTTTCCCCCTATGCTTGGTTAAAAAAAATAACAATTACTGACTACCTCCTTTTTGTTCTTGATTTCTTTTAGTGTTTCTTAAAGCCAGAAAATTGCCATTTGAAAAGACTTTAGTTTTGTGCCATGTCTGTGATCTGCTTTTTTTCTACAAAATTAAACAACTGAATGAACATCCTCCAAGGCTGGTGATTCCATATTTTTTGCCAGGGGTTGTAATAATGTCCGGCTCTGCTCAATTTCTCATCAGGAGGTGAGATGTGCTGATGGCAACATGTCGACAGTAAAGGTACCGTCACACTCAGTGACGCTGCAGCGATATAGACAACGAGCTGATCGCTGGAGCGTCGCTGTAGAGACGTCAAACACAGCAGCTCCAGAACGATGCAGGAGCGATCCTGTGACGTAACGGCGACTCACTTATCGTTCTCGCTGGTTGTTAGCTCCATGTAAAACATTGCTGGCATCATTGCTTTTGCTGTCAAACATGACGATACACGCCGACCTGACGACCAAATAAAGTTCTGGACTTCTAGCTACGACCAGCGATATCACAGCGGGATCCAGATCGCTGCTGCATGTCAAACACAATGAGATCGCTATCCAGGACGCTGCAACGTCACGGATCGTTGTCGTTTTCGTTGTAAAGTTGCTGAGTGTGACGGTACCTTTACCTGCAGGTACACATGCACAATTGACCCATACTGTGCATTTACCCTATTCTATTGAATTGGATAGGTGCATGACCTCATTGACTTTGCTCACCACCCAATATGAAAGTGAGGAGTACTACTAAACAACCCCATTGTCATGTTGTTGTTTTCTAAATTGTGTTAAGTCTGTTAAATATCAGAACTTTTGCTTTAGTTTAACATTGTTTTCTCTGCATTTAAGGCATATACAATGATGCTGTCTCTGTCTGACCAAGAACCAATCCATGCAACAGGCCACAATTCTACCAGCATGTGGCACAACATGGCAAGAGCAGCTGCAGAATCTACAGCTCTACACTCAGTTAGTCATGTATGACAATTTGGGGGCACATCTATGGGACCAAGTCCGACACTTCGCATGGCTCTTCCATATGTGACTTTTTAGGGGAAAAAAATAGAGAAAAGACTGAAGAGCAGGACGCCTTATTACCTGCAGGGTCATCTCAAGTCCTGGTGACCTTAAATGGAATAATTTAAATAAAAAAAGCAACTATTTATTCTCATTGTTTTGTTTTGCACAGCAAAGGCAGCCGCTGATTTCCTGAGCAAAAAAAGACAGACTATGAACTTTGGAGGACGAGGAGTCTTCTGGCTCATTTTGTTATCTCGACACACATCCAAGCACTCCAATATTAAAAAGGATAAAAAAACATTTTTTTTTATACACACTGATTTACTACAAGTGTGGCAGAAAGAGTTGCTTCATTATAGACAATTTCTATAACATAAGCTTCATGTATTTAAACACTTTGAAAACAGAAGTAGTTATTTACAAATGTACATTATCACTTAATGTAAAAAATAACAGGGAATCATTTCTTAATTGACTCTTAATTGTTTTTTGGGGAAAAGCAATTATGTGTATATTCTGAATTTTGCAATGATCTGTACTCAGAGCCGATCTAGGTCCATTTTCATTGTTGATACCACTAATATATCTTACAGTTCATTGTTTGCCAAATCAATGTTTTGACTTTTTTTTTTAATTTTAGACAATCATGTCAAGAGTTTTGACTTTTCTTGCTTGTATACTTGTATTTATTTCTTATTTTTTTATTGGCTCCAGAAAGCACTGTTACATTTCTTATGTTGTCAGAGGCACTCGCTCATTTCATTATTGTCTGGATACAGATTTAGGTATGTGTCTGCAGATTTTTGTGTTGAAAATTTTCTAACACATTAGAAAATATAGGCAATTTTTTTTTATACAATTTTGTTCACGTGTACAAATTTGTTTTCATTTTTTTGATGAACGCATGATTCTCCTGATTAAAATTGTATTTGTTTTATGCGGTTTGTCTGTAAGCTTGTGTGTTATGTTCTTGTTAATCTTGTTTGTAAATTGAAGTGTTTCAATCCTGTTTTAAAAAAGTGTAATTTTTTTTTTCTCCATATTTGAGGGATCGAAATTTTTTTCACTTTTCACTTTTTTTTTAATTTTTTTATGATCTCATTTTGAATAATTGAGGTACTTTAATTGTTTTGTATAATTGTAATTGTTACACATTCAATACATTACTTTGGGAAGAGTAAATACATGAAAATAAAGAACTACAATGTTGAAGGGTCAAAGCTCATTCCATGTGAGTCTATAGGAAATTCTATTGAAACTGCGATTCTTTTTGCCTTTAATTGTTCATATAAATGAGCTTTTTATTTTGCACTTAATTCACAGTATGTTCCAGAAAAATTAAACACATAGGAAAAGATGTTTAACCCCTTAGTCACAGAGCCAATTTGGTACTTAATGACCAAGCCGATTTTTGCAATTCTGACCACTGTCACTTTGAGGTTATAACTCTGGAACGCTTCAACGGATCCCGCTGATTCTGAGATTGTTTTTTCGTGACATATTGTACTTCATGTTAGTGGTAACATTTCTTCGATATTACTTGCGATTATTTATTAAAAAAACGGAAATATGGCGTAAATTTTGAAAATTTAGCAATTTTCAAAATTTGAATTTTTATTCCCTTACATCAAAGAGATATGTCACACAAAATGGTCAATAAATAACATTTCCCATATGTCTACTTTACATCAGCACAATTTTGGAATACAAATTTTTTTTTATTAGGGAGTTATAAGGGTTAAAATTTGACCAGCAATTTTTTATTTCTCGGTCTCCCATGACAGCACTACGGAGAGAGGGGATCCGCCCTTCAGGGACAGGAAACCTACAGATAAAAGGGCGGTACCTCTCCCTCGCATCAGTTGGTTTCCTGTCCCTGAACAGGGAACCTCTTTCCGGTGGAGATTCAGGCCGACATTGTTTTCCACTCGAGGAAGTGGATGCCTTAGTGAGAGCCGTTAGGGCTACTATGGGGGTGGAGGAGCCTAAACCTGACAAAACAGCCCAAGACGTAATGTTTGGTGGCTTGGGACAAAAAAACGGAAAACCTTTCCTTTAAATCCCAATGTCCAATCCCTAATTAAAAAAGAATGGGAAAAACTCTTCAGTGCCCTCGCTTAAAAGAAAGTATCCCTTCGAAGATGACGCATCCACTTCCTGGGATAAGGCACCAAAGTTGGATGTAGCGGTGGCAAAAGCCTCGAAAAAATTTGCGCTCCCGTTCGAGGACATGGGTACCCTCAGAGACCCTTTAGATAAGAAAGCAGACACATTTCTTAAAGGGGCATGGGAATCGGCTGGGGGTAGCTTGAGGCCTACTGTTGCGGCTACTTGCACCTCCAGATCTCTGATGGTATGGATTGATCAATTAGAGAGTCAAATTAGAGATGGGCTACCCAGGAATAAATTACTGGATTCTATCCCTGCAATTAGAGCAGCAGAAGCATTCCTGGCGGACTCCTCGGCAGACTCCGTACCAGAAGAACCTTATGGCTCAAAAGCTGGCCTGGGGATCTCCAGACAAAGCTAAAGCTATGTTCTATTCCGTGTGAAGGAAATTTTCTGTTTGGAGAGACCCTGGATGACATCCTCCAAAAAGCAGGAGACAAAAAGAAGGGGTTTCCAAATTTGGGCCCAGCTCCATTCAGGCAGTCCTTTCGCAATCGGAGATTTTTCCGCCGCAGACCCCCCAGGGAGCAGAATAAATGGGAAGAAGGCAGGAGAAGGGATAGAGGTTACCTCTTTGGCAACACCTCTCGCGACAAAAAACCCTCCAAATGACATTGTGCCTACGGTAGGGGGAAGACTCACATCTTTCCTTCCCGCCTGGAAGAAAATATCCAACAACACCTGGATTCTAAACATCATTCAGTACGGTCTAAAAATAGATTTTATTTCTTTCCCTCCCCGGAAGTACATAGAAACGAAAATAAGATCTTCAGTGGCAGAACAAGCAGCTTTAGAGAGAGAAATTATTTCCCTACTGCAAAAATCTGTGATTCAAGAAATCCCTCCTCAGGAAGTAGGAGAAGGGTTTTTCTCCCCTCTTTTTTTAGTACCAAAACCCGACGGGTCCTTTCGGACCATTATAAATCTAAAAAACCTGAACAAATACGTAAAAAATTACAAATTCAAAATGGAAACAATAAAGTCCACCATAAAAATCCTGTTTCCGAATTGCTACATGGTCGTGATAGACCTAACCGATGCATATTATCATGTGCCCATCCACAATCAGTCTCAAAAATTCCTGAGATTGGCAGTTCCCATAAAAGGACAATTAAGATTTTTTCAGTACAAAGCTCTTCCGTTCGGAATCTCTATAGCTCCTCGAATATTCACGAAGGTAATAGCGGAAATGATGGCCCACATAAGGGAACAAAATATATTAATAGTCCCTTACCTAGACGACTTTCTCATCGTAAGCAACTCGGCCCAAAGTTGCAAAGAACAGAGGGACCGGGTAATGACTATCTTGACGGACTTGGGGTGGCTCATAAACTTTAAAAAAATCAAAGTTGGAACCCTGTCAAGTACAGGAGTTCCTAGGTCTGACATTAGACTCCCGAGTACAAGAATGCCGACTTCCAAACCCCAAAAAAGTCAACATATCAGCCATGATAGCGCGAACCTTTCACCATCCTTCCATGACTCTAAGGAGAGCAATGTCACTACTAGGCTCTCTGTCCTCATGCCTACCAGCGATACCCTTTGCACAGTTCCACACAAGAGAACTTCAGTGGCACGTACTCGAATGGCAGTCAATACTAAAAGACAAATTGGAAAGTCGAATCACCCTGAGTTCCTCAGTTATTCATTCCCTTCGTTGGTGGGCAGAGAGCCAAAACTTATCAAAGGGAGTTCCTTGGGTGACACAAATATCCCGGGTGATAACAACCGATGCGAGTCCCACAGGGTGGGGGGCTCATATGGGGGACAGAGTGGCTCAGGGAACCTGGTCAGTTCAGGAAATATCAGCATCCTCAAACCAAAAAGAACTTTGGGCAGTGCTTCAGGCTCTTCTTTCTTTTCTGACCTATATTCAGGGACATCATGTCCGAATTTTTTCGGACAACAAAGTGACTGTAGCGTATATAAACCACCAGGGAGGAACAAGGTCTCAGGCACTCATGAGTTCTTCAGCCAAAATTTTCAACCTTGCAGAAGAAAATCTACTATCCCTCTCTGCGCTACACATTCAGGGTTCAAACAACGAGAGAGCAGATTACCTGAGTCGATCGCTGTTAAAACAAGGCGAGTGGTCCCTAAACCAATCCATCTACGATAAGATCACAAAAATGTGGGGAGCACCGACAATAGATCTATTCGCCAATTACAAAAACAAAAAGGTGAACATATTCTGCTCACTGAACCTGGTAGGGAATCCACAGGCTCTAGATGCCTTTATGATTCCGTGGACTCAAAAATTAACTTATGCTTCTCCTCCAACTATTCTGATCCCGGCAGTCATTCGGAAAGTCAGAGAGGACAAAGCGAAAATGATCCTCATAGCCCCGTTCTGGCCAAAAAGGACGTGGTTCTCCTGGCTGAGGATGCTTTCGGTCTCGGACCCATGGGTCCTGCCGAATATACCAGACCTTCTACATCAAGGGCCGATCTTCCACCCACAGGAATCGAACTTACATTTGACAGCCTGGTTTTTGAACGGGGACTATTAAAAGAAAGAGGTTTCTCAGATAACTTAGTCACCATGTTGTTAAAAAGTAGAAAACCCATCACTACTAGAATATATGGGAAAACTTGGAAAAAATTTCTGTCCGTCTCCAAAGTAAAAGTCCAAGATGGGCCCTCAATTCCTAAAATACTGGAGTTCCTACAAAAAGGTCTGGAACAGGGATTGTCGGTTAGTACTCTTAAAGTACAAATAGCAGCTCTAGGAGCACTCTATAACCATAATATTGCGGCCAACCCATAGATAATTAGATTTGTTAAGGCGGTGACAAGATCAAAGCCATTAGTCGCTCAGAAAGTGCCCTCATGGGACTTAAATTTAGTCCTCTCGGCGTTAACGGGTCCTCCATTCGAACCCATAGAGACGATTTCCATTAAAACTCTAACACTTAAAACCATTCTCTTGGTAGCGTTAACATCCGCACGCAGAATAAGTGACATTCAAGCCTTATCCTCTAATCCACCCTTCACTAAAATATTAGATGATAGTCACTCTTAGACCTGACCCGGCCTATTTGCCAAAAGTGGCATCAAAATTCCATAGGTCACAAGAAGTCTCCCTGCCATACTTTTGTCCAAACCCAAAAAATGAGAAAGAGCAGAACTTCCATAATCTAGACGTCAGAAGGTGCCTAATCCAATATTTAGATTCCACCAGAGAGTATAGGAAGGAAGGCTCTCTGTTTGTCTGTTTCCAGGGTCCCAGAAAAGGATTCCGGGCATCCAAGGGTACTTTGGCAAGGTGGATAAAGGAGGCAATAGTCCTGGCATATTCATCCTCGGGGAATGAGATCTCAGATGGTATAAGAGCACATTCCACAAGAGCAGTAGCTACCTCATGGGCTGAGAGGTCAGAGGTATCAATAGAGCAAATCTGTAAAGCGGCCACCTGGTCATCACCATCGACCTTTTTTAGACACTATAGATTAAATCTAGCCTCTGTGTCTGACTTAACCTTCGGACGAAGGGTTATCGAGGCGGTGGTCCCTCCCTAAGCTTAGTCTCTGCAATTCTCTCCGTAGTGCTGTCATGGGAGACCGAGAAAGTCGTAGTTACTCACCGATAACGGTGTTTCTCGGAGCCCATGACAGCACTCGCTTATTCCCTCCCATCACGTGTGCGGTGAGCACCTTTAATTATGTATAATTTATGTAGTGTATATAGTATGAGTATAGGCACGGGGTTCCTCTTTTAAGAAATGTTGTAATATGATTTTTTCTCTGTTGTAAACTAACCTGGAGGTCCTCCGATGCTCTGTAAACCAACTGATGCGAGGGAGAGGTACCGCCCTTTTATCTGTAGGTTTCCTGTCCCTGAAGGGCGGATCCCCTCTCTCCGTAGTGCTGTCATGGGCTCCGAGAAACATCGTTATCGGTGAGTAACTACGACTTTTTACAGCAAAATTTACAAAACCATTTTTTTTAGGGACCACCTCACATTTGAAGTCAGTTTGAGGGGTCTATATGGCAGAAATGCCCAAAATTGACACCATTCTAAAAACTGCACCCCTCAAGGTGCGCAAAACCACATTCAAGAAGTTTATTAACCCTTCAGTTGCTGCACAGGAACTGAAGCAATGTGGAAGGAAAAAATGAACATTTTACTTTTTTTCACAAACATTTTACTTCAGAACCAATTTTTTTTATTTTCACAAGTGTAAAAAAAGAAAATGAACCACATAATTTGTTGTGCAATTTGTCCGGAGAATGCCGATACCCCATATGTGGGGAAGGACCACTGTTTGGGTGCACAGTAGAGCTCAGAAGGGAAGGAGCGCCATTTGGCTTTTTCAACATAGAATTCCCTGGAATTGAGATCGGACACCATGTCGCGTTTGGAGAGCCGCTGATGTGCCTAAACAGTGGAAACCCCCCACAAGTGACACCATTTTGGAAACTAGACCCCCTAAGGAACTTATCTAGGTGTGTGGTCAACACTTTGAACACCCAAGTGCTTCACACAAGTTTATAACGTAGAGCCGAAAAAATTAAAAATCATTTTTTTTTTTCACAAAAATGATCTTTTCACCCCCAATTTTTTATTTTCCCAAGGGTAGCATGACAAATTGGACCCCAAAAGTTGTTGTGCAATTTGTCCTGAGTATGTCGATACCCCGTATGTGGGGGTAAACCTCTGTTTGGGTGCACAGTAGAGCTCAGAAGGGAAGGAGCGCCATTTGACTTTTTCAACATAGAATTCTCTGGAATTGAGATCGGACACCATGTCGCGTTTGGAGAGCCGTTGATGTGCCTAAACAGTGGAAACCCCCCACAAGTGACACCATTTTGGAAACTAGACCCCCTAAGGAACTTATCTAGGTGTGTGGTCAACACTTTGAACACCCAAGTGCTTCACACAAGTTTATAACGTAGAGCCGAAAAAATTAAAAATCATTTTTTTTTTCACAAAAATGATCTTTTCACCCCCAATTTTAAACTGTACTGGAATGAAGGGCAAAATGTGTAGGAAAATGCAGCCAACTATGTGGCAAAGCGGAGTTTGTTCCAAAGATGAAAGAACACCATCAGGGCTAGAATGGCAGACACTTTCAGAGACTGGTCGTACAACATCCTTTTAGCTCCATCAATCCCTATATGAGAGACGAATGTGCCAATAGACGTGGTACACCATAGCAAGCTCCCACCCGCCAAGGTCAGAACCGCTATATGCACAAAACAACCAGTTCTCTATAGAAAGTATTGTCTGGTACCAGAGGTTCGGCAAGAACCATAAAGTAAAGCCCATAGTGTATAAGTACGGAACTTCCTAATTTTTTTAGAAATCCTACAATAAAATGATCATGCCCATATCATCAACATAAATATAAGTAATATAAATGGAAGCCAAAGTTTTGTGTAGCAAGAGTCATAAAGCAGTCAAAGTTAGATAAATGGTCAAAAATGTTTGTGAGTAATCAAGTCCTAGAATTCATTTTCAGATGATTTCACTTTTCAAGATCATTTCTGGGGTCCACATTCTAACGCTTATTGACATAGGTACGTGGACGAGAATTTGTTGGAATAGTAGTTTGGTATGGGATTGATCGAGTCATAGAATTTTCAGATGACCTGACTTTGCAAGAACATTTGTGGGGTCCACACTCTAGAGCGTACAGACGTGGGTACATGGATGAGAATTTGTTGGGATAGTAGTTTGGTATGGGATTGATCGAGTCGTAGAATTTTCAGATGACCTGACTTTGCAAGAACATTTGTGGGGTCCACACTCTAGAGCGTACAGACGTGGGTACGTGGACGAGAATTTGTTGGGATTGTAGTTTTGGCATGGGATTGATCAAGTTCTGGAATTAATTGTGAAATGGGGTAAAATGGGATCTACTAATTAAAATATTATTTATCAATTGTTCCAAATTGTACTACTGGGGCCACTAAGCAGAAAATAAAAATTATTGAAAAAAGCAAACTAATAATTGTAGGTGGTGTGCTAGGTCTCAAAACAGGGGGAGATACAAAGGCCTGGTTGGGATGGGCATGTGGGGCAATAGAATCGGGAATCACTCCGCCTGCCATGCTTTCTGCAAACTCGGCACCTTTTTTGAGGATACCTTTGGGTGGGAGTGACAGGGACAGGGTGAGGAAAATGGCGTTCTGACAGTCTCCGGGAATCCTCAGAGTCGAAGGCTTCCCCCGGTGCCATGGACTCAAATATGAGGCTCTCTACTACTTTTTCCTGAAAGTGCAGGAAAGTTAGCGGTCCTTGAGATTTTTTATATAGGACAAAGCTGTTGTAGGTGGCAGTCTGAATTAGATAGATTCCCACCTTTTTATACCACGCCCTGGTCTTCCTCTTGACCAGGTATGGTTGCAGAACCTGGTCTGACAGGTCTACGCCACCCATATGTCTGTTATAGTCTGTGACGCAGACTGGTTTTTCTTTGTCCCTGGTGGCACCCCTCTCTCTGACCGTCACAGTGGTGTCCGTATGCAGTGTGGAAAGCATATAGACGTCCTTCCTGTCTTTCCACTTCACTGCAAGAAGTTGGTCGCTTGCAAGTGAAAATGACGCCCCCCTCTCCAAATGTCTGGACACCAACTGTGACGGAAACCCCACTCTGTTTTTCCTCACTGTCCCACAGGCCCCTGTATTTGCAGCATGGAGGGATTTGTATAGGGGGATACTCGTGTAATAGTTATCGGTATACACGTGGTACCCTTGATTGAGAAAGGGCGTCATTAGCTCCCAGACAATTTTGCCTGGGATACCAATTGTCTGGGGGCAGTTTGGGGGGTTTATTTGGCGGTCCCTACCTTCATAAATTAGGAAGGTGGACGTGTACCCTGATGAGCTCTCACAAGCTTTATATAATTTTACGCCGTATTTGGCTCTCTTGGAGGGAATAAATTGGCGGAATAACAGACGGCCCTTGTAGCTCATCAAGGACTCATCGACTGCCATATTTTGCTCTGGGGTATAGGAATTTAGAAAGGAAGTTTTTAGGAGGGAAATTAGGGGTCTTAATTTATTTAGCCGATCGTAGTTGGGGTCAGTTCTTGGGAGAGCTTGGGAATTGTCACTGAAGTGGAGGAATCTCATCAGGGCTTCGTAACGGGCTCGGGACATGATGGCTGCAAATACAGGGGTGCAGTGGACAGCTTTTGTTGCTCAGTAAGAGCGGAGAGTGGTTTTTTTTTACTATACCCATATTCAGGGTGAGGCCTAAGAATTTTTTTATTTCAGGGACATTTGTGGGGATCCAGGAACGGGAATGAAAGGCAGTGGGTTTTTGGGAAATATATTGCCGGGCATATAGATTTGTTTGGTGGACGATTAATTGCAGGACTTCGGGGCTAATGAAAATTTCAAAAAAATCAATGGGGGTAAAATTGGCGACATCTACTTTTATTCCAGGGACTGCAGAAAAAGGGGGAATTTGAGGGGAAAATGAGGTGTCATTATACCACAGCGGTGGGGGGACTGCGGTACTTGGTCCTGCCTCTGAAGCTTCAGCAGTGACGACCGACTCCGCTACCACCGGGCTGGGGGATCCCGTGGAGGAAGAGTCGTCATCACTGTCTGAAAACTGCTCAACTTCAGGGGCAGAATCTGTTTCGCTGCCGGAGCAAAGCAGGCTGTAAGCTTGCTCCGCGCTAAAACTTCTGCGGGCCATTTTATCTAATTCCTCCCCTAACCCTAACAAATTTTTTTTTTTTTAAATTATAATTTTTTTTTTTCTTTTTATAATCTGCTGATGATGCAGGGATTACGGAGAACGGGGGTGGGTAAATTGGATGCTGGCGGAGGCAGATATTATGTTTTTTGTAACTGACAGGGCAGCACTTGAACTGTAGTCTCTCTCTCTTCTCTCCTAGAACAACTACAAGGAGAGAAGAGAAAGGTACAGCCCAAGTGCTGCCATGTTTATCAAATATTAGGGGTTTTGATCACTGTAATTGGACATATTACAGTAATCAAAACCCAGCAGCCAATGAGAAAATTCTCATAGGTTGCTGGGTCTCTGCTGGCAGATCATGGCAGGCGCACTGCGCATGCGCCCGCCATTTTCTTCCAGCAGAGAAGAAGAAGGGGGGCCAGGAGCCGTGGGCTGAGGACCGGGGACCATGGACTGAGGACCGGGGACCGGGGACAGGAGCACTGATGTGCAGGCGGTATGGTGGGGGGCTCGGGGGCTCTATTTCTCTCCCTTCTGATGTGCGATCACATCAGAGGGGAGAGAAATGCAAAGCATTTTTTTTTTTCACAAACTATTTGCAGCGATCGCAACACCGGGGGTCTGTAAAGACCCCCGGGATTGCGATCGCTCCAGGGGTCGGTAAAAACCGACCCCAATACACCGGGGGATGCTAGGTTTTGGCGGGCGCATCTGCACTTGCGCCCGCCATTTTGGAGCCCGCACCGGAAGGAGGAGGGTCGGGGACCGGAGGGGCACCTTCACCGGTACATTAGGTACCGTGGGGGGCTCGGGGGACCCTATTTCTCTCCCCTCTAATGTCCGATCACATTAGAGGGGAGAGAAACACAACGCAAATCGCGTTTTTTTTTTTTTGCGATCGCCGGTAAACGGTTATTTACCGGCGATCGCAAATGCGGGGTGGGTAAAAAACCCCCCGAATCATGTTCTCTGGGGTCTCGGCTACCCCCGGCAGACGAGACCCCGGAGAAAATCGGACTCTGGGGGGCGTTATACACTTTTTCCACAGCGCCGTTAATTAACGGCGCTGTGGTTTAAGTACCCTTAGCGGCCGCCGTTAAAAGGCGTATCGGCGGTCGCTAAGGGGTTAATGGATTTTTCTTTTCCCAGTTTAAGATCCTATCCCAATATGTAGTGGGTATAATAATATTACATTTCTAATTGGAAGTATATGTCAATTTACTTTTTAATTTGTATTAAAATTTGTAATTTTTATTATTACACCAGCTACATGTTGGGATAGAATATTGGAGATGGGAATACTACTTTAAAGCACCACTCCAGTGTTTCTGTTTGTTTGTTTTTTAAATGCACCGCTAGAATGGAGTCACTAATCTAAGTTTCATCTGTTATCAGTGCCACTCCGGTTGCTGGGCGATCCAAAGTCACTGTTCAATGTAAGTTTATAAGATCCAAAATGAGGCTGTCATAGACTTGCATTTAAAGCTTGTGTCCGTTACTTCTGACTTCTTCTAGTAAGTCAGAAGTTGCAATCAAAACATGGCGGTGCAAGATCAGAGAGGCACTGGGAACAGCTGAGGATGGTAAGTATATTACTTGGGGCAGGGAACTTAATATTAGTTGCACCACTCCAACACTGAAATAAAAAAAAATGACGAAGTTGTGCTTTAAGATTCCCTTCACATTTACACGGTGTTTGTAGTAGTGATGAGGGAACGTGCTCAGTGATACTGCTCAGCACTCATCGAGCACTTGCTTGTGCTAATGATCGAATACTCTAATCCCTGCCCCACATGTTTGGTGCCTGTTACACACCCAATGAACATGCAGGGATTGCCTGACAGACACTGTAATGCCATAGCCATCTTGGTAGTGGCATTACTGTGATTGGCTGGCCGCATTACCTCATCAGAGGTTATAAAAGAACAGGCACCATCCTCGGCTCACTGACATACCCATTTCAGTGACAGGTGGAGGGAAAGAATAGTTGAACAGGCCCATGCGTACAGTTCTAGGAATCAAAGTCCTTTAGTGGTGATACTTTGCTGAACCATCAAATTTAAATGTCTTCCCAAGGCCTAATCTTGTGCTTTGCTGTTTCTGTGAAATATATTTTACATTTAGCCCAGGGAGAGATGCTGGAGCAGGGAGAGTGGTGATTACATCATCAAGGCAGGGCTTAGGGCTTTGCAGTCCATTACTAAATATATAGCCGTTGCACATGACCACTTTTTTTTTTCGGAAGGGAGTCGGTGGGTGAAAAAAATTGACTGTATTGTCAGAGCAGGTTAAACTGCATGGATGTGTGACAATACACAGTGATGTAATGACATTACAGTGATTTGAAGGTGACAATTTTTTTTTTTTTTATAAAAAAAAAAGTATTAATCAAGGAAATTTGGTTTACAGAGACCTAACAATTTAAAACATGCATAAGGTGTGTGGTGAGGAACGGGGAAGTGGAAGTGCTGATGATGCTCCATGTAGAAAGCGAGGACATGGATCAGGTGCGACTGTGTCTATTGTTGGAGAACAAGAAACACGCCTATCCACAACACATGGGTTCCTGTTATGAATAGGTAATTCAGAACCACAATGGACCTTGATGTTCAGAGCACACAAGTGACCTGACAAAAACCACAAAACATAGGACGAGCTCTGAGACGTGGAAACTCTGCTGACCGCAATCCCTAAACCTATCAAACCACACTAGAGGTAGCCGTGGATTGCGCCTAATGCTCCCTATGCAACTCGGCACAGCCTGAAAAACTAGCTAGTCCTGAAGATAGAAAAATAAGCCTACCTTGCCTCAGAGAAATTTCCCAAAGGAAAAGGCAGCCCCCCACATATAATGACTGTGAGTTAAGATGAAAATACAAACAGAGATGAAATAGATTTAGCAAAGTGAGGCCCGACTTACTGACTAGACCGAGGATAGGAAAGATAGCTTTGCGGTCAACACAAAAACCTACAAACAACCACTCAGAGGGGCAAAAAGACCCTCCGCACCGACTAACGGTACGGAGGTGCTCCCTCTGCGTCTCAGAGCTTCCAGCAAGCAAGTAAAACCAAAAAAGCAAGCTGGACAGAAAATATAGCAACAAAAGTAACACAAGCAGAACTTAGCTTATGCTGAGCAGACAGGCCACAGGAACGATCCAGGATGAAGCAAGACCAATACTAGAACATTGACTGGAGGCCAGGATCAAAGCACTAGGTGGAGTTAAATAGAGCAGCACCTAACGACTTAACCTCATCACCTGAGGAAGGAAACTCAGAAGCCGCAGTACCACTCGTGACCACAGGAGGGAGCTTGATCACAGAATTCACAACAGTACCCCCCCTTGAGGAGGGGTCACCGAACCCTCACCAGAGCCCCCAGGACGACCAGGATGAGCCATATGAAAGGCACGAACAAGATCGGCAGCATGGACATCAGAGGCAAAGACCCAGGAATTATCTTCCTGACCATAACTCTTCCACTTAACCAGATACTGGAGTTTCCGTCTCGAAACACGAGAATCCAAAATCTTCTCCACTATATACTCCAACTCCCCCTCCACCAAAACCGGGGAAGGGGGATCAACAGATGGAACCACAGGCGCCACGTATCTCTGCAACTATGACCTATGGAATACGTTATGGATGGAAAAAGAAGCTGGAAGGGTGAAACGAAAAGACACAGGATTAAGAACCTCAGAAATCCTATACGGGCCAATGAAACGAGGCTTAAACTTAGGAGAGGAAACCTTCACAGGAATATAACGAGATGACAACCAAACCAAATCCCCAACACGAAGTCGGGGACCCACACAGCGTCTGCGATTAGCGAAACGTTGAGCCTTCTCCTGGGACAAGGTCAAATTGTCCACTACATGAGTCCAAATCCGCTGCAACCTGTCCACCACAGTATCCACACCAGGACAGTCCGAAGACTCAACCTGCCCTGAAGAGAAACGAGGATGGAACCCAGAATTGCAGAAAAACGGTGAAACCAAGGTAGCCGAGCTGGCCCGATTATTAAGAGCGAACTCAGCCAATGGCAAAAAGGACACCCAATCATCCTGATCAGCAGAAACAAAACATCTCAGATATGTTTCCAAGGTCTGATTGGTTCGTTCAGTCTGGCCATTTGTCTGAGGATGGAAAGCCGAGGAAAAAGACAAATCAATGCCCATCCTAGCACAAAAGGCTCGCCAAAACCTCGAAACAAACTGAGAACCTCTGTCAGAAACGATGTTCTCTGGAATGCCATGTAAACGAACCACATGCTGGAAGAACAATGGCACCAAATCAGAGGAGGAAGGAAATTTAGACAAGGGTACCAAATGGATCATCTTAGAGAAGCGATCACAAACTACCCAAATGACCGACATTTTTTGAGAGACGGGGAGATCCGAAATAAAATCCATAGAGATATGTGTCCAAGGCCTCTTCGGGATCGGCAAGGGCAAAAGCAACCCACTGGCATGAGAACAGCAGGGCTTAGCCCGAGCACAAATCCCACAGGACTGCACAAAAGAACGCACATCACGTGACAGAGACGGCCACCAAAAGGATCTAGCCACCAAATCTCTGGTACCAAAGATTCCAGGATGACCAGCCAACACCGAAGAATGAACCTCAGAGATAACTTTATTCGTCCACCTATCAGGGACAAACAGTTTCTCTGCTGGGCAACGATCAGGTTTATTAGCCTGAAATTTTTGCAGCACCCGCTGCAAATCAGGAGAGATGGCAGACACAATTACTCCCTCTTTGAGAATACCCGCCGGCTCAGGCAAACCCGGAGAGTCGGGCACAAAACTCCTAGACAGGGCATCCGCCTTCACATTTTTAGAGCCCGGAAGGTACGAAACCACAAAGTCAAAACGGGAGAAAAACAGCGACCAACGAGCCTGTCTAGGATTCAACCGTTTGGCAGACTCGAGATAAGTCAAGTTCTTGTGATCAGTCAAGACCACCACGCGATGCTTAGCTCCTTCAAGCCAATGACGCCACTCCTCGAATGCCCACTTCATGGCCAGCAACTCTCAATTGCCAACACCATAATTTCGCTCAGCAGGCAAAAACTTCCTGGAAAAGAAGGCGCATGGCTTCATCACCGAGCAATCAGCACCTCTTTGCGACAAAACAGCCCCCGCTCCAATTTCAGAAGCATCAACCTCAACCTGGAACGGAAGCGAAACATCTGGTTGACACAACACAGGGGCAGAAGAAAAACGACGCTTTAACTCTTGAAAAGCTTCCACAGCAGCAAAAGACCAATTGACCACATCAGCACCCTTCTTGGTCAAATCGGTCAATGGCTTAGCAATACTAGAAAAATTACAGATGAAGCGACGATAAAAATTAGCAAAGCCAAGGAACTTTTGCAGACTCTTCAGAGATGTTGGCTGAGTCCAATCATAAATGGCCTGGACCTTAACAGGGTCCATCTCGATGGTAGAAGGGGAAAAAATGAACCCCAAAAATGAAACCTTCTGAACACCAAAGAGACACTTTGATCCCTTCACAAACAAAGAATTAGCACGCAGGACCTGGAACACCATTCTGACCTGCTTCACATGAGACTCCCAATCATCCGAGAAGACCAAAATATCATCCAAGTATACAATCAGGAATTTATCCAGGTACTCTCAGAAGATGTCATGCATAAAGGACTGAAATACTGATGGAGCATTGGCAAGTCCGAATGGCATAACTAGGTACTCAAAATGGCCCTCGGGCGTATTAAATGCAGTTTTCCATTCATCGCCCCGTTTAATACGCACAAGATTATATGCACCACGAAGATCTATCTTGGTGAACCAACTAGCCCCCTTAATCCGAGCAAACAAATCAGATAGCAGCGGCAAGGGGTACTGAAATTTGACCGTGATTTTATTTAGAAGGCGGTAATCAATACAAGGTCTCATCGAACCATCCTTCTTGGCCACAAAAAAGAACCCTGCTCCCAATGGCGATGACGACGGCCGAATATGACCCTTCTCCAAGGATTCTTTTACGTAACTCCGCATAGCGGCGTGCTCAGGTACAGATAAATTAAACAGTCGACCCTTAGGAAACTTACTACCAGGAATCAACTCGATAGCACAATCACAATCCCTATGCGGAGGTAGGGCATTGGACTTGGGCTCATCGAATACATCCCGGTAATCAGACAAGAACTCTAGGACCTCAGAAGGGGTGGATGATGAGATAGACAGAAATGGAACATCACCATGTACCCCCTGACAATCCCAGCTGGACACAGACATTGATTTCCAATCTAATACTGGGTTATGGACTTGTAGCCATGGCAACCCCAACATGACCACATCATGCAGATTTTGCAACACCAGAAAGCGAATATCCTCCTGGTGGGCAGGAGCCATGCACATGGTCAGCTGGGTCCAATACTGAGGCTTATTCTTGGCCAAAGGCGTAGCATCAATTCCTCTCAATGGAATAAGACACTGCAAGGGCTCCAAGACAAACCCACAGCGCCTAGCAAACTCCAAGTCCATCAAATTCAGGGCAGCGCCTGAATCCACAAATGCCATGACAGAATAGGAAGACAATGAGCAGATCAAAGTAACGGACAAAAGAAATTTCGACTGTACCGTACCAATGGTGGCAGACTTAGCAAACCGCTTAGTGCGCTTAGGACAATCGGAGATGGCATGAGTGGAATCACCACAGTAGAAACACAGCCCATTCTGACGTCTGTGTTCTTGCCTTTCAGCTCTGGTCAAAGTCCTATCGCACTGCATAGGCTCAGGTTTATGCTCAGATAATACCGCCAAATGGTGCACAGATTTACGCTCACGCAAGCGTCGACCGATCTGAATGGCCAAAGACATAGACTCATTCAGACCAGCAAGCATAGGAAATCCCACCATGACATCCTTAAGGGCTTCAGAGAGACCCTTTCTGAAGATTGCTGCCAAAGCACATTCATTCCATTGAGTGAGCACAGACCACTTTCTAAACTTCTGACAATAAATCTTAATCTCATCCTGACCCTGACACAGAGCCAGCAAATTTTCTCTGCCTGATCCACTGAATTAGGTTCATCGTACAGTAATCCGAGCGCCAGAAAAAACGCATCAATATTACATAATGCAGGATCTCCTGGTGCAAGGGAAAATGCCCAGTCTTGAGGGTCGCCACGTAATAAAGAAATAATAATCTTAACTTGTTGAACTGGGTCACCAGAGAAGCGAGGTTTCAACGCCAGAAACAGTTTGCAATTATTTTTGAAACTCAGAAATTTAGCTCTATCTCCAGAAAACAAATCAGGAATAGGAATTCTTGGTTCTAACATAGAATTCTGAGCCACAAAGTCTTGAATATTTTGTACTCTTGCAGTGAGAAGATCCACACATGAAGACAGACCTTTAATGTCCATCACCACACCTGTGTCCTGAACCACCCAAATGTCTAGGGGAAAAAAAAGGCAAAACACAGTGCAAAGAAAAAAAAATGGTCTCAGAACTTCTTTTTTCCCTCTATTGAGAAGCATAGTACTTTAGGCCTCCAGTACTGTTATGAATAGGTAATTCAGAACCACAATGGACCTTGAAGTTCAGAGCACACAAGTGACCTGACAAAAACCACAAAACATAGGACGAGCTCTGAGACGTGGAAACTCTGCTGACCGCAATCCCTAAACCTATCAAACCACACTAGAGGTAGCCGTGGATTGCGCCTAACGCTCCCTATGCAACTCGGCACAGCCTGAGAAACTAGCTAGTCCTGAAGATAGAAAAATAAGCCTACCTTGCCTCAGAGAAATTCCCCAAAGGAAAAGGCAGCCCCCCACATATAATGACTGTGAGTTAAGATGAAAATACAAACACAGAGATGAAATAGATTTAGCAAAGTGAGGCCCGACTTACTGAATAGACCGAGGATAGGAAACATAGCTTTGCGGTCAACACAAAAACCCACAAACAACCACGCAGAGGGGCAAAAAGACCCTCCGCACCGACTAACGGTACGGAGGTGCTCCCTCTGCGTCTCAGAGCTTCCAGCAAGCAAGTAAAACCAAAAAAGCAAGCTGGACAGAAAATATAGCAACAAAAGTAACACAAGCAGAACTTAGCTTATGCTGAGCAGATAGGCCACAGGAACGATCCAGGATGAAGCAAGACCAATACTAGAACATTGACTGGAGGCCAGGATCAAAGCACTAGGTGGAGTTAAATAGAGCAGCACCTAACGACTTAACCTCATCACCTGAGGAAGGAAACTCAGAAGCCGCAGTACCACTCGTGACCACAGGAGGGAGCTTGATCACAGAATTCACAACAGGTTCCTATCCCACTTTGCAGGGAGGCATGGGACACCATTTCAGAAGCCACACCAGTGTGAACAGGTGAATAGTTTGCTAGAAGATAATGCTTCCAGCATTCTTGCTAGCACCATCCAGTCTTCCGATCAGGCCATTCTCACCAGCCAAGAGTCTGGCTCCTTTAATCATCACCCTGTTCCTCCTTCCTCCCACCATGTTGAGTCCCAGGAGACTTGGCCTCTCATCCTGCATGTTCCAAGAGGGAAGGGAAGACATACTGTTTATTAATGCACAAAGCTTAGAGCAGGCAAGGTCAGAAGATAATGGTGGGGAACAGCAAATTTTGTCTAAGGCCACAGTCACATAGATATATGAATGACCCTGCTTGTAATTTTTGGCAGACTTTGCACTGTGTACATAGACTTTAGGAGTCTAGGAATACCACTACATGACAATTTGAAAAGAATGTGCATGAAGCTCTCCTTTTTTTTTTATAATACAGGGCGTGGTAGATCGGCTCACTCAGCTGTAAATGGAGGTAGACACGGGAACACTGTCTCTTTAAGTCCTTCACAGGTTTATTATACATGTGGCATAAACCATGGTGAAGTAGAAATAAATACGGACATTTGGGCAAAAACAGGAAAACAAAGCACAGTCCTTGTAGTAGCGGGAATCCACCCTCTCAGGGTTAGCAAAACACAAGGTTCAGGTTAGCACGAACACCTCTCTGGAGTTAGCCTCTCCAGATACACTGAGTGCTTCCAGCACTTTGCCAGTGACTTTGTCATGAGTGTATCTGAGTCACTCTTCCATCTAGTTTTTTACAGTTCTTGCTTCCTCCATATGTTACACTGCAATTTCCATTTTTTTAATACAAATTTCATTCTTGGCTTGCTTAAATTATTTTTTTTGTATCATGAGGTTTGGAATCACAGAGAGCATAATATCCATGCAGCCTTAAAACCAATAAAGGCTAATGAACAAGACTGTTGTGAATTCTGTGGTCAAGCTCCCTCCTGTGGTCATGAGTGGTACTTCGGCTGGTTCTGTCTATGAGCTTCCTCTGGTAGATGTGAGTGGGGCTGCGGCTTCTGAGTTTCGTTCCTCAGGTGATGAGGTTAAGTTGTTAGGTGCTGCTCTATTTAACTCTGCCTAGTTCTTTGTTCCTGGCCTCCAGTCAATGTTCCAGTATTGGTCTAGCTCTCTCCTGGATCGTTCTTGTGGCCTGTCTGCCCTGCATAAGCTAAGTTTTGCTTGTGTTACTTTTGTTTGCTATATTTTCTGTCCAGCTTGCTATATTGGTTTTTCTTGCTTGCTGGAAGCTCTGAGACGCAGAGGGAGCACCTCCGTACCGTTAATCGGTGCGGAGGGTCTTTTTGCCCCTCTGCGTGGTTGTTTGTAGGTTTTTGTGCTGACCGCAAAGCTATCTTTCCTATCCTCGGTCTATTCAGTAAGTCGGGCCTCACTTTGCTAAAATCTATTTCATCTCTGTGTTTGTATTTTCATCTTAACTCACAGTCATTACATGTGGGGGGCTGCCTTTTCCTTTGGGGAATTTCTCTGAGGCAAGGTAGGCTTATTTTTCTATCTTCAGGGCTAGCTAGTTTCTCAGGCTGTGCCGAGTTGCATAGGGAGCGTTAGGAGCAATCCACGGCTACCTCTAGTGTGGTATGATAGGATTAGGGATTGCGGTCAGCAGAGTTCCCACGTCTCAGAGCTCGTCCTATGTTGGTAACTATCAGGTCACTTTGTGTGCTCTTAACCACTAGGTCCATTGTGGTTCTGAATCACCTGTTCATAACACAAGACTCTCAGTGCATTTCTCTCATGATGTACATGATCATCAGTGATAAAAGTATTCAGAATAAGATTTACACCATCTGATGATGTATTCAAACAGAACATTCAAAAACACTGGTGACTGTCCTGTTCAACTGAACATGCTAAGAGCATGGGTAAAGTTTTATACTTAAAGTGCAACAATATTTAAGTGGAGTGAAACAAACAATACCCTAAAAAAACTATGGGTCAAAACAGAAATCCCACTGCGTGCATATGGTAAAACTTAAATACTAGTAGATTTCACTCTGCCTCATGACTAACTGCCCAGTTGAGGACACTGGGTTGATGGCACACTGAAGGAACCATATAAATTGTAGTCATTGTGTAAGGATAAAAGCAACAATCCGACATTGATGTAATCTCCCCAGAGGAACAATCATTTATCCATTGTTGATATCTCACGGTAATGTTTAAGTAATGTAAAATCTATGCACGATCTAGTTAAGTACTATACAGCATACAACTAAATTCATGTTTGAACAAAAATGCAGTCACAGCAAACATTAAGCAAAATAAATAGATAAGTGTTAGAGCGGCATGTAAAAGTTTGGGCATCACTTTTCAAAATAACTGTTATTACATTTCCTTTGCATTTCGGGCAAAAAAATATATGGTCATCTTTTACATTTCAAAAATGAAAATGGGCCAATGCAAGAAGATTTGTATGCTCAGATAACTTTGACCCGTAAGCAGGGGGTGGATCATGCATGCATTGGGATTGTATTTCAGCCAGTGGTATGGAGAACATTTCAACTCTACTTGTGGAGAATGGATTGAATGAAATTTCAATTTCTTGATGTAAACATAACACCTTCTGTAAAAATTTGGAAGCTGAAAAGAGGATGGCTTCTACAAATGGATAATGATCCTAAACACATGTCAAAATCCGCAATAGACTACCTCAAAAGGTAGTAGCTGAAGATCTTACAATGGCCCTCACAGTCCCAAGAATCTCACAGAACTGGAAGAATGGATGAAAATCAACAAGAATTGAAAGACTCTTGTCTAGTTACAAAAAAGTGTTTACAAGCTGTGATCCTTTCAAAAGGGGATACAACTAGGTACTAACCATGAAGGGTGTCTAAAAGTTTGCATCTGCTCATTTTCCTTTTTTGTAATTTTTAAAATATATATGACAATTTTTTTTTGCCCAAATTACAAAGGACATGTGTGATCTTTAACTTTAGGTCTTTTAGAGATCATTCCATCTTCAACTTTTTTAACTGTACCCAATAACAGTAATTTTGAGCAGGGGTGCCTAAACTTTACATGCAACTGTATCTACAGGTTTATGACTTACATGATTTTTAACTTTCAATAGGACAGTTGCTTAGATGCTCATAAAGTGCTATAAATTATATTTAATAATACTTTTGGCAACCGAAAGTTTGACTTTTTTTCTTTTTTTTTTTTTTAAGTGTGATTACTTCTGTCTGGTTGTTGTGATGCTATTTTTCTGGTGATTTCAGTAAACCTGAAGCAAATGGTTGTCAGCTATAAGGATGAAAATTGTTTGACATTGTTTTATCCCTTCATGTGTGTTTTTTTTTCAACATTTACTGGGTCAAATGTTTTGCATATTTTGTCATGGGTAGTCGAATTTTGCCTAAACGTTTTTTTTTTGTGTATTTTTTTTGGTTAAAACATGGCAAAGGAAAAGCCAAATTTATCACCAGATGTCAGGAAGCTTATTATTCTGAGAGTGAATTCAGGCAAAAGCCAAAAAGAGGTAGCTATGGATTTCAACTGCTCTCATTGTCAAGTGTCACGTATAATAAAGAAAGAAAAAGAAGGTTATAGAACAGCTGACAAACCTAGAAGTGGACGACCATGGAAAACTGCCTCTAAAGTTGATGGCATTATTAAGAAAAAGTCAGTATCTGATGTCGATAAAAATACTGTACAGATTTCGCACAAAATGAATGAAGAATATGGGGTCAAAGTGAATTTGGTGCTATGGCTAAGAGCAGTAGCGTTCAATGTACGAGTTCTGGTCAAGAAGCCTTTCATCTTTGCAAAGAACCAAAAGGTCAGACTTGGGTTTGCAAAGAAAACAGCCAATGGAAAGGGACAGACAGGTGTTGCAGTCAGATGAATACAAGTTCAATCTGTTCGGTAGCCATGGCACCATGGCAAGCACTATATATGCCGGCCAATTGGAAAAAGTAATGATGTAAGGCACCAAACGCCTACAGTGAAACATGATGGTGGCAATGTCATAGTTTGGGGCTGCTTTTCTGCATTGCCATTGGTCCTCTGCATAGAATAAATGAAAATGGAATGCAATGCTATCACATGGTAAAACCAAAGTGACCAGGGGCTGGAAATTGCAGAAAGACAATGGTCCTAAGTAGACATCCAATTTAGTAAAAAGTTTGGTTAGCAAAGAAAAATGTTCACCTGTTGCAATGGCCAAGCTAAACACCTGATTTAAACCCTATAGAGCACCTTTGAGATGAGCTAGTGATGAGCTGGGGCGCGTAACCATAGAAATAAAGATGATTTGTTTGTAGATTTGCAAGTGGAATGGAGCAAGATCATTCATGAAGTCTTGAATAGTGATGAGCGAATTTGTTCAGAAATCGATTGCCAAACTTAAATTCGGCATGAATATGGCACATGCGGATTTGTGATTGGAAACACGAGCAAAATTTTATAAAATCAGTAACATTCGATAAAAAGTGCGGGAAAATATTTGCGCTGCCACAAAAGTATTTTCAGCACTTTTGCAACAATAATGGTGGTGTATCATGAGCATTTTGCATGTGTTTGATGAGGGAAGGGGGTTGGCAGAGCTCGGAGGTGCAGCGTTCTTGTAAACATTTTTTTTTCCTAACTTTACAGTGGGTATGGAAAATATGCAGACCCTTTTAAATTTTTCACTCTTTGTTTCAGTGCAGCCATTTGGTAAATTCAAAAAAAGTTATTTATTTTTCTAATTAATGCTTACTCTCCACCCCTTCTTGACCGAAAAAAAACAGAAATTTAGAAAATTTTGTAAATTTATAATTAATAAAAGAAAGACTGAAATATCACATGGTCATAAGTATTCAGAATCTTTGCTCTGTATTGAGTAGAAGCACCCTTTTGAGCTAGTACAGCCATGAGTCTTCTTGGGAATGATGCAACAAGTTTTTCACACCTGGATTTCGGGATCCTCTGCCATTCTTCCTTGCAGATCCTCTCCAGTTCCGTCAGGTTGAATGGTGAACATTGGTGGACAGGCATTTTCAGGTCTCTACAGAGATGCACAATTGGGTTTAGGTCAGGGCTCTGACTGGGCCAGTCAAGAATGGTCACAAAGTTGTTCTGAAGTCACTCCTTTGTTATTTTACCTGTTTGCTAAGGGTCATTGTCTTGTTGGAAGGTAAACCTTCAGACAAGTCTGAGGTCTAGGAAGACTTCTGGTGGTCTCAAACTTTTTCTGTTAAAGGATTATGGAGGCCACTGTGCTCTTAGGAACCTTGAGTGCTACAGAAATTCTTTTGTGACCTTGGCCAGATCTGTGCCTTGCTATAATTCTGTCTATGAGATTTTTGTCCAGTTCCTTTGACCTCATTATTCTCATTTGGTCTGGCATGCACTGTGAGCTGTATGGTCTTATATAGACATGTGTGTGCCTTTCCAAATCAAGTCCTGTAAGTTTAATTAAATACAGCTGGTCTCCAATGAAGGAGTAGAACCATCTCAAGGAGGATCAAATGGAAATGGACAGCACGTGAATTAAATCATAAATCAAGTATATACAGTGCCTTGTGAAAGTATTCGGCTCCCTGGAACTTTTCAACCTTTTCCCACATATGATTCAAACATAAAGATTCCAAATGTAAATTTTTGGTGAAGAATCAACAACAAGTGGAACACAATTGTGAAGTTGAACAAAATTTATTAGTTATTTTAAATTTTTGTGGAAATTCAAAAACTGAAAAGTGGGGCATGAATATTATTCGGCCCCTTTACTTTCAGTGCAGCAAACTCACTCCAAAAGTTCATTGTGGATCTCTGAATGATCCAATGTTGTCCTAAATGTTTAATGATAATAAATATAATCCACCTGTGTGTAATCAAGTCTCCGTATAAATGCACCTGCTCTGTGATAGTCTCAGGGTTCTGTTTGATGCACAGAGACCATCATGAAGACCAAGGAACACAACAGGCAGGTCCATGATACTGTTGTGGAGAAGTTTAAAGCTGGGCTACTCCACTACCTTTCTTTGGCAGACATACAGTGATATGCGTTGTTGATGAGGCCCAGAAAGAGCATGTGCTCCAGTGGATGGCAAGTGCAGCTTCAAGTGGCCTCTCCTCCTTTTCCTCCATCTCAACATCACACCCAGTACAGTCCAGAGTGGTGGCACCCAAATTCTCCTTGCTTCACCCCACATCCCAACTCTCCAACCGTGCAACTGATTGTATGGAACCATGGATGGGTGAGTCTGAAGAGCTGTTCAGACATTCTATGTCATGATCATTAGAAGTGTAATCAAAAGCTTCACAGTCAAAAGGAGATCTGTACCAATGCCCAAATTTTTTTTAGCTTGGATACTGGCCAGGATAAAGTAGGGTCCAAACAGCATCCTGCCCATCTTCAGCAAACGTTAACTCCAGGAAGGAGGTGATCCTGATGAGACTCATATCTGAGGCTCACACAAACTCTACAGTACTGTCCTGTCATGGCAGGAAGAGGAGGAGGGTGACTTCAAGGGCGAAGAATGTGATAACATAGAGGAGGATGATGACGATGATGAAGTGTTAGATCCTAGTTGGCATGAACATAGAGGCATACAGCTGAGTAGGTCATCTCAGGAGGAAGACGAGGTTTCATTGCAGCGTACATCGCAGAAATGTAGTGATGCTGCGATGATGAACAATGTATCCTCAGCCACAACTGTGGCTGTGACCAGCAGTGTCAGTGGGTATGCAGCTCGCATGGGTGGCAAGGGTTGCCTAACCTGGGCCTTTTTTGACACTGCAACAGATGAGCCAACTCACGTAATCTGCCAACTTTGCAAAGAAAATGTAATCGAGGTAAAAAGTGCAATAGTTTGACTACTATATATATGAACCTTCACATGCGCAATCCACATGCGTTACTGTGGGAATTCCACTGTGCAGTGGACCTCAACAACCAACAACTACCCCATCAATCGCATCTGCTGCTTCTTCCTCCTCCTCTGTTACTGTTCCAACTATTGAGATGCAGGTATTTGACCGCAGAATCTTGGGTTTTTACCTGCTCCAGTCATGCTGATTGAGAGTCTGCCATCAGCTGTAATGAAAGCGGACATGCCCCTTGTTTTTGACAGATCTCAGAAAACGAGCACACCACAACTTTCTAAATCCACTGTAACATCACCGCCTGCACCTGTGTCACGGTCCAGCAGTTTGTCCGGTTGACCGTACTCCACCCTACCTCAGCACTGCAGCCATCATACTGTTCCACAGTTGTGGTCATGTAAAAGTTTGTTTCCTCCTACGCATGACAAAGCTAAGAGGTTGAACTTCAGCATGCAACATCCATGTTTGCCATGGAAATTCTGCCTTTCCGCCTGGTAGGTACAGATGACTTCCGAAAGCTGATGGCTTTCACAGTCCCTCAGTACCAACTGCCCAGTTGCCATTATATTTCTAAGAAAGCTGTTCCTGCGCTACACCAGCATGTTGCAGACAACATCACCCGTTCCTTGACTAAATCTCTGTCTGCTGGGTGCATTTCACCACAGACACTTGGACGAATAAGCATGGCCAAGGGCATTACATCTCACTGACTGGGAACTGGGTGACTCTGGTGGCTGTGGGGGCAGGCGCTGCTCCACAAGTCTTGGAATTCCCAAGGCTTGCAGGACAAACCTCTACATTTATCACTTCCTCCACTGCTTCTGCCTCCTCTATCTCCTCTAGGGCCTCTACCTGCCCCTTCAACCTCTGCCTTAATGAGACACGTGTTACCACAGTGCAGAGTGTATCCCCACCACCTCCTTACTGCACAGCCAGAGCTCACCGCAATCAGGCAGTATTAAAATTAATATGCCTTGGAGATCGCAGTCATACAGCTGAAGAGTTGTGGACAGCTCTCTAGGCTGAGTTTGATCAATGGCTGTCTCCGCTGAACCTGCATCCAGGGAAGGTCATGTCCGATAATGCAAACCTGGTGGCAAGGCAAGCTCATACACGTGCCTTGCATGGCTCACTTCCTCAACCTGGTGGTACAGCATTTTCTCCACCACTACCCTTGCCTGGGTGAGCTACTCAAGAAAGCATGGGAGCTGTGTGCTCATTTCCACTGTTCGCACCCCTCTGGTCATCGACTTGCATCGATACAGTGGTCTTTGTCCATGCCAGTTAGGCTACGTTCACACTAGCGTTATGCTAGTGTGCGTCGGGTTAGCGTCGGGCAACGCAGCGGCGACGCACGCGTCATGCGCCCCTATATTTAACATGGGGGACGCATGCGTTTTTGTTTGTTGAGTTGTGCGACGCATGCGTCTTTTTTGCCGCAAGCGTCGGACCAAGAAAACGCAACAAGTTGCATTTTTCTTGCGTCCGATTTTCGGCAAAAAACGACACACACGTCGCAAAACGCAGCGTTTTTGCGTGCGTTGTGCGTTGCGTCGCCGACGCAGCGGCGCACAACGCTAGTGTGAACGTAGCCTTAACAGGTTGATATGTGATGTGCTGACACGCTGGAATTCCACTCTGCACATGTTGTAGCGACTGTGGCAGGATCAACGAGCCCTGATGCAGTATGTCATGTTGTATAACCTGGGCCAATGCAGTATGGATGTGGCGCATATCAAGTTTATGGAGTGGGTAAAGATTAAGGACGTCTACACTCTTCTGAACAGTTTCAAAATGGCTACTAAGATGATTAGTGCTGATGACGCTGTCATCAGCATCACTATTCTGGTAATCTATATGCTGGTGCAGACTTTGAATAGCCTGAAGGAGAAAACGGTGGTCCCAGAAGAAGAGGAAGAAGCAGAGGAGGGCACGGAAGGGATAACATTGTCTCAAAGTTCAAGACTGTCGTCACACAGGCAGGTGCCAAGGGAGCTTATGTCACAGTTTCATATGTGATAGACCAATATAGGTACTATAATTTTTGTTTCATATCTGTAGGGTCGCACACCCGTTCAGTACCCACTGGTACTATAGTTGAACTTCTCAGTGCAACAACTGTATGTGTTTTTCTGCACTATTTCATTTACTTAAGTCACCGTCACAGTATTTGCACACAAACACTTTCATTTATTTATGGATTATTTTTATTTTCCAAGTATTGGTAAGCTACCAATACCTAGCAGTCGGGTAGGCTCCTCTCTTTTTTTGATTTTTTTTTCATCCAATCTTTTTCTGCTTCTAAGTACGGAGATTAGACAGATATGGCCATTATCGTAGTTTACTTGAAAGATTTGTATATATTTTGTTCATATCATCAATATCATATGTGTCTGATTTGACATCGTTATGTGATTATATAATTTTGTTTCACCATGTATCTATTACAGTACCTGATGAAGGTCTATTTGAGGACCGAAACGTTGTATATTTACTTTTCAGGACTGTATTAAAAATCTTCACATTCAAAGTTGAGTGCCAAGTTATATACAGTGGGGCAAAAAAGTATTTAGTCAGTCAGCAATAGTGCAAGTTCCACCACTTAAAAAGATGAGAGGCGTCTGTAATTTACATCATAGGTAGACCTCAACTATGGGAGACAAACTGAGAAAAAAAAATCCAGAAAATCACATTGTCTGTTTTTTTATCATTTTTTTTGCATATTATGGTGGAAAATAAGTATTTGGTCAGAAACAAACAATCAAGATTTCTGGCTCTCACAGACCTGTAACTTCTTCTTTAAGAGTCTCCTCTTTCCTCCACTCATTACCTATAGTAATGGCACCTGTTTAAACTTGTTATCAGTATAAAAAGACACCTGTGCACACCCTTAAACAGTCTGACTCCAAACTCCACTATGGTGAAGACCAAAGAGCTGTCAAAGGACACCAGAAACAAAATTGTAGCCCTGCACCAGGCTGGGAAGCCTGAATCTGCAATAGCCAACCAGCTTGGAGTGAAGAAATCAACAGTGGGAGCAATAATTAGAAAATGGAAGACATACAAGACCACTGATAATCTCCCTCGATCTGGGGCTCCACGCAAAATCCCACCCCGTGGGGTCAGAATGATCACAAGAACGGTGAGCAAAAATCCCAGAACCACGCGGGGGGACCTAGTGAATGAACTGCAGAGAGCTGGGACCAATGTAACAAGGCCTACCATAAGTAACACACTACGCCACCATGGACTCAGATCCTGCAGTGCCAGACGTGTCCCACTGCTAAAGCCAGTACATGTCCGGGCCCGTCTGAAGTTTGCTAGAGAGCATTTGGATGATCCAGAGGAGTTTTGGGAGAATGTCCTATGGTCTGATGAAACCAAACTGGAACTGTTTGTTAGAAACACAACTTGTCGTGTTTGGAGGAAAAAGAATACTGAGTTGCATCCATCAAACACCATACCTACTGTAAAGCATGGTGGTGGAAACATCATGCTTTGGGGCTGTTTCTCTGCAAAGGGGCCAGGACGACTGATCCGGGTATATGAAAGAATGAATGGGCCATGTATCGTGAGACTTTGAGTGCAAACCTCCTTCCATCAGCAAGGGCATTGAAGATGAAACGTGGCTGGGTCTTGCAACATGACAATGATCCAAAGCACACCGCCCGGCCAACGAAGAATTGGCTTCGTAAGAAGCATTTCAAGGTCCTGGAGTGGCCTAGCCATTCTCCAGATCTCAACCCTATAGAAAACCTTTGGAGGGAGTTGAAAGTCCATGTTGCCAAGCGAAAAGCCAAAAACATCACTGCTCTAGAGGAGATCTGCATGGAGGAATGGGCCAACATACCAACAACAGTGTGTGGCAACCTTGTGAAGACTTACAGAAAACGTTTGACCTCTGTCATTGCCAACAAAGGATATATTACAAAGTATTGAGATGAAATTTTGTTTCTGACCAAATACTTATTTTCCACCATAATATGCAAATAAAATAATAAAAAAACAGACAATGTGATTTTCTGGATTTTTTTGTCTCAGTTTGTCTCCCATAGTTGAGGTCTACCTGTGATGTAAATTACAGACGCCTCTCATCTTTTTAAGTGGTGGAACTTGCACTATTGCTGACTGACTAAATACTTTTTTGCCCCACTGTATTTATATTATTCACGGGTTGGGCTCCCACTTGTGCACCACTTCATCTGTGCTACGGTATAAAATTCAATGTTATCTTGTCCCTGACATCCTTATAAAGCTCTTTGGTCTTGCCCTTGTACAGGTAAGAGTCTGACTGATTAATTGAGTCTGTTGACATGAATCTTTTATAAAGGTGACTACGTAAGACAGCTGTCTTTAATGCAGGTAACAAGTTGATTAGGAGCGTCTAACTGGACTGTAGAAGCCAGGACTTTTAATAGTTGGTAGGGGATCAAATACTTATTTCTCCCTGCAAAATGCAAATTAATTTATACAATGTGATTTTCTGGATTTTATTTTTGATATTCTATCTCTCAATGGTAAAATTAACCTACCCTTAAAATTATAGACTGTTCATGTCTTTGTCAGTGGGCAAACTTACTAAATTAAAGGTATCAAATACTTATTTCCCCCACTGTACATATTTTTTCAAGCTACATAATGAGCATAGAACCATCCTGAAGATTGATCGGGGTTTCAATCCTTTTGTATGCACACACAGCAATGTAGGTCAGTGACTGTGCTGATGTAGATGGCGTATGCCTCTGACATTTGAGTTTACAGGAGTGATGTGTATTGAAGTCGTGATTTCACTTCTAAACACCAGAAACTCCGGCAAAGAGCTGGGGCTTGTCCGAGAGAAGGTGAGTAACATTTGATTCTATTATTTTTACCCTGGCGCTAGCCATTTGAGGCCAAAATGCTATAAATGGAAAACTCTATA
Organism: Ranitomeya imitator; assembly: GCF_032444005.1. NCBI lineage: Eukaryota > Metazoa > Chordata > Amphibia > Anura > Dendrobatidae > Ranitomeya > Ranitomeya imitator. Next base: position 478,318,473 of record NC_091286.1, read on the forward strand.
GTTTTTCTTTATACTAATCGGGAGCTATAATTTAGTGACATAGAACTCCAAAGAACCTATATATAAATTTTAACAAAATTGAACAGTACATAACCGTTGATTTATCTTTTCGATACATATAATATTTAAGCAATCCTAGGTCCTGGTACAAAGATTCCTCATTTTTTTTAAGTGCGTTATCCCAATGCTTATGCACTAAAAAAATGCATAAGCGTACACTGCTACAAATCTGTACTAAACATGCATAAAATGGGGGAAAACACAGCAAAAATGCAATAATCAACCAGATTGCTATTGCATATTTTAGAGTAAACACATGCAGAAAATACAGAGTGGGAAATGCATCATTTTTGCAGGTAGGGACATGGTCTTGTTTTCAAATAGGTCAATCTACACATTCAGTGAAACAATCTTATGTTCTGTTCATGTCAGTAAATATTACTAAATTGTTTTAATTGTAAATGCATCTAATTTAGCAACAAATGCAAGAGCGTGGTAGGGTCTAATGCACGTTAAAAATGTGATGAATAAAGGTAAATCCGCTCACTCATTGACACAGTTAATAATGATGGCTACGTTTAGAATTGATGACAGGGTGTCGTTGTAACTGGCAGTCTTGTGTTTATTGATAAATTATGTTTTTCATGTAAATTACTTTTAGTGAACTCTCACACTTTATGCCATAAACAAAACCTTACTTAACTGACAAGTTGCTCATTGTAGTATCCTAAAAGGTTTGTATATATACACACATGGCATTTATGATGGTTACCAATCACCCTTCTATGTAAAGCAGCTTGTATTTTAGGTTGTTTGTTCCTTTAATATCACAAGGAAGTCTTCCCTCATACACCACCCATTTACCCAAGGGTCGATGATTAATGACATTTTTCTACTCTGCCATTGCAATGAATAACCTTGTCTGTATTCCAGGAATGTGCTAAATTTGTCACCTACAAAAGTGACCACTTTTTCAGTACAGCATTTTGTGGAAAGCTGCTTCATTTGTGTCTTTTCACTGATCTCTATTTGCTGGTCTTTTCCCCTAACACAACCACCCTTAGCAATATGCATTCTTTTAATGTTATATAACACTTACTGCATATGAAGCTAGTTAGCAATAATAATGGTGTATTAGCAAAAGAATTGCACAAAAACAAAGCTTATCATATATCTAATTTAGTCAATGAGGTAGAATTTAGAAAATAGAGAATAAAAGTAAGGCACCTACCTCCTAGTTTATTTTTGTACAAGAGGTCAAATTTTGAAATGCTACCGTCACTCATCAGGAAGTCAATGTCTTATATCTCCTAAAAATGAGAGGTTTCATCCAAGGAGAAATTTTGAATTTCTTAAAATTTGTGGCTACATACCAATTTGCATACTTTTTGATTTGATTAGCAAGGATCTGCAAAGAAAATGTCCAGCACCATTTTACATACTGCTGAAGACTCTGTGAGTGGGCTAATAGTGTCAGGCCTGGTCAGGCAGTCTTTCCCATAATACCCTGCAGCAATCAGATCACATGATCTAGCTCAGCCAATCAGGGGCTATCACAGCCAGCATAAAAGAGAGGGGCTGTAAAAGGAGTGCCATTTTATACTTGTACTGTGTAGGGATAGAAGCTCAGAGCACACGGGGTAGGGATAGAAAAAGAACTAATGCAATTATGGTGTACTACTCCAGTGCTGATGTATCTGATTGAGAGTCTAAGTCTAAGGCCAATTCACACGTTCAGTATTAGGTCAGTATATTACACTAGATGGTGGCCCAATTCTAACACATCGAGAATTCTAGAATATGTATAGTAGCATAGTATATAACACAGCCCACATAGTATATAACACAGCCCACGTAGTATATAACACAGCCTGCTTTGTATATAGCACAGTAACGTAGTATATTGCACAGCCACATAGTATATAGCACAGCGACGCAGTATATAACACAGCCCACGCAGTATATAACACAGCCCACGTAGTATATAACACAGGCCACGTAGTATCGAACACAGCCCACACAGTATATAAAACAGCCTACGCAGTATATAACACAGCCCACGTAGTATATAGCAATGTGGGTACCATATCCCTGTTAAAAAAAGAAATAAAATAAAATAAAAAAATTGTTATATTCTCACCTTTCGGCGGCCCCAGGATCCAGCCCAGGCGTTTTAGCAATGCTCCTCATGACGCTCCGATCCCAATAATGCATTGCGGCAATAACACGTGATGATGTAGCGGTCTCGCGAGACTACTACGTAATCTCCGTCATTGCCGCAATGCATTCTTGGGACCGGAACGTCGCAAGGAGCAGGAAAGGTGCTGGAAGGTGAGAATATATTGATTTTTTATTTTTTTTATTATTTTTAACATTAGATCTTTTTACTATTGATGCTGCATAGGCAGCATCAATAGTAAAAAGTTGGTAACACAGGGTTAATAGCAGCGTTAACGGACTGCGTTACACCGCGTTATGCCGTGGTGTAACGCAGTCCTTTAGCGGACTGCTAAACCGCTATGGAGGCACTGACTGGAGGGCAGTAGGGAGGGGCGAAATCGAGGCTGGACTGTGCCAGCAGCGACCAATCAGCAATGCGGGATTTCTGTGACAGACAGACGGAAGTGACTCTTAGATGATTATATAGATAGATTAGTATTTGTAAGCAAAAATCAGGATTGGAATGATCAGAGGAAAAGTATTATAGAAGCACATCACCACTTCTGCATTTTTCATCCACTCCTGGTTTTGACTTAAAAAAAATACTGATGATTTCTCATTGTGACTGTGATTGATGTGATATACTGCAGGTACAACACCTTAACAGCTTAATAGCTGCATTTTTTTTATTATTTTTCACACAGTGCTAGCTAGCAAGGAGGGTCTGTTTTAAAACCTACAGTCATAATTTTGCAATTAAAACCAATTTCAGAAATCAAAGCTTATGTGTCACAGAAAATGTGATTCCTATATTTTGAGAACTGCAAGCCATTTTTTTTTAACAAGAAATCTCCATAATTCATTGCTCTAATAGCTTAATGTTAGGCATGTACACACACCATCTGGATACAGTTTCAGGTCCTTGCTATTGTGATGTTATTTCACCTTGAATTTTAAGTTTAATCCTATTTTGCAAAGGCAAGTGCTAGTGTTTTTTCACCGTTAATATTATTATTATTTGTATAGCACCATTAATTCCATGGTGCTGTACATGAGAAGGGGTTATGTACAGAGTTATAGATATCATTTACAGTAAACAAATTTACAATGACAGACTGGTACAGAGGGGAGAGGACCCTGTCCTTGCGGACTTACATTCTGTGGGATAATGGGGAAGAGACAGAGGGTCTGGGGTGCAGCAGCTCTGGTGGTGAGGCGGCATAATATAAATGCTGTCTTTCTATATTTTGAATACCTGCTTTAATAGTCTACTTTAGATACCATATAGCCCACGACTATATTGCCCGCTGTTGACATGTTCTCTTTTGGTCGTGAAACTTCATGTAGCAATTTCACTATTTTTGGTTTCCTTAAATTACATTACAGTTTGTTTGAAGGAAAGAGTCATCAAAATAAAAAAAGAAAAGAAAAATAAAATTCTATATATAAATATAAAAAAGTAAAAAAAAAACAATAAAATATGAACCCATTCGCAACATACAACGTACAGTTAGTTCATATACCGACTTCCTGACTTTGATGCAGGCTCAGAAACTGAGCCTGCTTCTTTACCAGCAGATGATGGCTGTGATATTTGGCTATAATCTTCCTCTAACCTGTTAAATGTCTAATAGCAGCAATTACAGTGCGTCGGCAGGGGAGCTGCATTCTTCAATATCAGCGCCCTTGTGATGTGATCGATGGGCATTGATGAGTTGCCATGATAGCCGGGGTTCTGATGAAGACCCCTGTCCCTCTCATGACAGTTCTCCTTTGAACACCAGCTTCTGGCTGGTATTCACAGCAGACTGTGATTTTTCTCTATACACAACAATAGTGTGGTATTACTGTACATAGCATAAATGATCTGATGATTGCAAATTAAAATCCAAAAAAAAGACCAACAAATACATTGAAAAGTAAAAAAAATGTTTTAAAAAATTTACGAAAATTATAAAAGTTCATATCCTCTCCCTTTTGCCCTATTAAAAAATACACATATGTGGTACTGTTACATTATTAAAAGTACAATCTTTCAAAATATTAACCAGAATGGTAAATGGAGTAATGAGAACAAAAATCAAAGTGCCAGAATTATGTTTTTTGGCTGCTCCAACTGTGAAAAATGCAAGGAGAGGCGATCAAAACAGTGTGTCTACCTCAAAATGGTACCAATACAAATGTCTGTTCAGGACACAAAATATAATGACTCTAACAGCCCCATCGACCAGAAATTGAAAATGTTATGAGTCTCATAAAATGTTATTTTCACAAATTTCTGAATTTTTTCTGCCACTTAAATAAAAATAAAACTTTGCATGTTTGGTATCACTGTAATTGTACTGACACAGAGAAACATACTGGCAAGCAATTTTTACCTTGTGAGGATCATGGTGAAAAAAATACCCCAAAACAATTGTGGAACTGCATCTTTTTTTGCAATTTTGCAGAATTTGAATTTTCTTTCCCAGCTTTCCAGGACATCACATGATTACAAAATAACAAAACTCAAATTACATGTCATCACATGAGTATCAAGCCCTCCTATGAGTATCTTGACAAAAAAATAAAAAGCTACGGCTGTTCCAAGAAGAAGAGAAAAATAAAAAATGCAATAATGGAAAATAGAGATGACGTGAAAATTGTTAAGGTTTTAGAACTGTTTGACCAGTCTTATTTAACAATAGTAAACACCACAACAACACTGCTGCCTGTTGTCACAAATTACTTACTGTACCTAAAATATATTCCCTTTTACCTTATGTGGATATATTTCACAATTTTGGTAACAGTAACTGCATAACTACAGTTCTGCTCAAAATTTTACATAACCCTGCAGAATTTTTGCTTTCTTGGCCTTTTTTTCAGAGAATAATAATGATAACACCAAAACATTTTCTCCACTCATGGTTAGTAGGTGGGTGAAGCCATTTATTGTCAAACTACTGTGTTTTCTCTTTTAAAATCATAATGACAACCCAAAATATTCAAATGATCCTGATCACAAGTTCACATACCCCATTTCTTAATACTATGTATTGCCCCCACTAACTTCAATGACAACTTGAAGTCTTTTGTGATAGTTGTGGATGAGGTTCTTTATTTTCTCACATGGTAAAGCTGTCCACTCTTCTTGACAACAAGCCTTTAGTTCCTGTAAATTCCTGGGCTGTATAGCATGAACTGCGCTCTTGAAATCTCCTCAGAGTGGCTCAATGATATTGAGGTCAGGAGACAGAGATGACACCTCCAGAACCATCTCTTTGTTCTGCTGTCGTTAATAAAAGGTCGACTTGGCCTTGTGTTTTGGATCGTTGTCATGTTGTAAGGTCCAAGCTTGTCCCAAACGCAGCTTCCGGGCTGATGAGTGCAAATTTGCCTCCAGTATTTACTGATAACGTGCTGCATTCAACTTTTATTCAACTTTGACCAAGATTCCTGTGCCTTTGTAGCTCACACATCCCCAAAACATCAGCAATACACCTCTGTGATTTACATTTGGAATGGTGTTCCTTTCACCATAGACCTCTCTCCAAATGTAATGTTCATCCAGTATTCCAGCTGATGTTATTTATGGGTTTTTCTTTGCATCCCGGACAATTTTCCTGGCAGTTGTGGACAACATTTTTGTTGGTCTACCTGACCATGGTTTTGCTTTTACAGAGCTCCTGATTTTCCATTTGTTAATCATCAATTCCTTGGATATCTTCTTGTATCCCTGTCCTGTTTTATATAGTTCAACTACCTTTTCCTGTGGATCCTTTGACAATTCTTTTGCTTTCCCCATGACTCACAATCCAGAAATGTCAGTGGCTGGATGAAAGATACAAGAGCCTGTCTGGATTCCAGAAACTCACTCAGCTTTTATGCACGCACACCGATTGCAAGCAAACAGGTCACAGGTGAGGATGTTACCTTTAGTAGCCATTCAAATCTATTTATGTCAACCACTGTACATGTTTTCAGGCCAAAATCACCAGGGTATGTGAACTTTTGATCAGGGTCATTTGGATGTTTAGGGTTGTCATTGTGATTTAAAAAGAGAAAGCACAGTAGTTTGAAAATAAATGGCTTCACCCAACAACTAACCATGAGTGGAGAAAAAGGTTTGGTGCTGTCATTCTATTCTCTGAAAAAAGGCCAATAATGCAAAAATTCTGCCGGGGTATGTAAACGTGTGAAAATAACTCTATACTTTAGTCTGTTGCAGCATTTTTAGGCAATGTTCCTACCTCCTGGCATTAGTTTTTATGTGATCCTTTTTGGTCAGTGGGAGTTCATGTGCTTTAACACAAAACTTGTAAATAAATGGTTACGGTAAATCAAGACACTTAACTATTCAGGTCTGTTTTGTCACGCCTGTTTAAATTGTCAAATTGGAGACACATAAATGCCATATTGATATTTTGGGCAGGGTGCAAAGATGCTTACCTGCCAGGGCCTCAAAACAAATGCAATATCACCTCCATTGCAAGATCACTTCTCTTTTTGTATTTCCAACAAACATGCATTCACCACTCAAAAATGTACAAGTTCTCGACAATAGAGTTGAGCGACCTTGACCTTTTTAGAGTCAAGCCGGGTTTCGCGAAACCCGACTATCTCAAAAGTCGGGTCGAGTGAAATCGGCCGATTATGACGTAAAGACGGGATCGACCGAAACACGAAACCCAATGCAAGTCAATGGGGCAGCATAGTCGGCAGTGAGTGGGGGCCAGGAAAACACCTAGAGTGCCCATTTTAATGTCAAAACCATCCATTCTTCTTAATGAAGCTTGTCAAGCGTAATTTACCTTATAATAATTGGAAGGCATTTGAAATTGGGGGTCATTTGGCTAAAGTTGTGTGGGGTAGGGCTGGTTCAAGTAATTAGTGGGCCCAGGAAATCTGGACCACGTCACGGCAGTGGAGCAGGGAGAGGTAAGTATTTCAACTTTGCAAGTGCTGTGATCCTGAGCAAGCAGGGGGGGCCCACTTGTTGGCATTGGCACTGGCACAGGGCCCCTCAAAGTACAGCGGTGTGTTTGCACGGCGGGGGCGCCTCCCACCGGCAGCAACACTTTTGCATACTATGAGAGGCCCTGTGCCAGTGACGTCGCCAACTAGTATTCCTCCCCCCACCTGATGAAGGAACCTGCACTTTCATCTGCACCTTCCTCTTTGTCCCCGTGTAAGGTGGTATGGTATGCGGGAAGAGCAACCTGACTTTCAGCAGGGTCACAATGTTGTTGTGTAGCATGCACGGGGAATGTTGCGTTATGGGTCAATGTACCAGCAGACTCATCTATCACTGGCTGGGCAATGGGCACGATGAAGTGGAAACACACATATAGGCCCAAAGAATAAAGTGGGCTAAATGCAGTTCAAAATTGGTAACACAGGAATAACCAGGGGGCATTGCAGTGGAGGACAACTGGAATGAGAGGCTGACACAGAGAGTAGGGCCAAATCAGTAAGTAGTCGAAATGCAGTTCAAAATTGGCAACCGTAGTAAACAGGCGGCACAGCTTTGTTCAGTGGAGGAGAACAGCAAGGAGTGGCAGACACCGATAGTAGGCCCCAACCCAACTAGTAGGCCAAATGCAGTCTAACATTAACAACTACTTAACGAGAGCCTGAAAATGGAATTTCAGGACAGGAAACCAGGAGAACAGCAAGGACTGGCAGACACCGATAGTAGGTCCCAAACCAACTAGTACGCCAAATGCAGTTGTTCCATTTAACCACAATTTAATGAGAGCCTGAAGATAGAAGCTCAGGAAAGGCAACCTGGGGAACACCTTGGAGTGTAACACACCATCTCTCTCCACCCCATACCCATTTTGTAGGCCTAATGCAGTGTACTTTTCTACAACTACTAAACGAGAGTCGGAAGACCGAAGCAATGGCAAGGAAACCTGGGGAACACCTTGGAGTGTAACACACCATCTCTCTCCACCCCATACCCAATTTGTAGGCCTAATGCAGTGTAGTTTCCAAGAACTACTAAACGAGAGCCGGAAGATCGAAGCTCAGGAAAGGCAACCTGGGGAACACCTTGGAGTGTAACACACCATCTCCCTCCACCCCATACCCATTTTGTAGGCCTAATGCAGTGTACTTTTCTACAACTACTAAACGAGAGTCGGAAGACCGAAGCAATGGCAAGGAAACCTGGGGAACACCTTGGAGTGTAACACACCATCTCTCTCCACCCCATACCCAATTTGTAGGCCTAATGCAGCGTAGTTTCCGACAACTACTAAACGAGAGCATGAAGATCGAAGCTCAGGAAAGGCAACCTGGGGAACACCTTGGAGTGTAACACACCCTCTCTCTACACCCCATACCCAATTTGAAGGCCTAATGCAGTGTAGTTTCCAAGAACTACTAAACGAGAGCCGGAAGATCGAAGCTCAGGAAAGGCAACCTGGGGAACACCTTGGAGTGGAACACACCATCTCTCTACACCCCATACCCAATTTGAAGGCCTAATGCAGCGTAGTTTCCAACAACTACTAAACGAGAGCCGGAAGATCGAAGCTCAGGAAAGGCAACCTGGGGAACACCTTGGAGTGTAACACAACGTCTCTCTACACCACGGAAGGGCTGATTCTTAGGAAGGAAGGCTGTTGGAAATAAGCATTGCGCGTCCGAGGGTGATTATATTCTTATTAGGTATATACTCACCCTCGGACGCGCCCTGCTTCTTTATTTGGAATGAATGTTTATTTGCAATGTGGTGTTGACTTTCTCTATTATTTTGGTAATTAATGATTTTATTATTTTCATTGTTTTGCATCTTCTCGGCAATAATATAAAGAAGACGCGACAGGACAACACTCGGTGGATGCCATATGTGTGTTTTCAATTTAAAAAACCTTTCAGTTAACTACTTGCAGGAGAAAGTAATTGTAGCTGGTGGCCATTTTTAGTACTGTACCAGATTTTAGTTGTGTGTTTGTTTTTAATGTTAAAATGTCTGCATTTGATATCTCACCAGTATTTTCTTTTTTATAAGCAAAATACTTTTTTTTTATTTTATGATGTTGGTTCAAGGGGTACACGGGCAGCAGTAGACAGGTCAGTGGAGGCCTAGTGGAAGGAGGGACCGCAGACAGGCTTCGAAGCCCTAACATAATAAATTGGGCTGCCTGTAGGCAATTTAAAATTGGTTCCAGGGGAACACGGGCAGCAGTAGACAGGTCAGTGGAGGCCTAGAGGAAGGAGGGACCGCAGATGCGCCAATGTTTCCCCCATACCAAATTTGTAGGCCTAATGCAGTGTAGTTTCCAACAACTACTAAACGAGAGCCGGAATATCGAAGCTCAGGAAAGGCAACCTGGGGAACACCTTGGAGTGTAACACACCCTCTCTCTACACCCCATACCCAATTTGAAGGCCTAATGCAGTGTAGTTTCCAAGAACTACTAAACGAGAGCCGGAAGATCGAAGCTCAGGAAAGGCAACCTGGGGAACACCTTGGAGTGTAACACACCCTCTCTCTACACCCCATACCCAATTTGAAGGCCTAATGCAGCGTAGTTTCCAACAACTACTAAACGAGAGCCGGAAGATCGAAGCTCAGGAAAGGCAACCTGGGGAACACCTTGGAATGTAACAAACCCTCTCTCTACACCCCATACCCAATTTGTAGGCCTAATGCAGCGTAGTTTCCGACAACTACTAAACGAGAGCATGAAGATCGAAGCTCAGGAAAGGCAACCTGGGGAACACCTTGGAGTGTAACACACCCTCTCTCTACACCCCATACCCAATTTGAAGGCCTAATGCAGTGTAGTTTCCAAGAACTACTAAACGAGAGCCGGAAGATCGAAGCTCAGGAAAGGCAACCTGGGGAACACCTTGGAGTGGAACACACCATCTCTCTACACCCCATACCCAATTTGAAGGCCTAATGCAGCGTAGTTTCCAACAACTACTAAACGAGAGCCGGAAGATCGAAGCTCAGGAAAGGCAACCTGGGGAACACCTTGGAGTGTAACACAACGTCTCTCTACACCACGGAAGGGCTGATTCTTAGGAAGGAAGGCTGTTGGAAATAAGCATTGCGCGTCCGAGGGTGATTATATTCTTATTAGGTATATACTCACCCTCGGACGCGCCCTGCTTCTTTATTTGGAATGAATGTTTATTTGCAATGTGGTGTTGACTTTCTCTATTATTTTGGTAATTAATGATTTTATTATTTTCATTGTTTTGCATCTTCTCGGCAATAATATAAAGAAGACGCGACAGGACAACACTCGGTGGATGCCATATGTGTGTTTTCAATTTAAAAAACCTTTCAGTTAACTACTTGCAGGAGAAAGTAATTGTAGCTGGTGGCCATTTTTAGTACTGTACCAGATTTTAGTTGTGTGTTTGTTTTTAATGTTAAAATGTCTGCATTTGATATCTCACCAGTATTTTCTTTTTTATAAGCAAAATACTTTTTTTTTTATTTTATGATGTTGGTTCAAGGGGTACACGGGCAGCAGTAGACAGGTCAGTGGAGGCCTAGTGGAAGGAGGGACCGCAGACAGGCTTCGAAGCCCTAACATAATAAATTGGGCTGCCTGTAGGCAATTTAAAATTGGTTCCAGGGGAACACGGGCAGCAGTAGACAGGTCAGTGGAGGCCTAGAGGAAGGAGGGACCGCAGATGCGCCAATGTTTACCCCATACCAAATTTGTAGGCCTAATGCAGTGTAGTTTCCAACAACTACTAAACGAGAGCCGGAATATCGAAGCTCAGGAAAGGCAACCTGGGGAACACCTTGGAGTGTAACACACCCTCTCTCTACACCCCATACCCAATTTGAAGGCCTAATGCAGCGTAGTTTCCAACAACTACAAAACGAGAGCCTGAAGATCGAAGCTCAGGAAAGGCAACCTGGGGAACACCTTGGAGTGTAACAAACCCTCTCTCTACACCCCATACCCAATTTGTAGGCCTAATGCAGCGTAGTTTCCGACAACTACTAAACGAGAGCATGAAGATCGAAGCTCAGGAAAGGCAACCTGGGGAACACCTTGGAGTGTAACACACCCTCTCTCTACACCCCATACCCAATTTGAAGGCCTAATGCAGTGTAGTTTCCAAGAACTACTAAACGAGAGCCGGAAGATCGAAGCTCAGGAAAGGCAACCTGGGGAACACCTTGGAGTGGAACACACCATCTCTCTACACCCCATACCCAATTTGAAGGCCTAATGCAGCGTAGTTTCCAACAACTACTAAACGAGAGCCGGAAGATCGAAGCTCAGGAAAGGCAACCTGGGGAACACCTTGGAGTGTAACACAACGTCTCTCTACACCACGGAAGGGCTGATTCTTAGGAAGGAAGGCTGTTGGAAATAAGCATTGCGCGTCCGAGGGTGATTATATTCTTATTAGGTATATACTCACCCTCGGACGCGCCCTGCTTCTTAATTTGGAATGAATGTTTATTTGCAATGTGGTGTTGACTTTCTCTATTATTTTGGTAATTAATGATTTTATTATTTTCATTGTTTTGCATCTTCTCGGCAATAATATAAAGAAGACGCGACAGGACAACACTCGGTGGATGCCATATCTGTGTTTTCAATTTAAAAAACTTTTCAGTTAACTACTTGCAGGAGAAAGTAATTGTAGCTGGTGGCCATTTTTAGTACTGTACCAGATTTTAGTTGTGTGTTTGTTTTTAATGTTAAAATGTCTGCATTTGATATCTCTCCAGTATTTTCTTTTTTGTAAGCAAAATACTTATTTTTATATTTTCTGATGTTGGTTCCAGGGGTACACGGGCAGCAGTGCCCTGGTCAGTGTAGTAGTAGTTGAAAGAATGGACCGCAGACAGGCATCGAAGGCCTAAAATAAAAAAATTGGGCTGGCTGTAGGCAATTTTAAATTGGTTCCAGGGGTACACGGGCAGCAGTGGTGTGGTCAGTGGAGGCCTAGTGGAAGGAGTGACCGCAGACAGGCATCGAAGGCCTAAAATAATAACACATGGCTGTAGGCAATTTTAAATTGGTTCCAGGGTACACGGGCAGCAGTGGTGTGGTCAGTGGAGGCCTAGTGGAAGGAGTGACCGCAGACAGGCATCGAAGGCCTAAAATAATAACACATGGCTGTAGGCAATTTTAAATTGGTTCCAGGGGTACACGGGCAGCAGTGACCTGGTCAGTGTAGTAGTAGTTGAAAGAATGGACCGCAGACAGGCATCGAAGGCCTAAAATAAAAAAATTGGGCTGGCTGTAGGCAATTTTAAATTGGTTCCAGGGGTACACGGGCAGCAGTGTTGTTAGTGGAGGCCTAGTGGAAGGAGTGACCGCAGACAGGCATCGAAGGCCTAAAATAATAACACATGGCTGTAGGCAATTTTAAATTGGTTCCAGGGGTACACGGGCAGCAGTGACCTGGTCAGTGTAGCAGTAGTTGAAAGAATGGACCGCAGACAGGCATCGAAGGCCTAAAATAAAAAAATTGGGCTGGCTGTAGGCAATTTTAAATTGGTTCCAGGGGTACACGGGCAGCAGTGGTGTGGTCAGTGGAGGCCTAGTGGAAGGAGTGACCGCAGACAGGCATCGAAGGCCTAAAATAATAACACATGGCTGTAGGCAATTTTAAATTGGTTCCAGGGGTACACGGGCAGCAGTGGTGTGGTCAGTGGAGGCCTAGTGGAAGGAGTGACCGCAGACAGGCATCGAAGGACTAAAATAATAACACATGGCTGTAGGCAATTTTAAATTGGTTCCAGGGGTACACGGGCAGCAGTGACCTGGTCAGTGTAGTAGTAGTTGAAAGAATGGACCGCAGACAGGCATCGAAGGCCTAAACTAAAAAAATTGGGCTGGCTGTAGGCAATTTTAAATTGGTTCCAGGGGTACACGGGCAGCAGTGGTGTGGTCAGTGGAGGCCTAGTGGAAGGAGTGACCGCAGACAGGCATCGAAGGCCTAAAATAATAACACATGGCTGTAGGCAATTTTAAATTGGTTCCAGGGGTACACGGGCAGCAGTGGTGTGGTCAGTGGAGGCCTAGTGGAAGGAGTGACCGCAGACAGGCATCGAAGGCCTAAAATAATAACACATGGCTGTAGGCAATTTTAAATTGGTTCCAGGGGTACACGGGCAGCAGTGGTGTGGTCAGTGGAGGCCTAGTGGAAGGAGTCACCGCAGACAGGCATCGAAAGCCTAAAATAATAACACATGGCTGTAGGCAATTTTAAATTGGTTCCAGGGGTACACGGGCAGCAGTGGTGTGGTCAGTGGAGGCCTAGTGGAAGGAGTGACCGCAGACAGGCATCGAAGGCCTAAAATAATAACACATGGCTGTAGGCAATTTTAAATTGGTTCCAGGGGTACACGGGCAGCAGTGGTGTGGTCAGGGGAGGCCTAGTGGAAGGAGTGACCGCAGACAGGCATCGAAGGCCTAAAATAATAACACATGGCTGTAGGCAATTTTAAATTGGTTCCAGGGGTACACAGGCAGCAGTGACCTGGTCAGTGTAGTAGTAGTTGAAAGAATGGACCGCAGACAGGCATCGAAGGCCTAAAATAAAAAAATTGGGCTGGCTGTAGGCAATTTTAAATTGGTTCCAGGGGTACACGGGCAGCAGTGGTGTGGTCAGTGGAGGCCTAGTGGAAGGAGTGACCGCAGACAGGCATCGAAGGCCTAAAATAATAACACATGGCTGTAGGCAATTTTAAATTGGTTCCAGGGGTACACGGGCAGCAGTGACCTGGTCAGTGTAGTAGTAGTTGAAAGAATGGACCGCAGACAGGCATCGAAGGCCTAAAATAAAAAAATTGGGCTGGCTGTAGGCAATTTTAAATTGGTTCCAGGGGTACACGGGCAGCAGTGGTGTGGTCAGTGGAGGCCTAGTGGAAGGAGTGACCGCAGACAGGCATCGAAGGCCTAAAATAATAACACATGGCTGTAGGCAATTTTAAATTGGTTCCAGGGGTACACGGGCAGCAGTGGTGTGGTCAGTGGAGGCCTAGTGGAAGGAGTGACCGCAGACAGGCATCGAAGGCCTAAAATAATAACACATGGCTGTAGGCAATTTTAAATTGGTTCCAGGGGTACACGGGCAGCAGTGGTGTGGTCAGTGGAGGCCTAGTGGAAGGAGTCACCGCAGACAGGCATCGAAAGCCTAAAATAATAACACATGGCTGTAGGCAATTTTAAATTGGTTACAGGGGTACACGTGCAGCAGTGGTGTGGTCAGTGGAGGCCTAGTGGAAGGAGTGACCGCAGACAGGCATCGAAGGCCTAAAATAATAACACATGGCTGTAGGCAATTTTAAATTGGTTCCAGGGGTACACGGGCAGCAGTGGTGTGGTCAGTGGAGGCCTAGTGGAAGGAGTGACCGCAGACAGGCATCGAAGGCCTAAAATAATAACACATGGCTGTAGGCAATTTTAAATTGGTTCCAGGGGTACACGGGCAGCAGTGACCTGGTCAGTGTAGTAGTAGTTGAAAGAATGGACCGCAGACAGGCATCGAAGGACTAAAATAAAAAAATTGGGCTGGCTGTAGGCAATTTTAAATTGGTTCCAGGGGTACACGGGCAGCAGTGGTGTGGTCAGTGGAGGCCTAGTGGAAGGAGTGACCGCAGACAGGCATCGAAGGCCTAAAATAATAACACATGGCTGTAGGCAATTTTAAATTGGTTCCAGGGTTACACGGGCAGCAGTGCCCTGGTCAGTGTAGTAGTAGTTGAAAGAATGGACCGCAGACAGGCATCGAAGGCCTAAAATAAAAAAATTGGGCTGGCTGTAGGCAATTTTAAATTGGTTCCAGGGGTACACTGGCAGCAGTGGTGTGGTCAGTAGAGGCCTAGTGGAAGGAGTGACCGCAGACAGGCATCGAAGGCCTAAAATAATAACACATGGCTGTAGGCAATTTTAAATTGGTTCCAGGGGTACACGGGCAGCAGTGGTGTGGTCAGTGGAGGCCTAGTGGAAGGAGTGACCACAGACAGGCATCGAAGGCCTAACATAACAAAAATGTCAATACAATGGTATTGTCAGTGGCAGGCATTGAAGGATGTCAGCGCATAGACTAAACATTGGTGGAGCTGTGAGATAATTTTGCAAGTGGTAGAGCACTGTTTGAGCTGGGGTGGGGGGAAACTGTCTTGTGGCCGGCGGTACAGGCCCAGGGCCCCTCATATTACAACGGTGTGTCTGACGTTGGGTGCGCACCACCACCGCCAGAGACACTTTATTGTACTAGGAGGGACCCAGTGGCAGTGCCGTCGACCAAAAGCGGGCTCACCCACCTCTTCAGACAAACTGCACTCTCACGGGTGCTGTCGCCAAGTGTCGATACCACGGCCCCGTGTGGGGAGTTTGGCCATTTAGTGAGGTGTAAACATGTCGTATGCTGGACAATCAGGTGCTGAAAATTACGAGATTGGAAAAGGCATTCAGAATAGTCCACAGGCAAGACCTTTTCATAGGAAAGCTAGGTGTCAGCCGGGCAAGGTGGGGCAAAAGATTTCGAAATCCAGTTGTGGTTCATTTTAATGAAGGTTAGATCATCTACATTTTGGGTAGCCAGACGAGTCCTTTTTTCTGTTAGTATTGAACCTGCAGCACTGAATACTCTTTCTGATAGGACACTAGCTGCCGGGCAAGCAAGCTCCTGCAATGCATATTCTGCCAATTCTGGCCAGGTGTCTAATTTTGATGCCCAGTAATCAAATGGGAATGACGGTTGAGGGAGAACATCGATAAGGGATGAAAAATAGTTTGTAACCATACTGGACAAATGTTGTCTCCTGTCACTTTGAATTGATGCTGCAGTACCTGTCCTGTCTGCGGTCATAGCAAAATCACTCCACAACCTGGTCAGAAAACCCCTCTGGCCAACGCCACTTCTGATTTCTGCCCCTCTAACTCCTCTGGTCTGCTGGCCCCTGCAGCTCGTGTGAGAACGATCATGGGCGCTGTGTGCAGGGAATGCCAGAAGCAAACGGTCAACAAGAGTTGATTGTTTGGTTGCTAATATTAGTTCCAAGTTCTCATGTGGCATTATATTTTGCAATTTGCCTTTATAGCGAGGATCAAGGAGGCAGGCCAACCAGTAATCGTCATCATTCATCATTTTAGTTATGCGTGTGTCCCTTTTGAGGATACGTAAGGCATAATCCACCATGTGGGCCAAAGTACCAGTTCTCAAATCTGCGGTTGTGCTTGGTTGAGGGGCAGTTTCAGGCAAATCCACGTCACTTGTGTCCCTCAAAAAACCAGAACCCGGCCTTGCCGCGCCACCAATTTCCAGTGGCCCCGGAAAAGCTTCCTCATTAAAAATATATTCATCCCCATCATCCTCCTCGTCCTCCTCCTCCTCTTCGCCCGCTACCTCGTCCTGTACACTGCCCTGGCCAGACAATGGCTGACTGTCATCAAGGCTTTCCTCTTCCTCAGCTGCAGACGCCTGATCCTTTATGTGCGTCAAACTTTGCATCAGCAGACGCATTAGGGGGATGCTCATGCTTATTATGGCGTTGTCTGCACTAACCAGCCGTGTGCATTCCTCAAAACACTGAAGGACTTGACACATGTCTTGAATCTTCGACCACTGCACACCTGACAACTCCATGTCTGCCATCCTACTGCCTGCCCGTGTATGTGTATCCTCCCACAAAAACATAACAGCCCGCCTCTGTTCACACAGTCTCTGAAGCATGTGCAGTGTTGAGTTCCACCTTGTTGCAACGTCTATGATTAGGCGATGCTGGGGAAGGTTCAAAGAACGCTGATAGGTCTGCATACGGCTGGAGTGTACGGGCGAACGGCGGATATGTGAGCAATGTCCACGCACTTTGAGGAGCAGGTCGGATAACCCCGTATAACTTTTCAGGAAGCACTGCACCACCAGGTTTAAGGTGTGAGCCAGGCAAGGAATGTGTTTCAGTTGGGAAAGGGAGATGGCAGCCATGAAATTCCTTCCGTTATCACTCACTACCTTGCCTGCCTCAAGATCTACAGTGCCCAGCCACGACTGCGTTTCTTTCTGCAAGAACTCGGACAGAACTTCCGCGGTGTGTCTGTTGTCGCCCAAACACTTCATAGCCAATACAGCCTGCTGACATTTGCCAGTAGCTGCCCCATAATGGGAGACCTGGTGTGCAACAGTGGCAGCTGCGGATGGAGTGGTTGTGCGACTGCGGTCTGTGGACGAGCTCTCGCTTCTGCAGGAGGACGAAGAGGAGGAGGAGGGGGTGCGAATGGCTACAGCCAATTGTTGCCTAGACCATGGGCTAGGCAGAACTGTCCCAAACTTGCTGTCCCCTGTGGACCCTGCATCCACCACGTTTACCCAGTGTGCCGTGATGGACACGTAACGTCCCTGGCCATGCCTACTGGTCCATGCATCTGTTGTCAGTTGCACCTTTGTGCTCACAGATTGCCTGAGTGCATGGACGATGCGCTCTTTAACATGCTGGTGGAGGGCTGGGATGGCTTTTCTGGAAAAAAAGTGTCGACTGGGTAGCTCGTAGCGTGGTACAGCGTAGTCCATCAGGGCTTTGAAAGCTTCGCTTTCAACTAACCGGTAGGGCATCATCTCTAACGAGATTAGTCTAGCTATGTGTGCGTTCAAACCCTGTGTACGCGGATGCGAGGCTAAGTACTTCCTTTTTCTAACCATAGTCTCATGTAGGGTGAGCTGGACTGGAGAGCTGGAGATCGTGGAACTAGCGGGGGTGCCGGTGGACATGGCAGACTGAGAGACGGTGGGAGATGGTATTGTTGCCACCGGTGCCCTAGATGCAGTGTTTCCTACTACGAAACTGGTGATTCCCTGACCCTGACGGCTTTGGCCTGGCAAAGAAACCTGCACAGATACTGCAGGTGGTGCGGAAAATGGTGGCCCTACACTGCCGGAAGGGATGTTGCGTTGCTGACTAGCTTCATTGGCCGAGGGTGCTACAACCTTAAGGGACGTATGGTAGTTAGTCCAGGCTTGCAAATGCATGGTGGTTAAATGTCTATGCATGCAACTTGTATTGAGACTTTTCAGATTCTGTCCTCTGCTTAAGGTAGTTGAACATTTTTGACAGATGACTTTGCGCTGATCAATTGGATGTTGTTTAAAAAAATGCCAGACTGCACTCTTTCTAGCATCGGATACCTTTTCAGGCATTGCAGACTGAGCTTTAACCGGATGGCCACGCTGTCCTCCAACAGGTTTTAGCTTTGCCACGCGTTTTGGGCAAGATACGGGCCCGGCAGATGGAACCTGTTGCGATGTTGATGCCTGCTGCGGCCCCTCCTCCTCCGCTTCAGAACTGCTGCCGCCTGCACCCTGTTCCCCCAATGGCTGCCAATCGGGGTCAAGAACTGGGTCATCTATTACCTCTTCTTGTAGCTCGTGTGCAACTTCGTCTGTGTCACCGTGGCGGTCGATGGTATAGCGTTCGTGATGGGGCAACATAGTCTCATCAGGGTCTGATTCTTGATCAGCACCCTGCGATGGCAATGTTGTGGTCTGAGTCAAAGGACCAGGATAGTAGTCTGGCTGTGGCTGTGCATCAGTGCACTCCATGTCAGATTCAACTTGTAATGGGCATGGACTGTTAACTGCTTCACTTTCTAAGCCAGGGACGGTATGTGTAAAGAGCTCCATGGAGTAACCCGTTGTGTCGCCTGCTGCATTCTTCTCTGTTGTTGTTTTTGCTGAAGAGGACAAGGAAGCGACTTGTCCCTGACCGTGAACATCCACTAACGACGCGCTGCTTTGACATTTACCAGTTTCACGAGAGGAGGCAAAAGAGCTAGAGGCTGAGTCAGCAAGATAAGCCAAAACTTGCTCTTGCTGCTCCGGCTTTAAAAGCGGTTTTCCTACTCCCAGAAAAGGGAGCGTTCGAGGCCTTTTGTAGCCAGACGACGAACCTGGCTCCACAGCTCCAGACTTAGGTGCAATATTTTTTTTCCCACGACCAGCTGATGCTCCACCACTACCACTACTCTCATTACCAGCTGACAATGAACGCCCCCGGCCACGACCTCTTCCACCAGACTTCCTCATTGTTTTAAAAACGTTAACAAACGAACGGTATTTGTTGCTGTCACACAACTTACACGGTGAGCTATAACTTCAGTATGATTTAGCTACCCCTTTACAGGTGGGTGAGACCACAACGAAAATCAGGCACAATGTTACACACTCTGTTGTTGTTGGCAACAAATGAGATGGCACACACGCAGGACTGTCACTGAAGCGCAAATGTAAATATTTATCTCCCACTGATTTGTGTTTGTTTTTTTTAAAAGGGAGACTTCAGAAAAAAAAAAATTAAAAAAAAATTATTTTTTACAGAAGAATTTATAAAACAAATAAAATGAAATGATTGTTTCAGGGAGAATTTAGGAAAAAAAAAAAAAAAAAAAAGGCTTTGTAGGGCCCACTGAGTGAGAGAGGACGCACACAGGAGTCAGGAGTGGCACACAAGCCCAGAGGCCAATATTAATCTCCCACCGATTGATTTAGTTATTTTTTTTGGTAGATTTTGGAACCCAAATCAAGCAAAAAAATTAATAGGCTTTCTATGGCCCACAATTGGGGAGAGAGAGAGAGATGGCACACCCAGGAGTAAAGACTGGCACACAAGCAGAAGGGGCAATATGAATCTCCCACAGATTTTTTTTTTTTTTTCAGGGAGACTTGAGAGAAATAAAAATACAAAAAAAATGATTTTTTTCAGGAATAATTTAGAAACCAAAGAAAATAAAATGATTGTTTCAGGGAAAATTTAGAAAACAAATAAAACAAAAAATAGGCTTTCTAGGGCCCACTGAGTGACAGATGACGCACACAGGAGTCAGGAGTGGCACACAAGCCCAGAGGCCAATATTAATCTCCCACTGATTGATTTAGTTATTTTTTTTGGTAGATTTTGGAACCCAAATCAAGCAAAAAAATTAATAGGCTTTCTATGGCCCACAATTGGGGAGAGAGAGAGAGATGGCACACCCAGGAGTCAAGACTGGCACACAAGCAGAAGGGGCAATATGAATCTCCCACAGATTTTTTTTTTTTTTTTTTTTTTCAGGGAGACTTGAGAGAAAAAAAATACCAAAAAAATGATTCTTTTCAGGAATAATTTAGAAACCAAAGAAAATAAAATGATTGTTTCAGGGAGAATTTAGAAAACAAATAAAACAAAAAATAGGCTTTCTAGGGCCCACTGAGTGACAGATGACGCACACAGGAGTCAGGAGTGGCACACAAGCCCAGAGGCCAATATTAATCTCCCACTGATTGATTTAGTGATTTTTTTTGGTAGATTTTGGAACCCAAATCAAGCAAAAAAATTAATAGGCTTTCTATGGCCAACAATTGGGGAGAGAGAGAGAGATGGCACACCCAGGAGTCAAGACTGGCACACAAGCAGAAGGGGCAATATGAATCTCCCACAGATTTTTTTTTTTTTTTTTTTTTTCAGGGAGACTTGAGAGAAAAAAAAATACCAAAAAAATGATTTTTTTTCAGGAATAATTTAGAAACCAAAGAAAATAAAATGATTGTTTCAGGGAGAATTTAGAAAACAAATAAAACAAAAAATAGGCTTTCTAGGGCCCACTGAGTGACAGATGATGCACACAGGAGTCAGGAGTGGCACACAAGCCCAGAGGCCAATATTAATCTCCCACTGATTGATTTAGTGATTTTTTTTGGTAGATTTTGGAACCCAAATCAAGCAAAAAAATTAATAGGCTTTCTATGGCCCACAATTGGGGAGAGAGAGAGAGAGATGGCACACCCAGGAGTCAAGACTGGCACACAAGCAGAAGGGGCAATATGAATCTCCCACAGATTTTTTTTTTTTTTTCAGGGAGACTTGAGAGAAAAAAAAATACAAAAAAAATGATTTTTTTCAGGAATAATTTAGAAACCAAAGAAAATAAAATGATTGTTTCAGGGAGAATTTAGAAAACAAATAAAACAAAAAAATAGGCTTTCTAGGGCCCACTGAGTGACAGATGACGCACACAGGAGTCAGGAGTGGCACACAAGCCCAGAGGCCAATATTAATCTCCCACTGATTGATTTAGTGATTTTTTTTGGTAGATTTTGGAACCCAAATCAAGCAAAAAAATTAATAGGCTTTCTATGGCCCACAATTGGGGAGAGAGAGAGAGATGGCACACCCAGGAGTCAAGACTGGCACACAAGCAGAAGGGGCAATATGAATCTCCCACAGATTTTTTTTTTTTTTTCAGGGAGACTTGAGAGAAAAAAAAATACAAAAAAAATGATTTTTTTCAGGAATAATTTAGAAACCAAAGAAAATAAAATGATTGTTTCAGGGAGAATTTAGAAAACAAATAAAACAAAAAAATAGGCTTTCTAGGGCCCACTGAGTGACAGATGATGCACACAGGAGTCAGGAGTGGCACACAAGCCCAGAGGCCAATATTAATCTCCCACTGATTGATTTAGTGATTTTTTTTGGTAGATTTTGGAACCCAAATCAAGCAAAAAAATTAATAGGCTTTCTATGGCCCACAATTGGGGAGAGAGAGAGAGATGGCACACCCAGGAGTCAAGACTGGCACACAAGCAGAAGGGGCAATATGAATCTCCCACAGATTTTTTTTTTTTTTTCAGGGAGACTTGAGAGAAAAAAAAATACAAAAAAAATGATTTTTTTCAGGAATAATTTAGAAACCAAAGAAAATAAAATGATTGTTTCAGGGAGAATTTAGAAAACAAATAAAACAAAAAAATAGGCTTTCTAGGGCCCACTGAGTGACAGATGACGCACACAGGAGTCAGGAGTGGCACACAAGCCCAGAGGCCAATATTAATCTCCCACTGATTGATTTAGTGATTTTTTTCAGGTAGATTTTGGAACCCAAATCAAGCAAAAAAATTAATAGGCTTTCTATGGCCCACTATTTGTGAGATAGATGGCACGCTCAGGACTGGCACACAAGCCCAGAGGCCAATATTAATATCCCATTTTTTTTTTTTCCAGGGAAAATTTATAAACCCAATAAAAAAAATAATAATAAATAGGCTTTCTATGGCCCACTATCTGAGAGAGAGAGATGGCACGCTTAGGACTGGCACACAAGCCCAAAGCCCAATATTAATCTCCCACTGATTGATTTAATGATTTTTTCAGGTAGAATTTAGAACCCAAATCAAGCAAAAAAATTAATAGGCTTTCTATGGCCCACTGAGTGAGAGATGGCACACACAGGAGTAAGGAGTGGCACACAAGCCCTGAGGCCAATATTTTTCTCCCACTGATTGATTGATTGATTTTTTCAGGTAGAATTAGGAACCCAAATCAACCCAAAAAATAAATAGGCTTTCTATGGCCCACTATTTGTGAGAGAGATGGCACGCTCAGGACTGGCACACAAGCCCAGAGGCCAATATTAATCTCCCACTTTTTTTTTTTTCCAGGGAAAATTTATAAACCCAATAAAAAAAAAAATAATAAATAGGCTTTCTATGGCCCACTATCTGAGAGAGAGAGATGGCACGCTTAGGACTGGCACACAAGCCCAAAGGCCAATATTAATCTCCCACTGATTGATTGATTGATTTTTTCAGGTAGAATTATGAACCCAAATCAACCAAAAAAATAAATAGGCTTTCTATGGCCCACTATTTGTGAGAGAGATGGCACGCTCAGGACTGGCACACAAGCCCAGAGGCCAATATTAATCTCCTACTTTTTTTTTTTTTCCAGGGAAAATTTATAAACCCAATAAAATAATAAAAAAATAGGCTTTCTATGGCCCACTATCTGAGAGAGAGAGAGATGGCACGCTTAGGACTGGCACACAAGCCCAAAGGCCAATATTAATCTCCCACTGATTGATTTATTGATTTTTTCAGGTAGAATTTAGAACCCAAATCAAGCAAAAAAATTAATAGGCTTTCTATGGCCCACTGAGTGAGAGATGGCACACACAGGAGTAAGGAGTGGCACACAAGCCCTGAGGCCAATATTTTTCTCCCACTGATTGATGTTGTGATTTTTTCTGGTAGATTTTGGAACCCAAATCAAGCAAAAAAATAAATAGGCTTTCTATGGCCCACTGAGTGAGAGATGACACAGACAGAGATGGCACTCTAGCAGAGATGTCAATCTTAATCTCCCACAAAAAAAAAAAAAAAAAAAAAAGGAACTGTCCTTCAATTACTATCTCCCTGCAGTAATCTCAGCCAGGTATGGCAGGCAGCAATAAGGAGTGGACTGATGCACAAATTAAATAAAAAGTGTGGACAAACAAACAAGATAGCTGTGCAGAAAGGAAGGAACAAGAGGATTTGTGCTTTGAAAAAAGCAGTTGGTTTGCACAGCGGCGTACACACAGCAATGCAGCTATCAGGGAGCCTTCTAGGGCAGCCCAATGAGCTACAGCGCTGAGGAAAAAAAAAAAAAAAGGAGCTTCCACTGTCCCTGCACACCGAAGGTGGTGTTGGGCAGTGGAAATCGCTACAGCACAAGCGGTTTTGTGGTTAATGGACCCTGCCTAACGCTATCCCTGCTTCTGACGAAGCGGCAGCAACCTCTCCCTAATCTCAGATCAGCAGCAGTAACATGGCGGTCGGCGGGAACTCCCCTTTATAGCCCCTGTGACGCCGCAGACAGCAAGCCAATCACTGCAATGCCCTTCTTTAAGATGGTGGGGACCAGGACCTATGTCATCACGCTGCCCACACTCTGCGTTTACCTTCATTGGCTGAGAAATGGCGCTTTTCGCGTCATTGAAACGCGACTTTGGCGCGAAAGTCGCGTACCGCATGGCCGACCACGCACAGGGGTCGGATCGGGTTTCATGAAACTCGACTTCGCCAAAAGTCGGCGACTTTTGAAAATGTTCGACCCATTTCGCTCAACCCTACTCAACAATTCATGACAGACCACCTACATTCTATTCAGATGTGAAGCTAGGGTTTCAGCTTGGTGAGGGGGATGAAAAATCTGACTAGACCCTTAACTAGGTAATCCTGACTACAGCTACATGGCGCACCCTAACTTTGAGCATAGGGGAACGTCAGCAGATGTCAGTGCTATGATTTTAAAAAAATCGATATACAAAAATGAACACTGATATTACTATATGGAGACCAGTCCTGCAGACCATACAAGATATCACAGCACAGTTATAGATGGTGACTTACAGCTGATATCTTATGCAGCTGTTCACTTTTCCAGTCTTTTCCATCTGGCCCAGACCGACGTGACAACTGCTTCAGCCACGGCTCAGCTGCAGAAATTACAACAAAGACACATCTGACCTCTTACATTTCCTGCACTGTCCCCATCTATTCCCAACCTGTGCAAACTCCTCATCCTGCTGATACCCCAATACTGAGCCACTGCTGTGTAGTGCAATAACGGCTCCTCTTACCCCCCACATAACAATGCAACCACTGTGCCCCTTACATAGTAATAATGCCTTCTTTGTGCTCTCTAGATAGTAAAATTCCCCCCTTAAAAAATATTAATTCCCTGTGCTAGTGCCCTCCACATTGTGACCTAAAAAGGTAATAATACCCTATATGCAACTTTGATGGTCATAATACTGAGTGCCCCTATAACAATAATGCTAAAGTGCCCACTTAACATTTAATAATGTTCCGAGTCACCCCATGTACCGTAACAATGGCCCCAGTGTCAAAGATTCGAGCAGACGGCGGTGTGATGACTCTTTAGTCTTCTCTCAATTCTCTTCTATTTAGAGAAACCAAACCTTTCTAGTCGACACATGCACATAGCAAACATGTAGTCGTATGACCACCTGAAAACGCCAGTGACATTATAGTCTCATACAGCAGGCCTACCTGTCATGATTTGGCAGTCTGCAGTCACATAAAGTGACTGCAGACATTTATTTCAAACCGTAATTAACTTTATAATAATAAATTGCTTATTATTAAAGCACCACTCCAGTGGAGCTTTTTTCTCACTGCTTGAGTGGTGCTTTAAGTGCAAGCCCCCTGCCCCGGTCATATACTCATCCT
Source organism: Ranitomeya imitator (assembly GCF_032444005.1). Lineage (NCBI taxonomy): Eukaryota > Metazoa > Chordata > Amphibia > Anura > Dendrobatidae > Ranitomeya > Ranitomeya imitator. Next base: position 478,343,604 of record NC_091286.1, read on the forward strand.
CTGGCGTATTCAACATTTTCTGGCACTGCTCCAGTCCCGCGGCTCAAACTTGTGAGTGCAACTACTGACCAGAAGTTAGAAGCTACGTCAAAAGCACTCAATGTAAGTCTATGAAAGACAGAAAGAGGCAAGAATGAGGCTCTCATAAACTTACATTGATTAGGCTACGTTCACATTTGCGTTGTGCGCCGCTGCGTCGGCGACACAATGCACAACGCAAATAAAAACGCACCAAAACACACGCAAAAACGCTGCGTTTTGCGACGCATGCGTCCTTTTTTGCCGAAATTTGGACGCAAGTAAAATGCAACTTGTTGCGTTTTCTGCGCCTGACGCTTGCAGCAAAAAAAAATGCATGCGTCACACAACACAGCACAACGCATGTCCATGCGTCCCCCATGTTAAATATAGGGGCGCATGACGCATGCGTCGCCGCTGCGTCGCCCGACGCAAACACGCAAAACGCTAATGTGAACGTAGCCTTAGAGACCTTTGCGCCACTCCATGAAACACTGTGGCAGCAGGCAGGTCACAAACTGCCGGACATGGATCCGAGTGGTGGCGAAAACAGATGAAAATGCCAGACGGTGAGTATCAAACAGTCAGTAGAGGTCTTGGATTTTAAGGCACTACTCCAGTGGTGAAATAAAAAAAAAATGCTAGAGTGGTGCTTTAAAGGGAATCTGTCACTCTCCCCGGGACGTATATGACCTAATAATATGGGCATACATGTGATAGAAATGTTTCACTAGTCCTACCTGTATGCCTAATATTAATGGTCTTGTTGCTGAGAAATGTTATATTCTTTCTGGAGCGCCCCCGTAGGACAGTGGGGTACTTCGTACCGGGTCCTTCAGTTCTCAAGGGGGATGCCACGGTGGCTGACCCGGTCCGTGGCTCTCGGGAGGTCTGGTGTAAAAGGGGGAAAGGTCTTTAAAGGGGAAATGTTCGTGACGCCACCTGTGCTATTCAGTCAGGGTGACCGACGTTGCTCAGGGGTCCGCTGGGGTGATGTTATGGCAGCTAGATGGTATACCTTCCCACAGGTATAACTTCCCCAGGGCTTCCCAGTGTGAAGATGGTGGACGGTGTGAGGCGCAGTGAAGAACGAGGACACAAGGTTGCAGTCTCTTTACCTTTACTGAAGGCTTCAGCGTTCACAGTCCAGAGCACCAGATCACAGTGCAGGCAGAGTCTGGCCGGTTTGAAGGCAAATCCAGAGTCCCCTTATCCAGGTGGAAATCAGTAGCCTTCCTCCAGCGCCTGGGTGTTGTAGTACCTTATTGCTGAGCATCTCCTAAGGTCCTCACAACTATTGTGGATGTTCTAGATGTTATGTCTCTCTCTGTCCCCCAGATGGATAAGACAAACCCGTATGACTGGTGGCTTGAGGCTTTTTACAGGGACTCTAGCACGCCCCGGCCTCCGAGAGTTGCCACCGTGACTCCTGGGTATAGGGCGGATCAGTAACTTGCAAGTAGCTGTCCTGCCAGTCCCTGGAGCAAGGCATAAAGGACTGTTGCTCCCTCGGTGTTCCAGCTACCGGATCCTGCACTTCAGAAGTGGGCAGCCTGTGCAGGGCAGAACTTCTTCTGATCTCCACTCCTTTTGCTATGACTTCTTCTCACTCTCTACAATACAGTTCTCTGTTCCTGTCCTTTCTTAGGAACTGCCGCACGTGGGGCAGGCGCAGATCTGTGTCCTTCTGTCTAGGCCTCTGACAGGATCCCACCCCTGTCAGGGACCAACTACATGAGCCAAAGCCCAGCCAGTAACTGCCTGAGCCGAAGCCCAGCTAGTTTCTGCCTGAGCCAAAGCCCAGCCAGTATCTGCCTCACTTCCTATCCAGACCACCAGTTTTACCTAATTGTGAAGAGTGCCATAATAAATTGGAGCATAGCTCCCCCTGGTGGACTGGAGTATGAAATGTGTTGTATGCTTGTGTTACCTGGTAAAGAGATCTCCTTTACTGCCTCCAAACGTAACATCACTCCCCCCTAGAGGAGAATAATATTACTGCAACGACCAGGACCCTGGGGCGCTGCATTTCCTAATGATTTCTTTCAGGCTCTGGGGCGTGCGGTGCTGTAAGAAATCCCTGCCTCCTGTCCTCATTGTAATACTACCCCACTCCCATGAATATTAGTTATAGCACTGGAATTCTGTGGCTGCGCCCTGCGAGTCACCACAATCTGAACTTCTTCCTCCCTTCTATGGGCACAGCATTCATTGATCTTCTGCGCAGGTGAGTCACTGTGGCCTCCGGTGTGTGCGCTAATAAGGTGTTCTCACCAGTTCCTCCCTGCACAGTGATCGCTGGGAACCATGTGCACATGGTGATGTCTATGCAGGGAGGAAGTGGGGAGAACACCTTATCAGCGTGCACACCAGAGGTCACTGGAGCGGAAGTCGCCGGCATCTGAGCAGGAGATCCCTGAATGCAGCACCCACAGAAGGGAGGATGAGGTATGTATTCCTGAGGGAGTGCAATGAGCAGGCGCAGGATTCCAGGGTCATAACTGATGTGTATGGGAGGGGGATAGTATAACAATGAAGACAGGAGGCAGGGAATTCTTCCACGCACCGCACACCCCAGAGCCTGGAAGAAATCATTAACATAAAGAGAGAATATAAGCTTTCTCAGCAACAAGATCATTAATATGAGGCATAAAGGAAGGACTAGTGTAACATTTCTATCACCTGTATGCCCATATTAATAGCTCATATACGTCCCAGGGGGTCACAGATTCCCTTAAATTGGGGGCTTATTATACCAATACTCGTAAAAGTCCCAGCTGGAAAGTATCAAAAGCCCCTGACCTCCCCATTACAGACCCCAAGACAGCAACTATTTTATATGAAAACTATTGGAGGAAAATAACTGTTGTGAATTCTGCTCTTGGGCTCCCTCCGGTGGTTGTTGATGGTAATGCAGTTATTCTTGCGCAGCAGTCTTGGACAGGTGTTTCTGCTAATTGCAATTCGGACTGGGGTATTTAGCTGTGCAGGACTCATTAGTCCTTGCCAGTAGTCAATGTTCCTTTGGAAGTGTTGGTCCTCTGCCTGGCCCCTCCTGCTTGCTGCCAATTCAGCTAAGATAAGTGTTTTCTTCATTTTTTTAGACAAACTGCTGTGTGTTTATTTTCTGTGCTTATCTTGTTTCTATTTTGTTCCTGCTAGACTGTGCCTGATGTTTTTCTCAGTCTAGTTGAACTCGCTGGAGTCGCAGATATACTCTCCACATCTTTAGTTAGGTGGTGGAGTTTTTGTATTTTTCTGCTGTGGATATTTTGTAGTGTTTTATGCTGACTGCATAGTATCCTGTACTATCCTTTCCTATCTAGGTAGAAGTGGCCTTCTTTGCTTATGCCTGTTTTCTGTCTGCGTGTGTCTTTTCCTCTCCTACTCACAGTCATTATTTGTGGGGGGCTGCCTATCCTTTGGGGGTCTACTCTGAGGCAAGAGAGTTTTCCTATTTCCATCTTTAGGGATATTTAGTCCTTAGGCTGTGTCGAGGTGTCTAGGTCTGGTTTGGCACACCCCACGGCTACTTCTAGTTGCGGTGATAGGATCAGGGTTTGCGGTCAGTAAAGTTACCACTGCTCCAGCGAAGGTCATTTCATGCTGCTCCAAGGCCACCTGATCATAACAAATAATGCAATAGGGTTTTATCCGAGATTGAGCAGTCAATGCAAGGTAAAAGCACTTACCAGACATAGCTTAAGACAAGCATTGGAAAGATTCACTGCTGCAGATCCACGAGGGACGGGCCGTTGAAAGTACAACGTAGGAGAACGTGGTCAAATTCAGCACTGCTGAATCATGTAGTCCAAAGGTATTGTTAAAAAGTGGTCTTTATTCAACTCTTTTCTGAGTTTCAAAGAACTCCTTCATCAGGAAATACCACATAAGAAACATGGGGTATTTCCTGATGAAGGAGTTCTTTGAAACTCAGAAACGCGTTGAATAAAGACCACTTTTTATCAATACCTTTGGACTACATGATTCAGCAGTGCAGAATTTTACTACGTTCTCCTACATTGTATTCTCAGCAACTATTTTATGTAATAGAAAGCATATAATCTCCTAACAAAACAGTATAATAATCAGCCCCCCAGTGCCATGTCGCCTCTCACCCAGCTCAGCCCTCATGATACCTGCAAACTCTCACATTCACCACCCAGTGCCCTCTACTCCTTCCCTCACAATACCCCCATCCTCTCAAATTCACCCCCCAGTGCCCTGTCCCCCATCCCCCACTTCAGCTCCCACAATACCCCATCCTCTCATATTCACCCCCCCAGTGCGCTGATCCCCCTCCCCCACCTCAGCCCTCAGAATACCTCCATCCTCCCACATTCACCCCCCCCAGTGGTCTGACCCCCTTCCTCTACCTCAGCCCCCACAAGACCCCCATCCTCTCACATTCACCCCTAGTTCCCTGTCCCCCCTCCCCAACAATACCCCCATCCTCTCACTTTCAGCTCCCAGTGCCCTGTCCCCATTTCAGCCCCCACAATTCCCTCATCCCCTCACATTCACCCCACATTGACCATGAGAAGCCTTCATTTAATCAATCTAATAAATTCCATCCCCACTTACTGATGAAGTTTGCAGGCAGTGAGGAAGAACCAGGAAGTGTCTGAGAGAAATGCAAGGTGGGCACTAGGACCCAGAGTGCCTGAGCCAATCCAAGCATGCACAAAACTGCAACCCGGCATAAGCTCCTCAGGTCAGTAAAGCCCACACCGAAAAGTGGCAGAGGTTCTTGGTGGGCCCCTTCATGTGTCGGGGCCTGGGTCGATGGCCCCCTCTGCACCCCTCTGCCCCTCAGTAGCTATGCTACTGATTCTATTAGCTTTTGTGAAAGAATTGCTGTGCTTAAGCTCAATGCAACATGCAGGGTAGCCATTATTTATTGTACTAAAAAAACACCCCTGCCATGTTTGTGAGTAAAATTAAACATTTTTCGACACTAAAATGTATTGTGTTTCGTGCAATCACTAAATACAACAAACTCACATTCTTTCTAATTTTGAGTTCAATTCAATGTTATCATAACTGCACCAGGAGTGAATTTTCCCAGTAGCATCCTGATCAGGATTATGAAAATTATGAAAATTAGAAAAATTCTAATTTTTTGAATTTTATAAGTTAACTTTCCTTTTAAAAAAATGTGTCAATATTTTCCAAAATGTAATTGATGTGTTACCAGGAAAATCTATGTTCCCTGATAATTTCTCAAATGGGGTTACTTGAGCTGGTATTCAACTCTTATGGCACTCAGGGGTGGGGCTCCGTATAAGGAGTCTACAAACTATTCTGCAATAATTTGTTCTCCAAAAGTCAAATAGCACTCCTTCCCTCCTGAGTCTTGCTGTACTGTACAGCCACAAATGGGATGCTGCCATGGTCAGATGAAATTGTGTGACAAATTTTGGTGCCATTTTTACTCATTTCTGTGTGAAAATGTAAAATGAATGGCTAAAGCAAACTTTTTGTGATATAAATGAAATTAGTTTTTCTTCACTGCCCAATGGAATAAAATTCTGTGACACACCCGTTGTGTCAATATGTAAAATGGAGTAATTTATGGGGGGTCCAGCTGTTCTGGTACCTCAGGGGCTCTTCCAGTGGGTCATGGTACCACAAACCATAACAGCAAAATCTTAACTACTATATGTCTCTCCTCTTCTCTCCTGATTTTTCCACTTTGCCTGAAAAGCAGTTTCCGATTACCTGTAGGGTATTGGCGCACTCAGGAAAAATTGCACAACAAATTGTGAGGTCTATTCTTTCCTACTAGGCTTTATAAAAATTAAAAACTTAGAGGTAAAACAACATTTTAGTGGTTAAAATGTAAGTATTCTTTCTAAACCGCCGATATAAAATTCTGTGAGGCACATGTAGTGTCAACATGCTCACTGCACCCCTAGATGAATTGTTTTGGGGTTTTAACTTTTAAGCTGGGGTCACTTATGTGGGGGTACTGCTATTCTGGTACCTCTGCCGATATGACATGGCACCCTGAAACTTGTCCAGCAAAATCTGAAATCCAATATGGCGCTCCTTCCTTTTGAGCTTTGCACTGTGCCTCAAAATAATTTTTCAACCATATATGGGGTATTTGCATATTCTGAAAAAAACTTCTTAACAAATTGTAATGTTCATTTGCTCCTAGCATGCCTTTGGAAAATTGAACACTTTGGGCAAAGCAACATTTTAGTGGAAAAAATAGTAATTTTCCATTTACTCAGCCCAATGTTGTACAATTCTGTAAATCAACTAAGGGTTAAAAATGCTCACTACACCCCAGGAGGAAGTCTACAAAATATGTAGTGTTGAAAATGGGGTCATTTGCACTGTTTAGGTACCTCAGAAGCTCTGAAAATGCGACATGGTGTCCGTAATCTATTCCATTCAATTTGGCACTCCAAAAGTCAAATGGTGCTCTTTCCCGTCCGAGGCCTACTGTGTGCTCAAGTAGTAGTTTACAATCACATATGGGGTATCAGAATACTCAGGATAAATTGCACAAAAAATGTCAAGGTCCATTTTCTCCTGTTATCCTTATAAAATGGAAAACATAGGGCTAAAGCAACATTTTTGTTGCAAAAATGTGATTTTTTTTATTTTCGTGGCTCAACATTATAAAATTCTGTGAAGCACCTGTGGATTCAAGGTGCTCACCACAACTATAAATGAATTCCATGAGGGATATAGTTTTTAAAATGGGGTTACTTTTGGGGTTTTTCCACTGTTAAAAATGGAAAAGGGAAATAGGAAAAGTCAGCTCACCGAAATGTCTTGCACCTTGTTCATGAATATCCTCCGCGTGGAGCAGTACCAGTCTCAGACTCAGTCGATGAAGGAAAAAAATGAAGGAAAGTTCTCCAGCGACAAAGAAAAAAAAATATAGTCCCAAAATAGGATGAAAACAGCTTTTTATTTAAACCATTTAAAATCGTAAATAACCAGTGTGGGTAACTGTACAGATGATGAACATATAAGAAACCTACGTGCTTCAGCGATAAGCCTTAGTCATGACTCAGGCTTATCGCTAAAACGCATAGGTTTTTTATATGTGCATCATCTGTGCAGTTACAGTAACATACTGTGTCACATCACATGTTATATACCATTTCAAGACTGAGCACAGCAAGATGACATAAGGTGGTTATACTGCATCAGCAAGGTATTTCCAGGGCAAAGATTTCAAAGCAGACTGGAGTTTTTAAATATGATGTTCAAGCTCTTTTGAGGAAGCACCAAGAAATGTGAGGACTATAGTGGTTTGCTGAGGCTAGTTTCACACTAGCGTTTACCTGATCTGCGGCGGGCTGCGGACTTCCTCCGTGAAGCCCCACCCTTGGCCGCACCTCCGCCGCTAGCTCCACCTACTTCTGCATGCGGCCCGCATGCGGCCTGTGTACCTATATTTAACATTAGGTATGCAGGTCGTGCGGCTGTATGCGAATGGTGCCGCATGCGTCATTTTGACGATGCGGCGACCAGCGTAGACGCAGCCTGTAGCATTTTTTTTTCTTCCGCATCGTTGGTGGTAACCCCTGGTGGTCCGTAGAATGGGTAAGACTCTGACAAGGATAGTTGGCACTTAGTGCACCGTACCGGATGTGATTTCTAATTTGGGACATATGATGTAGTGTCTAATATTGACATATTCCTTGTAATCTACTGCTTACCTATTCTGTGACATGCACTTGTAGCACCTTACTTTAAATACGGACATTTCCAGAGGTTGCCCCGGCTTTTTTCAGTGTTGTTCCTCAGTTTCCCTCACTGTCACAATGTGTTACTTGTCATTTTATGTGATGTGTTTGTATATAATGATTTTGATGCAATAAAATTTGTATTGATACCTGTTTACAAAAATTTTGGACGTATACTCCTATTTTTTCTCTTGGTCCTCTTCTATCGGGCCAGAAGTAGTAATAACAGCAGAATTGCAGCCAAAAACAATACATTTGAAATGGAAACAAGGCAAGTGATGCAACTATGCATGAAACATTGAAACTGGGGTATAGAAAATGGCAGTTGGTGCTCTGGAATTTCAATAAGATCTATGATAAGCTCTTGTATCTTAAGCACACAGAAGAACATGTAATCATGAAAGTGATGAAAAGTCCCCTATAGATTTTTTTTAATTTATTTTAATATTATATCTATCTGGGATTACATGAAGAGACATAACAATTTGTGTAAGCCTGCATACCCAGAAGATTTCTGGTTAGTTTTCTAGGATGATTGGAACCACTTCCCTGCCAAGTTTCTTCAAAAGCTATGTGCAAGTGTAGCTAGAAGAATTGATGCTCTTTTGAAGCCAATGGGTGGTTATATCAAATATAGATTTTGTTTAGATTGTTATTTTGTTCATTTACTTTGTTTTTTCTGAAGTGATAAAAATTAACCGCTTTAAATGACAAAAATGTACTGCACATCTGTAGATAAAAAAATATAAATGCTTTATTCAATCTATTTAAACAACACGTTTGAAGAAAAATCACACGTTAAACTGAGGTGTTTTGGCACACACATCGATTTTACTCATAGAGAAACATGTCAGTCTGCCATGTAATTTTTTCATGGGATTTGTGTGCTTTCATATGGATTAAATAAAGCATTTATAATTTTTAACTAGGGATGTGCTGTGTATTTTTAGATTATAGATATTAGTTGCTGTGGATCAACAGTGGAGCCAGGCACCAGATTACATAAAGCAGGTGGACTATAAACACGTACTGATAGGGGTAAGCTCACCAAATTCTAAATCATTCTTAAACTCACTTAATTTTAATTTATGAAAATTATTTTAAATGAATACCACTTTTATTTTTTTAAAGCATTCTAATTTTGCAGCATTTTTTCCACATCTGCCTAAAAGTCAATGTTATTTAACTTTATTCTACCTCCTGTTCTTGTCCTACGCCTTGAAGGAGTCAAATAGATATTCGGGGACTCCTTGGCCAAGGCTTAATTTGTGGCCCTCCAAATAGCCCTCAGCTGCCTGCACTGAGAGGCCCAATCACAGTGACAGAGAGCTCCTTGTTTAACCCCTTTCCGACATCGGGCATAAATGTATGCCAATGTCGGACTCCCTCCTTTTGATGTGGGCTCTGGCAGTGAGCCCACATCTTTTCCGGCACATGTCAGCTGTTTTGAACACCTGACTTGTGCCTGGAACAGCCGCGGGTGGAATCACAATCCACCTAAGGCTACTAACCTGTCAGCAGCATTTAACATGGCTTCCAGCAATCGCATCGGAGATCCGCCCACCGGTGACCCCCGTCATGTGATTTCGGGTCACCAATGGGTTGGCATTATAACCAGAGGTCTTCTGCAGACCTTTATGGTTTTCATTGCCGGATGGCAATGGGCGCCACCCGGTGGTCAGCTCTCATAGCAAGTAAGTAATTCTGATCATCGCCTGTACGTAGCAGAGCCGATCAGGTTATAGCAGCTTCTAGTCTCCCATGGAGACTATTAACCCCTTTACCCCCAAGGGTGGTTTGCATGTTAATGACCGGGCCAATTTTTACAATTCTGACCACTGTCCCTTTATGAGGTTATAACTCTGGAACGCTTCAACGGATCTTGGCGATTCTGAGATTGTTTTCTTGTAACATATTGTACTTCATGATAGTGGTAAAATGTCTTCGATATAACTTGCGTTTATTTGTGAAAAAAACGGAAATTTGGCAAAAATTTTAAAAATTTCGCAATTTTCCAACTTTGAATTTTTATTCTGTTAAACCAGAGAGTTAAGTGACACAATATAGTTAATAAATAACATTACCCACATGTCTACTTTACATCAGCACAATTTTGGAAACAAAATTTTTTTTTTCTAGGAAGTTACAAGGGTTAAAATTTGACCAGCAATTTCTCATTTTTACAACAAAATTTACAAAACCATTTTTTTTAGGGACCACCTCACATTTGAAGTTTTGAGGGGTCTATATGGCAGAAAATACCCAAAAGTGACACCATTCTAAAAACTGCACCCCTCAAGCTGCTCAAAACCACATTCAAGAAGTTTATTAACCCTTCAGGTGTTTCACAGCAGCAGAAGCAACATGGAAGGAAAAAATTAACAGTTTACTTTTTAGTCACAAAAATGTTCTTTCAGCAATAATTTTTTTAATTTCTCAAGGGTAAAAAGAGAAAATGGACCGCAAGAGTTGTTGTCCAATTTGTCCTGAATACGCTGATACCCCACATGTGAGGGGGAACCACTTTTTGGGCGCATGGCAGGGCTTAGAAAGAAAGGAGCGCCGTTTGACATTTTCAAGCTAAAATTGGCTGGAATTGAGATCGGGCGCCATGTCGCGTTTGGACAGCCCCTGATGTGCCTAAACAGTGGAAACCCCCCACCAAGTGACCCCATTTTGGAAACTAGACCCCCTAAGGAACTTATCTAGGTGTGTGATGAGCACTTTTATCCCCCAAGTGCTTCACGAAAGTTTATAACGCCCGGGCGTGAAAATAAAAAATCCTATTTTTTCCACAAACATGATGGTTTAGTCCCCAATTTTTTATTTTCTCAAAGATAAAAGGAGAAATTGGACCGCAAAAGCTGTTGTCCAATTTGTCCTGAGTACGCTGATACCCCATATGTGGGGGGGAACCACTGTTTGGGCGCATGGCAGGGCTCAGAAGGAAAGGAGCGCCGTTTGACATTTTCAAGCTAAAATTGGCTGGAATTGAGATCGGACGCCATGTCGCGTTTGGACAGCCCCATGATGTGCCTAAACAGTGGAAACCCCCCACAATTGACCCCATTTTGGAAACTAGACCCCCTATGGAACTTATCTAGGTGTGTGGTGAGCACGTTTATCCCCCAAGTGCTTCACGAAAGTTTATAACGCCCGGGCGTGAAAATAAAAAATCCTATTTTTTCCACAAACATGATGGTTTAGTCCCCAATTTTTTATTTTCTCAAAGGTAAAAGGAGAAATTGGACCCCAAAAGTTGCCCAATTTGTCCTGAGTATGCTGATACCCCATATGTGGAGGGGAACCACTGTTTGGGCGCATGGCAGGGCTCAGAAGGAAAGGAGCACCGTTTGACATTTTCAAGCTAAAATTGGCTGGAATTGAGATCGGACTTCATGTCGCGTTTGGACAGCCCCTGATGTGCCTAAACAGTGGAAAACCCCCACAAAGTGACCCCATTTTGGAAACTAGACCCCCTAAGGAACTTATCTAGGTGTGTCGTGAGAATTTTGAACCTCCAAGTGCTTCACTAAAGTCTATGATGCCCGGTGTGAAAATAAAAAATTCTATTTTTTTCCCCACAAAAATGATCTTTCAGCCCCCAATTTTTTATTTTCCCAAGGGTAACAGGAGAAATTGGACCCCAAAAGTTGTTGTCCAATTTGTCCTGAGTACGCTGGTACCCCATATGTGGGAGAAAACTACTGTTTGGGCACACTTCGGGGCTCGGAAGGGAAGTAGTGACGTTTTGGAATGCAGACTTTGATGGAATTGTCTGCAGGCATCATGTGCCATTTGATGAGCCCCTGATGTGCCTAAACAGTAGAAACTCCCCACAAGTGACCCCATTTTGGAAACTTGACCCCCTAAGGAACTTATCTAGGTGTGTCGTGAGAATTTTGAACCTCCAAGTGCTTCACTAAAGTCTATGATGCCCGGTGTGAAAATAAAAAATTCTATTTTTCCCCCACAAAAATGATCTTTCAGCCCCCAATTTTTTATTTTCCCAAGGGTAACAGGAGAAATTGGACCCCAAAAGTTGTTGTCCAATTTGTTCTGAGTACGCTGGTACCCCACATGTGGGAAAAAACTGTTTGGGCACTTCGGGACTCAGAAGGGAAGCAGTGACGATTTGGAATGCAGACTTTGATGGACTAGTTCTGAGGGCGTCATGTTCCGTTTGCAGGGCCCCTGATGTGCCTAAACAGTAAAAAAAAACCACAAGTGACATCATTTTGGAACCTAGACCCCCAAGGAACTTACTTAGATGTGCCCCCTCTTTGGAACTAATCTACTGGTTCCTGTTAAGTAAATTAGTAGTGCATGGAGGTGTGGTACAATTTGAAGCAGTCCTTCATACACAGGCCAGGTTTGTCGGGGCAGGTGTCGCATTGATAGATGGTGTCCTTGCGTACTCCTCTTTTGTAGCACACTCGTCACCTTTTTTGCAGCTTACTTTTTCTATCAGTTGGCGGGACCACCCCCGGAAAATGCTGACCTGGTACGATACGAGCACCCTCAGTTCCGGAAGTACTGGGGCCCGCTCCTTCCCTCATGCCAAATATCAGGGCCTTAACCACTACCTCCTGGAACTGAAGGTACAACGTATCAGTGCGTCGTGCACATCGTGACAGCAGGAAAGCGTTGAGCATTGCCATTTGTACGATGTACACGGACAGCTTTTTGTACCACACCTTGGCCTTCCTCAAAGCACTGTACGGTTGGAGGAGTTGATCGGAGAGATCAACGCCCCCCATGTTTTTGTTGTACCCCAGTACACAGTCCGGTTTGCAGACCTGTGTTGAGGTACCCCGTACACTGCTGAGGGCACTGCCATCACCGTATATGGTGGTCAAGAGAAGAACATCCCTCTTGTCCTTGTTCTTGACCACCAGCAGGTGGTCGCTACATTGGGCTTTGCTCTCACCTTTTCTGAGCATCTGCCCATCTGCCCAAGTAGCGTCTTCGGGAGGCCTCTCTGATTTTTTGCGGACAGTACCGCAGGCTGCGGTACCTCGCGCAGAGAGGGATTTGTAGTGTGGGATGCTGGAATAAAAGTTATTGGTGTAGAGGTGATAACCTTTATCCAGCAGTGGGTGCACCAAATCCCACACAATTTTCCCACTCACTCCCAGGATGGAAGGACACTCAGGCAGTTCAATCCTGCTGTCCTTCCCTTCGTACACTCTAAAGCTGTAGGTGTACCCTGAGGTACTCTCACACAGCTTGTAGAGTTTGATTCCGTACCTGGCCCTTTTGCTGGGCAGGTATTGACGGAATCTGAGCCGCCCCTTAAAATGAACCAAGGACTCATCCACACAGATGTCCCTTTTGGACACGTACACTTCAGCAAACTTTTTGCTGAAGTGTTCGATGACTGGCCGAACTTTAAACAGACGGTCAAAATTGGGGTCATCTCGTGCGGGACACCGTGCATTATCGTTGTAATGCAGGAACTTATGGATGGCCTCAAAACGCGTCCGAACCATGACCATTCGGAACACTGGAGTGTTATATAAAATATCTACACTCCAATATTGCCGAATTTCTGGCTTCTTCACGATCCCCATATGGAGGACCAGGCCCCAAAACTGCGTCATTTCAACTGCGTCTACAGGAGACCAGAAAATGATGAACGGGGGCTTTGCTCCAAAAATTGCCGAGCATACAAATTAGTTTGCTCCACCATGAGGTTAACGAAAGCCTCAGAGAAAAAGACTTTGAAAAAGTCTATTTCTGTGAGGCCGGTGGTGTCAAACTTGATTCCTGATTCTGCCACAAAATCAGGAATCAGTGGCTCGTAATTTTCGGGGGGCGAGGTCCATATGGGGTCCGAAGAGGGTCGCGCTGGTTCATTTTCAGGAGTGGGCGCTGCCTGATCTTCTCTCCTGGTGCGTCTGCGTGGCGGTTCCGCAGGACCCGAGGAGGAAGATGAGGAGGAGGAGGAAGAGGATGAAGAATCTGAAGAGTAATGGAATGTGGGATCCTCTCCCTCGCTATCAGTGTCGGAGGCAAGGAAAGCATATGCCTCCTCCAATGAATAGCGCTGCTGGAACGAACGGGACATTTTTTGTGTGAGTATGGTGCTTGGGTGTAATATTTATTGGTAACTGTGTACGTGTGGGGGGGGATAGTGTTTGGTGCAAACTATTCTGAAAGGAAAAAGCTAAAGGGAAAAAAATACCTGTAAAAGGAAAAGTCTAAAACAGCAGGCCCTAGATCTGATAAGTGAACTGCGTCACTTATCAAAGTTCGGCGGCTGCTGGGTGTGTGAACGGGGATGTGTAAAAAAAAAAAAGAATTGAAAGGCACGGGTTCAGACGCAGCGGCGGGGTGCGTGGACGGGGATGTGAAAAAAAAAAGGAATGAAAGGCACGGGTTCAGACGCAGCGGCGGAGTGCGTGGATGGGGATGTGGAAAAAAAAAAAGGAATGAAAGGCACGGGTTCAGACGCAGCGGCGGGGTGCGTGGACGGGGATGTGAAAAAAAAAAGAAATGAAAGGCACGGGTTCAGACGCAGCGGCGGGGTGCGTGGACGGGGATGTGTAAAAAAAAAAAAAGGAATGAAAGGCACGGGTTCAGAAGCAGCGGCGGGGTGCGTGGACGGGGATGTGGAAAAAAAAAGGAATGAAAGGCACGGGTTCAGACGCAGCGGCGGGGTGCATGGACGGGGATGTGAAAAAAAAAAAAAAAGAAATGAAAGGCACGGGTTCAGACGCAGCGGCGGGGTGCGTGGACGGGGATGTGGAAAAAAAAAAAGAAATGAAAGGCACGGGTTCAGATGCAGCGGCGGGGTGCGTGGACGGGGATGTGGAAAAAAAAAAAGGAATGAAAGGCGCGGGTTCAGACGCAGGGGCTGAATGCGTGGACGGGGATGTGAAAAAAAAAAGGAATGAAAGGCACGGGTTCAGACGCAGCGGCGGAGTGCGTGGACGGGGATGTGGAAAAAAAAAAAGGAATGAAAGGCACGGGTTCAGACGCAGCGGCGGGGTGCGTGGACGGGGATGTGAAAAAAAAAAAAAAGAAATGAAAGGCACGGGTTCAGACGCAGCGGCGGGGTGCGTGGACGGGGATGTGGAAAAAAAAAAAGAAATGAAAGGCACGGGTTCAGATGCAGCGGCGGGGTGCGTGGACGGGGATGTGGAAAAAAAAAAAGAAATGAAAGGCACGGGTTCAGACGCAGCAGCGGAATGCGTGGACGGGGATGTGGAAAAAAAAAAGGAATGAAAGGCACGGGTTCAGACGCAGCGGAGGGGTGCGTGGACGGGGATGTGGAAAAAAAAAAAGAAATGAAAGGCACGGGTTCAGACGCAGCGGCGGGGTGTGTGAACGGGGATGTGTAAAAAAAAAAAAAGGAATGAAAGGCACGGGTTCAGACGCAGCGGCGGGGTGCGTGGACGGGGATGTGGAAAAAAAAGGAATGAAAGGCACGGGTTCAGACACAGCGGCGGGGTGCATGGACGGGGATGTGAAAAAAAAAAAACAAGAAATGAAAGGCACGGGTTCAGACGCAGCGGCGGGGTGCGTGGACGGGGATGTGGAAAAAAAAAAAAGAAATGAAAGGCACGGGTTCAGACGCAGCGGCGGGTTGCGTGGACGGGGATTTGGAAAAAAAAAAGGAATGAAAGGCACGGGTTCAGACGCAGCGGCGGGGTGCGTGGACGGGGATGTGGAAAAAAAAAAGGAATGAAAGGCACGGGTTCAGACGCAGCGGCGGGGTGTGTGAACGGGGATGTGTAAAAAAAAAAAAAGGAATGAAAGGCACGGGTTCAGACGCAGCGGCGGGGTGCGTGGACGGGGATGTGGAAAAAAAAAGAAATGAAAGGCACGGGTTCAGACGCAGCGGCGGGGTGCGTGGACGGGGATGTGAAAAAAAAAAGAAGAAATGAAAGGCACCGGTTCAGACGCAGCGGCGGGGTGCGTGGACGGGGATTTGAAAAAAAAAAAAGGAATGAAAGGCACGGGTTCAGACGCAGCGGCAGGGTGCGTGGACGGAGATGTGGAAAAAAAAAAAAGGAATGAAAGGCACGGGATCAGACGCAGCGGCGGGGTGCGTGGACGGGGATGTGTAAAAAAAAAAAAAAGGAATGAAAGGCACAGGTTCAGATGCAGCGGCGGGGTGTGTGAACGGGGATGTGTAAAAAAAAAAAAGTAATGAAAGGCACGGGTTCAGACGCAGCGGCGGGGTGCGTGGACGGGGATGTGGAAAAAAAAAAGAAATGAAAGGCACGGGTTCAGACGCAGCGGCGGGGTGCGTGGACGGGGATGTGGAAAAAAAAAAAGAAATGAAAGGCACGGGTTCAGACGCAGCGGCGGGGTGTGTGAACGGGGATGTGTAAAAAAAAAAATGGAATGAAAGGCACGGGTTCAGACGCAGCGGCGGGGTGCGTGGACGGGGATGTGGAAAAAAAAAAAAGAAATGAAAGGCACGGGTTCAGACGCAGCGGCGGGGTGCGTGGACGGGGATGTGGAAAAAAAAAAAAAGAAATGAAAGGCACGGGTTCAGACGCAGCGGCGGGGTGCGTGGACGGGGATGTGAAAAAAAAAAGAAGAAATGAAAGGCACCGGTTCAGACGCAGCGGCGGGGTGCATGGACGGGGATTTGAAAAAAAAAAAAAGGAACGAAAGGCACGGGTTCAGACGCAGCGGCAGGGTGCGTGGACGGAGATGTGGAAAAAAAAAAAGGAATGAAAGGCACGGGATCAGACGCAGCGGCGGGGTGCGTGGACGGGGATGTGTAAAAAAAAAAAAAAGGAATGAAAGGCATAGGTTCAGATGCAGCGGCGGGGTGTGTGAACGGGGATGTGTAAAAAAAAAAAAAGTAATGAAAGGCACGGGTTCAGACGCAGCGGCGGGGTGCGTGGACGGGGATGTGGAAAAAAAAAAGAAATGAAAGGCACGGGTTCAGACGCAGCGGCGGGGTGCGTGGACGGGGATGTGGAAAAAAAAAAAGAAATGAAAGGCACGGGTTCAGACGCAGCGGCGGAGTGCGTGGACGGGGATGTGGAAAAAAAAAAAGGAATGAAAGGCACGGGTTCAGACGCAGCGGCGGGGTGCGTGGACGGGGATGTGAAAAAAAAAAAAAAGAAATGAAAGGCACGGGTTCAGACGCAGCGGCGGGGTGCGTGGACGGGGATGTGGAAAAAAAAAAAGAAATGAAAGGCACGGGTTCAGATGCAGCGGCGGGGTGCGTGGACGGGGATGTGGAAAAAAAAAAAGAAATGAAAGGCACGGGTTCAGACGCAGCAGCGGAATGCGTGGACGGGGATGTGGAAAAAAAAAAGGAATGAAAGGCACGGGTTCAGACGCAGCGGAGGGGTGCGTGGACGGGGATGTGGAAAAAAAAAAAGAAATGAAAGGCACGGGTTCAGACGCAGCGGCGGGGTGTGTGAACGGGGATGTGTAAAAAAAAAAAAAGGAATGAAAGGCACGGGTTCAGACGCAGCGGCGGGGTGCGTGGACGGGGATGTGGAAAAAAAAGGAATGAAAGGCACGGGTTCAGACACAGCGGCGGGGTGCATGGACGGGGATGTGAAAAAAAAAAAACAAGAAATGAAAGGCACGGGTTCAGACGCAGCGGCGGGGTGCGTGGACGGGGATGTGGAAAAAAAAAAAAGAAATGAAAGGCACGGGTTCAGACGCAGCGGCGGGTTGCGTGGACGGGGATTTGGAAAAAAAAAAGGAATGAAAGGCACGGGTTCAGACGCAGCGGCGGGGTGCGTGGACGGGGATGTGGAAAAAAAAAAGGAATGAAAGGCACGGGTTCAGACGCAGCGGCGGGGTGTGTGAACGGGGATGTGTAAAAAAAAAAAAAGGAATGAAAGGCACGGGTTCAGACGCAGCGGCGGGGTGCGTGGACGGGGATGTGGAAAAAAAAAGAAATGAAAGGCACGGGTTCAGACGCAGCGGCGGGGTGCGTGGACGGGGATGTGAAAAAAAAAAGAAGAAATGAAAGGCACCGGTTCAGACGCAGCGGCGGGGTGCGTGGACGGGGATTTGAAAAAAAAAAAAGGAATGAAAGGCACGGGTTCAGACGCAGCGGCAGGGTGCGTGGACGGAGATGTGGAAAAAAAAAAAAGGAATGAAAGGCACGGGATCAGACGCAGCGGCGGGGTGCGTGGACGGGGATGTGTAAAAAAAAAAAAAAGGAATGAAAGGCACAGGTTCAGATGCAGCGGCGGGGTGTGTGAACGGGGATGTGTAAAAAAAAAAAAGTAATGAAAGGCACGGGTTCAGACGCAGCGGCGGGGTGCGTGGACGGGGATGTGGAAAAAAAAAAGAAATGAAAGGCACGGGTTCAGACGCAGCGGCGGGGTGCGTGGACGGGGATGTGGAAAAAAAAAAAGAAATGAAAGGCACGGGTTCAGACGCAGCGGCGGGGTGTGTGAACGGGGATGTGTAAAAAAAAAAATGGAATGAAAGGCACGGGTTCAGACGCAGCGGCGGGGTGCGTGGACGGGGATGTGGAAAAAAAAAAAAGAAATGAAAGGCACGGGTTCAGACGCAGCGGCGGGGTGCGTGGACGGGGATGTGGAAAAAAAAAAAAAGAAATGAAAGGCACGGGTTCAGACGCAGCGGCGGGGTGCGTGGACGGGGATGTGAAAAAAAAAAGAAGAAATGAAAGGCACCGGTTCAGACGCAGCGGCGGGGTGCATGGACGGGGATTTGAAAAAAAAAAAAAGGAACGAAAGGCACGGGTTCAGACGCAGCGGCAGGGTGCGTGGACGGAGATGTGGAAAAAAAAAAAGGAATGAAAGGCACGGGATCAGACGCAGCGGCGGGGTGCGTGGACGGGGATGTGTAAAAAAAAAAAAAAGGAATGAAAGGCATAGGTTCAGATGCAGCGGCGGGGTGTGTGAACGGGGATGTGTAAAAAAAAAAAAAGTAATGAAAGGCACGGGTTCAGACGCAGCGGCGGGGTGCGTGGACGGGGATGTGGAAAAAAAAAAGAAATGAAAGGCACGGGTTCAGACGCAGCGGCGGGGTGCGTGGACGGGGATGTGGAAAAAAAAAAAGAAATGAAAGGCACGGGTTCAGACGCAGCGGCGGGGTGTGTGAACGGGGATGTGTAAAAAAAAAAAGGAATGAAAGGCACGGGTTCAGACGCAGCGGCGGGGTGCGTGGACGGGGATGTGGAAAAAAAAAAAGAAATGAAAGGCACGGGTTCAGACGCAGCGGCGGGGTGCGTGGACGGGGATGTGAAAAAAAAAAAAAAGAAATGAAAGGCACGGGTTCAGACGCAGCGGCGGGATGTGTGAAAGGGGATGTGTAAAAAAAAAAAAAGTAATGAAAGGCACGGGTTCAGACGCAGCGGCGGGTGCGTGGACGGGGATGTGGAAAAAAAAAAAGAAATGAAAGGCACGGGTTCAGACGCAGCGGCAGGGTGCGTGGACGGGGATGTGGAAAAAAAAAAGAAATGAAGTGGCACGGGTTCAGACGCAGCGGCGGGGTGCGTGGACGGGGATGTGGAAAAAAAAAAAAGAAATGAAAGGCACGGGTTCAGATGCAGCGGCGGGGTTCGTGGACGGGGATGTGGAAAAAAAAAGAAATGAAAGGCACGGGTTCAGACGCAGCGGCGGGGTGCGTGGACGGGGATGTGAAAAAAAAAAGAAGAAATGAAAGGCACCGGTTCAGACGCAGCGGCGGGGTGCGTGGACGGGGATGTGAAAAAAAAAAGGAATGAAAGGCACGGGTTCAGACGCAGCGGCGGAGTGCGTGGATGGGGATGTGGAAAAAAAAAAAGGAATGAAAGGCACGGGTTCAGACGCAGCGGCGGGGTGCGTGGACGGGGATGTGAAAAAAAAAAGAAATGAAAGGCACGGGTTCAGACGCAGCGGCGGGGTGCGTGGACGGGGATGTGGAAAAAAAAAAAGAAATGAAAGGCACGGGTTCAGATGCAGCGGCGGGGTGCGTGGACGGGGATGTGGAAAAAAAAAAAAGGAATGAAAGGCACGGGTTCAGACGCAGCGGCAGAATGCGTGGACGGGGATGTGAAAAAAAAAAGGAATGAAAGGCACGGGTTCAGACGCAGCGGCGGAGTGCGTGGACGGGGATGTGGAAAAAAAAAAAGGAATGAAAGGCACGGGTTCAGACGCAGCGGCGGGGTGCGTGGACGGGGATGTGAAAAAAAAAAAAAAGAAATGAAAGGCACGGGTTCAGACGCAGCGGCGGGGTGCGTTGACGGGGATGTGGAAAAAAAAAAAGAAATGAAAGGCACGGGTTCAGATGCAGCGGCGGGGTGCGTGGACGGGGATGTGGAAAAAAAAAAAGGAATGAAAGGCACGGGTTCAGACGCAGCGGCGGAATGCGTGGACGGGGATGTGGAAAAAAAAAGGAATGAAAGGCACGGGTTCAGACGCAGCGGAGGGGTGCGTGGACGGGGATGTGGAAAAAAAAAAAGAAATGAAAGGCACGGGTTCAGACGCAGCGGCGGGGTGTGTGAACGGGGATGTGTAAAAAAAAAAAAGGAATGAAAGGCACGGGTTCAGAAGCAGCGGCGGGGTGCGTGGACGGGGATGTGGAAAAAAAAAGGAATGAAAGGCACGGGTTCAGACACAGCGGCGGGGTGCATGGACGGGGATGTGAAAAAAAAAAAACAAGAAATGAAAGGCACGGGTTCAGACGCAGCGGCGGGGTGCGTGGACGGGGATGTGGAAAAAAAAAAAGAAATGAAAGGCACGGGTTCAGACGCAGCGGCGGGTTGCGTGGACGGGGATTTGGAAAAAAAAAAGGAATGAAAGGCACGGGTTCAGACGCAGCGGCGGGGTGCGTGGACGGGGATGTGGAAAAAAAAAAGGAATGAAAGGCACGGGTTCAGACGCAGCGGCGGGGTGTGTGAACGGGGATGTGTAAAAAAAAAAAAAGGAATGAAAGGCACGGGTTCAGACGCAGCGGCGGGGTGCGTGGACGGGGATGTGGAAAAAAAAAGAAATGAAAGGCACGGGTTCAGACGCAGCGGCGGGGTGCGTGGACGGGGATGTGAAAAAAAAAAGAAGAAATGAAAGGCACGGGTACAGACGCAGCGGCGGGGTGCGTGGACGGGGATTTGAAAAAAAAAAAAAGGAATGAAAGGCACGGGTTCAGACGCAGCGGCAGGGTGCGTGGACGGAGATGTGGAAAAAAAAAAAAGGAATGAAAGGCACGGGATCAGACGCAGCGGCGGGGTGCGTGGACGGGGATGTGTAAAAAAAAAAAAAAGGAATGAAAGGCACAGGTTCAGATGCAGCGGCGGGGTGTGTGAACGGGGATGTGTAAAAAAAAAAAAAGTAATGAAAGGCACGGGTTCAGACGCAGCGGCGGGGTGCGTGGACGGGGATGTGGAAAAAAAAAAGAAATGAAAGGCACGGGTTCAGACGCAGCGGCGGGGTGCGTGGACGGGGATGTGGAAAAAAAAAAAGAAATGAAAGGCACGGGTTCAGACGCAGCGGCGGGGTGTGTGAACGGGGATGTGTAAAAAAAAAAAAAGGAATGAAAGGCACGGGTTCAGACGCAGCGGCGGGGTGCGTGGACGGGGATGTGGAAAAAAAAAAAAGAAATGAAAGGCACGGGTTCAGACGCAGCGGCGGGGTGCGTGGACGGGGATGTGAAAAAAAAAAAAAAGAAATGAAAGGCACGGGTTCAGACGCAGCGGCGGGGTGTGTGAACGGGGATGTGTAAAAAAAAAAAAGTAATGATAGGCACGGGTTCAGACGCAGCGGCGGGTGCGTGAACGGGGATGTGGAAAAAAAAAAGAAATGAAAGGCACGGGTTCAGACGCAGCGGCGGGGTGCGTGGACGGGGATGTGGAAAAAAAAAAAGAAATGAAGTGGCACGGGTTCAGACGCAGCGGCGGGGTGCGTGGACGGGGATGTGGAAAAAAAAAAAAGAAATGAAAGGCACGGGTTCAGATGCAGCGGCGGGGTTCGTGGACGGGGATGTGGAAAAAAAAAGAAATGAAAGGCACGGGTTCAGACGCAGCGGCGGGGTGCGTGGACGGGGATGTGAAAAAAAAAAGAAGAAATGAAAGGCACCGGTTCAGACGCAGCGGCGGGGTGCGTGGACGGGGATTTGAAAAAAAAAAAAAGGAATGAAAGGCACGGGTTCAGACGCAGCGGCAGGGTGCGTGGATGGAGATGTGGAAAAAAAAAAAAGGAATGAAAGGCACGGGATCAGACGCAGCGGCGGGGTGCGTGGACGGGGATGTGGAAAAAAAAAAAAAGGAATGAAAGGCACAGGTTCAGATGCAGCGGCGGGGTGTGTGAACGGGGATGTGTAAAAAAAAAAAAAAGTAATGAAAGGCACGGGTTCAGACGCAGCGGCGGGGTGCGTGGACGGGGATGTGGAAAAAAAAAAGAAATGAAAGGCACGGGTTCAGACGCAGCGGCGGGGTGCGTGGACGGGGATGTGGAAAAAAAAAAGAAATGAAAGGCACGGGTTCAGACGCAGCGGCGGGGTGTGTGAACGGGGATGTGTAAAAAAAAAAAAAGGAATGAAAGGCACGGGTTCAGACGCAGCGGCGGGGTGCATGGACGGGGATGTGGAAAAAAAAAAAGAAATGAAAGGCACGGGTTCAGACGCAGCGGCGGGGTGCGTGGACGGGGATGTGAAAAAAAAAAAAAAAAATG
Source organism: Ranitomeya imitator (assembly GCF_032444005.1). NCBI lineage: Eukaryota > Metazoa > Chordata > Amphibia > Anura > Dendrobatidae > Ranitomeya > Ranitomeya imitator. The sequence goes on from NC_091286.1 coordinate 478,365,940, forward strand.
AAAGGCACGGGTTCAGACGCAGCGGCGGGGTGTGTGAACGGGGATGTGTAAAAAAAAAAAAAGTAATGAAAGGCACGGGTTCAGACGCAGCGGCGGGTGCGTGGACGGGGATGTGGAAAAAAAAAAAGAAATGAAAGGCACGGGTTCAGACGCAGCGGCGGGGTGCGTGGACGGGGATGTGGAAAAAAAAAAAGAAATGAAGTGGCACGGGTTCAGACGCAGCGGCGGGGTGCGTGGACGGGGATGTGGAAAAAAAAAAAAGAAATGAAAGGCACGGGTTCAGATGCAGCGGCGGGGTGCGTGGACGGGGATGTGGAAAAAAAAAAAAGGAATGAAAGGCACGGGTTCAGACGCAGCGGCGGGGTGCGTGGACGGGGATGTGGAAAAAAAAAGGAATGAAAGGCACGGGTTCAGAAGCAGCGGCGGGGTGCGTGGACGGGGATGTGGAAAAAAAAAAAGGAATGAAAGGCACGGGTTCAGACGCAGCGGCGGGGTGCGTGGACGGGGATGTGAAAAAAAAAAAGAAATGAAAGGCACGGGTTCAGACGCAGCTGCGGGGTGTGTGAATGGGGATGTGTAAAAAAAAAAAAAAAAGGAATGAAAGGCACGGGTTCAGACGCAGCGGCGGGGTGCGTGGACGGGGATGTGGAAAAAAAAAAAAAATGAAAGGCACGGGTTCAGACGCATCGGCGGGGTGCGTGGACGGGGATGTGAACAAAAAAAAAAAGAAATGAAAGGCAAGGGTTCAGACGCAGCGGCGGGGTGCGTGGACGGGGATGTGGAAAAAAAAAAAGAAATGAAGTGGCACGGGTTCAGACGCAGCGGCGGGGTGCGTGGACGGGGATGTGGAAAAAAAAAAAAGAAATGAAAGGCACGGGTTCAGATGCAGCGGCGGGGTGCGTGGACGGGGATGTGGGAAAAAAAAAAGGAATGAAAGGCACGGGTTCAGACGCAGCGGCGGGGTGCGTGGACGGGGATGTGGAAAAAAAAAGGAATGAAAGGCACGGGTTCAGAAGCAGCGGCGGGGTGCGTGGACGGGGATGTGGAAAAAAAAAAAGGAATGAAAGGCACGGGTTCAGACGCAGCGGCGGGGTGCGTGGACGGGGATGTGAAAAAAAAAAAGAAATGAAAGGCACGGGTTCAGACGCAGCTGCGGGGTGTGTGAATGGGGATGTGTAAAAAAAAAAAAAAAAGGAATGAAAGGCACGGGTTCAGACGCAGCGGCGGGGTGCGTGGACGGGGATGTGAAAAAAAAAAAAAAAATGAAAGGCACGGGTTCAGACGCAGCGGCGGGGTGCGTGGATGGGGATGTGAACAAAAAAAAAAAGAAATGAAAGGCACGGGTTCAGACGCAGTGGCGGGGTGCGTGGACGGGGATGTGGAAAAAAAAAAGGAATGAAAGGCACGGGTTCAGACGCAGCGGCAGGGTGCGTGGACGGAGATGTGAAAAAAAAAAAAGGAATGAAAGGCACGGGTTCAGACGCAGCGGCGGGGTGCGTGGACGGGGATGTGGAAAAAAAAAGAATGAAAGGCACAGGTTCAGACGCAGCGGCGGGGTGTGTAAACGGGGATGTGTAAAAAAAAAAAGTAATGAAAGGCACGGGTTCAGACGCAGCGGCGGGGTGCGTGGACGGGGATGTGGAAAAAGAAAAGGAATGAAAGGCACAGGTTCAGACGCAGCGGCGGGGTGTGTGAACGGGGATGTGTAAAAAAAAAAGTAATGAAAGGCACGGGTTCAGACGCAGCGGCGGGGTGCGTGGACGGGGATGTGAACAAAAAAAAAAAGAAATGAAAGGCACGGGTTCAGACGCAGCGGCGGGGTGCGTGGACGGGGATGTGGAAAAAAAAAAGGAATGAAAGGCACGGGTTCAGACGCAGCGGCAGGGTGCGTGGACGGAGATGTGAAAAAAAAAAAAGGAATGAAAGGCACGGGTTCAGACGCAGCGGCGGGGTGCGTGGACGGGGATGTGGAAAAAAAAAAGGAATGAAAGGCACGGGTTCAGACGCAGCGGCGGGGTGTGTGAACGGGGATGTGTAAAAAAAAAAAGTAATGAAAGGCACGGGTTCAGACGCAGCGGCGGGGTGCGTGGACGGGGATGTGGAAAAAAAAAAAGGAATGAAAGGCACAGGTTCAGACGCAGCGGCGGGGTGTGTGAACGGGGATGTGTAAAAAAAAAAGTAATGAAAGGCACGGGTTCAGACGCAGCGGCGGGGTGCGTGGACGGGGATGTGGAAAAAAAAAAAAGAAATGAAAGGCACGGGTTCAGACGCAGCGGCGGGGTGCGTGGACGGGGATGTGGAAAAAAAAAAGAAATGAAAGGCACGGGTTCAGACGCAGCGGCGGGGTGCGTGGACGGGGATGTGGAAAAAAAAAAAAAGAAATGAAAGGCACGGGTTCAGATGCAGCGGCGGGGTGTGTGGACGGGGATGTGGAAAAAAAAAAAAGGAATGAAAGGCACGGGTTCAGACGCAGCGGCGGGGTGCGTGGACGGGGATGTGGAAAAAAAAAGGAATGAAAGGCACGGGTTCAGAAGCAGCGGCGGGGTGCGTGGACGGGGATGTGGAAAAAAAAAAGGAATGAAAGGCACGGGTTCAGACGCAGCGGCGGGGTGCGTGGACGGGGATGTGGAAAAAAAAAAAGAAATGAAATGCATGGGTTCAGACGCAGCAGCGGGTTGCGTGGACGGGGATGTGGAAAAAAAAAGGAATGAAAGGCATGGGTTCAGACGCAGCGGCGGGGTGCGTGGACGGGGATGTGGAAAAAAAAAAAAAAGGAATGAAAGGCACGGGTTCAGACGCAGCGCCAGGTTGCGTGGACGGGGATGTGGAAAAAAAAGGAATGAAAGGAACTTGTTCAGATGCAGCGGCGGGGTGCGTGGACGGGAATATGGAAAAAAAAAAGGAATGAAAGGCACGGGTTCAGACGCAGCGGCGGGGTGCGTGGACGGGGATGTGGAAAAAAAAGGAATGAAAGGCACGGGTTCAGACGCAGCGGCGGGTTGTGTGAACGGGGATGTGTAAAAGAAAAAAAAGGAATGAAAGGCACGTGTTCAGATGCAGCGGCGGGGTGCGTGGACGGGGATGTGGAAAAAAAAAAAATGAAAGTCACGGGTTCAGACGCAGCGGCGGGGTGCGTGGACGGGGATGTGAAAAAAAAAAAAAAGAAATGAAAGGCACGGGTTCAGACGCAGCGGCGGGGTGCGTGGACGGGGATGTGAAAAAAAAAAAAAAGAAATGAAAGGCACGGGTTCAGACGCAGCGGCGGGGTGCGTGGACGGGGATGTGGAAAAAAAAAGGAATGAAAGGCACGGGTTCAGACGCAGCGGCGGGGTGCGTGGACAGGGATGTGAAAAAAAAAAAGAAATGAAAGGCACGGGTTCAGACGCAGCGGCGGGTTGCGTGGACGGGGATGTGGAAAAAAAGGAATGAAAGGCACGGGTTCAGATGCAGCGGCGGGGTGCGTGGACGGGAATGTGGAAAAAAAAAAGGAATGAAAGGCACGGGTTCAGACGCAGCGGCGGGGTGTGTGAACGGGGATGTGTAAAAGAAAAAAAAGGAATGAAAGGCACGGGTTCAGACGCAGCGGCAGGGTGCGTGGACGGGGATGTGGAAAAAATAAAAGGAATGAAAGGCACGGGTTCAGACGCAGCGGCGGGGTGCGTGGACGGGGATGTGGAAAAAAAAAAAGGAATGAAAGGCACGGGTTCAGACGCAGCGGCAGGGTGCGTGGACGGGGATGTGGAAAAAATAAAAGGAATGAAAGGCACGGGTTCAGACACAGCGGCGGGGTGCGTGGACGGGGATGTGGAAAAAAAAAAAAGGAATGAAAGGCACAGGTTCAGACGCAGCGGCGGGGTGTGTGAATGGGGATGTGTAAAAAAAAAAAAGTAATGAAAGGCACGGGTTCAGACGCAGCGGTGGGGTGCGTGGACGGGGATGTGAAAAAAAAAAAGAAATGAAAGGCACGGGTTCAGACGCAGCGGTGGGTACTTTCAGGCAGGGCACAGCACAGTAACACCGCCGCTGTGCCCTGCGATTGGCGCGATCGATCCTAGCCTGGAACCTCACTGTTTCAGCCAAGCTGATTGGCTGAAACAATGAGATAGGCTGTGATTGGCTGTTCAGAATTGAACAGCCAATCACAGCGATCGGGAGGTGGGGGAGGGGACGCCATACCCCAGGATGCCGAGGCCATCTTCCCTGAGGTAAGATGGCGTCGGAATTTTAATGCGATCACTGCGACTTAAGTCGCAGTGTCGCATTAAAGGGCATGACGTACTATCCCATCCCTGGTCATAGGGGCCCACCCCACCTCGACGGGATAGTATGTCTGATGTCAGAAAGGGGTTAAAGCATGCCAAGAGTAAAAAAAAATGTTTTTAAAAATATAAAAAAATTAAAAAATCTGATCGCGAAACGGTGTAGCGAGAAAAAAGTCAAAACACCAGAATTACGTTATTTTGGTCACCGTGACATTGCATTAAAATGTAGTAACTGGTGATCAAAAGATTGTATCTGCACCAAAATGGTATCACTAAAAACATTAGCTAAGCATGCAAAAAGTAAGCCATCACCAAACCTGAGATCACAAAAAATGGACACGCTACGGGTATCGGAAAATGGCGCAGTTTTTTATTTTTTTTAACAAAGTTTGATATTTTTTTACCTCTTAAATAAAAAAGAACCTAGACATATTTGGTGTCTATGAACTCATATTGACCTGGAGAATCATAATGGCAGGTCAGTTTTAGCATTTAGTGAATATAGTAAAAAAAGCAAAGCAAAAAACAACTGTGGGATTGCACTTTTTTTTGCAATTTTACCGCACTTTGAATTGTTTTCCTGTTTTCCAGTACACGGTATGTAAACCTAATGGTGTCGTTCAAAAGTACAACTCGTCACACAAAAAACAAGCCCTCATATATCCATTTTGACCAAAAAATAAAAAAGTTATGGCTCTGGGAGGAAGGGGAGCAAAAAATGAAAATGCGAAAGCAAAAATACCTCTGGTCATTAAGGGGTTAACTGATCACAACAGCATCTGATGGGCTAAATTGCAGAGATGACAGCGAAGTCCAATCACAGAAGTTACTGTTTGTATCTGCTGTATAAAGCAGCGGAGAATCACAAAGTATGGAGCAGGTACAGCACATGAGCCCGCTCCATATAAATCCTCCCATGTTCTGCTGAACATATACAAACACTGACCTAAGAGACCATATACCAGCTTTAGAGAATCAGCTGATCAGACCACTTATTGGAATATTTGTATGGACCCTACTGAACACCGAAAGTCTCTACATTCTTGCTCAACCTCACTTTGTGCAATCACTCAGCTATGCCAAGGGTGTACCAAGCAGTTTAATTATTAGGCCGGCTTCACACTCAGCGTATGAAAATATGGTCCGTATATTACGGCCGTAATACGCTGAAAAGTCCCGAAAATAGTGGTCCGTAGCTCCTCCGTAGGCAGGGTGTGTCAGCGTTTTTTGCGCATGGCATCCTCCGTATGTAATCCGTATGGCATCCGTACTGCCTGGTTTTCTCGCAGGCTTGCAAAACCAACATACCGCTATAGAAGTGATCCATGTGTCCCAAAAAGAAAAAAAAATATATATATACTGTCTATATATATATATATATATATATATATATGTCAGTAGACACATATATGTATATATATTAATATTTTTTCCAGCGCTATACAGCTTGAAAGCCGGTAATTCAATTACCGCCTTTTTCTTTCTCCTTCCTAAAACCCGACATGATTTGAGACATGGTTTACATACAGTAAACCATGTCTTCTCTCCTTTTTTTGCAGATTTCACACTACTAATGTCAGTAGTGTGTATCTGCAAAATTTGGCCGTTCTAGCTAGTAAATTAAAGGGTTAAATGGCGGAAAAAATTGGCGTGGGCTCCCGCACAATTTTCTCCGCCATAGTAGTAAAGCCAGTGACTGAGGGCAGATATTAATAGCCTGGAGAGGGTCCACGGTTATTGGCCCCCCCCTGGCTAAAAACACCTGCCCCCAGCCACCCCAGAAAAGGCACATCTGGAAGATGCACCTATTCTGGCACTTGGCCACTCTCTTCCCATTCCCGTGTAGCGGTGGGATATGGGGTAATGAAGGGTTAATGCCACCTTGCTATTGTAAGGTGACATTAAGCCTAATTAATAATGGAGAGGCGTCAATTATGACACCTATCCATTATTAATCCAATTGTAGTAAAAGGTTAAATTAAACACAAACACATTATTTAAAATTATTTTAATGAAATAAAAACAATGGTTGTTGGAGTATTTTATTCTACGCCCAATCCAGTCACTGAAGACCCTCGTTCTGTAAGTAAAAAAACATAATAAACCAACAATATCCTTACCCTCCGCAGATCTGTAACGTCCAACGATGTAAATCCTTCTGAAGGGGTTAAAACCTGGGAGCCTGGGAGCTTTCTAGGTAAGTTCCCACGATCTATGAACAGCCAGCAGAGGGCACCTCACCGCAAATGAAGCTAAATATAGATCATTGATCTATATTTAGCCTCTTTCCCCGGGGTTTTGCAGCAAGGAGCAGCCTGCATTAGCGGAACTCCTTGCTGCAAAATGTTTTAACCCCTTCAGAAGGATTTACATCGTTGGACGTTACAGATCTGCGGAGGGTAAGGATATTGTTGGTTTATTATGTTTTTTTACTTACAGAACGAGGGTCTTCATTGACTGGATTGGGCGTAGAATAAAATACTCCAACAACCATTGTTTTTATTTCATTAAAATAATTTTAAATAATGTGTTTGTGTTTAATTTAACCCTTTACTACAATTGGATTAATAATGGATAGGTGTCATAATTGACGCCTCTCCATTATTAATTAGGCTTAATGTCACCTTACAATAGCAAGGTGGCATTAACCCTTCATTACCCCATATCCCACCGCTACACGGGAATGGGAAGAGAGTGGCCAAGTGCCAGAATAGGCGCATCTTCCAGATGTGCCTTTTCTGGGGTGGCTGGGGGCAGGTGTTTTTAGCCAGGGGGGGGCAATAGCCGTGGACCCTCTCCAGGCTATTAATATCTGCCCTCAGTCACTGGCTTTACTACTCTGGCGGAGAAAATTGCGCGGGAGCCCACGCCAATTTTTTCCGCCATTTAACCCTTTATTTTAAGAGCTAGAACGGCCAAATTTTGCAGATACACACTACTGACATTAGTAGTGTGGAATCTGCAAAAAAAATGGAGAGAAGACATGGTTTACTGTATGTAAACCATGTCTCAAATCATGTCGGGTTTAGGAAGGAGAAAGAAAAAGCCGGCTATTGAATTACCGGCTTTCAAGCTGTATAGCGCTGGAATAAATATTAATATATATACATATATGTGTCTCAATGACATATATATATATACCTATTCTATGTGTACACATTTATTCTACCTATTGGACTGTAAGCTGTCAGTGTGATTTTACTGTACACCGCACTGAATTGCCGGCTTTTATCTCTAACAGCGCTGCGTATTTCTCGCAAGTCACACTGCTGGTCCGTGTGTAATCCGTATTTTTCACGCTTCCATAGACTTTCATTGGCGTATTTCTTGCGCAGTACGGTGACAAACGCAGCATGCTGCGATTTTGTACGGCCGTAGAAAGCCGTATAATACTGATCAGTAAAATACGGCAGATAGGAGCAGGGGCATAGAGAATAATTGTGCCGTATTATTTGTGAGTTTTACGGACGTAGTTTCTGCGCTCTGACGTCCGTAAAACTCGCAAGTGTGAAGCCAGCCTTAAGATGAGAAAGAACATTTTTAGGAAAATGGAAGAAGCAATTAAAAAAATAAAGGTCAAATTTTTAACATCGAAAAAGTCAATGAAATTCCATCACCTGTTTTTAAGAGTGTGAATAATTAATATTATCTTCTAATAATAATCTGAACAGGTGCTGGAATGTTTTTTGGGGATTTACCACCATTGCTCCCTGGTCTAAGAGTTTCCATGCACTAGACACAAGGATCATGATTTAGGACCTATCAATGCACAAGTGGTGATCTATATCCCTCTATTTTTCTTTTTTGTTTATTTATACAATGTATAGAGGCTCTGCGCCTTACAAGGCTGCGACCTTAGTGTAAACTGTCAAACTCCATTTTCGGCATACTTTGCTAATAGAACTTCTAATTGATATTCTGTTTTCACTGGAATTTTCTGTGCAGTAAAAGCTGACTGCAAATGCACACAGCATGAGGACCCTCTAAAATCAGCTCAAATCCAGGTTACCAACATACTGAAAGGTTGGTTAGATAAAGCTATTTGTAAAGTACTATCTACTCCTAGTATTTTTTTCAGCATAGCCAATCTACAGTAACAGGATATATTTTTCTGCAATGAGCTAAAAAAAATGCATGAATACAGTCAACTTTCAACAAATCCTAAATTTTTTTAAAAAAAGTAACATGTACTGAGAACCACAGGAAATAAAAACAAGATGGCTATTAAGTTGCTTAAAAAAGCACGTAAAGATATGAAAATAGTGAAATGATTATCCTAAGGCCTATTGTATACCTGTGGTTCAATTATTACACAAATCATAAGAAAACTAAAAATAACTTGCTTTTTGTACACGTAACCAAATAAAACTGCAAAAACCGATTTTCATTTTTTTTTAAAAGACTATAAGTAGATGAGTTACGCTTTCGCTTGCACTAATTGGGTTGTGGCATGCAGTATAATGTGATCATTAAGGCAAACAGCCCCTCATAAAGACTGGGATGTTTAGTACAAGATAAAGGAAACCTTGTTCTCCCTTTCTCCTTAACTCACTTTAAGAGTTTTTTTCCTCTTCAATATGTGGAGACCATATATTGTGGATCTTAAACAGCTTGACTTTTTATTTGTTTGGAAACTGTAAGCTGTATGTTTTAATTTAACAAATTCACCCTATTACTACAAGGAATCTAGATTCACAATGGCTTAACTAAGGTAATTTTCCATTTGGGAATTGATTTATTTATTTTGTGGGGACTTTAAAAAGTCAAAGCATTGATGGATTTAGAACACAGAAGCCTTTTTATCAAATTTGTTGAGCAATAATATTGTAATAAGCCAGGTTCTACCATGTCCTGATGAAGTATTGCCCCAGAAAAACAGGTAGGCAAGGTCTTAAAAGCTGTTTGCCCTCTAGGCAGTCTGTGATTGCAGTCCTCTCTTTTCTTTTAAATACTATTAAAACTACCTGCTCTGCATTATGAGTTACCAACTTTTAATGAATCACTTAATTGCCAGAAGGCTAAATATAAGAGAATATGGAAGACTTTTATAAGGACTAGAACGATATACTCAAATATATGTATGAAGAAAAGAAACACGGCTTTGATTCACAATCTTGAAAAAAGGTTTGAAACAGTAAACTATAACTCAGCAGTTCTGAATTGTACATTAGATGCAACTGTTTTAACCCACTTGTAGGAAGTTGAGCACATTCAATGTAGTAGAAACATTACAGTAATGGATACATGGTGCCCCTATGATGGTCTGCTTCATAGCAAGAGATCCAAGTAATATACCTAAATAGTATTGCAAAACTAAAAGTACTGTATATACTAGTGTATAAGCTGAGTTTTTCAGCACTTTTATTGTGCTGAAAATGCCCCCTCGGCTTATACACAAGTCATTGTCCAAGTTTACGGCTGGGGAGAGGGAGCAGCGGAGCAGCGGGTCACAGGAGGCAGGAAACGGTGGCTGAGGCTACAGCCTGTGCCAGCAGCTAAAGAGAAATGAATATTCACTGCACTGGCAATGAATATTAATTTCTCTTACAGCGCGCGCACAGTTACAGCCGCAGCAGCCAGCTTCCAGCAGCTACCGGACTATCACGAGTGCCCACTCATTAAGGTAATGAATATTCACCATTCTCCACTCCCATAGGCATGGAAAGAGGTGAATATTCATTACCTTTATGATCGCCCGGCTGCAGTAGCTGTTGGCACGGGAATGAGATGCGGCGAGGGCACGCATGGAATTTAAATAGGATGTTTTTTTATGCTTTTCTCATGGAGGCCATACATACAAGGATGGGGATGAGGAACCATGCAGACAAGGATGGAAATAAGGAGCCATGCACACAAGGATGGGGATAAGGAGCCATGCTGTCATGATCTGTTCCGGAGTTTAGTCCTGTCTGCTCTTTCTCTGGGTGGATCATGTCAAGGGTTAACTTTGCTCTGCCTCATTCTGGGCTTGGGTTTGCTATTTAGCTCCCAGGTATCCTGAGGGTGGTGTCAGCTATAGCTCTGTCTTCAGCGCGTGAACCTGACTCTGGAAGCCCCTGATTTGTCCTACTGTGAACCCTGACTTGTCCTGTGTCTATTATCTCCCTGCCTGCCCTTTCCCAGCGTATCTTTGGCTGTCTGTAGATTTTATGGACTCTCTGGTTCTGACCTCCTGGCTTGGCTTTTGACTCCGTTCAGTTTGCCCCCATTGTACTGTATTTTGCCTGTCCTGGTTTACTGATCCCTTGCTACGTCCTATCAATTCTGTTGAAATCATTTTGTACTGTTGTGCTTTCTTGTGCTCTGACTTGGCTTTCCTGACTTCGCTCTCGCCACTAGGTGGCATCTGTTCAGCTGCTCTGTGTGTGCAGTCTCGCTTCCCTATCAAGTTCCAACTGGTGGAGGTTGCGCTGTACTGCACCGCAGCTGCATGACACATGCATGCAAGGATGGGAATAAGGAGTCCATGCATATAAAGATGGGAATAAGGAGCCATGCATGCAAGGATGGGAATAAGGAGCCATGCAGACAAGGATGGGGATGAGGAACCATGCATACCAGGATGGGAATAAGGAGCCATGCATACCAGATTATGGATTAGGGGACAATACATACCTTTCTTATACTCAAGTCAATAAGTTTTCCCAGTTTCTTTAGGCAAAATTAGATGCCTCAGCTTATATTCCGGTCGACTTATACATGAGCATAACGGTAATCTGCAATTCTGCAGGAAGGTGCACTGGGTTTTTTGAAAGCAACTTTCTACAGTAATTTAATTTTTCCTGCCACTAAGGCTTGACGTCTGACTCTTCATGACTGGGCAATTTCTACTTTTGCTCTTATGTTATTTTCCTCCCCTTCTTCCAAGAATATGTTTTTTTGGAGGACAAGGTGTAATACTGAACGTTGACAACCATATTATCATATAATGGACTGAAAAATAATAAAAAAAATCAAAGTGGGGTCAAATGGAGGCAAAAAAAAAACAATTCTGTACTCGTCTTTTGGGCTTTATTGTTACAGCATTCAATGCGTGGTTAAATTGTCTATTAACATGATTCTTCACCTCTAGTATTCTTATTATACCTTATTGCACTTATTGTCTTGTCTACAAACCTCACTGGGAGAAACACATTGAGGCATTCACTATCATTTATATTGTCCTGTTAGGACTCAAGCAAATGTCTGTGGATCTCAGTCTGGTAACGGACTGCAATGCATAGACTGCCATTGGTCTTCTGATCAGAGTGTGATAGCTGTTGTGAATTCTGCTTTTGGGCTCCCTCCGGTGGTTGTAGGTGGTAATGCAGTTGTCCCTGGGCTGCAGTCCTGGACAGCTGTATCTGCTGATTGCAATTCTGGGTATTTAGGTTTGCAGGACTCATTAGTCCTTGCCAGTTGTCAATGTTTCTTGGGAAGTGTTGGATCTCTGTCTGGCACACAAGCTGTGTGCTTGTTTTTTGATTGTATTCCTGCTCTGAGTGTAGGAGTCTCTGGAGTTGCAGCTGAAGACAGCTAACTCCAAGGAGCAGCCATACCACTTGAAACCACAAGAGGGAGCCCAAGAGCAGAACTCACAAAAGTGCCACTTACAACCACCGGAGGGAGCCCAAGAGCGGAATTCACAACAGTTTCCGCCGCTAGTCTGACTGAGGTATTTAGGTTTGCAGGACTCATTAGTCCTTTCCAGTTGTCAATGTTTCTTGGGAAGTGTTGGACTCTGGCTTCTCCTGCTTAGCTGCCAATTCAGCAAAGATAAGTGTCTGTTTCTTTTTCTATGGCACACAAGCTGTGTACTTGTTTTTTGATTGTATTCCTGCTCTGAGTGTAGGAGTCTCTGGAGTTGCAGATATACATTCCACGTCTTTAGTTAGATGGAGGAATTTTTTGTATAATCTGCTGTGGATATTTTTGGAAGGGTTTTAATACTGACCGCACAGAACTCTGTCCTATCCTTTCCTATTTTAGCTAGAGTGGCCTCTTTTGCTAAATCCTGTTTTCTGCCTGTGTTTGTCTTTCCTCTCCTACTCACAGCCAATATTTGTGGGGGGCTGCCTATCCTTTGGGGTTCTGCTCTGAGGCAAGGTAGTATTCCTATTTCCATCTATAGGGGTATGTAGTCCTCCGGCTGTGACGAGGTGTCTATGGTTTGTTAGGTACACCCCACGGCTACTTCTAGTTGCGGTGTTAAGATCAGGATTTGAGGTCAGTATAGTTACCTCTTACTCCAGTGAAAGTTTTCATGCTGCTCCAAGGTCACCGGATCATAACAGATAGCCTCAGAAAAATATATGAAGTCGTCATGCTCTAGTTGGGAGACCTTTGGCCAGTTCATGCATTGTGCTCCCCTATTAAACTGATATCTTTGTATGTTTGCATGAGCCGGGATCACATTCCTTTCCAACTGCTACACCGATGCATTTACTCTGTGCCTGTCGTTGCACTGGTGGTTGCTCATCTGATACAGAGTTCAATATATTGTATTGCTCTCACCCACAAAGCACTCCACAGTTAAGCAACACCCTGCATCTCCTCCCTCGTCTCAGTCTATCACCCTCCATTCTGCTAATGACTTAGAGCAAAAATCCTTAAAAATTCAAACCTCCCATTCCAGTCTCCAAGACTTCTCTTGTGCTGCACAAATTTTTTGGAATGCACTACATGGGACAATTTAATTTATTCCCAATATGCACAATTTTAAACCTGGCATAAAAACGCATTTCTTTAGACTAGCCTATCACCCCACCTCTCTTATCTAACTATCCCCATTTGGACCATACAGAATTTTCTTCAAAATCATGACCCCAATATCATTTGTTCACAAACCCTCCATGCACTTAATAGTCCTCTCTCTGTGCCTTATGTGCAGAACATAGATAGTATATTATGGCTGTATCATACAATAGATGCACATTTTACCATTTATCTTTTGTGTTGCCCCTATTTCCTTATAGATTGTAAGCTTGCGAACAGGGACCTCACTCCTTTTGGTATCTGAAAACTGCAAGTTCCCTCTAAAATTAAGGGCGGTGGAATGTGTTGGCACTATGAAAATAAAAATTATTATTATTATTATGAGCTCTAATATGTAATAAAAATAGGATCATGAGGCAGCTGTAATTGGACAACTTGATTGAAATTTGATGGTGTATACTATTAATTTCTTCTGCATAAATACATATTATCACCATTGTGTAATAATAATACTTCAGTGTAGGGAGGTAGTCTGTAATTAATATTGTGCATATATTGGGCTCAGGCAGTGCACTTAGCTACATAGTTGAAGCCCCATTTTCTAGCATGTTGCAGGTTAGGTAATTGAGTGGTAGGAAGAATTTTTCAATCTATGTGGCTCTCTGTCCAATATAATCTCTCTGTCCTATCCTACTGCATATGGTGTTATTAGATTATCTAGTGCAAACTAGTTTATGTTATATACAATGCATTATTATTATTATTATTATTACTATTATTATTAATGCCCTTCATCTCGATCTCAAGCCATGGTGACTTGATGGATGAACGCGCTGTAGGAGAATATATCTTGTGAAACCCTAGATAGGTCCACCAGTCTCTTCTCTGCCATTTTATTGATTGTATCAATCTATATATTGATATCCATGACCATGACCATGATATTCTTCTCCAATGATGGCTCTCTTCATATGATGTGTCCAAAGTAGGCAAGTCGTAGGTTGCTGATCCTTGCTTCAAGTAACATGTCTGACTTAATTAGTTCCAAAATTGATTTGTTTGTTCTTCTTGCCATTCATGGTATTGATAGCATCCTTCTACAGCACCACATTTGAAGGCGTTGATTCTTCTTCTATTTTGTTTCTTTATCAACCAGGTTTCGCATCCATATGTATCTGCAGAAAAGCCCAGAGTATGTACGAGCCGTGTCTTCATTGCCAGTGAAATGTTCCTCGATTTGAAGACCTTGTCCTGTGACTTCATTGTTGATATACCCATAGCTATTCTTCTATTGACTTTCTGTGTCATCTCTGCATCTCGAGTGATCATTGAAGGTTGAAGTCCTTTATAAATTCCAGTTTATGGCTGTCCATCTCAAATGTGTCCCGGTCGTACCCTGGAGTAGTCAATATCTTTCTCTTCATTGTATTGAGTAGGAGTCCCATGCTCAAGCTTTCCAATGCAATGCAGTATTGAATATTTTAAGTGCATCAACAAATATTATATTTTTAATATTTCATTTCCTATTTTTTCAAAGATTACATAGTTCTTAACCTGTTCAAGGCCATTCTATTCCCCCTTTCTTGGCCAGGCCCATTTTTTTTTCAGACTTGTGGTTAAAGAGCTATAAATATTTTTCTTGCTCAGATATTCAAGAAAGTTTTGCATCTTTTTTTTGTTTTATAAAGGAGCATTGTATGTCTCTGTCATATTCTCTCCTTGTCTTTATTTTTTTCCTAATATCTGGAGATATCGGTAGAAAAATATGGAAATAAGTGTCTATTTTTTACTTTTATAAAATTTCTTCTTATGACCACATACACTCGTGGTCAAAATTGTTGATACCCCTCGTTTAATGACAGTAAAACCCACAATAGTCACAGAAATAACTTGAATCTGACAAAAGTAATAATAAGCTAAAAATCGATAGGCTGCTGCGGATTCGCAGCAGTTTTCCTTGAGCTTACAGTACCATGTAAACCTATGGAAAACAAAATCCGCAGTGCACATGCTGCGGAAAAAAACGCGCAGAAACGTAGCGTTGTTTATACTACAGCATGTCAATTCTTTGTGCGGATTCCACAGCGGTTTACACCTGCTCCATAATAGGAATCCGCAGGTGTAAAAACGCAGGCGGAATCCGCACAAAATCTGAAAAAAAAAAACCATGGTAAATCCACGGTAATTCCACAGGTAATCCGCAGTGCGATTTGCCTGCGGATTTACCAAAATCAGTCCGGAAAAATCCGCACCACTTTCCGCAACGTGTATACGTCTATCACTGTGCATACAGAGCTTGTATCAGACTATGTATCTGACTTCTCAGCTTGCTTGATGCATTCCCACAGTTTTCTTGGTGATGGATGATACTTGGCTATGTTCCTATCTTCTCTTCAATTCACCTGCAAACCAGCTGTCAATTGGTGGATAGTTTGGGGACTGCAATCTGGAATACGATAAAGAAAATCCATACTTCTTTGCAAAGAATAAGGGTAAGATCACACGTTTTTTCAGCTTATTTTTTCTGCAGCAAAACCTGATCTCTTTTTACTGCTTTTTTATGCATTTTTTGTGATTTTTTTCCATGTTTTTTGCATGCTAGATTTGTCTCTTGTGTATCCTTATAAAGTTTAGTGTTAAAAAAAAAGTCCTATTCTATAGAATCAGGTTTTGGCACAAAAAAAACACAACAAAACCTGATACGTGTGTCTTTAGTGTGTTTTTTTCAGCGTTATTTCATCATCAGGGGATGTCACGGTAGCTGTGACCCGGTCTGTGGCCATGGGCCCTGAAATAAAGGGAAAGGTCTTTTAAGGGTTTAATAAAGTTTGTGTTCGTGACTCCACCTGTGGTGTTAGGCCAGTGGGGACTGACACTGCTTAAAGGGGTCCTGTGGGGTGATGTTATGGCAGCTAGATGGTATACCTTCTCACAGGCGAAGTAGGTCCCCAGGGCTCCCGTTGTATAGATGAGGATAGTGAGTGGTGTAGTAAAGAACGGAGAACACAGGTTTGCAATCTCTTTACCTGGTTTACTGAAGGCTTTAGGCAACCTCAGTCCAGGGCACCACAGATCACAGGTACAGGCAGGGTCCAGCCGGCTTGGAAGCAAATTCCCTCTACCAGGTGGAGTTAAAAGCCTTCCTATTTGGGTGGTGATGTTGTAGTCCCTTACTGCCTGTGACTTCTGGCAAGGTCATGACAGTTCTCTCTGTCCTCCATGAAGGTTAGGACACAAACCCGTATGACAGGTGGCTCGAGCCTTTTTGTAGGGTCTCTATCATCACCCGGCTCTATGTGCCACTGTGCCTCCTGGGTATTAGGGCAGAGAGGTGATGTGTAATCCAGCTGTCCTGCCGGTTTCTGCTGTGCCACCTAGAGTCCAACAACCTTGGTCTTTCAGCTACCGGAATCTGTGCTCAGCAAGGGAGGTAGGCCAAACGCTGCTATGCTCCCCTGGTGTCTCTCTCCTGTGCTTTGTTCTCCTGCACGCTCACTAAACACTGTTCTTCTTTCTCAATTCTCTTTCCCCAGGAGCTGCAGCAACCCTGGCTGCACAGCCCTTTCAGTCCTTCCGATACTCACTGTCTGACTGCTTTCCCTTCAAGCCAGAATATATATATAGGGAAGTTCCCCCTAAGCCAGGTTTAGAGCTCTCTCTTCTGGCCTGGAGTGTGAACATGTTGCATGTTTGTGTTTACCTGATAGAAGAGATCTTCCCTACCTCCCAAGCATGACATCACTCTCCCTGTGAGGAAAGCAATGCCACTGTAACAACCAGGACCCTGGGGTGTTACACTCCCCCCATTAAATCCAGTACTCCTGGACTGGGAAAAGAAGAACAACAACAGGTTAATAAAGACATACAACATTTTTAAATGTTATAAACAGGTTAAACTATGGCTTCCATTTATGGGAGGTAATTAATGCTTGAATGTTACAAGAGCTTATATACATGGTATAAGTAACTTTTTTTTTTAATAATAATATAGAACTTTGCTATTATATACTATGAAATGGCAACTACACTTTACGGGTATAGTATATTTAAGGCTTCCTTTAATCAAAGTGCAAAATTTCAGCTTTATTCCCATTTTACCAACTCTCACTCTAATTCTCAACACTCTCTGCACAAAACACTATTTACTTCCCTTTAACACTATCGCTTCTATAAAGTGCAACAAATCAACATTTTCCTATTCAAAAGTGCAATCAATATTCAAGTCATTTAAAACTTTTAAACAGCAGCAATGATGCGAGGGACTCGCTTCGTTAACCCCCATCGTAGCCTTAGGTGGGCTACGAGGCGTAGTATCCAGACCCTGTCTTCGGCCACGCCAAATGGGTTTTTCTTCAGGTCTGTAAACAAATCAACATTTAACCCATTATCTACCAATGTTCTTTTTTTGGGATGCCTAATCTTTAGCTTCTAGCAACTAAGATTTTTTAATTTTTATAATTAGGTCCAATTTTTTGTGTTGTGTTTGTAAAATGAATGTTTTCAAAATAGGAAATCATGTCATTGTCATTTTTAATTGAATATTGGGACGCCCTTTTCTGAAAAATCCGTACTTGTAAAAATTTTAATTTGGCAAGTAATGGGATAAGGCAACATTAGCAACTGTTTCTTTAACTTTTTTTTGTAAAATCAGTAGGAACTACCTAAAGAGGTGCCAACTATGTACAGAGAATGTTTTTACCATGCTTAGTTCATGATTCTGCAGTTATTTAAACTGGAACAACAAGGAAATAACACAGCAGGGATAACTTAACTCTCTTCAGTCATAATCAAACTTGAAAGCATAAACTGCTTAACTCCTTTGCCAGGGTAGCTCTGAACAGCTGCTACTCCCTGACCGGGAAAAGCTTTCTGCAAATGTCACAAAGGGTGACTCAAATGGTTTCAGTCCTGGACTGGGGTCTAGGCTTTGGCCTGCATTTTCATTTCTTCATATGCTGCTTGCTGGGCCAGGGATTGCTGTCTCTCTTTCTCCTCCTGCCGTCTATAATGCTCCAGCCAGGTTATCATGGGGATCTCTCCTTGCAACGCGATCATGTCCTCCTCCGCGGGGGCCTCTGTGAACACCATGGGCTCCTGATAGCTAATAGCTAGCTTGGGGCTCACAGGTTGAGATCTTCCCTTGCTGCCAAGCATGACATCACTCTCCCTGTGAGGAAAGCAATGCCACTGTAACAATCAGGACCCTGGGGTGTTACACGCACGTCTAAGTCCTGACAGGGGACTTTGTCACTCACAATCTCCGATATCTGCGTATACTTCGCTGGTCTCTGTTGTCAGTCTCTGAGGATCTGAGGCCCTTTAGGCTTGGGCCTACTCTATCTCGTTACACACTGGTCGGAGCCCTGACTATGTCCACCTGCGGCCTGGATGTTCCCGTCAAGTCTTCTCTCCCTCCCTCTCGCTGCAGCTTCTTTGTATAGCTGCGCCCCCTAACACTGAGTGCAAAGGTCGGTCCGGGGTTTTAAAGGGACACTGTCACCTGAATTTGGAGGGAACAATCTTCAGCCATGGAGGCGGGGTTTTTGGGTGTTTGATTCACCCTTTCCTTACCCGCTGGCTGCATGCTGGCTGCAATATTGGATTGAAGTTCATTCTCTGTCCTCCATAGTACACGCCTGCGCAAGGCAACATTACACCTTGTGCAGGCATGTACTACGGAGGACAGAGAATGAACTTCAATCCAATATTGCAGCCAGCGGGTAAGGAAAGGGTGAATCAAACACCCAAAAACCCCGCCTCCATGGCTGAAGATTGTTCCCTCCAAATTCAGGTGACAGTGTCCCTTTAAGCTTTCCCCCGTGAAACTTTAATGACAGCCCCGGCAGTTTCGGATCCACAAAGGAAAAGGTACACCTGGTCTGGTTCTTCTCCTTACATTCCTCTTTTTATGCTCACCATTCTGCGGGTGAGAGTTCCTGTAGGATGCGTTGACATTCTCCTATTCCTTGGATGATTTGTTGCCAAACAAAATGGTCTTGCTCTTATTGGTTAGGAGCTTTTCCTGCAGTCGAATGTTCAGAATGTCGGAAACTAGTAGAAGCCGTTGAATCAAGTTGGGTAGATGAGTCCAGTTGGACTGATGTGGCGGAGACGCACCCGGCACTGGTAAAACAGCCATTTCAGGAATCTCAGAAGCCTCAGGTATCTGCTCTTCTTCTAGGCCTACTTGTGACGCTTCAAGACATTCTTGCTCTTCACAATCATAAGTGACTGAAGGAAGATCCTCAGGAGTACTGGGTTTATTTTCTTCTTCTTGTGCAGGGTCTCTTGACATGCAGGGATGTAGGATGTTTCAGTGCACTACACGAGTAGGGGCATTTTCTTCCCCTTCAGGCTGAACTTCATAGATGGGTCCTTCAGAGTTGACTCATCGCTTCACACAATACTGTGTTTTCTCCCATCGGTACTCTAGTTTGTCTTTAGGACGTTTGTCTCGTACTAACCCCCGATCTCTGGCCTGCAGAAATGTCACTCACAGACGAGCTTCCTCTGGATGTTCCAGCTCTTCTAACCTGGTCCACATCAAACAATGTAAAGTCTGCAGCTGAAGGCGATGTTCCTGCACCCAGGTGGACACCCCCGTCTGTGGGTAGTCCTCTTCTGGGTCAAGGTCCAGCTCTGTAATCTCTTTTCCCGGTCTGAAGAGAGGGGTGTAGGGAGTGTATCCTGTGGTGCGATTTACTCGGTTGTTATAGACCCACACCAACTCTGCAACGAATTCTGGCCATCGCACTTTGCGGTCCTCCTCTAGGGTTCTCAAGATTTGAATGAGAGCCCGATTGAACCGCTCTCACGCTCCATTGCCTTGAAGATGGTAGGGATTCATCCAAGACTTCCCAATTTGTTATAAGCGATGGAGTTCCTCCATTACTCGTCCCACTGGTCTGAGTGGATTATCATTGGACATCCATATGCTTGGATAAAGTTCGTGCAGATGGCATGTGCTGCGGATTCCGCTGTTTGATCCCAAGTCGGGGTTACGATGGCAAGTTTGGTGAAATGATCCATCATTACTAAGCAATGTTCATACCCCTGCTGAGCAGGGCCTATGGTCAAATTGTCGACCATCAACACTTCTGAAGGTGCCGAGATCACAATCATTTGTGTAAGGGCTCTCTGTTCTGAAGGTTTGGCCAACTCACAGCTCCTACAGAGCTTGCACATTTCTTCCACTACTGACATCAGCAAGGGGTAGCAAACCAGCTTCTGTAGCCACCGAAAGATCTTTTCCTGGCCAAAGTGAGTTTCTCTCTCATCTGCCTCCATGGCCACTTTATGCAACAGCATCTCGGGAATCACCACTTGCCAAGTGACAGACATGGCCCGTTGAAATTGGATCATCTGATGTAACAGTCAGTTCTCCAATTGCATTCTCTTCCATTGCTGAAGAATTTGCAATGACCCGGGAGACAGGGCCTCCCACTCACTCGGGGGGGCAGTTGTTTAAGTGCCACCCACTGTCGTATTTGTGTGAACTCTCCGTCTTCCTGTTGGATCCACACACACTCATCTCAAGGCTGCCGTAATATATTTTCCTGGGACACTGCTTGTACCTGTTTCTGCACAGCTGCCAACGTCCTGGCAGAATCTCGAAACTCTGGAACTTCTTCAGCCTCTAACTCCTCATCTCAGTTGAGACTTGGCTTCTCATGTGTCACTCTACAGAGCACATCTGCATGAGTGTTTTCGGTCCCCTTTCTGTAGATGATTTGATACTGATATTTGGCCATTCGTGCCACCAAGTGCTGTTCCAAACTCCCAACTTTGCGTTCTCCAAGTGAGCCAGAGGATTGTAATCGTTGCGCACTAGGACTTCAGACCCAGACAAGTATTCCGCGAACTTCTCTGTCATGGCCCATACTAATGCCAATAGCTCCAAATTGAACGAACTGGAGTTGTCTGGGTTCCATTTGGAGTCATAGAGGGAACGACTCACGTAGGCAATCACCCACTCTTTTCTGTCTTGAATTTTGGACAATAGAGCTCCAAGTCCATGCAAGCTCTCATCAGTATGTAGGATGAACGGTTGAGAGAAGTCAGCGTAAGCTATGATGAGTGCTTCTGTCAAGGCCACTTTCAAGACCTTAAATGCTTTCTCCTGATGCTCCCCCCCCCACTGAATCATCTTGTTTTTGGCTCCAGAGGGCACCCCTTTCAGTAGCTCTAACAACTGATTCACGATGCAGGTGAAGTCTTTTACGAACCACCGGTAGTATCCGGTCAACTCCAAAAAGGCTCGAACATCCTTCACGGTCTTTGGGGTGGACCAATCCTGTACTGCCACAATCTTTTCACGGGACGGTCTTACACCTTCAGCAGAGGCCACATGCTCTAGGTACTCGATCTGGGTATGAAATAGATGACACTTGGGAACTTTTACTTTTAGACCATGTTTCTGGAGCCAGCTCAATACTTGCTCTAAACGTTGTAAATGTTCTTCAAATGGGGCGGCATACACAATTATATCATCAAGGTAGATGAGAGTGGCTTCAAATTTTAAATCACCCAAACACCTCTTCATGAGGCGTTGAAAAGTACCAGGAGCATGAGCCAGACCAAACAGCATCCAGTTGAACTCATACAGGTCCATGGGTAGTATGAAGGCCATCTTTGTTCGGTCATGTTCAGAAATTGACACATGCCAATAACCACTGGCCAGATCTAATGTGGAAAAGTATCTCTCACTTCCTAGTGCGGAAAGAGACTCTTCGATACGAGGTAGTGGGTATGAATCTCACATGCGTTTAGTTTGCAATAGTCCATGTAGAAGCACAGGGTGCCGTCTTTTTTTCACACTAGTACAATGGGACAGCCTACGGACTATGGCTCTCTCGGATGACACCGTTCTGTAGTATGTGTGTCAGCATTCCTTTAACCTCCTGATACATTTGTGGAGGAATTTGATGATAGCGTTTTCTTATGGACTCAGCACTACCGGTTGGAATTTCGTGTGTGATTGCAGAAGTGCAGCCGAAAACATCCTCATGACGTGTGAAAAACGTCTTGATGACGTCCGAGTAAGGCTTCCACTTGCTGTACTTGTTGCGGTGTGAGCTCTATTATTTCAGCTCGCATTTGTTCCAAAATACAACGCCCTTTCTGCTGTTGTTGAGGTTCTGACGCTAGGGTGTCTCTACAGCTACGATCCATGGATCTTCTTTCTTTGCCATCAACTGATCAACCTGGGGGGTAAGGTGTTTCAATTTTCTGAAGTTAAGATTTTCATATGACTTTGCTTGAATCCTTGGTCTAAGTCATCTAAAAGATCCATGTAAAATTTTTTAGCACACTTTGATCACTTTTATCTGAAAGTACTGAAATTCATGAAAATGTATCATCGACATCACACTAATGTGTATGTTGTGTTTATATTATGTTTTGCAGGTAGTTAAACTGAAAATGAGTACTAGAAAGGGAATTTGGTTACTTGAAAAGGAGCCTGGTGGTGAATTTTTGGGAGCTCGACTCCCTTTCAAGGAACAAGTGCTTTTAGTTTTTATTTTCCATCACAAGGAAATGAAAGAAACACTCTCGTGTGCTGCTAAATCCACAGGTATTAAACTACAGGAAGTGTGGAAGAAAGCAAGTATCCCTGTCATGACAAAGGAGAATATCCGAACTCGTTTAGAGAAGTTATACAAGGAATATCAACATCTGGGTAAAGAGAAATCAAGACCCACTGACAAAGCAAATATGAAGTGGCAGATTTAGAAAGGTGATCTTGTTGACCTATTTGATATTGCCAGGCAAAATGTGATGTCCATGAATAGCGTACTGGAAGACGATAAAGCATTCCTTATGTCACAAAGAGAGGATCGTACAAGTTCATCAATGAGTGGTGTAGATAAGGTTCCTGTCTCACAAATTAAAAAGAAGAAAATAAATACAGAAAAAAAAGAAGGCATACAAGATGAAACATTATAAAGAAATCGCCAAAATGAACAAGACAGTTATAGTGGAACACTCAGTCTCATCTCCATCATTATCAATTCACGAAGAGGACACATTTTCTGCACCACCAGTGAAAAAATCTTGTGCAGGTCGTAGATTAAAACTTCTTGATCACACACTCACAGCTACATGGGATCGAGAACAATTCTCCAATCGACAAACAATTACTTCATTTATTGCAACTGCAAAAAGCCTTGGTCACGATGTTTCATGCATTTCCAAATCTCCATCTACCATTTTCCGAGCTCCAGCGATTAACAGAAGACAATGGCTGAGAACATGGAAAAATCACTGTTTGAAAATCCTCATTTAGTCTTACATTGGGATAGTAAATTGTTGCCTTCGGTTGCCTGTGGGAGTGTCAAAACTCTAGAAGATAGAGTTGCTGTTCTTGTAACTTGATAAGATTTTGAGCATTTGCTTGGCATACCTGTTGCCCAGAAAGGTACTGGTGAGCTAATGGCTGAAGTTGTTATTCAGGAGGTGGACCGATTCACACTCTGTGACCGTATCATTGGTATATCTTTCGATACAACTGCATCTAATACAGGAATGATCCCAGGAGCATGTATCAGAATTGAAACTGAATTTGGGCAACCATTGTTGTGGTTGGCTTGCCGCCACCAGCACACCCACGAATTAATCTTGAAAGGAGTGTTTAGTAACTGTTGTAACATATCATCAAGTGGTCCTGACATCCAGATTTTCCTAAAGTTCCAAAATCATTGGAATTCAGTTGCTAAGAAGTCCTAATCCATGATGTCAGATGAAGAAAATCCCATTCATGGTTTTCTAGAAGAACAGCATGTGAAAAAGGTTGACTACCTCAACAATGTCTTGAAAGATGGCAGTCATCCAAGAGAAGATTACAAAGAGCTATTATAACTATCACTTCTATATCTTGGAGGTTGGGATGAAAACGATTTCGAATTTAGGGTTCCAGGGGCTCTGTCTGAAGCAAGGTGGATGGCAAAGGCCATATATGTACTCAAAATTGTGCTATCCACTAAACAATTGCATATTTCTAATACCGAATTGAAGGGAATTAGAAAAGTAGCGCGTTTTGTCTGTCTAATATATGTCTGCTTTTGGCAGGAGGCAGTTGTAAGTTGATGGGCTCCAAAGAATGATTTGGAGATGCTACAGCTTTTGCAATATTATCCAGATAAATATGTCAGAGAAAGTGCCCTCACAGTGGCTAAGAGACACATTTGGTATCTGTCAGAAACTAGTATAGGATTGGCATTTTTGGATGAACATATCGGTCAGGCTGAGAAGGATAAGATGTTTGAAAATTTAAGAATTAAACATGCAAAGAAAATGGAACTGAAACGGTTGGAAGGTAAAATCCTAGTTTTTAATTGAAAAGACCTCAGTGATTTTGTTACAAGTAAAACAAAGACAGTCTTTGAATTGTTTGGGATCCACAACGTAGAAGAATATTGCAGTGCTACATTAAGAAGCTCCGTCAATGCTCTTAAGGTGGTGAATGACACCGCGGAAAGGGGCATTGCTTTGATAAAGAAGTTTAATAATTCAATCAGAGATGAACAACAGAAAATGTTCTTGTTAAGAGTTGTCGAGTATCATAGAAAAGCCGTCACCAAGCGAACAAAAGGATGTGCATCTTTCACAGCACATTAGTGTAAATCGTTTAATACATATGATATCGCCTATCAATGTTACTGTTCATTGTCATTATTATTCTAAGTTTTTGTTTAAATTTCTAATAAAAAATACTTAACATTGAAAATCTGTTTTTTGTGTATTTTTATTAAAGGGAACCTGTCACCCCGAAAATCGCGGGGTCCGCTGTGGCGCCTCCCATCTTCTTTCCATGACGTCCTCTTCTGATCTTCAGCCAAGGTCAGAGAGGCTAGGCGCCTGCGCACTGCAGTGCTTTGCTCTGCCCTCAACAGGGCAGACAAAGTACGCCTGCGCCGGAGCCGTGGCTGAAGATCAGAAGAGGACGTCATGGAAAGAAGATGGGAGGCGCCACAGCGGACCAGAGACGCCCATCCGACCTGACCAGCAGCGGGACCGCCCCTGGGTGAATATAATCTAACGTCTTTTGCTCCTCTTTCAGGTAACATCGGGGGCTTATCTACAGCATTACAGAATGCTGAAGATAAGCCCCTGATGCTGGTGGGCTTACCTCACCCGCGATTTTCGGGGTGACAGGTTCCCTTTAAACTGATAAAAGTGTGCAACCTCTAAATATT
The DNA here is from genome assembly GCF_032444005.1 of Ranitomeya imitator. Classification (NCBI taxonomy): domain Eukaryota; kingdom Metazoa; phylum Chordata; class Amphibia; order Anura; family Dendrobatidae; genus Ranitomeya; species Ranitomeya imitator. The sequence continues at coordinate 478,391,090 of NC_091286.1, forward strand.
GTTCGATCGTCTTGAAATTTGGCATATATACTTTTTATATTAGTGAGACTCAGGCATAAGCAAAGTCTGCAAAAATTTAACATTTTAATTTTTACATTACAAAATGAAACACCCTACTGGGGGATATCAGCTCCTCCGGCATGCCTACAATTTGCGCTACTTCACTTCTGGGGGAGAGTGTCAGATTGTCCTCTTTCAAATTCACACAACACACGGGTAACATTCCATCATGTACGGCCACCAGAGTCTGAGCAACTAGGAGTCCTTGGGGTAAGTGCTCCATAATGGCCGGTTCTAACTGTATCTCAACCCCCTCCAGAGGAGTGCAAGCCTGGACAGGTAAGGAGAGTATGGTACAAGATTGCCTGCAGCCGGAATAACCACTTTTCCCAGCAACTTTCCATCACAGGAGACCTCTTGCGCTCGAGCCTTCCAGATCATCTGCTGAAACACTTATCTTTGAGGCATTTGCAGACTCCATTGTTTCAGAAACACGTCTGGGAAATCATTAATGAGAAGACTCCCGAATTCCTTGAGCACATTCATCCAAAGAGTGACAGCATATCCATGTTCTGTATCACCCACAGTTTGCACCACTCTGTTGCGGCCCAGGTCTTTACCACAGACCTTGATCTGCATCCAGCCACCCCTGATGGGCAACTGATTGGCAGCCATCAACTTCATCACCGGGCCCCACTTGGGCCTCAATACTTCAGGAAAATATCTTTTAAAGTATATTTTTGGCATTGTAGTCACTTGTGAGCCGCTATGTACCAGACAGCGAATTGCTTGACCATCTCTTTCGGCCCAGTCTAGAGGACACACAGAAACTAAATTCGTGGAACTTCTGATTCTCCTTTCTGACTGTTCTGGCTCCTGGCGGCGTCCCCCAGCCTCAAAGCCTCCTAGTTTAATGGGCGGCGCTGAAGAGGCTAAACTCTGTGTGGACAAACCCGGGCCACATGTCTCAATTCTCCACAGGTATAGCATGTAGGGAGTTCTTCCCGACAATATCTTCTCACCACCAGTCAGGTTTCTGGGATAGTTCTGCCCCCCGGTGAGCTTAACATGATTACCTGACTGTGACATCATCGAAGGTCCTTCACTCACTGCATTCTTAGGAACGGAGGCAGACGCTTGCAGCACTGAGAGCCAGGGTCCGTCGGAGGGGTGAGTATATCCATATGGGAATTCCCTAACAAACAGGCATTCCTCACATGTATTCAGCCTGTCTAGCAGCCGTAAATCATGCAGCTGCAGCGATGAAAGCTAAATCTCCGAGCACTAACAAATACTCGGAGACCACCCGAGCATGCTCGGTAAAACCCAAGCAACGAGTATACTCGCTCATCACTAGTTAATAGTCAATGTGTGCCAGCATAGTTTACACAATACAATAGATTGATCCCCTGGCAACATGGAAACAAATTCCCACATTCGGCTCTTTATTGCCGAATCCACCACCTGGCCCTTGACTTAGAGTTCTACTACTATTTACAGTGCCTCCACCACCACATCTCACAGAGCCAGCAACACAGCTTGGAGTTAAATAAACTGGAAGACGTTGTTCTGGTGAAGCACCTTTTTTGCCCCTTGGGAACAGTGGGTTAGGGATTGAGGGGTAGGACAGAAACATGTATCATTGACAAAATTGAAATTCTGCTATATGTTATGGTGGCAGAGGAAGTGGACTGAGCAGAACACTGAGTTAGGCTTGAGTCACACAGTATTAAAAAATCGGTCCGATTTTGATGGCTGAGAATTGCACAAATGTTCACGAACAGTGATCCGTATGTAATCCATTTGCAATGTGAGGATGCGATTTCTTCGCATCTAGTAAGAGTGTGACATCCGTATGGCATCCGTATGCAATGCGATTTTAACATGAGCTTTTACATACAGCAGTTCTCTCTATGTAAAAGCTCATGTTAAAATCGCACTGTAAAACAAAACTGCAAACATCATTTTAATACCAAATAATCTTCAAAACACATATATATGAAAAGCCGGCAAATGATCTGCTGAATACAGTATAGAATAGGTTAGAATAGAATAGATATTTACACATAGTATAGGTATATACAGTATATATATGCATATGTATATATATATATATATACATATATATATATAGACCAAAAGTTTAACACATGTGGAATTATATACTTAGCAAAAAAGTGTGAGACAACTGAAATTATGTCTTATATTCTAGGTTCTTCAAAGTAGCCACCTTTTGCTTTGCTTTGCACACTCTTGGCATTCTCTTGATGAGCTTCTAGAAGTAGTCACCGGGAATGGTCTTCCAACAATCTTGAAGGAGTTCCCAGAGATGCTTAGCACTTGACCCTTTTGCCTTCACTCTGTGGTCCAGCTCACCCCAAACCATCTCGATTGGGTTCAGGTCTGGTGACTGGAGGCCAGGTAATCTGGCGTAGCACCCCATCACTCTCCTTCTTGGTCAAATAGCCTTTACACAGCCTGGAGGTGTGTTTGGGGTGATTGTCCTGTTGAAAAATAAATGATGGTCCAACTAAACGCAAATCGGATGGAATAGCATGCTGCTGCAAGATGCTGTGGTAGCCATGCTTTTTCAGTATGCCTTCAATTTTGAATAAATCCCCAACAGTGTCACCTACAGGGCCGGACTGGCCATTGGGCAATTCTGGCAAATGCCAGAAGGGCCTGTCTGGTCATGGGCTGCCTTGTCTGCTACGTTGTTAGCAGAATCAGTGTTCTCAAGACACCCATACTGTTTAGAGTTGTGATGGAGCACAAAGTCGCTGACTCCGTCACTTACCCCAGCAGGCCACAGGTATCATTAGAAATATTGGGGTTATAGTAAATTTTGCTTTCCTCCATCCACGATATTGTTAATATATCCTCATCTGTTGCTTGGAAACGGGACAACATGGGCCTGTGTGATTGCAAATGCCAGGGCTGAATTTTAGTCCCAGTCCGTACCTGGTTACCTACAAAGCACCCCCACACCATCACACCTCCTCCTCCATGCTTCACGGTGGGAACCAGGCATGTAGAGTCCATCCGTTCACCTTTTCTGCGTCGCACAAAGACACGTTGGTTGGAACCAAAGATCTCAAATTTGGACTCATCATACCAAAGCACAGATTTCCACTGGCCTAATGTCCATTCCTTGTGTTCTTTAGCCCAAACAAGGTTCTTCTGCTTGTTGCCTTTCCTTAGCAGTTGTTTCCTAGCAGCTATTTTACCATGAAGGCCTGCTGCACAAAGTCTCCTCTTAACAGTTGTTGTAGAGATGTGTATGCTGCTAGAACTCTGTGTGGCATTGACCAGGTCTCTAATATGAGCTGCTGTTAACCTGCAAATTCTGAGGCTGGTGACTCGGATAAACTTATCCTCAGAAGCAGAGGTGACTCTTGGTCTTCTTTCCTGGGGTGGTCCTCATGTGAGCCAGTTTCTTTGTAGCACTTGATGGTTTGTGCTACTGCGCTTGGGGACACTTTCAAAGTTTTTCCAATTTTTCAGACTGCCTGACCTTCATTTCTTAAAGTTACGATGGCCACTTGTTTTTCTTTACTTAGCTGCTTTTTTCTTGCCATAATACAAATTCTAACAGTCTATTCAGTAGGACTATCAGTTGTGTATCCACCAGACTTCTGCACAACAAGGCAAGAAATCCCACTTATTAAACCTGACAGGGCACACCTGTGAAGTGAAAACCATTTCCGGTGACTACCTCTTGAAGCTCATCAAGAGAATGCCAAGAGTGTGCAAAGCAGTCATCAAAGCAAAAGGTGGCTACTTTGAAGAACCTAGAATATAAGACATAATTTCAGTTAACAATTTTTTGTTAAGTATATAATTTCACATGTGTTAATTCATAGTTTTGATGCCTTCAGTGTGAATGTACAATTTTCATAGTCATGAAAATACAGAAAAATCTTTAAATGAGAAGGTGTGTCCAAACTTTTTGTCTGTACTGTATATATTTTCAGTATATATATATATATATATATATATACACATACACACCTATACGATGTGTATATTTCTATTCTATTATTAGCTGTCAGTGTGATTTTACTGTACACCGCACTGATATGCCAACTTTTCAAAGAACGCCGGTACGTATTTCTCGCAAGTCACAATAATGGTCCATGTGGTGTGTGAGTTTATTTCACACCCATAGACATTCATTGGCGAGTTTCAGCTGATATACAGTGCAAATTGTAGCATTTTGCGATTTCACTCGCACGTATAATACAGCAGACAAAAAAACGGATGATGGGAGCTGCCCCATAGATTAACATTGGTCCGAGTGCTATGCGATTTTTTCTCGCATAGCACTCATCTGTATTCCTCTCTAGCGTGACTCCAGCCTTAAGCTGATGATGTCGTTGTCAGAGTCTACATCCTCCTTCTTTGACTGAGACGAGTATTGTGCTATGTATTTTTTTAAGAAAATGGCTTGTCTTAAAAGCAAGGGTGGAAGCACACTTTTTGTGACACATAAGCTTTGCTTTCAGGTTTCTTTGTCAGTAGCAAAATTAAAACAGAGGGCTGGTAAATTGCTATCCAGCTTTGCTGTGTCTGTAGAATAAAAAAATGCTGTTACTAAGTTGTTCGTACTGCAGTATATCACAGATCAATCAATTCACCGTCACACGTGCTATGCAGATTGAGAACCTCTCTATGGATTCAATATTTGGATTACCACCCCCGCCAAAAATTATGGAATCACCGACCTTGGAGGATGTTCATTCATTTGTTTTATTCTGTAGAAAAAAGCAGATCACAGACATGGCACAAAGCTAAGGTCATTTCAAATGGCAACTTTCTGGCTTTAAGAAACACTAAAAGAAATCAAGAACAAAAAATGTGGTAGTCAGTAATGGTTACTTTTTTTAACCAAGCATAGAGGAAAAATTATGGAATCACTCAATTCTGAGGGAAAAAAATGGAATCACCCTGTAAATTTTCATACCCAAAAATAACACCTGCATCAAATTAGATCTGCTCGTTAGTCTGCATCTAAAAAGGAGTAATCACACCTTGGGAGAGCTGTTTCACCAAGTGGACTGACATGAATCATGGCTCCAACACGAGAGATGTCAATTTAAACAAAGCAGAGGATTTTTAAACTCTTAAAAGAGGGTAAATCATCATGCAATGTTGCAAAAGATGTTGGTTGTTCACAGTCAGCTGTGTCCAAAATCTGGTCCAAATACAAACAACATGGAAATGCAAACATACTGGTAGACCAAGGAAGACATCAAAGCGTCAAGACAGGAAACTTAAAACAATATGTCTCCAAAACAGGAAATGTACAACAAAACAAATGAGGAACAAATGGGTGGAAACTGGAGTCAACGTCTGTGACCGAACTGTAAGAAACCGCCTAAAGGAAAGGGGATTTACATACAGAAAAGCTAAACGAAAGCCATCATTAACACCTAAACAGAAAAAAACAATGTTACAATGGGCTAAGGAAAAGCAATCGTGGACTGTGGATGACTGGATGAAAGTCATATTCAGTGATGAATTGCGAATCTGCATTGGGCAAGGTGATGATGCTGGAACTTTTGTTTGGTGCCGTTCCAATGAGATTTATAAAGATGACTGGACTGCCTGAAGAGAACATGCAAATTTCCACAGTCATTGATGATATGGGGCTGCATGTCAGGTAAAGGCACTGGGGAGATGGCTGTCATTACATCTTCAATAAATGCATAAGTTTATGTTGATTTTTTGGACACTTTTCTTACCCCATCAATTGAAAAATTGAAAGGATATTTGGGGATGATGAAATCATTTTTCAAGATGATAATGCATCCTGCCATAGAGCAAAAACTGTGAAAATATTCCTTGAAAAAAGACACATAAGGTCAATGTCGTGGCCTGAAAATAGTCCGGATCTCAATCCAATTGAAAATCTTTGGTGGAAGTTGAAGAAAATGGTCCATGACAAGGCTCCAACCTGCGAAGCTGATCTGGCAACAGCAATCAGAGAAAGTTGGAGCCAGATTGATGATGAGCACTGTTTGACACTCATTAAGTCCATGCCTCAGAAACTGCAGTCTGTTATAAAAGCCACTGATGTTTTGGAGTGTTTTTTTTGTGTGTTTTTCATGATTCCATAATTTTTTCCTCAGAATTGAGTGATTCCATCATTTTTTTCCTATGCTTGGTTAAAAAAGGTAACCATTACTGACTACCACATTTTTTGTTCTTTTAGTGTTTCCTAAAACCAGAAAGTTGCCATATAAAATGACTTTAGTTTTGTGCCATGTCTGTGATCTGCTTCTTTTTCTACAGAATTAAACAACTGAATGAACATCCTCCAAGGCTGTTGATTCCATCATTTTTGTCAGGGGTTGAATTTTTCACAGACTGAGACAAGCACTCTAATTTTCAATGTGCTTCAGCACAGCAGTAGTACACCACAATCAGATTAAGGCCTTTTTCTATTCCTATATGTAATAAACTGCTCGCTATGACCTCCTATCTCTGGTCTGTAAAATATTAAATTGAGCTGCTTGCCCGCCGTAATCTTTTATAGTGGCTGAGATATCTCCCCTCTGCACTAGACCATGTAAAATAGCTGCAAGGCATTATGGGTAAATCTTCAGCAATGTGTGAAATGGCGACTGGCATTTTCTCTTTTGCTATCCTCACAAACAAAAATTGCAAATGTTTTGAAATCGCAGATACCTGATCAAATTGCAGTAGATCAAGCTGTTCATCCGTACTCACTACACCAAAATAGAGTTGAGCGACTTTTACTTTTTTAGGATCGAGTCGGGTTTTGCGAAACCCGACTTTGTCAAAAGTCGGGTCGGGTGAAATCGGCCGATTATTTCGAAAAGTCGGGGGCCGACAGAAACACGAAACCCAATGCAAGTCAATGGGGAATCAAAGTCGGCAGTGAGTGTAGGACAGGAAAACACCTACAGTGCCCATTTTAATGCCAAAAACATCAATTCTTATTTCTTAAGTTTGTCAATCTTAATTTACTTTATAATAATAGTTAGGCATTGAAAACAGGGGGTCATTTGGCTAAAGTTGTGGGGGGGTAGGGCTGGCTCAAGATTTTCGTGGGCCCAGGAAACGCAGAATACGTCACGGCAGTGGAGCAGGGAGAGGTAAGTATTTCAACTTTGCAAGTGCTGTGATCCTGAGCAAGCAGGGGGGCCCACTCTTTGGCACTTGGCACAGGGCCCCTCATAGTACGGCGGTGTGTTTGACGGTGGGTGGTGCCTCCCACTGCCAGAGACACTTTTGCGTACTATGAGGAGCCCTGTGCCAGTGACGTCGCCAACGAGTATGCCCCCCCACCTGATGAAGGAACCTGCACTTTCATCTGCACCTTACTCTTTGTCCCCGTGTAAGGTGGTATAGTATGCGGGAAGGGGAACCTGACTTTCAGCAGGGTCAGATTCAGGCTGTGTAGAGTGCAAGGCAAATGTAGTGTTCTGGGTCAATGTACCAGCAGACTCATCTAGCAGTGGCTGGGGAATAGGTAGGATGAGGAGGAAACACAGATATAGGCCCAAATAATAAAGTAGGCTAAATGCAGTTCAAAATTGGTAACAGGACTAAACAGGCGGCATTGCTTTGTTCAGTGGAGGACAACTGTAATGAGTGGCGCAGACACAGTTAGTAGGCCCAAAATATAAAAATTGGCTAAAAGCAGTTCAATATTGGTAACAGGACTAAACAGGCGGCCTAGCTTTGTTCAGTGGAGGACAACTGTAATGAGTGGCGCAGACACGGTTAGTAGGCCCAAATACAAAGGTAGGCTAAAAGCAGTTCAAAATTGGTAACAGGACTAAACAGGCAGCATAGCTAGGTACTGGGGTGGGTTCCTCTGCTGAGTAGCAGACAGTGGTAGTAGGCGCAAAGTATTAACTGGTCTAAATGGAGGCCAGGGCCCCTGTATATTTTAACTATCATCTCTCATTTCAACAAATTTGTATTGGCAGTGCCATTGAAGGATTTAACAGCACAGACTACACAGTGGTGGAGCAGGGAAAGGTAAGTATTGCAAGTGGTAGAGCACTGTTCGAGCTGGGGGGGAACACTCTCTCGTAGGCAGCGGTACTAGCACAGGGCCCCTCATATTACGACGGTGTATCTGACGTTGGTTGTGCACCACCACTGTCAGAGACACTTCATTTTACTATGAGGGACCCTGTGCCAGTGCCGTCGCCCAAGAGTGGGCGCACCCACCTGTCCAGGCAAACAGCACTCGCACGGGTGCTTGCGCCAGGTAGTGACCACGGCCCTGTGGGGGGAGTCATCCCATTTAGGGAGGTATAAAAATGGCCTATGGTGGACATTCAGCAGCTGCAAATGGCAGAGTTGGAGAAGTCAGTAAGAGGAAGCCAAAAGCAAGACATTTGTCAGGCAAGCTACGTGTCAGCAGGAGAAGGTGGGGCAAAATAATTTGAAATCCATGATTGGTTCATTTTAATGAAAGTTAGATCATCAACATTCTGGGTAGCCAGACGTGTCCTTTTTTTTGGTCAGTATTGAACCAGCAGCACTGAAGACTCTTTCTGATAGCACCCTAGAAGCAGGGCAAGCGAGCTCCTGTAATGCATATTCTGCCAATTCAGGCTAGGTGTCTATTTTAGATGCCCAGTAATCAAAGGGGAATGACCTGTGAGGGAGAACATCGATAAGGGAGGAAAAGTAGTTCATAACCATACTGGACAAATGCTGTCTCCTGTCACTTTGAATCGATGCAGCACTACCTGTCGTGTCAGCGGTCTGTAGTACAATTTCAATCTCCCTACAATGATCTCAGGAAAAGTATGGCAGCAATAAAAAGGACTGCTGCACACAAAAGTGTGGACAAATAAACAAGATAACTGTGCAGAAAGGAGCAACAGGATTTTTGCTTTTAAAAAAGCAGTTGGTTTGCACAGCGGCGTGCAAACAGCAATGCAGCTATCAGGGAGCCTTATAAGCTACAGAGCTGATGCACAAAAATATAGCCTCCACTGTCCCTGCAAACAAATGGTGGTGTTGGACAGTGGAAATCGCTACAGCACAAGCAGTTTTGGGGCTTATTCTTCCCTCCCTAACTATATCCCTTCTTCTGATGCAGCTGCGGCAACCTCTCCCTATGGTATGATCGGCAGAAGTAAGATTGCGGTCAGCGTGCACGCCCCTTTATAGCCCCTGTGACGCTGCAGAAAGCAAGCCAATCACTGTAATGCCCTTCTCTAAGATGGTGGGGACCGAGACCTATGTCATCACGCTGCCCACACTCTGCGTCCTCTTTCATTGGCTGAAAAATGGCACTGAAAGTGTCATACGAAACGCGACTTTGACGCGAAGATCGCCGACCTCATCGCCGATCCTACACAAGGATCGGGTCGGGTTTCATGAAACCCAACTTTGCCGAAAGTCGGCAATTTCTGAATTTGTCCGATCCGTTTCGCTCAACCCTACACCAAACATCTAGATCTACTTTGAGGGAAGTTCCATAACTAATATGCACATCAAAAACATTTTCCTCCAAAGGTTGAAAATACAGCATGTTGATATTAATACGTCTTACATCACTTATCACCTCTTCATTAAATTCTTATTTGATAGATTTGTATTTTATTGCTACTGTGTGAAATGTCATGACTCCTTTGTACAATACTTAATCTCAGTGGAGTTATCAGTTAAGTCATGCATTTCTCTGGCTCCAATCAGGGCAGTGGGAAAATCCATTTCTATTTAATACCAGGAGAAAAAGTGGAAGTCAGTGATTGATATCAGCACAATGATAGGAAAAGTATCTAGAGGTGCTTGTTACATAATATCTCTCTTCAAAATGCTACAACATTCACTATGAAAGCCTGGCTCCAGCGATACCAGCATGACATTGTGACGCTATTGTTCTTTTCAACAAGAAATGCCTTTAAAAGACACAATGCCAGTGAATTATATTTCACTATTAACCCATTGCTAGATCTGGTCTTGATGTATGTTTTGTTTTAATCTGCCATTTTTTTCCCTTGGCATAATAAACAATAAAAAGACCAATATTAACATTTATCAAACTAAAGAGAAAATTTTATTAAACTTTTTGTGACCTATGATAGTTTTGTACTTTTGTATGCATTTTCTGATCGATTCCTGAGTGGCAACTATAGTACTTTTTTATCAATATAGTGGAAAACCCAAGAAAAAATTGCAGTAAGCAGGGAAACTCAATATAACATATACATTTTATTTAGGTCTTATTAAGAAGCATACAGTATATGAAAGAATACGATAAGCAAAAAAAAATTCCAAAGTACACATGAAATAAATGGTGAGTGAGCCAAAAAAACAGAATGTATACATGTAAATATCAAAAACTACAATTTGTAAAATACAATGTGGGGCTAAGGGACTGCTGGTGAAGATGCTTTTATTGCCAATTACAAGAATGTTGGCAAAAAAATATTTCTTTTGGAGAAAATACAGAGAAACATAGATAAGTAATAGCAGTGGTCAGTGGTCGCTGTGGGCCATAAAATTACCCTGATAGCCAGCAAAATCAACAAATTCTTACAATTCTGTCACTACCACATGCTGTCAGATTACATAACAAAAACCCGCTGACAGATTAATTTTAATTGAATACAAGTGTACGATATGTTACCCTCCCCAGGAGGAGCTACAGAGCAATGAAGCAGCCATGAGAGAAAACATCATGCGGAGTGAATGGAAGTCAGGCTTTGTGGTACAGCTACCTTAAAAGGGTTTTTATCTTAAAGGGGTAAAAATGCAGATTGAGAGGGGTTGTCCTAGTAGAGTACAATCACTTTAAGTAAGGACATTACTGCTGGATCTGGGATGGAAGTCCCCTCTATAATTTGTAAAGCGCTGCGGAATATGTTGGCGCTATATAAATAAAATTATTATGATTATTATTATGGTTGGGAGCAAGAGTTACAAGTGCTTCTCACAAAATTAGAGTATCATCCAAAAGTTAATTTATTTCAGTTCCTCAATACAAAAAGTGAATCTCATATATTATATAGAGTCATTACAAACAGAGTGATCTATTTCAAGTGTTTATTTTTGTTAATGTTGATGATTATGGCTTACAGAACACTTTATAACACCAGCTTGAAAAGTTCTTTTAATATCCGAAATGTTGGCCTACTGAAATGTATGTTCAGTAAATGCACTCAATACTTGGTCAGGGCTCTTTTTACATCAATTACTGCATCAATGCAGTGTGGCATGGAGTCGATGAGCCTGTGGCGCTACTGAGGTGTTATGGAAGCCCAGGTTGCTTTGATAGCAGCCTTCAGCTCGTCTGCTTTTTTGGGTCTGGTGTCTCTCATCTTCATCTTTACAATACTCCATAGATACTCTATGGGGTTAAGGTCAGGTGAGTTTGCTGGCCAGTCAAGCACAGTGATACAATTGTTTTAAACCAGGTATTAGTACTTTTGTCAGTGTGGACAGGTGCCAAGTCCTGCTGGAGAATGAAATTTCTATCTCCAAAAAGCTTGGCAGAGGGAAGCATGAAGTGGTCTAAGGGTGGTTTCACACTTGCGTTTTTGTCTGCATGCGTTTTTTTCCCCTATCTTTAACATTGAAAACGTATGCGTTTTTTTGTGTACGCGTTTGGTCGCGTTTGTTGACGCATGCGTTTTTTTACTGCATGCGTTCATTTTCTGAAATGCTACTTGCGTTTTCATGCGTTTTTTTTGGGTCAAAAAATACATTGGAGTCAATGGGGACGCATGCGTCTTTTGGTGCATGCGTTTTTTTATTAAAAAACCAGAAAACACACTGATATGCCACCCCCCAACATAAAGGTGATAAAGGGAACCTAACCCTACCCCTAACCCTACCCCTAACCCTAACCCTACCCCTAACCCTAACCCTAAGGGATCCTAACCCTACCCCTAACCCTAACCCTACCCCTAACCCTAACCCTAAGGGATCCTAACCCTAACCCTAACCCTAACCCTACCCCTAACCCTAACCCTACCCCTAACCCTAAGGGATCCTAACCCTAACCCTAACCCTAATCCCTTTATGGTTAGGGTTAGGGGTAGGGGTTAGGATCCCTTAGGGTTAGGGTTAGGGGTAGGGTTAGGGTTAGGATCCCTTAGGGTTAGGGGTAGGGTTAGGGTTAGGATCCCTTAGGGTTAGGGTTAGGGGTAGGGTTAGGGGTAGGATCCCTTTAGGGTTAGGGTTAGGGTTATGATCCCTACCCCTACCCCTACCCCTAACCCTAACCCTAACTGTTTCTGTTTATAGTGGGTTTTTTACTTTATTTTGATGATTGGCAGCTGTCACACATTTCTCAGCATGCATTTAAAAAACGCAAACGCATGTAAAAACGCATGTAAACGCGTCAAAACGCCGCGTTTTTTTCACCACATGCAAAAACGCATGCGTCAAAAAAACGCAGCGTTTACACGCGTTTACATGCGTTTTTTCACCATGCGTTTTTTTGCGTTTTTTACCGCAAAAACGCACCCCAAAAAACGCCAATGTGAAACCAGCCTTAAATTCCTGGTAGAAGACTGCGCTGATTTTGGTTTTGATAAAACACAGTTGACCTACACCAGCAGATGACATGGCTTCCCAAACCATCACTGATTGTGGAAACTTCACACTAGACCTCAAGCTGCTTGTGATTGTGTTTCTCTACACTCTTCCTCCAGACTCTGGGACCTTGATTTCTAAATTAAATGCAAAATTTACTTTCATTTGAAAACAAGACCTTGGACCACTGAGCATCAGTCCAGTTCTTTTTCTCCTTGGCCAAGGTAAGAAGCTTCTGTGGATGTCTATTGGTCATGAGTGGCTTGGCACAAGGAATGTGACACTTATAGCCCATGTCCTGGATACGTCTGTGTGTGGTGGCTCATGAAGCAATGACTCCAGCAGCAATCTACTCCTTGTGAATCTCCTCCAAATTTTTGAAGGCCTTTTCTTAACCCCTTAGTGACGGAGCCAAATTTTTGAAATCAGACCAGTGTCACTTTATGTGGCAATAACTCTGCAATGCTTCAACAAATCCCAGTGATTTTGAGACAGTTTTTTCGTGACACATTATACTTTATGATAATGGTAAATTTAGGTCAATATGTTTTGTGTTTATTTATAAAAAAATATCAAAAATTTGAGAAAAATGTTAAAAAATTAGCAATTTTCAAAGTTTGAATAATTATCCCTTTAATCCAGATGGTCATACCACAGCAAACCATTAATAAATAAAATTTCCCTCATGTCGTCTTTACATCAGCACCATTTGTAAAATGTTTTTTTATTTTGATAGCATTTTAGGAGGTTTAAAAATGTAGCAGCAATTTTTCATTTTTTCAAGGAAATTTACAACATTTATTTTTTTAGGGAACTATCCATGTTTGAAGTGACTTTAGGGGTCTCATATATTGGGAAACCCCCAAACGTGATACCATTTTAAAAACAGCACCCCTTGACATATTGAAAACTGCTTTCAGGTAGTTTATTAACCCTTCAGGTGCTTTACAGGAATTAATATAAAGTGGTATGATAGAAATGAAAATGTGTATTTTTACCACCTAAATATCGGTAACTTCTGAACAGGTTACAACAGCCGACAGACTCCAAGGCCACTATTAGGTCGTGAATTACCATCGCAAACATCAGGACCACACTATCATGGTCTGAGGGCACCAATTGGGATAAAGAGGGAGCCCCCACACTCTGTTAACCATTTATAATGATGTAGTCACTATTGACAGCAGCGTCTAAAGGGTTAAAAAGATATGGACGGTGCCAACATTGATCGTGGCTGATACAGCAAGTTGTCAGCTATAGTGTACAGCTGACAGCTGCTGGATTGTCACCTGTATGGGGAGGCTATTCTCTTATATCTCAGGTCAGTTAAAAGACATATTGGCTGTCATTAAGGGGTTAACAATTCTTTCAAGTCTGCAGTTATCCCGGTTGGTTGTGCACCTTTTTCTACCACACTTTTTCCTTGCACTCAACTTTTCATTAATATGCTTGGATACAGCACTCTGTGAACAGCCAGATTCTTTAGGAATGGCCTTTTGTGCTTACCCTCCTTGTGGAGTGTGTCAATGACTGCCTTCTGGACATCTGTCAAGTCAGCAGTCTACCCCATGATTGTGGAGCTTACTGAAAGAGACTAAGGGGCCTTTTTAAATGCTTAGGAATCCTTTGCAGGTGTCTGTGTGTTGAAGAACTGAACAAAATTAACTTTTGGATGATATTCTAATTTTGTGAGAAGCTCTTGTATGTGGTTTCTTGAAATTTGCTTACATTGCTGGATTATCAGAAGGGCTGAAAGTGTACTTCTACCTAAGATTGTTATTAAGTCTCGCTGGGAAAATTTGCTTACAAAATTATCTGTTTATGTCCATCTTGTTCCAGCCAAACATTTTTTGATACTGGTATTGAGTAAGCAGCAAGCCTCACTAATATATTGCTTTGGGGCCTATAACAGATTTATTCTTTACATGTATGCAGTTTTTACCCACGTAGCTGCAGTTTCAAGCATTTACATTATATAGTTGCACATTTCCATGTCAAGTAGCAAATAGAATTTACATTTACAATTGCATTAACCCTATTTACATAAAATCACATATAGTGCAGGGTCGGACTGGAGCACCGCGACACCAGAGAATCCTCCGGTGGGCCCAGCCCCAGCTCCTACCATCCACAAAGGGGGCCTCCTGCCTCTGCAGCCCCTTTATGAAGTGCACAGACAGTGTACAGCATTCCTTACAGTGAATAACACTGTGCATCTTCTGCAGTCCTTGATCATCTTTCCCAAACCCCCTCCATTCCCCGTTCTCTCTCTCTCCCTTCAGTGTCAGGTTAAGTTGAGAGTGAGGACAGCAGAGGTCAGAGCCAGGGCAGGAAGATGCCTGCAGCCCTGTGTTTGTGTCTGTGTCCTCAGAAGCTGGTAAGTATACATATATGTGTATCTGTTTGTGTACATGTGCAGTATACAGTGTGTGTGTCTGTATATGTGTATATAGCATGTGTGCACATCTATACAGTAATAATAATAATAATCTTTTTACAGTTAAACAGTTTCAAACAGTATATAGTATGATTGTGTATATCTGTGGTGCATGTGTGTATATATATATATATATAAATGTACATACACAGAGCCGCCATCAGATCATTATTGCCTTGACTGGCGTATGGGGCCAAGTGATCAGAGGGGGCCTGCATCGGGCCCCATATGTTCTGGTCATCGGGCCCCAGCAGCAGGATTCTGCCACTGCAGAAACTGAACCTGCGTCAGAGAAGCAGGTTAAGTTAAACTCTATTGCCTGGCCCGCACGGCAATAGTTAAAAGCCGCCAGCCAATCGGAGGCTGGCAGCTGACATTAGCTCGCATGTCACCAGCGTATGATGTCATTGTCATTTGCCGGCAACAGCGTGGAGGGCACTTTGCTGCAGGAGCGGGGCAAGGTAATGAGAACATCATGAAGTGCTATCCCCAGAAACTACCCATCGTATAGCGCTTCCCCCAGAGAGTAAACATCATATAGTCCTGCCCCCAGAAAGTACACATCATATAGGGCAGCACCCGGAAAGTATAGTGCTGCATCCAGAAAGTACACATCGTATAATGCTGCCCCCAGAAAGAACACATTGTATTGTGCTGGCCCTGGAAATTACACATCGTATAATGCTGTCCCCAGAAAAAAGTACAGATCCCACAGTGCTGCCCCGGATAGTACACATCATATAGTGCTGGCCCCGGATAGTACACATCATATAGTGCTGCCCCAGAAAGTACACATCGTATAGTGCTGCCCCCTGAAAGTACACATCATATAGTGCTGCCCCCGGAAAGTACACATCGTGTAGTGCTGGCCCGGAAAGTACACATCGTTTAGTGCTGTTGATCACTGTATTACCTGTAGACTGATATTGTATACAGAGCTCCTGTGTATAATGTCACTGGTGATCACTGTATTATCTGTACAATGTACATTAGATACAGAGCTCCTGAGTATAATATCACCGGTAATCAATGTATTACCTGTACACAGACACTGCATACTAAATACAGATCTCCTGTGTATAATGGCACTAATGGTGATATTAGTATTGTTTTTTAATTAATGTTCAGTATTGTAGTATTCAGTCACTATGTGGTGGTAACATTTTTTCCGGCCATGGTGTGGCTATATTTGTTCCATGTATGTGCTGTTATTTGGTCACTATGTTTTGGTAATATGTGGTCTGGTCATGGTGTGGTGGTATTTGTTCCTTGTATGTGGTATTATAGGTCATTATGTGGTGGTAATATGGTGTCTGGTCATAGTGCAGTGGCATTTGTCCCTTGTATGTGATATTATTGGTCATTTAAAAAAATGAAAAAAAAATATAAATATACCAAAATTGTATTAGATACTTTAGTAAATAATTACGTGGATAGAGTAGTGCTAGGCTAAATGAGTCTACTTTGTGGTAAAAATAAAAAAAATGAATGACGTGGACTCCGTTGAAAAATCAGGTGCTGGCTGAATCTGAACACAGTCCAGAAATCATGACACTGATGGAGAAACAGCCACACTCAAAATAAGTCTTGTTTGGTCTTGCAGATAGTGCTAAAGTTTATTCAAAATTCACCAAAGGGTAAAACAAATAGAGTGAAAATAAGGTACGAGGTTAATGAGGTACAAGGTGACGATTCGACCCTGTTCCGGGTCTTTATCAAACCTTGCTTAAATGGTATCTAAAAAGGACCAAGAGACAGTATAAAGAAGGCAGAAGTCCCAGCTGGGGCTTAACGTTCTATAGAGATGGCACCTGTTGTGGTGGTGAGGCGCCACGCAGGCGCCATCTCTACAGAACCTTAAGCCCTCTTGGTCCTTTATTTGTATACTACAAAGAAACCATTGGAACAAAAGCCTCAGCAGAGCGGCCTCTTCAACCAGCCTCCATCCTATAAATGGTCCAAGACATCAACAATAAAATGTCAAGAGGCTCCCAGCAGACCCAGAATACAGGAGATGCTCCACCACTTTTACATCTACGAGTACAAGCTTAACCCAGAAGGAGTGAACCAAGCTACAAAAGACCTCAATGATATATTCTACACCAAAACCAAATTATCCTACCTTAAAAAGTCAACTATAAAAGGCCAAAAGAAAAACAGACCAATGGTTGGTTTGACAGAGAATGTAAAGTCATACGGAAGACCCTGAGAACAGCCTCAAACAAGAAACACAGAGACCCCAACCATCCGGGTCAGAGGGATGCCTACGACACCATACAAAGGCAATACAAAACCATCCTCAAGAGGAAGAAACAGAGTTATATCTCAACCAAACTTAACAAACTCCAAGACAACTCCTTCTGGAACCACATGAGTACAAAAAGCAAGAAAAACAACATCCATTTCCAAAATGGCAATATCTGGCTTACTTCAGAGAACTCTACAAAGACACCCCAAAAAAAGAAGAATTAAACCAAGAAGAGAAAAACATAATGGAAAAACTAAAGGCAATGTCAAACATTTCCAAAGCCCACTGAATACGCCAATCACACTACAGGAAGTTACAGAGAGAATCTCTTCCATAAGGTGTAGAAAAGGCAATGAAATGTGAAATGCTGAAATACAGCTCACCGGAAATACAGGCAGCAATGGTTAAACTGTTCAATATTGCTCTGAGTGCTGGCTACTTCCCACGTACCTGCAATCAAGGCCTCATCTCATCCATTCAGTGAGTGGGGCAGGTACGACCCTGCCAACTACAGAGGCATATGTTTCAGCAGCAACCTGGGGAAACTGTTCAATAGCATCCTGAACAAAAGGATCCTCAGTAGTGTTGAGCATTCCGATACCGCAAGTATCGGGTATCGGCCGATATTTGCGGTATCGGAATTCCGATACCGAATTCCGATACTTCCCGCGTATCGGATACCGGAATCGGAAGTTCCCAGAATTCAAACTGAACGCAGCAGCCAATGAGGAATGATTGGAAGTGTGGGCACATCCTGTTTAGCATGGTGGGCATGTAAGTACTGGCAAGGCTTGGATTGGTTGCTGAAATGATGTCACTCTGCACTATAAAAAACGCTGCCGCCATTTTGCGCTCACTCTGCTGTGATTTCAGTTAGGGACAGGACGCTGTGTTCTAACTGAGGGCCAGTCGAGCTAGCTAATTGCTTTATTTTCCTTTCCAAAGGCTAATTTAGCAAAACGCTGTGTGTTCTTCACTGTTCACCTTGCTCTTGCCTTGCAGCGCTGTTTTAACAGCGTTCTGCAAGGTCTCTGTGTGTGTGTGTGCAGCTCACTCTGTAGTCTGTGTGCAGCCATATACCCGGTTGTATTCAGCTCAGGGGGGGTTTACACTGCCTCACACAGTTGTCCTTTTTTGCTCTTAGTGCAGCCTGCTGCACATTTTTTCTCAAATTTCCTATTAGTGTTTTTCCACCAGTCTCCAGCTCTATTGTGGAAAAACACTACATAGGATAACCTAGAGGGGGGTTTTTGGGCCTTGCAGCGCCGTTTACGGCTGTCTGCACGGTCTCCGTGTGAGCCCAGCTCGCCCTGTAGTCTGTGTGCAGCCATAGCCGGTTGGATTCAGCTCAGGGTTCGTTACTGGCTCATACCTTGAGAAAAATTTTACTTTTTTTCAAATAGTGCAGCCTGTTTAAAATTTGAAAAAAAAAAAATTCCTATTAGTGTCTTTCCACTCGTATCCAGCTAAATAGTGGAAAAACACTATATAGGATAACCTAGAGGAGGGTTTTTTGGCCTTGCAGCGCCGTTTACGGCTGTCTGCACGGTCTCCGTGTGAGCCCAGCTCGCCCTGTAGTCTGTGTGCAGCCATAGCCGGTTGGATTCAGCTCAGGGTTCGTTACTGGCTCATACCTAGAGAAAAATTTTACTTTTTTTCAAATAGTGCAGCCTGTTTAAAATTTGAAAAACAAAAATTCCTATTAGTGTCTTTCCACTCGTATCCAGCTAAATAGTGGAAAAACACTATATAGGATAACCTAGAGGAGGGTTGTTTGGCCTTGCAGCGCCGTTTACGGCTGTCTGCACGGTCTCTGTGTGAGCGCAGCTCGCCCTGTAGTCTGTGTGCAGCCATAGCCGGTTGGATTCAGCTCAGGGTGCGTTACTGCCTCATACCTTGAAAAACAATTTCCTTTTTTTCAAAAAGTGCAGCCAGTTTAAAATTTGAAAAAAAAAATTCCTATTAGTGTCTTTCCACTCGTATCCAGCTAAATAGTGGAAAAACACTATATAGGATAACCTAGAGGAGGTTTTTTTTGGCCTTGCAGCGCCGTTTACGGCTGTCTGCACGGTCTCCGTGTGAGCCCAGCTCGCCCTGTAGTCTGTGTGCAGCCATAGCCGGTTGGATTCAGCTCAGGGTTCGTTACTGGCTCATACCTTGAGAAAAATTTTACTTTTTTTCAAATAGTGCAGCCTGTTTAAAATTTGAAAAAAAAAAAATTCCTATTAGTGTCTTTCCACTCGTATCCAGCTAAATAGTGGAAAAACACTATATAGGATAACCTAGAGGAGGGTTTTTTGGCCTTGCAGCGCTGTTTACGGCTGTCTGCACGGTCTCCGTGTGAGCCCAGCTCGCCCTGTAGTCTGTGTGCAGCCATAGCCGGTTGGATTCAGCTCAGGGTTCGTTACTGGCTCATACCTAGAGAAAAATTTTACTTTTTTTCAAATAGTGCAGCCTGTTTAAAATTTGAAAAACAAAAATTCCTATTAGTGTCTTTCCACTCGTATCCAGCTAAATAGTGGAAAAACACTATATAGGATAACCTAGAGGAGGGTTGTTTGGCCTTGCAGCGCCGTTTACGGCTGTCTGCACGGTCTCTGTGTGAGCGCAGCTCGCCCTGTAGTCTGTGTGCAGCCATAGCCGGTTGGATTCAGCTCAGGGTGCGTTACTGCCTCATACCTTGAAAAACAATTTCCTTTTTTTCAAATAGTGCAGCCAGTTTAAAATTTGAAAAAAAAAATTCCTATTAGTGTCTTTCCACTCGTATCCAGCTAAATAGTGGAAAAACACTATATAGGATAACCTAGAGGAGGTTTTTTTTGGCCTTGCAGCGCCGTTTACGGCTGTCTGCACGGTCTCCGTGTGAGCCCAGCTCGCCCTGTAGTCTGTGTGCAGCCATAGCCGGTTGGATTCAGCTCAGGGTTCGTTACTGCCTCATACCTTGAGAAAAATTTAACTTTTTTCAAATAGTGCAGCCTGTTTAAAATTTGAAAAAAAAATTCCTATTAGTGTCTTTCCACTCGTATCCAGCTAAATAGTGGAAAAACACTATATAGGATAACCTAGAGGAGGGTTTTTTGGCCTTGCAGCGCCGTTTACGGCTGTCTGCACGGTCTCTGTGTGAGCGCAGCTCGCCCTGTAGTCTGTGTGCAGCCATAGCCGGTTGGATTCAGCTCAGGGTGCGTTACTGCCTCATACCTTGAAAAACAATTTCCTTTTTTTCAAATAGTGCAGCCAGTTTAAAATTTGAAAAAAAAAATTCCTATTAGTGTCTTTCCACTCGTATCCAGCTAAATAGTGGAAAAACACTATATAGGATAACCGAGAGGAGGGTTTTTTGGCCTTGCAGCGCCGTTTACGGCTGTCTACACGGTCTCCGTGTGATTTAAACTAGCTCTGTAGCCCGATCTGCACCAAAAAAAAAGTTAAGTTCACCAAACACAACTTAACACTTGTGTAGGCCACATTTGAAAAATAATAAAGTTTAGTCCATAATTTACAACATTAGTGTTTCTTACACCTGTTAGGAGGAGCATTTCAGGAATAAGCACACTAAGGCCTTAGTACTTTTCTGCTTATCTTTATCTGTCAACCAAGATGAAGAGGGCAGGGAGTAAGGCACGTGGGCGTGGGCGCGGAGCAGGGAGAGGAGCAGGGAGAGGACGTGGTGATTCTGTGCCTGCTGCGGGCGCCGGTGACTCGTCGTCACTCAGTTTCAGCAGGGAACAGTCCTTCATGCGCAGCTTTGTCGGAGAGCGCCGTGCACCGCTGCTACGTGAAGACCAAATTGAAGCCGTTGTCGGGTGGATGGCAGCTAACGCCTCGGCATCGACTTCAGTTAGTGCCACATCCTCTCAGGCACAGAGCACTGGAGAGCAGCCATCTGTCTCTTCACCACCTGCCAAATTGGCCAGGCAGTCAGAGAGCCCAGGACAGGAGCCGTCTCTACTTCTGTTCTCTGAATCTCTTGGCTTGGAAACAGGGGGCCAGCCAAGCAGCATTGGAGAAATGGAAGAAGAGGCAGTGTGCAGTGATGCCCAAAAGCTTTATCTCTCTGACTCTGAAGAGGCAGGTGGGCCAGTGCCTCCGGTGACCACAGCGCAGTACGCATCTGATGATGAAACTCAGGTGCCGCTTTCTGATGCGTACTGTGCTGCCGAGACTACCCAGGAGGAGCAGTTGGTGGCAGAGGGTAGTGGAGATGATGAGGTCCTTGACCCATCGTGGCGTGAGGAACAGGAAGGTGGTGGGAGCAGCTCTGAGGAAGAGCTTCCCCTTACGGGCCAAAGAGGGAGAGGGAGGGGGAAGGCTGCGGAGCCTGTAGCCTCCACTTTGGCACCCGTTAGGAGCCTGTCTCTTTCCAAAGCCAAAAAGGGCGCTCCCAAGACTTGCAGTGCCTGGTCCTTTTTTGACACAGTTGCAGATGACATTTGTTTTGTCAAATGCAAGCTGTGTCATCAGAAAGTAAAAAGAAGTAAAAGTGTCAGCAACCTCAATACCACAAATATGTGGAAACATGTGCGGAACAGGCACGCGGTGGAGTTACAGAAACACAGTGAAGACGTAGGCCAACCAACAGCGGCAGCTACCACCTCTTCATCTCGTGTTGCCTCTTCCTCCACTGTTGTCGAGAGACCTAGTGTAATTCCACCCACAGCACCACATTCCCAGTCATCCTCACACTCCCAGTCTACTCTACAGCCATCGGTTGTCCAGGCATGGGAGAAAAGGCGGGCATTCTCGGCCAACCACCCCCGAGCACAGGCTCTGAATGCAGGCATTGCCAAACTGTTGTCCCTGGAAATGCTCTCGTTCAGGCTGGTGGAGACTGACAGCTTCCGTGACTTGATGGCATTGGCAGTCCCACAGTACAAGGTGCCCAGCCGCTTTTACTTCAGCAGGCAGGCTGTCCCTGCCCTGCACAGGCATGTTGAGGCAAACATAAAACATGCGCTACTGAACACCGTCAGTAGCAAGGTCCACCTCACCACCGATGCGTGGACAAGTCAGCATGGACAGGGGCGATATGTTTCCCTCACTGCCCATTGGGTTAATGTTGTTGAGCCAGGTACAGATCGTGCGAGTGGCGCAGGACGTGTCCTGCCCACTCCAAGGATTGCAGGAATCCAGTCTGTACGCATCGACTCCTCCTCTTACACCAGTTCCTCTGATTCCTCTCTGCAGGATCCGTCACAGTCCACCTCCACATGGACCCGTGAACGTTTACCTATGACCGACATGAGCACAGCCGTGGCCAAACGTCAGCAGGCCGTCTTGAAACTAGTTTCATTGGGGCATCGAAGCCACACAGCGCAGGAGCTCTGGAATGCCATCAAGCAGGAGAGCGATGTGTGGTAACTGCCAGCGAATCTCCAGCCAGGCATGGTAGGGTGTGACAATGGCCGAAATCTGGTGGCAGCTTTGGCCCTTGGCAATCTCACTCACATCCCATGTCTGGCACATGTGCTCAATTTGGTTGTGCAGAGTTTTCTGAGGGACTATCCGGATCTTGATGCCCTGCTGCACAAGGTCCGCCTAGAGTGTGCTCACTTGCGGCGTTCCAGCTTGGCCAGATCCCGCATTGCTGCTCTGCAGCGCCGATTCCGCCTTCCGGAACACCGCATCATATGTGACCTACCTACCCGGTGGAATTCCACGTTACATATGTTGGAGCGGTTGTGTGAGCAGCAGCAAGCAGTTATGGAGTACCAGCTGCATCAGGCGCAAAGAAGTCGCAGTCAGCGCCGATCAGACTTCACAACCACAGAGTGGGCCACTATGAAGGACGTCTGCCAGGTTTTGCGTCCTTTTGATTATTCCACGCGGATGGCAAGTGCAGATGATGCACTAGTCAGCATGACTGTCCCCCTTATCTGCCTGCTTCAGCAAACTTTGCAAGGGTTAAGGGATGATGTTGTGGAAGAGGTGGAGGATGAGGAGTCACCTTTTCCATCAGCTTCTGGAGAGTCAGCGCCACGTGGTTCCTCACAAAGGGGTACGCAGGGGCCAATTTGTGAGGAGGATGAGGAGGAGTCAATGGAGGAGGAAGAGCTCCGTCCAGAGGAGGGAGCGACACAATTGTCCAGTGGTCAGTGTGTACAGCGAGGGTGGGGTGATGACGAGCGGGCAGAGATCATGTCTCAAGCAGGGGACAGCGTTTCTGGGCCAGTTGGCACTCTGCAGCACATGGTGGATTTCATGCTGCAGTGCCTGAGAAACGACCGCCGCATCGACCACATTCTCAACATGCCTGATTATTGGGTGTTCACCCTCCTCGATCCCCGCTACCGGGACAACGTCCAAAACCTCATCCCTGCGTTGACCCGGGAGCGTAAATTGCGGGAGTACCACGACACACTGGTGAATTCCATCATCTTCTCCTGTCCAACTGAGAGGAGTGCTGCTAGTGCTTTACAAAGCAGCTCAGTGCGTCGAGGCAGTGGGGGAGGCTTTGCCCAAAGAGGGAGCAGAAGCAGTGCCTCTGCCCAAGGCAAGCCCAGTATGGCACAACTCTGGCACACTTTTGTGTGCCCGCCCCAAATGTCTACACCATCACCGGCGGCTCCAGTCAGCAGGAGGCAACGGTTCCGTCAGATGGTGACAGACTACATGGCTTGCCCTCTTACTGTACTCCCAGACGGCTCTTCCCCGTTCAAGTTTTGGGTCTCTAAGCTGGATACATTGCCAGAGCTAAGCCAGTATGCATTGAAGGTGCTGGCTTGCCCTGCGGCTAGTGTCTTATCGGAACGTGTCTTTAGTGCCGCAGGTGGTGTACTAACAGACCGTCGCATGCGACTATCCTCCGATAACGTTGACCGGCTTACTTTCCTGAAAATGAACCAGGCCTGCATCTCGCAGGAATTTGCCACTCCTCTGCCTGATTAAGTAATTGGGTGTCATCCAGGTCTCCTGCTGTGTTCATCTTTCTACCACCTGAACTGCTATTCCTGGGCTCCAACACCGCCAGTTGCGGCTCAGAAGTGCAGGCTGCACAGTAAAAACATACAACCCAGTGTTATTGGGTTTCAGTAACGTCAGCTGATCCCCAGCTGTGTAGCCGGCAATGTGTCCTGCGACCGCCACGCTGGCACAACAACCTAAATGTAAGGGAACCTGTCCCCCCCCCCGTCGTTTGTTACTGAAAGAGCCATCTTGTGCAGCAGTAATGCTGCACAAGGAAAAGGTAGCTCTTTTTTTTAGCTCTTTGCACACGCAGAACTTAACACTTATAAAATGTGTTCACTGATACCGTTATACCGTCCCGGAGCTGGGACTTTCCTTCGTAATGTGACGCAGCACAGCCGTCATTCCTACCCCCTTGGTGCCATGCGCTGCCTCCTCAGCGTTGTTTTAAGCTGTCACGGAGCCTGCGCTGTTCTGTTATCCCTTGGGCATGCCCTATTTGCGCTGCCTGTCTTCTGACATAATTTGGTGTCAGGCTGGCTGCGCCTGTGCGGCCACGCTGCCCGAGATCCCGCCTCGCAGTGTCTTCTGATTGAGTCACACTGCGGGCCTGGGATCCATGGGCATGCGCAAGGCATATCTTCCCCTCGGGCTTTCGCTCATTTCCCTCCGCCTTCTTTGGACTGTGCGCCGTCAGCTGATCCCTAGCATGCCACGGCCGTGACACCGATACCGAATTCCGATACTTCCCGCGTATCGGATACCGGAATCGGAAGTTCCCAGAATTCAAACTGAACGCAGCAGCCAATGAGGAATGATTGGAAGTGTGGGCACATCCTGTTTAGCATGGTGGGCATGTAAGTACTGGCAAGGCTTGGATTGGTTGCTGAAATGATGTCACTCTGCACTATAAAAAACGCTGCCGCCATTTTGCGCTCACTCTGCTGTGATTTCAGTTAGGGACAGGACGCTGTGTTCTAACTGAGGGCCAGTCGAGCTAGCTAATTGCTTTATTTTCCTTTCCAAAGGCTAATTTAGCAAAACGCTGTGTGTTCTTCACTGTTCACCTTGCTCTTGCCTTGCAGCGCTGTTTTAACAGCGTTCTGCAAGGTCTCTGTGTGTGTGTGTGCAGCTCACTCTGTAGTCTGTGTGCAGCCATATACCCGGTTGTATTCAGCTCAGGGGGGGTTTACACTGCCTCACACAGTTGTCCTTTTTTGCTCTTAGTGCAGCCTGCTGCACATTTTTTCTCAAATTTCCTATTAGTGTTTTTCCACCAGTCTCCAGCTCTATTGTGGAAAAACACTACATAGGATAACCTAGAGGGGGGTTTTTGGGCCTTGCAGCGCCGTTTACGGCTGTCTGCACGGTCTCCGTGTGAGCCCAGCTCGCCCTGTAGTCTGTGTGCAGCCATAGCCGGTTGGATTCAGCTCAGGGTTCGTTACTGGCTCATACCTTGAGAAAAATTTTACTTTTTTTCAAATAGTGCAGCCTGTTTAAAATTTGAAAAAAAAAAAATTCCTATTAGTGTCTTTCCACTCGTATCCAGCTAAATAGTGGAAAAACACTATATAGGATAACCTAGAGGAGGGTTTTTTGGCCTTGCAGCGCCGTTTACGGCTGTCTGCACGGTCTCCGTGTGAGCCCAGCTCGCCCTGTAGTCTGTGTGCAGCCATAGCCGGTTGGATTCAGCTCAGGGTTCGTTACTGGCTCATACCTAGAGAAAAATTTTACTTTTTTTCAAATAGTGCAGCCTGTTTAAAATTTGAAAAACAAAAATTCCTATTAGTGTCTTTCCACTCGTATCCAGCTAAATAGTGGAAAAACACTATATAGGATAACCTAGAGGAGGGTTGTTTGGCCTTGCAGCGCCGTTTACGGCTGTCTGCACGGTCTCTGTGTGAGCGCAGCTCGCCCTGTAGTCTGTGTGCAGCCATAGCCGGTTGGATTCAGCTCAGGGTGCGTTACTGCCTCATACCTTGAAAAACAATTTCCTTTTTTTCAAAAAGTGCAGCCAGTTTAAAATTTGAAAAAAAAAATTCCTATTAGTGTCTTTCCACTCGTATCCAGCTAAATAGTGGAAAAACACTATATAGGATAACCTAGAGGAGGTTTTTTTTGGCCTTGCAGCGCCGTTTACGGCTGTCTGCACGGTCTCCGTGTGAGCCCAGCTCGCCCTGTAGTCTGTGTGCAGCCATAGCCGGTTGGATTCAGCTCAGGGTTCGTTACTGGCTCATACCTTGAGAAAAATTTTACTTTTTTTCAAATAGTGCAGCCTGTTTAAAATTTGAAAAAAAAAAAATTCCTATTAGTGTCTTTCCACTCGTATCCAGCTAAATAGTGGAAAAACACTATATAGGATAACCTAGAGGAGGGTTTTTTGGCCTTGCAGCGCCGTTTACGGCTGTCTGCACGGTCTCCGTGTGAGCCCAGCTCGCCCTGTAGTCTGTGTGCAGCCATAGCCGGTTGGATTCAGCTCAGGGTTCGTTACTGGCTCATACCTAGAGAAAAATTTTACTTTTTTTCAAATAGTGCAGCCTGTTTAAAATTTGAAAAACAAAAATTCCTATTAGTGTCTTTCCACTCGTATCCAGCTAAATAGTGGAAAAACACTATATAGGATAACCTAGAGGAGGGTTGTTTGGCCTTGCAGCGCCGTTTACGGCTGTCTGCACGGTCTCTGTGTGAGCGCAGCTCGCCCTGTAGTCTGTGTGCAGCCATAGCCGGTTGGATTCAGCTCAGGGTGCGTTACTGCCTCATACCTTGAAAAACAATTTCCTTTTTTTCAAATAGTGCAGCCAGTTTAAAATTTGAAAAAAAAAATTCCTATTAGTGTCTTTCCACTCGTATCCAGCTAAATAGTGGAAAAACACTATATAGGATAACCTAGAGGAGGTTTTTTTTGGCCTTGCAGCGCCGTTTACGGCTGTCTGCACGGTCTCCGTGTGAGCCCAGCTCGCCCTGTAGTCTGTGTGCAGCCATAGCCGGTTGGATTCAGCTCAGGGTTCGTTACTGCCTCATACCTTGAGAAAAATTTAACTTTTTTCAAATAGTGCAGCCTGTTTAAAATTTGAAAAAAAAATTCCTATTAGTGTCTTTCCACTCGTATCCAGCTAAATAGTGGAAAAACACTATATAGGATAACCTAGAGGAGGGTTTTTTGGCCTTGCAGCGCCGTTTACGGCTGTCTGCACGGTCTCTGTGTGAGCGCAGCTCGCCCTGTAGTCTGTGTGCAGCCATAGCCGGTTGGATTCAGCTCAGGGTGCGTTACTGCCTCATACCTTGAAAAACAATTTCCTTTTTTTCAAATAGTGCAGCCAGTTTAAAATTTGAAAAAAAAAATTCCTATTAGTGTCTTTCCACTCGTATCCAGCTAAATAGTGGAAAAACACTATATAGGATAACCGAGAGGAGGGTTTTTTGGCCTTGCAGCGCCGTTTACGGCTGTCTACACGGTCTCCGTGTGATTTAAACTAGCTCTGTAGCCCGATCTGCACCAAAAAAAAAGTTAAGTTCACCAAACACAACTTAACACTTGTGTAGGCCACATTTGAAAAATAATAAAGTTTAGTCCATAATTTACAACATTAGTGTTTCTTACACCTGTTAGGAGGAGCATTTCAGGAATAAGCACACTAAGGCCTTAGTACTTTTCTGCTTATCTTTATCTGTCAACCAAGATGAAGAGGGCAGGGAGTAAGGCACGTGGGCGTGGGCGCGGAGCAGGGAGAGGAGCAGGGAGAGGACGTGGTGATTCTGTGCCTGCTGCGGGCGCCGGTGACTCGTCGTCACTCAGTTTCAGCAGGGAACAGTCCTTCATGCGCAGCTTTGTCGGAGAGCGCCGTGCACCGCTGCTACGTGAAGACCAAATTGAAGCCGTTGTCGGGTGGATGGCAGCTAACGCCTCGGCATCGACTTCAGTTAGTGCCACATCCTCTCAGGCACAGAGCACTGGAGAGCAGCCATCTGTCTCTTCACCACCTGCCAAATTGGCCAGGCAGTCAGAGAGCCCAGGACAGGAGCCGTCTCTACTTCTGTTCTCTGAATCTCTTGGCTTGGAAACAGGGGGCCAGCCAAGCAGCATTGGAGAAATGGAAGAAGAGGCAGTGTGCAGTGATGCCCAAAAGCTTTATCTCTCTGACTCTGAAGAGGCAGGTGGGCCAGTGCCTCCGGTGACCACAGCGCAGTACGCATCTGATGATGAAACTCAGGTGCCGCTTTCTGATGCGTACTGTGCTGCCGAGACTACCCAGGAGGAGCAGTTGGTGGCAGAGGGTAGTGGAGATGATGAGGTCCTTGACCCATCGTGGCGTGAGGAACAGGAAGGTGGTGGGAGCAGCTCTGAGGAAGAGCTTCCCCTTACGGGCCAAAGAGGGAGAGGGAGGGGGAAGGCTGCGGAGCCTGTAGCCTCCACTTTGGCACCCGTTAGGAGCCTGTCTCTTTCCAAAGCCAAAAAGGGCGCTCCCAAGACTTGCAGTGCCTGGTCCTTTTTTGACACAGTTGCAGATGACATTTGTTTTGTCAAATGCAAGCTGTGTCATCAGAAAGTAAAAAGAAGTAAAAGTGTCAGCAACCTCAATACCACAAATATGTGGAAACATGTGCGGAACAGGCACGCGGTGGAGTTACAGAAACACAGTGAAGACGTAGGCCAACCAACAGCGGCAGCTACCACCTCTTCATCTCGTGTTGCCTCTTCCTCCACTGTTGTCGAGAGACCTAGTGTAATTCCACCCACAGCACCACATTCCCAGTCATCCTCACACTCCCAGTCTACTCTACAGCCATCGGTTGTCCAGGCATGGGAGAAAAGGCGGGCATTCTCGGCCAACCACCCCCGAGCACAGGCTCTGAATGCAGGCATTGCCAAACTGTTGTCCCTGGAAATGCTCTCGTTCAGGCTGGTGGAGACTGACAGCTTCCGTGACTTGATGGCATTGGCAGTCCCACAGTACAAGGTGCCCAGCCGCTTTTACTTCAGCAGGCAGGCTGTCCCTGCCCTGCACAGGCATGTTGAGGCAAACATAAAACATGCGCTACTGAACACCGTCAGTAGCAAGGTCCACCTCACCACCGATGCGTGGACAAGTCAGCATGGACAGGGGCGATATGTTTCCCTCACTGCCCATTGGGTTAATGTTGTTGAGCCAGGTACAGATCGTGCGAGTGGCGCAGGACGTGTCCTGCCCACTCCAAGGATTGCAGGAATCCAGTCTGTACGCATCGACTCCTCCTCTTACACCAGTTCCTCTGATTCCTCTCTGCAGGATCCGTCACAGTCCACCTCCACATGGACCCGTGAACGTTTACCTATGACCGACATGAGCACAGCCGTGGCCAAACGTCAGCAGGCCGTCTTGAAACTAGTTTCATTGGGGCATCGAAGCCACACAGCGCAGGAGCTCTGGAATGCCATCAAGCAGGAGAGCGATGTGTGGTAACTGCCAGCGAATCTCCAGCCAGGCATGGTAGGGTGTGACAATGGCCGAAATCTGGTGGCAGCTTTGGCCCTTGGCAATCTCACTCACATCCCATGTCTGGCACATGTGCTCAATTTGGTTGTGCAGAGTTTTCTGAGGGACTATCCGGATCTTGATGCCCTGCTGCACAAGGTCCGCCTAGAGTGTGCTCACTTGCGGCGTTCCAGCTTGGCCAGATCCCGCATTGCTGCTCTGCAGCGCCGATTCCGCCTTCCGGAACACCGCATCATATGTGACCTACCTACCCGGTGGAATTCCACGTTACATATGTTGGAGCGGTTGTGTGAGCAGCAGCAAGCAGTTATGGAGTACCAGCTGCATCAGGCGCAAAGAAGTCGCAGTCAGCGCCGATCAGACTTCACAACCACAGAGTGGGCCACTATGAAGGACGTCTGCCAGGTTTTGCGTCCTTTTGATTATTCCACGCGGATGGCAAGTGCAGATGATGCACTAGTCAGCATGACTGTCCCCCTTATCTGCCTGCTTCAGCAAACTTTGCAAGGGTTAAGGGATGATGTTGTGGAAGAGGTGGAGGATGAGGAGTCACCTTTTCCATCAGCTTCTGGAGAGTCAGCGCCACGTGGTTCCTCACAAAGGGGTACGCAGGGGCCAATTTGTGAGGAGGATGAGGAGGAGTCAATGGAGGAGGAAGAGCTCCGTCCAGAGGAGGGAGCGACACAATTGTCCAGTGGTCAGTGTGTACAGCGAGGGTGGGGTGATGACGAGCGGGCAGAGATCATGTCTCAAGCAGGGGACAGCGTTTCTGGGCCAGTTGGCACTCTGCAGCACATGGTGGATTTCATGCTGCAGTGCCTGAGAAACGACCGCCGCATCGACCACATTCTCAACATGCCTGATTATTGGGTGTTCACCCTCCTCGATCCCCGCTACCGGGACAACGTCCAAAACCTCATCCCTGCGTTGACCCGGGAGCGTAAATTGCGGGAGTACCACGACACACTGGTGAATTCCATCATCTTCTCCTGTCCAACTGAGAGGAGTGCTGCTAGTGCTTTACAAAGCAGCTCAGTGCGTCGAGGCAGTGGGGGAGGCTTTGCCCAAAGAGGGAGCAGAAGCAGTGCCTCTGCCCAAGGCAAGCCCAGTATGGCACAACTCTGGCACACTTTTGTGTGCCCGCCCCAAATGTCTACACCATCACCGGCGGCTCCAGTCAGCAGGAGGCAACGGTTCCGTCAGATGGTGACAGACTACATGGCTTGCCCTCTTACTGTACTCCCAGACGGCTCTTCCCCGTTCAAGTTTTGGGTCTCTAAGCTGGATACATTGCCAGAGCTAAGCCAGTATGCATTGAAGGTGCTGGCTTGCCCTGCGGCTAGTGTCTTATCGGAACGTGTCTTTAGTGCCGCAGGTGGTGTACTAACAGACCGTCGCATGCGACTATCCTCCGATAACGTTGACCGGCTTACTTTCCTGAAAATGAACCAGGCCTGCATCTCGCAGGAATTTGCCACTCCTCTGCCTGATTAAGTAATTGGGTGTCATCCAGGTCTCCTGCTGTGTTCATCTTTCTACCACCTGAACTGCTATTCCTGGGCTCCAACACCGCCAGTTGCGGCTCAGAAGTGCAGGCTGCACAGTAAAAACATACAACCCAGTGTTATTGGGTTTCAGTAACGTCAGCTGATCCCCAGCTGTGTAGCCGGCAATGTGTCCTGCGACCGCCACGCTGGCACAACAACCTAAATGTAAGGGAACCTGTCCCCCCCCCCGTCGTTTGTTACTGAAAGAGCCATCTTGTGCAGCAGTAATGCTGCACAAGGAAAAGGTAGCTCTTTTTTTTAGCTCTTTGCACACGCAGAACTTAACACTTATAAAATGTGTTCACTGATACCGTTATACCGTCCCGGAGCTGGGACTTTCCTTCGTAATGTGACGCAGCACAGCCGTCATTCCTACCCCCTTGGTGCCATGCGCTGCCTCCTCAGCGTTGTTTTAAGCTGTCACGGAGCCTGCGCTGTTCTGTTATCCCTTGGGCATGCCCTATTTGCGCTGCCTGTCTTCTGACATAATTTGGTGTCAGGCTGGCTGCGCCTGTGCGGCCACGCTGCCCGAGATCCCGCCTCGCAGTGTCTTCTGATTGAGTCACACTGCGGGCCTGGGATCCATGGGCATGCGCAGTGCATATCTTCCCCTCGGGCTCTCGCTCATTTCCCTCCGCCTTCTTTAGACTGTGCGCCGTCAGCTGATCCCTAGCATGCCACGGCCGTGACACCGCACAGTCTGAAGAAGAGGGAAGGAGGGGAGTGAGAGTCGAGGTTATGCACTGTGCATGCCCATGGTTCCAAGGCCCGCAGTGGGATTACGTTAGACGAGACTGCGAGGTGGGATCTGGAGCAGCGTGGACGCACAGGCACTGACAGCCTGACACCAAATTATGTCAGAAGACAGGCAGCGCTAATTGGGCATGGCCAAGGGCTAACAGAACAGCGCAGGCTCCGTGACAGCTTAAAACAACGCTGAGGAGGCAGCGCACGGCATCAAGGGGATAGGAATGACAGCTGTGCTGTGTCCCATTACGAAGGAAATTCGCACCTCCGGAACGGTTTAACGGTATAAAGGGACACATTTTTAGTGTTTACTTCGGTGTTTGCAAGGAGCATAATTAAAAGAGCAACCTTTTCCTTTTGCATCCTTAGTGCTGCACAAGATGGCTCTTTCAGCTACAAACGTCTTGGGGGGGGGGGTGTTAAAGGTTTCCTTTCAACTTGCTCCAATCAGGCTTCGGCCTACACTCTGTTCCTCTGCTCCTCCTGCTGTCCCTGGGCTCTAACACCGCCAGTTGGTGCCTGGAAGTGCTGTGTGCACAGTCAACAGTCGCTCCTCTGTTATTGGGGTTCAGTAACGTCAGCTGATCCCCAGCTGTGTGTGCGGCAATACCTCCAATCTGCTCCTCCTGCTGTCCCTGGGCTCTAACACCGCCAGTTGGTGCCTGGAAGTGCTGTGTGCACAGTCAACAGTCGCTCCTCTGTTATTGGGGTTCAGTAACGTCAGCTGATCCCCAGCTGTGTGTGCGGCAATACCTCCAATCTGCTCCTCCTGCTGTCCCTGGGCTCTAACACCGCCAGTTGGTGCCTGGAAGTGCTGTGTGCACAGTCAACAGTCGCTCCTCTGTTATTGGGGTTCAGTAACGTCAGCTGATCCCCAGCTGTGTATCCGGCAACGTGTCATGCGACCGCCACGCTGGCACAACTAAAATGTAAGGGGACCTGTCCCCCCCCCCCTAGGCGTTTGTTACTGAAAGAGCCACCATGTGCAGCACTAATACTGCACAAGGGAAAGGTCGCTCTTGAAATTATGCTCCTTGCAAACGCTGAACTACACACTCATGTAATGTGTCCCCTCACACTGTCCAACCGTCCCGGAGGTGGGACTTTCCTTTGTAATGTGACGCAGCACAGCCGTCATTGCTACCCCCTTGGCACCGTGCGCTGCCTCCTTAGCGTTGTTTGATTCCGTCATGGACCCTGCGCTGTTATGTTATCCCTTGGCCATGCACAGTTTGCGCTGCCCGTCCTCTGACATCATTTGTTGTCGTCCTGGCTGCGCCTGTGCGTCCACGCTGCCCGAAATCACACCTCGCAGTGTCGTCTAATGTGATCCCACAGTGGGCCTGGTATCCATGGCCATGCGCAGTGCATATACTAGCCTCTCACTCCCCTTCTTCACGCTTCTTCAGACTAGGTGGCGTCAGCTGATCCCTAATAGCATGCCACGGCCGTGACGCCGCACAGTCTGAAGAAGCAGGAAGGAGGTGAGTGAGAGGCGATGATATGCACTGCGCATGCCCATGGATCCCTGGCCCGCAGTGGGACTACATTAGATGACACTGCAAGGTTGGATCTCGGGCAGCTTGGACGCACAGGCACTGCCAGCCTGACACCTACATGATGTCAGAAGACGGGCACCGCTAACTGTGCATGGCCAAGGGATAACATTACAGCGCGGGCTCCGTGACAGAACCAAACAACGTTGAGGAGGTGGCACCCGGCACCAAGGGGGTTGGAATGACGGCTGTGCTGTGTCACATTACAAAGGAAAGTCCCACTTCCGGGATGGTTTGACGGTGTGAGGGGACACATTATATGAGTGTGTACTTCAGCGTTTGCAAGGAGCATAATTTTCGGAGCCACCATTTTCCATGTGCAGTATTACTGCTGTACAAGATGGCTCTTTCAGCAACAAATGCCTGGGGGGGGGGGTTAAAGGTTCCCTTTCAACTTGCTCCACTGCAGGCTTCGGCCTACACTCTGCTCCTCTTTGATTCCCTGGGTTTCAACACTGTCAGTTGCCACCTGGAAGTGTTGTCTACACAGAAAAAACACTAGGTGATGTGTCAGTGGGGTTCAGCACCGCCAGCTGTTCCCCTGCTGTGTAGTCGGCAACGTGTCCAGCACAAGCCACGCTGGCACAACAGAACAAAAGCTGCCACCAGTGCAGGCTTCGGCCTACACTCTGCTCCTCTCCTCCTCCTGCTGACCCTGGGCTCAAACACCGCTAGTTTTTGCCCGGAAGTGCTAGCTGCACAGAGAAAAACACCAGCCAATGTGTTAGTGGGGTTCAGCAACGCCAGCTGTTCCCCTGCTGTGTAGCCGGCAACGTGACCTGCAAACGCCACGCAGGCACATGAACTGAAATTAAAGAGAACCTGGCCCCACCCCCCCAGGTGTTTCTATGTATAACAGCCACCTAGTACAGCAGTACTGCTGCATTTGTACAAGGTGGCTGACTTTTTCTCCTTGCCCACGTGGAACTCAACACGTACAAAATGTGTCTCATTGAGACCATTCCACTGTCCCTGAGGTGTGACTTTCCTTTCTAATGATACGCAGCACCACCCTTGTTAGCGCTGCCCGTCTTTTGACATCATTGGTTAGCTGGCTGCGCCTGTGCGTCTGCCCTGCTCGAAACAACGCCCCTCGGTGTCTTATTTTTTTGAACAGCGAGGGTGTGATTGATGGGCATGTGCAGTGCATATGTTTGCCTGTGTTCACTCATCTCCTTCCGCCTTCTTCAGACTGGGTGTCCTCATGGCCGCGGCAGGCGATAAGGGATCAGATGAGGCCGCCCAGTCTGAAGCAGGTGTAAGGACATGTGTGAGCGTCAAACATATTTACTGAACAAGGCCACGAATCCCAGCCACGCAGTGTGATTTTTTGAAAACACACTGTGGGTCTGGGATTCATGTCCATCGCTAACCGTAACGGCCGACATTAAATGAGGTCAGAAGACAGGAAGCGCTCACAGCGCATGGCCAAGGGATCCCAATAGCGCAGACTCCTGTACAGCAAATAACAACGCTCAGGAATCTGCGCACAGCAGCTAGGTGTAAATTTTGACACCTGTGCTGCGTCTCCTTAAAAAGACTAGTAGTCACGCCTCCACTACTGTTTGACAGTATAATGGGCTAAACAGTGTACGTGTTTTATTCAGCGTGTGCAAGGAGCAAAATTAAATAGAGCAACCTTTGACTTGTGCATCATTAATGCTGTTCAAGGTGTGGCTCTTGTACCTTGCAACACCTGAGGGGGGGGTTAAAGGTAACCTTTGAAATTGGTTCAACTAGGCTTCGGCCTACACTCTGCTCCTCTACTCCTCCTGCTGACCCTGGGCTCAAACACCGCTAGTTTTTGCCCGGAACTGCTAGCTGCACAGAGAAAAACACCAGTCAATGTGTTAGTGGGGTTCAGCAACGCCAGCTGTTCCCCTGCTGTGTAGTCGGCAACGTGTCCAGCACAAGCCACGCTGGCACAACAGAACAAAAGCTGCCACCAGTGCAGGCTTCGGCCTACACTTTGCTCCTCTCCTCCTCCTGCTGACCCTGGGCTCAAACAACGCCAGTTTCTGCCCGGACATGCTAGCTGCACAGAGAAAAACACCAGCCAATGTATTAGTGGGGTTCAGCACCGCCAGCTGTTCCCCTGCTGTGTAGTCGGCATCGTGTCCAGCACAAGCCACGCTGGCACAACTGACCAAAAGCTGCCACCAGTGCAGGCTTCGGCCTACACTTTGCTCCTCTCCTCCTCCTGCTGACCCTGGGCTCAAACAACGCCAGTTTCTGCCCGGACATGCTAGCTGCACAGAGAAAAACACCAGCCAATGTGTTAGTGGGGTTCAGCACCGCCAGCTGTTCCCCTGCTGTGTAGCTGGCAACGTGTCCTGCAAACGCCACGCAGGCACATGAACTGAAATTGAAGGGAGCCTGCCCCCCACCCCCCCAGGTGTTTCTATGTATAACAGCCACCTTGTACAGCAGTACTGCTGCATTTGTACAAGGTGGCTGACTTTTTCTCCTTGCACACGTGGAACTCAACAAGTACAAAATGTGTCTCATTACAGACCATTACAATGTCCCTGAGGTGTGACTTTCCTTTTTAATGACACGCAGCACCCCCATTGTTAGCGCTGCCCGTCTCCTGACATCATTGGTTGGCTGGCTGTGCCTGTGCGTCCCCCCTGCCCGACACAACGCCCCCCGTTGTCTCATATATTTTGACTGCGAGGGTGTGATTGATGGGCACGAGCAGTGCATATGTTCCCCTGTCTTCACTCCCCTCCTTCCGCCTTCTTCTGACTGTGCGGCCTCATGGCCGCGGCATGCGATAAGGGATCAGCTGAGGCCGCCCAGTCTGAAGCAGGTGTAAGGACATGTGTGAGCGGCGAACATATTTACTGCACAAGGCCACGAATCCCAGCACCGCAGTGTGACTTTAGGAAAAGCCACTGTGGGTCTGGGATTTATGGCCATCGTTAACCGCACCGGCCAACATGAAATGAGGTCATGAGACGGCCTGCACTAACAGGGTATTGCCAAGGGATAACACAAGAGCGCAGTTTCCTGTACTGCAAATAACAACGGTAAGGAATCTGCGCACAGCACCTAGGTGTAAATTTGTACACCTGTGCTGCGTCTCCTTAAAAAGACTAGTAGTCACGCCTCCACTACTGTTTTACAGTATAATGGGCTAAATAGTGTACGTGTTTTATTCAGCGTGTGCAAGGAGCAAAATTAAATAGAGCAACCTTTGACTTGTGCATCATTAATGCTGTTCAAGGTGTGGCTCTTGTACCTTGCAACACCTGAGGGGGGGGGTTAAAGGTAACCTTTGAAATTGGTTCAACTAGGCTTCGGCCTACACTCTGCTCCTCTACTCCTCCTGCTGACCCTGGGCTCAAACACCGCTAGTTTTTGCCCGGAACTGCTAGCTGCACAGAGAAAAACACCAGTCAATGTGTTAGTGGGGTTCAGCAACACCAGCTGTTCCCCTGCTGTGTAGTCGGCAACGTGTCCAGCACAAGCCACGCTGGCACAACAGAACAAAAGCTGCCACCAGTGCAGGCTTCGGCCTACACTTTGCTCCTCTCCTCCTCCTGCTGACCCTGGGCTCAAACAACGCCAGTTTCTGCCCGGACATGCTAGCTGCACAGAGAAAAACACCAGCCAATGTGTTAGTGGGGTTCAGCACCGCCAGCTGTTCCCCTGCTGTGTAGTCGGCATCGTGTCCAGCACAAGCCACGCTGGCACAACTGACCAAAAGCTGCCACCAGTGCAGGCTTCGGCCTACACTTTGCTCCTCTCCTCCTCCTGCTTACCCTGGGCTCAAACAACGCCAGTTTCTGCCCGGACATGCTAGCTGCACAGAGAAAAACACCAGCCAATGTGTTAGTGGGGTTCAGCACCGCCAGCTGTTCCCCTGCTGTGTAGCTGGCAACGTGTCCTGCAAACGCCATGCAGGCACATGAACTGAAATTGAAGGGAGCCTGCCCCCCACCCCCCCAGGTGTTTCTATATATAACAGCCACCTTGTACAGTAGTACTGCTGCATTTGTACAAGGTGGCTGACTTTTTCTCCTTGCACACGTGGAACTCAACAAGTACAAAATGTGTCTCATTACAGACCATTACAATGTCCCTGAGGTGTGACTTTCCTTTTTAATGACACGCAGCACCCCCATTGTTAGCGCTGCCCGTCTCCTGACATCATTGGTTGGCTGGCTGTGCCTGTGCGTCCCCCCTGCCCGACACAACGCCCCCCGTTGTCTCATATATTTTGACTGCGAGGGTGTGATTGATGGGCACGAGCAGTGCATATGTTCCCCTGTCTTCACTCCCCTCCTTCCGCCTTCTTCTGACTGTGCGGCCTCATGGCCGCGGCATGCGATAAGGGATCAGCTGAGGCCGCCCAGTCTGAAGCAGGTGTAAGGACATGTGTGAGCGGCGAACATATTTACTGCACAAGGCCATGAATCCCAGCACCGCAGTGTGACTTTAGGAAAAGCCACTGTGGGTCTGGGATTTATGGCCATCGTTAACCGCACCGGCCAACATGAAATGAGGTCATGAGACGGCCTGCACTAACAGGGTATTGCCAAGGGATAACACAAGAGCGCAGTTTCCTGTACTGCAAATAACAACGGTAAGGAATCTGCGCACAGCACCTAGGTGTAAATTTGTACACCTGTGCTGCGTCTCCTTAAAAAGACTAGTAGTCACGCCTCCACTACTGTTTTACAGTATAATGGGCTAAATAGTGTACGTGTTTAATTCAGCGTGTGCAAGGAGCAAAATTAAATAGAGCAACCTTTGACTTGTGCATCATTAATGCTGTTCAAGGTGTGGCTCTTGTACCTTGCAACACCTGAGGGGGGGGTTAAAGGTAACCTTTGAAATTGGTTCAACTAGGCTTCGGCCTACACTCTGCTCCTCTACTCCTCCTGCTGACCCTGGGCTCAAACACCGCTAGTTTTTGCCCGGAACTGCTAGCTGCACAGAGAAAAACACCAGTCAATGTGTTAGTGTGGTTCAGCAACGCCAGCTGTTCCCCTGCTGTGTAGTCGGCAACGTGTCCAGCACAAGCCACGCTGGCACAACAGAACAAAAGCTGCCACCAGTGCAGGCTTCGGCCTACACTTTGCTCCTCTCCTCCTCCTGCTGACCCTGGGCTCAAACAACGCCAGTTTCTGCCCGGACATGCTAGCTGCACAGAGAAAAACACCAGCCAATGTGTTAGTGGGGTTCAGCACCGCCAGCTGTTCCCCTGCTGTGTAGCTGGCAACGTGTCCTGCAAACGCCACGCAGGCACATGAACTGAAATTGAAGGGAGCCTGCCCCCCACCCCCAGGTGTTTCTATGTATAACAGCCACCTTGTACAGCAGTACTGCTGCATTTGTACAAGGTGGCTGACTTTTTGTCCTTGCCCACGTGGAACTCAAAACGTACAAAATGTGTCTCATTGAGACCATTCCACTGTCCCTGAGGTGTGACTTTCCTTTCTAATGATACGCAGCACCCCCCTTGGTAGCGCTTCCCGTCTTCTGACATCATTGGTTGGCTTGTTGCGCCTGTGCGTCCGCCCTGCCTGAAACAATGCTCCTCGTTGTCTTATTTTGACTGCGAGGGTGTGATTGATGGGCACGAGCAGTGCATATCTTCACCTGTCTTAACTCATCTCCTTCCGCCTTCTTCAGACTGTGCAGCCTCATGGCCGCGGCATGCGAGAAGGGATCAGCAGAGGCCGACCAGTCTGAAGCAGGTGTAAGGACGTGTGTGAGCGGCCAAAATATTTACTGCTCAAGGCCACGAATCACAGCACCGCAGTGTGAATTTATGAAAAGGCACTGTGGGTCTGGGATTTATGGCCATCGTTAACCGCACCGGCCAACATGAAATGAGGTCATAAGACGGGCAGCTCTAACAGGGCATTGCCAAGGGATAACACAAGAGCGCAGACTCCTGTACAGCAAATAACAACGCTCAGGAAGCTGCGCCAAGCACCAAGGCGTTATTTGGGACACCTGTGCTGCGTCTACTTAAAAAGCCAAGTCACACATCCACTACAGTTTGACTGTAGAATGGGCTAAATTGTGTACGTCTTTCATTCAGCGTGTGCAAGTAGACAAATTAATAGAGCAACCTTTCACTTGTGCAGCATTAATACTGCACAAGGTGTGTCTCTTGTACTTTGTAACACCTGAGGGGGGGTTAAAGGTTTCCTTTGAAATTGGTTCAAATAGGCTTCGGCCTACACTCTGCTCCTCTCCTCCTCCTCCTGCTTCAACACGGGCTCTAACATCGCTAGTTTTTGACCGCAAGTGCTAGCTGCACAGAGAAAAACACACGCCATTGTGTTAGTGGGGTTCAGCAACGCCAGCTGTTCCCCCACTGTGTAGCCGGCAAAGTGTCCTGCAAACGCAACGCAGACACAAAGCTGCCTCCAGTGCAGGCTTCGGCCTACACTCTGCTCCCCCTGCTTACCCTTAGCTCCAACACCGCTAGTTGGGGCTCTAGGAAGACAATCTTTAATAGGCAACGCATCTGGGTTCCAGCACCGCCAGCTGG
The DNA here is from genome assembly GCF_032444005.1 of Ranitomeya imitator. Classification (NCBI taxonomy): domain Eukaryota; kingdom Metazoa; phylum Chordata; class Amphibia; order Anura; family Dendrobatidae; genus Ranitomeya; species Ranitomeya imitator. The sequence continues at coordinate 478,431,053 of NC_091286.1, forward strand.
TTCTCGGCAGTGTTCTTGTCACAGGTACTCCCTCGTGCCAAGCCTGGTTTCAGCACCGTCAGCTGTTTCCGGGTTGTGTCAAGCTCACTGAGACGCCTATGCTTGCCCCGTCGTGGTGCGGTCGGGTTAGCCAACTCCAGGGTGCCTCCAGTTTAGGAGCTTCCTATGTGGGCTGCGTGAACTGGTAGTCAAGGCTGGTTCTGTAGTGCCAGTAGGCCCAGCTCCCCCTGTAGGACTGTTGGGGTTCGGTAACTGCGGCTGCCTCGCGGCCTAGCTGTTCTCTCCTCTCCTGTGGGCCTTGGGGTCCACCACCTGGTTCCAGCACCGTCAGCTGGTTCCGGGCCGAGCATTTGGCTTAGGTGCCTCCTCCTGGGTATCCGAGTTCCGCCAACGTCAGGCGGTCCTTGGTAGTGCTTTTAAGCGCGGGCACCTACAGCTTAGTAACCGGGTTCCAGCACCGCCAGCTGGTCCTCGGTCGTGCCATTGGCTCTTGCACACTGGGGCAACGCATCTGGGTTCCAGCACCGCCAGCTGGTTCTCGGCAGTGTTCTTGTCACAGGTACTCCCTCGTGCCAAGCCTGGTTTCAGCACCGTCAGCTGTTTCCGGGTTGTGTCAAGCTCACTGAGACGCCTATGCTTGCCCCGTCGTGGTGCGGTCGGGTTAGCCAACTCCAGGGTGCCTCCAGTTTAGGAGCTTCCTATGTGGGCTGCGTGAACTGGTAGTCAAGGCTGGTTCTGTAGTGCCAGTAGGCCCAGCTCCCCCTGTAGGACTGTTTGGGTTCGGTAACTGCGGCTGCCTCGCGGCCTAGCTGTTCTCTCCTCTCCTGTGGGCCTTGGGGTCCACCACCTGGTTCCAGCACCGTCAGCTGGTTCCGGGCCGAGCCTTTGGCTTAGGTGCCTCCTCCTGGGTATCCGAGTTCCGCCAACGTCAGGCGGTCCTTGGTAGTGCTTTTAAGCGCGGGCACCTACAGCTTAGTAACCGGGTTCCAGCACCGCCAGCTGGTCCTCGGTCGTGCCATTGGCTCTTGCACACTGGGGCAACGCATCTGGGTTCCAGCACCGCCAGCTGGTTCTCGGCAGTGTTCTTGTCACAGGTACTCCCTCATGCCAAGCCTGGTTTCAGCACCGTCAGCTGTTTCCGGGTTGTGTCAAGCTCACTGAGACACCTATGCTTGCCCTGTCGTGGTGCGGTCGGGTTAGCCAACTCCAGGGTGCCTCCAGTTTAGGAGCTTCCTATGTGGGCTGCGTGAACTGGTAGTCAAGGCTGGTTCTGTAGTGCCAGTAGGCCCAGCTCCCCCTGTAGGACTGTTGGGGTTCGGTAACTGCGGCTGCCTCGCGGCCTAGCTGTTCTCTCCTCTCCTGTGGGCCTTGGGGTCCACCACCTGGTTCCAGCACCGTCAGCTGGTTCCAGGCCGAGCCTTTGGCTTAGGTGCCTCCTCCTGGGTATCCGAGTTCCGCCAACGTCAGGCGGTCCTTGGTAGTGCTTTTAAGCGCGGGCACCTACAGCTTAGTAACCGGGTTCCAGCACCGCCAGCTGGTCCTCGGTCGTGCCATTGGCTCTTGCACACTGGGGCAACGCATCTGGGTTCCAGCACCGCCAGCTGGTTCTCGGCAGTGTTCTTGTCACAGGTACTCCCTCGTGCCAAGCCTGGTTTCAGCACCGTCAGCTGTTTCCGGGTTGTGTCAAGCTCACTGAGACGCCTATGCTTGCCCCGTCGTGGTGCGGTCGGGTTAGCCAACTCCAGGGTGCCTCCAGTTTAGGAGCTTCCTATGTGGGCTGCGTGAACTGGTAGTCAAGGCTGGTTCTGTAGTGCCAGTAGGCCCAGCTCCCCCTGTAGGACTGTTGGGGTTCGGTAACTGCGGCTGCCTCGCGGCCTAGCTGTTCTCTCCTCTCCTGTGGGCCTTGGGGTCCACCACCTGGTTCCAGCACCGTCAGCTGGTTCCGGGCCGAGCCTTTGGCTTAGGTGCCTCCTCCTGGGTATCCGAGTTCCGCCAACGTCAGGCGGTCCTTGGTAGTGCTTTTAAGCGCGGGCACCTACAGCTTAGTAACCGGGTTCCAGCACCGCCAGCTGGTCCTCGGTCGTGCCATTGGCTCTTGCACACTGGGGCAACGCATCTGGGTTCCAGCACCGCCGGCTGGTTCTCGGCAGTGTTTTTGTCACAGGTACTCCCTCGTGCCAAACCTGGTTTCAGCACCGTCAGCTGTTTCCGGGTTGTGTCAAGCTCACTGAGACGCCTATGCTTGCCCCGTAGTGGTGCGGTCGGGTTAGCCAACTCCAGGGTGCCTCCAGTTTAGGAGCTTCCTATGTGGGCTGCGTGAACTGGTAGTCAAGGCTGGTTCTGTAGTGCCAGTAGGCCCAGCTCCCCCTGTAGGACTGTTGGGGTTCGGTAACTGCGGCTGCCTCGCGGCCTAGCTGTTCTCTCCTCTCCTGTGGGCCTTGGGGTCCACCACCTGGTTCCAGCACCGTCAGCTGGTTCCAGGCCGAGCCTTTGGCTTAGGTGCCTCCTCCTGGGTATCCGAGTTCCGCCAACGTCAGGCGGTCCTTGGTAGTGCTTTTAAGCGCGGGCACCTACAGCTTAGTAACCGGGTTCCAGCACCGCCAGCTGGTCCTCGGTCGTGCCATTGGCTCTTGCACACTGGGGCAACGCATCTGGGTTCCAGCACCGCCAGCTGGTTCTCGGCAGTGTTCTTGTCACAGGTACTCCCTCGTGCCAAGCCTGGTTTCAGCACCGTCAGCTGTTTCCGGGTTGTGTCAAGCTCACTGAGACGCCTATGCTTGCCCCGTCGTGGTGCGGTCGGGTTAGCCAACTCCAGGGTGCCTCCAGTTTAGGAGCTTCCTATGTGGGCTGCGTGAACTGGTAGTCAAGGCTGGTTCTGTAGTGCCAGTAGGCCCAGCTCCCCCTGTAGGACTGTTGGGGTTCGGTAACTGCGGCTGCCTCGCGGCCTAGCTGTTCTCTCCTCTCCTGTGGGCCTTGGGGTCCACCACCTGGTTCCAGCACCGTCAGCTGGTTCCGGGCCGAGCCTTTGGCTTAGGTGCCTCCTCCTGGGTATCCGAGTTCCGCCAACGTCAGGCGGTCCTTGGTAGTGCTTTTAAGCGCGGGCACCTACAGCTTAGTAACCGGGTTCCAGCACCGCCAGCTGGTCCTCGGTCGTGCCATTGGCTCTTGCACACTGGGGCAACGCATCTGGGTTCCAGCACCGCCAGCTGGTTCTCGGCAGTGTTTTTGTCACAGGTACTCCCTCGTGCCAAACCTGGTTTCAGCACCGTCAGCTGTTTCCGGGGTGTGTCAAACTCGCTGAGACGCCTATGTTTGCCCCGTCGTGTTAGGCAGTCGGGTTAGCCAACTCCAGGGTGCCTCCAGTTTAGGAGCTTCCTATGTGGGCTGCGTGAACTGGTAGTCAAGGCTGGTTCTGTAGTGCCAGTAGGCCCAGCTCCCCCTGTAGGACTGTTGGGGTTCGGTAACTGCGGCTGCCTCGCGGCCTAGCTGTTCTCTCCTCTCCTGTGGGCCTTGGGGTCCACCACCTGGTTCCAGCACCGTCAGCTGGTTCCAGGCCGAGCCTTTGGCTTAGGTGCCTCCTCCTGGGTATCCGAGTTCCGCCAACGTCAGGCGGTCCTTGGTAGTGCTTTTAAGCGCGGGCACCTACAGCTTAGTAACCGGGTTCCAGCACCGCCAGCTGGTCCTCGGTCGTGCCATTGGCTCTTGCACACTGGGGCAACGCATCTGGGTTCCAGCACCGCCAGCTGGTTCTCGGCAGTGTTCTTGTCACAGGTACTCCCTCGTGCCAAGCCTGGTTTCAGCACCGTCAGCTGTTTCCGGGTTGTGTCAAGCTCACTGAGACGCCTATGCTTGCCCCGTCGTGGTGCGGTCGGGTTAGCCAACTCCAGGGTGCCTCCAGTTTAGGAGCTTCCTATGTGGGCTGCGTGAACTGGTAGTCAAGGCTGGTTCTGTAGTGCCAGTAGGCCCAGCTCCCCCTGTAGGACTGTTGGGGTTCGGTAACTGCGGCTGCCTCGCGGCCTAGCTGTTCTCTCCTCTCCTGTGGGCCTTGGGGTCCACCACCTGGTTCCAGCACCGTCAGCTGGTTCCAGGCCGAGCCTTTGGCTTAGGTGCCTCCTCCTGGGTATCCGAGTTCCGCCAACGTCAGGCGGTCCTTGGTAGTGCTTTTAAGCGCGGGCACCTACAGCTTAGTAACCGGGTTCCAGCACCGCCAGCTGGTCCTCGGTCGTGCCATTGGCTCTTGCACACTGGGGCAACGCATCTGGGTTCCAGCACCGCCAGCTGGTTCTCGGCAGTGTTCTTGTCACAGGTACTCCCTCGTGCCAAGCCTGGTTTCAGCACCGTCAGCTGTTTCCGGGTTGTGTCAAGCTCACTGAGACGCCTATGCTTGCCCCGTCGTGGTGCGGTCGGGTTAGCCAACTCCAGGGTGCCTCCAGTTTAGGAGCTTCCTATGTGGGCTGCGTGAACTGGTAGTCAAGGCTGGTTCTGTAGTGCCAGTAGGCCCAGCTCCCCCTGTAGGACTGTTGGGGTTCGGTAACTGCGGCTGCCTCGCGGCCTAGCTGTTCTCTCCTCTCCTGTGGGCCTTGGGGTCCACCACCTGGTTCCAGCACCGTCAGCTGGTTCCAGGCCGAGCCTTTGGCTTAGGTGCCTCCTCCTGGGTATCCGAGTTCCGCCAACGTCAGGCGGTCCTTGGTAGTGCTTTTAAGCGCGGGCACCTACAGCTTAGTAACCGGGTTCCAGCCCCGCCAGCTGGTCCTCGGTCGTGCCATTGGCTCTTGCACACTGGGGCAACGCATCTGGGTTCCAGCACCGCCAGCTGGTTCTCGGCAGTGTTCTTGTCACAGGTACTCCCTCGTGCCAAGCCTGGTTTCAGCACCGTCAGCTGTTTCCGGGTTGTGTCAAGCTCACTGAGACGCCTATGCTTGCCCCGTCGTGGTGCGGTCGGGTTAGCCAACTCCAGGGTGCCTCCAGTTTAGGAGCTTCCTATGTGGGCTGCGTGAACTGGTAGTCAAGGCTGGTTCTGTAGTGCCAGTAGGCCCAGCTCCCCCTGTAGGACTGTTGGGGTTCGGTAACTGCGGCTGCCTCGCGGCCTAGCTGTTCTCTCCTCTCCTGTGGGCCTTGGGGTCCACCACCTGGTTCCAGCACCGTCAGCTGGTTCCGGGCCGAGCCTTTGGCTTAGGTGCCTCCTCCTGGGTATCCGAGTTCCGCCAACGTCAGGCGGTCCTTGGTAGTGCTTTTAAGCGCGGGCACCTACAGCTTAGTAACCGGGTTCCAGCACCGCCAGCTGGTCCTCGGTCGTGCCATTGGCTCTTGCACACTGGGGCAACGCATCTGGGTTCCAGCACCGCCAGCTGGTTCTCGGCAGTGTTTTTGTCACAGGTACTCCCTCGTGCCAAACCTGGTTTCAGCACCGTCAGCTGTTTCCGGGGTGTGTCAAACTCGCTGAGACGCCTATGTTTGCCCCGTCGTGTTAGGCAGTCGGGTTAGCCAACTCCAGGGTGCCTCCAGTTTAGGAGCTTCCTATGTGGGCTGCGTGAACTGGTAGTCAAGGCTGGTTCTGTAGTGCCAGTAGGCCCAGCTCCCCCTGTAGGACTGTTGGGGTTCGGTAACTGCGGCTGCCTCGCGGCCTAGCTGTTCTCTCCTCTCCTGTGGGCCTTGGGGTCCATCACCTGGTTCCAGCACCGTCAGCTGGTTCCAGGCCGAGCCTTTGGCTTAGGTGCCTCCTCCTGGGTATCCGAGTTCCGCCAACGTCAGGCGGTCCTTGGTAGTGCTTTTAAGCGCGGGCACCTACAGCTTAGTAACCGGGTTCCAGCACCGCCAGCTGGTCCTCGGTCGTGCCATTGGCTCTTGCACACTGGGGCAACGCATCTGGGTTCCAGCACCGCCAGCTGGTTCTCGGCAGTGTTTTTGTCACAGGTACTCCCTCGTGCCAAACCTGGTTTCAGCACCGTCAGCTGTTTCCGGGGTGTGTCAAACTCGCTGAGACGCCTATGTTTGCCCCGTCGTGTTGCAGTCGGGTTAGCCAACTCCAGGGTGCCTCCAGTTTAGGAGCTTCCTATGTGGGCTGCGTGAACTGGTAGTCAAGGCTGGTTCTGTAGTGCCAGTAGGCCCAGCTCCCCCTGTAGGACTGTTGGGGTTCGGTAACTGCGGCTGCCTCGCAGCCTAGCTGTTCTCTCCTCTCCTGTGGGCCTTCGGGTCCACCACCTGGTTCCAGCACCGTCAGCTGGTTCTCGGCAATGTCTTTTGCTCTTGTACCTTCTGCTCCCCATCCTGGTTCCAGTACCGTCAGCTGGTTCCGGGCAGAGCCTTTGGCTTAGGTGCCTCCTTCTGGGTATCCAATTTCCACCAACGTCAGGTGGTCCTTGGTAGTGCTTTCAGGCACGGGTACCTCCTGCTTAGTAACCGGTTTCCAGTAACGTCAGCTGGTCCTCGGTAGTTCCATTGGCTCTTGGACCTTCGGCTACCCATCCGGGTTCCAGTACCGTCAGCTGGTTCTCGGCAGTGTCTTTTGCTCTTGTACCTTCTGCTCCCCATCCTGGTTCCAGTAACGTCAGCTGGTTCCGGGCAGAGCCTTTGGCTTAGGTGCCTCCTTCTGGGTATCCGAGTTCCGCCAACGCCAGGCGGTCCTTGGTAGTGCTTTTTAGCACGGGTACCTCCTGCTTAGTAACCGGGTTCCAGTAACGTCAGCTGGTCCTCGGTAGTTCCATAGGCTCTTGAACCTTCGGGTAGCCATCCGAGTTCCAGTTCCATCAGCTGGTTCTTGGCATTTTCTCAGCCTTCTTGTACCTTCTGCTACATTTCCAAGTTTAAGACCCTAAAGTCGACGACCCGGAAGACCACCCCGATGATGACGACCCGGAAGACCACCCCGATGACGACGACGACGACGACCCGGAAGACCACCCCGATGACGACGGCGGAGACGACGACGGCGGAGATGACGACGGCTGAGACGACGACGGCGGAGATGACGACACTGGAGACGACGACCCTGGAGACGACGACATGGAAGACCGAGAAGCAGAAGAACAAGAGGCTGCAGAACAAAGAGCAGAAGAACATTAAGCATAAGACTTAATATCAGAGCAAAAGATATTATCTAAATTATATGCAGAAGAAGACTAAGCAGTGTATGGGGGTGAGTCCGTTCCTCCTCGTGGTGCCCCTGGATAAAGCCTGATGCTGCAGGCCAAACTGAACGCGGACAAATGTAACTTTTGTGACTGGCAGAACGGAAGGTGTAATCTTCCAACTTTTATAGTTAACAACTACGGGAATGCCTGTCACAAATGAGAATATGATGAAGAAGTAGAATAGGAAGAATAATAACAGTGGAATAAAAAGAATATGTAGAATAGGAAGAATAATAATAGTTGAATAAAATGAATATGAAGAATGTAATAAAAAAAAAATAGGTAGAAGATGAAGAAGAAGATGAATAAGGTGAAGAAGAAGTTGATGTCAAAGATGCTGATGATGATGAAGATGAAAGTGTGGGAAAAGTAAAAAAAAAAAAGAAAAAAAAAGAAGGGGAAGGGCGTGGAATAGTGAAACATCAATATCTGACAAAATAAAAAAAAATTTACATACTCAATATCTTTTTCACTCCGAACGTCTTAAAAAAAAAAAAAACATGCTATTCTATTTGATTGGGCTAAACCTCTTTGCCTTTAATGTCTCCGCCACCTCCCACAATACATCCTACATTATTCTTAGTTGTTTTCCTTGATGTAGAATGAACCTACAAGGAAAGAAAGGGTTTATTTTAATTCCGATATTTTGGTCCCATTGACTTGCATTGGGATCGGGTATCGGTATCGGCGATATCCGATATTTTTTGAATATCGGCCGATCCCAACCGATACCGATACTTTCCGATATCGGAAGGTATCGCTCAACACTAATCCTCAGTTTCCTCACCAAGCAGAACTTCCTCAGCAAAAGTCAAGCAGGGTTCATACCAAACCACCGCATTACCTACCACATCTACACCCAGCACAGCCTCATTCAGAGCCATTTCCACAACACAAAGCACGGGAAGATGTACTCTTGTTTTGTGGATTTTAGAAAGGCTTTTGAATCGCTGTGGCACCCGGGCCGGTTACTGAAACTGCTCTTACATCGAGAACCGCTGCAGCATGAGTGTCAATGGTAGAAGAATGGCTGATTTTTCCACCAACATAGAAGTGGATTCTTTACTGTTAGGGCAGTGAGAATCTGGAATTCCTTGCATGAGATGGTGATGGCGAACTCAGTTAAGGGGTTCAAGAGAGGCCTGTATGTCTTCCTGGAGCGTAACAATATTGTATTTTACAGTGATTAGGATCTCTAGAAGGACGTAGATCTGGGAATCTATTCTGACGGAATATAGGCTGAAATGTATGGACAAATGTCTTTTTTCGGCATTGCTAACTATGTTACTATGTTACTATGTTACCCTAAGCCCAACACTCTTCAATATTTACATCAATGAGCTCGCCACCGCTCTGCAAACTTCGAAAGGCACCAGGTCTTTCACTCCATGATGCCCAGGTGAAATTTTTGCTGTATGCAGATGACCTACTGCTGCTTTCACCAACTGAGAAAGGACTGCAAGAAAACCTGAAAATCCTGGAGAAATTTAGCACCACATGGGCAGTACTGATCAATGCAAAGAAAATCAACATCATGGTGTTCTAGAGGAGAAAGCCAAGGCCGAACCAGCACCTTCCATTTGTGCTAAAGAACTACGTTCTTACAGAAATGGACAAATATACCTACCTGGGCCTGGAAATTCACCAGTCAGGGAGCTTCAAACAAGCCATAGAGACCCTAAAGGACAAGGCCTGCAAAACCTTCTAAGCTATCCGAAGGAAATTCTACCATCTGAAGCCGCCAGTGAGGGTCTGGCTAAAAATCTTTGATGCCATAATCACCCCAATCCTCCTGTATGGCAGTGAAGTCTGGGGCCCTCACACATACTCAGACTGGTCAAAGTGGGATTCCAGTCCAACAGAAATATTCCACCTGGAATTCTGTAAACACCTTCTCCAGGTCCATCGGAGCACCACCAACCGTGCCTTCCAGGCTGAGCTGGGCAGATTCTCACTGCACCTAGCTGTCTTGAAGAGGGTTCTGTCCTTCCAGCCTCACCTACAGAGTAGCAACCCAAGCTTCCATCAACATAAAACCATGCTACATATAGGTGGTCCTCACAAACCAGGACCCCTGTAACAGCTCACCCAAGCTCAACCTGACCCAACCATCAACCAAAGCAACCTGGCAAAAGCCAGAATCCGGAATCCGGAAGATAGTAGATGAGGGGCAGAAGAGGTAAGTCAGTGAATGGAAGAACAAGATCAGCAGCTCACAGAAACTGACCATGTACCAGAGTCTACAGAGAGACTACACACTGGCTCCATATCTGGAGAAACTCTCGGACCCCAGAGATATAGACTCTGGACAGACTGTGACCTGGAGAATGAGACCCACTTCACCAAATACTCAGCAGTGAGGGACACTCACCTCAGGAGACTATCCGATCTCTTCCCGGATTTCAGCCCAATGAAGGAGGAAGAGAAAACATATTGTTAGGTCTCGAGTTCCCGCTTCTGCACAGGGGGAATCTCGAGCCATCTCCGCTGCGGTCTCCCATTCTTGTCCAGCCGCAGTGGAGTCTGCTCAGCAGGGACGTCGGTCCCAGCGTCTTGCTCAGTCTCACTCTGTACAGAGAGTTACTGCTGCTTCTTCAGCTTCTGCCATTAAAGCCAGTGCTGGTCAGCAGCGAGCGGACTTCTCTGGGACTAAGTCCTTGTCTGCACACACTGAGCATGCCCAGGGCAAGATCTCCCGTTGGAGATCGAGGGTCATGTGCTCAGGCCCTGCAGCACATTCCATTGGTCCTCTTGGCAGGTCTTGGAAGGGCAAAGTTTCTGTGGCCACTTCCTGTGCTGCAACTATTTAAACTGCCCATGACCTCACGGCCATGCGCTAGTGTACATTTGCTTACGTGTGTTTGTTGTGAGTGCAAGTCGTCCTTGGATACCCCTTCCCTATTGAATGTCTGTTAGCGGAAGATGTATGGTTGCTATCTAGCGCCCGACTTATCCTACAGCACGAATCACATTACAGCGTCCAGTTGCTATGACCGCCAGTACGGCGCCGTGCACTTCCTCTGTGCTTTCCTTACCCATGCCTGGGTGGTTAGTGGCGTTCGTCAGTGCGGCACCGCATGCACTCTTGTGCCCTAATATTGTTATTTAGCTTCCTTACACACCCAGTTGCGGTGTTGTGCCAGCAAGGGTCTAATCGGACTTCAATCCTAGTTGGGGTTGAGTTCGCTGACTACTTGCTCGCGCTCTATGTGCGGTACCGCGATCCTGTGACGCAACAGGATCACTTCCTTCACGCTGGGTGAAGTTTAACCCACGTGTGTATACTTATGAGTATCGCCATATAGTCCGTCATTACTTGGCAGCAGGTTCCATCTCTGCACGGTGGACCCCGGGCTGCGAACGCACCATACTCTATCTGTCTAATTATTTGGTGCGTTCCGCTAGCCCTAACATTACACTAGCGCCAGGGTCTGGCTAGTAATGACGGACAAACAGCAATCCTTGCGGTATATCCAGCAGCTGGAGGGTAGGTTGGCGGCTCTTGAGAGCGCAACCTCAGCTGTGGATGTTACCGCAGTTGCTGTACAGGCTGCTAGCGTGGCTGCAGCAACCCTGTCCATTGCCACCCCTGCTCCAACATTTTCTCGCCTCCCGCTGCCAGAAAAATTTTCTGGTGATAGCAAATTTTGTAGGGGATTTGTGAGTCAGTGCTCTATTCACCTCGAGCTCCTGGCTGCACGTTTTCCCACAGAGAGGGCTAAGGTGGGATTTATAGTGTCTCTCTTGTCGGACAGGGCGTTGGAATGGGCTACGCCGCTGTGGGAGCGTGGCGATCATGTGGTGCAGAGTGCTCCGCTGTTTCTGAGCACTCTGAAACAGGTCTTTTTAGGACCTCAAGTCACCCATGATACTGCGCTCCAACTGCTGGCATTAACTCAAGGTGAGTCCTTGGTCAGTCATTTTGCCGTCCAATTCCGCACTTTAGCATCTGAGCTGGATTGGTCGGATAAAGCTCTTATCCCCATATTTTGGAGGGGCCTGGCTGACCACGTTAAGGACGCTCTGGCCACTAGGGAGATTCCTGCCACACTGGAGGAGTTAATAACTGTCTCCACTCGAATTGACCTCCGTTTTAACGAGCGGAGGTTAGAGCGAGCCCACTGTAGGCAGAGGTTTCGGCTGGCTCCTACCTTCGCCAAACCTCTGGAATCTCCGGTCCTGGTTCCTGAGTCACATGAGGCCAGGGAAGTGTCACAAGCGGGATCTAAGTCCCGGACCGCTTGTGCACTCAAGGTCTGTCATGTTTGCCAGCAGTCAGGACATCTAGCCACCAGATGTTCTCAGCGGTCGAGGAAACGTCAGCGTCTAGTGGTAGTAGGTGGTACACTAGACATGGCGACGTTTGCCTCTAAATTGTCCTTTAAGGGGACAATTACTATAGGCTCATTCTCCCACTCGGTAGAGCTCTGCGTGGATTCTGGGGCGGAGGGCAATTTTATGTCTTCTGCCTTTGCCCAACGTCACGCAATACCCCTGGTTATGCTAGCTCAACCAGTAACGGTACGAGTGGTGAATGGGTCGACACTGCCCTCACAGATAACACACCAGACCATCCCTTTTACTCTGTCCATGTCGCCATCTCATCAGGAGATTATATCTCTGCTCGTCATTCCTGAGGGAATTGATGAGGTCCTGTTGGGAATACCTTGGCTACGGTACCACTCTCCTCATATCGAGTGGTCCTCTGGCAGAATCCTGGGATGGGGCGAATCTTGTGGGGGTAGGTGTCAGAGGGAGTGCGTTCAGGTTGCTACTACAGAGGTACCCGCAGATCTTTCCTCTCTCCCCAAGCAGTATTGGTCTTATGCAGACGTGTTCTCCAAAAAGGCGGCGGAGATCCTTCCGCCCCATCGCCCCTATGACTGTCCTATTGATCTCTTGCCTGGTGCTGAGCCTCCCCGGGGTCGAGTCTATCCGCTATCTCTCCCGGAGATGGAGGCCATGTCACAGTACATCCAGGAAAATCTGGCAAGAGGATTCATTAGGAAGTCAGTGTCACCTGCTGGGGCAGGGTTCTTCTTCGTGCAGAAGAAGAATGGGGAACTACGTCCATGCATAGACTACAGGGGTCTTAACGCCATCACCGTTAAAAATAAGTATCCTTTGCCCTTGATATCTGAGCTCTTCGATAGGCTTCGGGGAGCAAGGGTATTTACTAAACTAGATCTGCGGGGTGCTTACAACCTGATTCGCATCCGTGAGGGGGACGAATGGAAGACGGCTTTTAACACCAGGGATGGGCACTATGAATATCTGGTGATGCCCTTCGGGCTCTGTAATGCCCCAGCTGTTTTCCAAGACTTTGTGAATGATATCTTCCGGGATATGCTTTCCAATTCGGTCGTAGTCTATCTGGATGATATTCTCATCTACTCTCCAGATATTGACTCCCACCGGAGAGATGTTTGCAAAGTCTTCGACCTCCTACGGGCAAACTCCCTCTATGCCAAGTTGGAGAAGTGTATGTTTGAGCAGGAGTCCTTACCTTTCCTAGGCTACATCATCTCTGCCCAGGGATTGGCTATGGATCCTGCCAAACTACAGGCTGTGATGGACTGGCAGGAACCCCATTCTCTGAAAGCGGTGCAGCGCTTTATGGGATTCATTAATTATTATCGCCAGTTCATTCCGCACTTCTCGACTTTGGTAGCTCCCTTGGTTGCCCTCACCAAGAAGGGGGCGAATCCCAAATTGTGGTCTGAGGAGGTCTCCAAGGCCTTTAACTCTATAAAGTCACACTTCGCTAGCGCTCCCATCCTACATCGCCCCGATGTTGATAAGCCATTTATCATGGAGGTGGATGCCTCTTCTGTTGGTGCTGGAGGAGTCCTCTTCCAAAAGGATGCTCAAGGTCGGAAGCATCCTTGCTTCTTTTTCTCCAAGACCTTCTCACCAGCAGAGAGGAATTATTCCATCGGGGACAGGGAGTTGCTAGCCATGAAGTTGGCTTTCTCGGAGTGTAGACATCTCTTGGAGGGAGCACGTTTTCCCTTCCAAGTCTTCACAGACCATAAAAATTTGGTGTACCTGCAGACAGCCCAGCGGTTGAATTCTCGCCAGGCCAGATAGCCCTTATTCTTCTCCCGGTTTCATTTCACCCTCCATTTTCTTTCTGGGGAGAAGAACATTCGGGCCGACGCTCTCTCTCACTCCGTTGTGTCTTCTGCGGAGGAGGAGGAGGAGCCTCGGCTTATTGTCCCCACCGAGAGCTTGAGAACTGTGGCCCCGGTTTCGCTAGAGTCTGTGCCCCCGGGCAAGACTTTTGTTCCATCTAGTTTGCGACCGGAGGTTCTCTCTTGGGCACACTCGTCCAGGGTGGGTGGACATTTTGGTACCAAAAGGACATCTGAGTTACTGGCGAGGACATACTGGTGGCCGCTTATGGCTCGTGATGTCGCAGAGTATGTTCGGGCGTGTGTCTCTTGCGCCAAGAACAAGACTCTTCGGCAACTGCCAGCTGGTTTGCTTTATCCTCTGCCGGTGGCGGACAGGCCCTGGGAGATGGTCGGGATGGACTTTGTGGTGGGCTTACCCAAGTCTCGTAACTGCACCATTATCTGGGTGATCACCGACCATTTTTCCAAAATGGTGCACTTGGTGCCTCTTCCACAGCTACCTTCTGCACGGGCGTTGGCTGTTTTGTTCATCAAGCATATCTTTCGCCTACACGGTATGCCAGACAAAATTGTTAGTGACCGGGGTCCCCAGTTTGCGTCTCGATTCTGGAGAGAGCTTTGTCGTCTGCTCAGTATTGAGTTGAATCTCTCTTCGGCATATCATCCCGAGACGAATGGGTTGGTAGAGAGGGCCAACCAGACCTTGGTCACATATTTACGACATTTTGTATCTGCCAGGCAGGATGACTGGGCATCCTTGCTACCGTGGGCAGAGTTTGCACTTAACAATGCCGTAGCCGACTCCACCGGTCAGACTCCATTCCTCCTAAATTACGGCCAGCATCCGCGTGTTCCCGTGCCCATGCCTGTGTCTTCTGCTGACTCCAGGGTGGCAGACTGGGCTGTGGAGGCACGTGACATTTGGGACCGCACGCAGGATGCCATTCGGGCCTCCAAGGAGAGAATGAGGTCCTCCGCCAATGTTCATCGGCGCCCCGCTCCGACATTTGCTCCTGGCGACTTGGTGTGGCTCTCCGCCCGTAACATCAGGCTGCGAGTTGAGTCCACTAAGTTTGCTCGTCGCTACTTGGGTCCCTTCAAGGTTCTCGAACGGGTTAATCCTGTGGTCTACCGTTTGGCTCTTCCTCCACGCTTGGGTATCACCGACACCTTTCATGTGTCCCTCTTGAAACCCGTATACATGTCCCGGTTTTCCGAGTCATCTGCCGGGACATCGGGTTCGTCTTCGGACGATTACGAGGTGAACGCTATTTTGGGGTGCAAGGTGGTACGCGGCAAAAAGTTCTATCTGGTGGATTGGAAGGGTTATGGCCCAGAGGACAGGTCATGGGAGCCTGCTGAAAACATTCGGGCCCCACAGCTCATTGCTGCCTTCGAGCATAGCGAGGCCCAAGGAGGGGGGGGCCATGTTAGGTCTCGAGTTCCCGCTTCTGCACAGGGGGAATCTCAAGCCATCTCCGCTGCGGTCTCCCATTCTTGTCCAGCCGCAGTGGAATCTGCTCAGCAGGGACGTCGGTCCCAGCGTCTTGCTCAGTCTCACTCTGTACAGAGAGTTACTGCTGCTTCTTCAGCTTCTGCCATTAAAGCCAGTGCTGGTCAGCAGCGAGCGGACTTCTCTGGGACTAAGTCCTTGTCTGCACACACTGAGCATGCCCAGGGCAAGATCTCCCGTTGGAGATCGAGGGTCATGTGCTCAGGCCCTGCAGCACATTCCATTGGTCCTCTTGGCAGGTCTTGGAAGGGCAAAGTTTCTGTGGCCACTTCCTGTGCTGCAACTATTTAAACTGCGCATGACCGCACGGCCATGCGCTAGTGTACATTTGCTTACGTGTGTTTGTTGTGAGTGCAAGTCGTCCTTGGATACCCCTTCCCTATTGAATGTCTGTTCGCGGAAGGTGTATGGTTGTTATCTAGCGCCCGACTTATCCTACAGCACGAATCACATTACAGCGTCCAGTTGCTGTGACCGCCAGTACGGCGCCGTGCACTTCCTCTGTGCTTTCCTTACCCAAGCCTGGGTGGTTAGTGGCGTTCGTCAGTGCGGCACCGCATGCACTCTTGTGCCCTAATATTGTTATTTAGCTTCCTTACACACCCAGTTGCGGTGTTGTGCCAGCAAGGGTCTAATCGGACTTCAATCCTAGTTGGGGTTGAGTTCGCTGACTACTTGCTCGCGCTCTATGTGCGGTACCGCGATCCTGTGACGCAACAGGATCGCTTCCTTCACGCTGGGTGAAGTTTAACCCACGTGTGTATACTTATGAGTACCGCCATATAGTCCGTCATTACTTGGCAGCAGGTTCCATCTCTGCACGGTGGACCCCGGGCTGCGAACGCACCATACTCTATCTGTCTAATTATTTGGTGCGTTCCGCTAGCCCTAACATTTATATCCTGCTGAGAGACGAAGAGAGTGCAGTGGAGATAGCAGCTCAGTATGTGAGCGCGTGCCATATGCTGCGGGAAAGACAGCCATGATATGACATGGACTTCCTTAGCTCTCCACCCTGTGTCCCATCCATCGTTCCTACAGTCCCCACCTATTATCCCCACAGTCCTCACTCCCTATTGCCTACTGTACACATAATTTGGCAAAACTAATGTTTATTTGGTCCTGCCAATAACACTTCTTTGAATTGAATGGACACTGCATGTGTGCAGTATATTGTGTATGTGTATGTGAGCATACTGTGTATAAACTGAAAGTTTCTATATGTATATACTTTATGTATGTCCATGTACACACTACATGTGTCTATATATGTATATACAGTATATAGTGTATGTTTCTATATTTATAAAGTATATATAAAGTGTGCACATATAAAGTGTATATCTGTGTATATGTGCTGCATGTATAGTTCTGTAATTGTAGTATCACCATAATAGGGATCAGCAGTTAATGTCTAATGACTGTGTCTTACGTTAAGGCCGGAGTCACACTACAGCGAGATACGGCCGAGTCTCACAGGTTAAAACCAAGCTCTGGCAGTGGCACTCCGGAGCGGAGCGTGCAGCTCCAAGTGTTTCTATGCGGCCGCACGCTCTGCTCTGGAGTGCCACTGCCAAAGCTTGGTTTTAACCTGTGAGACTCGGCCGTATCTCGCTGTAGTGTGATCCCGGCCAAAGGCTTGTTCACACTGTCTTTACTGTGCCCTGGTCTGCCTGAATCTCCTTTAGAATCACAGGTTGCAATGACAGGAATGGAGCTCAAATCAATTCCACATGTGATTTTTTTTTTTCTGAATGTGTCCATCTGTCCCAACAGCCACAGAAAAGAGGACACTTTTAGACGAAAAAGCAGACTCTGAGGGTAGGTGCACAAGATCAGAATTAGCTGCGGGTTGGAAGCTGCGTATTTGTGCAGCGTCCAGATGTTACAGCAGAGTGGATGGGATTTTAAGAAACCAGATGCCCACTATGCATCTACATACGTCTGCAGATCACCCGCAGAAACCGACATGCGGCCCGTCTCTCCAGACCGCAGCATGTCTTTTTATATTGTGGAAACGTGAATCTTCACAAAATAAATCTCACCCATACAATGTATTGAACGAGATGAATCCGCACGGTTCAGTTATCACATCTGGAATCACCTGTGTTCCATAGCTGGCAGTGGACATGTGCTGCATCCAAAGCGCTGCCAATTCCTGACCGTGTGCACCTACACTAAGAAATGAAATCAAGTGGTCAATTTCAGAAAAAAAAGCAAATTCATTTGACCTCTGCTTGTGTCAGTGCAGTCTGTGGCCTGGCGGGGATTTATGTGAATCCTATTTCATGAGGATTCCGGCAGAGCCCCTGGACGCACTGTAGAAGCGCAGTGTGAACAGGGCTTAATATAATATTGTGTGGAATAGTGCAGTCTACTATACTATTCCACCCTGTCCCAGTACAGCAGCCAGACACAGACAGCTGCCAGGAGATACTTTTTTTTTTTATAAATCTGTTGCATGTCATCTTTCAGCATTTCTGCAGTGTTTTTTTCCCTATTCAAATGAACGGGACACAAAAATGCAAGTGAAAAGGCTGCAAAAAAGCAGAATTTTTCCTGCCAACACTGTAGATCAATCCACAGCAAAAATGGTGCATGTGAACAGTGTCTACAGGGGTTTTCTGAGAATGTAAAAATAATTAGCATGAAATGATAAATCCCCTGCGGCTCCAGCACCGATGCTCAGGAGGTCTCCTCCAGTCTTGGCACTGGGCTGCAGTCACCTTGTGGCAGCACCTTTATATTATAGCTGCAAAGTGAATAACAACCATCAGGGACCCTGAACCATCGGCCACGAAGCCAGAGGGGATTTAGCAGAGTAGTTTGGGGTGACATGTTAGACTTTTTTTTATCACTCTTTATTCTGCTGTTTGTGAGGTAGGATGTAGAAAGAGACAGCAATTATGCCAATGTTTTCTATTATGTTACTATACAGCCCTCTTCACAAAACCGGGTATCATGTTTTTCACAGATGCCACATGTGTCCTATGGTTCTGCACTCATGTCCATGTTTTCCCAGCAGAACAGATGACTATGGCCAATACAAGTCTATGGGTCCGTGTAAAAATGCCGTCCGTGTGCCGTCTATGTTTAACATGGAAAGTATGTGTGTATTTGGACTGCTGGGTGATCCCAGCATATTCTCAACATACTTTGAGCTAATTTTTTGTATTTGCAGTACTGAGTAGATGCTAAGAGTATGCTGAGATGGCTTGCAGGCAAATTTGATTTCCAATTTTTAAAATTGGGAAAGGTGAAATTCCTATTTCTTTGGGAATTCTACATTTTGTTCAGTAAAGTCGGTTTTGTATAATATTTATTTTTATCTGGTAAATACAGGAAAGACATATATCTTTGTACCGTGTTAGCCAGTAGATAGAAAAATATTTAGAACTGAGAGTCCTCAGTGGTTGATACCTTTCAAAGGTATCAACCACTGAGGACTCTGAATTCTAAATATCTAGTAAATAATACTATTTTTTTGCTATTGCACTTTAATAGGTACTCCCGTATTTCCAGGATGTGCCACAATAGTAGATGTGGTTCTCACAAATGGAACAGGCATCTGTTTTGCTGTTAGTGGAGAGATGGCCAGAATTTTGTCTACATTACCACTTTTTTGCCTGGAGTGTTTCTTTAGTTTTTTGTTTATACATTAATTTAAATTGGTTATTTATTGGCTAATTATTATTATTCGCTATTATAGCGCCCTTTATTCCATGGCGCTTTACATGTGAAAAAGGGGCGTACATAGACGAGTACAATAAACATGAGCAATACAATGCACACACAAGTACAGGAGAGAGAACCCTGCCCACGAGGGATCACAGTCTAGAGGGGATGGGTGACGATACAGTATGTGAGGGAAGAGCTGGTCGTGCGGTGGTTCAGTAGACTGAAAATCACTGCAGGTTGTAGGCTTGTCAGAAGAGGTGGGTCTTTAGGTTCCTTTTGAAGATTTAGGTTAATAAACACTTTGTTCATTTTGCAACAAAATTGGTATTATTTCTATATAGGTGCAAGGTGGACCTAAATAATGATTTTTCTCTGATGGGCCCAAGGAACTCCAGTCCGACACTGGATGCAGATATATGAGGCCTGTCACGGAAATAACACACTGCAAAATATCTGGCTTGTATTTTTAATTTTTTAAAATGCAAAATAGTGTTGTATATAAGTAGAGTAACAGACAGGAAAAACACTGCAATACCGGCCTACAATGACCAAACCTGGAGCACGCGGGTATATATGAGGCCTGTCACGAAAATACCACACTGCCAAAGATGTGGCCTGTATTTGTTTAAGGTTTGCTAAACAGTGCTGTATGTTAGTAGAGTAACAGACAGAAAAAACAGTGGAATACCAACCTAAAATGCCCAAACTTGGAGCACGCAGATATATGAGGCCTGTCAAGGAAATACCACACTGCCAAATATGTGGCTTGTATTTTTGGGGGGATCTGCAAAATAGTACTGTATATAACTAGATTAACAGACAGCAAAAAAAATAGAATTTAGGCTTAAAATGCCCACATTTTTAGCCCACGGATGTATGAGGCGTGTCACAGAATGCTGTCAATTGTGTAAGACACTCAAAAAAAATTCTACTCTGCCGTACCACAAAAAAATAAAAGATTTTTCTGCACACTCATAAGTGTCTTTTGTGACCCCTTTAAAATTCCTGGAGTTTCACGCTGTGCTTGGAAAAGGATCTGGCTGTATTTGTGCAGTGTCAAAAAGCAAATAGAGAAAAAAGGGTTCTGGATTGCTTTGCAATAAAATAATCTCTATTGACCTGGCAAAAAAAAATTTCCTAGCCAATTATACCTGGGGCTAGGTATTTACGGTCAATATATGCTATAGGTAGCAGCAGTAGCAGACAATAATGGAATGGACCCGCTTGATGTATGCAATGATATCTATATACACACATACAGTACCTGCAGGCCTTGTACTGATATGTATAGAGCGACGTACACTCCCCTGCCTACCTAACACTGCAACCTACAGTACAGACCAAAAGTTTGGACACACCTTCTCATTTAAAGATTTTTCTGTATTTTCATGACTATGAAAATTGTAAATTCACACTGAATAATAATAAATAATAATAATAATCTTTATTTTTATATAGCGCTAACATATTCCGCAGCGCTTTACAGTTTGTACACATTATCATAGCTGTCCCCTTTGGGGCTCACAATCTAGAATCCCTATCAGTATATGTCTTTGGAACTTTTGGAACTTTTGGAACTGAAGGCATCAAAACTATGAATTAACACATGTGGAATTATATAGCTAACTAAAAAGTGTGAAACAATTGAAAATATGTCTCATATTCTAGGTTCTTCAAAGTATCCACCTTTTGCTTTGATGACTGCTTTGCACACTCTTGGCATTCTCTTGATGAGCTTTAAGAGGTAGTCTGTTATGACCTGGTGGTTAGGAGCACCCGGCACGACCTGATAGTTAAACTGACACAGGACAAGCTCTGGGATGTGGGAGCTCTGCTGACCGCAAGCCCTAATCCTATCACAACAACTAGAAATAGCTGTGGAGCGTTCCTGACTCTCCCTAGACGCCTCTTCACAGCCTAAGAGTTAGCTAGCCCTAGAGATAGAAAATAAAGCCTACCTTGCCTCAGAGAAATTCCCCAAAGGAAAAGGCAGCCCCCCACATATATTGACTGTGAGTAAAGATGAAAGTCACAAACGCAGAAATGAAACAGGTTTCAGCAAAGGGAGGCCAGACTTACTAAACAGACAGAGGATAGGAAAGGTATCTTTGCGGTCAGCACAAAAAACTACAAAAGACCACGCTGAGTGTGCAAAAAGACCTCCGCACCGACTCACGGTGCGGAGGTGCCACTCTGCATCCCAGAGCTTCCAGCTAGCAAGACAAAATCATGATAACCATCTGGACAAGGAAACAATGAACAAATAATAACTATCAGGAACTTAGCTTCTGCTGGAGAAGACAGGTCACCAGAAAGATCCAAGAGCGAACTGAACCAATGCAGGAACATTGACAGCTGGCATGGAGTAACGATCTGAGTGGAGTTAAATAGAGCAGCCAACCAAAGGATAAACCACGTCACCTGTGTAAGGAACCTCAGAAGCAGCAGCTTCACTCACAGCCACCAGAGGGAGCCCATAGACAGAACTCGCCGAAGTACCATTCACGACCACAGGAGGGAGTTCGACAACAGAATTCACAACAGTAGTCACCGGGAATGGTTTTCACTTCACAGGTGTGCCCTGTCAGGTTTAATAAGTGGGATTTCTTGCCTTATAAATGGGGTTGGGACCATCAGTTGTGTTGAGCAGAAGTCTGGTGGATACACAGCTGATGGTCCTACTGAATAGACTGTTAGAATTTGTATTATGGCAAGAAAAAAGCAGCTAAGTAAGGAAAAACGGCTACTTTGAAGAACCTAGAATTTAAGACATATTTTCAGTTGTTTCACATTCTTTTGTTAAGTATATAATTCCACATGTTTTAATTCAAAGCTTTGATGCCTTCAGTGTGAGTGTTCAATTTTCATAGTCATGAAAATACAGAAAAATCTTTAAATGAGAGAGTGTGTCCAAACTTTTGGTCTGTACTGTATATACTCCGGAATTAGTTCTTAGAAGGACTGTTGATTTAGCTCTATTTGAGTAGTTTAGGATGGTAGACCCCACACTGACTAAGAAATCCCCAAATGTGACACTATCTCAGCAGCAGCTCTCCCTACACTGTCTGATTTCAGAGCTGAATGCACCGAGCAGGGAAACATCTGGTCTCTTATACCTCTGATGATGCTGTGCGGCCAGCCAATCACTGCAAGACCACAACAAAGATGGCTGTGGCATTACAGTGCCTGGCAGACAATCCATGCATGTTGATTGGGTCTCTAAAGACCACCAAAAATGCAGGTTGGATAACACAAGTTCCCGCTGAGTAATCCCGAAAATGCTTGGTGCTCGCCGAGTACAGTGATAACGAGTAGTGGCGAGCATGTTTGCTCATCAATATAGGTCATGTTTCCCTGTATGAGTCATAAGTCACTGCAAAAGTCTTATACTGGGGAGTAGCAGAGCAGATGGGCCAGGTGTTGAAGAGGGGATGATAACTGCAGAAACAAGAGACTTCCTATTTCTACACAGAGCAGAGAAAATAGAAGAATTAGCAGGATAGAAAGGCAAAAATAGCAAATGTAAGTACACAGTGTTATACAATATGATGATTGCAATATATTAAGAGGATAAAACTTTGATGGGAGTGCTTTTTTAAAGGATGTCTAGAATATGTGCTCCCTCTAAAGCCTCATTATGTTTTTTGCATAGAGTACTATCCATGATTTTCATGGTTAGCACTCATACCTGTGACAGTATATGGAGCTATTCACATGTCTATAATTTTTTGCGGAGCAAGTGGTTCATGAAAAATAGGAGAGACATGTCTGATTTTGATCAAAGTATATGATCAAAGTTGGCCACGCCAGTCTGTAAGTCTGTCAAAAAATTAGACTGTACTCAGATGACAAGTATAACACCCCAGGTAACTGGTTGTTACAGTGATGTTGCCTTCCTTTCGGGGAGGGCGATATCATGCTTGGGAGCAAGAAGGATTCTCTTTACCAGGTAAGCACCTACACACAACACATTCTGAATCCAGGCCAGAAGGGGGAGCTCAGGACCCGGATTCAGGGGAGCTTCCTTCAGCTTTAAAGGGAACCTGTCACCCCCAAAATCAAAGGTGAGCTAAGCCCACCGCATCAGGGGCTTATCTACAGCATTCTGTAATGCTGTAGATAAGCCCCCGATGTATCCTGAAAGCTGAGAAAAAGAGGTTAGATTATACTCACCCAGGAACGGTCCCGCTGCGGACTGGTCCGATGGGCGTCGCGGTCCGGTCCGGGGCCTCCCATCTTCTTACAATGAAGTCCTCTTCTTGTCTTCATGCTGCGGCTCTGGCGCAGGCGTACTTTGTCTGACCTGTTGAGGGCAGAGCAAAGTACTGCAGTGCGCAGGCCTCTGTGACCTTTCCCGGCGCCTGCACACTGCAGTACTTTGCACTGCCCTCAACAGGTCAGACAAAGTCTGTCATTGGGGGCTTATCTACAGCATTACAGAATGCTGTAGATAAGTCCCTGATGTCGGTGGGCTTAGCTCACCTTGGATTTTGGGGGTGACAGGTTCCCTTTAAGTATTCTGGTCTGGTCTGGAGGAGGAGTGAGTTAGTCTGTTGGAGGGAGAGAAGAGAGAAGGAGGTCTGGAACAGAATGCAGACTGTGGCAATTCCCAGTAAACCTTGGACTTATTTATCTGTAGATTTCATTACTGATCTACCCGTATCTGCAGGTAATGCAGTCATTTTGGTGGTGGTGTACAGATTCAGTTTGATGTCTGATTTCATTGTGCTACACCGTTTTACCCAATGCCAAGACTTTGGTGCAATTTTTTTTATCAAAGAAATCATGACATTGTATGGGATTCCTACCGATATTGTTTCTGACCGAGGGGTGCAATTTATTTCAAATTTTGGAAAGCATTTTGCACCCATTAGCAATCTGTCTGTCATTTGTTTCAGTGTTTCATCCACAGTCTAATGAGAAGACTGAATGTGTTAACCAGAATTTTGAGACTTATCTTAAGTGTTTTGTGTCTGAGAACCAGAGGCACTGGGTTACTTACAGGGCCGGATTGGCCATCTGGCAATTCTGGCAAATGCCAGAAGGGCCTGTCTGGTCATGGGCCGCCTTGTCTGCTACATTGTTAACAGAATCGATGTTCTCAAGACACCCATACTGTTAAGAGTTGTGAAAGTCACAAAGCTGCTGACTCCATCACTTACCCCAGCAGGCCACAGTTATCATTAGAAATATTGCTCTTGTAGAAAATCTTCCTTTCCCCCATCCATGGTATTATTAGTAATATATCCCATCTGGTTCATGGGGACAGGGACATCATGGGCCTGTGTGATTTCAAATGCCAAGGCTGAATTTCAGCCCCAGTCCGTACCTGGTTACTTACTTACTTCTAGCTGAATTTGCTGTGAATAACCATTGCTATGAGTCGACTGGCAAGTCTCCATTTTTGGGGGCATATGGGGTTAATCCTCAGTTCTTCTCTTTCAATAGAAATTGTTCTTCAGGAATACCTTAAGAGGAATGGTTTTCATCATCTATTACATTTGCGTTGCAAGTGGTTCTGAATAATTTGAAGAAGATGGGGTAAAAATATAAGTGTGTGGCTGCTCAGAGATATTTGGTGGGTCCTGACCTGTGTGTTAGTGACTTGGTGTGGTTGTCCTCAAAGAACATTAAATTGAAGGTTCCTTCTGGGAACTGGGTCCCAGATTCATTGGTCCTTATAAGATTGTGGCTGTTGACAATCCTGTAGCATTCCATCTTGCTTTGCCACCCACTTTTAGGATTCATATTGTGTTTCACCGGTCTCTAATCAAAAAATATGTTGTGTCCTGTGAACCATCACCACCACCTCCATCATAGTTGAAAGGAATTTGGAAAGCTTAGATCATTGATTCTCCCTTGGTTCATCTGTCTCTTCTGTATCTGGTACACTGGAAGGGTTATGGTCCTTAACAGAGAATGTCGGTACCATCATTTGACATCTATATGGTCAGGTTGATCCGGGTTAATCTGTTCAGTTGAGAGCTCCTGGAGCTGTCCTGCTTTGATGGTCTCAGGTGTTCAGTGTTGTCCTCTCCCTTCTGCTATATATACTCGCCTCTGGCAATCAGGGATTGCCAGTGTTTGTTTCATACTGCCTGGCTCTTTAGATAGAGGTATTGGTTGTTTGCAGAAGCATTTGGAGTGTTGTTCAGAAGACTGTTGATTGGTGATTTGTCTGTGTTCATATCCTCATCCTCTCCAATTTGTTTTTTCCTTCCATTACTTTTCTGTGTTCCACTCTGTTGTTTGTGAGTGCATATTTGTATGATTGGTATTTTCATACATCCCTGTATGTTTTCATTATTCACTACAAACTTCCACTTCTCTGGATGGGGGACAGGACAGATAAGGGCTGATTTAGGAGCTCAGCAAGGCACATGGTTCTGGTGTTTTCGCCAGCTGAAGTAATTTGGTGAGCAGGGATAGCTAAGGCACCCCTATGTTTAGGGATAGGGACGGACCCCTAGCCATGGGATATCCTGCAACAGAGCCGTTACACTATAGCTATGTAGCTTTGAAATTAAAACTATGGCAGACAGAAAATCCTTATCCTTTGCAACAAAGCCTGTTTACTATGATATTTGTCAGGGGCAGACCAGGCTTACAAAAACTTTTAGTTTATTTGGCTATTTCAGGCTTTGTACACTCTTGCTCTCAAAGTGAAAGACTTATATCAGAGATGGATTACAAATAGGCACAATTGGATGTCTTTCTACAATGGACTGAGAAGTAAGCATGCTGAGCTTTTGTCATCCTAAAACATTTCATATCCTTGTGTGATAAAAGGCTCACAGGTAATAGACATGGCAGTGGACTAAAATGCAATTTAAACATGATTTGAAAACCTAAAAATTTCAGTGGATGACTCATGGGAAATATATCCCATGACCCAGAAGATTGTATGGTCATATAAAACAAACTTCAGGAAGCTCTCTTATCTCTATTTATAGTTAGATACTGTAGTAGGAGACAATACCAGGTTACAGTATTAAATAGCTTCGGTTATGAATCCTTCTTGTAATATCCTGTACATTTTTAGCCACAGACTCCACTTTATTTTCATTCATCGTTTTGATCCCTTTTATCACAAAGGAAAAGGAAATAGGAGAGAATATCTATTTGATAGGAATGTACGCTGCTTACGCAGTTTTCAGATAGTGTATGTAGTGACAAACATATCTTACAATACTGAATTCATTCTAGGTTGTGCACATAGTAGGATCTCTGTATCAGAAAATGGGTATAGAATTAACATTTTTTTTAAAGCTCCCATCTGCCAATGTCTTAACTATGCTATTGGTTTTGAATAATGGGTCTCCGCCCGGCACCAAATCAAGTAATGTCTTGATTTTACTGTCTTGTTTGACTGATGTAGAATGAATGGGAGTAAGTTTGGATATCTTCCTCCACGAATCATTGCTTATAAGTTTCTATACATGTGAGTAATGTTGATGAAAATAGGCGCTCCTTAAAAAACTCTCTTTAGGTAAGATCACATGAGCATATAAAAAATAATTTAGAGTTTCATTCAGAAAAGTGGGACGACTTTTTTCTCACTTGACATCCTTATGCACTTCGTTTTTTACAGCAGCGGCTATTAATAATTTCCAATACCATTTGCAGTTTCATATGTTACAAAATTGCAGTGAATCCATTGCTATACTGTGGCTCCGTATGATTTTTTTCTGTACACCCATAGACTTAAAGAAGTTGTCCACTATAATAACTTTTTTTTTCATAAATCTTGCTATTATGTGCCACTGAAAACATCCACTGTGTTTATTTTAGCAATATTACCTTTTATCTTGCTGTAGCAGCACATCTTCAGTGCTGGATCCTGCTCTCATGGGGTTAATCAACAACTTCCTTTCTCCTGACTTATTGTGCTCTAATACTATAAGTTCCATGATGCCTTGCACTGGCCACTAAGCCCGAACCTAGCACACTTACTCCAAAACACACCCAAACCCCTCCATCCTCTCCCTCCTCTTTCTTCAAAAAGATTTGTGATGTCATTTCTGTCCAACCTCCTCTTTTACATTTGTCCAACCCACACTCCATTACATTTAGATAGATGGATAGATACATACATACATACAGAGATATATCTATATATCTGTGTCCATTTCCATAGCTATGTCCATATCCATGTTTCTAAACCCCTTCACCCCTGGAACTTTTTTTCTTTTTTCATTTTCGTTTATCACTCCCCTTCTTTCCAGAGCCATAATTTTTCCATCAATATGGCCATGTGAGGGCTTATCTTTTGCGGAACAAGTTCTACTTTTGAACGACATCATTGGTTTTACCATGTCGTGTAACAGAAAATGTGAAAAAAATTCAAAGTGCGATGAAATTTCAAAAAAGTGCAATCCCACACTTGTTTTTTGCTTGGCTTTTTTGCTAGGTTCACTAAATGCTAAGACTGTGTGCACACGTTGCGGATTTGATTGCAGATCCGCAGAGTTTTTTGCTGCATGGAATTGCACCCTACACTATCAATACATCTATCAATAGATATATCTATTCATAGATATATCTATCCAGATATATCTATACATAGATATATGAATAGATAGATGTATGCATCTATAGATCTATCTACAGTATATGTAGATCTATCTATCCATCCATCTCATCTATTATCTATCTGTCTCTCTGTGTGTGTTATGGAGTGTGGGTTGGACAAATGACATCACAAATCTTTTTTTTTTGTTCAATAATACATCTTTATTTATTCAAAACCGCATACAAAAACACATACAAAAACGCATAAAAAACGCAGCTGCGTTTTCTGCCAGGAGATGCAGATTTTGTGCAGAAAATTCTGTACCCAAATCTGCAACGTGTGCACACGGCCTAAAACTGACCTGCATTATCATTCTCCAGGTGATTACGAGTTCATAAACACCAAACATGTCTAGGTTCCTTTTTATCTAAGTGGTGAAAAAAAAATCCAAACTTTGCTAAAAAATTTTTTTAATAATTGCGCCATTTTCCAATACCTATATATTCTGAGATATCGGGTTGGGTGAGAGCTAATTTCTTGAGTGCCAAGCTGACGTTATTAATGATACCACTTTTGTGCAGATACGTTCTTTTGATCGCCCGTTATTGCATATTAATGCAATGTCGCGGCGACCAAAAAAAACATAATTTTGGCTTTTGATTTTTTTTCTCGCTATGCAGTTTGGCGATCATGTAAATTTTTTTTCATTGAAAACAGCTGACATGTTGTGGCTTTGAAGTGGGCTCACTGCCGTAGCCCACCTCAAAGCGGGGGAAACTGCCAGCTGACGTACTACTCCATCAGCTGGCAGAAAGGGGTTAATGAACAATATGTTTCAGTTAAAAAAAATGAAAAAAAATGACGCAATTTTCTGTGCCAGAGGGGGCAAGTCGACGGCCGGGGGCCAATATTTGTAGCCTGGGAAGGGGTTAATACCCACGGCCCCTCCCAGGCTATGAATATCAGCCCGCAGCTGTCTGTGTAGCCTTTACTGGCTATTAAAATTGGGGTCCCCCCTAAAATATGACGTGGGATCCCCCTATATTTTATAGCCAGAAAGGCTACGCAGACAGCTGCGGGCTGATATTCATAGCCTAGAGAGGGGCCATGGTTATTGCCCCCCTGGCTACAAATACCAGCCCGCAGCCACCCCAGAAATGGAGCATCTGTAAGATGCACCAATTCCAGCACTTAGCCCCTCTCTTCCCACTCCCCTGTAGTGGTGGGATATGGGGTAATAAGGGGTTAATGTCACCTTGCTATTGTAAGGTGACATTAAGCCTGGTTAATAATGGAGAGGCATCAATAAGACGTCTATCCATTATTAATCCTATAGTAGTGAAAGGGTTAAAAAAATTAAAGACACAGCCAGAAAAAAGTACCATACTCGATTGCCTGCAAAAAAAAAAAAAATAAGCCAACCGTATAATACCTGTCTGCCGTAGTCCAATTAATAACGAGTGTCCCACGATGATCTCCCCTATAGAACAGTAACATCGGGTGATGACACTGCTCTATAGACCTCCAGTGACATACTGACAGGAGGCAATGGCTCCTACTGTGTATCACTGAAGATGTTACCTGAGTTCAGGGTATCATTTTATGGCAATGCTGCATGGGAATTTTCTCACACAGCAGTGCCACAAGTGAGATTAGGGACAATTTCTCACAAGGGCTGAGAAATACAGTGCAGAAGGATGCCTTCCATCATTGTATTCCTGGAGCCCCTGGAGAGCGGTCATATCAGCTGATGCTGCTGCTCTCCGTGGGAGATCATCGTGGGACACTCATTTTAATTGGATATCTGCAGATCAGGGAGTAGTGTTTGTTTATTATTTTAATATTTTTTACAGGTGACACTGGCTTCGGGGATCAAGGTGACAAGGTGATGGTGAGTATGTACTCTATGTTGTATGTACTGTATGTCTATATGTATGTACTGTATGTATGTACTCTATGTATTTTTCAACAGGACAATGACCCCAAACACACCTCCAGGCTGTGTAAGGGCTATTTGATCAAGAAGGAGAGTGATGGTGTGCTACACCAGACTTGAACCCAATCGAGATGATTTGGAGTGAGCTGGACCCCAGAGTGAAGGCAAAAGGGCCAACAAGTGCTAAGCATCTCTAGGAAAGCCTTCAAAATTGTTGGAAGACCATTCCCGGTGAATACCTCTTGAAGCTCATCAAGAGAATGCCAAGAGTGTGCAAAGCAGTCATCAAAGCAAAAGGTGGCTACTTTGAAGAACCTAGAATATAAGACATAATTTCAGTTGTTTCACACTTTTTTGTTAAGTATACAATTCCACATGTGTTCATTCATAGTTTTGATGCCTTCAGTGTGAATGTACAATTTTCATAGTCATGAAAATATAGAAAAATCTTTAAATGAGAAGGTGTGTCCAAACTTTTGGTCTGTACTGTATGTACTGTATATGTGTATGTGTTTTTTTTAACTTTCAACACATTAGCCGGATGATGGGACTACTGCTGTCCCATCATTGGCTAATGTGTCACTCACTGTCACTGTAGCAGGCATAGCAGGATGGGACTCATAGTCCCATCGGACGATGCCTGCACACAGACACACAC
The DNA here is from genome assembly GCF_032444005.1 of Ranitomeya imitator. Lineage (NCBI taxonomy): Eukaryota > Metazoa > Chordata > Amphibia > Anura > Dendrobatidae > Ranitomeya > Ranitomeya imitator. The sequence goes on from NC_091286.1 coordinate 478,460,617, forward strand.
ACCAATGTCTCCCCCGCCCGAAGCAGACCCCAGCATGGCCAGCGGACCCAGCACACACACCTGCAGACCCCAGTACCGCCCAGCGCCTGCACATCCCAGCGCAGACCCACCATACCGACTATCACCCACACATCCCAGTGCAGACCCGCAGACCCCCACATATTCCAGCGCAGCCCCGCAGACCCCCTGCACCGCCCACACATTGCAGAGCAGCCCTGCAGACACCCGCACTCGCACATCCCAGCACAGCCCCCCACACATCCCAGCACCCGCACATCCCAGCACAGACCCCCCGCACATCCCGGCGCCTGCACATCCTGGCACAGCCACGCCAATCCCAGCACAACCCCGCACACACATTCCAGCCTTCTAATCCCAGCCTAACCCCGCCCGCACATCCCAGCACAACCCAGCACGCAGCCCCCAGCACCGCCCAAAGCCCAGTCACTCTTGATGAGTGAATGCTGTCTATGGAGGCTGGGTCACTCCTACTGATGACGTCATGTCGGTGGAAATTAGCGGTGGCTGCAGCCTGGGGGTCACGTGACCCGGACTTAGCTGCCAGCATAGCGCCCCTCACAGGCTAAAACGCCAACATAAAGTATTTACAACATTTATTAGGTGCCCCGGAGGGATACATTGGGGGGTTAATTGAAAGTAGTGGACAACCCCTTTAAATAGGTGAGTCTCACTTGATTTACAGAAGAAACTAGTGCATGTTTCAATTTTTTCATCCGAAGATTCTGTCAGTGAAAACAATGCACTGACCCGTTGAAAAACATTATAAAAATGTGTATGTGTAAACAAGCTCTTATAAAGACTCAATGGGTCCAAATCCTTATTAACTGGGAAACAGAAATCTGTGAAACCCATAAAGGCAACAGGTTTCTACTAATAACCAAGAAAAATTATCTTTCACAATTGGTGCAGAACCCAACCAGAGGAGCAGCACTTTTAGACCTAATACTATCTAATAGACCTGACAGAATAACAAATCTGCAGGTGGTCGGGCACCTAGGAAATAGCAACCACAATATTGTACAGTTTCACCTGTCTTTCACTAGGGGGACTTGTCAGGGAGTCACAAAAACACTGAACTTTAGGAAGGCAAAGTTTGACCAGCTTAGAGATGCCCTTAATCTGGTAGACTGGGACAATATCCTCAGAAATAAGAATACAGATAATAAATGGAAAATATTTAAGAACATCCTAAATAGGCACTGTAAGCAGTTTATACCTTGTGGGAATAAAAGGACTAGAAATAGGAAAAACCCAATGTAGCTAAACAAAGAAGTAAGACAGGCAATTAACAGTAAAAAGAAAGCATTTGCACTACTAAAGCAGGATGGCACCATTGAAGCTCTAAAAAACTATAGGGAGAAAAATACTTTATCTAAAAAACTAATTAAAGCTGCCAAAAAGGAAACAGAGAAGCACATTGCTAAGGAGAGTAAAACTAATCCCAAACTGTTCTTCAACTATATCAATAGTAAAAGAATAAAAACTGAAAATGTAGGCCCCTTAAAAAATAGTGAGGAAAGAATGGTTGTAGATGACGAGGAAAAAGCTAACATATTAAACACCTTCTTCTCCACGGTATTCACGGTGGAAAATGAAATGCTAGGTGAAATCCCAAGAAACAATGAAAACCCTATATTAAGGGTCACCAATCTAACCCAAGAAGAGGTGCGAAACCGGCTAAATAAGATTAAAATAGATAAATCTCCGGGTCCGGATGGCATACACCCACGAGTACTAAGAGAACTAAGTATTGTAATAGATAAACCATTATTTCTTATTTTTAGGGACTCTATAGCGACAGGGTCTGTTCCGCAGGACTGGCGCATAGCAAATATGGTGCCAATATTCAAAAAGGGCTCTAAAAGTGAACCTGGAAATTATAGGCCAGTAAGTCTAAGCTCTATTGTTGGTAAAATATTTGAAGGGTTTCTGAGGGATGTTATTCTGGATTATCTCAATGAGAATAACTGTTTAACTCCATATCAGCATGGGTTTATGAGAAATCGCTCCTGTCAAACCAATCTAATCAGTTTTTATGAAGAGGTAAGCTATAGGCTAGACCACGGTGAATCATTGGACGTGGTATATCTCGATTTTTCCAAAGCGTTTGATACCGTGCCGCACAAGAGATTGGTACACAAAATGAGAATGCTTGGTCTGGGGGAAAATGTGTGTAAATGGGTTAGTAACTGGCTTAGTGATAGAAAGCAGATCTGATAGAAGGTTTACACAGTAAAATATCGATATTTGCAGATGATACAAAACTATGTAAAGCAGTTAATACAAGAGAAGATAGTATTCTGCTACAGATGGATCTGGATAAGTTGGAAACTTGGGCTGAAAGGTGGTAGATGAGGTTTAACAATGATAAATGTAAGGTTATACACATGGGAAGAAGGAATCAATATCACCATTACACACTGAACGGGAAACCACTGGGTAAATCTGACAGGGAGAAGGACTTGGGGATCCTAGTTAATGATAAACTTACCTGGAGCAGCCAGTGCCAGGCAGCAGCTGCCAAGGCAAACAGGATCATGGGGTGCATTAAAAGAGGTCTGGATACACATGATGAGAGCATTATACTGCCTCTGTACAAATCCCTAGTTAGACCGCACATGGAGTACTGTGTCCAGTTTTGGGCACCGGTGCTCAGGAAGGATATAATGGAACTAGAGAGAGTACAAAGGAGGGCAACAAAATTTATAAAGGGGATGGGAGAACTACAATACCCAGATAGATTAGCGAAATTAGGATTATTTAGTCTAGAAAAAAGATGACTGAGGGGCGATCTAATAACCATGTATAAGTCTATAAGGGGACAATACAAATATCTCGCTGAGGATCTGTTTATACCAAGGAAGGTGACGGGCACAAGGGGGCATTCTTTGCGTCTGGAGGAGAGAAGGTTTTTCCACCAACATAGAAGAGGATTCTTTACTGTTAGGGCAGTGAGATTCTGGAATTGCTTACCTGAGGAGGTGGTTATGGCGAACTCAGTCGAGGGGTTCAAGAGAGGCCTGGATGTCTTCCTGGAGCAGAACAATATTGTATCATACAATTATTAGGTTCTGTAGAAGGACGTAGATCTGAGGATTTATTATGATTAGAGTTGAGCGACCTTGACCTTTTTACAGTCGAGCCGGGTTTCGCGAAACCTGACTATCTCAAAAGTCGGGTCGAGTGAAATCGGCCGATTATGACGTAAAGTCGGGATCGACCGAAACACGAAACCCAATGCAAGTCAATGGGGCAGCATAGTCGGCAGTGAGTGGGGGCCAGGAAAACACCTAGAGTGCCCATTTTAATGTCAAAACCATCCATTCTTCTTAATGAAGCTTGTCAAGCGTAATTTACCTTATAATAATTGGAAGGCATTTGAAATTGGGGGTCATTTGGCTAAAGTTGTGGTGGGTAGGGCTGGTTCAAGTAATTAGTGGGCCCAGGAAATCTGGACCACGTCACGGCAGTGGAGCAGGGAGAGGTAAGTATTTCAACTTTGCAAGTGCTGTGAACCTGAGCAAGCAGGGGGGGCCCACTCGTTGGCATTGGCACTAGCACAGGGCCCCTCAAAGTACAGCGGTGTGTTTGCACGGCGGGGGCGCCTCCCACCGGCAGCAACACTTTTGCGTACCATGAGAGGCCCTGTGCCAGTGACGTCGCCAACTAGTATTCCTCCCCCCACCTGATGAAGGAACCTGCACTTTCATCTGCACCTTCCTGTTTGTCCCCGTGTAAGGTGGTATGGTATGCGGGAAGGGGGACCTGACTTTCAGCAGGGTCACAATCTTGCAGTGTAGCGTGCACGGGAAATGTTGCGTTATGGGTCAATGTACCAGCAGACTCATCTATCACTGGCTGGGCAATGGGCAGGATGAGGAGGAAACACAGATATAGGCCCAAAGAATAAAGTGGGCTAAATGCAGTTCAAAATTGGTAACACAGGACTAATCAGGGGGCATTGCAGTGGAGGACAACTGGAATGAGAGGCTGACACAGAGAGTAGGCCCAAATCAGTAAGTAGTCGAAATGCAGTTCAAAATTGGCAACAGTAGTAAACAGGCGGCACAGCTTTGTTCAGTGGAGGAGAACAGCAAGGAGTAGCAGACACCGATAGTAGGCCCCAACCCAACTAGTAGGCCAAATGCAGTCTAACATTAACAACTACTTAACGAGCACCTGAAAACGGAATTTCAGGACAGGAAACCAGGAGAACAGCAAGGAGCGGCAGACACCGATAGTAGGCCCCAAACCAACTAGTACGCCAAATGCAGTTGTTCCGTTTAACCACAATTTAATGAGAGCCTGAAGATAGAAGTTCAGGAAAGGCAACCTGGAGAACACCTTGGAGTGGAACACACCATCTCTCTACACCCCATACCCAATTTGTAGGTCTAATGCAGCGTAGTTTCCAACAACTACTAAACGAGAGCATGATGATCGAAGCATTGGCGAGGAAACCTGGGGAACACCTTGGAGTGGAACACACCATCTCTCTACACCCCATACCCAATTTGTAGGCCTAATGCAGCGTAGTTTCCAACAACTACTAAACGAGAGCATGATGATCGAAGCATTGGCGAGGAAACCTGGGGAACACCTTGGAGTGGAACACACCATCTCTCTACAGTGGAACACACCATCTCTCTACACCCCATACCCAATTTGTAGGCCTAATGCAGCGTAGTTTCCAACAACTACTAAACGAGAGCCGGAAGATCGAAGCTCAGGAAAGGCAACCTGGAGAACACCTTGGAGTGGAACACACCATCTCTCTACACCCCATACCCAATTTGTAGGCCCAATTCAGCGTAGTTTCCAACAACTACTAAACGAGAGCCGGAAGATCGAAGCAATGGAGAGGAAACCTGGGGAACACCTTGGAGTGTAACACACCATCTCTCTACACCCCATACCCAATTTGTAGGCCTAATGCAGCGTAGTTTCCAACAACTACTAAACGAGAGCCGGAAGATCGAAGCAATGGAGAGGAAACCTGGGGAACACCTTGGAGTGTAACACACCATCTCTCTACACCCCATACCCAATTTGTAGGCCTAATGCAGCGTAGTTTCCAACAACTACTAAACGAGAGCCGGAAGATCGAAGCAATGGAGAGGAAACCTGGGGAACACCTTGGAGTGTAACACACCATCTCTCTACACCCCATACCCAATTTGTAGGCCTAATGCAGCGTAGTTTCCAACAACTACTAAACGAGAGCCGGAAGATCGAAGCAATGGAGAGGAAACCTGGGGAACACCTTGGAGTGTAACACACCATCTCTCTACACCCCATACCCAATTTGTAGGCCTAATGCAGCGTAGTTTCCAACAACTACTAAACGAGAGCCGGAAGATCGAAGCAATGGAGAGGAAACCTGGGGAACACCTTGGAGTGAAACACACCATCTCTCTACACCCCATACCCAATTTGTAGGCCTAATGCAGCGTAGTTTCCAACAACTACTAAACGAGAGCCGGAAGATCGAAGCAATGGAGAGGAAACCTGGGGAACACCTTGGAGTGTAACACACCATCTCTCTACACCCCATACCCAATTTGTAGGCCTAATGCAGTGTAGTTTCCAACAACTACTAAACGAGAGCCGGAAGATCGAAGCAATGGAGAGGAAACCTGGGGAACACCTTGGAGTGTAACACACCATCTCTCTACACCCCATACCCAATTTGTAGGCCTAATGCAGCGTAGTTTCCAACAACTACTAAACGAGAGCATGAAGATCGAAGCAATGGAGAGGAAACCTGGGGAACACCTTGGAGTGGAACACACCATCTCTCTACACCCCATACCCAATTTGTAGGCCTAATGCAGCGTAGTTTCCAACAACTACTAAACGAGAGCATGATGATCGAAGCATTGGCGAGGAAACCTGGGGAACACCTTGGAGTGGAACACACCATCTCTCTACAGTGGAACACACCATCTCTCTACACCCCATACCCAATTTGTAGGCCTAATGCAGCGTAGTTTCCAACAACTACTAAATGAGAGCCGGAAGATCAAAGCTCAGGAAAGGCAACCTGGGGAACACCTTGGAGTGGAACACACCATCTCTCTACACCCCATACCCAATTTGTAGGCCCAATGCAGCGTAGTTTCCAACAACTACTAAACGAGAGCCGGAAGATCGAAGCTCAGGAAAGGCAACCTGGGGAACACCTTGGAGTGTAACAAACCCTCTCTCTACACCACGGAAGGGCTGATTCTTTGGAAGGAAGGCTGTCGGAAAGAAGCAGGGCGCGTCCGAGGGTGATTATATTCTTATTAGGTATATACTCACCCTCGGACGCGCCCTGCTTCTTTATTTGTAATGAATGTTTATTTGCAATGTGGTTTTGACTTACTCTATTTTTTTGGTAAATAATGATTTTATTATTTTCATTGTTTTGCATCTTCTTGGCAATAATATAAAGAAGACGCGACAGGACAACACTCGGTGGATGCCATATCTGTGTTTAAAATTGAAAAAACCTTTCAGTTAACTACTTGCAGGAGAAAGTTATTGTAGCTGGTGGCCATTTTTAGTACTGTACCAGATTTTTGTTGTATGTGTTTGTTTTTAATGTTAAAATGTCTGCATTTGATATCTCTCCAGTATTTTCTTTTTTATAAGCAAAATACTTATTTTTATATTTTCTGATGTTGGTTCCAGGGGTACACGGGCAGCAGTGGTGTGGTCAGTGGAGGCCTAGTGGAAGGAGTGACCGCAGACAGGCATCGAAGGCCTAAAATAATAACACATGGCTGTAGGCAATTTTAAATTGGTTCCAGGGGTACACGGGCAGCAGTGGTGTGGTCAGTGGAGGCCTAGTGGAAGGAGTGACCGCAGACAGGCATCGAAGGCCTAAAATAATAACACATGGCTGTAGGCAATTTTAAATTGGTTCCAGGGGTACACGGGCAGCAGTGGTGTGGTCAGTGGAGGCCTAGTGGAAGGAGTGACCGCAGACAGGCATCGAAGGCCTAAAATAATAACACATGGCTGTAGGCAATTTTAAATTGGTTCCAGGGGTACACGGGCAGCAGTGGTGTGGTCAGTGGAGGCCTAGTGGAAGGAGTGACCGCAGACAGGCATCGAAGGCCTAAAATAATAACACATGGCTGTAGGCAATTTTAAATTGGTTCCAGGGGTACACGGGCAGCAGTGGTGTGGTCAGTGGAGGCCTAGTGGAAGGAGTGACCGCAGACAGGCATCGAAGGCCTAAAATAATAACACATGGCTGTAGGCAATTTTAAATTGGTTACAGGGGTACACGGGCAGCAGTGGTGTGGTCAGTGGAGGCCTAGTGGAAGGAGTGACCACAGACAGGCATCGAAGGCCTAACATAACAAAAATGTCAATACAATGGTATTGTCAGTGGCAGGCATTGAAGGATGTCAGCGCATAGACTAAACATTGGTGGAGCTGTGAGATAATTTTGCAAGTGGTAGAGCACTGTTTGAGCTGGGGTGGGGGGAAACTGTCTTGTGGCCGGTGGTACAGGCCCAGGGCCCCTCATATTACAACGGTGTGTCTGACGTTGGGTGCGCACCACCACCGCCAGAGACACTTTATTGTACTAGGAGGGACCCAGTGGCAGTGCCGTCGACCAAAAGCGGGCTCACCCACCTCTTCAGACAAACTGCACTCTCACGGGTGCTGTCGCCAAGTGTCGATACCACGGCCCCGTGTGGGGAGTTTGGCCATTTAGTGAGGTGTAAACATGTCGTATGCTGGACAATCAGGTGCAGAAAATTACGAGATTGGAAAAGGCATTCAGAATAGTCCACAGGCAAGACCTTTTCATAGGAAAGCTAGGTGTCAGCCGGGCAAGGTGGGGCAAAAGATTTCGAAATCCAGTTGTGGTTCATTTTAATGAAGGTTAGATCATCTACATTTTGGGTAGCCAGACGAGTCCTTTTTTCTGTTAGTATTGAACCTGCAGCACTGAATACTCTTTCTGATAGGACACTAGCTGCCGGGCAAGCAAGCTCCTGCAATGCATATTCTGCCAATTCTGGCCAGGTGTCTAATTTTGATGCCCAGTAATCAAATGGGAATGACGGTTGAGGGAGAACATCGATAAGGGATTAAAAATAGTTTGTAACCATACTGGACAAATGTTGTCTCCTGTCACTTTGAATTGATGCTGCAGTACCTGTCCTGTCTGCGGTCATAGCAAAATCACTCCACAACCTGGTCAGAAAACCCCTCTGGCCAACGCCACTTCTGATTTCTGCCCCTCTAACTCCTCTGGTCTGCTGGCCCCTGCAGCTCGTGTGAGAACGATCACGGGCGCTGTGTGCAGGGAATGCCAGAAGCAAACGGTCAACAAGAGTTGATTGTTTGGTTGCTAATATTAGTTCCAAGTTCTCATGTGACATTATATTTTGCAATTTGCCTTTATAGCGAGGATCAAGGAGGCAGGCCAACCAGTAATCGTCATCATTCATCATTTTAGTTATGCGTGTGTCCCTTTTGAGGATACGTAAGGCATAATCCGCCATGTGGGCCAAAGTTCTAGTTCTCAAATCTGCGGTTGTGCTTGGTTGAGGGGCAGTTTCAGGCAAATCCACGTCACTTGTGTCCCTCAAAAAACCAGAACCCGGCCTTGCCGCGCCACCAATTTCCAGTGGCCACGGAAAAGCTTCCTCATTAAAAATATAATCATCCCCATCATCCTCCTCGTCCTCCTCCTCCTCTTCGCCCGCTACCTCGTCCTGTACACTGCCCTGGCCAGACAATGGCTGACTGTCATCAAGGCTTTCCTCTTCCTCAGCTGCAGACGCCTGATCCTTTATGTGCGTCAAACTTTGCATCAGCAGACGCATTAGGGGGATGCTCATGCTTATTATGGCGTTGTCTGCACTAACCAGCCGTGTGCATTCCTCAAAACACTGAAGGACTTGACACATGTCTTGAATCTTCGACCACTGCACACCTGACAACTCCATGTCTGCCATCCTACTGCCTGCCCGTGTATGTGTATCCTCCCACAAAAACATAACAGCCCGCCTCTGTTCACACAGTCTCTGAAGCATGTGCAGTGTTGAGTTCCACCTTGTTGCAACGTCTATGATTAGGCGATGCTGGGGAAGGTTCAAAGAACGCTGATAGGTCTGCATACGGCTGGAGTGTACGGGCGAACAGCGGATATGTGAGCAAAGTCCACGCACTTTGAGGAGCAGGTCGGATAACCCCGGATAACTTTTCAGGAAGCACTGCACCACCAGGATTAAGGTGTGAGCCAGGCAAGGAATGTGTTTCAGTTGGGAAAGGGAGATGGCAGCCATGAAATTCCTTCCGTTATCACTCACTACCTTGCCTGCCTCAAGATCTACAGTGCCCAGCCACGACTGCGTTTCTTTCTGCAAGAACTCGGACAGAACTTCCGCGGTGTGTCTGTTGTCGCCCAAACACTTCATAGCCAATACAGCCTGCTGACGTTTGCCAGTAGCTGCCCCATAATGGGAGACCTGGTGTGCAACAGTGGCAGCTGCGGATGGAGTGGTTGTGCGACTGCGGTCTGTGGACGAGCTCTCGCTTCTGCAGGAGGACGAAGAGGAGGAGGAGGGGGTGCGAACGGCTACAGCCAATTGTTTCCTAGACCGTGGGCTAGGCAGAACTGTCCCAAACTTGCTGTCCCCTGTGGACCCTGCATCCACCACATTTACCCAGTGTGCCGTGATGGACACGTAACGTCCCTGGCCATGCCTACTGGTCCATGCATCTGTTGTCAGGTGCACCTTTGTGCTCACAGATTGCCTGAGTGCATGGACGATGCGCTCTTTAACATGCTGGTGGAGGGCTGGGATGGCTTTTCTGGAAAAAAAGTGTCGACTGGGTAGCTCGTAGCGTGGTACAGCGTAGTCCATCAGGGCTTTGAAAGCTTCGCTTTCAACTAACCGGTAGGGCATCATCTCTAACGAGATTAGTCTAGCTATGTGTGCGTTCAAACCCTGTGTACGCGGATGCGAGGCTAAGTACTTCCTTTTTCTAACCATAGTCTCATGTAGGGTGAGCTGGACTGGAGAGCTGGAGATCGTGGAACTAGCGGGGGTGCCGGTGGACATGGCAGACTGAGAGACGGTGGGAGATGGTATTGTTGCCACCGGTGCCCTAGATGCAGTGTTTCCTACTACGAAACTGGTGATTCCCTGACCCTGACTGCTTTGGCCTGGCAAAGAAACCTGCACAGATACTGCAGGTGGTGCGGAAAATGGTGGCCCTACACTGCCGGAAGGGATGTTGCGTTGCTGACTAGCTTCATTGGCCGAGGGTGCTACAACCTTAAGGGACGTTTGGTAGTTAGTCCAGGCTTGCAAATGCATGGTGGTTAAATGTCTATGCATGCAACTTGTATTGAGACTTTTCAGATTATGTCCTCTGCTTAAGGTAGTTGAACATTTTTGACAGATGACTTTGCGCTGATCAATTGGATGTTGTTTAAAAAAATGCCAGACTGCACTCTTTCTAGCATCGGATACCTTTTCAGGCATTGCAGACTGAGCTTTAACCGGATGGCCACGCTGTCCTCCAACAGGTTTTGGCTTTGCCACGCGTTTTGGGCAAGATACGGGCCCGGCAGATGGAACCTGTTGCGATGTTGATGCCTGCTGCGGCCCCTCCTCCTCCGCTTCAGAACTGCTGCCGCCTGCACCCTGTTCCCCCAATGGCTGCCAATCGGGGTCAAGAACTGGGTCATCTATTACCTCTTCTTGTAGCTCGTGTGCAACTTCGTCTGTGTCACCGTGTCGCTCGGTGGTATAGCGTTCGTGATGGGGCAACATAGTCTCATCAGGGTCTGATTCTTGATCAGCACCCTGCGAGGGCAATGTTGTGGTCTGAGTCAAAGGACCAGCATAGTAGTCTGGCTGTGGCTGTGCATCAGTGCACTCCATGTCAGATTCAACTTGTAATGGGCATGGACTGTTAACTGCTTCACTTTCTAAGCCAGGGACGGTATGTGTAAAGAGCTCCATGGAGTAACCCGTTGTGTCGCCTGCTGCATTCTTCTCTGTTGTTGTTTTTGCTGAAGAGGACAAGGAAGCGACTTGTCCCTGACCGTGAACATCCACTAACGACGCGCTGCTTTGACATTTACCAGTTTTACGAGAGGAGGCAAAAGAGCTAGAGGCTGAGTCAGCAAGATAAGCCAAAACTTGCTCTTGCTGCTCCGGCTTTAAAAGCGGTTTTCCTACTCCCAGAAAAGGGAGCGTTCGAGGCCTTGTGTAGCCAGACGACGAACCTGGCTCCACAGCTCCAGACTTAGGTGCAATATTTTTTTTCCCACGACCAGCTGATGCTCCACCACTACCACTACCCTCATTACCAGCTGACAATGAACGCCCCTGGCCACGACCTCTTCCACCATACTTCCTCATTGTTTTAAAAACGTAAACAAACTAACGGTATTTGTTGCTGTCACACAAATTACACGGTGAGCTATAACTTCAGTATGATTTAGCTACCCCTTTACAGGTGAGTGAGACCACAACGAAAATCAGGCACAATGTTACACACTCTGTTGTTGGTGGCAACAAATGAGAGAGATGCCACACACGCAGGACTGTCACTGAAGCACAAATGTAAATATTAATCTCCCACTGATTTGATTTTTTTTTTTTTTAAGGGAGACTTTAGGAAAAAAAAATAATAGAATAAAATGATTTTTTCAGGAAGAATTTAGAAACCAAATAAAATAAAATGATTTTTTCAGGGAGAATTTAGAAAACAAATAAAACAAAAAAAGGCTTTCTATGGCCCACTGAGTGAGAGATGACGCACACAGGAGTCAGGAGTGGCACACAAGCCCAGAGGCCAATATTTATCTCCCACTGATTGATGTAGTGATTTTTTCAGGTAGATTTTGGAACCCAAATCAAGCTAAAAAAAATAATAGGCTTTCTATGGCCCACAATTGGAGAGAGAGAGAGAGATGGCACACCCAGGAGTCAAGACTGGCACACAAGCAGAAAGGGCAATATTAATCTCCCACTGATTTGTTTTTTTTTTTTTTTTTTTTCAGGGAGACTTTAGGAAAAAAAAAATAGAATAAAATGATTTTTTCAGTAAGAATTTAGAAACCAAATAAAATAAAATGATTTTTTCAGGGAGAATTTAGAAAACAAATAAAACAAAAAAAGGCTTTCTATGGCCCACTGAGTGAGAGATGACGCACACAGGAGTCAGGAGTGGCACACAAGCCCAGAGGCCAATATTTATCTCCCACTGATTGATGTAGTGATTTTTTCAGGTAGATTTTGGAACCCAAATCAAGCTAAAAAAAAATAATAGGCTTTCTATGGCCCACAATTGGAGAGAGAGAGATGGCACACCCAGGAGTCAAGACTGGCACACAAGCAGAAAGGGCAATATTAATCTCCCACTGATTTGTTTTTTTTTTGTTTTTTTTTCAGGGAGACTTTAGGAAAAAAAAAAATAGAATAAAATGATTTTTTGAGGAAGAATTTAGAAACCAAATAAAATAAAATGATTTTTTTAGGGAGAATTTAGAAAACAAATAAAACAAAAAAAGGCTTTCTATGGCCCACTGAGTGAGAGATGACGCACACAGGAGTCAGGAGTGGCACACAAGCCCAGAGGCCAATATTTATCTCCCACTGATTGATGTAGTGATTTTTTCAGGTAGATTTTGGAACCCAAATCAAGCTAAAAAAATAATAGGCTTTCTATGGCCCACAATTGGAGAGAGAGAGAGAGATGGCACACCCAGGAGTCAAGACTGGCACACAAGCAGAAAGGGCAATATTAATCTCCCACTGATTTGTTTTTTTTTTGTTTTTTTTTCAGGGAGACTTTAGGAAAAAAAAAATAGAATAAAATGATTTTTTCAGGAAGAATTTAGAAACCAAAGAAAATAAAATGATTTTTTCAGGGAGAATTTAGAAAACAAATAAAACAAAAAAAGGCTTTCTATGGCCCACTGAGTGAGAGATGACGCACACAGGAGTCAGGAGTGGCACACAAGCCCAGAGGCCAATATTTATCTCCCACTGATTGATGTAGTGATTGTTTCAGGTAGATTTTGGAACCCAAATCAAGCTAAAAAAAATAATAGGCTTTCTATGGCCCACAATTGGAGAGAGAGAGAGAGATGGCACACCCAGGAGTCAAGACTGGCACACAAGCAGAAAGGGCAATATTAATCTCCCACTGATTTTTTTTTTTTTTCAGGGAGACTTTAGGAAAAAAAAAAATAGAATAAAATGATTTTTTCAGGAAGAATTTAGAAACCAAATAAAATAAAATGATTTTTTCAGGTAGAATTTAGAAAACAAATAAAACAAAAAAAGGCTTTCTATGGCCCACTGAGTGAGAGATGACGCACACAGGAGTCAGGAGTGGCACACAAGCCCAGAGGCCAATATTTATCTCCCACTGATTGATGTAGTGATTTTTTCAGGTAGATTTTGGAACCCAAATCAAGCTAAAAAAATAATAGGCTTTCTATGCCCCACAATTGGAGAGAGAGAGAGAGATGGCACACCCAGGAGTCAAGACTGGCACACAAGCAGAAAGGGCAATATTAATCTCCCACTGATTTGTTTTTTTTTTTTTTTTTTTTCAGGGAGACTTTAGGAAAAAAAAATAGAATAAAATGATTTTTTCAGGAAGAATTTAGAAACCAAAGAAAATAAAATGATTTTTTCAGAGAGAATTTAGAAAACAAATAAAACAAAAAAAGGCTTTCTATGGCCAGCTGAGTGAGAGATGAAGCACACAGGAGTCAGGAGTGGCACACAAGCCCAGAGGCCAATATTTATCTCCCACTTTTTTTTTTTTGTTCCAGGGAAAATTTATAAACCCAATAAAAAAAATAATAAATAGGCTTTCTATGGCCCACTATCTGAGAGACAGAGAGAGATGGCACGCTTAGGACTGGCACACAAGCCCAAAGGCCAATATTAATCTCCCTTTTTTTTTTTAAGGGAGAATTTATAAAACCAAAAAAAAATAAATAAATAGGCTTTCTATGGCCCACTATTTGTGAGAGAGATGGCACGCTTAGGACTGGCACACAAGCCCAAAGGCCAATATTAATCTCCCACTGATTGATTTATTGATTTTTTCAGGTAGAATTTAGAACCCAAATAAAGCAAAAAAAAAAAAAAAAGGGCTTTCTATGGCCCACTGAGTGAGTGATGATGCACACAGGAGTCAGGAGTGGCACACAAGCCCTGAGGCCAATATTTTTCTCCCACTGATTGATGTAGTGATTTTTTCAGGTAGATTTTAGAACCAAAATCAAGCAAAAAAATAAATAGGCTTTCTATGGCCCACTGAGTGAGTGATGATGCACACAGGAGTCAAGAGTGGCACACAAGCCCTGAGGCCAATATTTTTCTCCCACTGATTGATGTAGTGATTTTTTCAGGTAGATTTTAGAACCCAAATCAAGCAAAAAAATAAATAGGCTTTCTATGGCCCACTAAATGAGAGATGACACAGACAGGGATGGCACTCTAGCAGAAATGTCAATCTTAATCTCCCACAAAAAAAAAAAAAAAACAGGGAGTGTCCTTCAATTACTATCTCCCTGCAGTAATCTCAGCCAGGTATGGCAGGCAGCAATAAGGAGTGGACTGATGCACAAATTAAATAAAAAGTGTGGACAAACCAAAAAGATAGCTGTGCAGAAAGGAAGGAACAAGAGGATTTGTGCTTTGAAAAAAGCAGTTGGTTTGCACAGCGGCGTACACACAGCAATGCAGCTATCAGGGAGCCTTCTAGGGCAGCCCAATGAGCTACAGCGCTGAGGGGGAAAAAAAAAAAAATGTAGCTTCCACTGTCCCTGCACACCGAAGGTGGTGTTGGGCAGTGGAAATCGCTACAGCACAAGCGGTTTGGTGGTTAATGGACCCTGCCTAACGCTATCCCTGCTTCTGACGAAGCGGCAGCAACCTCTCCCTAAGCTCAGATCAGCAGCAGTAACATGGCGGTCGGCGGGAACGCCCCTTTATAGCCCCTGTGACGCCGCAGACAGCAAGCCAATCACTGCAATGCCCTTCTCTAAGATGGTGGGGACCAGGACCTATGTCATCACGCTGCCCACACTCTGTGTTTACCTTCATTGGCTGAGAAATGGCGCTTTTCGCGTCATTGAAACGCGACTTTGGCGCGAAAGTCGCGTACCGCATGGCCGACCCCGCACAGGGGTCGGATCGGGTTTCATGAAACCCGACTTTGCCAAAAGTCGGCGACTTTTGAAAATGAACGACCCGTTTCGCTCAACCCTAATTATGATGGAATATAGGCTGAACTGGATGGACAAATGTCTTTTTTCGGCCTTACTAACTATGTTACTATGTTACTATGTTACATTTATTTTCTATTGAGCTTTTGTTATTTTGTACCTTATTTTGTTTGCACGAAATTCATTCCCTCATATGCACCCATCTATTTCATGTCATTTCCTCATTTTTTTTAGTTTTCAACCTTAGTTCCCAGATGTTTTTGTCTGATTCATAAAGTGTGACTTTTCAAAAAGTCATAACATTTGTCATCAATGTTTTCCAGTCCTCCACTGGAGTGATTTCATGAACATCAGAAATCTGAATAATATTTGTGACATTTTGCAAAATATTTTCACTCAAAAAAGTCAATAAAATAGTTAAATAAAAATAAAAATGCAGTTTTTGACTATGCACTATCTTCATGAACCATGTACAACATTTTGATAAATTTGGGTCAAAAAAGCAAATACCACAAAATAAAAATGACTTAACAAAATGCAAATGATGAATCAGGCCCTATGTCTGTGCCAGTAATATTCAGCTACAGTGCCTTGAAAAAGTATCTATACCACAGAAACTTTTCCACATATTTTCATATTACATCCACAAACTTAAGAGTATTTTTTAGATTTTATGTGATGTACCAACACAAAGTAGCAAGTATTTGTGAAGTTTAAAGGAAATGATACATATGTTTTAAAAATAATTTGAAAACCGTCTAAAAATTGTAACATGCACTTGTATTCAGCCCTTTACCTAAGTCAATACTTTTTAGGACCACCTTTTGTCACAATCGCTGCTGAAAGACTTTTGGGGTATTTCTCTACCAGCTTTGCACATACAGTGGCATGTACAAGTTTGGGCACCCATGGTTAAAATTAGTTGAAGAATCAATGATCTTAAGATCATTAGGCTGAAAGGCCTAAAGATAGAGATGACTCATTTCATTTGTATATTAGGCAAAAAAAAAAAAAGATAGTCATTTTTTTCATTTTAAAAACTACAAAAAGGGAAATGAGCTGATACAAAAGTTTGAACACCTTTAGAGATTTATGTGCTTAGATAACTTTTGACCAAAGTTTCAAATCCTAATTAGCTTGTTAGGCTTATGGCTTGTTCACCATCATCATTAGGAAAGGCCAAGTGATGCCACTGCCTAGCACTCTAAAAATGAAAGTGGCAAAGGACTTTGACTGGGCCATTCAAATACATGAATGTTCTTTGATTAAAATCATTCCATTGTAGATCTGGCAGTATGTTTAGGACCATTGTCCTGCTGGAAGGTGTACCTACACCCCAATCTACACTGTTGAATTTAGGGCTATTCATCTTCCCATCAACTCTGACCTGCTTTCATGTCCCTGCTGAAGGACATCACCCCCACAGCATGATGCTATCACCATTATATTTGACAGGGGCAAAAATGTTTTCATGGTGATGTGCATTGTTAATTTTTCTGCCACACATAGTGTTTTACATTTAGCCCAAAAAGTTCTACATTGGTC
The DNA here is from genome assembly GCF_032444005.1 of Ranitomeya imitator. Lineage (NCBI taxonomy): Eukaryota > Metazoa > Chordata > Amphibia > Anura > Dendrobatidae > Ranitomeya > Ranitomeya imitator. The sequence continues at coordinate 478,477,403 of NC_091286.1, forward strand.
ACATCTGACTAGAGCACCTTTTTCCACATGCTAGCTGTGTCCCTTACATGGCTTTTTGCAAACATTTTATGGCTTGCTTTCAAAAATGGATTTCTTCTAGCCACTCTTCCATAAAGGCCAGATTTGTGGAATAAATGACTAACAGTTTTCTTGTGGACAGATTCTCCAAACTGAGCTGTGACTTCCTGAAGCTCCTCCAGAGTGACCTTGGGCCTCTTGGCTGCTTCTATAAATTAGTGCTCTCCTTGTGTGGGTTGCCAGTTTAGGTGGAGTGAGTTGTCTTGGTAGGTTAGCAGTTGTGCCATACTCCTTCCATTTTGGATAATGGACAGAACAGTGATACTTAAGATGGTCAGAGGATGGGGTATTTTTTTTATGTAACCTAACCTTGCTTTATTTTTCTCCACAATTTTATCCTTGACATGTTTGGTGTGTTCCTTGGTTTTTATGATGCTGTTTGATCCTTAATGTTCTCAAACAAACCTCTGAAGCTTTTACAATAATTAATTGCATGCATGACAGACCTGGCTATCTATTAAGAAAAAAAAACATTTGTCAAGAGTTAATTTTAATCATTTGTGAAGAACCGGTAACATTAAAAACTATAATGGCCAGAGTGCGCTCTGCTGGTTTCCAATAATTAGGATGAAGGGGGGAATAAGTCATTCACAGCTGTCTGCAAGTGGGGGCTGCTGCATTATATAACCACCCTGTTGTCCTTAGTTGCAACAGACGAGACAATATGTCTCTCTGCCATGTGAAAGTGTGACGGGTGCTGCTTCCTCTCTTCCTTCCCCCATTACTCGATGATAATGGAAAAACTTACTGTCTTTGTTCTAGAAGTTTGAATTAACTACTGATTCTCCAACTTAGCCAATTACAAAAGGTTTTTAAATCCTTCCCTCTTTTCGGGACACATGTTAACAAGTCCCTCCTTAATGGATTACTTATTTCATTTACAAAAGCAGTTTCCAATAAACGTATTTTAGGACTATAAATTTAATCTACAAATGACAAAATATTTTCTATCATCTCATCTTTCTTTGATATATGTCATTTAAAATTTAAGATGGATTGTTCCCTCTACTTTGTTAAACCTCAATGATGCAGAACTTCAGTACTCTTCACCCCCCGAGTCCACATGTGAAAATATTCAGTCCCTTATCTACTAATTAAATGTTCTTTTCACTGTCCCATTCACTACTTTATTAATATGTGCAGTCACATCTTTCTCTTTGCATTTACTAATTTCTCAAGGTCTTTAACCTATAAAGTTATATCTGACCTGCTTCTGTTGGATGTCTGATAAAGAAAACAAGCTTCTTATCATCTTAGTTAACTGTTTACTGTAATTTATCATTTAGTACTCAGTCATAGTCTTGTTAAAAGTAGCTCTGTCAGTGTTCACCTGCTGTTAAATAAATCCCCCTCCCCTCTCCATGTGCTTACGTGACACCCCAGGAATCCGGTTGTCACAGTGGTATTGCCTGCCTCCTGGGGAGGGTGATGCCATGCCTGGAAGCGACAAGGAATTCTCTTAACAGGTAACACTTGCATACAACACTTTTCTGACTCCAGGCCCAGAAGGGGGACCTCTAGACACGGTTTCAGGGTTACTTCCCTATAAGTTCTGGCTTAGAGGAGGAGTTAGAGGTCAGTCTGTGTGAGACACTGAATGGAGAGGAAGCACAGGAGGAGAGAGAAACTGGAGTGGAGCTGCGATTGGGCTCACTCTAGGTTTGAGCACAGAATCCGGACACAGCAGTCCGAGGTTGTGTGGGAACTGTATACCACACAGCAGAAACCAGAGGGCAGGAGAATGCAGGTCTCCTGGACACCACTGACGCCCGAAGGCACAGCAGCAGATTAGAGCTCGGAGTCACGTGAGAGAAGGGACACCTGTAAAAAGGTTCGAGCTGCCTGCCATGAGGGTAGTGTGCACCTAAAGACCAGATTGAGAAAAGACCTTGTGTGAAGCCTTAGCCAGCAAGGGACAGAAAATTAGGTGCAGAAAGGAAGGCTTCCAACCCCACCTGGCTAGGGGGATTCCAAATCACTTCCCGGCTGCCCGGATTCCAAAGACCATTTGTCATCTGTGTACCTGAACTTCACCAGTAAAAGGTAAAGAGAATGCAACCCTGTATCTTCCAATTCTTTCCTACATCTCAACACCTATCATCCCTTACCAATTCCACCGAGAGCCCTGGGGATCAAGCTCTACCTGTGGGGAGCTATACCAACTCTGTTGCAATACCATCAGCCCCAGTGGACCCCTTTAAGCAGAGTCAGCCATCCCTGGCCGAGTACCACAGGTGGCATCATGAACATTACTACATTAGACATTTTTTTTTCCACTTCCATTCATCCTCTTTAAATGGACGCCCAGGGCCATGGATCGGGTCACTGTTGCTGTGACTTCCCCTTTAAGAACTGTGTATGGCCCGGTACCGAGTATCCCATGGTCCTAGCGGGCAATCCACTTAACTCTAAGGGAAGTGGTGTCTTCTCAACTGCCACATGTGTCTTTGTAATCTCAGGCATTATAACATTTAATTTACTCTACATACTGTATATGTCCACCGTCCTGGTCCATTATAGGGAGGAAGTACTGTTAATTCTGTCTAGTCCATTGACATTCACACTTTTACTTATAGTTCTTTTACCACACTTCCCTCTCTAATTACTTTCAGAGCCGACATTTTTTAACTGCTCAGCTCAGACTATTGTCTTGACCATGCTTGATCTAATGAAAAGCTTTCTGGCTGAACACATATAGACCAGACCCCCTATAGAAAAATTTCAACCTATTCAACATTCTTCTACAATCTGTTATGGCATTTTTCCCTTCACATTACCTATGCACTCTACTTTTTGCTGTCTCTCCATTGGGTTTCTGTCTCCATTTACTCGAAAATTTTCCCACACTTGCCTCAAACTCAGTACTAGCACAATATCAATAGGTAGGCAAAACGGTACTGATAAAATAGATAGGCAACACAGCCACAAATCCTAAAACTGTAAAGTACTCAGGCACTCAGCCATCGATACTACAATGCAATCAGTAAATGGACTGCAAGATACCCTTCCTGCTGAGTTGATCAGTCTCAACAGCTAAACAAGAAAAAGCAATACTAATAATCCTTTAAGTACACGTACCACTATTTCCGCAGGATTGGCGCATAGCAAATGTGGTGCCAATATTCAAAAAGGGCTCTAAAAGTGAACCTGGAAATTATAGGCCAGTAAGTCTAACCTCTATTGTTGGTAAAATATTTGAAGGGTTTCTGAGGGATGTTATTCTGGATTATCTCAATGAGAATAACTGTTTAACTCCATATCAGCATGGGTTTATGAGAAATCGCTCCTGTCAAACCAATCTAATCAGTTTTTATGAAGAGGTAAGCTATAGGCTGGACCACGGTGAGTCATTGGACGTGGTATATCTCGATTTTTCCAAAGCGTTTGATACCGTGCCGCACAAGAGGTTGGTACACAAAATGAGAATGCTTGGTCTGGGGGAAATTGTGTGTAAATGGGTTAGTAACTGGCTTAGTGATAGAAAGCAGAGGGTGGTTATAAATGGTATAGTCTCTAACTGGGTCGCTGTGACCAGTGGGGTACCGCAGGGGTCAGTATTGGGACCTGTTCTCTTCAACATATTCATTAATGATCTGGTAGAAGGTTTACACAGTAAAATATCGATATTTGCAGATGATACAAAACTATGTAAAGCAGTTAATACAAGAGAAGATAGTATTCTGCTACAGATGGATCTGGATAAGTTGGAAACTTGGGCTGAAAGGTGGCAGATGAGGTTTAACAATGATAAATGTAAGGTTATACACATGGGAAGAAGGAATCAATGTCACCATTACACACTGAATGGGAAACCACTGGGTAAATCTGACAGGGAGAAGGACTTGGGGGATCCTAGTTAATGATAAACTTACCTGGAGCAGCCAGTGCCAGGCAGCAGCTGCCAAGGCAAACAGGATCATGGGGTGCATTAAAAGAGGTCTGGATACACATGATGAGAGCATTATACTGCCTCTGTACAAATCCCTAGTTAGATCGCGCATGGAGTACTGTGTCCAGTTTTGGGCACCGGTGCTCAGGAAGGATATAATGGAACTAGAGAGAGTACAAAGGAGGGCAACAAAATTAATAAAGGGGATGGGAGAACTACAATACCCAGATAGATTAGCGAAATTAGGATTATTTAGTCTAGAAAAAAGACGACTGAGGGGCGATCTAATAACCATGTATAAGTATATAAGGGGACAATACAAATATCTCGCTGAGGATCTGTTTATACCAAGGAAGGTGACGGGCACAAGGGGGCATTCTTTGCGTCTGGAGGAGAGAAGGTTTTTCCACCAACATAGAAGAGGATTCTTTACTGTTAGGGCAGTGAGAATCTGGAATTGCTTGCCTGAGGAGGTGGTGATGGCGAACTCAGTCGAGGGGTTCAAGAGAGGCCTGGATGTCTTCCTGGAGCAGAACAATATTGTATCATACAATTAGGTTCTGTAGAAGGACGTAGATCTGGGGATTTATTATGATGGAATATAGGCTGAACTGGATGGACAAATGTCTTTTTTCGGCCTTACTTACTAACTAACTAACTAACTAACTAACTATTTATCACAAATACACTGATCACATCACATGCACACAGTTCAAAAAGGCATAGGTAAAGGTACCGTTACACTAAACGATTTACCAACGATCAAGACAAGCGGTACGACCTGGCCGTGATCATTGGTAAGTCGTTGTGTGGTCGCTGGGGAGCTGTCACACAGACAGCTCTCTCCAGCGACCAACGATCAGGGGAACAACTTCGGCATCGTTGAAACTGTCTTCAATGATGCCGAAGTCCCTGGGTAACCAGGTTAAACATCGGGTTACTAAGTACAGGGACGCGCTTAGTAACCCGATATTTACCCTGGTTACCATTGTAAAAGTAAAAAAAAAAAAAACAGTACATACTCACATTCCTGTCACGTCCCCCAGCGTCAGCTTCCCTTCACTGTGTAAGCGCCGGCCGTAAAGCAGAGCAGTGACGTCACCGCTGTGCTCTGCTTTACGGCCGGCGGCGCTGACAGTCAGTGCGGGAAGCTGACGCCGGGGGACGTGACAGGAATGTGAGTATGTACTGTTTTTTTTTTTTACTTTCACAATGGTAACCAGGGTAAATATCAGGTTACTAAGCGCGGCCCTGCACTTAGTAACCCGATATTTACCCTGGTTACCAGTGAACACATCGCTGGATCGGTGTCACACACGCCGATTCAGCGATGACAGCGGGTGATCAGTGACCAAAAAAAAGGTCCTGATCATTCCCAGCGACCAACGATCTCCCAGCAGGGGCCTGATCGTTGGTCGCTGTCACGCATAACGATTTCGTTAACGATATCGTTGCTATGTCACAAAAAGCAACAAACGAAATCATTATGTGTGAAGGTACCTTAACTCTTCCCAGTTCTTGGACTAGACTATTCATTGCAAAATAACTCACCCGGATTGGAGGTAGTCAGGCTCACAGTAAAAGTGAAATACAATTGTAAGAATAAGCTTTTTACCTTATGCTGCAGCGTTTGATTTCACTTTTACTGGAGGGTTCTCATTAGTGATGAGCGAGTATACTCGTTGCCCAAGCACGCTCGGGTGATCTCCAAGTATTTGTTAGTGCTCGGAGATTTAGTTTTCGTCACCACAGCTGCATGATTTACAGCTGATAGACAGCTTGAATACATGTGGGGATTCCCTAGCAACCAGGCAACCCCCACATGTACTCAGGCTGGCTGGCAGCTGTAAATCATGCAGCTGCATCAACAAAAACTAAATCTCCGAGCAGTTAAAAATACTCGGAGACCACCCGAGCGTGCTCGGGAAAACCCGAGCAATGAGTACACTTGCTCATCACTAGTTCTCATCACTCTAGATCCGGATGGTATAATGCATGTCTAGTCCTGGGACTTTTTGCCACCAAATACACTCTTCTATGCCTTTTGAACTCCAAATTAATGAGATTTGTTTTTTTACGAGCACTTGGGAAATCAATACAGCACAGCCTTATATGGCATACCCAGGATTTCTGCTTTAGTAGCACATGTAAGCACTTTATGTAGTGTCACAGACAAAGGAAAAGTTATGAGCCAATATGAGCTTTAGGGGTATGAATAGAAATGTGAAAGTTTCTGCCCATTAGTGTTACCTGATCACCATTACATCGGGGTTACAAGACAAGATGGATACCACAAACTCATAATGGAATCTGTTCTCTCACATCATCATCCATGATTGATCTGAGAAGTGCCTCTGTGTGTAATATACCCAGTGTTCCTTGATCCCCCTTCTCCACGTCTGATTCCCACTCTGAGATTTTCCCAATGCTACTAGCAGACTGAATTCTAACCACCTCGGCACGCAGAACCTGCAACACATATTGACATTAGAATTGTAGCACTATGTCCTCAGAACTAAGGCTGACTGTTTATATCTTTCAAAATATCAACTGGAAGAAATTTTCTCATGTAGTATGTGTGACAGAGAATGCAGGGATGGCATACCAGTGAACAATCACGAAAACGTTATTATGTTACTTGGAGAATATTCCCCCAAACATTTAAAATATTCCCAAAGGGCTCATTCTCACATGCGAGAAACTCGGATGAGTCTCGCACGTCAACACCCGGCACGGCATCTGGCACTCGGATCGGAGCGTGCGGCCGTGTAGCAATACATGCAGCTGCACGCTCCACTGCTGAGTGTCAGGTGCAGTGCCGGGTATTGACGTGCGAGACTCATCTGAGTTTCTCGCATGTGAGAATGAGCCCAAAGTCTGTAACACAGCCACAAATTGGGGACATCATCCAGTAATCCCATGCCAAGGAAGATAAAGCACTGGTCTTAGAATAGCTTCTCAAAACCAGCAGACTACCAAAGCAGGTGACAATAGTACATGACAGATGATCTCCAGTGTCCTATAGGTGATACACTGGCATCAGGATCTGGCCTCAGCAGTAGATCCTCACTCTTCCAAGACACAACAAACAATAGTTCTAAACATGTGCATTTTCATTTCTACCTGCCTTTTTTGATCAGACCCTTGGTTGGGTGGTGGAACTTGCAACACACTCCTTCAACCCCTTCACCCCCGAGCCTGTTTTTACGTTCCTGACCAGGCCAAATTTTATAATTCTTAATAGTGCCACTCTATTTGGTAATAACACTGTAACATTTTAATGTATCCCAGTAATTCCGGAATTGTTTTTCGTGATATTTTGTACTTCATGTTAGTCGTGCATTTGGGCTGATTTTTTTTGCGTTTGTTTGTGAAAATATTGGAATTTTTACTAAAATTTATAACATTTTGCAATTTTAAAACTTTTAATTTTTATGTGGTCAAACCAGAGAGTTATAGCACACAAAATAGTTAATATATAACATTTACCATGTGTCTACTTTACATCAGCATAATTTTTAAAACTTTTTTTGTTAGGAAGTTAGTAGGGTTAAACGTTGATCAGCAATTGCTCAATTTTCAAACATAATTTACAAAACCAATTTTTGTAGGGAACACACCACATTTGAAGTGACTTTCAGGGGCCTTAATGGAAATACCCAAAAGTGACATTATTTAAAAAAAGAGTGCTCAAGACCACATTTCATAAGTATATTAACTTTGCAGGTGTTTCACAGGAATTAAAGCAATGTGGAAGGAAAAAAAGAAAATTTTACTTTAAATGGACCATATAATTTGTTGCACAATTTCCCCTGAGTTTGTTGATGCTCCAAATGTAGAGCCCCGATATGCCTAAACAGTGTAAAAAAAACCCTCACAAGTGACCACATTTTGGAAACTACACCACATGAGAAATTCATCTGTAGGTATGGTGAGCATCTTAACATTGAGCTTTGAAAATGAAAAGAATAAATTTTTCCCGCAAAATTTTGGTTTTGCCCCAAATTTTTCATTTTAACAATGGCAACAGGAGTACATGGACTGTACAATTTGTAGTGCAATTTCTCCTGAGAACCCTTATACACCATATGTAGTGGAAAACTACTGTTTGGGCGCACCTCTTGAGGAATTCATCTAGGGATGCAGTGAGCATTTTTCACCTGTTGGCGATTCATAGGATTGTATAACGTTGGGCTGAGAAAAAGGAAAATTACAATTGGTTCTACTAACTGAAATGTTGCTATGGCCCCAATTATTTAGTTTTCAAAAGGGATAATTATTAGAATATGAACAGTTCAATTTGCTGCGCAATTTCTTCTGAGTACGTCAATACACCGTATGTGGTTGAAAACTACTTTTGAGGCACAATGCAAAGCTCAGAAGGGAAGGAGTGCCATATTGGAGTTCAGATTTGCTGGAATGACTTGAGGGTGCCTTAACACTAGAAGTCCCAGAAATTTCGAGCTCCCCCCTGAAGTCCCGAAAGAGGGTCAAATGACCCTTAGTCCAAACTATATATAACTAATCCTACACAAATACTGGTGGGGAGAAGGAAGAGATCCCATATTAAAAACCAATGTTTATTAATAAAATTTAAAATAGTAAACAATAAAAAAGCAAAATAACCGCAGGGGACACCAAACGACATTGAAAAATACAAGTGGTCCGTTCTCAAAAAACACTCAGATAATGCCAGTAGGTATTACACTTCAGGGTATTAGAGTAAAGATATTCACGCAGTGGTAAGTAACGTATAATATAATATGAATACTGCTTCCAGATCCCCACTTATCCCCCATAAGACTGTAGTGAGCTGGCCGGCTGTGACTGTTCTGTTATCATTGACATAGAATCTGTGACAGACACTGCCCCCGTGTGGCCAGAAGTTATACCTATGCCAAATGTGATTACAGAGGGACAAACTGTATTGGCAAAACTTCCCCCTGTGATGTCATGTGAACAGGAAGGGGAGGAAAAGAGAGAGCCCGGGAAACTGGTGTGTGCAGAGAGAGGTCTGTGTGTGCATGACGTCCTCCTGTAGAGGCGATATAGAAGATTGCCTGGATGACCGCTATCTCTTGGAAGCTGACATCCAGATTGTTCCCAGCTCCCACACTGCGGAGCACCCAACGGTGACATCTTCACAGACCCTGGAGCCCATGAACTGTAAGCGGGTCCTCTGTTGAGAGGCCGAACATTCCACCCTTACCTGTTGAACCCCAAGGACTACAGTCTGGACCTGAGAGACGGAGTTTTGTTCAATCCCTGTTGTTTTTCTCTTCGGCTGGAGCGTCCCCCTGCAGTGACAGACAGGCCTGCGACGTGGGAAGATAACCTCTTGGAACAAAGGAACTGGTAACGTGTGGATAGGGAAAGTGAGGGACAGTTTGTTATTACACGTTATCTCTGTGAATAGGCATATTTTGTACTGTATATTATTGTGTTCCGCTGTGTTAAAGAAAATGTATAACAGTAAAGATACGATTGTTAAAATAGAATCTGAGTGTGGAAGTTTTGCTGGGCCAGATCATGGATATACATGGGCGACCTTGCCCTCGGTCACTTCATCTGGCGTAGTCGGCAGGATCTGTGCCCAGCAGGATTCCCACCCAGTGTACAGTCAGAAACCGCCGCCGGTGTCCATTGTAAACCAGGTCAGGAAGTTTGGCGGGCGAAACTACCCCGTACCAGAATGGGCGGAACAAGTGCGGATACTGGGAGAAATGTATAATATTGACCCTAAGACCTTGGCAGAAATGGCGGTACTGACGCTAGAGGGGGAGGCATGGACGACAGTCAGACTGGAGACGGTCAGGGGGCAGCGTACGTTGGAGGACTTGGTGCGGGTGCTGGAAAAGACCTATGGACCTACTACGTACCAGGGAACACTGCGATACCTGTTCTTTAGACGGACACAGCTTGAATGGGAAGACATCCCCCAACATGCAAATGCCCTTCAGATACTCCTTGAACAAGTCTGTGCAAAAGGGGAACAACTGACTACTATAGCTCCTCGTGACCTGGTACTGAGAGACCAATTCGTTATAGGGCTGAGAGACCAGTATCTTAACCGTACGCTACAGGACTTGATTCGGATGACGCCGACTCTCACCTTCGCTGAAGTCAAGCAGGAAGCCATAGAACGTTGTAGGGGACCCGTCATGGATGTGGGGACTCAAAGCGCTGCGTGCAGATCCATATTAGACGTTAAACAGCCCAACAGTGACACCGAGGAGCTGAAACAGATGGTAGCAGATTTACAGCAACAGGTGTCACAGTTAACACTAGAACGACAGAGAGACCAGCGGATGCAACCTAGCCGTCCCGCAGGACCGTGTTGGTCATGTGGTGATCCTCGTCATAGGGCGAATCGTTGTCCTCAACGAACAAACCATCAGTTACCACGACGAACAGAATATCAGCTACATCCACGAGCAGAGCAGCCACGCCAGGTCTCACCACAATGGCCGCCGTTAAACTAGACACCCCTGCAGCTGAGGTTCGAGCAGCAGGGGGGGACAGAGAATGGGGTGTAGAAAAACAGAGCCAGCAACAGAGTACTCTTGCCTCGAGTAGTCCTACACTTGAAGTTATTCTGGAGGGAGTTGCAGTACAAGGATTGATGGACACTGGGTCGCAAGTGACCACGATCTCTGAACAGTTTTATGAAAAGTACCTCAAACCAAGGACTGCTTGTGATCCAGATACCGCCATTAAGATAATTGCGGCTAATAACCTACCCATTCCAGTAACCGGAGTCGCCTGGATGGATACGAAGGCCTGCGGACAAGACCTAGGGAAACGAGGAATCGTCATTGTCAAGGAAGGCTTCGGCTCCGAGACCCCAGTAATAATCGGAATGAATATCTTGAAAGACCTGGATCTTATGCTGTTGACAAGAAAAGGGCCCAAGTACTGGCAGAAAGTTACGAAACATAAACCGACTCGTCTGGCGTTCCAGCGCGTAATCCGGACCGTTGGACTCCAACAGATGGCAAAGGAACAACTACCCCTAGCAGCCATTAAAGTGCCCCGCTGTACCCGGATTACTTTGCCCGCTGAAAAAGAGACAGTCATTTCCCTGCCTCTTAACACCAACCGACAGCTTGAAGGAGTTGAAGTGTTAATCGAGCCGAGGGCTCCAAGTGGGGGTAAGCTAAACCCACTGGTCGCCCGCACCCTAGCCGTCGTGAGGAACGGAAGAGTCCCTGTCCGGCTGAACAACACCGCAGACGTAGGTGTAGCCCTCGAAGCTGGCACGCAACTTGCCAGAGTATATGCTCTACCCACAGAAGTGAACCCCATGGGGCCCTTACAATTCACCCCGTCTACAGAAGATGGCTGGACGGTAACTGTCTCAGCCATAAATGCTCAAGCAGATGATGAAGATATTGGGCGAAAATTACTGGAAAAAGTGCAACTGGACCCGTCCCAGTACACCAAACAGGAAGTGTCTCAAGTGGAGGGACTACTGCGAGAACACCAAGACTCCTTTGCAAAGCATGACACCGACTTCGGGTACACCACCAGTATCCAACACGAGATTCCCACGGGCGATACTGCCCCTATTCGCGAGAGGTACCGACAAATACCACCTCAACAATACCAGGAGGTGAAAAGCCTCTTAGAATCTATGCTACACGCTGGAGTGGTGCGGGAGAGCCAGAGCCCATGGGCTGCACCCGTGGTGATAGTCAAAAAGAAAGATGGGTCCCTGAGATTTTGCGTAGACTACCGTCGGCTGAACGCGTGCACGATCCGGGACTCCTATCCACTCCCCCGGATCGAAGAGTCACTGACCGCCCTGAAGAAGGCCAAATATTTTTCGTCTCTAGACTTGGCCAGTGGATATTGGCAGGTCCCCATGAGTGAGAAGGACAGAGAAAAGACCGCCTTCATCCTTCCCATGGGCCTGTACGAGTTTGACCGGATGCCATTCGGCTTGAGTAACGCACCAGGGACCTTTCAGAGACTGATGGAACGCTGTCTGGGAGATTTCAACTTCGAATTCACGCTGATATACCTTGATGACATCATGGTATACTCCGCCACCTTTGAGGATCATCTTCACAAGCTTGGCAAAGTGCTCCAGCGCTTGAAGAGACACGGCTTGAAGTTGAAGCCCAGCAAGTGCCGTCTATTCCAGCAGGAGATCGATTACCTGGGACACCGGATCTCAGCCGAAGGTGTCCAACCCTCTCCAGAGAAGATAGCAGCTGTCCGAGAGTGGCCACAACCAACTACCATCAAAGAAGTCCAGGCTTTCCTGGGACTAGCGGGCTATTACCGCCGATTTGTCAAGGACTTTGCCCGGCTTGCGGAACCACTGCATGAGACTCTCCGAGGGACCGCGAACAGTCCCAGAGGACGACGCATCAGCTGGGGGCCCGACCAAGAAAAATCCTTCCGGGCGCTTCAAGCTGCTTTGACATCGCCCCCTATTCTGGCATTTGCAGATTACACCCTGCCGTTCCAGTTATACACAGCCTTCAAGGTCTCGGGGCGGTCCTCTCCCAAGTCCAAGATAACAAGGAATGCGTAATAGCCTATGCCAGTAGATCCCTCCGTGACACCGAAAAGAACCCCGTCAACTACAGCTCTTTCCGCCTGGAACTCCTGGCCCTGACCTGGGCTATGACAGAGAAATTTGCTGGCTACCTGACAGGGGCGGAGGTACTGGTCGTGACAGACAACAATCCTCTTGCCCACCTAGAAAATGCCAAACTAGGGGCAATGGAACAGCGCTGGATGGCAAGGCTCTCTAAATTCCAATACAAAATTAAATACAGAGCGGGGACGGAGAATCAGAATGCTGACAGCCTTTCCAGAGTGACATCATCCTCGCCAGTGGGGGACCGGGATGAAGAGTTGGAGGAAGATGAACTGCCCGACTTTGCCCGGCTAGCTAAACAAATAGAAGATAGCCGCCAGTATGCTGTAGGCGGGATCGAAGCCATAGTGGGGTCCCCCCTGTCCCAACAAGAATGGGCCAAGCTTCAAGATCGAGACCCTGAACACGTCTTACTGAAACAGTACGTGAAGACACAAGAGAAACCACCCTCCGAAGTAAGAGCCCGACTCTCAACCAGGACCTCTGCCCTACTTGCCCAATGGGATCGGCTGATCGTGAAGGATGGAGTCTTGTATCGCAGGGCCCTTTTATCCCATATGCTGGAAGAATGTTTGCAGATTGTCGTCCCGGTGCAGCTGGCCCATGAGATGGTGGCTGAAGCCCACAGAAGGAACGCCCACTTCGGCATAGACAAGACCCTCCGGTGGACCCAGCAATTCATTTTTTCATTTTTTTGCCCAGGACTCCGTAAGCTGGTTGAAAACGTCTGCCTGGGATGTCGTACATGTGAACTCCACAAGTCTACTGAGCAGCGTGCACCCGTCCAGACTATTAGCACATCCAGGCCCCTCGAATTGTTGATGGTGGACTATCTGTTGATTGGAACGGCGAATAGTGGCTACCAGTACTGTCTGGTGATGGTAGACCACTTCACGAAATTCGCCGTCGCTGTTGCTACCAAAGATCAGACTGCCGAATCAGCTGCACAGGCCATCTGTCAGCACTTCGTTCGGGTCTACGGGTGTCCGGAGCGGCTACACTCTGATCAGGGGGCGTGTTTCGAAGGGCGAGTCATTGAAGAACTCCAGCAGATGTATGGAATCAAGAAGTCCAGGACCACCCCGTATCATCCGCAAGGGAATGGCGCGTGTGAACGTTTCAACCGGACCCTCTTACAACTGATCCGAACCTTAGCAGAAGACAAAAAGCCCGACTGGCCTCGATTCCTCCCAGAACTGCTGTGGGCCTATAACAATCAAGTTCATTCTGTCACCGGATACACGCCTTACACCCTCCTTTTTGGCCGCCCAGGCAAAGGCATCCATGAGCTACACCTGTCTAACTCTGATGAAGACACCTGTGGTACCTATCCTTCCTGGCTACAAGCACACCGTCAAAGGATGGAAACTGTCTACCGGCTGGTGGAACAGCAGATCCAGGACCAGGTCCACGCTGATCCACTTCCAGTACAAGAAGACCTACTGAGTGTGGGTCAACTGGTCCTAGTTCGTATAAAGAAACCGCAAGGAAAACTCCGGCCCAAGTGGGAGACCGAAGTCTATCGAATAATTGGACACCCGTACCCTGGTGGCCCCGTCTACCAAGTACAAGGCGAAGACAGCGGCAGCCTCCGCACCCTGCACCGCAACATGTTGCGCCCCTGTCGTTCTCAGCCTGACTCCCCTCCTGTGATACCTAGAGAGATGGATATCACTAATACTGTGGGAGACACCGATGTAGAGGTGGAAGACATCCCTACCCCTGCTCTCCTGACTGAAGCGTCTGAACCCCTTACCTCCTCGACTGACTTACCGACTGGGGCAGAGAGTGGGGTGACTGATCGGGAAGAGAGGTTAGCACCCGTTAGGCGGACAACGAGGACCACCGCAGGAGTGCCCCCGGGACAGTCCTACAGAGACCAATATGTGTGGCCCTTTTCGCAGCCGGGTCCTACAACCTCCACAGCCATCGCCGCCATGGAGACAGTCGTTGACAGGGACTGCCAACCTTTAAGCGGGGGGGGCGTGTAGTGAGCTGGCCGGCTGTGACTGTTCTGTTATCATTGACATAGAATCTGTGACAGACACTGCCCCCGTGTGGCCAGAAGTTATACCTATGCCAAATGTGATTACAGAGGGACAAACTGTATTGGCAAAACTTCCCCCTGTGATGTCATGTGAACAGGAAGGGGAGGAAAAGAGAGAGCCCGGGAAACTGGTGTGTGCAGAGAGAGGTCTGTGTGTGCTGGCGTCCTCCTGTAGAGGCGATATAGAAGATTGCCTGGATGACCGCTATCTCTTGGAAGCTGACATCCAGATTGTTCCCAGCTCCCACACTGCGGAGCACCCAACGGTGACATCTTCACAGACCCTGGAGCCCATGAACTGTAAGCGGGTCCTCTGTTGAGAGGCCGAACATTCCACCCTTACCTGTTGAACCCCAAGGACTACAGTCTGGACCTGAGAGACGGAGTTTTGTTCAATCCCTGTTGTTTTTCTCTTCGGCTGGAGCGTCCCCCTGCAGTGACAGACAGGCCTGCGACGTGGGAAGATAACCTCTTGGAACAAAGGAACTGGTAACGTGTGGATAGGGAAAGTGAGGGACAGTTTGTTATTACACGTTATCTCTGTGAATAGGCATATTTTGTACTGTATATTATTGTGTTCCGCTGTGTTAAAGAAAATGTATAACAGTAAAGATACGATTGTTAAAATAGAATCTGAGTGTGGAAGTTTTGCTGGGCCAGATCATGGATATACATGGGCGACCTTGCCCTCGGTCACTTCAAGACAATCTCACAATCACTAGCACAGTGGCTTTGTTATAGAGTATCCGTGGTGATAGAAAATCCTGAGCTGACCGCACTGAAGTAACTAGACTGACCAGAAAATATCCATAGCTGTAAAGAGAGGTGATATTACCTTGTCCCAATGGCGTCCCCTCACCCCGACGCGCTTTTCGCCTACTGCTTCTTCCGGGGGCGTGCCGAGGTGAGGGGCAACCGTGCTTTATATATGAGAGGTAAGTATTGAGGAAGCACCGGCAGCTGGCGGCACATAGCGTGTGGCTCCGCCCCCACAATGACGCGCTTCCCTTCACCGCTCAGTGGCACGCAAGCATAATCAAACAGTTCAACAGTTCAAAACCCTAATTATGGCAGACAAAGCCTTCCACAACCATACATCTGCTACTTGGTCTCCCAATGTCTGACTGGTTCATGGCTTCCTCTACGCTAACTCAGTGTGCCATCAGTGAGATGTACCATCCCTGCCAACACGTACTTGTCCAAGTGTCCGTGTTTAGGTGCACTTTCCCTGTAACAGCATTGTAGAGGGCCCGGGTAATGTTGTGGGATATGTGCTTGCTTGTGTAATGTCGTGACATCAGACAGGGAAAAATTGTGGCAGCTGGGTAACAAGTACCTTGTGATGGTAACTGCCATCAGGTTGCTGAAAGCTTAGGTCTCACATGGGCATAAAATGCAACATTTCGAGCGCAAGCAGACGAGAAATGTGTGAATTTAGTACTGTGGCATTGGCTGCATATTTCCGCTTGCGTTCCAAAGAATGGGGTATGGACAACTGAACGCTGTACTGGGACAAGGACGTGGACGTGCTTGTTGATCGTGCTAGTTGAGTTTGTGTGCAACTACAGATGCAGGGCATGATGCATCTTTGCATGTACCATGGACAGGGGATTTGCTTGCATGCACAACTTTGGAAGAAGCAGTGGTATCACCCGCAGACACTGTTCATGGAGCCTTGTGTTCAACCAACAAAGTCGGGTGCTTTGCTGCCATGTGCCTGATCATGCTTGTGGTGGTTAGGATGGGAGTTTTGCTACCCCTGCTGACGCGGGCCTGGCCGTTGGTTCAAATGGCCTTCTGGGGGTTATCGGCAGAGTCTTTAAAAAGCAACCAGGGTGTTACGGGGACATTCAGTGTCTCCCTCTCCTGTTGTGAATTCTGTTGTCAGGCTCCCTCCTGTGGTCATGAATGGTACTTCGGCTGGTTCTGTCCATGGACTTCCTCTGGTGGGTGTTTCTGAGTTTCCTTCCACAGGTGACGAGGTTAATTCGTTAGCTGGCTGCTCTATTTATCTCCACTTCGATCTTTGCTCCATGCCACCTGTCAATGTTCCAGTATTGGTCTAGTTCACTCCTGGATCGTTCTTGTGACCTGTCTTCCCAGCAGAAGCTAAGTTCCAGCTTGTATTTCTTTGGTTTGCTATTTTTCTGTCCAGCTTGCTATTTTTATTGTTGTCTTGCTTGCTGGAAGCTCTGGGACGCAGAGGGAGCGCCTCCGCACCGTGAGTCGGTGCGGAGGGTCTTTTTGCGCCCTCTGCGTGGTCTTTTTGTAGGTTTTGTGCTGATCGCAAAGTAACCTTTCCTATCCTCGATCTGTTCAGTAAGTCGGGCCTCACTTTGCTAAATCTATTTCATCTCTGTGTTTGTATTTTCTTCTTTACTCACAGTCATTATATGTGGGGGGTTGCCTTTTCCTTTGGGGAATTTCTCTGAGGCAAGGTAGGCTTTATTTTTCTATCTTCAGGGCTAGCTAGTTCCTTAGGCTGTGCCGAGTTGCATAGGGAGCGTTAGGCGCAATCCACGGCTATTTCTAGTGTGTTTGATAGGATTAGGGATTGCGATCAGCAGAGTTCCCACGTCCCAGAGCTCGTCCTTTATTATCAGTAACTATCAGGTCATTCCGTGTGCTCTTAACCACCAGGTCCATTATTGTCCTGACCACCAGGTCATAACAATACAGGTGGCCCAAAGTACTAATACATCTCAATAGAGGGATAAGAGAAGTTCTGAGACCATTTTTTTTTCTTTGCAGTATGTTTTGTCTCTCTTTTCCCCTTTACCTCTGGGTGGTTCAGGACACTGGTGTAAACATGGTCATTCAAGGTCTGTCCTCTTGGATGGATAATCTCACTACAAGGGTACAAAACATTCAAGATTTTGTGGTTCAGAATCCGATGTCAGAGCCTAGGATTCCAATTCCTGATTTGTTTTTTGGTGATAGATCTAAGTTCTTGAATTTCAAAAATAATTGTAAATTGTTTCTTGCCTTGAAACCTCGCTCCTCAGGTGACCCTGTTCAACAAGTAAAGATCATTATTTCTTTGTTACGTGGTGACCCTCAAGACTGGGCATTTTCCCTTGCGCCAGGAGATCCGGCATTGCGTGATGTTGATGCATTTTTCCTGGCGCTTGGATTGCTTTATGACAAACCTAATTCAGTGGATCAGGCAGAGAAATCTTGCTGGCTCTGTGTCAGGGTCAGGATGAAGCGGAGATATATTGTCAGAAGTTTAGAAAGTGGTCTGTGCTCACTCAGTGGAATGAATGTGCCCTGGCAGCAATCTTCAGAAAGGGTCTCTCTGAAGCCCTTAAGGATGTCATGGTGGGGTTTCCCATGCCTGCTGGTCTGAATGAGTCTATGTCCTTGGCCATTCAGATCGATCGACGCTTGCATGAGCGTAAAGCTGTGCACCATTTGGCGGTACTATCTGAGCATGGGCCTGAGCCTATGCAATGTGATAGGACTTTGACCAGAGCTGAACGGCAAGAACACAGACGTCGGAATGGGCTATGTTTTTACTGTGGTGATTCCACTCATGCTATCTCCGATTGTCCTAAGCGCACTAAGCGGTTCGCTAGGTCTGCCACCATTGGTACGGTACAGTCTAAATTTCTATTGTCTGTTACTCTGATTTGCTCTTTGTCATCCTATTCTCTTATGGCATTTGTGGATTCAGGCGCTGTCCTGAATTTGATGGACTTGGAGTATGCTAGGCGCTGTGGTTTTTTCTTGGAGCCCTTGCAGTATCCTATTCCATTGAGAGGAATTGATGCTACGCCTTTGGCCAAGAATAAGCCTCAGTACTGGACCCAATTGACCATGTGCATGGCTCCTGCACATCAGGAGGATATCCGCTTTCTGGTATTGCATAATCTGCATGATGTGGTCGTTTTGGGGTTGCCATGGCTACAGGTTCATAATCCAGTATTGGACTGGAAATCTATGTCTGTGTCCAGCTGGAGTTGCCAGGGGGTACATGGTGATGTTCCATTTTTGTCTATTTCGTCTTCCACTCCTTCTGAAGTTCCAGAGTTTTTGTCGGATTATCGGGATGTATTTGATGAGCCCAAAGCCAGTGCCCTACCTCCTCATAGGGATTGCGATTGTGCAATTAATTTGATTCCTGGTAGTAAGTTTCCTAAGGGCCGATTGTTCAATTTATCAGTGCCAGAGCACGCCGCTATGCGGAGTTATATAAAGGAGTCCTTGGAGAAAGGCCATATTCGCCCGTCGTCATCACCGTTAGGAGCAGGGTTCTTTTTTGTGGCCAAGAAGGATGGTTCTTTGAGACCTTGTATTGATTACCGCCTTCTTAATAAAATTACAGTCAAATTTCAGTATCCTTTGCCGTTGCTGTCTGATTTGTTTGCTCGTATTAAAGGGGCTAGTTGGTTCACCAAGATAGATTTTCGAGGGGCGTATAATCTTGTGCGTATTAAACAAGGCGATGAATGGAAAACAGCATTTAATACGCCCGAGGGCCATTTTGAGTACCTGGTTATGCCATTCGGGCTTTCCAATGCTCCATCAGTATTTCAGTCCTTTATGCATGACATCTTCCGAGAGTACCTGGATAAATTCCTGATTGTGTATTTGGATGATATTTTGGTCTTTTCGGATGATTGGGAGTCTCATGTGAAGCAGGTCAGAATGGTGTTCCAGGTTCTTCGTGCGAATTCCTTGTTTGTGAAGGGGTCAAAGTGTCTCTTTGGAGTTCAGAAGGTTTCATTTTTGGGGTTCATTTTTTCCCCTTCTACTATCGAGATGGACCCTGTTAAAGTCCAGGCCATTTACGATTGGACTCAGCCGACATCTGTGAAGAGCCTGCAAAAGTTCCTGGGCTTTGCTAATTTTTATCGGCGCTTCATCGCTAATTTTTCTACTGTTGCTAAACCGTTGACTGATTTGACCAAGAAGGGTGCTGATGTGGTCAATTGGTCTTCTGCAGCTGTAGAGGCTTTTCAAGAGTTGAAGCGTCGTTTTTCTTCTGCCCCTGTGTTGTGCCAGCCAGATGTTTTACTCCCGTTTCAGGTCGAGGTTGAATATTCTGAGATTGGAGCAGGGGCTGTTTTGTCGCAAAGAAGTTCTGATGGCTCGGTGATGAAGCCATGTGCTTTCTTTTCTAGAAAGTTTTCGCCTGCTGAGCGTAACTATGATGTTGGAAATCGTGAGTTGTTGGCCATGAAGTGGGCATTTGAGGAGTGGCGTCATTGGCTGGAAGGAGCCAAGCATCGCGTGGTGGTCTTGACAGATCACAAGAATTTGACTTATCTTGAGTCTGCCAAACGGTTGAATCCGAGACAGGCTCGATGGTCGTTATTTTTCTCCCGTTTTGATTTTGTGGTTTCGTACCTTCCGGGCTCTAAGAATGTGAAGGCTGATGCCCTGTCAAGGAGTTTTGTGCCTGACTCTCCAGGTGTTCCTGAGCCGGCGAGTATTCTCAAAGAGGGGGTAATTTTGTCTGCCGTCTCCCCTGATTTGCAAAAATTTCAGGCTGATAGACCTGACCGTTGCCCAGCGGAGAAACTGTTTGTCCCTGATAGATGGACTAGTAGAGTTATCTCTGATATTCATTGTTCAGTGTTGGCTGGGCATCCTGGAATCTTTGGTACCAGAGATTTGGTGGCTAGATCCTTCTGGTGGCCGTCTTTGTCACGGGATGTGCGTTCTTTTGTGCAGTCCTGTGGGACTTGTGCTCGGGCTAAGCCCTGCTGTTCTCGTGCCAGTGGGTTGCTTTTGCCCTTGCCGGTCCCGAAGAGGCCCTGGACGCATATTTCTATGGATTTTATTTCGGATCTCCCTGTCTCTCAAAAGATGTCGGTCATTTGGGTGGTTTATGATCGCTTTTCTAAGATGGTCCATTTGGTACCTTTGTCTAAATTGCCTTCCTCCTCTGATTTGGTGCCATTATTTTTCCAGCATGTGGTTCGTTTACATGGTATCCCGGAGAACATCATTTCTGACAGAGGTTCCCAGTTTGTTTCGAGGTTTTGGCGATCCTTTTGTGCTAGGATGGGCATTGATTTGTCTTTTTCCTCGGCTTTCCATCCTCAGACAAATGGCCAAACCGAACGAACTACTCAAACTTTGGAAACATATCTGAGATGCTTTGTTTCTGCTGATCAGGATGATGTGTCCTTTTTGCCGTTGGCTGAGTTCGCCCTTAATAATCGGGCCAGCTCGGCTACTTTGGTTTCGCCGTTTTTCTGCAATTCTGGTTTCCATCCTCGTTTCTCTTCAGGGCAGGTTGAGTCTTCGGACTGTCCTGGTGTAGATACTGTGGTGGATAGGTTGCAGCAGATTTGGACTCATGTGGTGGACAATTTGACATTGTCCCAGGAGAAGGCTCAACGTTTCGCTAACCACCGGCGCTGTGTGGGTCCCCGACTTCGTGTTGGGGATTTGGTTTGGTTGTCGTCTCGTTATGTTCCTATGAAGGTTTCCTCTCCTAAGTTTAAGCCTCGTTTCATTGGTCCGTATAAGATTTCTGAGGTTATCAATCCTGTGTCATTTCGTTTGGCCCTTCCTGCTTTTTTGCCATCCATAATGTGTTCCATAGGTCGTTATTGCGGAGATACGTGGCGTCTGTGGTTCCATCCGTTGATCCTCCTGCCCCGGTGTTGGTTGAGGGGGAGTTGGAGTATGTGGTGGAGAAGATTTTGGATTCTCATGTTTCGAGACGGAAACTCCAGTACCTGGTCTAGTGGAAGGGTTATGGTCAGGAAGATAATTCCTGGGTTTTTGCTTCTGATGTTCATGCTGCCGATCTGGTTCGTGCCTTTCATTTTGCTCATCCTGGTCGGCCTGGGGGCTCTGGTGGGGGTTCGGTGACCCCTCCTCAAGGGGGGGTGGTACTGTTGTGAATTCTGTTGTCAGGCTCCCTCTGTGGTCATGAATGGTACTTCGGCTGGTTCTGTCCATGGACTTCCTCTGGTGGGTGTTTCTGAGTTTCCTTCCACAGGTGACGAGGTTAATTCGTTAGCTGGCTGCTCTATTTAACTCCACTTCGATCTTTGCTCCATGCCACCTGTCAATGTTCCAGTATTGGTCTAGTTCACTCCTGGATCATTCTTGTGACCTGTCTTCCCAGCAGAAGCTAAGTTCCAGCTTGTATTTCTTTGGTTTGCTATTTTTCTGTCCAGCTTGCTATTTTTATTGTTGTCTTGCTTGCTGGAAGCTCTGGGACGCAGAGGGAGCGCCTCCGCACCGTGAGTCGTGCGGAGGGTCTTTTTTGTGCTCTCTGCGTGGTCTTTTTGTAGGTTTTTGTGCTGACCGCAAAGTAACCTTTCCTATCCTCGGTTTGTTCAGTAGGTCGGGCCTCACTTTGCTAAATCTATTTCATCTCTGTGTTTGTATTTTCTTCTTTACTCACAGTCATTATATGTGGGGGGCTACCTTTTCCTTTGGGGAATTTCTCTGAGGCAAGGTAGGCTTTATTTTTCTATCTTCAGGGCTAGGTAGTTCCTTAGGCTGTGCCGAGTTGCATAGGGAGCGTTAGGCGCAATCCACGGCTATTTCTAGTGTGTTTGATAGGATTAGGGATTGCGGTCAGCAGGGTTCCCACGTCCCAGAGCTCGTCCTTTATTATCAGTAACTATCAGGTCATTCCGTGTGCTCTTAACCACCAGGTCCATTATTGTCCTGACCACCAGGTCATAACACTCTCCCACACCACCTCCTCACCTCGACCACAGTTTTTCGGTGCTCCCCAAGGCTCAGTTCTAGGACCCCAACTATTCTCCATCTACACCTTCGGCCTGGGACAGCTGATCTAATGGCATGGTTTGCAATATCATCAGTACGCCGGTGACATGCAGATCTACCTATCTGTACCTGACATTACCCCTTACTGACCAAAATCACACATCTTGCCGCAATTTTATCCTTCTTTTATGCTCACTTTCAAAAAGTGGACATGGACAAAACAGAATACATCATCATCTTTCAACCATATCAAGCTAAATAGACATGAGAGCTGTGTATGCATCATTCGGTACCACTTTAGTAAGAGGGAAAGTTTGCCCAAGCGAAAATTATTTTCCAGACATTCACGGCCTTTTTTTTGCACATTTTTTGAAGCTTTGATCTTCATCTTCTTGGTGTGGATGTGGTAAATTAATTTCAAAATCGACATCAATACCATCATCATCCATATCTTGTAAAGAGGAAATCTGGTGTTTCCCAGGGATGTGGTTATCTACGCTTAGTGGCATTCCTTTAACAGTGTTCGTTACACTAGAACAAATAATTTTCGACTGTGACATTTGGATATTATTGGTAATATGTATGGGTGAAGATGAAGAAGCTTGTGCCACTGGTGTGTTTATAGTTACGGACGGTGCACTCCTCTTTTTTAAATCAAATAATTTTGTATTAAAGCATAAGACATGCAGTAACACAGTCTGACACATTTTCCAGACAGGTACCAGTAATACAAAAAACGATTAATATATTTTCATTTTACGAAAACAGGACTCTTACCCCATAACTAACCCTCCCTCACCCCAGTCCCTTACCCATTATCCAATACAACCAACTGACAACATCACCTCTTGAAAATTGTCCAACAGTATATGTAAAAGTCCCTCCAGAAGCAACTAAACGACTTCCATTCTACTCTGCAATAACTTAGCAGATGCCACGCCTTGGTAATCCATCCATCCGCCTGACACATTTTCAAATTTTGTATTCTGATGTAGATATTCATTGCCATAAGGAAAATAAAATTAATTTTATTAATAAATTCCTTTTCCCTGGCGGTTTTTTATCCAACCAGTAAATCACAATAAGCTTTCTCGCAGCATAAAACAATTTTGCAATAATCAAGCTTACACATTCATCTGTAGCACCTTCACCCAAAAGGGTTGGTGGCGAAAGCACGACCACATGATATGTATCAAATCTGCATCATCCTCACCGCACATTGGGCATTTTGAGTCACCTCTCTGTCCTGCCTTCCTCATCCATGCCGTGGTCCTGTACATCCTATACACCAGGTATAACCCCGACACCCTCTTAGCCTCACTCAAGGATGCCCTGGGGATGTATTAAAGTATAGACTCCCACTGGGACTCTGACAAAGGACCCACAACCGCCACCCATTTTTCCTTTAGCCTTAATGGATGTTTCAATGAAAAGGTATCCATCAGACCCCTGTCATCAAGGTAATGAGCCCCCTCATACTCCTCTGAGGCCCGATAAGATTCAACAAGCTATCGGACTGCAGAATCAAGTGCTACCCCTCCTTTTGACAATTTAGGGCGTGTCTCAACTGCAAATATTGAAAGAACATCTTCTGGGACAAAGGAAACTCAGTCCTTCATTTCTAAAATGTTTTAATAACATCCCCATCAAGCAACTGAGACACAAACCAAATGCCAATGCGCCTCCACTGACCGAACCTCCGCAATCTCATGAGCTCTGCCAACCTAGGATCAAACCAAATCGGCATATATCTCACAAATTCCGTTACTCCCCTCCAATACTTAATTTTCTGCCAGACTTTCCCCATCATAGCTATTGTTGGGAATTGTTTGGGGTTAATTCTGAATCTTCCTGTTTCCAGACTGGCTAACAATGGGTCTTTCCCTACCGCGTGTTCAAAGATTATCCCCACTGAAGAGCTCTGTTCCGGTTCTCCCCAACCTACCATATGCTGGCATTGAGATGCTGTATAGTAAATCCATGGATTGGGGACTGCCAAACCACCCTCATCCTTTGTCCTTAGCATATGTTCCAATTTGATGTGCGCTAGACCACCCTTCCAAATTAGGTCCCTAAATAGAGTATTAATCCTATAAAATTTACTCTGAGGCAGCCACACTGGAGCATTATGCAATATGTAGAGGAGCTGAGGCATAAGTATTATTTTGATCAAATTTACTCTTCCTGCAACTGACAGAAATAGCTTCTGCCATGCCCCAATCTTCTGCTGGAACTTCCCAAGCATAGGAGTCAGGTTGAGCCATACATAGTTCTCTATTTTGCCCGAAACCACGATGCCCATATATTTAAGCTCATGTACCACCCTTAAGGGAACCCCAGGGTCTAGTGTCGGAGGAGCCGCCACGTCCATAAGCAACAACACAGACTTATCCGACTTAATAGATAATCCGGAAAAAGACCCAAATTTTTGAATGTTGTTCATAACAGCCCCCAAAGACTTCTGCGCATCTTCCAAGAACATATCTTTATCCCTTTATGTCCCTATACCTCCGTATCGCTGATGCCAAGGGCTCAACAGCAATTGCAAACTAGAGAGGAGACAAGGGGCATCCCTGACGCGTTCCCCTATATAAAGGGAAATCCCCCGACAAGAGCCCATTTACCCGTATCTTGGCTCTTGGAAAGGAATATAACAATTGCACCCAAATTATAAATCTCTCGCCAAAACCCATAGCCTTCATAACCGCCCACAAATACCACCATTCCACATACATGATGTAATACCTGCAGCAAGAGTTTATTTGTGGGTGAGAAATCACAGAAATATTTCTGATATTCTTTATTCTTATTATTATTATACATTTTTATAGCGTCATTTATTCCGTGGCACTTTCCATGTGAATACAGGGAAAATATAGACAAATACATTAAACATGAGCAAATAACAAGGCACACGGGTACATAAGGAGGGAGGACCCTGCCCGCGAGGGCTCACAGTCTGCAGGGGATGGGTGATGAAACACTAGGAGAGGGTAGGGCAGGTTGTGCGGCGGTTCAGTAAGTTCGGGATCACTGCAGGCTGTAGGCTTGTCAGAAGAGGCGAGTCTTCAGGTTCTTTTTGAAGGTTTCTATGGTAGGCGAGAGTCTGATGTGTTGGGGTAGAGAGTTCCAGAGTATGGGGGAAGCACGGGAGAAGTCTTGGCTGCGGTTGTGGGAAGAAGAGATGAGAGGGGAGTAGAGAAGGAGGTCTTGAGAGGGTCAGAGGTTGCGTGTAGGTAGGTACTGGGAGACCATGTCACAGATGTATGGAGGAGACAGGTTGTGGATGGCTTTGTATGTCATTGTGAGGGTTTTGAACTGGAGTCTCTGGGCGATAGGAAGCCAGTGAAGGGCTTGACATAGAGGAGAGGCTGGGGAATAGTAGGGAGGCAGGTAGATTAGTCAGACAGCAGAGTGTAGGATGGATTGGAGTGGTGCCAAAGTGCTAGAGGGGAGTCCAGAGAGTAGGAGGTTGCAGTAGTCGAGGCGGGAGATGATAAGGGCATGCACTAGCGTTTTTGCAGTGTCACGGTCAAGGAAAGCACGGATCCGGGAAATATTTTTGAGTTTGAGACGGCAGGAGGAGGCAAGGGCTTGGATATGTGGCTTGAAAGAAAGGGCAGAGTCGAGGAACACCCCAAGGCACCAGGCGTGTGGGACTGGGGAAAGTGAACAGCCATTGACATTGATGGATAGGTCTGGTGGAGGGGTAAATATTCTTCATATTTAAAGAGGTTGTCCACTACAACGTGTAATGGGCACAGGGCTGCCACCAGGAATTTTTGGGCCCCATACTGGCAAAATTTTTGGGGCCCCATTGAGACTCCACCCAGGCTCCACCCCTCGAACTGTCCACAGCCCCACTGCTCTCTCTTGTAAAAACTCCACTTCCCACCAATCACACATTAAGGCCGGGTTCACACTGGTGAGTTCAATGTGGGAAACTCACACGAGTCTCTTGCATCAGGTCCTGGCACTGCTGCTGGCACTCGGGACTGGAGCGAACAGTTGCATACATGCAGCCGCAAACTCTGGTCCAGAGTGCCAGCGGCAGTATCGGGACTTAATGCAAATTTCTTGCATCAAATTCGCAAGTGTGACCCCTGCCTAACAGTTCCCATCACCAGATCACACACACATAGCCAGCAGCTTTTGTTTTGGCCAAAAGATTTTTTATGCCTCCACCACGAGAAGGTAGACTCTTTTGTCCCAGATCTACTCTACTCTAACCTATTAATCATTTGTTATAACATCCAATCCAATTTTGGTATATTTTTATTTATTTTTCAATTTTTAAAATGACAAATAATATCCCATACAAGGGACAAATACCACCGCACCATGACCAGACACCATATTACCACCACACAGTGACCTATAATACCACATACAAGAAATAAATACCGCCACACCATGTCCAGACCATCTGTCCCATTATCCTGCCCCATCGTATCCATCCTGTCCCATGATCCTGCACCATGTGTCTCCATCCTGCCCCTTGATACTGCCCCATCTGTCTCCATTCTTGCCTTTGTGTCTCCTCTCTGCCCCCTGTGTCTCCATTCTTGCCCCGTGTCTCTATTCTTCCACCTGTCTCCATTCTTACCCCTTTGTCTCCATTCTTACCCCTGTGTATCCATTCATGCCCCCTTTGTCTCCATTCTTGCCCCTGTGTCTCCATTCTTGCCCATGTGTCTCCATTCTTGCGCTTGTGTCTCCATTCTTGCCCCCTGCATCTCCATTCTTGCCCCTAGTGTCTCCATTCCTGCCCCCATGTTGTTTCCATCCTTGCCCCTGTGTCTCCATTTGTGCACCTGTGTCTCCATTATTGCCCCCTGTATCTCCATTCTTGCCCCCTGTGTCTCCATTCTTGCCCCTAGTGTCTCCATTCCTGCCCCATGTGTTGTTTCCATTCTTGCCCCGTGTCTCCATTCTTCCACCCGTGTCTCCCATCTTGCCCACGTACCACTTTCAATAAAAAAAAAACCTTACTCCTTACTTTGCCGCGCTCCTGCGGCGAAGTTCCGTCCTTGCAGTTCCAGCTCGCACTCGCCGGAGAATGACAATGACGTCATACGCTGGCAACGTGCACGCTGACGTCAGATGCCAGCCTCTGATTGGCTGGCAGCTTTTAACTATTGCCGTGTGGACCTGGTGTTGGGACCCAATGACCGGAAGAGAGGTCATTGGGCCCCACACGCCAGTCAGGGCAGTAATACCCTGATGGCAGCCTTGACTAAGCAGATCAATACAAACATTGGAAATAAGGCTTTCTTCAAAAGCTTGCTTTTAAAATTGTGCCTGAGAGTGGTGCTATTGCTGTCCGCTCAACCCCTGCTCTCAGATGAGAAATGGATACAATTACCATTTTTTGCGGATTATAAGATGCACCTGTTTATAAGGCAATGGGAGGGAAATAGGAAAAAAATGTCTTTTTAATAAAATGGTGCATTATAATGTGCTTTTGCGGTAGCTTACCTGGGGGGCAGCAGTGGTGGAGGGGGGCCCAGGTGGCAGAGCCTCTGCTTGCAGAAGCAGGAGATGCAACAGGCTCCAAGCTGGTAGGATGGGGGGGTTCAGTGACAGCAGGAGTCAGGCCATGGCTGTGGGCTCTAGGCTGGTTCAGCAAGGCGTTCGGTGGTGCGAGAACATTTTGTGATAGCCCAGAGCCCTGCACTTGCCATACTTTCTAATGCGGTGAATCCAACAAGAAAAAAGATAAAAGAAAGTGCACTCACCGGTCCTTCTGAATTATTCAGCCTTTATTCAGAACATATACAGGTGACTTACGGGAGAACGTGGAAAAACGGACGATGGCCGTTTCATGTGACTGCACTTCTACGGGTCCGAATGCTCACAGGAACGAGGGAGACACCTTTAAAGCGTCACACCGACAGGGAACTCCCTCAGTCCTGTAGCAACCAATGAGCGTGAAAACCCACCCACCACAATTTTCCCCCAAAATTTTGGGAAAAAAGTAAATTTGTAATTCGAAATATAAGGTATATACATTGCAAACTTAGGCCTAATTGTTCTTGTACAATAAAAAACAGAACGTTGTTCATCAGTGTTCTAGATGCAATTTTCATCACTGTTTGGTCAGTGTGTTAGTTTTTACCTTCAGTGTTTCGTCAGTGATTTTAGCAAAAAAGTTTATGAATTTTGAGTAAAATCCACATATGTTACTTCTGGGATTATTTGCAATTTTTGTAAGTGTAATTGCTACAAAGCTGAGTGAATTACACAAAAAACACACACTACGGATCTGACTTTCCATATGACATTTTAATTTATATGTGGTGAAAATCTGCAACATGTCGTTCAGATTTGTTAACTATCATCTACTTTTCAAATAAAGTCTTGTTCTGCAGATCTACTCCTGAAAAAATCACACAGAAAATGCAGTCAATGAATATACAGTCAATTTGCACAATGCATTTTCACCCTAAGGCTATGTGGACACGTTTCGGATTTTTTGAATTTTTTTCACTTTTTTTGGAAGTTTTCTGGTGCAAAAACGCTTAAAAAACGCTTACATTAAGCATCCCATCAATTTAATGCATTCCGCAATTTTTGTGCCTATGCTGCGTTTTTTCCGTGAAAAAACGCATCACGAAAAAAAACGCGGTATGTTCATTAATTTTGCAGAAAATCTGTGGATTTGCCGCTAAACTTTTGTATTGGGAATCTCCGGAAAAAAACGAAATGCAAAAAATCTGCAAAAAAAGCATGCAAAAAACTCAATGAAAACGCGAAAAATACGGGTGCGGATTTCCTGCGAAAGTAGTCTGGATTTGCTCAGGAAAATTCTGCAAACTTTCCTGAATGTGTGCAGATAGCCTAAGGGTATGTGTCCACGTTCAGGATTGCATCAGGATTTGGTAAGGATTTTACCCAGGTAAAATCCTGACCGAATCTGCACCTGAGGTCACTGGCAGGTCACCTGTGTTGTCCTTGCATTGCTTCAGCATTGTAAGGACATGCTGCGTTCTTAAAAGATGTGCCGCATGTCAGTTTCCGCGGGTATGCCACATGTGTCTTTTAATGCATAGTGGAGACGGGATTTCAACATCTGGACTCTGCGTGTTTGACGCTCTATGCAGGGTCAAACATGCAGCGTTTCCTGAACGTGGAAACATACCCTTAGTCCAGGATCCCATTAGCGAATCACATTTGATTCTTGGATGCAATTGCAGCATGCTGCAATAGTTTTCACATGCCAAATCAGCCTGAGAAAATAACACAGGTCTGCGACTAAAAAGCTGTTTGATTATTTGTATCTAATTTCCATGTATTTTGGTGTGCTGAAAACTACAAAAATATTGAAAATAATCCTGGACGTCAGGATTTGCCACAAAATGCAAAATTCTCTTCAAATTTAGTATATTTTTCTAAATTTTTGGCATTTTTTTTATCTTAGGGTTTTGAAAGTCAAAATTACTATTAATTAATTCACATCAATGCATTGAAGATATACAAGACCCTGACTGCAAAAACAATTGTCGGACGAACGATGAAAGCATTTCAAGCTATAGGCTACCTGATGAGTTTGAAAGTGCATTTCCTCCATTCCCACCTTGACAACTTTCCTGAAAATTTGGGAGCTGCGATTAAAGAGCAAGGGGAACGATTCCTGGACATTAAAGAAATGGAAAGAAGATACCAGGGAAGATGGAGCATTACCATGGTGGCAGACTACTGTTGGACGCTTCAGAGAGACATTCCAGATGCTACTCACAAGCGTAAATGTACCAAGAGAAGCCTCACAGGGAAGAAGAATCGATTTTAGTGTGTGTTAGTGATCTAATTGCTAGTGTTGAGCATTCCGATACTGCAAATATCGGGTATAGGCCGATATTCGCGGTATCTGAATTCCGATACTGAGTTCCGATACTTTCTCAATATCGGATACCGGAATCGGAAGTTCCCATAATTCAATGAGCCTGTTTGATTTAATTCAGGAAGCCTAATAAGTGTGGGCACATCCTGTTCTGCATGTTAGTCATGTAACTACTGGCATGGCTGTGAATGGCTGCTGAAATGATGTCATGATGCACTAAAAAAGTCGCCACCGCCATTTTGGGTTCACTCTGCTGTGAATTCAATTAGGGACAGGACGCTGTGTTCTGACTGAGGGCCAGTTTGAGATAGCGATTTGCTTCATTGTTCTTTAACCAGGCTAATTTAGCAACCGCTGTGTGAGAACCTTGTTTTTGCCTTGCAGCGCTGTTCACGGCTGTCTGCAAGGTCTCTGTGTGTGTGAGTGCAGCTCACTCTGTAATCTGTTCTGCAGCCACAGCCGATTGTAGACAGCTCAGTTTGCGTCACTGCCTCGAACTGTTCCATTGTCCTTTTTTCAATTAGTGCTGTCTGCTGCACATTTTGTCCAGATTTATCCTATTAACCCTCTGTCAGGAATAATGGATCTGACAGGTGCAGCTCTTCTACTCTCATTTCTCCCTTCTCACCAGATTTTCAGGAAATCCCCTCCCTCTAGATAGTCTCCTGGCTCTAGCTGCTGTGTGAAACCTGATACCACAGTTGGTCTGCAGAGCTTCAGGAAGGAAGATATAGCTGTGCTGGCTTCTCAGGCTCATTGGTCCCGAACACATCACACTTTATAAGGTTGGTATGTAATGTTTTAAGTTATTACTATTGTTTATTTAGCTTGTTTTATGAATGGATAGAGAAAGGTTTGTGGATATTTCATATAAATAAGGCAGATTTTCTTACAAATGAAAGTGTGCTTCTCAGGCACATTGTTTCCTAATGCATATTCTCTCTCTTGCTTCAGATTATCTTCTGAAATGGAGAAGAAAATGTATAATCTTTCAAAACCCCATCATGTTGAGGAAGTGAGAAACATGCTGTTAGATGATGATGATGATGATGATGCAGACCCCACAATGAATGAGGATTTTGAAGAAAGTGAGATTGATTCTCATGATGAGCTGGAAGTCTGTGAACTAAATTCTGAAACAGAGCAAGATGGTGACAGTGATGAGGAGGAAGAAGATATAGAATCTTATTATATGGGAAAAGATAAAAAAAAACAAATGGAACAAGAATCCACCCATAAAAAAATGACCGGCTTCTCCAATTCGTGATGTATTCCAAAAATTTGTGGAAAACTGTAAGATAAACTATCGCCCTGGGGCAAATGTCAAAATTGACGAAATGCTCCCTGGTTTTCATGGCAGATGTGCATTTCGTCAATACATACCATCAAAACCTAGCAAATACGGAATAAAAATGTATGCCCTTGTTGATGCCAGTAAGACCTACACATACAACATTGAAATTTATGCTGGAAAACAGCCAGATGGTCCTTACTGTGTCACCAACAAACCCACTGATGTTGTGAAAAGAATGTCTGAGCCCTAATTTGGATCAGGTCGCAATATAACTGCTGATAATTGGTTTTCAAATTGTGTTCTTATTGATTATCTAAAAACGCAGAAGCTTTCATATGTCGGAACTGTAAGAAAAAATAAAAAAGAATTGTCGCCACAGCTTGTTACTGTGACAGGGAGAAAACAGTACAGCAGTATGTTTGCATTCCATGATGGAAAGGTTTTGGTTTCCTATGGTTTTGGTTTCCTATGTACCACGCGAAAAAAAAAATTACTTCTCTCAATGCTTCATAATGATGATGCCAACGATCCTAAATCTGAAGCACAACAAAAACCAGAGATTATTACATTTTATAATGAAACCAAAGGGGGTGTTGATACCACGTGCGTTGCCTGTAGCCTCCACTTTGGCACCCATTAGGAGCATGCCTCTTCCAAAACCCAAAACGGGTGCTCCCAAGACTTGCAGTGCCTGGTCCTTTTTTGACACAGTTGCTTTGTCAAATGCAAGCTGTGTAAACATAAAGTCAAAAGAGGGAAAAGTGTCAGCAACCTCAATACCACAAATATGTGGAAACATGTGCGTACCAAGCACGTGGTGGAGTTACAAAAACACACTGAAGACCTAGGCCAACCTACAGCGGCACCTACCACCTCTTCAGCTCGTGTTGTAGCCTCTTCCTCCAGCTCACACACAGCTGGTTCGGCTTCCTCACAGGATCGCCATGGAAGAACCTCTGGCACTGTTGTACAGAGACCCAGTGTAATTCCACCCACAGCAAAACGTTCCCAGTCATCCTCACACTCCTAGCCCAGCCTCTGTCCATCCCTGCCCTGCAAAAGCATGTGGAGGGAAACATTAAACATGCGCTACTAAACGCTGTCAGTGGCAAGGTCCACCTCCCCACTGATGTGTGGACCAGTCACCATGGACAGGGACGATACCTTTCCCTCACTGCCTATTGGGTAAATGTTGTGAAGCCGGGTACAGAT
Source organism: Ranitomeya imitator (assembly GCF_032444005.1). Lineage (NCBI taxonomy): Eukaryota > Metazoa > Chordata > Amphibia > Anura > Dendrobatidae > Ranitomeya > Ranitomeya imitator. The sequence goes on from NC_091286.1 coordinate 478,510,078, forward strand.
CTTGCAAGTGGCGCTGTACATGTTCTGCCCACTCCAAGGATTGCAGGAATCCACTCTGTACACATTGACTCCTCTGCATACTCCAGTTCCTCTGAATTATTGCTGCGGGAGCCGTCACAGTCCACCTACACATGGACCCGTGAATACTTACCTGTTACGACCGATATGAGCACAGCTATGGCCAAACGTCAACAGGCCATATTGAAATTAATTTCTTTGGGGAATCGAAGCCACACAGCGCAGGAACTCTGGAATGCCATCAAGCAGGAAAGCGACGTGTGGTTTGTGCCAGCGAATCTCCAGCCAGGCATGGTAGTGTGTGACAATGGCCGAAATCAGGTGGCAGCTCTGAGCCTAGGTAACATCAATCACATCCCATGTCTGGCACATGTGCTCAACTCAGTCATGCAGAGTTTTTTGAGGGACTATCCGGATCATGATGCACTGCTGCACAAGGTCCGCCAAGAGTGTGCTCACTTGCAGCGTTCCAGCATGGCAAGATCACGCATTGCAGCTCTGCAGCACCGATTCCGCCTTCTGGAACATCACATCATATGTGACCTACCCACCAGGTGGAATTCAACGTTACATATGTTGGACCGGTTGTGTGAGCAGCAGCCAGCGGTAATGGAGTACCAGCTGCATCAGGCGCATAAAAGTCACACTGCACGCCGTGCAGAATTCACAACCACTGAGTGGGCCACTATGAAGGACATCTGCCAGGTTTTGCTTGCCTTCGATGATTCCACTTAGATGGCGAGTGCAGAAGATGCACTAGTCAGCATGACTATCCCCCTTATCTGACTGCTTGAAAGAACACTGCAAGCACTAAGGGAGGAGGATGTTGAAGAGGTGGAGGATGAGGAGTCACAAATGCCATCTGCTTCTGGACAGTCTGCGCAATGTGGTTCCTCACAAAGGCCTAGGCAGGGGACAATTTGTGAGGAGGATGAGGAGGAGTCAATGGAGGAGGAAGACATCTGTCCAGAGGAGGGAGTTACACAATGCTCTAGCAGTCAGTATGTAGAGCGAGGGTGGGGTGATGCAGAGCAGGCAGAGATCACGCCTCAAGCAGGGGACAGCTATTCTTGGCCAGTTGGCAGTCTGCAGCACATGGTTGACTTCATACTGCAGTGCCGGAGAAACGACATTCTCGACATGGCTGATTATTGGGTGTACACCCTCCTAGATCCTCGCTACTGGGCAACTTACAAAGCCTCATAACACCGTTGAACCGGGAGCGTAAAATGCGGGAGTACAAAGACACACTGGTGCATTCCATCATCTTCTCCAGTCCAACCGAGATCAGTGCTGCTAGAGCTTTACAAAGCAGCTCAGTGCATCGAGGCAGTGGAGGAAGCTCTGCACAAAGAGGGAGCAGAAGCAGTGCCTCAGCTCAAGGCAAGACCAGTATGGCCCAACTGTGGCAAACTTTTGTGTGACCGCCACAATTGTCTACATCATCACAGACGGCTCCAGTCAGCAGGAGGCAACGTTTCCATCAGATGGTGACAGACTACATGTCTTGCCCTCTCAGTGTACTCCCAGATGGCTCTTCCCCCTTCGAGTTTTGGGTCTCTAAGCTGGATACATGGCCAGAGCTTAGCCAGTATGCATTGGAGGTGCTGGCTTGCCCTGCTGCTAGTGTATTATTGGAACATGTCTTTAGTGCCGTAGCTGGTGTTCTAACAGACCGTTGCATGCGACTATCCTCCGATAACGTTGACCGGCTTACTTTTCTGAAAGTGAACAAGGCCCGGATCTTGCAGGAATTTGCCACTCCTCTTCCAGATTAAATATTTGTTTGGCAACAGTATCCAGGTCTCCTGTTGTGTTCATGTTTCTACCACCTGAACTGTAATCCCTGGGCTCCAACACCGCCAGCTGCTGCTCAGAAGTGCCATCTGCACAGTCAACACATGACCCAGTGTTATTGAGTTTCAGTAACGTCAGCTGATCCCCAGCTGTGTATCCGGCAATTTCTCCTGCTACCTCCATGCTGACACTACAACAGATATTAAACTGCCTCGAGTGCAGGCCTCAGCCTACACTCTGTTTCTCCTGGATTCCCTGGGCTCCAACACTGCCAGTTGCTGCTCAGAAGTGCCGTCTGCACAGTCAACACTTGCTGCCGTGTTATTGGGGTTCAGTAACGTCAGCTGCTCCCCTGCTGTGTGTCCGGCAATGTCTCCTGCTCCCTCCACATTCACATTACATCAGATATTAAACTTGCTCCAATTAGGCCTCAGCCTACACCCTGATTGACCCTGGGCTCCAACACCACCAGTTGCAGCTCGGAAGTGCTGTCTGCACAGAGAAAAACAATAGCTCCTGTGTTAGTGGGGTTCAGCAATGTCGGCTGCTCCCTTGCTGTGTTTCCGGCAATGTCTCCTGCTACCTCCACATTCACATTACATCAGATATTAAAATTGCTCCAATTAGGCCTCAGCCTACACTCTGCTTCTCCTGGATTCCCTGAACTCCAACACCACCAGCTGCTGCTCTGAAGTGCCGTCTGCACAGTCAACACTTGCTGCCATGTTATAGGGGTTCAGTAACGTCAGCTGCTTCCCTGCTGCGTGTCCGGCAATGTCTCCTGCTCCCTCCACATTCACATTACATTAGATATTAAACTTGCGCCAATTAGGCCTCAGCCTACACTCTGCTTCTCCTGGATTCCCTTGGCTCCAACACCGCCAGTTGCTGCTCAGAAGTGCCATCTGCACAGTCAACACTTGCTGCCGTGTTATTGGGGTTCAGTAATGTCAGCTGCTCCTCTGCTGTGTGTCTGGCAATGTCTCCTGCTCCCTCCACATTCACATTACATCAGATATTAAACTTTCTCCAATTAGGCCTCAGCCAACACCCTGATTGACCGTGGGCTCCAGCACCACCAGTTGCAGCTCAGAAGTGCTGTCTGCACAGATAAAAACACTAGCTCCTGTGTTAGTGGGGTTCAGCAACGTCAGCTGCTCCCCTGCTGTGTATCTGGCAATGTCTCCTGCTCCCTCCACATTCACATTACATCAGATATTAAACTTGCTCCAATTAGGCCTCTGCCTACACTCTGTTTCTCCAGTAATCCCTGGGCTCCAACACCACCAGTTGCTGCTCAGAAGTGTCTTTGGCACGGGTACTCCCTCCTGCACAGCATGGTTCCAGCACACCAGGTGTTTCCAGGTAGTGTTAAGGTCACTTTGCCTCCAATACGTTGTCCTGTCGGGTTGCAGTTGGGTTAGCCAACTCTATGGTGCCTGCAGTTTAGGTGCTTCCTAAGTGGGCTGCGGGAACTGGCAATCACAGCTGGTTCCGTAGTGCCAATAGGACAAGCTCCCCTTGTAGGACTGTTGGTTTTCGGTAACTACAGCCAGCTCGCGGCCTAGCAATTTTTTTTTTCCTGTGGACCTTCTGCTGCCTATCTGAGCTTCAGCACCATTAGCTGGTTCTTTGGAAGACAATCTTGAATAGGTCCCCCTGGTTCCAGTACCGTCAGCTGGTTCCAGGCAGAGCCTTTGGCTTAGGTGCCTCCTTCTCGCTATCTGAGTTCCACCAACGTCTGGTGGTCCTTGGTAGTGCTTTCTGGCATGAGTACCTCCTGCTTAGTAACCAGGTTCCAGTACCGTCAGCTGGTCCTCGGTAGTTCCATTGGCTCTTGTACCTTCTGCTACCCATCCGGGTTTCAGTACCATCAGTTGGTTCTCGGCAGTGTCTTTTGCTCTTGTACCTTCTGCTCCCCATCCTGGCTCCAGTACCATCAGCTGGTTCCAGACAGATCCTTTGGCCTGGGTATCCAAGTTCCACCAACATCTGGTGGTCCTTGGTAATGCTTTCTGTCACGGGTACCTCCTGCTTAGTAACCGGGTTCCAGTACCGTCAGCTGGTCCTCGGTAGTTCCATTGGCTCTTGTACCTTCGGCTACCCATCCGGGTTCCAGTACCGTCAGCTGGTTCTCAGCAGTGTCTTTTGCTCTTGTACCTTCTGCTCTCCATCCTGGTTCCAGTACCGTCAGCTGGTTCCAGGCTGAGCCTTTGGCTTAGGTGCAGCCTTCTGGGTATCCGAGTTCCACCAACGTCTGGTGGTCCTTGGTAGTGCTTTCTGGCACGGGTACCTCCTGCTTAGTAACCGTGTTCCAGCACCATCAGCTGGTCCTCAGTAGTTCCATTGGCTCTTGTACCTTCGGGTAGCCATCCGGGTTCCAGTACCGTCAGCTGGTTCTTGGCAGTTCCTCAGCCTTCTTGTACCTTCTGCTACATTTCCAAGTTCAAGACCCTAAAGACGATGACCCTGAAGACCACCCCGAAGAAGACAATGACCCAGGAGACGACGACACTGGAGACGATGACCCTGGAGACGACAACCCTGAAGACCACCCCGAAGAAGACAACAACCCCGGAGACGACGACCCAGGAGATGACGACCCTGGAGACGACGACCCTGAAGACCGAGAAGCAGAAGAACAAGAAGCTGCAGAACAAAAAGCAGAAGAACATTAAGCATAAGACTAAACATCAGAGCAAAAGATATTATCTAAATTATAAGCAGAAGAAGACTAAGCAGTGTATGGGGGTGAGTCCGTTCCTCCTCATGGTGCCCCTGGAAAAAAACTGCTGCTGCGGGCCAAACTGAACGCAGACAAATCCTGTTGTAAATCTTTTGTGACAGGCAGAATGGAAGGTGTAATCTTCAAACTTTTATAGATAACAACTACAGGAATGCCTGTCACAAATAAGAATATGATGAAGAAGAATATGAAGAAAATGAGGAAGTTGAACGTAAAGGAGAATAATAGTTGAATAAAAAGAATATGAAGAATGTAAAAAAAAGAATAATAGGAAGAAGGTGAAGAAGAAGAAGAAAAATAATGTGAAGGAGAAGTTGATGAAAAAAATGCTGCTGATGAGGATGATGAAGAAGAAAGTGTGGGAGAAGTAAAAAAGAAGGTGAAGAGCACGGAGGTAGTGAAACATAAATATCTTACAAAACATAAAAAATCTTATAAAGATATACAATGCCCAAAAAATATCTTTCAAAGAAAAGAACTTTCAGAGTGAGCTAATGAAACCAGCATCAACATGTTGCAAGCTGAGCGAGCAGGCTCTGACATGCTCGGGATTGATTCAATTGTTTTATCTTGGTTCTCGCCTGTTCTCACTTTTTCATCTCAGTTCGTGTTAGCTCATCATATTCAACCGTGTTTCCCAAAATTAGCATTATGGCTCAGCGGAAGTGTATTAATTCGCCTGACAGTTTCTGTTAACATTTGTGGTGAATATCCTCAAAAAGAAGGGTGGTTTGCACTTAACACTTAAAGAGGTCGTAGAGAAATTTTTAGGCAATAACAAAGACCCTGACTACAAAAATTATTGGACGAATGCTGAAAGCATTTCAAGCTTTGTGTTGCCTGATGAGTTTGAAAGTGCATTTCCTCCATTCCCACCTTGACAACTTTCCTGAAAATTTTGGAGCTGTGAGTGAAGAGCAAGGTGAACTATTCCACCAGGACATTAAAGAGATGTAAAGAAGACACCAGGGAAGATGGAGCATTACAATGATGGCAGACTTCTGTTGGACGCTTCAGAGAGACATTCCAGATGCTACTCACAAGCGTAAATGTACCAAGAGAAGCCTCACAGGGAAGACAAATTGATTTTAGTGTGTGTTAGTTAGCTTATTGCAGTAAAAAAATTATTTTCATGAAACATTTGTAATAAAAAATTAATTTTATGAGTCTATTTTATTTTATTTTGAAGTATTGTCTTATTTAACATAGTTACTTAAATTGTCAGAAAATGTGATGTCCTATGACAAAACGGAGGTCATTTTCAGATTCAGCGCACTTAAAAACATAAAGATTACGTGGAATAACCAAAACAACTCTTGAAAATTTTTTTTTTGCAGACCTGTGTAATCTAACGGCTTTTCAGTCGCAGACCTGTGTAATTTTTTCACATTTCGGCCTACAGAGTCATATGATGTCTTGTTCTTTGCGGGACGAGCTGCCGTTTTTATTGGTACCATTTTCAGGCACATGACATTTTTTGATCGCTTTCTATTCTGATTTTTGAGACACAGAATGAACAAACACCAGCAATTATTATAATTTTATTATTATCATACATATTTATAGCGCCATTTATTCCATGGTGCTTTACATGTGAAAAAGGGGCTCAAAAAGCCCTCCATCGACCCATCCTCTGTGTCTAGCTATCGCCCAATATCTCTTCTCCCTTATGCCTCCAAATTACTGGAACAACATGTCTATCTTGAACTGTCCTCCCACCTCTCCTCCTGCTCCCTCTTTGACTGGTTACAATCTGGCTTCTGACCACATCACTCAACTGAAAATGCCCTAACTAAAATCACCAATGACCTACTAACTGCCAAGAGCAAGCGACACTGCTCTGTCCTCCTCCCTGATCTGTCTTCTGCTTTTGACACTGTGGACCACTCCCTTCTGCTACAGATCCTCTCATTTCTTGGTATCACAGACTTGGCCCTATCCTGGATCTCGTCATATCTGACAGACCGAACATTCAGTGTCTCCCTCCCCTATGCCACCTCCTCATTTCATCCCTTGTATTTCGGTGTACCTCAAGGCTCTGTTCTAGGACCCCTACTCTTCTCTACCTACACCTTCGGGCTGGAACAGCTCATAGAATGCAGTATCATCTCTATGCCTATGACACTCAGATCTACCTATCTGGACCTGACCTCACCTCCTTAGGTGGATGGACCAAACAGAATTCATCATCTTTCCCCCATCTCACTCTACCCCTCCACCAGACGTATCCATCAATGTCAATGGCTGATCACTTTCCCCAGTCCCACACGCCCGGTGCCTCGGGGTGATCCTCGACTCTGCCAGCTCTTTCAAGCCACATATCCAAGCCCTTGCCTCCTCCTGCTGTCTCATACTCAAAAATATTTCCTGGATCTGCGCATTCCTTGACTGCGACACCACAAAAACACTAGTGCATGCCCTTATCATCTCCCGCCATGACTACTACAACCTCCTACTCTCTGACCTCCCCTCTAGCACTCTGGCACCACTCCAATCCATCCTACACTCTGCTGCCTGACTAATCCACCTGTCTCCCCGCTATTCCCCAGCCTCTCCCCATGCCAAGCCCTTCTCTGGCTTCCTATCGCCCATGTGGTAAAATTTGTAAGACCGCTTTATTCTTCAGGTCACTACGATTACAGCGATACTTCATTTATATCATTATTTATATTTTGGCTCTTTGACACAATAAAAACTATTTTATAGAAAAAATAATTATTGTTGCATCACTTTAATCTCAGTGCTATAACTTTTTATTTCTCTGCTGATGGAGTTGTATGGCAGCTTGTTTTTTGCAGGACAAGATGACATTTTCAGCAGTACTATTTTTATTTACATCCATCTTTTTTATCATGTTTTATTGCACTTTTTGTTTGGCTGTATGATGATAAAGCATTGCTTTTTTGCCTCGTTTATTTTTGTGGTGTTCACTGAAGCGGTTAACTAGTGGGAGAACAGTATTATAGAGTGGATCATTACAGACACAGTGCTATCAAATATATGTATTATTGTTTTTTTATTTACATAAATAAATGTATTTGTTGGAAACATATTTATTTATATTTCTTTATTTAGGGATCACGTTGCCCTAATGGAAGCACGTAGGGAGCCCCCTCCCTGCGTGATTCCCCTCTGTCACTGTCACTACTGACAGCAGCATCAGAGGGGTTAAATGCCCGTGATTGGTGCTAGCATACAGCTGACACCCGCACGCGATCGCCACAGCGCTCAGCGTGAGGCCACACGATCGTGCCACCAAACTAGTACTGATGTTTGCGGGAATGCACCTCTCACAGAGCAGTACTAGTACAGCACATGTCAGGAAGGGGTTAAGGGATATCTTTCAGCAGGTTTTTTCTATTTAATATGAAAACAGCATTAGGTAGGGGTTAAATCACAGATTTAAGCGATGTGTCACTTTATCAGGCTGTGTGCTGTTGTTACTGACAGTGAAGGTTTTATCACTAGGACCTTATTATTGTTCGGAATACAGCTACAGCAGATATTGAGACCTAGTCCGACTCTGCCCCCTTCTCTGATAAGTAGCTCCCTGTCAATTAACTATGTACATAGGGAGCCTGGTGTGGTTGAGGTTAGCTTTCTCAGCTCTGCTACATGTTGTATCTGAAAACTCTCTAATTATGTTACAACTGCTGCACACATGACATTGGTATGGTCAATCCTCGTAGGGTGCCTAACCTTCTTCCAGCCCCCCAGACGCGAAGATTCCCCCCCCCCCCCCTTAAACCCATAAACAACACCAAAACCATTGTTGGATAAATTTGGCCACAGCAGCCTTTATTAAACAAAAAAAATTAACATTACATAAATAACCATAAATAAATAAATCGGGGGTGGGTCCTTGAAGCTTGAAATCTGGTGATTAAACAAACCGTAACAAACAGTGGACGAACCAACCGTAACTTACTCCCAGACGTTACCCCTTGGCTCGGGAGCACCAAATCACCCCGAAGGGTGCCATCGTCCACTGATCCCCTGAGGATCAAGCCACCGCTGGGCTAAATCCCCCCAAAATCACCAGACCAAATAACCACCACATAAGACCAACTGAGGAATCCATATACCCACGGACCCCCCAGCGTAATTTAGCACCAACTTCAAGGACCCCTCCCAACCGCTAGCCACTATGACCCAAAATGAACTAAAAAACCCCTGAAGAAAATAACAAAACAGGGCGGGCGGGCGGCACTACTCACTGCGCTTCTGAGTGGGAAAGTGCCCCGCTCCACCCCCATTAGCCCTATAAACCCCCCTCATTACCATAAACCCACTTCTCTAAGTGACACATTCCCACCCCCCTTTTTCCCAACCCCTGTCATGTCGGCCTCCACATAGCGCCGCATGGGGGATGGGCGCCAGCTCCAGCCTGTACTTGACATTGGTATGGTCAATCCTTGTAGGACCCGTTGAAGTGCCGTAGAGCACGAAACGATCGTTGTCCGTGGCTGACCCTATCCCTCCCTGCTATCCGTTTGTTTATATGTCCTAATAAAGTGATATTGACCGCAACAGGGTAAGTGCGCGCCTACTTTTTCTTTTTTGCCATTTGGATTCTGCACACATTTTTCCTGGCAGCAGCACCCCGATGATTCAGGTGTAAAGGATTCATACAGCCAGTATCACTTTCTGTGGTGCTAGACCGATATTATAATACGGTCACTGAGTTGGACCTTTGAGCAGTGCGGATGTATGTTTTCTCTACTAATGGTCAATCCTTGTAGGGTGCCTAACCTTCTTCCAGCCCCCCGGATCCGAAGATTCCCCCCCCTTTAAACCCATAAACGACACCAAAACAATTGTTGGATAAATTTGGCCACAGCAGCCTTTATTAAACAAACAAAATTAACATTACATAAATAACCATAAATAAATAAATCGGGGGTGGGTCTTTGAAGCTTGAAATCTGGTGATTAAACAAATCGTAACAAACAGTGGACGAACCAACCGTAACTTACTCCCAGCTGCTACCCCCTGGCTCGGGAGCACCAAATCACCCCGAAGGGTGCCATCGTCCACTGAACCCCTGAGGATCAAGCCACCGCTTGCCCAAATCCCCCCAAAATCACCAGACCAAATAACCACCACATAAGACCAACTGAGGAATCCATATACCCACGGACCCCCCAGCGCAATTTAGCACCAACTTCAAGGACCCCTCCCAACCGCCACACCGAGTGTCTCTTGACCACCTCAAAGACCTGAGACCCCAACACACTGAATTGCCATGGCCCTCTCGATACCTTGCTGTAAACCGAGTGCCCATAAATCAATGCCCACAGCGTTTAGGTGCACACCGTCACCCAACAAAAATTCCTCACCCCCGTCCTCCAGCTCCACATGCCGCACCACCACTCCCCCATTCCACTGTACAAAACCAGACACAGCTCGATTAAGTTTGATCCGAGCCTTATTAATCTTAACAATCGATCTCACATGGCGCCAACACCCAATGTCCCAATATCCAGACCAAGAGGGGTATGGCACCTACAACAAAAGGGGAAAACTTAACATCGAACACCGCACAAACAACACTCTAAACCCCGTAACGACCCCCAGCCCTTCAGGGCCGAATGTAACTCCTGTAACGGTTTGACTCCCATCTCCCGATTCTCTGCACCATCTCGGGCGACAAACCACCCGAAGCAGCCTCAGTTGCCGCCCCGATCCGAAAGGAATGCGAGGCAAACCCATCAGCGCTAAGCCCTGTCTAAAAACCACTATGAACTGAAACTTTGACAGAAATGACCCATCCGCATGGCACAACAAAGGACCAGTCCTCTCCGGTTCGAAACTAAGGAACCCCTGCAAGCAACGAATGGGGCACATCAATGAATTAACCACTGCCCCTAGCACCACCCTTCGACCCCTCCCCAGCTGATCCGTTTTTGACCGCCGAATCCAAAATTCCAAATGGCCATTAGCCAGTAATACATCCTTAGCCATCAAACCTCCTTGTCTGCACCTGCTCGGAGCCACCAGCTCCCGATCCGTAATGCCCCAAAATAGGCTAAGAAAAAAGCCAAGCGGAAAAGAGCAATTTCAAAATCCGACATGCAAACTTCTGGCAGCCGCTCCCCCAAAAATTCCAACATCTGGAAAGAAGCCGGGCGTCTGCGGTTCCCCACACCGCTCTCTGTTGACCAAACCCCTTAAACGTCTGCTGGACCAAAAACACTTTAGTCAAATCTCTAAGCCCCCTAAGTTTAAAGCCGAAGGCCAAACCTGCACAAATACGCCCCGCCTTAGCAGAGGACCAGCCCTCCCTAGCCACGTTACTCAGCCACAACTATAAGGCACCCACCCGGTCTTCCGCAGAACCTCCACCCTGGAAGGATTCCAACCATCCTTCCCATGCTCCCCATACCGACTGATAAGTGGCCCAAGTGCTGGGAGCCAAGGTTGCCCGTATCAATTGGTCTGCTGCCCTGACACCACGCTCCAGAGTTCCGGTGGGCATTCCAAACCCAGTTCCTCCGCCGTCGGAGCCAGCAAACGAAATCAATCCCACTGCAAACGAGACAATGAGTCAGCAATGGAATTCTGAACCCCAGGAACATGAGTGGCGGTAACATGCGCATTCAAAGACAGGCAGGACAACACTAGCTGCCACAATACCCGTATCACCGGAGGTGAAGATGCTGATAGACTGTTGATAGCACACACCACGCCCATATTGTCGCAATTAAACTGAATTCTCCTATTACGAAACTCAGACTTCCACAAGTGCACCGCCACCAAAATGGGAAAAATCTCCAACAAGGTCACATTTTTTACCAAACCGTTCGTGAACCATTCAGCAGGCCACCTCATAGCACACCATTGTCCTCTGAAGTAGGCCCCAAAACCTACACCGCCAGAAGCATCCGTAAACAAATCCAACTCCATGTTAACCACCATGTCCTCCATTAGCAAAGACCTACCATTGTAATCTGCAAAAAACTGATCCCAAACCTCCAAATCAGCCCTGTGTTTTGTTAGGCGTACAAAATGATGCGGTGCACGAACCCCGCTCATGGCGGCAGCTAATCTACAGGAAAAAACCCTCCCCATCGGAACAATGCGGCACGCGAAATTCAATTTACCAAGCAGTGACTGAACCTCACGTAACTGCAACTTCTTCACATGCCTCGCCCTTGCGACCTCTAGCCGTAATGCGACCACCTTCTCTTCCGGTAACCGAAATAACAATGCCTAAGAAGGAAAGGGATGTACAAGGCCCTTCAGTCTTGCCCGGAGCCAACGGCACACCAAAGAGCTCTGCCACCCAACAAACCGATCGCAAAATGAATTCACAACACCTGGAATCCGCAGAACCAATGCACAAAAAGTCATCCAAGTAATGGATAACAGAATCAAAACCCGATGTGTCCCGTATGACCCACTCAATGAACGAACTAAACGCTTCGAAGTACGAACATGACAAGGAACAACCCATCAGCAAGCATCTATCCACAAAAAACCTACCGTTCCAACAACACCCCAAAAACCTCGAACTCTCAGGGTGAACCAGTAGCAAGCGGAAAGCAGATTCATTGTCCGTCTTTGCCAAAAGCGCTCCCCTACCACAACGACGAACCCAACGGGCTGCCTCATCAAACGACGTGTAAACGACCGAGCAGAGTTCAGGGTCAATCCCATCATTGACAGATCTACCCCGGGGATACGACAAATGGTGAATCAGCCTGAACTTATTAGGTTATTTTTTAGGCACAATACCCAACAGGGAGACCACCAAATCCCCACAAGGGGGGTCTTGAAACGACCCCAACATTCTGCCCAGTGCAACTTCCTTCAACAATTTCTCGGTGACCACACCAGCATATTCCTCAGCCGACCTGAGGTTTTTCAAAGACCTAGGGATAACAAACGGGGGAACCGGTATCTTAAAACCATCCCGAAAACCAGACCATAACAGTTCGGCCCCCTTCCTGTCAGGGTACCTACTTAGATAAGGGGCCATCGTGCCCAGCTTCACCAGTGTCACCCCCTTTTGAATTACAAGATTCGGTCTTTGACTTGTACTTTTTAAAACATCTTGCGGCACCATGGGAGGAACCACTGCAGTGCGAACACACGTGCTTAAACCTGCATGTAGAACCGAATCTGCACTGGCTTTCGTTAAATTGCCAGCATAAGCTATGCCTCTGCCCCCCCAACTGACTCCCGGATCCCGCAGCGGTCCCTTGAGATGCGGACTGGCCGGTGCCCCCGGCCCCACCCTGAAAGGGTTGGCCTAACCGTGTGGGTGTCATCACCCGAAGCCATATCCTTTTGATCCCAACGTATAGCCGGCCGTATCGCCTTTCTCTGCCTGAACTGCTCATCATATCGCAGCCACGCCTGACCCCCATATACCCGGTGCGCTTTCCCAATCGAATCCATATAGCAGAACAGGCCAGAGCAATTCTCAGGCGCTTTCTCACCCACTACGCTTGCCAGAATAGCAAACGCCTGCAACCGATTCACAAAAGTCTGTGGTATAAGGTGCCACCTTCGCTTCTCTTCCTCTTCCTTCTTACTCTCATCCTTTTTTCCCTTATCCAAATTAAATTTTTCTAGTGGGAGAAGGGAAAAGATTTCCATATATTCGTCCTTCCAGATCTTTTCCCTCACTTCCTTCTTCAAATGAACCCCAAGCAGGCCCTCGAAGCAAACGTATACTTTGCCATGCACCCTGTCATCTAAATGAATCCTGCATTCTTTCTCCTTCTCAGTCTACACCGATACTGATACTGGCACAGATGCACTGCTATTCGCCAGTAAGCCCCAACCCGGAAACTTGTGCCCGGCCTCCTGTGGCCCTACCCACGCAGCCAGCTGACCAGGCATTGACCTGCCACTATCCCAACGCGCAAGCAAATCTCTCACATTACCCAGCAACTCGCTAATGTCAGCTTCCCCTAAACCGGCCGCTGCCGACGCACCCTGACTACTTACACCCGACGCCCCCACCTGACTGACCCCTACAGACTGAGATAACACTGTGGACGAACTGGACATAGAGCTATACTCACCAGGCTGCGAGAGAGCTGTTATCCCTCCAGCCACCGAGCGTGCATCCATCCCATCAATTGATGACCTCGAGACTCCCCCAGGACCCTCCAGGAGAGGAGGTCCGCTAATCACCGACCCCACGGATCCTGCTGACGATAACGATGCCGAGGGCCCGACCGCCCTGGAAACGGAGAGCCTGTTGCTTGCAGGTGAGCCAGTGGGCCCATAAACTGGGGTGTCACTGTTGAATCCAGACCCCCTGCCCACTCCACGATGCAGAGAAGGGTGCTGAGATCCACCACCAGCACTCCTGTGCTGACGTGCACTGAGAGCGCCATCTACTGGCAGCTCCAGTGACCCCATTTTCTCTGGGGTGCCACCTGCCTCTGCATCGGTCGTGTGACTCCACTGCTGACTCCTTCCCGGCGACGTAGCAGGACGCCTGCCAGGTGAGCCAGCCCGGTGGCCTGCTGTGACGGCACTGGCATCCTTTGCAGCCCTAGCACGTGTTGACTCTGCCCCCGGCAGAGCGGGAAGGCCCGCGCGACGCTGTAGGCCTCAGCCCTGCCGGTGGATTCCTCCCAGACCGGGGCCTGCTGGGATGCTTGTATGCAGGTGCCCGGCCTGGAGGGTCCCTGGAGGGGCTCCTGCGCTGGTGCTGAGGCCTGGAAGGGACATCTAGCGATAGCCACTCAGGGGGCCATACCCGATGGGACCGCTGCGGTCCTCCAGGATCCACGGCCACCCAAGTGCTTCCACCGCCGATGATTCCCACCACCTGGGCTTCAAGCCAAACTGGCGGCTGCCTCTCCACCGCCTGCCGGAGGGACTCCAGGACCTGCGCTACCGAGGACATGGTGAGTGGAGCAGTGAGGAAGACTACTCGCTGTGCTTCTGAGCAGGAAAGTGCCCCGCTCCACCCCCATTAGCCCTATAAACCCCCCTCATTACCATAAACCCAACTCTCTAAGTGACTCATTCTCACCCCCCTTTTTCCCAACCCCTGTCATGTCGGCCTCCACTTAGCGCCGCATGGGGGATGGGCGCCTGCTCCAGCCTGTAATGTAAGCCAAGTGATACATAGCTGGATTTAGGGACTCTTCCCCTAAATTATGCTGCTTTCAGGTGAGGTAGCAACTGACATTCCCTTTCAAGTTTATAAGACCAAATACTGTTTCCTATGTTAAAGAATTGCTATGTATCTGTAAAAATTGAGGGTTATACGGTTGATTCATATAGAATCTGAATTTTTTCTCCATCCAGAGACTTGAATGAACAAGTTTTATCCATGATATGGATTAGATTTGTTCAAGCTGTGTTTTGTTTCACTTGTACAATTGTTCCATTGAAAAAAACAGCAATCCCTATTGAGTAACATTGTTCCTAGCTCTGTCAGTTATCATGGACAGAACTCGGACTGAAAATATGCTCACTGGAACTTGAGCCTGTAGTCTTGCCTGACAAATTTGAGTGTCTTTTTCAGATTTTTTTTCTCTGATTAAAAAAAATTACAAAAATTCTTACATTCCCTTGTATTATTGAGCTCTGTAAAGTTTGTTGAAAGAACAGTTCCATTTTTAGACTTGTGTGCATAATGAAGGTGTTAACTAATCGTGCCCTTTTTTGTCTGTGGGAAAATACCAATTTCTACAGTGGCAAAAAATCTCATTGCCGTCAGATGCCTGTTATATTTTCCAACTGTTTACATACCAAGAAATTAATTGATAAAAGTAAAAATGGAGATATACACAAACTCTCCGTGTTGTCTGCCATCTTCACAAATCATTGTGGATTCACCCTGGCAGCAGTTACCATGTTGCATGAAATATTTAAGTGGGATAGTTTTATTACGTACAGATAATCTCAGTGTTTATTATTGAAGTGTTTAATGAGCAGTCATTAAAGTAGATTCAGAAAGGTTCCTGCTATAACCACTGGACTGTCAGCCGAGATCACAGACTATTTCTTTGTAGCAAGAATTTATAAAAGTAACTTAGTTTCAGTTTACTTTTAACTTAAACAGTTTGTAGAGTGATTATTTTTCTTCGGCATTGTAAAACATTCACTCTCACTGTTTATGCTGATGAAAAGCTGAGCCTTACTCCTGACAGTTAATGTAAATACGATATATCAAGCGCTACGAGGAGCTCGGAGAAGGAGCTTTTAGAACCTGTCTCACTTAGCAACACGTGCACCATACTCAATCAGTGAAAGCTGTAAAAACACGTAGTACGCAGATAAGTGGCAGCTCAGCATGTGATCCATGATTTCAGAGTCATACAGTAGATATTCCTACTCTACCTCAAGCATAGTAAAAGAATTAAGCAAAGTCAAAGCTGAAAATGTATACAATACACAACTTTCTGTTGTTCGTCAGAAGACATGTGATATAATTGAATCAGGAAATTCTAGACTAATTTAAACCTTTCTTTAAAGGGCTCATCTGCAACTTTTTTTCCCCTATGGGGCTAAGAACTTATTCAAGGTACTGTAGTTACTGTTCTTCTGCCCTGCTAACATCTCTTCCAACAGAGAGTAGTCACAGACCGCTCCTGTTAAAAATCGTTATTGCGCAAAAATATCTAATCAAGACTTAACCAGGTGCGTTATTCTTAAAAGAAAAATGTCATGATATTCTGACGAAAGTATAGTGGTTTATTGAGTTATCCACCATCGCAGCAAAAACATAAAAGGTAGATGAAACAATTACAAACAGAGTGTCCATGTGTAGATATCAGCGCTTCTCCTGTTACTCATCTTTCCAGGGTCCTGAATGGTAGAAGTCATCTGTCTGTGTGAAAGTCTGAAGTCATCATGGCATGGAGTAGTTAACAGCTGTTGTTCCTCGTGTCTTGTCTCATGTCCATGGAGAATGATGGTGAAGGAAGGGAGGTGACCGTCCCACGTGACAAAAAGCCCCCACCCCCTCCTAAGAGACGTTTATATATGTTCAACACTGATCACGTGTCTTCTGTATATGGAGTTAACTTATACTCTGAGCTACATACACAGAAATAGCTTTTGATAGTGTCAGCAAGAAACCATGTGCTCGGTACAGAATAAAAATAAGAATAATTAATATTTAACAATTCCCCCTTTTGAGGGTGACAGACATTGATTGGAACCCTCAAATTAAAATATTAATAAAATCTACTTTCTTCTTTGGCAAAATGATGTAATAAATAATATTATTAATAATAATATCGTTATATGTTCTCAATAATATAATGATATGTAAATTCATGTTATGGTAAGCCGTGACTAATATTCATATAAAATATATATTATACTTCCCTATATCTACTTGAAGCATCTCAGGTGTGATGTCATCTGATGTCATCTGGTCTTCATCTTGGTTCTTCTTCTTGGTTCTTTCAAACAATCTTTAATATGTCTTTTGTAATAGATGATAGCATGTAGATATGTAGAGACCGTGTGTCATGTGTCAATCAAAGTCCATAAATTCAAATGTTGATAAGAAAACAAAGTTCATAGATGAAATGTCGCTTTAATATCTGTGCAGTGTCACCTTTAGAAACCTGGACTTACATTGGCTCGCCTTGGAAATCATCTGGAATCCTCATATCGTCCGCACTGGTCTTGGAACAGGTGTGACGTCTTTGGTCAGCACAGCAAGGGTTACATTGACTCTTCCTTGCTAAACATAGCACCATAACCAGTCCTTAGTGCACAGGACACATGTCAGGGTTGTAGCGTCCTGACAATTACCTGAGTGTTCACCAGCTTTCATGGAAGTCTTATAGGTGATAGGAAACCACTGGATTGTGATAAGAACGTAATAACACAGTTCATCTTTGATACTGTACTCAGTTGTCAGTGATGGATGCTGTAGTTGTGAGTGGTGACATGAATTGTATTTGACACAGTCTATTATTACTCAGAAATCAGAGCATTGTTACCTTGTGGAACTTCTGGATAACGGCTTTTCTTCTTGCAACTTTTAAGAATCAATTGAATTTAGAAATATGAAAATCTTTATTAACGTCTTTAGTATCTTGATTGAAGTCTTCATTCCCTATTCTATACCAAATCTGGTAATTTCCCTAACTTATAATATCACAGCGTACCATAGCAATCAATACATAGTAACATAGTAACATAGTTAGTAAGGCCGAAAAAAGACATTTGTCCATCCAGTTCAGCCTATATTCCATCATAATAAATACCCAGATCTACGTCCTTCTACAGAACCTAATAATTGTATGATACAATATTGTTCTGCTCCAGGAAGACATCCAGGCCTCTCTTGAACCCCTCGACTGAGTTCGCCATCACCACCTCCTCAGGCAAGCAATTCCAGATTCTCACTGCCCTAACAGTAAAGAATCCTCTTCTATGTTGGTGGAAAAACCTTCTCTCCTCCAGACGCAAAGAATGCCCCCTTGTGCCCGTCACCTTCCTTGGTATAAACAGATCCTCAGCGAGATATTTGTATTGTCCCCTTATATACTTATACATGGTTATTAGATCGCCCCTCAGTCGTCTTTTTTCTAGACTAAATAATCCTAATTTCGCTAATCTATCTGGGTATTGTAGTTCTCCCATCCCCTTTATTAATTTTGTTGCCCTCCTTTGTACTCTCTCTAGTTCCATTATATCCTTCCTGAGCACCGGTGCCCAAAACTGGACACAGTACTCCATGTGCGGTCTAACTAGGGATTTGTACAGAGGCAGTATAATGCTCTCATCATGTGTATCCAGACCTCTTTTAATGCACCCCATGATCCTGTTTGCCTTGGCAGCTGCTGCCTGGCACTGGCTGCTCCAGGTAAGTTTATCATTAACTAGGATCCCCAAGTCCTTCTCCCTGTCAGATTTACCCAGTGGTTTCCCGTTCAGTGTGTAATGGTGATATTGATTCCTTCTTCCCATGTGTATAACCTTACATTTATCATTGTTAAACCTCATCTGCCACCTTTCAGCCCAAGTTTCCAACTTATCCAGATCCATCTGTAGCAGAATACTATCTTCTCTTGTATTAACTGCTTTACATAGTTTTGTATCATCTGCAAATATCGATATTTTACTGTGTAAACCTTCTACCAGATCATTAATGAATATGTTGAAGAGAACAGGTCCCAATACTGACCCCTGCGGTACCCCACTGGTCACAGCGACCCAGTTAGAGACTATACCATTTATAACCACCCTCTGCTTTCTATCACTAAGCCAGTTACTAACCCATTTACACACATAATATCCATATAATTATTAAATGATATTAAAATGGAGTTTATATTTGGAAAAATAAAATAATAATAATAATAATAATAAATGATAAATGATAGTATATTATTAACCATATTCTTCATGTGATTGGACATTTTTATGTCATAGGTGTAATTTCTTTTTGAACCCATAGATGTCAGTGTGTCTTTTATGTAACAAGTGCTGATATTTAGTATTAAAACTTTATTAATTTATGTTCAGTAGACCAATAATATGTAAGTATGTATAGCCATGAACCAAAATAAGAATATATATATGAATAAACGAATGAATGAGTGAAAGAATTGTTGTATTTAACTCAGAATTGAAATTTTCTTATATAATGAAACCATATGATCACTATATTTGATAAAGCAATATGCTTGTAGACATTACTCTATTAAATATTGATTTTTTCTTGAGAGGAAAAATTAAAAAGGAAAATTAAAAATGAAGAAAAAATTAAAAATGAAAAATTAAAATATTGCCTTCATTTGTTGATGAAAAAAATGAAAAAATTAAAAATAAAAATGAGAATAAAAAATAAGAATAAGACCTTTATATGTTGATGACAAATGCTGAGATTATGTCTCAGTAACACATTCCCTTAATATTTTCCTCATGTAGATGTTGTCATAACCTTGGATCACCAAAATATTGAAATTATGCAACTTTGCATATAATACCCTTCATTAGAGGAAAAAATGACTTTTATAATATTTATTGTTATTATATCCAATAATACCTTATTCATATTTCTTCTTTATTAAAATGTGTGAAGAAGAGGTATTGATGAAATGTGATGATGTGATCAGGATCAAAAACACATTTCCCCCTTAGTATCAAAAAATATTATTTTGTGAAAAAATTAATTTGTAAAAAAACCAAGTGAAAAATAATTATTTTTATAACTGTCATATCAACTTGTGCCATATATTTGTTTGAAGATGTGTACTCATCTATGTAACCATAAAAAAACACTGAATATGAAAAAATTATAATTTGGAAAAATTATTCTAAATGTAGGTTTTCTAGAAAAATCATATTGATGTATTATTGTACTTATTAAATAATAATCACCAAAGAAATATATGTTGCATAATAATATTTAAATATATCTTAATATTCTAATAATTTAACTGAATGCTATTATTAAATTAAACACAAAGTTGTTGTTTTTTCCTTCTTCTTTCAAACATACCATAAATCATGAGGCCTCAGTCAAACTGTGCATACACATTCCACATACCACGCTCTGGTCACTCTTACATTACACACTTAGCATTAGGTTCACTCTTAGCAGCTGCCCATATTCTCTGTTATCTGTCACTCAAACTGTGACACACATAGACGTTCACAATACATTTCACATACAAAGAATAAAAAACATGTATATTAACCCAAAATATTGTATCCTAATTATCAATCAATGCGCATTGTAATCTATTAAATTTAGTATTCTAATATTTCTTTGAATATTCCCCAAATATTATCTAACAGTATCAGTATGTTTTAAACTATAGAAAGGACTGGACTCATTTACAAGAAACTTGAGTTGAATGTTCTAACGCTATTTCGGTACAAGCCTGTAACTAAGACCCTTTGAATGTAAGGCTGAGGAAAATTCCTAAAATTAAAAAACAAGGCTATATGATATTCCTTAACTCACATATGTCACACCATGCAGTGGGAGGAAAAAAAAAAACACGTTTTAGATTATTACAGAAAGAAAATTTACATGTAGTACACACATTTTTAGGTTGTTAGATATATTATTTATTTTGTTAGTGTTAAATATATATATAAAAATCATGCAGTTAATATAGCTTCCTGTGTGAATAAGACATAAATTCATGAAACAGGTATTTTTTGTTCAATCCTCGCTTTGAAAGTAAAATTCTAAGGGAAATGAAAGATAAAGGTTAATTTCATATTTATTTCAAAACAAAATAATTTAAATATCTTATACATATGTATATATTTAATAAATGTATTTAATTGTAATTCTAAATATTTTTTTACTGGAGTAAATTTTAATTATTTCACTATATATATAAAAATACAGTTAATATAATCTCTATTTATACAAATATGCTACAGTATTTACTATATACTATATTAATATATATAACTGCAGAATTATATTGAATAAAATAATTACATATTAATAAATAATACATTGTATAACTCATCATATAATATAATTACATTTTTAGCCAATTCCTATCCCAAAATGTAACTCTCTGTCGATTATCTGAAATGCTTTATTTAGTAAGGTCAGATTTAACCCTATGGACTCTTTGAAGAGCTGCTGTGATAATGGAGTGTTCAGCTGAGCTCCCCCTGGGATACTCACCTGCTTCCGTCTGTCAGTTTCCGCCATCTTTAGAGACAGATCTGAGCCTTCAGATTTTAAATCTTTCAGAGAAATTTCTTTAATAGACTCCTGAATCTTTTCATACGGTTTGTAACAAATATGTAATTTTCTTCGTACTTCATAGATTTGATTTTGGATCAGATTTGAAGATTTTGATTTTGGCTTTTGATAAGATTGAATTCTGACTGGTTTCAAAAACTTAGTAAAATGTGTTTTCCTTTCAAGATTCTCGTGTTTTCTAGAAAAATCAAGGGATTGGGCGCATTCGTATAAAGAATTTTTCTGTGTAGCAATTATACGAGATACAGGATTTAAGAATTTAAACTTGTTTACAAAACAATTTATCATGGATTGTTGATTCAAATTCGTACAGACCAATTTATAAATCCTTTCAAAAATGGCCATAAAAGTAAACGTACATTCTTCCCGGCCAATCTTCAATTTTAGAAGAATATCAAGATCTGGATAATTTTCTTTCAATCCACAGAAAATCAAAATTCTTAATCTTTCTACATCAGTCATCTTTTCGTGGAACTCATCCTGCATTTCTAATGAATATCTTCTCATAAAAGTTACTGGCAGCCAAATTTTAAACAAATTATTTTTCTCCTGATTAGTCAAATCAAACTTATCAGCAAAACTTTCAAATATCTCTGAATTTCTGCACACATGGATTTTGTCATCATATGCAGGAATGATTTTGCATAATTTTAGCAGGATTTTCCTAGATTTAAGTTGGAGTTGGGCCTCTGAGTCGTCTATTTTTAAGGGCAATGGTACTTCTGTCCCTCGTAGATCATCTTTGTCAGTTTCTCCTACGCTTCCTCCATCTTGTTTTTCATCTTGTGTCACAAAGTCAATGTCACTTTGGGTGGTCATCGTCATTACAGATACGTGCGTCACATCTTTCTCACTCTTCTCATTACAGTCAATCTTGGGAACATCATTAGTTTCCTTAGAAATTCTTTCTACACTGTCTTTTTTGGACTTCTCTGTCACAAACTCGTTAAATACATAAACCATATGTAAGATATTTTTAAGTTGCTCTTTTTCTTTTTTCTTAGACATTAGCTTAGAATCTAAATTCAAATTCGAATTCGCTATTCTGCATTCTGCAAATAAATTAGACCAAAATATTTCTAAGCTAGATCCGTACAAACTTACAAATTCTATCTGACTTGATTTAGCATATGAATTTATCAAATCCATTTGTCTTACCTTGAAATCTCAGCTTGTAATCCCTTTGCTTTTACAACGCTGGGCTCCGGACTTCAGCACGGCTATTTTTAGCACATCTATCTTCAGCACTACCAGTGCTTGCTGTCAATCCATCTGACACCTGTTAAAGTCTTCGTAATTCGTAGGTTCTTGTATGAGTTCTTTGTGACTTGAAGTTTTGAAGTGGAATTCCTGAATACTTGCACAATCTAGCGGAACTCTTCTGTCTTCCCCCGTGTGCAAGAAGAAGGAAATTCACGCAAAAATAGCACAAAAAAATCAAAACTGGCTGGCTAGGCCAAATGTTAAAAATCGTTATTGCGCAAAAATATCTAATCAAGACTTAACCAGGTGCGTTATTCTTAAAAGAAAAATGTCATGATATTCTGACGAAAGTATAGTGGTTTATTGAGTTATCCACCATCGCAGCAAAAACATAAAAGGTAGATGAAACAATTACAAACAGAGTGTCCATGTGTAGATATCAGCGCTTCTCCTGTTACTCATCTTTCCAGGGTCCTGAATGGTAGAAGTCATCTGTCTGTGTGAAAGTCTGAAGTCATCATGGCATGGAGTAGTTAACAGCTGTTGTTCCTCGTGTCTTGTCTCATGTCCATGGAGAATGATGGTGAAGGAAGGGAGGTGACCGTCCCACGTGACAAAAAGCCCCCACCCCCTCCTAAGAGACGTTTATATATGTTCAACACTGATCACGTGTCTTCTGTATATGGAGTTAACTTATACTCTGAGCTACATACACAGAAATAGCTTTTGATAGTGTCAGCAAGAAACCATGTGCTCGGTACAGAATAAAAATAAGAATAATTAATATTTAACAGCTCCTGCCAGCGATTCTCCTGCTTCCTGTGACATCACGTCAGGAGAGCAGCTCTTTCTCATCTGCTCTGTTCTATCAATGGGGCGTCACTGCTGATGTCATGCTGATTGACAGCAGGATCCCCATTGCCTAATTGTCTTTCAATCAGCATGACATAGATGGTGATGCCCCATTAACAGAGCGGAGCCGAAGAGAGAACTGCTCTCGCGTGAGGGCAAAAAAAGCAGCAGAATTGATGCCTGAGCAAGGAGAGATCATTGCAGAGCAGAAGAGGCAGGTGGTTATTAACTATGCCAGTAAGTTTTTTGCCCCATAGGAAAAGTCCCCTATAACCCCTGTTCAGATGAGCCTATAACACAGATGTGCGCTGTCCAAGTAAAAATGGGACAATGTACTGTACCTCAATAGGGTTGTTCAGATGACACGTTTTGCTCATGCACTATTGTCTTCTATATCTCGTATTTAAGTCTATGGGTGCATACAATATGAATATGAAGCAGAACTTCAGTGTGGAATCTTTATGGATACATTTCAATTATTATCCTAGAACGCTGTATATGATCATGTACATTTTTGAATGTAGATTTATGAGAATGGATTGCACATGGGCATCACATGGATTTCACACGGACGTAAACAGTGGACATATGGATAGCACAGAGATGACAATACAGATGGAGATTAGATGACAAATGTCCAAGTTTCCTGGATGAAACACAGATGATTTTTCATAGGCTCTTCTGACCATGACTTTATACATATGCAAAAATCTCATTATGCAAAATGGATGAAATTGCTTTAGTAATAAGTCCATAAATCTTTTTTCTAAATAAGGATCTGTTGGTAGTTAGCTGATCACCAGTTAAGAACTCAACAGTTGCTGTCCAAAAAAGATGACAATCAGAGTAAGAAGGGGTGCAACTACAGTATTTGGCTAGCCTTACAAGTTGACTTTGGTCGCAACACAGATCTCTCAGCCAAAGATCACTGCATGCCACAGCTACATCGCAGCATAGTGCAGGTGAATAGCATCACATTGTAACCCCCAAGGTACAGGGACTGTGACAAACAAATTGCAAAAAGATCCAAATGATTCTGATTAGGGATGAACGAACACTAAAATTCTTAGGTCCTCGTTACTTGAACCGATCAGTTCCTAACACTTGCATTTTTGGTTCGAGTAATGAGTATAATGGTAGACTCTACAAAGAGTTCAGGGGGCAGTGAAAGTGTTCAAAAGGATGGGAAAACTGCTGAATGGAAGGAGAACAGAAAGGGGCAGACCTCTGGAAGCATCTCGGACTTCCAGATCACTGCTGAGAACAATGGTGTCACACTTTTACTCTACTTTAAGGAGTGACAAAACATTCCAAACCGAGAAGAAACTGCATTTCACAGAGAAAAAAAACGTTAAACATTTTTTCCTGAATAATTACTTGTACATAAAGCAACATTTTAAAAAAGATTTAAAAAATATATATAATTTCAGTAACCCAAAATTGATTTTTTTTATTAAGAAATAAGAACTTTCAGTGTAATATATCAAAAAAGCAAGAACTACCAAAAGTAAGGCAGTCAAGTTACACCGTGTATTAGACATAAAGGAGGGCATTATACACATTCTGTTCAAATTGTTTTCATGTATTGGTGTTCCTAGACTCATTAAGGCTATGCACATTTTAGAGTTATATACCAAAGAAATGTTCTCCAGACCACTGAATAGTCTGTGGGTGAGCAATATAATACCGATAAGGGTATGTGCACACATTGAGTATAATTTCTGCACCATTTGTGCAACTCTTGGCAGGAAAAACTCAGCTACAAAACACACGTTTTTGCCACATTTTTGGTGTATTTTTGCCTGCGTTTTTGATTGATTTGAGTGAAGCCAATGGTGAAAACCACAGGGCAAAAACACACAGAGAATTGACATGCAGCAGATTATTTTCTGCACCAAATCTGCAAGTCAAATATACTCAATACTCAATGTGTACATGACACGTCAGATTTCTCATTCAGTTTGCTAGCATCAGGTTTTGCTTTAGGTTTGGTAACAAAACCACGCAGAAAAAAAAGACAAAAAACACCATATCTGCGCCGTGTACCCACAGCCTAAAATTTTAACGTTTTTTTTGAGGGTTATATACCAATGAAATGTACTTCAGACCACGGAATAGTCTATGGACAAGCAAGATAATACCGATAACATTTTGAACGAGTTTCTTGAGGTATTTATAACAACGAAAGGAACTCCAGGCCACAAAACCGTCTATGGATGAGCAATATAATAGAGATACATTTTCGAACAAGTTTATTGAGGCTTTTATAGCAACAAAATGTACCCAAGAAGATGTAATGCCCTATGGGTGAGCAGTATAATACCGATAAATTGTTGAACAAGTTTTTTGAGGGTTATATACCAGCAAAATGTACTCCAGACCATGGAATACCTTATGGGTGAGCAATAACATTTTGAAAAAAAAATTTAGGCTTATATAGCAATGTAATGTACTCCAGATTATGGCATAGTCTCTAGGTGAGGAATATAATAGAATGCATTTTGATAAAGGTTTTTTAGGGTTATATGGCTAAGAAATGTACCCAAAAAGATGTTATACCCTATGGATGAGCAACATAATACTGATCTATTTTTTAACAAGTTTTTGGAGGCTTTTATAACAACCAAATGGACTCCAGACCACAGAACAGTCTAAGAGTGAGTAATATAATGCTGATACATTTCTAAACAAGTTTTTTGAGGCTTTTGTTTCAATGAAATGTACTCCAGACTAGGGTTGAGCGAAACGGGTCGTTCATTTTCAAAAGTCGCCGACTTTTGGCAAAGTCGGGTTTCATGAAACCCGATCCGACCCCTGTGCGGGGTCGGCCATGCGGTACGCGACTTTCGCGCCAAAGTCGCGTTTCAATGACGCGAAAAGCGCCATTTCTCAGCCAATGAAGGTAAACGCAGAGTGTGGGCAGCGTGATGACATAGGTCCTGGTCCCCACCATCTTAGAGAAGGGCATTGCAGTGATTGGCTTGCGGTCTGCGGCGTCACAGGGGCTATAAAGGGGCGGTCCCGCCGACCGCCATGTTACTGCTGCTGATCTGAGCTTAGGGAGAGGGGATAGCGTTAGGCAGGGTCCATTAACCACCAAACCGCTTGTGCTGTAGCGATTTCCACTGCCCAACACCACCTTCGGTGTGCAGGGACAGTGGAAGCTACATTTTTTTTTTTTCCCCTCAGCGCTGTAGCTCATTGGGCTGCCCTAGAAGGCTCCCTGATAGCTGCATTGCTGTGTGTACGCCGCTGTGCAAACCAACTGCTTTTTTCAAAGCACAAATCTTCTTGTTCCTTCCTTTCTGCACAGCTATCTTTTTTGTTTGTCCACACTTTTTATTTAATTTGTGCATCAGTCCACTCCTTATTGCTGCCTGCCATACCTGGCTGAGATTACTGCAGGGAGATAGTAATTGTTGGACACTCCCTGTTTTTTTTTTTTTTTTTTTTTTGTGGGAGATTAAGATTGACATTTCTGCTAGAGTGCCATCCCTGTGTGTGCCATCTCTCACTCAGTGGGCCATAGAAAGCCTATTTATTTTTTTGCTTGATTTGGGTTATAAAATCTACCTGAAAAAATCACTACATCAATCAGTGGGAGAAAAATATTGGCCTCAGGGCTTGTGTGCCACTCTTGACTCCTGTGTGTGCCATCTCTCAGTCAGTGGGCCATAGAAAGCCTATTTATTTTTTTGCTTGATTTGGGTTCTAAAATCTACCTGAAAAAATCACTACATCAATCAGTGGGAGAAAAATATTGGCCTCAGGGCTTGTGTGCCACTCCTGACTCCTGTGTGCATCATCACTCACTCAGTTGGCCATAGAAAGCCCATTTTTTTTTTTTTTTTTTGCTTTATTTGGGTTCTAAATTCTACCTGAAAAAATCAATAAATCAATCAGTGGGAGATTAATATTGGCCTTTGGGCTTGTGTGCCAGTCCTAAGCGTGCCATCTCTCTCTCTCAGATAGTGGGCCATAGAAAGCCTATTTATTATTTTTTTTATTGGGTTTATAAATTTTCCCTGGAACAAAAAAAAAAAAAGTGGGAGATTAATATTGGCCTCTGGGCTTGTGTGCCAGTCCTGAGCGTGCCATCTCTCTCACAAATAGTGGGCCATAGAAAGCCTATTTATTTTTTTGCTTGATTTGGGTTCTAAAATCTACCTGAAAAAATCACTACATCAATCAGTGGGAGAAAAATATTGGCCTCAGGGCTTGTGTGCCACTCCTGACTCCTGTGTGCATCATCACTCACTCAGTGGGCCATAGAAAGCCCTTTTTTTTTTTTTTTTGCTTTATTTGGGTTCTAAATTCTACCTGAAAAAATCAATAAATCAATCAGTGGGAGATTAATATTGGCCTTTGGGCTTGTGTGCCAGTCCTAAGCGTGCCATCTCTCTCTCTCAGATAGTGGGCCATAGAAAGCCTATTTATTATTTTTTTTATTGGGTTTATAAATTTTCCCTGGAACAAAAAAAAAAAAAGTGGGAGATTAATATTGGCCTCTGGGCTTGTGTGCCAGTCCTGAGCGTGCCATCTCTCTCACAAATAGTGGGCCATAGAAAGCCTATTTATTTATTTTTTTTTGGTTTTATAAATTCTCCCTGAAAAAAAAAAGGGAGATTAATATTGGCCTTTGGGCTTGTGTGCCAGTCCTAAGCGTGCCATCTCTCTCTCTCAGATAGTGGGCCATAGAAAGCCTATTTATTATTTTTTTTATTGGGTTTATAAATTTTCCCTGGAACAAAAAAAAAAAAGTGGGAGATTAATATTGGCCTCTGGGCTTGTGTGCCAGTCCTGAGCGTGCCATCTCTCTCACAAATAGTGGGCCATAGAAAGCCTATTTATTTATTTTTTTTTTGGTTTTATGAATTCTCCCTGAAAAAAAAAAGGGAGATTAATATTGGCCTTTGGGCTTGTGTGCCAGTCCTAAGCGTGCCATCTCTCTCTCTGAGATAGTGGGCCATAGAAAGCCTATTTATTTATTTTTTTATTGGGTTTATAAATTTTCCCTGAAAAAAAATAAAAAGTGGGAGATTAATATTGGCCTCTGGGCTTGTGTGCCAGTCCTGAGCGTGCCATCTCTCTCACAAATAGTGGGCCATAGAAAGCCTATTTATGTTTTTGGCTGATTTGGGTTCTAAATTCTACCTGAAAAAATCAATAAATCAATCAGTGGGAGATAAATATTGGCCTCTGGGCTTGTGTGCCACTCCTGACTCCTGTGTGCGTCATCTCTCACTCAGTGGGCCATAGAAAGCCTTTTTTTGTTTTATTTGTTTTCTAAATTCTCCTTGAAAAAATCATTTTATTTTATTTGGTTTCTAAATTCTTCCTGAAAAAATCATTTTATTCTATTTTTTTTTCCTAAAGTCTCCCTGAAAAAACAAAAAAAACAAATCAGTGGGAGATTAATATTGCCCTTTCTGCTTGTGTGCCAGTCTTGACTCCTGGGTGTGCCATCTCTCTCTCTCCAATTGTGGGCCATAGAAAGCCTATTATTTTTTTTAGCTTGATTTGGGTTCCAAAATCTACCTGAAACAATCACTACATCAATCAGTGGGAGATAAATATTGGCCTCTGGGCTTGTGTGCCACTCCTGACTCCTGTGTGCGTCATCTCTCACTCAGTGGGCCATAGAAAGCCTTTTTTTGTTTTATTTGTTTTCGAAATTCTCCCTGAAAAAATCATTTTATTTTATTTGGTTTCTAAATTCTTCCTGAAAAAATCATTTTATTCTATTATTTTTTTTTCCTAAAGTCTCCCTGAAAAAAAAAAAAAATCAAATCAGTGGGAGATTAATATTTACATTTGTGCTTCAGTGACAGTCCTGCGTGTGTGGCATCTCTCTCATTTGTTGCCACCAACAACAGAGTGTGTAACATTGTGCCTGATTTTCGTTGTGGTCTCACTCACCTGTAAAGGGGTAGCTAAATCATACTGAAGTTATAGCTCACCGTGTAAGTTGTGTGACAGCAACAAATACCGTTAGTTTGTTTACGTTTTTAAAACAATGAGGAAGTCTGGTGGAAGAGGTCGTGGCCGGGGGCGTTCATTGTCAGCTGGTAATGAGGGTAGTGGTAGTGGTGGAGCATCAGCTGGTCGTGGGAAAAAAAATATTGCACCTAAGTCTGGAGCTGTGGAGCCAGGTTTGTCGTCTGGCTACACAAGGCCTCGAACGCTCCCTTTTCTGGGAGTAGGAAAACCGCTTTTAAAGCCGGAGCAGCAAGAGCAAGTTTTGGCTTATCTTGCTGACTCAGCCTTTAGCTCTTTTGCCTCCTCTCGTGAAACAGGTAAATGTCAAAGCAGCGCGTCGTTAGTGGATGTTCACGGTCAGGGACAAGTCGCTTCCTTGTCCTCTTCAGCAAAAACAACAACAGAGAAGAATGCAGCAGGCGACACAACGGGTTACTCCATGGAGCTCTTTACACATACCATCCCTGGCTTAGAAAGTGAAGCAGTTAACAGTCCATGCCCATTACAAGTTGAATCTGACATGGAGTGCACTGATGCACAGCCACAGCCAGACTACTATGCTGGTCCTTTGACTCAGACCACAACATTGCCCTCGCAGGGTAATGATCAAGAATCAGACCCTGATGAGACTATGTTGCCCCATCACGAACGCTATACCACCGACCGACACGGTGACACAGACGAAGTTGCACACGAGCTACAAGATGAGGTAATAGATGACCCAGTTCTTGACCCCGATTGGCAGCCATTGGGCGAACAGGGTGCAGGCGGCAGCAGTTCTGAAGCGGAGGAGGAGGGGCCGCAGCAGGCATCAACATCGCAACAGGTTCCATCTGCCGGGCCCGTATCTTGCCCAAAACGCGTGGCAAAGCCAAAACCTGTTGGAGGACAGCGTGGCCATCCGGTTAAAGCTCAGTCTGCAATGCCTGAAAAGGTATCCGATGCTAGAAAGAGTGCAGTCTGGCATTTTTTTAAACAACATCCAATTGATCAGCGCAAAGTCATCTGTCAAAAATGTTCAACTACCTTAAGCAGAGGACAGAATCTGAAAAGTCTCAATACAAGTTGCATGCATAGACATTTAACCACCATGCATTTGCAAGCCTGGACTAACTACCAAACGTCCCTTAAGGTTGTAGCACCCTCGGCCAATGAAGCTAGTCAGCAACGCAACATCCCTTCCGGCAGTGTAGGGCCACCATTTTCCGCACCACCTGCAGTATCTGTGCAGGTTTCTTTGCCAGGCCAAAGCAGTCAGGGTCAGGGAATCACCAGTTTCGTAGTAGGAAACACTGCATCTAGGGCACCGGCGGCAACAATACCATCTCCCACCGTCTCTCAGTCTGCCATGTCCACCGGCACCCCCGCTAGTTCCACGATCTCCAGCTCTCCAGTCCAGCTCACCCTACATGAGACTATGGTTAGAAAAAGGAAGTACTTAGCCTCGCATCCGCGTACACAGGGTTTGAACGCCCACATAGCTAGACTAATCTCGTTAGAGATGATGCCCTACCGGTTAGTTGAAAGCAAAGCTTTCAAAGCCCTGATGGACTACGCTGTACCATGCTACGAGCTACCCAGTCGACACTTTTTTTCCAGAAAAGCCATCCCAGCCCTCCACCAGCATGTTAAAGAGCGCATCGTCCATGCACTCAGGCAATCTCTGAGCACAAAGGTGCACCTGACAACAGATGCATGGACCAGTAGGCATGGCCAGGGACGTTACGTGTCCATCACGGCACACTGGGTGAATGTTGTGGATGCAGGGTCCACAGGGGACAGCAAGTTTGGGACAGTTCTGCCTAGCCCACGGTCTAGGAAACAGTTGGCTGTAGCCGTTCGCACCCCCTCCTCCTCCTCTTCGTCCTCCTGCAGAAGCGAGAGCTCGTCCACAGACCGCAGTCGCACAACCACTCCATCCGCAGCTGCCACTGTTGCACACCAGGTCTCCCATTATGGGGCAGCTACTGGCAAACGTCAGCAGGCTGTATTGGCTATGAAGTGTTTGGGCGACAACAGACACACCGCGGAAGTTCTGTCCGAGTTCTTGCAGAAAGAAACGCAGTAGTGGCTGGGCACTGTAGATCTTGAGGCAGGCAAGGTAGTGAGTGATAACGGAAGGAATTTCATGGCTGCCATCTCCCTTTCCCAACTGAAACACATTCCTTGCCTGGCTCACACCTTAAACCCGGTGGTACAGTGCTTCCTGAAAAGTTATCCGGGGTTATCCGACCTGCTCCTCAAAGTGCGTGGACTTTGCTCACATATCCGCCGTTCGCCCGTACACTCCAGCCGTATGCAGACCTATCAGCGTTCTTTGAACCTTCCCCAGCATCGCCTAATCATAGACGTTGTAACAAGGTGGAACTCAACACTGCACATGCTTCAGAGACTGTGCGAACAGAGGCGGGCTGTTATGTTTTTGTGGGAGGATACACATACACGGGCAGGCAGTAGGATGGCAGACATGGAGTTGTCAGGTGTGCAGTGGTCGAAGATTCAAGACATGTGTCAAGTCCTTCAGTGTTTTGAGGAATGCACACGGCTGGTTAGTGCAGACAACGCCATAATAAGCATGAGCATCCCCCTAATGCGTCTGCTGATGCAAAGTTTGACGCACATAAAGGATCAGGCGTCTGCAGCTGAGGAAGAGGAAAGCCTTGATGACAGTCAGCCATTGTCTGGCCAGGGCAGTGTACAGGACGAGTTAGCGGGCGAAGAGGAGGAGGAGGACGAGGAGGATGATGGGGATGATTATATTTTTAATGAGGAAGCTTTTCCGGGGCCACTGGAAATTGGTGGCGCGGCAAGGCCGGGTTCTGGTTTTTGGAGGGACACAAGTGACGTGGATTTGCCTGAAACTGCCCCTCAACCAAGCACAACCGCAGATTTGAGAACTGGAACTTTGGCCCACATGGCGGATTATGCCTTACGTATCCTCAAAAGGGACACACGCATAACTAAAATGATGAACGATGACGATTACTGGTTGGCCTGCCTCCTTGATCCTCGCTATAAAGGCAAATTGCAAAATATAATGCCACATGAGAACTTGGAACTAATATTAGCAACCAAACAATCAACTCTTGTTGACCGTTTGCTTCTGGCATTCCCTGCACACAGCGCCCGTGATCGTTCTCACACGAGCTGCAGGGGCCAGCAGACCAGAGGAGTTAGAGGGGCAGAAATCAGAAGTGGCGTTGGCCAGAGGGGTTTTCTGACCAGGTTGTGGAGTGATTTTGCTATGACCGCAGACAGGACAGGTACTGCAGCATCAATTCAAAGTGACAGGAGACAACATTTGTCCAGTATGGTTACAAACTATTTTTCATCCCTTATCGATGTTCTCCCTCAACCGTCATTCCCATTTGATTACTGGGCATCAAAATTAGACACCTGGCCAGAATTGGCAGAATATGCATTGCAGGAGCTTGCTTGCCCGGCAGCTAGTGTCCTATCAGAAAGAGTATTCAGTGCTGCAGGTTCAATACTAACAGAAAAAAGGACTTGTCTGGCTACCCAAAATGTAGATGATCTAACCTTCATTAAAATGAACCACAACTGGATTTCGAAATCTTTTGCCCCACCTTGCCCGGCTGACACCTAGCTTTCCTATGAAAAGGTCTTGCCTGTGGACTATTCTGAATGCCTTTTCCAATCTCGTAATTTTCTGCACCTGATTGTCCAGCATACGACATGTTTACACCTCACTAAATGGCCAAACTCCCCACACGGGGCCGTGGTATCGACACTTGGCGACAGCACCCGTGAGAGTGCTGTTTGTCTGAAGAGGTGGGTGTGCCCGCTTTTGGTCGACGGCACTGCCACTGGGTCCCTCCTAGTACAATAAAGTGTCTCTGGCGGTGGTGGTGCGCACCCGTCAGACACACCGTTGTAATATGAGGGGCCCTGGGCCTGTACCGCCGGCCACAAGACAGTTCCCCCCCCAGCTCAAACAGTGCTCTACCACTTGCAAAATTATCTCACAGCTCCACCAATGTTTAGTCTATGCGCTGACATCCTTCAATGCCTGCCACTGACAATACCATTGTATTGACATTTTTGTTATGTTAGGCCTTCGAAGCCTGTCTGCGGTCACTCCTTCCACTATGCCTCCACTGACCACACCACTGCTGCCCGTGTACCCCTGGAACCAATTTAAAATTGCCTACAGCCAGCCCAATTTTTTTATTTTAGGCCTTCGATGCCTGTCTGCGGTCACTCCTTCCACTAGGCCTCCACTGACCACACCACTGCTGCCCGTGTACCCCTGGAACCAATTTAAAATTGCCTACAGCCATGTGTTATTATTTTAGGCCTTCGATGCCTGTCTGCGGTCACTCCTTCCACTAGGCCTCCACTGACCACACCACTGCTGCCCGTGTACCCCTGGAACCAATTTAAAATTGCCTACAGCCAGCCCAATTTTTTTATTTTAGGCCTTCGATGCCTGTCTGCGGTCCGTTCTTACTACTACTACTACACTGACCAGGCCACTGCTGCCCGTGTTCCCCTGGAACCAATTTAAAATTGCCTACAGCCATGTGTTATTATTTTAGGCCTTCGAAGCCTGTCTGCGGTCACTCCTTCCACTATGCCTCCACTGAGCACACCACTGCTGCCCGTGTACCCCTGGAACCAATTTAAAATTGCCTACAGCCAGCCCAATTTTTTTATTTTAGGCCTTCGATGCCTGTCTGCGGTCACTCCTTCCACTAGGCCTCCACTGACCACACCACTGCTGCCCGTGTACCCCTGGAACCAATTTAAAATTGCCTACAGCCATGTGTTATTATTTTAGGCCTTCGATGCCTGTCTGCAGTCACTCCTTCCACTAGGCCTCCACTGACCACACCACTGCTGCCCGTGTACCCCTGGAACCAATTTAAAATTGCCTACAGCCATGTGTTATTATTTTAGGCCTTCGATGTCTGTCTGCGGTCACTCCTTACAATATGCCTCCACTGACCACACCACTGCTGCCCGTGTACCCCTGGAACCAATTTAAAATTGCCTACAGCCAGCCCAATTTTTTTATTTTAGGCCTTCGACGCCTGTCTGCGGTCCGTTCTTTCTGTTACTACTACACTGACCAGGCCACTGCTGCCCGTGTACCCCTGGAACCAATTTAAAATTGCCTACAGCCATGTGTTATTATTTTAGGCCTTCGATGCCTGTCTGCGGTCACTCCTTACAATATGCCTCCACTGACCACACCACTGCTGCCCGTGTACCCCTGGAACCAATTTAAAATTGCCTACAGCCAGCCCAATTTTTTTATTTTAGGCCTTCGATGCCTGTCTGCGGTCCGTTCTTTCTACTACTACTACACTGACCAGGCCACTGCTGCCCGTGTTCCCCTGGAACCAATTTAAAATTGCCAACAGCAATGTGTTATTATTGTTAGGCCTTCGATGCCTGTCTGCGGTCACTCCTTCCACTAGGCCTCCACTGACCACACCACTGCTGCCCGTATACCCCTGGAACCAATTTAAAATTGCCTTCAGCCAGCCCAATTTTTTTATTTTAGGCCTTCGATGCCTGTCTGCGGTCCGTTCTTTCTACTACTACTACACTGACCAGGCCACTGCTGCCCGTGTTCCCCTGGAACCAATTTAAAATTGCCAACAGCAATGTGTTATTATGTTAGGCCTTCGATGCCTGTTTGCGGTCACTCCTTCCAATAGTTCTCCACTGACCAGACCAATGCTGGCCGTGTACCCCTGGAACCCAGCTGAAAGTGCAGCTGAAAGCCTCCTTTTTTTCTTTGTTTTATATTTAGAAAGCCCAGATGAACTACGCTGTGCAACGGTTCAAGCTACCCAGTCGACATTTCTTTTGCGAGAAAAGCCATCCCAGCCCTCCACCGGCATGAAAAAGTCTGCATTGTCATAGCACTCAGGCAATCAAACAGTAGAAAGGTGCACCTGACAAGAGACGCATGGACCAGTAGGCATGTCCACAAAAAGTGACGTGTCCATTACGGCGCACTGGGTTAATGTGTTGGATGCATGGTCCACAGGGGACAGCCTACAAAGTCTGTCTGCAGTCCCTAATTCCAATTTTCCTCCGCTGACCACACCACTGCTGCCCGTGTACCCCTGGAACCAATTTTACAGTGTCTACAGCCTAATTTTGTTATGTTAGGCCTACTACGCCTGTCTGTGGTCCCTCCTTCCAATACTCGTCCACTGACCACACCACTGCTGCCCGTGGACCCCTGGAACCTATTTTTAATTGCATTGAGCATCCTTTTTTTAATAGTAGGCGTACAAAGTCTGTCTGCGGTCCACTATTGAAATTGTCCTCCACTGCCCAGAGCACTGCTGCTTGTGTACCCCTGTAACTTTTTTAAGATGCAGTGAGCCACATTTTTGGGTTAAGTCCTACTACCTGTGTCTGTCTGCGCCACTCAATTCAGCTGTGTTCCTTTGAAAAAAGCTGAGCGTCAATAGTCTTGTTTTCAGCCTCTAGGAATTTTAAAACTGCATTGGGGGTACAACTTTGGTAGGGCCTACTAACGGTGTCTGCCTCCCCAAGGTGTGCCCCAGGTTTCCTCGCCATTGCTTCAATCTTAATGCTCTCGTTTAGTAGTTGTTGGAAACTACACTGCATTAGGCCTACAAATTGGGTATGGG
Organism: Ranitomeya imitator; assembly: GCF_032444005.1. NCBI lineage: Eukaryota > Metazoa > Chordata > Amphibia > Anura > Dendrobatidae > Ranitomeya > Ranitomeya imitator. The sequence goes on from NC_091286.1 coordinate 478,545,992, forward strand.
GTGTAGAGAGATGGTGTGTTCCACTCCAAGGTGTTCTCCAGGTTACCTTTCCTGAGCTCCGATCTTCCGGCTCTCGTTTAGTAGTTGTTGGAAACTACACTGCATTAGGCCTACAAATTGGGTATGGGGTGTAGAGAGATGGTGTGTTCCACTCCAAGGTGTTCTCCAGGTTGCCTTTCCTGAGCTTCGATCTTCATGCTCTCGTTTAGTAGTTGTTGGAAACTACACTGCATTAGGCCTACAAATTGGGTATGGGGTGTAGAGAGATGGTGTGTTCCACTCCAAGGTGTTCTCCAGGTTGCTTTTCCTGAGCTTCGATCTTCCGGCTCTCGTTTAGGTTTAACAATGATAAATGTAAGGTTATACACATGGGGAGAGGGAATCAATATCACCATTACACACTGAACGGGAAACCACTGGGTAAATCTGACAGGGAGAAGGACTTGGGGATCCTAGTTAATGATAAACTTACCTGGAGCAGCCAGTGCCAGGCAGCAGCTGCCAAGGCAAACAGGATCATGGGGTGCATTAAAAGAGGTCTGGATACACATGATGAGAGCATTATACTGCCTCTGTACAAATCCCTAGTTAGACCGCACATGGAGTACTGTGTCCAGTTTTGGGCACCGGTGCTCAGGAAGGATATAATGGAACTAGAGAGAGTACAAAGGAGGGCAACAAAATTAATAAAGGGGATGGGAGAACTACAATACCCAGATAGATTAGCGAAATTAGGATTATTTAGTCTAGAAAAAAGACGACTGAGGGGCGATCTAATAACCATGTATAAGTATATAAGGGGACAATACAAATATCTCGCTGAGGATCTGTTTATACCAAGGAAGGTGACGGGCACAAGGGGGCATTCTTTGCGTCTGGAGGAGAGAAGGTTTTTCCACCAACATAGAAGAGGATTCTTTACTGTTAGGGCAGTGAGAATCTGGAATTGCTTGCCTGAGGAGGTGGTGATGGCGAACTCAGTCGAGGGGTTCAAGAGAGGCCTGGATGTCTTCCTGGAGCAGAACAATATTGTATCATACAATTATTAGGTTCTGTAGAAGGACGTAGATCTGGGTATTTATTATGATGGAATATAGGCTGAACTGGATGGACAAATGTCTTTTTTCGGCCTTACTAACTATGTTACTATGTTACTATGTTACTATGTTTAGTAGTTCTTGGAAACTACACTGCATTAGGCCTACAAATTGGGTATGGGGTGTAGAGAGATGGTGTGTTCCACTCCAAGGTGTTCTCCAGGTTGCCTTTCCTGAGCTTCGATCTTCCCGCTCTCGTTTAGTAGTTCTTGGAAACTACACTGCATTAGGCCTACAAATTGGGTATGGGGTGTAGAGAGATGGTGTGTTCCACTCCAAGGTGTTCTCCAGGTTGCCTTTCCTGAGCTTCGATCTTCCGACTCTCGTTTAGTAGTTGTTGGAAACTACGCTGCATTAGGCCTACAAATTGGGTATGGGGTGTAGAGAGATGGTGTGTTCCACTCCAAGGTGTTCCCCAGGTTTCCTCGCCAATGCTTCGATCTTCATGCTCTCGTTTAGTAGTTGTTGGAAACTACACTGCATTAGGCCTACAAATTGGGTATGGGGTGTAGAGAGATGGTGTGTTCCACTCCAAGGTGTTCTCCAGGTTGCCTTTCCTGAGCTTCGATCTTCCGGCTCTCGTTTAGTAGTTGTTGGAAACTACGCTGCATTAGGCCTACAAATTGGGTATGGGGTGTAGAGAGATGGTGTGTTACACTCCAAGGTGATCTCCAGGTTGCCTTTCCTGAACTTCTATCTTCAGGCTCTCATTAAATTGTGGTTAAACGGAACAACTGCATTTGGCGTACTAGTTGGTTTGGGGCCTACTATCGGTGTCTGCCACTCCTTGCTGTTCTCCTGGTTTCCTGTCCTGACATTCCATTTTCAGGCTCTCGTTAAGTAGTTGTTAATGTTAGACTGCATTTGGCCTACTAGTTGGGTTGGGGCCTACTATCGGTGTCTGCCACTCCTTGCTGTTCTCCTCCACTGAACAAAGCTGTGCCGCTTGTTTACTACGGTTGCCAATTTTGAACTGCATTTCGACTACTTACTGATTTGGGCCTACTCTCTGTGTCAGCCTCTCATTCCAGTTGTCCTCCACTGCAATGCCCCCTGGTTAGTCCTGTGTTACCAATTTTGAACTGCATTTAGCCCACTTTATTCTTTGGGCCTATATCTGTGTTTCCTCCTCATCCTGCCCATTGCCCAGCCAGTGATAGATGAGTCTGCTGGTACATTGACCCATAACGCAAAATTCCCCGTGCACGCTACACAGCAAGATTGTGACCCTGCTGAAAGTCAGGTTCCTCTTCCCGCATACCATACCACCTTACACGGGGACAAAGAGGAAGGTGCAGATGAAAGTGCAGGTTCCTTCATCAGGTGGGGGGAGGAATACTAGTTGGCGACGTCACTGGCACAGGGCCTCTCATAGTACGCAAAAGTGTTGCTGCCGGTGGGAGGCGCCCCCGCCATGCAAACACACCGCTGTACTTTGAGGGGCCCTGTGCCAGTGCCAATGCCAACGAGTGGGCCCCCCCTGCTTGCTCAGGATCACAGCACTTGCAAAGTTGAAATACTTACCTCTCCCTGCTCCACTGCCGTGACGTGGTCCAGATTTACTGGGCCCACTAATTACTTGAACCAGCCCTACCCCCCACAACTTTAGCTAAATGACCCCCAATTTCAAATGCCTTCCAATTATTATAAGGTAAATTACGATTGACAAGCTTCTTTAACAAGAATGGATGTTTTTGCCATTAAAATGGGCAGTGTAGGTGTTTTCCTGGCCTCCACTCACTGCCGACTATGCTCCCCCATTGACTTGCATTGGGTTTCGTGTTTCGGGCGATACCCGACTTTTCGCGATAATCGGCCGATTCCACTCGACTCGACTTCTAAGATAGTCGGGTTTCGCGAAACACGGCTCGACTCTAAAAAGGTCAAGGTCGCTCAACCCTACTCCAGACCACAGAATAATCTATGAGTGATCAATAAAATAACGATAAAATTTTGAACAAATTTTTGGAGGGTTATATACCAACAAAATGTACCCAAGAATACAATACTGTATGACAGAGAAATGTAACCCAGAAAACAAATTGTAACTTTTTTGAGTCTTGTATATCATAAAACTGTATCCGAGAACACGGAATAGTGTAAGAAATATGAAGAAACAATCACAATTTTCAAACGCTTTTTTCCACTGTTATATACCATCAAATTTTACAGAAGGAACGTGACAGTGTTTGCATGAGTAATCTAATGCTGAACTATTTTTCTACCTTCCCTGTAAGTTTTATATACCACCTTAATGCAAAAATAACAGTGTTAAACTGTATGAATGAGTCATTGAATACATAAGAAAATTTTGAATGAAAATATTTTGAAAGTGTAGTTGATGTACTTATAAAGTCATAAAGACTTTGCAGAAAGTTCAAAGCCAGATAGAAATTCTGAGGAGGGTTATCCATAGACCCCTAAGAGGCAACAACTGGTGGACCTCATTAAAATATTGAATATTTCAAATAGTTTACGTGCTGCTGTCATCTGGTGGTGTGGAAAAGTGGGGACTAATTATTGGTTTGTTCATTTTTATGAGCGTTATCCTGTCTGGATTCACTGTTGACAGACAAAAGCACCTGTCTGTTATGGCCCCCCTCCCCATGACACTAGAAACCCACTCAAACAAGAGTGACAGGGTAACAACACCTCCAAGGCATAGAGGGACAGCTCATGCCAGGTGTCCAACTTTGAGACCCAACAGTTGAAAACAGCCACGGAATTGGGTATTATGCTAGTTTGGTTGACCATTTCTAAAAAGTTTCCCTCCTTGTCAAAAATACCCTGTCATCAGGCTCTGGACTGGTGTCACGAAATTGGCCCATGCCTTTGACAGTGTATCCCTGCCTCTGCAGTCCCTGGCCTCTCCTCCTTGGTTGGGCAAGAAAGCTTGCTCCCTGCTGCCAGCGTTTTCTGATGGGAGTTTTTTCAACATATCTTCTGGCACAACACATAGGCACAAAAACATTCAGGTAAGATTATCAAACTACAGTCTTGTGTGTCAATACCATTTGCTGCATACTGTTGGATGATTATGTGCATACTTATACACTCATGTCTGTACCATCAGACTGTGACAATTCTGAATAGACTGGAAAGGGATCTCCTCCCAGACCTGGACTAAAGCATCCGCCAACTCTTGGACAGTCTGTGTTGCAACGGGACGTTGGTGGATGGTGCGAGACATGATGTCCCAGATATGTTCAATTGGATTCAGGTCTGGGAACGGGCGGGCCAGTCCATAGCTTCAATGCCTTCATCTTGCAGGAACTGCTGACACACTCCAGCCACATGAGGTCTGGCATTGTCCTGCATTAGGAGGAACCCAGGGCCAACCGCACCAGCATATGGTCCCACAAGGGGTCTAAGGAACTCATCTCAGTACCTAATGGCAGTCAGGCTACCTCTGGTGAGCACATTGAGGCCTGTGCGGCCCTCCAAAGAAATGCCACCCCACACCATTACTGACCCACTGCCAAACCGGTCATGCTGAAGGATGTTGCAGGTAGCTGATCGCTCTCCACAGCATCTCCAGACTCTGTCACATCTGTCACATGTGCTCAGTGTGACCTTGCTTTCATCTGTAAAGAGCACAGGGCGTCAGTGGTGAATTTGCCAATCCTAGTGTTTTGTGGCTAATGCCAATCTTCCTGCATGGTGTTGGGCTGTGAGCACAACCCCCATCTGTGGACGTCGGGCACTCAGACCATCCTCATGGAGTCGGTTTCTTACTGTTTGTGCAGACACATGCACATTTGTGGCCTGCTGGAGGTCATTTTGCAGGGCTCTGGCAGTGCTCTTCTTGTTCCTTCTTGCACAAAGGCTGAGGTAGCAGTCATGCTGCTGGGGGTTGTTGCCTTCCTATGGCCCCCTCCATGTCTCCCGGTGTACTGGCCTGTCTTCTGGTAGCGCCTCCAGCCTCTGGACACTACGCTGACAGACACAGCAAACTTTCTTGCCACAGCTCACATTGATGTGCCATCCTGGATGAGCTGAACTACCTGAGCCACTTGTGTGGGTTTTATAGTCCGTCTCATGCAACCATGAGTGTGAAAGCACAACCAATATTCAAAAGTGACCAAAACATCAGCCAGAAAGCTTTGGTACTGAGATGTGGTCTGTGGTCCCCACCTGCAGAACCACTCCTTTATTCAGTGTGCCTTGAAAATGGCCAAAAATTTCCATCTGTTTTCTATTTCCATCTGTTTTATTGTCAAACAGTGTTGCTTCCTAAGTGGACAGTTTGATTTCACAGAAGTTTAATTTACTTGGAGTTATTCTGCTGGACAAACCTCTGAAAAACACTTATGAAATAATCAAAGAAGAAGATGACACAAAAGACGCTTTAGTAAAAAAATGTCCAAAGTTTCCTGAAGAGTCTTATGCTTGAAAAACTTGTCAGGTTTGCATAGTTTTAGCTATGTTATGTACGTATACATATTCATAAGCAAGAAATCCAGTGTTCTCACAAACTGTTTAAAAATGTCTAGGACAGAAAGAAAAAAGTGTACACAAGAACTAATAATAATAATAATAATAATAATAATAATAATAATAATAATATTAATAAAAAGTACAACATTTTATAAACAAAAATGCAACAAAAAAAGACAAAGTTATTAAAAAGTGGGAAACCTGAAAAATGGCACCAAAGACCCACCACATGTTATACAGAGGTTGTACATAGGAATTGATGGAATAACTGATTCTATTATATTGTACTGAACCCTATACATGTCCTTTTAGTTTGGCACTCTATTTGTATTTTTTGACATTTTTGGACCTTGCTTATTTTGATGCCTTAATTTTTTACCCAGCTACCATTATAAATGTCTAGGACACTATATTGTGTTTCCTCTAAAGGGTGGGAAGACTTGAGTCAGACATGTCCATCTGCACTGGATCTTCAGTGGATTTGTCTATCCCTAGTACAGCATCTATTCTTACCTTAGCACAGATTTGCCACTGACAATGGTGGCCAAACAGCTCCACACAAACTGAACTAAGCCCTGAAAAATGCTGCGTAATTTAAAATATAGTTATGAAAATTATTTTAAATTAAAGACTCCATAACTATAGCATTTTATCAGCAATTATTGATGTATTTTTTGCTAACATAACATATAATGAGAGGAATTTCTTTATGATAATTTGTGTAAAAGATATTTCTCAGAGCAACCTATGTGATTGCTGCTTTTATTTTTTATTCTGCATGGGAAAAAGTAAAACTAGATTCTGATAGGTTGCTTTAAGTAAATTTATTTGAACTAGCTTTAATAACTATTTCACAATGTGTGTCACACTCTTCAGATGGGATTCCATTTCTGTAATAAACAGGGAGATGATGAAAAGAATGCGGTAACAGATATTCTCTATAAATATTTCATAAGCACTCATTTGCTGAGTAAATAGCCTGTGCTTCTCATTATAAGACTTTATATATCTGCTGTGAGTTCAGGAGCAGCTGTTTCATTTCTATACAGTATTCACACCAAGGGTCAAATGCTACAAGGCCCATTCAGCGCTGTCAGTTTTGGCCATAATGTGGTTGCACCTTTATTCTCTTTACTGTGATATGTACAATTAATATTTTCTCACTGCATATTACTATTGGGTATTTATCCCCAAAAGAAACTGTGCTTCATATGAGAATTGCTGCAGAACCACCATGTGCCAGAGGAGAAAAGTGAGCAAGTTGCAAAAAAAAAAGGCAAAGAAAAAAAATCCATACAGAACCTGAGCAATTTTTCAGCTTGACATATAGTTTTTATAAACGGTAGGGTAGTGATTTATCATCACCACTTTATTATAGAACCATACAGGATTCTGACTGTATACACAAGTAGAAGAATGCCAGTTACATTAAGCTCAGGTCAGCAGAGCATAAAGGGAATTCTCCGTGCTTCCATTGCATTAGTATAATTTGGGAGGCTATTGCATAAGTACAAGAATATTTTCCAGGTCCCTACCATGGTGAAACATGGACCTTTAAGTAAGGCCATGTGCCGTTACAATGTGGTTGAATGTGCTTTTCTTTGCAGAAGCTGGAGTAAGTTGATTTGCTGTGAATGTACCCTGGCTATACTGTATATCAGGGAAATCTGTCCCATAGTTCCAATTTTTCGGGGAAAAAAATGTATTTATGGGCAACTCCTTCAAATACTATTACCGTGATCTATGGAAGCACAACATACTGCCATTTATTCATGACTTACTCCTTTTAAACTTTCCTCTGTCAACCTGCTAGCTCTCATAAAAAAATCTCTCCAATAGTCTAAGGCCTCATTCAATCTAATTCAGGGGTTTCAAACATGATCCCCCTGGGGGTCAATTGTGCGCCCCTGTGCCCCTGAGCTCCCAAGACATTCAGGTTCAGGGAGTCAGGGGACCGCCGATGCCAGCACATTTACAAAATGTGCTGCCAGTGGCATGACTAGAGTTCATATTATTGCCACCCTCACCTTAATATTTGGTTGCATACCCTTTGGAATAAATAACTGCAATCAGTTGCATCCTATTGTATAACCATTAACAAGCTTCTTACACCTTTCAACTGGAATTTTGGACCACTCTTCTTTTGCAAACTGCTCCAGTTATCTCATATTTGAAGAGTGCCATCTCCCAACAGCAAATTTAAGGTCTCTCCACAGGAAATTCAATGGGATTTAGATCCGGACTAATTGCTGGCCACTTCAGAACTCTGCAGCGCTTTGTTTCCATCCATTTCTGGGTGCTTCTTGATGTATGTTTGGGTCATTGTCCTGATGGAAGGCCTATGATCTAGGATGAAAACTCAGCTTTCTGACACTGGGCACTACAGTTGGGGAAACAAGTATTTGATACCTTGCTGATTTTGTAAGTTTGCCCACTGACAAAGACCTGGACTGTCTGTAATTTTAAGGGTAGGTAAATTTTTAACATTGAGAGATAGAATATTAAGAATAAAATCCAGAAAATTACATTGTATAAATTATATAAATTTATTTGCATTTTGCAATTAACTAGCAACCATTAAGAGTGCTGGCACCTACATACCAGGTAGACTCTCCTAATCAACTCATTACCTACATAAAAGACAGCTGTCTAACATAGTCACCTTCATAAAAGACTTCTGTCCACAGACTCTAACCTCTACAACATGGGCAAGACCAAAGAGCTTTATAAGGATGTCAGGGACAAGATCATAGACCTGGACAAAGCTGGAATGGGCTACAAAACCATAAGTAAGACGCTGAGTGAGAAGGAGACAACTGTTGGTGCAATAGTAAGAAAATGGAAGAAATACAAAATGACTGTCAATCGACATCGATTTGGGGCACCATGAAAAATCTCAACTCAAGGGGTATACTTGATCATGAGGAAGGTAAAGATCAGCCTAAAATTACACGAGGAAAACTTGTTCTTGATCTCAAGGCAGCTGGGACCACAGTACCAAGAAAACCATTGGCATAACATTACGCCGTAAAGGTATAAAATCCTGCAGTGCCCGCAAGGTCCCCCTGCTCAAGAAGGCATATGTGCAGGCCCATCTGAAGTTTGTTAATGAACACTTGGATGATTCTGTGAGTGATTGGTAGAAGGTGCTGCATCAGATGAGACAAAAATTGAGGTCTTTGTAGTTAACTCGTCGTGGTTGGAGGAAGTGAAATGCTGCCTATGACCCAAAGAACACCGTCCCTATTGTCAAGCATGGAGGTGGAAACATTATGTTTTGGGAGTGTTTCTCTGCTAAGGGCACAAGACTATTTCACTGCTTTAATGGGAGAATGGATGTAGTCATGTACCGTAAAATCCTGAGTGACATCCTCCTTCCTTCTGCCAAGACATTAAAAATGGGTTGTGGTTTGGTCTTCCAGCAAGACAATGACCCAAAACATACAGCCAAGGCAACAAAGGAGTGGCTCAAAAAGAAGCACATTAAGATCATGGAGTGGCCTTGCCAGTCTCCAGACCTTAATCCCATAAAAAACTTATTAAGGAAGATGAAGCTCCAAGTTGCCAAGCGACAGCCTCAAAATCTTAATGATGCAGAGATGATCTGCAAAGAGGAGTTGTCACGCCGTAAGCAGCGTTAAAGGGGCAGGAGGGCATACTGGGACCCGCACCTGTCCCTACCACTTTAATGGGGCCCTGGCTTTCCCTTATCTCGGGGGTACATGAAAGGTGTCAGTGATACCTAGGCGTGGAGGAAGGGCCAGATGGTAGACCACAGGATTAACCTGTCGAGGACCCTGAAGGGACCCAAGTAGCAAGGAGCAAACTTAGTGGACTCAACATGCAGCCTGATGTTATGAGCGGAGAGCCACACTAAGTTGCCAGGAGCAAAGGTCGGGGCAGGGCACCGATGTGCATCGGCGGAGGACCTCATTCTCTCCTTGGAGGTCCGGATGGCATCCTGAGTGCGGTCCCAAATATCTCGTACCTCCACTGCCTAGTCTGCCACCCTGGAGTCAGCAGAGGACACGGGCATAGGCACAGGAACCCGCGGATGCTGGCCGTAGTTAAGGAGGAAAGGAGTCTGACCGGTGGAGTCGGCTACAGCATTGTTAAGGGCAAACTCTGCCCATGGTAACAAGGATGCCTAGGCATCCTGCCTAGCAGAAACAAAATGTCGCAAATAAGTGACCAGAGTCTGATTGGCTCTCTCAACCAACCCATTTGTCTCGAGATGATAGGCAGAAGAGAGATTTAACTCAATCCTAAAAAGATGACAAAGCTCTCTCCAGAACCGAGATGCAAACTGGGGACCCCGGTCACTGACAATTTTGTCCGGCATACCGTGAAGGCGGAAGATATGTTTAATAAACAACGTTGCCAAGGCCCGTGCAGAAGGTAGCCGAGGAAGCGGCACCAAATGCACCATTTTAGAAAAATGGTCGGTGATTACCCAAATGACGGTACAGCCACGAGACTTGGGCAATCCCACCACAAAGTTCATCCCGACTATCTCCCAGGGCCTGTCTGCCACCGGCAGAGGGTATAACAAACCAGCTGGCTGTGGATGGAGAGACTTATTTTTGGCACAAGAGAGACATGCCCGAACATAGTCTCCGACGTCACGAACCATATGCGGCCACCAGTACATTCTCGCCAGCAACTCAGATGTCCTCTTTGCCCCAAAGTGTCCACCCACTCTGGATGAATGAGCCCAAGAGAGAACCTCCGGTCGCAGATTGATGGGAACAAAAGTCTTGCTCGGAGGCACTGACTCTAGCGAAACCGGAGCTACGGTTCTCAGACTCTCCGAAGGGACAATAAGCCGAGGGTCCTCTTCCTCCTCCTCAGTTGACACAAGGGAGCGAGAGAGAGCGTCAGCACAAATATTCTTCTCCCCGGCGAGATAATGGAGAGTGAAATGGAACCAGGAGAAAAACAAGGACCATCTGGCCTGACGAGAATTCAGCCGCTGGGCTGTATGCAAATAGACCAAATTTTTGTGGTCCCTGAAGCCTTGGAAGGGAAATCGAGCACCTTCCAGAAGATGTCTCCACTCCAAAAAGGCCAACTTCATTGCTAGCAACTCCCTATCCCCGATGGAGTAATTTCTCTCCGCTGGTGTGAATGTCTTTGAGAAGAAGAAGCATGGATGCTTCCGACCTTGAGCATCCTTTTGATAGAGGACTGCTCCAGCACCAACGGATGAGGCATCCACCTCCATTAGGAATGGCTTATCCACATCAGGACGATGTAAAATGGGAGCGCTAGCAAAATGAGACTTTATAGAAGTGAAGGTCTTGGAGACCTCTTCCGACCACAATTTGGGATTCGCTCCCTTCTTGGTGAGGGCTACCAAGGGAGCTACCAAAGTTGAGAAGTGTGGAATGAACTGGCGGTAATAATTAATTAACCCCATAAAGCGCTGCACCGCCTTAAGAGAATGGGGCTCTTGCCAGTCCATCACAGCTTGTAGTTTGGCAGGATCCATAGCCAATCCCTGGGAGGAGATAATATAGCCCAGGAAAGGTAAAGACTCCTGCTGAAACATACACTTCTCCAACTTAGCATAAAGAGAGTTTGCCCGTAGGAGGTCGAAGACTCTGCCAACATCTCTCCGGTGGGAGTCAATATCTGGAGAAAAGATGAGAATATCAACCTGATAGACTACGACCGAGGTGGAAAGCATATCCCGGAAGATGTCATTGACAAAGTCTTGGAAAACGGCTGGGGCATTACAGAGCCCGAAGGGCATCACCAGATACTCATAGTGCCCATCTCTGGTGTTAAATGCCGTTTTCCATTCGTCCCCCTCAAGGATGCGAATCAGGTTGTAAGCACCCCGCAGATCTAGCTTAGTAAACTGTTATGAAAGGTAATTCAGTACCACAATGGACATAGAGGTCAGCGCACATACAGTGACCTGGCAATAACCCAAAAAACAAGAACGAGCTCTGAGACGTGGGAACTCTGTTGACAGCAATCCCTAATCCTCTCCAACCACACTAAAGGCAGCCGTGGATTGTGCCTAACGCTCCCTATGCAACTCGGCACGGCCTGAGAAACTAGCTAGCCTGAAGATAGAAAATAAGCCTACCTTGCCTCAGAGAAATACCCCAAAGGAAAAGGCAGCCCCCACATATAATGACTGTGAGTTAAGATTAAAAGACAAACGTAGAGATGAAATAGATTTAGCAAAGTGAGACCCAACTTTCTGAACAGAGCGAGGATAGGAAAGTTAACTTTGCGGTCAACACAAAACCCTACAAAAACCACGCAAAGGGGGCAAAAAGACCCTCCGTACCGAACTAATGGCACGGAGGTACACCCTCTGCGTCCCAGAGCTTCCAGCAAGCAGTAAAAAACAAATTGACAAGCTGGACAGAAAAAAACAGCAAACAAATAGCAAAGAGGAACTTAGCTATGCAGAGCAGCAGGCCACAGGAACGATCCAGGAGGAAACAGGTCCAATACTAGAACATTGACTGGAGGCCAGGATCAAAGCACTAGGTGGAGTTAAATAGAGCAGCACCTAACGACCTCACCACATCACCTGAGGAAGGAAACTCAGAAGCCGCAGTACCACTTTCCTCCACCAACGGAAGCTCACAGAGAGAACCAGCCGAAGTACCACTTGTGACCACAGGAGGGAGCTCTGCCACAGAATTCACAACAGTAAACACCCTTGCTCCCCGAAGCCTATCGAAGAGCTCAGATATCAAGGGCAAAGGATACTTATTCTTAACAGTGATGGCGTTAAGACCCCTGTAGTCTATGCATGGACGTAGTTCCCCATTCTTCTTCTGCACGAAAAAGAACCCTGCCCCAGCAGGTGACACTGACTTCCTGATGAACCCTCTTGCCAGATTCTCTTGAATGTACTGAGACATTGCCTCCATCTCCGGGAGAGATAACGGATAGACTCGACCCCGGGGAGGCTCAGCACCAGGCAAGAGATCAATAGGACAGTCATAGGGGCGATGGGGCGGAAGGGTCTCCGCCGCCTTTTTGGAGAACACGTCTGCATAAGACCAATATTGCTTGGAGAGAGAGGATAGATCTGCGGGTACATCTGTAGTAGCAACCTGAATGCACTCCCTCTGACACCTACCCCCACAAGATTCACCCCATCCCAGAATTCTGCCTGAGGACCACTCGATGTGAGGAGAGTGGTACCGTAGCCAAGGTATTCCCAACAGGACCTCATCAATTCCCTCAGGAATGATGAGCAGAGATATAATCTCCTGATGGGATGGCGACATGGACAGAGTAAAAGGGATGGTCTGGTGTGTTATCTGTGAGGGCAGTGTCGACCCATTCACCACTCGTACCGTTACTGGTTGAGGTAGCATAACCAGAGGTATTGCGTGATGTTGGGCAAAGGCAGAAGACATAAAATTGCCCTCCGCCCCAGAATCCACGCAGAGCTCTACCGAGTGGGAGGATGAGCCTATCGTTATTGTCCCCTTAAAGGACAATTTGGAGGCAAACGTCGCTGTGTCTAGTATACCTCCACCTACTACCACTAGACGCTGACGTTTCCTCGACCGCTGGGGACATCTGGTAGCAAGATGTCCTGACTGCTGGCAAACATGACAAACCTGGAGTGCACGAGCGGACCGGGACTTAGATCCCGCTCGTGACACCTCCATGGCATCATGTGACTCAGGAGCCTGGACTGGAGATTCCAAAGGTTTGGCGAAGGTGGGAGCCAGCCGAAACCTTTGCCTACACTGGGCTCGCTCTAACCTCCGCTCGTGAAAACGGAGGTCAATACGAGTGGATACTGCTATTAATTTCTCCAGTGTGGCGGGAATCTCCCTAGTGGCCAGGGCGTCCTTCACGTGATCAGCCAGCCCCCTCCAAAATATTGGAATAAGGGCTTTATCCGACCACTCCAGCTCAGATGCTAGGATGCGGAAGTGGACGGCAAAATGGCTGACCAAGGACGAGCCCTGAGTCAATGCCAACAGTTGGAGCGCCATATCATGGGTGACACGAGGTCCTAAAAAGACCTGTTTCAGAGTGCTCAGGAATAACGGAGCACTCTGCACCACATGATCGCCACTCTCCCACAGCGGCGTAGCCCACTCTAACGCCCTGTCCGACAGGAGAGACACAATAAACCCTACCTTTGCCTGCTCTGTATGGAAACGAGAGGCCAGAAGCTCGAGATGTATAGTGCATTGACTCACGAAACCTCTACAAGACTTACTATCACCAGAAAATTTTTCTGGCAGCGGGAGGTGAGATAGAGTCGGTACAGGGGTGGCAGTGGACAAGGTAGCTGCAGCCACGCTAGCATCCTGAACAGCGACAGCAGTGACATCCACAGATGAGGTTGGACACTCCAGAGCCGTCAACCTTCCCTCCAGCTGCTGGATGTACCGTTGTAAACGCTGATCATCCGCCATTTACTAGCCAGACCTTGGCGCTAGTATTATGTTAGGACTGGCAGAACGCACCAAGTTTAAGATGAAATAATATTAGGTGTGTTCGCAGTCCGAGGTCCACCGTGCATGTGAAATCCTGCTGCTAGTAGTGACAGATGATATGGCGGTACAATGTGAATACACACACGGGTTAACTTCACTCTGTGTGAAGGAAGCGAACCCTGTTGTGTCACAGGGCCACGGTACCGCACCACGAGCGCAAACAAGAAGTCTCAGAACTCAATTCCAAGACACAGGATTAGAGTTCATAAAGACCTCATGCGCTTGACACTGGGGTGTCAGAGTGACAGAAATAATTAAATTTAAGATGCACGAGAGTGCGTGCGGTGCCACACTGGCGGACGTCACTAACCACCCAGGCTTGGGTCAGGAAAGCGCAGAGAAAGCGCACGCCGCCGCACTGGCGGTCACAGCAATTAGACGCTGTAATCTGTGTAACGTGCTGATGGCTTGGTCGGGCGCTAGATAGCTTCCATCATTCGCGAACAGTCAACAACACTAGGAATGGGAATGATTTAGGAGCTTTCATTCAGCGACATACATCCATCTACACACACACATTATAAAGAAAATACTAGCGCATGGCCGTGCATCTATGCGGGCCTTAAATAGTTGCAGCATGTTTAGGACCTTCAAAGAAGGACCAATGGAGTTGCTGCAGTACCTGAGCATGTGACCCCTGCCCTGGGCATGCTCAGAGTGCAAAGCAGGACTTAGTCCAAGCACCTACAAGGAGCTTCCAAGAAGGACCAATGACCTTATCTGCAGTATCTGATCATGTGACCCTCGATCTCCACTGAGAGATCTTACTCCGGGCATGCTCAGAACGTGAAAAGCAGGACTTTGTCCCAGGAGCGTCTGCTCGCCGCTGCCCAGCACTGACTTCAATGGCAGAAGCAGGAAATGCAGCAGTAACTCTTAGCACAGAGTCAGACTTAGCGAGATGCTGGGATCGACGTCTCTGCTGAGCAGACTCCACTGCGGCAGGAGAAGAATGGGAGACCGCAGTGGAGATGGCCCGAGGTTCCCCCTGTGCAGAGGCAGGAACTCGACCCCTAACACCACCCAACTGCATAGGTTCTCCTAGAGACTCAGAATCTGGTGAGTCCAAATCTGAATTACCCTTGAAAAGTGGTGATTTATTAAGTCTCTGGGGCAGATGGCGGTCCACATGGATCACAAGAGACATAGCTGCCTCCAGTGTGGTTGGTGTCTCCTGTAGAGCGAATGCATCTTTTATTTTATCAGATAGGCCCTGATAAAATTGGCTGCGGTGATCAGGGTCATTCCACAATGTGTCAGTAGCCCATCTCCGAAACTCAGAGCAGTACTCCTCTACTGGCCGGTCTCCCTGTGTAAGATGGCGTATTGTGGACTCAGTGAGGGAGACGCAGTCAGGATCATCATACACTTGACCTAAGGCTTGAAAAAACTCCTCCACAGTCCAAAACGGCAAAGCGTCAGCGGGAAGTGAAAAAGCCCAGGCCTGAGGGTCACCTTGTAGGAGCGATACTACAATTTCTCTGAACCTGAAGTGTGAGGACGCAACCTAAAATACAATTTACAGGCCTCCCTGAAAGTAACAAATTTGTTGCGCCCCCAGAGAATCTGTCAGGTAAGGCAATTTTAGGCTCCAACGTAGCTTGTGGAGGTGTAGCAACCCCTGCAGTGGCCACTGGAGTGCGCTGTACAACTGCCGAGCGGAGGTCAGCCACCTCTAGACCGAGCTGCTGTGATTGTCCAGCTAAAGCAGCAATGGGATCCATATTGGACCAAGAAAATTTTTAAGGTCAGTGATACTGTCACACCGTAAGCAGCGTTAATGGAGCAGGAGGGTGTACTGGGACCCGCACCTGTCCCTACCACTTTAATGGGGCCCTGGCTTTCCCTTATCTCGGGGGTACCTATGATGGTTTGGAGGCCCGAGCCGCCAGCGTCTCCCTGGCTCCTGTGCAGGCCCTATAAGTTGCCCCCTCTCCCCCCCAGGGAGGAGAACTTCACCAGTGTATAAACACAACAATAAACAGGGTATACAGACAAGGTAACTAAAAGTCTCAAACTCACCAAATGCTCACACAACCACAGAGGGTACACATAGAAGGGAAGAGAAGGAGAAAACTAGGAAGGAAAACAGGTTTAACAAGCAACCAAAACAACAGACACCAATCTCTGTAATAAACCTCCAAGCTCCAAATATCACTTTCCTTCAACCTCCAAGCCAGGCAGCATAACTGATCACTGACACTAGCTGTAGTCAAGGCTGGGTCTATATAGAGGAGTAGATTACAAAAATCACTTCAGCTGAGAGACCCAGCTCACAGCAACTTAGCAAATAAGGTTAACTCCTGCACTGCTGGCACAAAGCAGCCAGGTCAAAATACAGGAGAAGAGCTTCTGTTCATTGTGTGTGAACGAGGCCCAGAGCGCTGCGGTTCTCTGGAACCTCTCTGTCGCGGTAGCCCCATGACAGGAGTGGACAAAAAGTCCTCCTGATATGTGCGCAAACCTCATCATCAACTACAAAAAACATCTGACTGCTGTGCTTGCCATCAAGGGTTTTGCCACCAAGTATTAAGTTTTATTTGCCAAAGGGATCAAATACTTATTTCTCACTGCAAAATGCAAATAAATTTATATAATTTATACAATGTGATATTCTGGATTTTATTTTTGATATTCTATATCTCAGTGTTAAAATTAAACTACTCTTAAATTTATAGACTTTTCATGACTTTGTCAGTGAGCAAACTTACAAAATCACCAGGAGATCAAATAATTATTTCCCCCACTGTACATTGCAGCTCTAAATCTATTGCTAATCTTCAGATTTTATGATGTCTTGCATGCACTTAAGACCCCCCGGTGCTAAAGGCAGCAAAACAACCCCAAAACATCTTTGAACCTCCACCATATTTTACTGTAGGTAGTGTGTTCTTATCTATGCCGCATTCCATTTTTAGTAGAATGATGTGCTTAGAAAAAAAAGCTCTATTTTGGTCTCATCTGACCACAAGACACTTTTTCAGAAGAATTTTGGCTTACTCACGTACATTTTGGCAGACTGCAGTGTAGCTTTTTTATGTCTCTATGTCAGCAGTGGTGTCCTCTTGGATCTCCTGCCAGAGCATTTCATTTCATTCAAATGTCAACGGACAGTTCATGCTGACACTCATGCACCCTGAACCTGCAAGACAGCTTGAATTTCTTTGGCACTTGTTTGGGGCTGTTTATCCACCATCTGCACTATCCAACCTTACAACCTTTCACAGGCAGACAGAGATGTAATATTGTTGTAATACAGCAGAGCACAGTGAGCTACAAAATATGGTAACTCTCCCTTCTGTTTAAAATAAGCTCTGGAAACAGAGTTGTCTTTCAGGCAACATCCTCTCCATAACCTGGAACAGGTCATTAACATAAAGTTATAAATGATGATTTATCGAAAGCAATGCATGTGATATGAGCATACACGGATGACTTATTCAGCAGTCTGTAAACTATGTGCCCATAATAATAGTTTGGATAGGTCAAATGAGGTGAAAGATTCCCTTTAAGTATTTTTGCATGAAAAATAAAGATCATTGATATTACATATGCACTTTTGTAACAGTTACTATAGGTTTAATGATATTGCATATATGACAACAACCACAAAAAATGACTTAAAGAAGCACTCACATCAAAATTTTTAATCTCCTGATATATTTCAGTCATCATATTATATATAGTCCTGTGTACTTATAATTACTCATTTTGCTTTTCTTCCCACTTAATTCTGTTTTCTGTTTATGACATCACATGATTAAAAACAGACAAGCTGAATCCTTCAAAACCCTACGTAGAAACAGGAGATCATTTCCCCTGTCTGAACTATTAGTCACTGCAAAAGTCCCTAGCAGGGAGAGCAACTGAGTCAGGAGTTTTATGTTTATAGCCATTATGTGATGATAGTCACTACTCACTGACAGTGAAGCAGAGAAGCCAGATGTTCTGGGGTCAGTAACAAGAGAGCACGTAGAAAAACAAGAGGAAAGATAAAGGCGTATGTTAGATCACGGTCTGAGGTCAAAGTACCAGGATATAGCAGATCAAGGGAAAAGGACAAGACTAAGGGATAGTCAGAACATAGTCTAAAGGGTCAGGCAGTGAAAGATCAGAACTCAGCAAAATAGAATAAGGCAAACACTCACCAGGAAGTCCATAAAAATAAATGTGAAAGGCAGCACTTACCAGTTTTCTCTGTGGTTAAGTCATTTTTTAAAAATAATATGGACATCCATCAAGCAGTAGTGCGGCGTGTGAGGGGAGACATGCGTAGAGACAGGTGGACTCACCTGGAAGCATGAACTGTGTCTGGCAGGGATCAGAGGCAGATAGCTCAGTTAAGTAGCTGGGCAATCTCCAGAACAGTGAACACCTAGAGAAAGCCCAGCACAGATTGGATGGCTGATCTGTCACTCAACGTACTGACAGCTCAGCATTCCATAACAAGATTGGATAGCTGAGCCATCAATAAGAACACCGACAATAAGCATGACCCAGATTCCATAGGACAACAAAACAGTCACTTACTGAGCGAAGGAACCATGACAGATTAAGTCAAAGTTCTGTCTTGCAAAATATTAACTCATAATTCTTTTGAATATTCTAATGCCTTATAATACTTTAAAAAATTATCATTCTAAAGCGGCATCTTGCATTGCATATTTCTCCCCTGAGAAGTATGAACCTCTTTTGCTAAAATGTATTTCGTTTTAGTCAGACATAATTATAATTATAAAATTTTTTATGTTTTAAATTATTGTTAGTATAAGTTTTACCCGTGGTTGTAAAATTAAGATGATCTTCTGAGCCTTTTTTACCTTCCACTTTCCATTGTCCTTTTTTCTTCTCTCTTCTTTTTTTCCCCTTTTTTTTAGCCCCATCAAACCCCCTTCCTCTTTCCTCCTCCCCTTTTAATAATTATTCCTCCATTTCCCCCCATTCTTACTTCCGAATGCTTTCTTTTTCTGTCTCTTTATCTTTTCTTTTCTCGTAATAATTTGTCTAAATATTCAAATGTTATGGATATTATTGTAATTGTATCCTGCTTCTTTCCACTTTATTGAAAAATTCATTTAATAAAAATAATTTTAAACAAAAATAAAATCTGTTGTGAATCTCTCTGAAAAATAGCATAATTTTTGCACAATGGGTACTTGCCAGAAAATTTTCCATCTTTTGGCGTTTTCAAGCTAGTTTCATTTAGCCCCATGAACATGGGTGGAGCTGGGACGATACAGGTGCACAATGGGGCTGTGTCACCATAGCTCATCTATTTCATGTAGAGCCGTGGCATACTTAAAGCCATAAATCTTAGTAGCAAAATGCTTTTGATGAATCGTGACAATAGTTGTCAGCACACAGGAGACATTTTTCGGGGGTTTTTAAATAAAGTGATTTTTAGACTGCCAATTCGTAATATTTTCTATCAACTGAGATTAAAGTATCTGATGCATTGAAGTTAGTGCTTTTTTATTATTATAAAAGTAATATAACAGATGCTGGCAGATTTTTATATAATATGTGGGGATGTTTATTTAATTAAAGCACCACTCCAATGTTTATCTTTATTTCACCACTGAAATGGTAGCACTAATGCTGTGCCCTGCCTCTAGTAAAATACTTACCAGCCGTTGTCTTCTGCTTTTCTCGGTGCCTAGCCGGTCACATTCCACCACCATTGTATGGCAGTTCCTGACAGGCTGGAAGTAAAGTCAACGGTCATAAGTTTTCAATGCAGAGTGGTCAGGATAAATAAGTACACCCTTTTGAAAAATAATATTTTAATCAATATTTCCCTGAATAGAAGAGCAATTTTGCAAATGTTTACATGACAGAGTTTCGTGGAAAAAAATTTAACTCTTAAATGAATGTAATGTAAATAATATAACTTTCATTACAAAATCTTCAATTTTGCTCAAATTAGTTAATGCAAAAATGAACACGCTCTACTTAAAAAACTACTACATCTAGTATTCTTTATGACGCCCATAAATTTTAAGGACAGCACCAGTTCTTCTAGGCATGGAATAAACTAGTTGCCGACATATTGAAACATCAATCTTTTGCATTCTGCAAGAACAACCTCTTTTAGAGCCTGGTTGCTGGATGGAGAGTGATGCTCAAATTATCGCTGCACAATTGCACATAAGTGTTTGGTTGGGATCAAATCAGGACACATACTTAATGTTCTGTTTGACGAATCCTGTCATAAATCACACTCTGTGAGTATCTCCAGGCTCTTTATTCACATCATGTCTCAACCTCCATTACATGAATTCCGAGTACAACAACATCCAACAAGTTCCAAACAAAGAATATAGAACAAACATAAAAGTAGTGAGACCCCTAGAGGCCACATGAACATATAACATATTGCTACATCCTTTCTCTTTTAACTAGAGGAACAATAAAAGATACTAAACTAATGTATACTATGACAAAGTTAGAAATTAACCTAGTACGTCCAATTAGATATAATCTTTGAGGTGCGCCGGCTTTTTGCTAATTCTGCCAGCTCTGGTAATATAAGATGTGTCACTTTCTACATCTGGTACATCTGGTAGTTCTTCTGATATTGTCTGTCTCTGGCCAGAGTCCTCACCCTGATGGTCAGCTGTCACTGTTGGTGCCTGACTTGTACTTGCTGCCTCGTTGTCTTGGGTGTCTGGATACTGTTCAAAAGGCCATGAATCATCTCTTTCTTGCGTTTTCCTCAAATATCTTCGATTCCTCCTTAGTCTTCTTCCGTCGTCTGTTAGAATTTCGTAAGACCGAGGTCCCAGTTTCTGGACAACCTTTGCCTTTTGCCAGTGTTTGTCAAATATGGTGCTTGGCTGCAGCCGAATGTTGTCATTTCTCTGGAGCTCAGGCAGATCCTTTGCAGATTTATTGTAATAGAAAGCTTGCCTAGCTTGATTCTTCTGTAATTTAGCTTCGATGTTTCCCAGCAGCTTTGGCTCTAACAGATGACACACAGTTGGCACTAGTGTCTTTGTACGCCTTCTCATGAGCCTCTGTGCCGGACTGCTGTCTAGGCCTTGGGTGGGTGTGTTTCTATGATCCAGTATAGACAGATATACATCAGCATCCACCTGGTTTGCTTTCTGCATGAGTCTTTTGGCCGTTTTTACTGCTGACTCTGCTTTCCCATTACTCTGAGGATATCTTGGAGAAGACGTCTGGTGTTCAAATTCCCATTTCTTACTGAAAGTTTTGAATTCTTCCGACGTAAACTGTGCCGCATTGTCAGAGAAAACAATATCTGGAATGCCATACCTGGCAAAATGGGCCTTGAGTTTTTTAATCACTGTTCTCGCCCTTGTGTCCTGCACCAAATCAACCTCCCAGAAGTTAGAGAAATAGTCCACTGTAATCAGGTATTCTTTGTCATTCCATGTGAACAAGTCTGTTCCTATTTTTGACCAAGGCCTATGTGGAATTTCATGAGGTTGCAATGTCTCCTTTGATTGCTTATCATTGCAGGATGCACATATTTCACATTGTGCTATGTAATTTTTTATGTGGTCATTCATTCCTGGCCAATAAACTGATTCTCGTGCACGACGTAGGTATCCTTCCATGCCTAAGTGAGAAGAGTGCAATGTCTTCAATATGCCTCTTCTGAGAGCTTCCGGTATAACAGCCCTGTCTCCTTTAAAGATGATTCCTTGCTGCACTGACAATTCATCTCTTATGTGGAAGAATGGTGAGACTTCCGTCGGAGCATGGTGCTTGTATTTTGGCCAGCCCTGCAAGATGACAGTCTTTAAACTCTGGAGACTTTTATCCTTCTCTGTAAAAGTCTGGATTTGCTTGACCTTTTCTTTTGACACTGCAAGGTAGTTACACATATTGATGGTTTCAATGTCTTCCTCCTCATCATTTGTGATAGGAAGGTAAGCTCTGCTTAGCGTATCTGCAATCAGTAAGTCTGTTCCTGGACAGTACCCGATGTCAACATCATATTTCTGAAGTCGCAACAGCATGCGCTGTAGTCTCTTTGGGGCATTTAGTAATGGTTTCTTGGTAATGCTCTCCAATGGTTTGTGATCCGACTGCACTGTTACCCGTCGACCGTAGGTGTAGGTGGAGAGCATTACCAAGAAACCATTACTAAATGCCCCAAAGGGATTCAAGCTTCAGGAGGCTAATTTGCATATTCCAGGTGCCTTCTGGGAGAAGCGAAGTCTCCCTAAGCTAGAAGATCGTTGGGTACAGCCGGGACCAGCTGCTTCGAAAGCATCACCAAACCAGGGATTCAAGCTTCAGGAGGCTAATTTGCATATTCCAGGTGCCTTCTGGGAGAAGCGAAGTCTCCCTAAGCTAGAAGATCGTTGGGTACAGCCGGGACCAGCTGCTTCGAAAGCATCACCAAACCAGGGATTCAAGCTTCAGGAGGCTAATTTGCATATTCCAGGTGCCTTCTGGGAGAAGCGAAGTCTCCCTAAGCTAGAAGATCGTTGGGTACAGCCGGGACCAGCTGCTTCGAAAGCATCACCAAACCAGGGATTCAAGCTTGAGGAGGCTAATTTGCATATTCCAGGTGCCTTCTGGGAAAACCGAAGTCTCCCTAAGCTAGAAGATCGTTGGGTACAGCCGGGACCAGCTGCTTGGAAAGCATCACCAAACGAATTTTTGCCTGTAGGACATTATTGCAAGAGAGCTTGGCTGAGTAGATTACACAAGAAGGAAAACACACAGCAAGTCAGCAGGATCTAGGAGCAACATGGCAGATGTGACAACCTACATGGTGAGCTGCAGCATGTGCTACATGTTCACAGATCGACCAGAAGAAGAATCCAATTTCACCTGTCAGAAGTGTAGACTAGTGGCCCTTTTAGAAGAAAAGGTGCGGGGTCTGGAAGAAAGAATAGCAACTTTGAAACTCATCAAAGAGAATGAAGACTTTCTAGACAGAACAGAAGCATCTCTACTGGTCACAGAAGGTGCAAAAAGTGTCAGAGAACCTCCAAAAGCAGATGAGTGGAAGCATGTGACCAAAAGAAGCAAGAAGACCATGGAGAAATCACCAACCACACAACTGAAGAACCGATATCAAATCTTTGTAGAGGATGAAGATGGCACACCTAAGAATGAAGCAATACCAGCAAGCAAAAAAGAAAAGGGCACACAGCAACAAGTGACAGCAAAAAGTACAGCCAAGAAGCAACGAAGAGTGGTGGTGGTGGGAGACTCACTACTGAGAGGCACCGAAGCAGCCATCTGCAGACCGGACATAACTGCAAGAGAAGTATGCTGCCTTCCAGGTGCGATGATCAAGGATGTGACCGATAGGATACCAAAGCTCTTCAGCTCCAAGGACGTCCACCCATTTCTTCTGATACATGTTGGCACCAATGACACGGCAAGGAAGGACCTACCGACAATCTGCAAGGACTTTGAAGAGTTGGGGAAGAAAGTAAAGGAACTGGATGCACAGGTAGTTTTTTCTTCTATCCTTCCAGTAGACGGGCATGGCACCAGGAGATGGAACAGGATCCTTGATGCAAACAACTGGCTAAGACGATGGTGCAGACAACAAGGATTTGGATTCCTGGACCACGGTGTGAATTACTGGTATGATGGACTCCTTGCCAGAGACGGACTACACCTCAACAAACCTGGGAAACACACATTCGCCAGAAGACTCGCTACACTCATCAGGAGGGCGTTAAACTAGAAGAAGAGGGGACGGGAAGAAAAACATTAGACTCGAACAAAGACGACCCAGGAAAACATACTCAGAAGGGAGGTAAGAACATTTCTAAAACAATCCCCAGTGAGGAGATTGGAACAAAACAAAATCCTCTAAACTGCATGCTCGCAAACGCCAGAAGCCTGACAAACAAGATGGAAGAACTAGAAGCAGAAATATCTACAGGTAACTTTGACATAGTGGGAATAACCGAGACATGGTTAGATGAAAGCTATGACTGGGCAGTTAACTTACAGGGTTACAGTCTGTTTAGAAAGGATCGTAAAAATCGGAGAGGAGGAGGGGTTTGTCTCTATGTAAAGTCTTGTCTAAAGTCCACTTTAAGGGAGGATATTAGCGAAGGGAATGAGGATGTCGAGTCCATATGGGTCGAAATTCATGGAGGGAAAAATGGTAACAAAATTCTCATTGGGGTCTGTTACAAACCCCCAAATATAACAGAAACCATGGAAAGTCTACTTCTAAAGCAGATAGATGAAGCTGCAACCCATAATGAGGTCCTGGTTATGGGGGACTTTAACTACCCGGATATTAACTGGGAAACAGAAACCTGTGAAACCCATAAAGGCAACAGGTTTCTGCTAATAACCAAGAAAAATTATCTTTCACAATTGGTGCAGAATCCAACCAGAGGAGCAGCACTTTTAGACCTAATACTATCTAATAGACCTGACAGAATAACAAATCTGCAGGTGGTTGGGCATTTAGGAAATAGCGACCACAATATTGTGCAGTTTCACCTGTCTTTCACTAGGGGGACTTGTCAGGGAGTCACAAAAACATTGAACTTTAGGAAGGCAAAGTTTGAACAGCTTAGAGATGCCCTTAATCTGGTAGACTGGGACAATATCCTCAGAAATGAGAATACAGATAATAAATGGGAAATGTTTAAGAACATCCTAAATAGGCAGTGTAAGCGGTTTATACCTTGTGGGAATAAAAGGACTAGAAATAGGAAAAACCCAATGTGGCTAAACAAAGAAGTAAGACAGGCAATTAACAGTAAAAAGAAAGCATTTGCACTACTAAAGCAGGATGGCACCATTGAAGCTCTAAAAAACTATAGGGAGAAAAATACTTTATCTAAAAAACTAATTAAAGCTGCCAAAAAGGAAACAGAGAAGCACATTGCTAAGGAGAGTAAAACTAATCCCAAACTGTTCTTCAACTATATCAATAGTAAAAGAATAAAAACTGAAAATGTAGGCCCCTTAAAAAATAGTGAGGAAAGAATGGTTGTAGATGACGAGGAAAAAGCTAACATATTAAACACCTTCTTCTCCACGGTATTCACGGTGGAAAATGAAATGCTAGGTGAAATCCCAAGAAACAATGAAAACCCTATATTAAGGGTCACCAATCTAACCCAAGAAGAGGTGCGAAACCGGCTAAATAAGATTAAAATAGATAAATCTCCGGGTCCGGATGGCATACACCCACGAGTACTAAGAGAACTAAGTAATGTAATAGATAAACCATTATTTCTTATTTTTAGTGACTCTATAGCGACAGGGTCTGTTCCGCAGGACTGGCGCATAGCAAATGTGGTGCCAATATTCAAAAAGGGCTCTAAAAGTGAACCTGGAAATTATAGGCCAGTAAGTCTAACCTCTATTGTTGGTAAAATATTTGAAGGGTTTCTGAGGGATGTTATTCTGGATTATCTCAATGAGAATAACTGTTTAACTCCATATCAGCATGGGTTTATGAGAAATCACTCCTGTCAAACCAATCTAATCAGTTTTTATGAAGAGGTAAGCTATAGACTGGACCACGGTGAGTCATTGGACGTGGTATATCTCGATTTTTCCAAAGCGTTTGATACCGTGCCGCACAAGAGGTTGGTACACAAAATGAGAATGCTTGGTCTGGGGGAAAATGTGTGTAAATGGGTTAGTAACTGGCTTAGTGATAGAAAGCAGAGGGTGGTTATAAATGGTATAGTCTCTAACTGGGTCGCTGTGACCAGTGGGGTACCGCAGGGGTCAGTATTGGGACCTGTTCTCTTCAACATATTCATTAATGATCTGGTAGAAGGTTTACACAGTAAAATATCGATATTTGCAGATGATACAAAACTATGTAAAGCAGTTAATACAAGAGAAGATAGTATTCTGCTACAGATGGATCTGGATAAGTTGGAAACTTGGGCTGAAAGGTGGCAGATGAGGTTTAACAATGATAAATGTAAGGTTATACACATGGGAAGAGGGAATCAATATCACCATTACACACTGAACGGGAAACCACTGGGTAAATCTGACAGGGAGAAGGACTTGGGGATCCTAGTTAATGATAAACTTACCTGGAGCAGCCAGTGCCAGGCAGCAGCTGCCAAGGCAAACAGGATCATGGGGTGCATTAAAAGAGGTCTGGATACACATGATGAGAGCATTATACTGCCTCTGTACAAATCCCTAGTTAGACCGCACATGGAGTACTGTGTCCAGTTTTGGGCACCGGTGCTCAGGAAGGATATAATGGAACTAGAGAGAGTACAAAGGAGGGCAACAAAATTAATAAAGGGGATGGGAGAACTACAATACCCAGATAGATTAGCGAAATTAGGATTATTTAGTCTAGAAAAAAGACGACTGAGGGGCGATCTAATAACCATGTATAAGTATATAAGGGGACAATACAAATATCTCGCTGAGGATCTGTTTATACCAAGGAAGGTGACGGGCACAAGGGGGCATTCTTTGCGTCTGGAGGAGAGAAGGTTTTTCCACCAACATAGAAGAGGATTCTTTACTGTTAGGGCAGTGAGAATCTGGAATTGCTTGCCTGAGGAGGTGGTGATGGCGAACACAGTCGAGGGGTTCAAGAGAGGCCTGGATGTCTTCCTGGAGCAGAACAATATTGTATCATACAATTATTAGGTTCTGTAGAAGGAAGTAGATCTGGGTATTTATTATGATGGAATATAGGCTGAACTGGATGGACAAATGTCTTTTTTCGGCCTTACTAACTATGTTACTATGTTACTATGTACTGGTGAAACGTCTCCATCCCAAATACCACAGCCAGTAGTTCCTTCTCAATCTGCGCATATCCCTGCTCTGTTGTTGTAAGGGCTCTGCTTGCAAATGTAATTGGCTGTTTGTTCTGCATTAATGTGGCTCCAAGGCCTTTGTCCGAAGCATCACATTGTACCACCAGTTCTCGATCTGGATCGAAATACTTTAGGGTTGCTGTATCTGCAATGGCATTCTTTACTGCTCGGAAAGCAGTCTCCTGGCTTTCTGTCCATTCCCAGCGCACATCTTTGTGGGTTAGCTGTCTCAGTGGCTCACACATATCTGACAGATGTCTGCAAAATTTTGAGAGATAATTCACCATGCCCAAAAATCGTTGTACTCCAGAAACATCAGTAGGGGTAGGCAAATCTTGTATTGCTCTCACCTTTTCAGGATCCACTTTGACCCCAGTTGAAGTCAGTCGATGACCAATATAGGCCACTTCTGTCATTTTCAATTTGAATTTGTCCAAATTCAGCTTTATGTTTTTTTCTCTGCATCTGTCCAAAAATTGTATCATCTTCTGATCGTGATCCTTGATTGCAGATTCCATATTTTCACCTTCTCCCACTACTAGGATATCATCCACTATTGTCTTCACTCCAGTAAGTCCTTCCAAAGCCTGCATCAATTTCTGCTGGAATATCTCTGGAGCAGGTTTTAGTCCCATGGGCATTTTCAGAATATGTTGTCAATAAACTTGAATCTTCAGTCAGGGCCACATGCCAGAATCCATTTTTTACATCACATACAGAAAATATTTTAGCCTTTGATAAATCTGGTAGAACATCATCTAATGTTGGCATTGGGTAATGATTTCGTTTCAGCGCCTTGTTGAGTGGCTTAGGATCAATACATATTCTTAACTTGCCCGATGGTTTCTGCACTATGACCAAACTGCTGATCCAATCTGTGCTCTTATGGACTGGTGCTATCATGCCTCTTCTCTGTAGATCTTGCAGTTCTACTTTTAGCGTTTGCATTAAAGCTACAGGCACTCTTCTTGTAGGTAATCTGGTGGGCTGCACTGTGTTGTCAATTTCTAGCCTATATTTACCTTCAAAGCATCCATCACCTTCAAATACATCAGCATACTCTGCTTTTATTTTCTGCATGTCCAAGTTGTGCTCTGCATTTAGTTTTGGATTTTGTATATCCTGGGCAACTTCAACAGACATAATGTTCTGAGACTGTACTTCTATTAAGTCCATTGCCTGAACTGCTTTTACTCCCAGTAATGGTACATGGTTACCACCCCGTAACATGGTAAATTCAACTCTATAACTCTTTCTGTTACATGGGTTTTGTATTTTTAGCTTACATGTCCCCATTGGTTTCAGAACACTTTTGTTGTACATCACCAGTACCTTGTCAGTTGGCTCAATAGAAACCTGTTTGTTTAGCAGATCACATGAAATTACATTGCAGCTTGCTCCACAATCCAGCTGAAGTCTAATGGGCTTCTCATCCAACAAGAATGTTGCATAAAGCTGCTTGGCATCCTTCACTACTGACTGCCCGACTACATTGACTTTCTCTGTTGTAGACTGCATTTGTAGCCATGTAATGTCCTCTGCACTGTCAGTGTCTGGTGTCACAGTGTGGAGCTGTCTGTACTGTTTGCCTCTTCCTTGCCTGCAGACAGCAGAGGAATGATTTTTCTTGCCACATGACCTGCAGGTTTCCCCATATGCTGGACACTTGGTTTTGTCTCTCTCATGTCTTTTCCCACAATACTTGCAGTGGACAGTGTTTATAGGGTAGTCTGGTCCTGTCTTTCCTTTCATAGATACTGCATGTACCTTGCCATCATCATTCTCACTGGTGCCTGCCATCATCTTCAGGCTGTGCTTTGTGAGCTCAGCAGCCCTGCAGATTTGCATACATTTCTCTAAAGTTATGCCTTCCTCTCTCAGTAATCTTTCTTTGAGATGACTGTCCTTTATGCCACACACCATTCTGTCCTTGATTAGACTGTCCCTGATCTCTCCAAAGCCACATGTTTCTGCAAGTCTCCTCAGCTCTGTCAGATATCTGTCCACATTTTCACCATCCTCCTGATGTCTTGTGAAAAACTTATATCTTTCCACTGTCTCATTCTTCTTTGGGTCACAGTGTTTATCAAATGCCTGCACAATATCTGCTAGGAGGAGGTTGTCTGTGTCTGGGAGCAAGGTGTGGGCTAATTCTCTGCCATTTCCCCAATCAGGTAATAAAACAGCTTTACTTTCCGTTTGTCATCAGTGGGACCCACAGTCAGATCCACATACAGTGTAAACTCTTCCTTCCAATGTCTCCAAGTCTGGGACAGATTACATGAAGTGACATCCAGTCTCTGAGGGGGCTTCAGACCAGTCTCCATTTTTCTGTACTGTCAGGGAATCTGTACTTACAGTTGCAGTGATCTGTGCAGTTCCAGCCTCATATAAGCTCTAAGAATTTGCAGGTTCTGTGCCCGGCTGCCACCATGTTCTGTTTGACGAATCCTGTCATAAATCACACTCTGTGAGTATCTCCAGGCTCTTTATTCACATCATGTCTCAACCTCCGTTACATGAATTCCGAGTACAACAACATCCAACAAGTTCCAAACAAAGAATATAGAACACACATAAAAGTAGTGAGACCCCTAGAGGCCACATGAACATATAACATATTGCTACACTTAGCAACTGAGTTACTTTCACCCTGTTCTTCTTAAGAAATGCAAATATACACTGCATATGTATTTTGAAACATTCTTCTGTTTGAAAATTGTACATCTCCTGAGTGCAAAGAATGATGGTACCATCTTCTCTTTCAATATAGAGCAGTACTGTGAATTCATGAAATCTAACTCCCTGACACTGGGAGCACTCACGCAGTGCTATATAAGGACAATCCTACCACTTTATTTAACTGTAGGTGTTGTAGTGATAAATAGAGATGAGCGGTGTTCGAGTCGAACTGTTCGCCAATTTCAAATTCGAGCTGTTTTGGGCGGTATTCGAGTTGTTTGTCGAACTAGAACAATTTGCTTAAAATTTGGATGTTCGAGTTTCTGTTTGATAACTGTTCGTTCACCAAAAGCCTAACTTGATTTGCACATTAAAACTGTTTATCATTGTTAATAGACTGTTTCAGTGTATAGTGGCCGGAGGGGGGGGGCGGGGATAGATCTATGCTGAAATGATGCTGATCTCCATTTTTTTTCCAGCGGAAAAAAAGAGAAAAAAAAAAAGGAGAAGAAAAAGGGTATGGGGATACCTACCTGACTGCTCAAGGTTGACTAGCTCTAATGTACTGGGATTAGAGATCTAAAAACATTAGAATATGTACCTAAGTGGTCATGAATATGAAGTGGAGATGAGTAACCAAGGTAAGTGAACGTACCGTGTAGATTGGGGTATACTTACTAAAGGTTCGATAGAGTGATTGGTAGGCAAGTAGACCCTAGGGGGACAGATGAATCGATTAATATATACTATTTAAATGAGGCGACATACAACAGAGATAAATTTCCAAATAATTGTACCAACTGAATTGTTCCTTTGTATTGAGTGTCCACTTGAAAAGGTGCAAGATATCTGTGAAAAGGAGGGGGAGGTTTGAACAAAAGGACAGAAAATGAAACAAGCGCTCTAAATAAATGACAGCAGGGCTTACTTTTTAAGATACTGTAAGGCACATGAATGTATCTCAATGTATTGAGAAGAGTATCGTCTGTAGGAAATCGCTGCGGTCTTGCAAATGGGGTCTGAGCTTTTGCCTATAATAAGTGTCCCATTAATGTGAGGGAAAGCAAATATGCATTAAGGAGACAAGAGTAAAGGAAATGCTTACTCATGTGGAGTCCCATTATGTCCCAGAGGAGCCTTAAGGTACCGTCACACTCAGCAACTTTGCAACGAGAACGACAACAATCCGTGATGTTGCAGCATCCTGGATAGCGATCTCGTTGTGTTTGACACGCAGCAGCGATCAGGATCCCGCTGTGCCATCGCTGGTCGGAGCTAGAAGTCCAGAACTTTATTTTGTCGTCAGGACGGCGTGTATCGTCATGTTTGACACCAAAAGCAACGACGCCAGCAACATTTTACATGGAGCTAACAACCAGCGAGAACGATAAGTGTGTCGCTGCTACGTCACTAGATCGCTCCTGCATCGTTCTGGAGTTGCTGTGTTGACATCTCTACAGCGACCTAAACAGCGACGCTCCAGCGATCTAGTTTAGGTCAGCTCGTTGTCTATATCGCTGCAGCATTGCTGAGTGTGACGGTACCTTTAGTATCAGCCCTGAAGAGATAAGATGTCAGATTAGTGCTGTGTATAGAAGTCCTGAAAGATTTAAGTGTAATTGGAGGCACAGTGCAGCTTACCAGAGGTAGTTCAGTGGGCGGTGTGTGAGTCTCATAAATGCGGTGTCCACCGCTTGTTGTAGTGAACTGAAGTGTCCTGGAGATGCTACTAAAATGGAAAAGGGGCGGGACTAGTGTGTGCTTATCCAGGAAGCGCATCACGGGAGGTGACGTCATTTGTGTTCCACAGGCTTAAAGCTTGCATTCCAGGCGCCATGTTGGATAAGGTATGAGTTCATACGGTGTGTAGAAAGTAAGATTACAGCACTATATACCTAAAAATAAGAAATATATATAGAGTGAGCAGTCGAGCAGGGGATAGAAGTCTGAAGGTCCAGGGGCATGAGTCAGGTTAGAGAGTTTTCAAGGTGTGTTCAGTAAAGACGGCTCTGTTATGAAAAAAAGCAAAGGTATTAATACAATGACAGTGTATGCAGTTAATAATAATAAAAACTGTATCTTAAGAGAGATTTTATGCAAAGATTATGGTGTAGCTCAGAAATGATTATCTTATACAATCCACATATAATCATCAGGGATATGCATTATACATACAATGCATATAAAATACACATCATGCAAAGGATTGTAAATTGCACTCCCTTGGGGGATAAGGTCTGTAACTGATGGATCCAATAGGATTCCCTCCTCTTCAATGTTTGAATCCAGTTGCCCCCTCTTCTGGGAATTGGGATATGTTCAATGACCTGAAATTTCAATTGTGCTGTTGTGAATTCCGCTCTTGGGCTCCCTCAGGTGGTTGTAAGTGGCACTTTTGTGAGTTCTGCTCTTGGGCTCCCTCTTGTGGTTTCTAGTGGTATGGCTGCTCCTTGGAGTTAGCTGTCATCAGCTGCCTCCACTTATCGTCTCTTCTGCTCGGCTTTTTAAGTCTGGCTCTATCTTCAGCCAGTGCCACTTGTAAATGGTTCCTGGTAGAATTCACATCTCTTTGGAGTTCCCTGTTATCCTGACCAGTTCAGCTAAGCTAAGTTTTTGCTTACCCTTTTCTGTTCATAGATTGTGGACTTATCCATTCTGTGCTTTCTATGTTTGTCCAGCTTATCAGTGTGAATTAATTCTGTCTTGCTGGAAGCTCTGGGAGGCAGATTTGCCCTCCACACCTTTAGTCAGGTGTGGAGATTTTTTGTAAACTCTGCATGGATTTTTGTAGTGTTTTATACTGACCGCACAGTATTCCATCCTGTCCTATCTATTTAGTTAGACTGGCCTCCTGTGCTCATCCTGGTTTCATTCTGTGTATGTCTTTTCCCTCTCCACTCACAGTCATTATTTGTGGGGGGCTAATCTATCCTTTGGGGATTTTCTCTGAGGCAAGATAGCTTTCCTGCTTCTATCTTTAGGGGTAGTTAGCTCTTAGGCTGTGAAGAGATGCCTAGGGAGAGTTAGGAGCATTCCACGGCTACTTCTAGTGTTGTGTTGAGCTTAGAAACTGCGGTCAGTACAGTTACCACTTCCTTCAGAGCTCGTTCCATGTTGCTTCTAGACCACCGTATCATAACAGTACAAGTGGACGAAAATGAATTAAATGCATCTCAAAAGAAGGAAAAGAAAGTTCTGAACCATTTTTTTTTCTGTGCTCTAGTTTGTCTTTTTTTTTCTTTTCCTCTTGATATCTGGGTGGTTCAGGATATATGCTTTGGCATGGATGTTCAGGGTTTGTTTTCTCGTGTGGATCAACTTGCTGCAAGAGTACAGAGTATCCAGAACTATGTTGTCCAGACTCCGGCTTTAGAGCCCAGAATTCCTACTCCTGATTTGTTTTTTGGGGACAGATCCAAGTTTTTGAACTTTAAAAATAACTGCAAATTGTTTTTTGCTTTGAAACCCCGTTCTTCTGGTGATCCCATTCAGCAGGTAAAAATCATCATATGATGCATTTTTTCAAGCGCTCGGATTATTGTATGACGAACCTAATTCTGTGGATCATGCAGAAAAACCCTGTTGGCCTTGTGTCAAGGTCAGGAAGCGGCAGAGTTATACTGCCAGAAATTTAGAAAATGGTCTGTGCTCACTAAATGGAATGAAGAGGCTCTGGCTGCTATTTTCAGAAAAGGTCTTTCTGAAACCCTTAAAGATGTTATGGTGGGCTTTCCTACGCCTGCTGGTTTGAGCGAATCTATGTCTCTAGCCATTCAGATTGATCGGCGTCTGCGCGAGCGCAAAGCTGTACATCATATGTCAGTATCCTCTGAGCAAAGTCCTGAACCTATGCAATGTGATAGGATTTTGACTAGAATAGAACGGCAGGAATTCAGACGTCAGAATAGGCTGTGTTTTTACTGTGGTGATTCGGCTCATGTTATCTCTGATTGCCCTAAGCGTACTAAGAGAGTCGCTAGAAATGTTACCATTAATACTATACAGCCTAAATTTCTCTTATCTGTGACCCTGATTTGCTCATTGTCGTCCTTTTCTGTCATGGCATTTGTGGATTCAGGCACTGCCCTGAACTTAATGGACTTAGAATTCGCCAGGCGCTGTGGTTTTTCCTTGCAGCCTTTGCAGAGCCCTATTCCTTTGAGGGGCATTGATGCTACACCCTTGGCCAAGGATAAACCTCAGTACTGGACACAGATGACTATGTATATGGCTCCTGCACATCAGGAAGATTGCCGTTTTCTGGTGTTGCATAACCTGCATGATGTTGTTGTACTGGGATTTCCATGGTTACAGGAACATAATCCGGTGCTGGATTGGAAAACTATGTCAGTGACTAGTTGGGGTTGTCGAGGAGTACATAGTGACGTTCCTTTGATGTCAATTTCCTCTTCCCCCTCTTCTGAGGTCCCTGAGTTTTTGTCGGATTTCCAGGATGTATTTGATGAGCCCAAGTCCAGTTCCCTTCCACCACACAGGGACTGTGATTGTGCTATTAACTTGATTCCTGGTTGTAAGTTCCCTAAGGGACGACTTTTCAATCTGTCTGTGCCAGAGCATGCCGCCATGCGGAGCTATGTTAAGGAATCTTTGGAGAAAGGGCATATTCGGCCCTCTTCGTCACCATTGGGAGCGGGTTTCTTTTTTGTTGCTAAGAAGGATGGCTCCTTGAGACCCTGTATTGATTATCGTCTTCTTAATAAGATCACGGTCAAATTCCAATACCCCTTGCCTTTGCTTACTGATTTGTTTGCTCAGATTAAGGGGGCTAGTTGGTTTACTAAGATTGACCTCCGAGGGGCATATAATCTTGTTCGTATTAAACAGGGTGACGAATGGAAAACTGCATTTAATACGCCCGAAGGCCATTTTGAATAACTTGTGATGCCATTTGGGCTATCTAATGCTCCATCTGTGTTCCAGTCTTTCATGCATGATATTTTCCGCAATTATCTTGATAAATTCATGGTCGTATATTTGGATGATATTTTGATTTTTTCCGATGATTGGGAGTCTCATGTGAAGCAGGTCAGGATGGTGTTCCAGATCCTTCGTGATAATGCTTTATTTGTGAAGGGGTCTAAGTGCCTATTCGTATTTCAGAGGGTCTTTTTTGGGGGTTTTATTTTTTCTCCCTCGTCTATAGAAATGGATCCTGTTAAGGTCCAAGCTATTCATGACTGGATCCAACCCACATCTGTGAAGGGTCTTCAAAAATTTTTGGGTTTTGCTAATTTCTATCGCCGTTTCATTGCCAACTTTTCCAGTGTGGTTAAGCCCCTTACTGATTTGACGAAGAAAGGCGCTGATGTGACGAATTGGTCCTCTGAGGCTGTTGAGGCCTTTCAGGAGCTTAAACGCCGATTTACTTCTGCCCCTGTATTGCGTCAACCGGATATTTCTCTTCCTTTTTAGGTTGAGGACGACGCTTCTGAGATTGGGACAGGGGCCGTTTTGTCTCAGAGGGAGTCTGATGGTTCTTTGATGAAACCGTGTGCTTTTTTTTCCAGAAAGTTTTCGCCTGCGGAACGCAATTATGATGTCGGCAATCGGGAGTTGTTGGCTATGAAGTGGGCGTTTGAGGAGTGGCGACATTGGCTTGAGGGAGCTAAACACCGTGTTGTGGTCCTGACCGATCATAAGAATCTGATTTACCTCGAGTCGGCCAAGCGGCTGAATCCTAGACAGGCTCAATGGTCCCTGTTTTTCTCCTGTTTTGATTTTGTGGTCTCGTATCTTCCGGGATCTAAGAATGTTAAGGCTGATGCCCTCTCTAGGAGTTTTTCGCCTGATTCTCCTGGAGTCCTTGAGCCGGTTGGCATTCTTAAGGAGGGGGTGATTCTTTCTGCTATCTCCCCTGATTTGCGGCGGCTGCTTCAGGAATTTCAGGCTGATAGGCCTGACCGCTGTCCAGTGGGGAAGCTGTTTGTTCCTGATAGATGGACAAGTAAGGTAATTTCTGAGGTTCATTGTTCAGTGTTGGCTGGGCATCCTGGGATTTTTGGTACCAGAGATTTGGTTGCTATGTCCTTTTGGTGGCCTTCCTTGTCGCGTGATGTGCGTGCTTTTGTGCAGTCCTGTGGGACTTGCGCCCGGGCCAAGCCTTGCTGTTCCCACGCTAGTGGGTTGCTTTTGCCTTTGCCGGTCCCTGAGAAGCCCTGGACGCATTTTTCCATAGATTTTATTTCGGATCTTCCTGTTTCCCAGAAGATGTCTGTTATCTGGGTTGTTTGTGACCGGTTCTCTAAAATGGTCCATCTGGTACCTTGGCCTAAGTTGCCTTCCTCCTCAGATCTGGTTCCATTATTTTTTCAGCATGTGGCTTGTTTGCATGGCATTCCGGAGAATATTGTGTCTGACAGAGGTTCTCAGTTTGTCTCTAGATTTTGGCAGGCCTTTTGTGCTAGGATGGGCATTGATTTGTCTTTTTCTTCGGCGTTTCATCCTCAGACTAATGGCCAAACTGAGTGAACTAATCAGACCTTGGAGACGTATTTGAGATGCTTTGTGTCTGCTGATCAGGATGATTGGGTGTCTTTCTTGCCGTTGGCCGAGTTTGCTCTTAATAATCGGGCTAGTTCGGCTACTTTGGTTTCACCTTTCTTTGTAATTTTGGTTTTCATCCTCGTTTTTCTTCTGGGCAGGTTGAGCCTTCTGATTGTCCTGGTGTTGATTCTGTGGTGGACAGGCTGCAGCAGATTTGGACTCATGTGGTGGACAATTTGACGTTGTCTCAGGAAAGGGCTCAACGTTTTGCCAACCGCCGTCGGTGTGTTGGTCCCCGGCTTCGTGTGGGGGATTTGGTTTGGTTGTCTTCTCGTCATGTTCCTATGAAGGTTTCTTCTCCTAAGTTTAAGCCTCGGTTTATTGGTCCTTATAAAATTTCTGAAATTATTAATCCAGTGTCTTTTCATTTGGCTCTTCCTGCCTTTTGCCATTCATAATGTTTTCCATAGATCTTTGTTGCGGAGATATGTGGTGCCCGTTGTTCCCTCGGTTGACCCTCCTGCCCCGGTGTTGGTTGAGGGAGAGTTGGAATATGAGGTTGAGAAGATTTTGGATTCTCGTTTTTCGAGGCGGAGGCTTCAGTATCTTGTCAAGTGGAAGGGTTATGGCCAGGAGTATAATTCTTGGGTTGTTGCCTCCGATGTCCATGCCACCGACTTGGGTCGTGCTTTTCACTTGGCTCGTCCTGATCGGCCTGGGGGCTCTGGTGAGGGTTCGGTGACCCCTCCTCAAGGGGGGTACTGTTGTGAATTCCGCTCTTGGGCTCCCTCCGGTGGTTGTAAGTGGCACTTTTGTGAGTTCTGCTCTTGGGCTCCCTCTTGTGGTTTCTAGTGGTATGGCTGCTCCTTGGAGTTAGCTGTCATCAGCTGCCTCCACTTATCGTCTCTTCTGCTCGGCTATTTAAGTCTGGCTCTATCTTCAGCCAGTGCCACTTGTAAATGGTTCCTGGTAGAATTCACATCTCTTTGGAGTTCCCTGTTATCCTGACCAGTTCAGCTAAGCTAAGTTTTTGCTTACCCTTTTCTGTTCATAGATTGTGGACTTATCCATTCTGTGCTTTCTATGTTTGTCCAGCTTATCAGTGTGAATCAATTCTGTCTTGCTGGAAGCTCTGGGAGGCAGATTTGCCCTCCACACCTTTAGTCAGGTGTGGAGATTTTTTGTAAACTCTGCATGGATTTTTGTAGTGTTTTATACTGACCGCACAGTATTCCATCCTGTCCTATCTATTTAGTTAGACTGGCCTCCTGTGCTCATCCTGGTTTCATTCTGTGTATGTCTTTTTCCTCTCCACTTACAGTCATTATTTGTGGGGGGCTAATCTATCCTTTGGGGATTTTCTCTGAGGCAAGATAGCTTTCCTGCTTCTATCTTTAGGGATAGTTAGCTCTTAGGCTGTGACGAGATGCCTAGGGAGAGTTAGGAGCATTCCACGTCTACTTCTAGTGTTGTGTTGAGCTTAGGGACTGCGGTCAGTACAGTTACCACTTCCTTCAGAGCTCATTCCATGTTGCTCCTAGACCACCGTATCATAACCGTGTGCCCCTTGGTGATAAAATGAAATGGAACAGGTAATAACTAGTGTTGAGCGATACCGTCCGATACTTGAAAGTATCGGTATCGGATAGTATCGGCCGATACCCGAAAAATATCGGATATCGCCGATACCGATATCCGATACCAATACAAGTCAATGGGACACCAAGTATCGGAAGGTATCCTGATGGTTCCCAGGGTCTGAAGGAGAGGAAACTCTCCTTCAGGCCCTGGGATCCATATTAATGTGTAAAATAAAGAATTAAAATAAAAAATATTGATATATTCACCTCTCCGGCAGCCCCTGGACATCACACTGGTAACCGGCAGACTTCTTTGTTTAAAATGCGTGCGTTTAGGACCTGAGGAATGACGTCTCGGCTTCTGATTGGTCGCGTGCCGCCCATGTGACCGCCACGCGAAGCCATGACATCATTCGCAGGTCCTAAATTCCTAGAATTAGCAGTTTAGTGAATGAGAATGACGTCGCGGCTTCTGATTGGTCGCGTGGCGGTCACATGAGCGGCACGCGACCAATCAGAAGCCGCAACGTCATTCTCATTCACTAAACTCCTAATTCTAGGAATTTAGGACCTGCGAATGACATCACGGCTTCTGATTGGTCGCGTGGCGGTCACATGGGCGGCACGCGACCAATCAGAAGCCAGGACGTCATTCGCAGGTCCTAAACGCGCTCATTTTAAACAAAGAAGCCTGCCGGTTACCAGCGTGATGTACAGGGGCCGCCGGAGAGGTGAATATATCAATATTTTTTATTTTAATTCTTTATTTTACACATCCCTATGGATCCGATACCAATACCCGATACCACAAAAGTATCGGATCTCGGTATCAGAATTCCGATACCGCAAGTATCGGCCGATACCTGATACTTGTGGTATCGGAATGCTCAACACTAGTAATAACATGTTCTTACAGCGAATGATGGATTTATGTTTAGAGATGCGGTCCTTTATAGGTTATATAGTCTCACCTATAAACCGCAGGGGCATTTTATGAGGTAGACTACGTAGGAAGAGTCACATGTGGAGTAATCTTTAAATGTGTATTTTTTGCTTGAGTGAGGATGGTAAAAGGCATGACCTGCATTTGTCCTGCCCTCAAGAACCTTGTCCATGAAAACCTTTCATAAATAAAGGACTTAGGTTTTTATGACACGGTAAATGAAGTGTTGCTGCTTTTTTCTCTATTTTGGATTGCTACATGTGTTTTTCCAAGCAAGCTCCTGCATCACCGTGATTTCACCCAGCAAAGTGTCGCTGATTCAGAGCCCAACTACTCCACCAGTAAGTAGACTGTTTCTTAGCGCCATTCTCTTTTTTCCCTTTTTGGTGCCATAAGTGAGATCACCGGGGCTCATTATTTGATGAACTCCGGTAAACTTTCTTACCACAGCTCAGTGCTACACACTGCAGGAGTGAATACACAATCTTGTCAGTGTGTCGCCGGCTGCTGGGTAGAGCAGTTGCATCAGGTCATGTGACTGCTTTACAGGTGATCCGAATGGTCGTGAGACAATATGGATTACGGAGGATGGGTGATGGATATGGTGGTTTATTATTTTGTCTCTTTTCCAGGTGTCATGGGCACCAGAGATTAGGTGTTAAGTTGAGTATATAGTGTTTTTTTTATTTTTTATTTTTTACAGAAGACTAGGGCATTAGATATTAGGTTTTAAGGTGAGTATATACTGTGCTTTTTATTTAAATATTTCTTTACTTTATCTTTTTATTTCTTTATTTTGAGTACAGACACCGACTGCTGACTACACCCATCAGCTGCCGCCTTCTTCCGCTATTATCAGTGACAGCAGGTTTAGGCTGATGGGAGTAGTAGTCTCTCATCAGCCGATGCCTATGATCTGTGGTAAGCTTTTTACAACGGGTCACAGTCAGTATGATAGTGTGACCAAAAGGCACTCTGACATATGGTTGTGATTTTTCTAGCGCTAACGTTACCGCCAATTAGAGTGCACACAGTCATAATAGAAAATCGATCATTTACCAAACTGTGGCCGAGTTTTGCCAATTTTGAGGGAAATGCTTGGGAATCCGAACATGAATCCGAGTGTGTAAGGTTCGTGATGATTTTGAGATTGGTGAACGTTTTCCGAACAAGTTTTCTCATCTCTAGTTCTGACCATAACAATTTAAAGTGGGTTTTTATTGTGTGAAAGTACCAATACCTAAAAAAATTATATAAATCTCTGTAATTGTACTGACCTGAAAAATTAAGCTGTCTTATCATTCATACTGCATGGTGAATTATGTAAAAATACGATACTTGAAAATATTGTAAAGCTTGTAATTGCTCAAAAAATACGTGGGGAAAGAGCACTATATTTGCCATAAAAGCTTACAGTTTACAGAAGCGAGAAAGAGAGAAAACATGCTGACTATAAAAGCTTACACTCTGCAAGATTGAGAGAAAGGACCCTGCTGTCCATAAGAGCTTACACATTACAGGATAAACTTATTCAGTAACTCTGGAGATGTTAAATGACTCTTCCATGCAAACTATAATCCCACGGGAATTAATGATCAGATGGACCATGCACTGGCCACTAGGGTTGAGCGAAACGGATCGGACAATTTCAAAAATCGCCGACTTTTGGCAAAGTCGGGTTTCATGAAACCCGACCTGATCCTAGTGTGGGATTGGCCATGAGGTTGCCGATCTGCGCGCAAAAGTCACGTTTCATATGACGCTTTCAGTGCCATTTTTCAGCCAATGAAGGAGGACGCAGAGTGTGGGCAGCGTGATGACATAGGTCTCGGTCCCCACCATCTTAGAGAAGGGCATGACAGTGATTGGCTTGCTTTCTGTGGTGTTACAGGGGCTATAAAGTGGCGTGCACGCTGACCGCCATCTTCTGCCAATCTTAGCATAGGGAGAGGTTGCTGCAGCTTCATCAGAAGAGGGGATATAGTTAGGGAGGGAAGATTAACCCCCAAACTGCTTGTGCTGTAGCGATTTCCACTGTCCAACACCACCATTTTTTAGCAGGGACAATGGAGGCTATATTTTTGTGCATCAGCTCTGTAGCTCATTAGGCTGCCTTATAAGGCTCCCTGATAGCTGCATTGCTGTTTGCATGCTGCTGTGCAAACCAACTGCATTTTTTTAAAGCAAAAATCCTGTTGCTCCTTTCTGCACAGTTATCTTATTTGTCCATACTTTTGTGTGCAGCAGTCCTTTTTATTGCTGCCATACTTTTTCTGAGATCATTGTAGGGAGATTGAAATTGTTCTACAGTCCTTGTATTTTTCCATATATCTTCCAGCCACTTTCTGCCACTTACATTGTGTTGTTTCATACACTGGGCCTGAGTTTTGGTTCAGTCTCCCCCCAAAAAGTGAGATTCAAATTCTCACAAAGTGGATATACTTCAGTCCTGTTAGTTTGTCGTATGTCAGACAGCCACTTTCTGTACCTTAGATTGCGTTGTTATATACACTGGTGTCAGGCTGCTGCAGTGCAGTGCAGCGCAACCTCCACCAGGGGGAGCATGAGAGGAAAGTGAGACTGCACACACAGGACAGCAGAACAGACGCCACCAAGTGGCAAGAGAGTGGTCAGACAAGCCGAGTCAAAAGCACGAGATAGCACGACAGTATAATAGGATTAGACAGATGGATAATCAGAATATAGCCATAGATCAGTAAACCAGAACGGGCAATATACGGTACAATAGGGAGACAGCAACGAAGTAAATAACCAAGCCAAGAGATCAGTAAACCAGAGAATCAAGCAGACAAACAGACAGAGAAATACTGGGAAAAGGGCAGACAGAGGGAGTTAATAGACACAGGACAAGTCAGGGTTCACAGCAGGGCAAATCAAGAGCTACCAGCAGGGTCAGGTTAACACGCCAAAGGCAGAACTATAGCTGACACTGCCAGCAAGATTCATGGGAGCTAAATAGCAAACCTAAACCCAGAATGAGGCAGAGCAAAGTTAACCCTTGACATGATCCGTTCAGAAAAAAAGGGCAGAAACTAATAAACCCTGGAACGGATCATGACAACTGGGCCTGAGTTTTGGTTCAGTCTCCCAAAAAAGAAAGTGAGATTCAAATTCTCACAAAGTGGATATACTTCAGTCCTCTTAGTTTGTCGTATATCAGCCAGCCACTTTCTGCCACTTACATTGTGTTGTGTTATGCACAGGGCCTGAGATTTGGATCAGTATCCCCCCAAAAAAGTGAGATTCAAATTCTCACAAAGTGGATATACTTCAGTCCTGTTAGTTTGTCATATATCAGCCAGCCACTTTCTGCCACTTAGATTGTGTTGCATTAGGGGAGCTCGCTTGCCCTGCTGCTACTGTGCTATCAGAAAGAGTCTTCAGTGCTGCTGGTTCAATACTGACCGAAAAAAGGACACATCTGGCTACCCAGAATGTTGACGATCTTACCTTCATTAAAATGAACCAATCATGGATTTCAAATTATTTTGCCCCACCTTCCCCTGATGACACGTAGCTTGCCTGAAAAATGTCTTGCTTTTGGCCTCCTCTTACTGACTTCTCCAGTTCCTCCATTTGCAGCTGCTGAATGTCCACTATAGGCCATTTTTTTATACCTCCCTAAATGGGCTGACTCCCCCCACAGGACCGTGGTCACCACCTGGCGCAAGCACCCGTGGGAGTGTCGTTTGCCTGGACAGGTAGGTGCGCCCACTCTTGGGCGACGGCATTGGCACAGTGTCCCTCATAGTACAATGAAGTATCTCTGACAGTGGTGGTGCACAGCCAACGTCAGACACACCGTCATAATATGAGGGGCCCTGTGCCAGTACCGCCGCCCACGAGAGAGTGTTTCCCCCCAGCTCAAACAGTGCTCTACCACTTGCAATACTTACCTCTCCCTGCTCCACCACTGTGTAGTCTGTGCTGTTAAATCTTTCAATGGCACTGCCAATACAAATTTGTTGAAATGATAGATGATTGTTAAAATATACAGGTTAATACTTTGCGCCTACTACCACTGTCTGCTACTCAGAAGAGGAGCTCACCCCTGTACCTAGCTATGCCACCTGTTTATTTATGAACATTTTTTTTGGCAGACATTTAGCCCACTTTATTATTTGGGCCTACTAACTTAGTCTGCTACTCATTACAATTTTCCGACACTGAGCAAAGCAATATCGCCTGTTTATTTATGAACAATTTTTTGGCAGACATTTAGCCCACTTTATTATTTGGCCATACTAACTGTGTCTGCCACTCATTACAGTTTTCCTCCACTGAACAAAGCAATGCCGCCTGTTTAGTCCTGTTACCAATTTCAATTTTGAACTGCATTTAGCCTACTTTATTATTTGGGCCTAATAACTGTGTCTGCCACTCATTACAGTTTCCCTCCACTGAATAAAGCAATGCCGCCTGATTAGTTCTGTTACCAATTTTGAACTGCATTTAGCCTACTTTAT
The DNA here is from genome assembly GCF_032444005.1 of Ranitomeya imitator. NCBI lineage: Eukaryota > Metazoa > Chordata > Amphibia > Anura > Dendrobatidae > Ranitomeya > Ranitomeya imitator. The sequence continues at coordinate 478,588,990 of NC_091286.1, forward strand.
TATTTGGGCCTACTAACTGTCTGCCACTCATTACAGTTTTCCTCCACTGAACAAAGCAATGCCTCCAGATTAGTCCTGTTAACAATTTTGAACTGCATTTAGCCTACTTGATTATTTGTATATATCCTACAGCTGAAAGGAGTAAAAACAACCCAGATAGCATGTAAAATGCAAATATATCAAATTTTATTCAAATATATAACAATGCAAATACATAGACATAAATATAACATAGACAAGGTACACGCAGAGTTGATGTACATGAGGACTAAAGACACTGAAAATACCACCTGGGTATATAGATGAACAGTGGCCAATCACCACTGAAAATCACACGGGGACGACTAATCTAACATAAGGTGCATAGTGCCTGCCTTAATAATGCCAGTGTACGGTATAGTTATTATGCTCGGCCCAAGTGGGCACAGACAGATCAATCTATGCGTTTTCGGCGCGTGCGCATGCGCGCCACAGTGGAGTTTTTGCTGATCGTTCCCTTCTGGCATCCAGAAGTGACGGAGCGGGATATGACGTCTTGAGGATTTTTTCCTCTCCCCGCTCTGCGCACTAGGATGGCCGGCGGGTACGCATTACGCATCTCCATAGGTGGCGGCGCGCATGCGCCGCTTACGGCGCCGTTGATTGTCATCAGCTGGTCTTGCCCTTTATATGGAGCCCAGTTTACACACAAAAATACGCCCCCCGAGGAAGCCAACGCGAAACGCGCGTCGGGGCTAGCAGGACGGACACTGGCACCTTGACATGGGTAAGATAGGCGCGGGTGATTGATCTGTCTGTGCCCACTTGGGTCGAGCATAATAACTATACCGTACACTGGCATTATTAAGGCAGGCACTATGCACCTTATGTTAGATTAGTCGTCCCCGTGTGATTTTCAGTGGTGATTGGCCACTGTTCATCTATATACCCAGGTGGTATTTTCAGTGTCTTTAGTCCTCATGTACATCAACTCTGCGTGTACCTTGTCTATGTTATATTTATGTCTATGTATTTGGATTGTTATATATTTGAATAAAATTTGATATATTTGCATTTTACATGCTATCTGGGTTGTTTTTACTCCTTTCAGCTGTAGGATATATTTGATAGTGGAGTTTTCCCTGTTACCGATGTCCATTCCTAGGGCGTATCCCTGTTTTAGATCTTTGAGTGATATGCATCAGTGGTATTTATACTTGATTATTTGTGTCTATATCTGTGTTTCCTCCTCAGCCTGCCCATTGCCCAGCCACTGCTAGATGAGTCTGCTGTACCATGGACCCAGACCACTACATTCCCCTTGCACTCTACACAGCCAGAATCTGACCCTGCTGAAAGTCAGGTTCCCTTTCCCGCATACTATACTACCTTACACGGGGACAAAGAGGAAGGTGCAGATGAAAGTGCAGGTTCCTTCATCAGGTGAGGGGGCATACTCGTTGGCGACGTCACTGGCACAGGGCCCCTCATAGTACGCAAAATTGTCTCTGCCAGTAGGAGGCGCCACCCACCGTCAAACACACCGCCGTACTATGAGGGGCCCTGTGCCAGTGCCAACGAGTGGGCCCCCTCTGCTTGCTCAGGATCACAGCAATTGCAAAGTTGAAATACTTACCTCTCCCTGCTCCACCGCCGTGACGTATTCCGCGTTTCCTGGGCCCACGAAAATCTTGAGCCAGCCCTACCCCCCACAACTTTAGCCAAATGACCCCTAGTTTTCAATGCCTAACTATTATTATAAAGTAAATTAAAATTGACAAGCTTAAGTAATAAGAATTGATGTTTTTGGCATTAAAATGGGCACTGTAGGTGTTTTCCTGTCCTCCACTCACTGCTGACTTTGATTCCCAATTGACTTGCATTGGGTTCGTGTTTCGGTCTGCCCCCGACTTTTCGCAATATTCGGCTGATTTCACCTGACCTGACTTTTGACAAAGTCGGTTTACGCGAAACCCGACTCGATCTAAAAAAAGTAAAAGTTGCTCAACTCTAGTGGTCACGTTTAAGGGTTTCATCTTTTTGGCATTGGGGGGCTCTGCAAATGCGACAATGCATTTGCATTTTTTTCCAGCCAAATTTACTCTCTAAAAATCAAATAATGCTCCTTCCCTTCTGAGCCTTGCTGTGTGCCCAAACAGTAGATTTAGAGCACATTTGTGGAATAAGTTTACTCAGGATAAGTGATGAGCGAAAATACTCGTTACTCGAGATTTCTCGAGCATGCTCGGGGGTCCTCTGAGTATTTTTTAGTGCTCGGAGATTTAGTTTTTCATACTGCATCTGAATGATTTACATCTGATAGCCAGCATAAGTACACGTGGGGGTTGCCTGGTTGCCAGGGAATCCCCACATGTAATCAAGCTGGCTAACAGATGTAAATCATTCAGCTGAGGTGAGGAAAATTAAATCTCTGAGTACTTACAAATACTCAGAGGACATCCAAGCATGCTCGACAAATGTCGAGCAAGGAGTATATTTGCTCATCACTACTCAGGATAAATTGCAAAACAAACAATACAGTCAATTTTCCACTGCTACTATTGTAAAAATGAGAAATGTTGTTCTAAAGCAATATTTTTGGGGAAAAATCATAATTTTTTATTTTCACTGCCCAATATCATACAATTTGGCAAATTACATGTTGGTTTCATATGCTCATTACACCACTAGATAAAATCATTGACTGGTGCAGTGTCCAAAGAACGGTAACTGCGGGATTTCTGCTGTTTTGGTATTTTAGGGGCTTGCTGAATGCGACATTGCATAATCCATTCCAGTAAAAATTGTGCAACAAAAGTCAAATGATTCTCTGTCCTTTCCGAATATTGCTATGTGCCCAAACAATAGTTTCTGACAACATATGAAGTAACATTATACTCAGGAGAGATTGCACGCTAAGGTACTGTGACAAATTTCTCTTTTTTACAATTATGAAAATGAAAAATAACTGTAAAGAATATACATTTTTATTTTTCTCCCATTTACATTAATTCCAATGAATCAGCTCAGTGGTTAACAAAATTACTGAATGTGGTTCTGAATATGTTGAAGGGTGCAAATTTTAATATGGGGTCCTTTTTGTAGGGTTTCTGACATATTATAGTCCAGCAAAGGCACTTCAAATGTAACGTGTTCCCTAAAAATATAGATTTTGTAAATGTCATTCAAAAATGAAATGCAGTGTGTCCGTAAGGTCATGGTGCACTTTTATTATAATTTTTATAATTTAGATTTTGGCGCCCTTTCTCTGGCCCAATCATATCACTCCTGTTCATGAGGAAAGATAACAAGAACCAATCAAACAACACAAACTCATTTAAGCTGTTGCTGAGCCCCCCATCAGATTAACCCCTGATAACCTGAACTCTGATTAATACACTGCCAGTCTGTGACATCATGCAACCACGAGCTTATGCCAGCAGTGTGGTTTTCCATGCCAGTCGAGATGTGAACAGTACAGAGAAAAGTTCAGTGTGTCTTGTGGCTCGCTAAATTGGAATCCGTGACCAAAGGAATAACATTACTCGGTGGGATATACAGTTGAAGGAAACCGGCAGTTTGGTGGAGAAACCCTGTTCTGGTAGTCTATCAGTCAGTGACAAGTCTGTAGAGGCTATATGGGATAGCTACCTAAGGAGCTCTAAAAAATCTAGGCATGCGTGTGCTTGACATTTACACCTAAGCAAGACTACAGTTCATAAAGTGTTAAAGAAACATCTCTGTTTTAATGGGTACAAGTTACGGCTGTTGCACACTATCAAACCGGTGGATAGACCCAAACGACGTGTTTGCTACAAATATGATTCATGAGATTGACAATGATGCAATATTTTTGCAGAAGTTTGTGTTTAGCGATGAGGCGACCTTCCATATCGGTGGACATGTTCATCACCTTAACGTCCAAATATGGGCTGCTGAACATCCTCATGCCTACATTGAGTACAAACATAACACCACTAAAGTGAACGTGTGGTGTGGCCTGATGCATGATAAGGTGATAGGTCAGAAACTGGGAGATCATATCTTTGTTTGTTGGACAACCACTTTACTTGAACAGGCTACATCAAATGTAACTTTGAGGAGTTTCGATTTAAGGCAGGACACAGTTCATCTCCCAACAACTACTCTATCCAAGTAATTGTCTAGTGTAATTGTGACTATTTTACTGAACTACTGATGAATACTAAATGCTGATGTGGTTAAAACTGTATTTTTCATTTACAGGAAATTATTCTATTTACAATACCATAGTAAAACCAGCTTGATCTTGTAACGTTTGCACCACAAACTCATAGGGACTCTGCTTCTTGATGAGAATACTCACTATGTAAAACATAAAATGAAGTCCACAGATGCTGTGATGTGATTTAGGGGGGTTTACCCTTTCTTTAGAATCCACCCTTAGCTTTGTCTAAAAATAATCTAAATCTTTTCTATCCAATCTTTTAAAAAAAGAAAAATAAGTGCACCAACTTAAACTGTAATAAATGAAAATGGACTTCTAGTGCTAACCACTCTCATTAGTATGTATGTCTACGAGTTTCAGTGGAACCATTCAGCATGCATATTTCATATGTGTATGGTTATATATCATTGTCACTCCAGATATATTTCATTCTCTTCTGGCCTCCATCCATTTAATTTGGAAGCAAGTACTTAATTAATTAGAAAATTGACTTATTCTCAGAGCATCAAAGCTACTCAAGTATTACTTTCTAAACTGAGGTATCCAAACCTTCCAATTGGCTCACTGAATGAATCACGCGTTTCTAAATAAATATCTGTCAAATCGCACAATTACTTAAGATTCAGTTATTATGCAATGAAATAGAAAAAAAAGTAAATAAGAGACATCTGCTGGCAAGTGCTGCATAAATGCAATTGTTCTCATATTACCTCTTTAGCATTTCAAGCTAATTTGTAGCAGAATTAATCAAAATGAGCTAAACACTTTACTCAAAACAGCAGCTCAAAGGGGATAAAATATAGAGATGCAAGGGTCAGTGCAAGACAATGTACAAGGGAGGCAGGCACAGCTGTGGGTGGATAATGAGGCGGCATACACAAAGTTACACAAATGCACTTTCTGGAGCTGAAATAGCCTTTACACAACTATAAACATTTATGAGATGAATGACTATTTCATTCAGCCGTTTAATGTAAGTCAGACTAGCTGCGACACTGAGATGTCTCAATAGCTGCATGACTAACATGTTACTCATTTGTTTGGAAAAATTCTAAATGAGACTAATCAAGTCATAAGAGACAAATAAAATGCTACTAGAAAAGGTGCTGTGGAGCATTAAAACTGCTATACTGTGCTGTATATAATGAAATAAAATAGTAAAGCACTTAAAAGCTTGGCAAGCATGGATATCTTATTGACGACTCGTTCACACGACCATATTTCCCGAACGAGTGCTATCCGATAAAAAACGGATCGCACTTCAACCAATGTTATTCAGTGCAGATTAACAATTTTTTCATTGACTAAATCGGTGTGTTAAAAAGATCGTAGCATGCACAGTTTTCCTCCGTAAATCAAAAGAGACTTACCCACTCAAGGCTATGGGTGTGAGAAAACCATTGGATGCCACACTAGAGAATCGAGTTATTACCGATAATTTGCAATTCTGTAACAAAGGAAACTATAAATGCTCTTGTAAATGATTAATAGCTGCTGAGTAAAAAAAATGGATTGCGTCCGGACTGCGTACTGATAAAAAGTGAGAAAAAACTTGTCCCACTTTTCTGGATGAAATTCTGAATGATTTTTATATGGTTGTGTTACAATATGGGAATCCTTGTTGATCTGCTTCCAACTGATACCTCTTGTTTCCAGAAGAACTACAAAATGATCCTCCTATTTGGGACAGACACTGTATGATGGAACTATGGTTGATTGTTTGCAAACACCAGTCAAAGGAAAGTGAATTATGCTTTTAAAATAAAGTTCTGCAGCAGCTAAAGTGTATTTAGGTGCGTGATGCAACCTCTTTCTAAAGAATTGTAAAAATATTTGTGTAGTGACCTGTCTGACAAGTCTTAGAAATCTCTATGGCAACTTCTAACATTTTCATCATTTACAGAAGTCGATACATCACACTATATATTGTTTACACCCAGACAGGGTGGAGTCCGCCATCAGCAATATCTCATGTAATAGTTATCTGTCCCAACTCTGGTCAATCAGATTGATATCTCACAGTCACTGCCAAATTTTAAAATGTACCCTTATTTTAGACAAATATTTTAGATCTTAAGTTGACCATACCTACACAGGGTGAAATGAGCTCATCTCTTAAATCAATTAGTCTGGAAGTAGAAAATGATTCAAGCATTGTAATCCAAAATTATCCAGTTGCACAAACTAGTATGTCTCAGTATCTTTTGTGATGAAAAAAAAAATACAAATTAAATCTTTTCTATATATTTCCCATCTTAGAATGGGACCTTTGCATCTATTAACTGAACAAGAACATATGGTTTCTATGAAAATATTGTGATGGGTTATTTAAACTAAATGAAGTCTACATGACATTTTGAAATTATGATACGTAAAGGGAAGCTTCACTTTTTCATTTTACAGATTTTCATGAAAAGTTTATGGAAAAAAATATATTATTTTAGCCACAGCACGCAATTGGACAAGACACTGATTATAAAGAACAGCAACAGTTATGAAGTACACATTTGATATAACAAAGTTATCCTCATTGTGGTATACCTCATCACACATAAAAAAAACAAACAAGTTTTTTACATTTTATTATTTTATATTCGAGACATCTATATCCTGGATGGTGAGTCAAGCTGAATGTGGGTGGCTGTGGGCAACCCTGATTAATCGAATCTCGTCAGTCAAAACCACAAGGCAAACGGGAAAGAAAATGTGTGGGACTGACTATCCCAACAAAACTTTTCTTCAACAATTTTACATAGACAAGAAATCTGCATCTTATCTTAAAAAATGTGCCTGTTCAAATAGCTCAGTCTATAACTGGTTAAAGATAACAATTGTAATTTTCTAACTCTTTTCATTATAGTTTTGCATCTCCAGAAAAGTGGGCAGTAATGTGTAAACAGGAGGAACCATATAGAATGTTTTATCATGAGGCTGTATGCACACAGAGTTTGTTGTGGATGTTTTTTTTTATCAGGTCTGCTCCAAAAAACAGCAGAAAAATCACTTAAAAATGCTTGAAAAACCCTTCCTATTCATTTCTATTGCGCTTTTCATATCATTGCTTTGAGCATTTGTTGAAGCTTCAGATTTTGAAAAATATTTGGTGGAAAAAAAAAAGAAAAATTGTCACTGTAGTTAGGCGACTCTTGATGGAAAATGTTCCAAACTAGGCACTGTCCTATCCAAGATCAGTGAAAAAAGCCTCAGGAAATAAAACCCTCTAAGGTATTTGAACACAAGACATCTTTTAGATGTGGATTTCACTCTGAAAACTGCCTGAAAAGTTTACTAACTAAACATTCGAAAGAATGAACATACGCATTTGTATGTAAAAATAATTTACTGTTCAAATGTTGTCTTTTGAGCATCTTTTAACCGCTTCAGTTTTTCAAAGAGGTCAAGCAGTTAAAAGAAATGAGCTGTCCTTTTTTTTACACTCTATACACTTTATAATCACAAGCTGTGTATCTATATAATTTTACACCCGTGCCCACTAAAAATAGTAGGAGATGGAAAGTTCTTAAGCAGCAAATGGATAGTACACCCCTTAGTGATGGACACTACACCCATAGAGATGGAAGCAGAGTGCCAGAGCGAGTGACGTGTGACATCACACTGTTTCTGCTGTGCGGGTGCTTGGAGGGGCCTCAATTCTCCTTTCACATTTCGGAAACTGATGTGTCTTCTTCAGAGTCCTGTCTGACTAAGGAAGCATAACTTTAAACTAGCGCATGTTAATATCCAACTTACTCCAGAATTATACACCTATACAAAAAAGGGGCTTAAGCCGTGGTGCTTCCCATAACAATATACAATCCAAACAAAGAAAACAGGGAGCAAATGCCAATATGAAAAATTTTCACAAATAGAAATGAAGAGTTAATTCAACATGAGCATACAAGTTGAATCAAGATATATTGCATGCATTCAAATAAATAGGGCAAGCGCCTACAGTGTAGTATTAATAGCAGCAACCACAAATAAACATAGGAGATCAGTCTAAATCAACATAAGTGTGAAAGGGTATACGACCTAGTAAGGCAGCATGGGTCCCCGATGCGCGTTTTGCGTTCCGCTTCTTCCTGGGGGGGTTTCCGTGAAAATACATGCAATATATCTTGAGGCAACTTGTATGCTCTTGTTGAATTAACTTTTCATTTCTATTTGTGTCTGCTACAATTAAGACTATATTGAGGCGTTTGACCTGTTAACTGTAATATATGTGTAGTATGACATATGGTAGACCCTGTTATGATCTGGTGGCCTAGGAGCAGCATGAGACGTACTCTGGGGAAGGTGGTACCTGTACTGACCGCAAACCCTGAACTTAGCAGCGCAACTAGAAGTAGCCGTGGGGGGTACCTAACACTCCATAGACCCCTCAACACAGCCTAAGAACTAACGTCCCCTAAAGACAGAAACAGGAAACCTATCTTGCCTCAGAGAAAATTCCCAAAGGATAGACAGCCCCCCACAAATATTGACTGTGAGAGGAGAGGGAAATAACATACACAGACATGAAATCAGGATTTAGCATAGGAGGCCATACTAGCTAAAAAGAAAGAATAGAACAGAGTACTATGCGGTAAGTATTAAAACACTAGAAAATATCCACCACAGAAAATACAAATCACCACATCTGACTAAAGACATGGAGGGTATATTTGCATCTCCAGAGACACAGCTTGGCTGCAAAAAATCCTTCACAGACAAAGCTGGACAAGACAAAACATGAAAATGCACAGAACTATAAGGTCCAGAGCAGGTGGACAGCAAAAACAAAGCCAGAACTTATCTTTGTTGAAATGAACAGCAGAACAGGAGAGACCAGGTATGGATGTGAATCCTCCAAAAACAATGGACAACTGGCACTGACTAAAGGATCAAGCAAGGCTATATAGCCCAGCCCAAATTGTAAAAAATAGATACACCTGATAAATGCTGAGATCCAACTACCGCAGCACTACCACTCATAACCACCGGAGGGAGCCCAAGAGCAGAATTCACAACAAGACCCTAAGTAAGCACTATGCACTTTACTTCATGGAATCAGTTTGACCACGTTTAATTGCATTTCTTATAACAAACAGTTACCCATATGCATTATAGGAATCACAAAAAGACGACTGAGGGGCGATCTAATAACCATGTATAAGTATATAAGGGGACAATACAAATATCTCGCTGAGGATCTGTTTATACCAAGGAAGGTGACGGGCACAAGGGGGCATTCTTTGCGTCTGGAGGAGAGAAGGTTTTTCCACCAACATAGAAGAGGATTCTTTACTGTTAGGGCAGTGAGAATCTGGAATTGCTTGCCTGAGGAGGTGGTGATGGCGAACTCAGTCGAGGGGTTCAAGAGAGGCCTGGATGTCTTCCTGGAGCAGAACAATATTGTATCATACAATTAGGTTCTGTAGAAGGACGTAGATCTGGGGATTTATTATGATGGAATATAGGCTGAACTGGATGGACAAATGTCTTTTTTCGGCCTTACTAACTATGTTACTATGTTACTATGTTACATATAGCCTTGTTTGCTGATAGTCAATATACTGTAGTATCCCTCTGGGAACAAGCTTATAGGAGGGTTGTAGGCTAAGACAAGCCACCTTGAACAAAGGAACCTATACATTGGGGCACTATGTGCATCTATATGAGTTTATATGTGGTGTTTAGCTATATGGATCGTAATCTATGGAGATATTGTCAAGATATATAGGGGTGTACTACCCAGCTGGGTGGTTGTATTGTGCACTAGTATCTTCATTTTTTAATTTGTTTGTACTTTTTTACTAAATTGTTGTTAACAAAGTGATTGAAAAAATTTCATATTGGCATTTACTCCAGAATTTGTTTTATTTTCAATAGGTATAGAGGATCTACCAAGCAAATTTCAACACATAATTTGACATATACTCCTAACAATTAAATATCTAATCGCAACCAAATGAAAAGACCCTAACCCTCCTAATATAACAAAAAAATATAGTGAAAGTTTCGATATACAACACGCTTGTATACAATTTTGCAATAAGTGATAAGCAAATTAAGCAATATTTGTTAAGGTGAAACTTATAGATTAATAACGTTACTCCAAGACTAAGTATAAATGAGTCCATTGATTAAACTGGTTTCATGTTAATTGTATGATCATATTGTTTCAAAAATATGTTTCTTATGCTGAACCCTCACCCAGAGCCCCCAGGCCGATCAGGACGAGCCAAATGAAAGGCACGAACCAAATCGTCAACATGAACATCGGAGGCAACAACCCAAGAATTATCCTCCTGGCCATAACCCTTCCATTTGACCAGATACTGAAGCTTCCGCCTCGAAAAACGAGAATCCAAAATCTTCTCAACTACATACTCCAACTCCCAATCAATCAACACCGGGGCCGGAGGATCAACAGAGGGAACAACGGGCACCACATACTTCCGCAACAAAGATCTATGGAACACATTATGGATGGAAAAAGAGGCTGGAAGGGCCAAACGAAAAGACACTGGATTGATAATCTCAGAAATCCTATAAGGACCAATAAACCGAGGCTTGAACTTAGGGGAAGAAACCTTCATAGGAACATGACGGGAAGACAACCAGACCAAATCCCCAATCCGAAGCCGGGAACCAACACACCGACGACGGTTAGCAAAACGCTGAGCCTCCTCCTGAGACAACACCAAATTGTCCACCACATGAGCCCAAATCTGCTGCAGCCTGTCAACCACAGAATCCACACCAGGACAATCAGAAGGCTCAACCTGCCCTGAAGAAAAACGAGGATGAAAACCAAAATTACAAAAAAAAGGCAAAACCAAGATAGCAGAACTAGCCCGATTGTTAAGGGCAAACTCGGCCAATGGCAAGAAAGCCACCCAATCATCCTGATCAGCAGACACAAAGCATCTCAAATAAGTTTCCAAAGTCTGATTAGTTCGCTCGGTCTGGCCATTTGTCTGAGGATGAAATAAGGAAGAAACAGACAAATCAATGCCCAGCCTAGCACAAAAGGCCCGCCAAAACCTAGAAACAAACTGGGAACCTCTATCGGACACAATATTCTCCGGAATGCCATGCAAACGAACCACATGCTGAAAAAACAATGGAACCAAATCAGAAGAGGAAGGCAATTTAGGCAAAGGTACCAAATGAACTATCTTAGAAAACCGGTCACAATCCACCCAGATAACCGACATCCTCTGGGAAACCATCTGAAGATCTGAAATAAAATCCATAGAAATATGCATCCAAGGTCTCTCAGGGACCGGCAAAGGCAGAAGCAACCCACTAGCGCGGGAACATCAAGGCTTAGCCCGCACGCAAATCCCACAGGACTGCACAAAAGAACGCACATCCCGCGACAAAGAAGGCCACCAAAAGGACCTACCAACCAAATCTCTGGTACCAAAAATCCCAGGATGGCCAGCCAACACAGAACAATGAACCTCAGAAATCACTTTACTAGTCCATCTATCAGGAAAAAACAGTTTCCCCACTGGATAGCGGTCAGGTTTATTAGCCTGAAATTTCTGGAGAACCCGTCGTAAATCAGGGGAGATGGCAGAAAGAACCACCCCTTCCTTCAGAATGCAGACCGGCTCAAGAACCCCAGGGGAATCAGGAAAAAAACTCCTAGAGAGGGCATCCGCCTTAACATTCTTAGTACCAGGAAGGTACGAGACCACAAAATCAAAACGGGAGAAAAACAGGGACCATCGAGCCTGTCTAGGATTCAATCGTTTGGCAGACTCGAGGTATATCAGATTCTTATGATCGGTCAGGACCACAATACGGTGCTTGGCCCCTTCAAGCCAATGACGCCACTCCTCAAATGCCCACTTCATAGCCTACAACTCCCGATTGCCGACATCATAATTGCGTTCCGCAGGCGAAAACTTCCGAGAAAAGAAGGCACACGGTTTCATCAAGGAACCATCAGAATTCCTCTGAGACAAAACGACCCCTGCCCCAATCTCAGACGCGTCAACCTCAACCTGAATTGGAAGAGAAACATCCGGCTGACGCAACACAGGGGCAGAAGTAAATCGGCGTTTAAGCTTTTGAAAGGCAGAAACAGCCGCAGAGGACCAATTCGTCACATCAGCGCCTTTCTTCGTCAAATCGGTCAGAGGTCCAAGAATTTCTGAAGGCTCTTCACAGATGAGGGCTGAATCCAATCATGAATGGCCTGAACCTTAACCGGATCCATTTCTATAGATGAGGGAGAAAAAATGAAGCCCAAAAAAGAAACCTTCTGCACTCCAAAGAGGCACTTCGACCCCTTCACAAACAAAGCATTATTACGGAGGATCTGAAATACCATCCTGACCTGTTTCACATGAGACTCCCAATCATCGGAAAAAATCAAAATATCATCCAAATATACAACCATGAATTTATCGAGATAACTCCGAAAGATATCATGCATGAAGGACTGGAACACAGATGGGGCATTAGAGAGTCCGAATGGTGTTAGGGCTAGCGGAACGCACCAAATAATAAGACTGATAGTGTACGGTGCGTTCGTAGCCCGGGGTCCACCGTGCAGAGATGGAACCTGCTGCTGAGTAATGACGGACTATATGGCGGTACTCATAAGTATACTCACGTGGGTTAAACTTCACCCAACGTGAAGGAAGCGATCCTGTTGTATCACAGGATCGCGGTACCGCACATAGAAGGCGAGCAAGCAGTCAGCGAACTTAACCCCAACTAGGATTGAAGTCCGATTAGACCACTTGCTGACACAACACCGCAACAGGGTGTGTTAGGCAATTCTTAATAATTAGAGCACCGAAGTGTGAACTGTGCCGTGCTGGCAGGCACCACTAAGCACCCAGACGTGGGTCAGGAAGCGCACTACTGGCGCGTGGCGCCGCACTGGCGGTCACAGCAATAGACGCTGATACGTGTGTGACACGTTGAGTGATTTGTCGGGCGCTAGATAGCAGCCATACTCCATACGCGAACAGTCATACAATAGGGTAGGGGTATTTAATGAACGACTTGCACTCACAACAAACACACGTATTCAATTGTACACTAGCGCATGGCCGTGCGGTCATGCGCAGTTTATATAGTTGCAGCACAGGAAGTGGCCACAGAAACTTTGCCCTTCCAAGACCTGCCAAGAGGTCCAATGGAATGTGCTGCAGAGCCTGAGCACATGACCCTCGATCTCCAACGGAAGATCTTGCCCTGGGCATGCTCAGTGTGCGCAAACAAGGACTTAGTCCCAGGGAAGTCCGCTCGCCGCTGACCAGCACTGACTTTAATGGCAGGAGCTGAAGAAGCAGCAGTAACTCTCTGTACAGAGTGAGAGCGAGCAAGACACTGGGAGCGACGTTCCCGCTGAGCAGACTCCACTGCGGCCGGAGGAGAATGGGAGACCGCAGCAGAGACGGATCGAGATTCCCCCTGTGCAGCAGAGGAAACTCGACTCCTAACATTACCCCCCCTCCTAGGGCCCCCCCTCCTTGGGCCTCGCTACGCTCGAAGGCAGCAATGAGCTGTGGGGCCCGAATGTTTTCAGCAGGCTCCCAAGACCTGTCCTCTGGACCATAACCCTTCCAATCCACCAAATAAAACTTTTTGCCGCGTACCACCTTTCACCCCAAAATAGCGCTCACCTCGTAATCGTCCGTAGACGAACCCGATGTCCCGGCAGATGACTCGGAAAACCGGGACATGTATACGGGTTTCAAGAGGGACACATGAAAGGTGTCGGTGATACCCAAGCGTGGAGGAAGAGCCAGGCGGTAGACCACAGGATTAACCTGTTCGAGAACCTTGAAGGGACCCAAGTAGCGAGGAGCAAACTTAGTGGACTCAACTCGCAGCCTGATGTTACGGGCGGAGAGCCACACCAAGTCGCCAGTGGCAAAAGTCGGAGTGGGGCGCCGATGAACATCGGCGGAGGACCTCATTCTCTCCTTGGAAGCCCGAATGGCATCCTGCGTGCGATCCCAAATGTCCCGTGCGTCCACAGCCCAGTCTGCCACCCTGGGATCTGCGGAAGACACAGGCATGGGCACAGGAACACGCGGATGCTGGCCGTAATTTAAGAGGAATGGAGTCTGACCGGTGGAGTCGGCTACGGCATTGTTAAGTGCAAACTCTGCCCACGGTAGCAAGGATGCCCAGTCATCCTGTCTGGCAGAAACAAAATGTCGCAGATATGTGACCAAGGTCTGGTTGGCCCTTTCTACCAACCCATTCGTCTCGGGATGATATGCCGAAGAGAGATTTAACTCAATACTGAGTAGACGACATAGCTCCCTCCAGAATCGAGACGCAAACTGGGGACCCCGGTCACTAACAATTTTGTCTGGCATACCGTGTAAGCGAAAGATATGCTTGATAAACAAGACAGCCAACGCCCGTGCAGATGGTAGCCGTGGAAGAGGCACCAAATGCACCATTTTGGAAAAATGATCGGTGATCACCCAGATAATGGTGCAATTACGAGACTTGGCTAAGCCAACCACAAAGTCCATCCCGACCATCTCCCAGGGCCTGTCAGCCACGGGCAGAGGATAAAGCAAACCAGCTGGCCGTTGCCGAGGAGTCTTGTTCCTGGCGCAAGAGACACACGCCCGAACGTACTCCGCGACATCTCGAGCCATATGCGGCCACCAGTATGTCCTCGCCAGTAACTCTGATGTCCTTTTAGTACCAAAATGTCCACCCACCCTGGACGAGTGCGCCCAAGAGAGAACCTCCGGTCGCAAACTAGATGGAACAAAAGTCTTGCCCAGGGGCACAGACTCCAGCGAAACCGGGGCCACGGTTCTCAAACTCTCGGTGGGGACAATAAGCCGAGGCTCCTCCTCCTCCTCCGCAGATGACACAACGGAGCGAGAGAGAGCGTCGGCCCGAATGTTCTTCTCCCCAGAAAGGAAATGGAGGGTGAAATGAAACCGGGAGAAGAACAAGGACCATCTGGCCTGGCGAGAATTCAACCGCTGAGCTGTCTGCAGATACACCAAATTTTTGTGATCTGTGAAGACTTGGAAGGGAAAACGTGCTCCCTCCAAGAGATGTCTCCACTCCGAGAAAGCCAACTTCATGGCTAGCAACTCCCTGTCCCCGATGGAATAATTCCTCTCTGCTGGTGCGAAGGTCTTGGAGAAAAAGAAGCAAGGATGCTTCCGACCTTGAGCATCCTTTTGGAAGAGGACTGCTCCAGCACCAACAGAAGAGGCATTCACCTCCATGATAAATGGCTTATCAACATCGGGGCGATGAAGAATGGGAGCGCTAGCGAAGTGTGACTTTATAGAGATAAAGGCCTTGGAGACCTCCTCAGACCACAATTTGGGATTCGCCCCCTTCTTGGTGAGGGCAACCAAGGGAGCTACCAAAGTTGAGAAATGCGGGATGAACTGGCGATAATAATTGATGAACCCCATAAAGCGCTGCACCGCTTTAAGAGAATGGGGTTCCTGCCAGTCCATCACAGCCTGTAGTTTGGCAGGATCCATAGCCAATCCCTGGGCTGAGATGATGTAGCCTAGGAAAGGTAAGGACTCCTGCTCAAACATACACTTCTCCAACTTGGCATAGAGGGAGTTTGCCCGTAGGAGGTCGAAGACTTTGCAAACATCTCTCCGGTGGGAGTCAATATCTGGAGAGTAGATGAGAATATCATCCAGATAGACTACGACCGAGGTGGAAAGCATATCCCGGAAGATATCGTTCACAAAGTCTTGGAAAACGGCTGGGGCATTACAGAGCCCAAAGGGCATCACCAGATATTCATAGTGCCCATCCCTGGTGTTAAAAGCCGTCTTCCATTCGTCCCCCTCACGGATGCGAATCAGGTTGTAAGCACCCCGCAGATCTAATTTAGTAAATACCCTTGCTCCCCGAAGCCTATCAAACAGTTCAGATATCAAAGGCAAAGGGTATTTATTCTTAACGGTGATGGCGTTAAGACCCCTGTAGTCTATGCATGGACGCAATTCCCCACTCTTCTTCTGCACGAAGAAGAGCCCTGCCCCAGCAGGTGACACTGACTTCCTGATGAACCCTCTTGCCACATTTTCCTGGATGTACTGTGACATTGCCTCCGTCTCCGGGAGAGATAGCGGATAGACTCGACCCCGGGGAGGCTCAGCACCAGGCAAGAGGTCAATAGGATAGTCATAGGGGCGATGGGGCGGAAGGGTCTCCGCCGCCTTTTTGGAGAATACGTCTGCATACGACCAATACTGCTTGGGGAGAGAGGAAAGATCTGCGGGTACCTCAGTTGTAGCTACCTGAACGCACTCCCTCTGACACCTACCCCCACAAGATTCACCCCATCCCAGAATTCTGCCTGAGGACCACTCAATATGAGGAGAGTGGTACCGTAGCCAAGGTATTCCCAACAGGACCTCATCAATTCCCTCTGGAATGATGAGCAGAGAAATAATCTCCTGATGAGATGGCGACATGGACAGAGTAAAAGGGATGGTCTGGTGAGTTATCTGTGAGGGCAGAGTCGACCCATTCACCACTCGTACCGTTACAGGTTGAGCTAGCATAACCAGAGGTATTGCGTGGCGTTGGGCAAAGGCAGAAGACATAAAATTGCCCTCCGCCCCAGAATCCACGCAGAGCTCTACCGAGTGGGAGAATGAGCCTAAAGTAATTGTCCCCTTAAAGGACAATTTAGAGGCAAACGTCGCCGTGTCTAGTGTACCTCCACCTACGACCACTAGACGCTGACGTTTCCTCGACCGCTGATGACATCTGGTGGCTAAATGTCCAGACTGCTGGCAAACATGACAGACCCTAAGTGCACAAGCGGTCCGGGACTTAGGTCCCGCTTGTGACACTTCCCTGGCCTCATGTGACTCAGGAACCAGGACCGGAGATTCCAGAGGTTTGGCGAAAGTAGGAGCCAGCCCAAACCTCTGCCAACACTGGGCTCGCTCTAACCTCCGCTCGTTAAAACGGAGGTCAATTAGAGTGGAGACTGTTATTAACTCCTCCAGTGTGGCAGGAATCTCCCTAGTGGCCAGAGCGTCCTTTACATGGTCAGCCAAGCCCCTCCAAAATATGGGGATAAGAGCTTTATCCGACCATTCCAGCTCAGATGCTAAAGTGCGGAATTGGACGGCAAAATGACTGACCAAGGACTCACCCTGAGTTAATGCCAGCAGTTGGAGCGCAGTGTCATGGGTGACTTGAGGTCCTAAAAAGACCTGTTTTAAAGTGCTCAAAAACAGAGGAGCACTCTGCACCACATGATCGCCACGCTCCCACAGCGGCGTAGCCCATTCCAACACCCTGTCCGACAATAGAGACACAATAAATCCCACCTTAGCCCGCTCTGTGGGGATACGTGCAGCCAGAAGCTCGAGATGAATAGAGCACTGACTCACGAATCCCCTACAAAATTTGCTATTACCAGAAAATTTTTCTGGCAGCGGGAGGCGAGAAAATGTCGGAACAGGGGTGGCAATGGACAAAGTTGCTGCAGCCACGCTGGCAGCCTGTACAGCAACTGCGGTAACATCCACAGCTGAGGTTGCGCTCTCGAGAGCCGCCAACCTACCCTCCAGCTGCTGTATATACCGCAGGGATTGCTGTTTGTCCGTCATCACTAGCCAGACCCTGGCGCTAGTGTAATGTTAGGGCTAGCGGAACGCACCAAATAATAAGACTGATAGTGTACGGTGCGTTCGTAGCCCAGGGTCCACCATGCAGAGATGGAACCTGCTGCTGAGTAATGACGGACTATATGGCGGTACTCATAAGTATACTGGCGTGGGTTAAACTTCACCCAACGTGAAGGAAGCGATCCTGTTGCGTCACAGGATCGCGGTACCGCACATAGATGGCGAGCAAGCAGTCAGCGAACTTAACCCCAACTAGGATAGAAGTCCGATTAGACCACTTGCTGACACAACACCGCAACAGGGTGTGTTAGGCAATTCTTAATAATTAGAGCACCGAAGTGCGAACTGTGCCGTGCTGGCAGGCACCACTAAGCACCCAGACGTGGGTCAGGAGGCGCACTACTGGCGCGTGGCGCCGCACTGGCGGTCACAGCAATAGACGCTGATACGTGTGTGACATGTTGAGTGATTTGTCGGGCGCTAGATAGCAGCCATACTCCATACGCGAACAGTCATACAATAGGGTAGGGGTATTTAATGAATGACTTGCACTCACAACAAACACACGTATTCAATTGTACACTAGCGCATGGCCGTGCGGTCATGCACAGTTTATATAGTTGCAGCACAGGAAGTGGCCACAGAAACTTTGCCCTTCCAAGACCTGCCAAGAGGTCCAATGGAATGTGCTGCAGAGCCTGAGCACATGACCCTCGATCTCCAACGGGAGATCTTGCCCTGGGCATGCTCAGTGTGCGCAAACAAGGACTTAGTCCCAGGGAAGTCCGCTCGCCGCTGACCAGCACTGACTTTAATGGCAGGAGCTGAAGAAGTAGCAGTAACTCTCTGTACAGAGTGAGAGCGAGCAAGACACTGGGAGCGACGTCCCCGCTGAGCAGACTCCACTGCGGCCGGAGGAGAATGGGAGACCGCAGCAGAGACGGATCAAGATTCCCCCTGTGCAGCAGAGGAAACTCGACTCCTAACAAATGGCATCACAAGTTTTTCAAAATGGCCTTCGGGTGTATTGAATGCAGTTTTCCATTCGTCACCATGTTTAATACGAATAAGATTATATGCCCCTCGAAGGTCAATCTTAGTAAACCAGCTAGCCCCCTTAATCATAGCAAACAAATCAGTAAGCAAAGGCAAAGGGTATTGAAGTTTGACCGTGATCTTATTCAAGAGGCGATAATCAATACACGGTCTCAAGGAGCCATCCTTCTTGGCAACAAACAAAAAACCTGCTCCCAATGGTAAAGAAGATGGCCGAATATGCCCTTTCTCCAAAGACTCCTTAATATAGATCCGCATGGCGGCATGTTCTGGCACAGACAGGTTGAAAAGTCGACCCTTGGGGAACTTACAACCTGGAATCAAGTCAATAGCACAATCATAGTGCCTATGTGGTGTAAGGGAACTGGATTTGGGCTCATCGAATACATCCTGGAAATCTGACAAAAACTCAGGAATTTCAGAAGAGGCGGAGGAGGAAATTGACATCAAAGGAACGTGACCATGAACCCCCTGACAACCCCAACTATTCACAGACATAGATTTCCAATCCAACACCAGATTATGTAGCTGTAACCATGGAAACCCAGCACAATATCATCATGCAAATTATGCAACACCAGAAAACGACAATCTTCCTGATGGGCTGGCGCCATGCGCATGGTCAGCTGTGTCCAAAACTGAGGTTTATTTTTAGCCAATGGTGTAGCATCAATGCCCCTTAAAGGAATAGGGTTCTGCAAAGGCTGCAAGGGGAAACCACAATGTCTGGCAAATTCTAAGTCCATTAAGTTCAGAGCGGCGCCTGAATCCACAAATGCCACGACAGAAAATGACGATAATGAGCAGATCAAGGTCACAGATAATAGAAATTTAGGTTGTACAGTACTGATGGTAACAGAACTAGCGATTCTCTTTGTACGCTTAGGGCAATCAGAAATAACATGAGCAGAATTGCCGCAGTAAAAACAACCTTTTCTGACACCTAAATCCTTGTCGTTCAGCTCTAGAAAAAATCCTATCACACTGCATAGGCTCAGGGCTCCGCTCGGAGGACAACGCCACAGTGTGCACAACTCTGCGCTCGTGCAAGCGCCGATCAATCTGAATGGCCAGAGACATAGAATCACTCAGACCAGCAGGCGTGGGGAACCCCACCATAACATCTTTAACAGATTCAGAAAGACCCTTTCTAAAAATTGCCGCCAAAGCATCCTCATTCCATTTAGTCAGTACAGACCATTTTCTAAATTTCTGGCAATATGATTCTGCCGCTTCTTGACCCTGACACAGGGCCAACAAGATCTTCTCAGCTTGATCCACAGAATTAGGCTCATCATACAATAACCCCAATGCTTGAAAGAAAGAATCAACATTAAGCAAAGCAGGATTGCCAGATTCCAGGGAAAATGCCCAATCCTGTGGGTCACCATGCAGCAGAGATATGATGATTTTAACCTGCTGAATGGGATCACCAGAAGACCGGGGTCTCAATGCAAAAAACAGTTTACAGTTATTTTTGAAACTCAAAAATTTGGATCTGTCACCAAAAAACAAATCAGGAGTGGGAATCTTAGGCTCTAAGGCAGGAGTCTGAACAATATAATCTGAAATACCCTGTACCCTAGCAGCAAGCTGATCCACCCGAGAAACCAACTCCTGAACATCCATGTCATTACTAGGTTCCGTAGCCACCCAGAGATTAAGAGGGAGGAACAGACTAAACAGGCTAAGGAAAAAGAATGGCTCAAAACCTTTCCTCCTTTCTTCTGAGATGCAATTAACTCATTGTTGGCCAGTTGTACTGTTATGATCTGGTGGCCTAGGAGCAGCATGAGATGTACTCTGGAGAAGGTGGTACCTGTACTGACCGCAAACCCTGAACTTAGCAGCGGAACTAGAAGTAGCCGTGGGGGGTACCTAACACTCCCTAGACCCCTCGACACAGCCTAAGAGCTAACTTCCCCTAAAGACAGAAACAGGAAACCTATCTTGCCTCAGAGAAAATTCCCAAAGGATAGACAGCCCCCTACAAATATTGACTGGGAGAGGAGAGGGAAATAACATACGCAGACATGAAATCAGGATTTAGCATAGGAGGCCATACTAGCTAAAAAGAAAGAATAGAACAGAGTACTATGCGGTCAGTATTAAAACACTAGAAAATATCCACCACAGAAAATACAAATCACCACATCTGACTAAAGACATGGAGGGTATATCTGCATCTCCAGAGACACAGCTTGGCTGCAAAAAATCCTTCACAGACAAAGCTGGACAAGACAAAACATGAAAATGCACAGAACTATAAGGTCCACAGCAGGTGGACAGCAAAAACAAAGTCAGAACTTATCTTTGTTGAAATGAACAGCAGAACAGGAGAGACCAGGTATGAATGTGAATCCTCCAAAAACAATGGACAACTGGCACTGACTAAAGGATCAAGCAAGGCTATATAGCCCAGCCCAAATTGTAAAAAATAGATACACCTGATAAATGCTGCGATCCAACTACCGCAGCACTACCACTCATAACCACCGGAGGGAGCCCAAGAGCAGAATTCACAACAAGACCCTAAGTAAGCACTATGCACTTTACTTCATGGAATCAGTTTGACCACGTTTAATTGCATTTCTTATAACAAACAGTTACCCATATGCATTATAGGAACCACATACAGCCTTGTTTGCTGATAGTCAATATACTGTAGTATCCCTCTGGAACAAGCTTATAGGAGGGTTGTAGGCTAAGACAAGCCACCTTGAACAAAGGAACCTATACATTGGGGCACTATGTGCATCTATATGAGTTTATATGTGGTGTTTAGCTATATGGATCGTAATCTATGGAGATATTGTCAAGATATATAGGGGTGTACTACCCAGCTGAGCGGTTGTATTGTGCACTAGTATCTTCATTTTTTAATTTGTTTGTACTTTTTTACTAAATTGTTGTTAACAAAGTGATTGAAAAAATTTCATATTGGCATTTACTCCAGAATTTGTTTTATTTTCAATAGGTATAGAGGATCTACCAAGCAAATTTCAACACATAATTTGACATATACTCCTAACAATTAAATATCTAATCGCAACCAAATGAAAAGACCCTAACCCTCCTAATATAACAAAAAAATATAGAGAAAGTTTCGATATACAACACGCTTGTATACAATTTTGCAATAAGTGATAAGCAAACTAAGCAATATTTGTTAAAGTGAAACTTATAGATTAATAAGGTTACTCCAAGACTAAGTATAAATGAGTCCATTGATTAAACTGGTTTCATGTTAATTGTATGATCATATTGTTTCAAAAATATGTTTCTTATGCTTATTGATCCATCTTATGCAAACTGCTTTCTGTATTATTTCCCCATATATTCATTCCTCACCTAATTTTGCTTTTTTTTCTCTTTTGCTGCCCCATTCTCACCTTACCTTTTCTTATCATAAGATAAATTAATAATAATATTTGAAAACAAAGGAAACAGTGCTTTCTGAAATACAGAGTTCATGTGACATCATACTCCACTTGCTCCGGATCTCTGTTTCCATCTCCCTAGACTGGTGCAGTTCCTTCCCTCCCTCTCTGGTAGTGTCTCACTGTGACAGTTTATCACCTTCTATACCGAACTTGGCATATTAACAGTGAGTTCAATTGCGTGGACCGCCCCTCAATATACCCATGTCTCTAAATCTACAGTGACCTGACTGACATGATATAGTTGCCGCTTCGTCTCCCTATACAGCAGCAGTTTTGTGTCATCATCATTATTATTATTATCATTATTATTATCACCATCATTATTCCTTCCCTTGGCATCAAATACCAATTGATTGTTTTTGATAACTTGCGTCTCATACCTTTTTGACCACACATTTAGCGTTTCCCACTCCCACACTACCTCCTCATCCCACCCTCTCTCTGTTGGAGTTCCTCAAGGCTCTGTCCTGGGACCCTTAATCTTTTCCATCTATACCCTTGGCCTAGGACAACTCATTAAATCCCACAGTACCACCTGTATGCGGACGACTTTCAGATCTACCTCTCTGACCCATATGTCACCTCTCTGCTGTCCAGAATCACAGAGTGTCTATCAGCCATATCCTCCTTCTTCACCTCTTGCTACGTAAAACTCAATGTAGACAAAACCAAATTCATCATCTTTCCTCCATCTCGTGTATCTCCCCTACCCGACCTATCTATTATGGCAAACAGCATAATGCTCTCTCCTGCACCTGAAATCAGCTGCCTTGGAGTAACTCTCGACTCTGCCCTGTCCTTCAAACCGCACGTCCAAACTCTTGCCATCTCCTGTCGCCTCCAACTCAAAAATATTTCCAGAATCTATCTCTTCCTCAACCCTCAATCTACTAAAACTCTTGTGCATGCCCTTATCATCTCCTGCCTTGATTACTGCAACACCCTTCTCTATGGCCTCCCCACTAACTCTCTTGCACCACTCCAGTCTGTCCTCAACTCTGCTGCCCGACTAATCCACCTCTCTCCTCACTACTCCCCTGTTTCACCCCTCTGCAAATCCCTCCACTGGCTCGCAATTCTGCAACGAAACCAGTGCAAACTACTAACACTGACCTACAAAGCCATCCACAAACTGTCTCATCCCTATATCTCTGAACTAATCTCCCAATATCTTCCCTCACGTAATCTTCAGTCCTCCCAAGACCTCCTACTCTCCTCCACACTTATTTGTTCCTCACATTACCGCCTCCAAGATTTCTCCCAAATATCCCCCATCCTCTGGAATTCCACGCCTCAACACGTTCACCATCCTCGGATCATTCAGACGGAACCTGAAAACACATCTCTTCAGGAAAGCTTACAGCCTGCAATAACCATTCTGCCACCTCACCACCACCCGAGCTGCCGCCTCACCAACTACAGAGCTGCTGCACCCCCCACCATCTGTCTCTTCCCCATTGTCCTGTAGAATGTATGTCCACAAGGACAGGAACTTCTCCTCTCTGTACAAGTCTGTCATCATATATTTGTTTACTGTAAATGATATCTATAACTTTGTATGTAACCCCTTCTCATGTACAGCATCTTGGAATTAATGGTGGTATATAAATAAATAATAATATAATTATTATTATGTACAGTAAACAGGCTGCTTTTTTATAATATAACACTTTTTAACACAGGAATTGATTAACTCTATTTAGCCTGGGTTTTTTTTGTATATGCATAATTTATACTTTGAAAATCTGCTGT
Organism: Ranitomeya imitator; assembly: GCF_032444005.1. NCBI lineage: Eukaryota > Metazoa > Chordata > Amphibia > Anura > Dendrobatidae > Ranitomeya > Ranitomeya imitator. Next base: position 478,613,040 of record NC_091286.1, read on the forward strand.
TTAGAGGTCTTTGCACAGACTATTATATGCATTTCATGAACGATCATGTACTGTTTACCTTACTGCTAAATGATTCTCATTTGGTCTGATTTTCACTGTGAGCTGTGAGGTCTTATATAGACAGGTGTGTGCCTTTCCAAATCAAGTCCTATCTGTTTAATTAAACACAGCTGGACTCCAATGAAGGAGTAGAACCATCTCAAGGAGGATCACAAGGAAATGGACAGTATGCAACTTAAATATGATTGTCTGAGGAAATGGTCTGAATACTTATGACCATGTGATATTTTGTTTTTTTTGTTTTTTAATAAATTTGGAAACATTTTCAGTGTTAACCCCTTCCCGACCTGTGACACAGTGTATGCGTCATGAAAGTCGTTTTTTTTATTTTCACGGCTCTGCGTTGTAAACGTCTGTGAAGCACTTGGGGGTTCAAAGTGCTCATCACACATCTAGATAAGTTCCTTGGGGGGTCTAGTTTCTAAAATGGGGTCACTTGTGGGGGGTTTCTACTGTTTAGGCACACCAGGGGCTCTGCAAACGCAACGAGACGTCCGCAGACCATTCCATCAAAGTCTGCATTTCAAAAGTCACTACTTCCCTTCTGAGCCCCGACGTCTGCCCAAACAGTGGTTTACCCCCACACATGGGGTATCAGCGTACTCAGGAGAAACTGGACAACAACTTTTGGGGTCCAATTTCTCCTGTAACCCTTGGGAAAATAAAAAATTCTGGGCTAAAAAATTATTTTTGAGGAAAGAAAACGTATTTATTATTTTCACGGCTCTGTGTTATAAACTTCTGTAAAGCACTTGGGGGTTGAAAGTGCTCACCTCACATCTAGATAAGTTCCTTTGGGGGTCTAGTTTCCAAAATGGGGTCACTTGTGGGGGGTTTCTACTGTTTAGGCACACCAGGGGCTCTGCAAACGCAACGTGACGCCCGCAGACCATTCCATCAAAGTCTGCATTTCAAAAGTCACTACTTCCCTTCTGAGCCCCGACGTGTGCCCAAACAGTGGTTTACCCCCACACATGGGGTATCAGCTTACTCAGGAGAAACTGGACAATAACTTTTGTGGTCCAATTTCTCCTGTAACCCTTGGGAAAATAAAAAATTCTGGGCTAAATAATTATTTTTGAGGAAAGAAAACGTATTTATTATTTTCACGGCTCTGCATTATAAACTTCTGTGAAGCACTTGTGGGTTCAAAGTGCTCACCACACATCTAGATAAGTTCCTTTCGGGGTCTAGTTTCCAAAATGGGATCACTTGTGGGGGGTTTCTACTGTTTAGCCACATCAGGGGCTCTGCAAACGCAACGTGACGCCCGCAGAGCATTCCATCAAAGTCTGCATTTCAAAACGTCACTACTTCACTTCCGAGCCCCGGCATGTGCCCAAACAGTAGTTTACCCCCACATATGGGGTATCAGCGTACTCAGGAGAAACTGGACAACAACTTTTGGGGTAAAATTTCTCCTGTTACCCTTGGGAAAATAAAAAATTGCAGGCTACAAGATCATTTTTGAGAAAATAATTTTTTATTTTTATTTTCATGGCTCTGCGTTATAAACTTCTGTGAAGCACTTGGGGGTTCAAAGTCCTCACCACACATATAGATTAGTTCCTTTGGGGGTCTAGTTTTCAAAATGGGGTCATTTGTGGGGGATCTCCAATGTTTAGGCATACAGGGGCTCTCCAAACGTGACATGGTGTCCGCTAATGATTGGAGCTAATTTTCCATTTAAAAAGCCAAATGGCGTGCCTTCCCTTCCGAGCCCTGCCGTGCGCCCAAACAGTGGTGTACCCCCACATATGGGGTATCAGCGTACTCAGGACAAACTGGACTGCAACATTTGGGGTCCAATTTCTCCTATTACCCTTGGCAAAATAGGAAATTCCAGGCTAAAAAATCATTTTTGAGGAAAGAAAAATTATTTTTTATTTTCATGGCTCTGCGTTATAAACTTCTGTGAAGCACCTGGGGGTTTAAAGTGCTCAATATGCATCTAGATAAGTTCCTTGGGGGGTCTAGTTTCCAAAATGGGGTCACTTGTGGGGGAGCTCCAATGTTTAGGCACACAGGGGCTCTCCAAACGCGACATGGTGTCCACTAACAATTGGAGCTAATTTTCCATTCAAAAAGTCAAATGGCGCGCCTTCCCTTCCGAGCCCTGACGTGTGCCCAAACAGTGGTTTACCCCCACATATGAGGTATCGGTGTACTCGGGAGAAATTACCCAACAAATTTTATGATCCATTTTATCCTATTGCCCATGTGAAAATGAAAAAATTGAGGCAAAAATAATTTTTTGGTGAAAAAAAAGTACTTTTTCATTTTTACAGATCAATTTGTGAAGCACCTGAGGGTTTAAAGTGCTCACTATGCATCTAGATAAGTTCCTTGGGGGGTCTAGTTTCCAAAATGGGGTCACTTGTGGGGGAGCTCCAATGTTTAGGCACACAGGGGCTCTCCAAACGCGACATGGTGTCCGCTAACGATGGAGATAATTTTTCATTCAAAAAGTCAAATGGCGCTCCTTCCCTTCCGAGCCTTACCATGTGCCCAAACAGTGGTTTACACCCCACATGTGAGGTATTGGTGTACTCAGGAGAAATTGCCCAACAAATTTTAGGATCCATTTTATCCTGTTGTCCATGTGAAAATGAAAAAATTGAGGCTAATAGAATTTTTTTGTGAAAAAAAAGTACTTTTTCATTTTTACAGATCAATTTGTGAAGCACCTGGGGGTTCAAAGTGCTCATTATGCATCTAGATACGTTCCTTGGGGCGTCTAGTTTCCAAAATGGGGTCACTTGTGGGGGAGCTCCACTTTTTAGGCACACGGGGGCTCTCCAAACGTGACATGGTGTCCGCTAAAGAGTAGAGCCAATTTTTAATTCAAAAAGTCAAATGGCGCTCCTTCCCTTCAAAGCCCTACAGTGCGCCCAAACAGTGGTTTACCCCCACATTTGAGGTATCACTGTACTCAGGACAAATTGGACAACAACTTTCGTTGTTCAGTTTCTCCTTTTACCATTGGGAAAATAAAAAAATTGTTGCTAAAAGATAATTTTTGTGACTAAAAAGTTAAATGTTCATTTTTTCCTTCCATGTTGCTTCTGCTGCTGTGAAGTACCTGAAGGGTTAATAAACTTCTTGAATGTGGTTTTGAGTACCTTGAGGGGTGTAGTTTTTAGAATGGTGTCACTTTTGGGTATTTTCAGCCATATAGACCCCTCAAACTGACTTCAAATGTGAGGTGGTCCCTAAAAAAATGGTTTTGTAAATTTCGTTGTAAAAATGAGAAATCGCTGGTCAAATTTTAACCCTTATAACTTCCTAGCAAAAAAAAATGTTGTTTCCAAAATTGTTCTGATGTTAAGTATACATGTGGGAAATGTTATTTATTAACTATTTTGTGTCACATAACTCTCTGGTTTAACAGAATAAAAATTCAAAATGTGAAAATTGCGAAATTTTCAAAATTTTCGCCAAATTTCCGTTTTTATCACAAATAATCGCAGAATTTATTGACCTAAATTTACCACTAACATGAAGCCCAATATGTCGCGAAAAAACAATCTCAGAACCGCTAAGATCCGTTGAAGCGTTCCTGAGTTATTACCTCATAAAGGGGCACTGGTCAGAATTGCAAAAAAGGCAAGGTCTTTAAGGTCAAAATAGGCTGGGTCATGAAGGGGTTAACTTCTACATATCAGGTAATTAACATCTTACCATATGGGTGTACAATTCATGCATTTCTTCTAGCACAAGTACGATGTGTTTTCTCTTTTTGTACTACTAGTACTTTCCCTATGTGATTTAGGGCTTTACTTGCTGCCCTTCCTCTAGTGTTAGCTTTCTGTTACTCTTTCTTATGTTATGGGTCGTTTTTGACCCCTGTCTTAAATCACCCCTAGGATACCCTAAAAACAGTTATTTATAATCAAATTTGTTTCTTACCTCTTAGTTACCTTGATAGGGTTTCTCATCCATGGAAGGATTGATTTTAATATTTTTGTTGTGGCCCTCTGGGCCTTTCATTTGAGACCATACCCTTCATTTTCAATATAAAAAATATTGTCAAATGAACCTCAAGAGAATAATATAAACTATACTCTGCAAAGTACCAACTTTAAGCTGATTTGGCCATACATGCCAGGACATGTCCCTAACTCAAGTTGTTGGAGGTAGAGCTGGCTGTGGGCTTTTGGTTTATATTGTGTTTATGAGTTCAGTTTTGGGACTTATTATTGTTTTTTTACTCTTATATTAGACCTGTGTCGAAATTGACCCCAACAACACAAATGTTATAATTTTAATAAGAGCATTTTACAATTTAGTAAAATAGTTTTATTTTATTGTATTTTGTTTAACAATAAGTTCCTGAAAAAGTCAAAAAGTCTTGATGCAATAAACAAATGTATGTAGAATTTGTATGCATTTAAAACCTAAAACAGGTCGGTCATGACCCTAACACTAGAGGAAGGTTTTAATTCATGCATCTACAATAGCGCCGCTACACTCCTAATACACTACTGTCTACAACTTTGGAAACATTTCTGGGTTTTTTCCAGTCAAGATGGGGTGGAGAGTGTACATTAATGAGAAAAAAATGAACTTTTTTGAATTTACCAAATGGCTGCAATGAAACAAAAAGTGAAAAATTTAAAGGGTTATGAGTTGCCTGTTGACATTAGTTTCTACTTGAGCAGTAACTAGGATTTTGGTCATCTTTTAGTGCAGTGGATTTATCTATATTTCTGTGACTTTATAATGAAATGACAGTAGGAAGGTAAAAAAAATCCCTGGTGTCTTTTTATCATTTTGCTAGCGTTTGTACCTTATAAATTGCTGGAAATTTCTTCATTGTTCATTGAAGTTAAAAGAAATGTCTGGAATGCTCCAGTAAAAAGATGCAACAAAAATGCAGGAAAAAAATCTGCCAGTGATCAAAAATTTTGTAAAAATAACTCAGGAATCTACCGAAGAAATGTTAAAAATGATGCTTTTGGAAAAACATGTTCCTGTAGAAAAACTTGGTGGGTTTGTCCGCTGTAAAAAGACATTGTGCACATATACTCCTCCAAAAAGTTAACAAAGAAAGAACATTTTCTGAAGAGGTTTCCACTTGAATAACATTATTTTTGACCACTTCTAGAATCTCTATTGGTACATGCCTAAGTTTCTTCTGACCAAAAATCATATTAGTTGTTTTAATTTTCTTCTTCTTTGCACTTACTACCATTTATTAGTAATGGAATAAATTCACTTCAGACTCCATCATAAGTTGCCAGATGACAAAACAATCATTTTTTGTGATTCATAAGTCACAAGAATGCCAGTAGTTCACAATTGATTTCTGCCATTAGCATGAATAAATAGTTCATACCGTGACATTTTTACCCTCCCAAGTCTTTTTCAATATTATTGCTGAGAGATGCTCAGTGGAAAGTGTCATTTTAAGACACACATATTATAGAATATTCAAAGCAAAATAAAAAAAAAACTGCAAAATTTAAAATAAATGGAAGAAAAGTTCCAATAAAAGTCTCTTTATCAAATTTTCAGTGGCGTCTGAATCTATGTTAGGAGCAGAAAGTCCAAAATGAATTGCTCAATAAACATAATAAAGTAATGAGTTTATCGCTGCTCAACACTGTCACGGTTTAAATGATGTCATAAAACTCATAGACCACCCACTTTTGTCTTCAGGCCGGCGTCACACTGGCGTTTAAAACGGCCGAGTGCAATGCGATAAAAAATCGCATTACACTCGGACCAATGTTAACATATGGGGCCGCTCCCAGCAGCCGACTTTTTGTCTGCCGTTTTCCTCGGTCCGAGACAATCGCAGCATGCTGCGATTGTCACCGATTATCAGATCGGACTCGCCAATTCAAGTCTATGGATGCGAGGAAAAATCGGATAACAAACGGACCACAAGTGTGACTTGCGATTAAATCGCCAGACTTCTCCAGGTGACAGGAAATTGCATCAGGCATTGCCAGGAAGCTTTGGCATGCAAATTACACTGGGAGAGTTTAAAAAAACCAGGAACAACGCCTCCACGGATTCGTACAAGCATGTCGACGCTAATTAACGTCGAGATGCTCATAGTTCTGGTCCAAGAGAGACCAGAACTATGGGACTAGAGAGATGCCCACTATGCCGACCGGGCATGCAAGGAGGCAGCGTGGAGAAGAATATGTTGCCAAATGTTCACAGATTATGCAGACAGATCTCGGGAGGACCAGGAGAGAATTAGTAAGCACACTAATGAATGTGGTTTTTTTTTGGGTTTATGTGTCAACACAAGAAAATTTTATGTATGTTTTTTTGGGGGTGTTAATTTTTCAAAAGTGTCCTCCTTTTCAGATAAACAGCTTTTTAAAAATATTACGGCACATTGTTATGTGTGAATCTTTACCCCATAAAATTTTAGGCTCAATGTGTGTTGTCCCCATTACTTTGCTATGCATTAATTACCAGATTTTTCACACAAAAAATGTTTTTTTTCTTGTTGATGTTTTTGCCCTATCTTAGCCAGTATATACGTGATTCAAAACTTCATCAGTGTAGTGATTTTCCTTTAAAGTATGTTCTGATGAAGGTCCTTTTCACCCTTTTTTTGGGGGGGTTAAACAATTACTTAATTTATTTATATTGTGTGCCAAGTAAATTTTTAGATGGTCTGAACATACCATATTTGTTCTACTAATAATTGTGTTTTGTGTTCCATTTCAGTGAATGATGTCACAAGGCGTAGGCGCAGCTGTAGGGATTCATATAGGAGGGAGAGACAGCTGCGGAGCTGGAGTGGTGCGGATGGAACCACCAAGAGGAAATACCTCTACTTTGACCGGCTGAATTTCCTAGCTCCGGTGATGGATCTGAGACCGTAAGTGAATTTTTTTATTAGGGTTTTTTTTTTTTTTTGTGATTGAATTCTAAAATTTTTTTGTTTATTTAATTTATAAATATAGCACTGAGTCAAACCTTACTGAGAGGGAGACGGGTACCGAATCCGAGGTGCAAATTGATCCAGTGGGTGATGCTGATGAACAGGCTGGTCCTTCCTCAACACTTTCAAGAAGCACCCAAGCAGCACCACCACCACCACCACCACCACTGGAATCTGAAAGCCAGGCAGCACATCACGAGGAACAGTCCATCAGTAGCAGACCCACTATGCCTCTGGCTGCCTCTCCCCAGGCTTCTGGCATCCCACGGCGAGCCCGGCGAAGGAGAGAAGCAGCAGGTTCTGTCACAAGGACTCAGGTGGACAGAGGTTTTTTGGATTATTTGTCAACAGTTACTCGTGATGATGGGGAGGAGGCCTATGGACGCAGTCTGGCACAGTATATCAGGGCTATTCCCCGTGAGTTCCGGTTGCATACAAGAGGGGCTATACAAATAGTCCTAGATGCCAGTACACCACCCAATAATCCCAGGCCTGTATTTGATTTTTTAGAAAGGTGGCAGCTTACAAATGCTAATACAATACAGTCAGATGTAAGCCATCAAGTGCAAGCTCCTCCTCCTACTCCTGCACGGATGCCTACACCTCAGCCACAGCTAGCACCACTCACAAACGTGCCTAATCAGGGCCAATATATGGGACATAGTGCACATGCCCATTATGGCCACTTGAACATACCCAATGTTGTTGGCTGGCCACAACATGGGTATGGGCGACATGGCCATATTGGTGGATACAGTCAGATTGGTCAGCCCTACACTCAGGACAACCCTCATCTTTTTCCGAGTTATCAATACCCAAACCCACAACTGGATCCTGGAAGGATACAACAGAATCCAGGTCTGTCTGCCACCACACATGCTGACACTGAGGTTGGCCAGCAACCTAGGCAAACAACCCAATCTGGACCACCGCCTTCACCACCCCCGACCTACCATCAGTTGTAGTTTTGCATTTGTGACACAGTGAGTGCCTTCTAGTTGTTTGATCTAAATTTCTTGGTTTGGTTTTATATTATTACCTTGAAATGTGAGTGTAACATTATACCATTTGCTTAAAATATGTTTTTTTATTTTTCAGACAAACCAAAAAAAAAAAACTAACATGTTTAATCACAATGACTCCTTGTTAATGTTAGGACATGTAACGTAATTTGTTAGCTAAATCGAACAGGAAAACAGTAGCAAAAGAACAAACACAAAAACAAAAAATTAATAGAGTTTATACTAGGAAAATCTAGCAACACTACATAGATAATCCATCCTCTTGCCAGGGAGTAGCACCCGGAGGTGACACTAAATAAGTAGTTAACTCATCACGTACTTTTAGTCAACAAGGAGACGATGGGGAGGGAGGGTCCTAGGGCAGTGAAGTAACTATGCTGATTGTAGGAACATCCACAAATCATTGTTTAGACATACAATAATGTAAGGATAAGCCGCTCCACTCCAGAAATAGGTTTGGGCATTCTGGTGTCCTGAAACGTGATCTCAGGGTTCACAATCTCTCAAAAAATATCAAACATAACAAGGCTCATCCAACAATATTGCAAATAATTGTCAGGATGGATACGCAGACATGATTCTAGATGGGGGAAATGGCCTTTTAGTTATCCTTTGCCTCAAAAGTGTATGGACCAACATTCTTTCTCCGCCTTCTCGGATCCACAATCACAGGGTACGCCTCTCAAAAACGTCGGGAGAAAACACAATTGAAAAGTGGTGGTTAAATGCCAGTCTATCTGTCATGATTGTCACAAAGCACAAATAACACAAACCAAACAACAAATGTTCTGCAAAGTTGGTAGACTCACAATAAATAGGTGTCTGGCTGTTGATTTTAATTTATTACAGGCCTAAAAACCGTTATTGGTCCATTTTGCTAGCCGCCGACAAAATATCGCCAGACGGATGTCAAACGGATTTCAAACGGAAGCTCACATGCGAGGAAATCGCATCCTCGCATTACAATCGGATTACAGACGGATCACTGTTTAGGAAACATTTGTGCGATTCACGTCCGTATAAAACGGACCGATTTTTTAGACGTTGTGTGTGACGCCGGCCTAATACTGTGTTCTGGCAGATCTAATAAGACAGCATCCATTTAGAATAGATTTAGAATTGGATTGCGGTATTACACTTGGCCGGTATTTTGAAATTCTCAGTTGTTCTCTAAATAAATAGCGTGATTCTTTGTAAATTAGAAAAGGCAAATCATAGAGAAAAACTAATAACACATTTTTATTTTAAAATACAATTACAGGTTACCTATCATGCAAAATAACACAATTAACCTGAAGATATGGAGTTAATCTGCCAGTTAATGGTGTTCTGACACCGTGTGGCGCTCGCACTGAGAGCCCCGCTGTCGGGAAAAATGAACTTTATTCCCCCTTGCCGGCTAACTCTCTCAGTCACAGGGGTAGTGCCAGCATGGTGTTAGTCATCGTTTAGTGCATAGAGTAATAGCTGTAACCATGCACCCAGCACTGATTGACAGTAGCTCAGATTAGTGCTGGCTGTCAGTCAGTGTTGTGGGCATGGCTACAGTCATTGCTGTCTATACACTCATCGGTGACTGAAACTGTGCCAGTTCCACCCCTGTGACTGAAAGAGTAAGCCTGAAGGGCGGAATAAAGTTAATTTCCTCTCGGAAGTGGGGTTCTCAGTGTAGTGCAACACAGTGTCCGAACACTATTAACTTGCAGATTTACCCAGCCATATCTGTAGGTTAATAACATTATTTTACAGTTCCGTTTAACATACTCACACTGAAGCATTGGATAGTTAGTGTATCAATTTAATCCAATATTGAAAATATACCCATACAATCAGGGGTGAACCTAGCCTCTCTGCTGCCTGAGGCGAATGGAAAATTTGCGCCCCCCCCCCCACAGTCCCTGCCTCACTGCCTGTGTACACACATCCCTCCACCGGACCCGGTAATCGCCGCTCGCAGTGGCATACCGGCAGCGGTGTATCTAGGGTTTCTGGCACCAGGGACAAGAATTAATTTTGGTGCCCCCCCTCCACCAAGGACATATGCGATTTGCACACTTAGTCATGTACCCACGAGCTCCTCTCCCTAATGCTCTCAATGTTCAGTGAAAAACTGAGAGAAGCAGAAGAGAAGCTCGTTGTCACAGGACCATAATTATGAAAATCGCATATGAGTGAAGTGTCCATGTGACGACTACTGGAACCTGCAGAGCTGAATCCTTACATCGCAGCTTCTGAATTATCACAACGCATGCACTGCACACTACTAGGATTCTCCCTTGCCGGTGGACGGTCATGTCAGCACAAGCATGTGATTTGTATACTTCTGACCACATTCCGCCTAGACGTGCCCGGCCTCGCTTAGTTCATTTTCAATGACGGAGGCTACACATGTCTAGTCAGCACGTGACCGCGTGTATGTAAATCACCAGCATGAGAGAATCCTGACAGCATGCAGTTCGCACTGTGAGAAGTCAGAAGTCTGCAGTCACAAAGAATGACTGCAGACTCATTACAAACCTGGACAACCCCTTTAAAGCTCCTAACATAAATAAAAACATGAGAATTAGTTAGTATCACAAATAACATTTACATCCAGGTACCTTATAGATGGCGTTGACTCTGGAGCCATTCTTCTTTTCTTCATCTTGTCCAGACCCCATGATGAGTTTTCTCAGCCACAGCCGTCTCTGCAGACTTCCATCTTTTCCGCTCTTTTGCAGAAAATCTCCACAAGACGCCCTTAAAGATACAAGTGTCATTATTATGCTCCGGAATAAAAAATTGCCCCTCACTATATTGTCTGCACAAAATATGACCCCCACACTGTCTCTCTTATGGTACATGCTCTTCACACTGACCTCTCTTTTCTATACCGGCCCCCTCTTCAGACTGTCCTCTCACACTGTGTCCCCCCTATAGGGCCTAGTATTTATACTCCATATTTATACTCCATCCTTCCACCCTGTGTGCATGGCTCCCCCATCCTTCTCCCCTGCGTGCATGGCTCCTCTATCCTCCCACCCTGCGTGCATGGCTCCCCCATCCTTCTCCCCTGCGTGCATGGCTCCCCCATCCTTCTCCCCTGCGTTCATGGCTCCCCCATCCTTCTCCCCTGCGTTCATGGCTCCCCCATCCTTCTACCCTGCAATCATGGCTCCCCCATCCTTCTCCCCTGCGCTCATGGCTCCCCTATCCTTCTCCCCTGCGTTCACAGCTCCCCCATCCTTCTCCCCTGCGTGCATGGGTCCCCCATCCTTCTCCCCTGCATTCACGGCTCCCACATCCTTCTCCCCTGCGTTCATGGCTCCCCCATCCTTCTCCCCTGTGTTACAGCTCCCCCATCCTTCTCCCCTGCGTTCATGGCTCCCCCATCCTTCTCCCCTGCGTTCATGGCTCTCCCATCCTTCTCCCCTGCATTCATGGCTCCCCCATCCTTCTCCCCTGCGTTCATGGCTCCCCCATCCTTCTCCCCTGCGTTCACGGCTCCCCCATCCTTCTCCCCTGCGTTCATGGCTCCCCTATCCTTTTCCCCTGCGTTCATGGCTTCCCCACCCTTCTCCCCAGCGTGCATGGGTCCCCCATCCTTCTCCCCTGCATTCACGGCTCCCCCATCCTTCTCTCCTGCGTTCATGGCTCCCCCATCCTTCTCCTCTGCGTTACGGCTCCCCCATCCTTTTCCCCTGCTTTCATTGCTCCCCCATCCTTCTCCCCTGTGTGCTTGGCTCCCGTATCCTTCTCCCCTGCGTGCATGCCTCCCCTATCCTCCCACCTTGCGTGCATGGCTCCCCATCCTTTTTCCCTGTCATACTCACCTCTCACTGCGCGGCACAGAACAGAACTTCCTGGCATCTCTTATGCAGCGTCTTCCTTCCTGTCTTCAGCGGTCACAAGATAGCGATAATTAAGGTCATGAATATGCACATATTCATGACCTTAAATGAGCGATACCATGTGACCGCTGAAGACAGGACGCGCTGCCGGCACTGAGACACAGTTGCAGCCACCGCTGGAGGAAGGTGAGTATTACGTCTTCAGGGAGGGAGGCGGGAAGGAGGGAGGAGGGGGGGCACTTGACCCCAGAGTTTTATAAAAAAAAACAAAAAACCTAGCAGCGCAAATCCAGTTACTACGGAATCTGCCGCCCCCTCTCTTCTGCCGCCTGAGCCAAAGGACTCAAATCGCCTAATGGAAGCAGCGTCCCTGCATACAATCAGTGTCTTGCCCATTTGTCCTTGCATTGTTTCAGGATAAAACCCCCTCCCTGACATATTGGAAATAGGGAACCATAATAATAAGGTCTTTTAGGGTTTTTTTTCTAGGACCTTTGAAGGCATTTTTTATGTTGAACTGGCTCAGATAATAGTGGCTGTAGAGCATAAGAATACTTTTTTTAGTATTATTATTTCACCTCTCCATTGCGGAAATAGTATCAATCAAAATATTTTTCCTCTAATTTTGTAATTCTCGTTAAGTCTAAGTGCGAGTTACTAGAAAGTTTTCACTGGGGAAGCATCAACAATCATACTAATGTCTGTTGTACTCAACTTGTACTTGCTCTGCAATGAGATTAGCTTTTCTGTCAATAAATGTCTCACACAGGAGTAATCTGCCTGATCTAGGCTACTGCTATGTGAGATCTAATGTGTGCAAAACTGTAAAGCGCTGCAGAATATGTTATATAAAAATAAAGATTATTATTATTATTATTATTATTATTTAATGACAGCCATGCTACTCTCACCAGTGATTACAAATTGTCCTAAGTACAACAAATATATTTGTAATTTCTGACACATTTTAGATCTCAGCTATAGATAGGCAGTGTGGGAGAAAGTACTGTTCAGTAGAGGTGACATTGCTATGAGAGGAGGATATCTAATATAAGTGTTTGCAATGTGACACAGTTAAACTCAGTTGTGCTGCCACTTCCTCCACACAGATTGCTGAGGCCTTAGCTGTAAGGTATTAGTCATCCGTCTTTTATAATCATGCACAAAGTTAAATCAGGGCTGTCTGTCATTATATGTCTCACACACTGAGAAACTTACTCTAAGCTATAGTGGGGCATGTTCTTCTTTCCACTGAGTGTTGCTGCCTGGTTATTATTGATCAATGTCATACAGGGGGTAAAAGTACATGCCACAGTAAAAACTGATAAAAAAACAAATGGAATAAAAAAAATTAAACAATTAGATGCCAAGTATTTTAATTTCTAATGTCTCCGCAGTGGAGAGGAGCTTTAAAAACAAGAAATGTTTTAATCGGTTCTACAGTCATTATTACATTGTGTATCCATTTTAACATGAAAAATTTGATGTGAGGTCCTGTTTAAATGAAATCTTCAGCCTTTTATTTTTACATTAGTACTAGGGGCATTTCCTTTAAATGAATATCGGAGGGATAGTTTAAAAAATTTTTATATACCTGTTATTGTAATCAACAACTATAAAGCTTATAAAGATGACCAATATTTTATTGGGTATGATAGCAATGGTATTCACAATACTTTAGCAACAGCAATAATTTACACAGTTTAGACTGAGTGGCATTAAGTTAACCGTATCTGTTCCACATACTTGACAACATGTGCCTGGTCAGCATTGCTGTATGCCCACTTAGATCATTCACATTAAGCATTCCTCTCGGCTCAACGGTCCCTCTTTCCATCCCTCATTTGTTGACTCAAAGAAAGTGGTGGTAAAGGATTCCATAATGAGAATCGAGTTTGTGGTTAGGGATGTAGAAAGTAAAATACAGATGTGAAGGATTTATGTGGACAATTGATATCCCTTGTAAATTTGCACAAACACTCTTACAAAGGAGACAAAGGCGGTGATAAATATCCCAAGGAAATGGAATATTTCCAACGAATACTTGCCACATGTTTCTTGAGAAGTCATGAATGTTAATGGGATTGCAGAGAAACTTTATATATCTTTATATATATATATCAATCAGCAATTTAATACATCTAAATGTAAAATCTGCATGTTTAATCACAAAGAAATGAATTTATTTACCTATTTTTAATGAGGAAAATATGCAGAGGCAAAGACAAGTTGAGGTATAGAGTATTGGAAGCAACCAACATTACTGTACCATGACTATATGGTCCTGGGACTATGGCAAGATTAATGTAGGGACAACATTATGTCATAAATTTGGAGATGGGCGAAACAGAGCAGTAAAGTTTGATGTCCGTGCTGAACAACTACTGTTCACCAGTACAACTGAACAACACCTGAATTCACCAGGATGTCCATGTTACTGTTTGGGTTCAGCCCACCAAAACACCTGGTGTTTCTTGCACATGGCAAACGCTGCTTCTGATCGGCAATAAAATCATTACCACTGGTCAGACAGATGCAGTTCCCACCCTGTCAAATGACAGCGTGAACCCATATCTGTGATCAAAGGTAAAAAGTTTACTACTACTACTCCCATCAGCCAACACCTGCTGCCGCTAATAACAGCAAGAACAGGTGGCAGCTGATGGAAGTATTCATCAGCGGGTGCCTGCATTTAAATAAATAATTTAAATAACACTGGCATAGGTCACCCTGTATTTTTGATAACCAGCCAGGCAAAACTCACGGCTTGGGGCTGTAAGCCTCAGCTGTCAGCATTAGCAAGGCTGGTTATCAAGAAAAGAGAGTCCCCATTTTTAATTATTTAAATACTTAATGCAAAAAATGACTTGGGTTTCCCCTTATTTTTTGACAGCCAGCCAAACTAAATCAGACACCTGGGGGCTGGTATTCTCAGGCTGGTATGGTGCCCTGTACTTTGGCCCCCCAGCCTAAAAATATCACCCCACAGCTGCCCAGAAAAGGCACACCTATTAGACACTATGAGGGACACATACATTAGCATTGGGGTATCAGCAGGATGAGGAGTTTGTGCAGGTTGAGAATAGATGGCGATGGAGCTTGAAGTATGAGAAGTGAAATGTGTCTTATTTGTAATCTCTGCAGCTGGAAGAAGTTGTCATGTCCATTTGGGCCAGATGGAAAAAACTGCAAAAGTGAACGATTCCATCAGAAAGAATGTCACCTGTAAGTCACCATTAATACTGTGATCACTTATTTTTCCGTAGGACTGGTATCTGTTGCTGACCATATGGCGATAATATCAGGTTTGTTTTTTAAACAGAGAATATTTTCAGCAACAGCAAGGTCATCTGCTGAGGTTCTCCTACATTCACTATTAGGGTGCATCACCCAGTTGTAATCAAGGTTACCTGGCGCACTCAGAAATTTCACCCCTCTGAACCAAAACCTTAGCTATGCCTCTGAGCCCACAGCTTATTAATGTCTAGAAGACGCCTCTCCATTACTAATTCTATAGTCATGTTGTAAATAAACACACAGCAAGAATAAAGTATTTTATTTTAAATAAAAACAAAGCACAGTTTTACTTTTTTTATTTAACCCCTTTCTGACATTAGACGTACTATCCCGTCGAGGTGGGGTGAGCCCGTATGATCACCGACGGGACAGTATGTCATATGCGATCGGCAGCGCTCTCGGGGGGAGCGCTGCCGATTGCGGCCGGGTGTCAGCTGCCTATCGCAGCTGACATCCGGCACTATGTGCCAGGAGAGGTCACGGACCGCCCCCGGCACATTAACCCCTGTCACCGCGACCAAACATGATCGCGGTGTGCCGGCGGTATAGGGAAGCATCGCACAGGGAGGGGGCTCCCTGCGGGCTTCCCTGAGCCCCCGCAGCAATGCGATGTGATCGCGTTGCTGCGAGGGTCTCCCTACCTCCCTCCCTGCTCCAGGCCCGGATCCAAAATGGCCGCGGCATCCGGGTCCTGCAGGGAGGTGGCTTCACTGCTCCTGCTCAGAGCAAGCACTGTGAAGCCTGCAGCACTGTAAGTCAGATCGGTGATCTGACAGAGTGCTATGCAAACTGTCAGATCATCAATCTGTGATGTCCCCCCCTAGGACGAAGTAAAAAAGTAAAAAAAAAATTTCCAAATGTGTAAAAAAAACAAAAACTAAATAATGAAAAAAAAATATTATTCCCATAAATACATTTCTTTATCTAAATAAAAAAAAAAACAATAAAAGTACACATATTTAGTATCGCCGTGTCCGTAACGACACAACCTATAAAACTGGCCTACTAGTTAATCCCTTTAGTAAACACCGTAAGAAAAAAAAAGCGAGGCAAAAAACAAAGCTTTATTATCATACCGCCGAACAAAAAGTGGAATAACACGCAAACAAAAAGACGGATATAAATAACCATGGTACCGCTGAAAACGTCATCTTGTCCCGCAAAAAAAGAGCTGCCATACAGCATCATCAGCAAAAAAATAAAAAAGTCATAGTCCTGAGAATAAAGCAATGCAAATATAATTATTTTTTCTATAAAATAGTTTTTATCGCATAAAAGCGACAAAACATAAAAAAATGATATAAATGAGGTATCGCTGTAATTGTACTGACCTGAAGAATAAAACTATTTTATCAATTTTACCAAATGCGAAACGGTATAAACGCCTCCCCCAAAAGAAATTCATGAATAGCTGGTTTTTGGTCATTCTGCCTCACAAAAATCGGAATTAAAAGCGATCAAAAAATGTCATGTGCCCGAAAATGTTAAAAATAAAAACCTCAACTCGTCCCACAAAAAACAAGACCTCACATGACTCTGTGGACCAAACTATGGAAAAATTATAGCTCTCAAAATGTGGTAACGCAAAAAATATTTTTTGCAATAAAAAGCGTCTTTCAGTTTGTGACGGCTGCCAATCATAAAAATCCGCTAAAAAACCCGCTATAAAAGTAAATCAAACCCCCCTTCATCACCCCCTTAGCTATGGAAAAATAAAAAAAATGTATTTATTTCCATTTTCCCATTATGGCTAGGGTTAGGGTTAGGGCTAGGGTTAGGGTTAGGGCTAGGGTTAGGGCTAGGCTTAGGGCTAGGGCTAGGGTTAGGGTTAGGGCTAGGGTTAGGGTTAGGGCTAGGATAAGGGCTAGGGTTAGGGTTGGGGCTAGGGTTAAGGCTACAGTTAGGGTTGGGGCTAAAGTTAGGGTTAGGGTTGGGGCTAAAGTTACAGTTAGGGTTTACATTTACGTTTGGGAATAGGGTTGGGATTAGGGTTAGGGGTGTGTCAGGGTTAGAGGTGTGGTTAGGGTTACTGTTGGGATTAGGGTCAGGGGTGTGTTTGGATTAGGCGTTTTAGTTATAATTTGGGGAGTTTCCACTGTTTAGGCACATCAGGGGCTCTCCAAATGCGACATGGCATCCGTTCTAAATTCCAGCCAATTCTGGGTTGAAAAAGTAAAACAGTGCTCCTTTCCTTTAGAGCTCTCCCGTGTGCCAAAACAGGGCTTTATCCCAACATGTGGGGTATCAGCGTACTCAGGACAAATTGGTCAACAACATTTGGGGTCCAATTTCTCCTGTTACCCTTGGGAAAATACAAAACTGGGGGCTAAAAAATAATTTTTGTGGGAAAAAAAAGATTTTTTTATTTTAACGGCTCTGCATTATAAACTGTAGTGAAACACTTGGGGGTTCAAAGCTCTCACAACACATCTAGATAAGTTCCTTAGGGGGTCTAATTTCCAAAATGGTGTCACTTGTGGGGGTTTTCTACTGTTTAGGTACATTAGGGACTCTGCAAACGCAATGTGACGCCTGCAGACCATTCCATCTAAGTCTGCATTCCAAATGGCACTCCTTCCCTTCTGAGCCCTCCCATGAGCCCAAACGGTGGTTCCCCCCCACATATGGGGTATCAACGTACTCAGGACAAATTGGACAACAAATTTTGGGGTCGAATTTCTCCTCTTACCTACGGGAAAATACAAAACTGGGGGCTAAAAAATAATTTTTGGGGGAAAGTTTTTTTTTTTATTTTCACGGCTCTGCGTTATAAACTGTAGTGAAACACTTGGGGGTTCAAAGCTCTCACAACACATCTAGATGAGTTCGTTAGGGGGTCTAATTTCCAAAATAGTGTCACTTGTGGGGGGTTTCTACTGTTTAGGTACATTAGGGGCTCTGCAAACGCAATGTGACGCCTGCAGACCATTCCATCTAAGTCTGCATTCCAAATGGCGCTCCTTCCCTTCCGAGCCCTCCCATGCGTCCAAACGGTGGTTCCCCCCCACATAAGGGGTATCAGTGCACTCAGGACAAAGTGGAACACAACTTTTGGGGTCCAATTTCTCCTGTTACCCTCAGGAAAATACAAAACTGGGGGCTAAAAAATAATTTATGTGGGAAAAAATTTTTGTTTTTATTTTTACGGCTCTGCATTATAAACTTCTGTGAAGCACTTGGTGGATCAAAGTGCTCACCGCACCTCTAGATAAGTTCCTTAGGGGGTCCACTTTCCAAAATGGTGTCACTTGTGGGGGGTTTCAATGTTTAGGCACATCAGTGGCTCTCCAAACGCAACATGGCATCCCATCTCAATTCCTGTCAATTTTGCATTGAAAAGTCAAACGGCACTCCTTCGCTTCCGAGCTCTCCCATGCGCCCAAACAGTGGTTTACCCCCACATATGGGGTATCAGCGTACTCAGGACAAATTGTACAACAAATTTTGTGGTCCAATTTCTTCTCTTACTCTTGGGAAAATAAAAAATTGGGGGTGAAAAAATAATTTTTGTGAAAAAATATGATTTTTTATTTTTACGGTTCTGCATTATAAACTTCTGTAAAGAACTTGGTGGATCAAAGTGCTCACCACACCTCTATATAAGTTCCTTAGGAGGTCTACTTTCCAAAATGGTGTCACTTGTGGGGGGTTTCAATGTTTAGGCACATCAGGGGCTCTCCAAACGCAACATGGTGTCCCATCTCTATTCCAGTCAATTTTACATTGAAAAGTCAAATGGCGCTCCTTCACTTCCGAGCTCTGTCATGCGCCCAAACAGTGGTTTACCTCCACATGTGGGGTATCGGTGTACTCAGGACAAATTGCACAACAACTTTTGGGGTCCATTTTCTCCTGTTACCCTTGGTAAAATAAAACAAATTGGAGCTGAAATAATTTTTTTGCGAAAAAAAGTTAAATGTTCATTTTTATTTAAACATTCCAAAAAATTCCTGTGAAGCACCAGAAGGGTTAATAAACTTCTTGAATATGGTTTTGAGCACGTTGAGGGGTGCAGTTTTTAGAATGGTGTCACACTTGGGTATTTTCTATCATATATACCCCTCAAAATGACTTCAAATGAGATGTGGTCCCTAAAAAAAATGGTGTTGTAAAAATGAGAAATTGCTGGTCAACTTTTAACCCTTATAACTCCCTAACAACAAAAAAATTTTGGTTACAAAATTCTGCTGATGTAAAGTAGACATGTGGGAAATGTTACTTATTAAGTATTTTGTGTGACATATCTCTGTGATTTAATTGCATAAAAATTCAAAGTTGGAAAATTGCAAAATTTTCAAAATTTTCGCCAAATTTCTGTTTTTTTTCACAAATAAACGCAGGTAATATCAAAGAAATGTTACCACTATCATGAAGTACAATATGTCACGAGAAAATAATGTCAGAATCACTGAGATCCGTTGAAGCGTTCCAGAGTTATAACCTCATAAAGGGACAGTGGTCAGAATTGTAAAAATTGGCCCGGTCACTAACGTGCAAACCACCCTTGGAGGTAAAGGGGTTAAAAATAACACACAGCTATACTCACCTAACACCCATTTCATTGAAGACCTTGTCTTCTGTAATAAAACACTTGTCCATCATTCTGTCCCATGCAGTAATCCATGTCTGAGGATGTACAGTTTTCAACCTGGACTGTGTCAAGATGTGACCGTCCATACTGAGGACCACTGATGAATGAGCTGCTGTGAGCACAGCGTCAGTAACTAGCAGTAATGTCATTAAGGATACCATACAGTTAGGGCCAGAAATATTTGGACAGTGACACAAGTTTTGTTATTTTAGCTGTTTACAAAAACATGTTCAGAAATACAATTATATATATAATATGGGCTGAAAGTGCACACTCCCAGCTGCAATATGATAGTTTCCACATCCAAATCGGAGAAAGGGTTTAGGAATCATAGCTCTGTAATGCATAGCGTCCTCTTTTTCAAGGGACCAAAGTAATTGGACAATGGACTCTAAGGGCTGCAATTAACTCTGAAGGCGTCTCCCTCGTTAACCTGTAATCAATGAAGTAGTTAAAAGGTCAGGGGTGGATTCCAGGTGTGTGGTTTTGCATTTGGAAGCTGTTGCTGTGAGCAGACAACATGCGGTCAAAGGAACTCTCAATTGAGGTGAAGCAGAACATCCTGAGGCTGAAAAAAAAGAAAAAATCCATCAGAGAGATAGCAGACATGCTTGGAGTAGCAAAATCAACAGTTGGGTACATTCTGAGAAAAAAGGAATTGACTGGTGAGCTTGGGAACTCAAAAAGGCCTGGGCGTCCACGGATGACAACAGTGGTGGATGATCGCCGCATACTTAATTTGGTGAAGAAGAACCCGTTCACAACATCAACTGAAGTCCAGAACACTCTCAGTGAAGTAGGTGTATCTGTCTCTAAGTCAACAGTAAAGAGAAGACTCCATGACAGTAAATACAAAGGGTTCACATCTAGATGCAAACCATTCATCAATACCAAAAATAGACAGGCCAGAGTTAAATTTGCAGAAAAACACCTCAAGAAGCCAGCTCAGTTCTGGAAAAGTATTCTATGGACAGATGAGACAAAGATCAACCTGTACCAGAATGATGGGAAGAAAAAAGTTTGGAGAAGAAAGGGAACGGCACATGATCCAAGGCACACCACATCCTCTGTAAAACATGGTGGAGGCAACGTGATGGCATGGGCATGCATGGCTTTCAATGGCACTGGGTCACTTGTGTTTATTGATGACATAAGAGCAGACAAGAGTAGCCGGATGAATTCTGAAGTGTACCGGGATATACTTTCAGCCCAGATTCTGCCAAATGCTGCAAAGTTGATTGGACGGCGCTTCATAGTACAGATGGACAATGACCCCAAGCATACAACCAAAGCTACCCAGGAGTTCATGAGTGCCAAAAAGTGGAACATTCTGCAATGGCCAAGTCAATCTCCAGATCTAAACCCAATTGAGCATGCATTTCACTTGCTCAAATCCAGACTTAAGACGGAAAGACCCACAAACAAGCAAGACCTGAAGGCTGCGGCTGTAAAGGCCTGGCAAAGCATTAAGAAGGAGGAAACCCAGCGTTTGGTGATGTCCATGGGTTCCAGACTTAAGGCAGTGATTGCCTCCAAAGGATTTGCAACAAAATATTGAAAATAAAAATATTTTGTTTGGGTTATGTTTATTTGTCCAATTACTTTTGACCTCCTAAAATGTGGAGTGTTTGTAAAGAAATGTGTACAATTCCTACATTTTCTATCAGATATTTTTGTTCAACCCTTCAAATTAAACGTTACAATCTGCACTTGAATTCTGTTGTAGAGGTTTCATTTCAAATCCAATGTGGTGGCATGCAGAGCCCAACTCGAGAAAATTGTGTCACTGTCCAAATATTTCTGGTCCTAACTCTAGGTCACTTAGGCTATGTTCCCAGCTGGGCCCCTGAACTGTGTGTGACTTCTATGAGATCCCCGTTACCACAGTGAGAAAGTCTGATTGCAGACTGTACTGAGGGCTCTGCTGCTGGGAGGAATTGAACCTTACTTCTCCAAGCAGCCTCTGGTCCTAATCATAGGGGTGTGGCCGGTATAGCTTCAGTCACTGCTCAGTAACTAGTGATTGGCTTCTGAAACTGCACAGCCGGCACTGACTGACTAAGGCCGGCTTCACACTCAGCGTATAAAAATACGGTCCGTAAATTACAACCATAATACGCAAAAAAGTCCCCAAAATAGTGGTCCATATCTCCTCCGTAGGCAGGGTGTGTCAGCGTATTTTGCGCATGGCATCCTCCGTATGTAATCCGTATGGCATCCGTACTGCGTGTTTTTCTCGCAGGCTTGCAAAACCGACATACGGATATACAATGGATCCATGGGCTCAAAAAATCATAAAAACATATATACTGTCTATATATTGTGATGCAGTGACCCCTGTGACAGCTAGGGGGCGCTGTGAGTGCTCTTTGGGATGTGCATGGAGGCATATCTATTGTGATAATCGTGGTGAAACAGTGACTGGCTGTGTTGTGAATGGCCGATATGTGTCGCAGAGGGAGTTTGCGTAGGAAGTCTGATGCAATGTTGTTGTTCTGGGACCTGTAGTCCCTCAAGTGTGTATATGTGTGGTGTAGCTGTAAGGGAGACTTACTAGGCTAGTTGTGTGAGATGGGTGGGATAAACTAGGCACAACTCCACACTCCCATCCAGGGGAGTGGTTAAGGGTATATAATGTGACCAGGGTGTGGGTCACATGGGTTTTTTCCTGTGTATGGTCGCTGTGAGTGACCTGTGTGGTTCCATTGGAAGGTCCTGGAGAGCCTGTGTGTTGGGAGGTCTTGGGAGTAGGACCGGATCCCTGAATAGCACACTGAACCACCTGTGTTGAACGAGGTCCTGAATAGGACATGGTGGGGCTTTGGACCTGGTGAGCCGGGTGTGTTCAATTTCCTGGGAGTAGGAGTTCTGAAGAGCACACGGTGGGGCTTTGGACTTGCGAGTGGCCTGGGGTGTTGGACGAGGTCCTGAATAGCACCTGGACAGGTCACATGTGCGGTTCATGTGGGGAATAGTGTTGAGCGATACCTTCCGATATCGGAAAGTATCGGTATCGGATTGGATCGGCCGATATTCAAAAAATATCGGATATCGCCGATACCGATACCCGATCCCAATGCAAGTCAATGGGACCAAAATATCGGAATTAAAATAAACCCTTTCTTGCCTTGTAGGTTCATTCTACATGAAGGAAAACAACTAAGAATAATGCCGGATGTATTTGGGGAGGTGGCGGAGACATTAAAGTCATAGAGGTTTATCCCAATCAAATAGAATAGCATGTTTTTTGTTTTTTTTTAAGACGTTCGGAGTGACAAAGATATTGACTATGTAAATTTTTTTTTTTATTTTGTCAGATATTGATGTTTCACTATTCCACGCCCTTCCCCTTCTTTTTTTTTCTTTTTTTTTTTTCTTTTCCCACACTTTCATCTTCATCATCATCAGCATCTTTGACATCAACTTCTTCACCTTATTCATCTTCTTCTTCATCCTTTACCTTTTTTTTTTTTTTTGATTACATTCTTCATATTCATTTTATTCAACTATTATTATTCTTCCTATTCTACATATTCTTTTTATTCCACTGTTATTATTCTTCCTATTCTACTTCTTCATCATATTCTCATTTGTGACAGGCATTCCCGTAGTTGTTATCTATAAAAGTTGGAAGATTACACCTTCCGTTCTGCCAGTCACAAAAGTTACATTTGTCCGCGTTCAGTTTGGCCTGCAGCATCAGGCTTTATCCAGGGGCACCACGAGGAGGAACGGACTCACCCCCATACACTGCTTAGTCTTCTTCTGCATATAATTTAGATAATATCTTTTGCTCTGATATTAAGTCTTATGCTTAATGTTCTTCTGCTCTTTGTTCTGCAGCCTCTTGTTCTTCTGCTTCTCGGTCTTCCATGTCGTCGTCTCCAGGGTCGTCGTCTCCAGTGTCGTCATCTCCGCCGTCGTCGTCTCAGCCGTCGTCGTCTCCGCCGTCGTCGTCTCCGCCGTCGTCGTCGTCGTCATCGGGGTGGTCTTCCGGGTCGTCGTCGTCGTCATCGGGGTGGTCTTCCGGGTCGTCGACTTTAGGGTCTTCAACTTGGAAATGTAGCAGAAGGTACAAGAAGGCTGAGAAAATGCCAAGAACCAGCTGATGGAACTGGAACTCGGATGGCTACCCGAAGGTTCAAGAGCCTATGGAACTATCGAGGACCAGCTGACGTTACTGGAACCCGGTTACTAAGCAGGAGGTACCTGTGCTAAAAAGCACTACCAAGGACCGCCTGACGTTGGCGGAACTCGGATACCCAGAAGGAGGCACCTAAGCCAAAGGCTCTGCCCGGAACAAGCTGACGGTACTGGAACCAGGATGGGGAGCAGAAGGTACAAGAGTAAAAGACACTGCCGAGAACCAGCTGACGGTACTGGAACCCGGATGGGTAGCCGAAGGTCCAAGAGCCAATGGAACTACCGAGGACCAGCTGACGTTACTGGAACCCGGTTACTAAGCAGGAGGTACCCGTGCCTGAAAGCACTACCAAGGACCACCTGACGTTGGTGGAACTTGGATACTCAGAAGGAGGCACCTAAGCCAAAGGCTCTGCCTGGAACCAGCTGACGGTACTGGAACCAGGATGGGGAGCAGAAGGTACAAGAGCAAAAGACACTGCCGAGAACCAGCTGACGGTGCTGGAACCAGGTGGTGGACCTGAAGGCCCACAGGAGAGGAGAGAACAGTTAGGCCGCGAGGCAGCCGCAGTTACCGAACCCCAACAGTCCTACAGGGGGAGCTGGGCCTACTGGCACTACAGAACCAGCCTTGACTACCAGTTCACGCAGCCCACATAGGAAGCTCCTAAACTGGAGGCACCCTGGAGTTGGCTAACCCGACCGCACCACGACGGGGCAAGCATAGGCGTCTCAGTGAGCTTGACACAACCCGGAAACAGCTGACGGTGCTGAAACCAGGCTTGGCACGAGGGAGTACCTGTGTCAAAAACACTGCCGAGAACCAGCTGGCGTTGCTGGAACCCAGATGCGTTGCCCCAGTGTGCAAGAACCAATGGCACGACCGAGGACCAGCTGACGGTGCTGGAACCCGGTTACTAAGCTGTAGGTGCCCGCGCTTAAAAGCACTACCAAGGACCGCCTGACGTTGGCGGAACTCGGATACCCAGGAGGAGGCACCTAAGCCAAAGGCTCGGCCTGGAACCAGCTGACGGTGCTGGAACCAGGAGTTGGACCCGAAGGCCCACAGGAGAGGAGAGAACAGCTAGGCCGCGAGGCAGCCGCAGTTACCGAACCCCAACAGTCCTACAGGGGGAGCTGGGCCTACTGGCACTACAGAACCAGCCTTGACTACCAGTTCACGCAGCCCACATAGGAAGCTCCTAAACTGGAGGCACCCTGGAGTTGGCTAACCCGACCGCACCACGACGGGGCAAGCATAGGCGTCTCAGTGAGCTTGACACAACCCGGAAACAGCTGATGGTGCTGAAACCAGGCTTGGCACGAGGGAGTACCTGTGTCAAGAACACTGCCGAGAACCAGCTGGCGGTGCTGGAACCCAGATGCGTTGCCCCAGTGTGCAAGAGCCAATGGCACGACCGAGGACCAGCTGGCGGTGCTGGAACCCGGTTACTAAGCTGTAGGTGCCCGCGCTTAAAAGCACTACCAAGGACCGCCTGACGTTGGCGGAACTCGGATACCCAGGAGGAGGCACCTAAGCCAAAGGCTCGGCCTGGAACCAGCTGACGGTGCTGGAATCAGGTGGTGGACCCGAAGGCCCACAGGAGAGGAGAGAACAGCTATGCCGCGAGGCAGCCGCAGTTACCGAACCCCAACAGTCCTACAGGGGGAGCTGGGCCTACTGGCACTACAGAACCAGCATTGACTACCAGTTCACGCAGCCCACATAGGAAGCTCCTAAACTGGAGGCACCCTGGAGTTGGCTAACCCGACCGCACCACGACGGGGCAAGCATAGGCGTCTCAGTGAGCTTGACACAACCCGGAAACAGCTGACGGTGCTGAAACCAGGTTTGGCACGAGGGAGTACCTGTGTCAAAAACACTGCCGAGAACCAGCTGGCGTTGCTGGAACCCAGATGCGTTGCCCCAGTGTGCAAGAGCCAATGGCACGACCGAGGACCAGCTGACGGTGCTGGAACCCGGTTACTAAGCTGTAGGTGCCCGCGCTTAAAAGCACTACCAAGGACCGCCTGACGTTGGCGGAACTCGGATACCCAGGAGGAGGCACCTAAGCCAAAGGCTCGGCCTGGAACCAGCTGACGGTGCTGGAACCAGGAGGTGGACCCGAAGGCCCACAGGAGAGGAGAGAACAGCTAGGCCGCGAGGCAGCCCCAGTTACCGAACCCCAACAGTCCTACAGGGGGAGCTGGGCCTACTAGCACTACAGAACCAGCCTTGACTACCAGTTCACGCAGCCCACATAGGAAGCTCCTAAACTGGAGGCACCCTGGAGTTGGCTAACCCGACTGCACCACGACGGGGCAAGCATAGGCGTCTCAGTGAACTTGACACAACCCGGAAACAGCTGACGGTGCTGAAACCAGGCTTGGCACGAGGGAGTACCTGTGACAAGAACACTGCCGACAACCAGCTGGCGGTGCTGGAACCCAGATGCGTTGCCCCAGTGTGCAAGAGCCAATGGCACGACCGAGGACCAGCTGGCGGTGCTGGAACACGGTTACTAAGCTGTAGGTGCCCGCGCTTAAAAGCACTACCAAGGACCGCCTGACGTTGGCGGAACTCGGATACCCAGGAGGAGGCACCTAAGCCAAAGGCTCGGCCTGGAACCAGCTGACGGTGCTGGAACCAGGTGGTGGACCCGAAGGCCCACAGGAGAGGAGAGAACAGCTAGGCCGCGAGGCAGCCGCAGTTACCGAACCCCAACAGTCCTACAGGGGGAGCTGGGCCTACTGGCACTACAGAACCAGCCTTGACTACCAGTTCACGCAGCCCACATAGGAAGCTCCTAAACTGGAGGCACCCTGGAGTTGGCTAACCCGACCGCACCACGACGGGGCAAGCATAGGCGTCTCAGTGAGCTTGACACAACCCGGAAACAGCTGACGGTGCTGAAACCAGGCTTGGCACGAGGGAGTACCTGTGTCAAAAACACTGCCGAGAACCAGCTGGCGTTGCTGGAACCCAGATGCGTTGCCCCAGTGTGCAAGAGCCAATGGCACGACCGAGGACCAGCTGACGGTGCTGAAACCCGGTTACTAAGCTGTAGGTGCCCGCGCTTAAAAGCACTACCAAGGACCGCCTGACGTTGGCGGAACTCGGATACCCAGGAGGAGGCACCTAAGCCAAAGGCTCAGCCTGGAACCAGCTGACGGTGCTGGAACCAGGAGGTGGACCCGAAGGCCCACAGGAGAGGAGAGAACAGCTAGGCCGCGAGGCAGCCGCAGTTACCGAACCCCAACAGTCCTACAGGGGGAGCTGGGCCTACTGGCACTACAGAACCAGCCTTGACTACCAGTTCACGCAGCCCACATAGGAAGCTCCTAAACTGAAGGCACCCTGGAGTTGGCTAACCCGACCGCAACATGACGGGGCAAGCATAGGCGTCTCAGCGAGTTTGACACAACCCGGAAACAGCTGACGGTGCTGAAACCAGGTTTGGCACGAGGGAGTACCTGTGACAAAAACACTGCCGAGAACCAGCTGGCGGTGCTGGAACCCAGATGCGTTGCCTATTAAAGATTGTCTTCCTAGAGCCCCAACTAGCGGTGCTGGAGCAAAGGGTAAGCAGGGGGAGCAGAGTGTAGGCCGAAGCCTGCACTGGAGGCAGCTTTGTGTCAGCGTTGCGTTTGCAGGACACTTTGCCGGCTACACAGTGTGGGAACAGCTGGCGTTGCTGAACCCCACTAACACAATGGCGGGTGTTTTTCTCTGTGCAGTTAGCACTTGCGGGCAAAAACTAGCGA
The DNA here is from genome assembly GCF_032444005.1 of Ranitomeya imitator. Taxonomy (NCBI): domain Eukaryota; kingdom Metazoa; phylum Chordata; class Amphibia; order Anura; family Dendrobatidae; genus Ranitomeya; species Ranitomeya imitator. The sequence continues at coordinate 478,640,658 of NC_091286.1, forward strand.
TGTTAGAGCCCGTGGTGAAGCAGGAGGAGGAGGAGGAGAGGAGCAGAGTGTAGGCCGAAGCCTAGTTGAACCAATTTCAAAGGAAACCTTTAACCCCCCCTCAGGTGTTACAAAGTACAAGAGACACACCTTGTGCAGTATTAATGCTGCACAAGTGAAAGGTTGCTCTATTAATTTGTCTACTTGCACACGCTGAATGAAAGACGTACACAATTTTGCCCATTCTACAGTCAAACTGTAGTGGATGCGTGACTTGGCTTTTTAAGGAGACGCAGCACAGGTGTCCCAAATAACGCCGTGGTGCTTGGCGCAGCTTCCTGAGCGTTGTTATTTGCTGTACAGGAGTCAGCACTCTTGTGTTATCCCTTGGCAATGCCCTGTTAGAGCTGCCCGTCTTATGACCTCATTTCATGTTGGCCGGTCCGGTTAACGATGGCCATAAATCCCAGACCCACAGTGCCTTTTCCTAAAGTCACACTGCGGTGCTGGGATTCGTGGCCTTGTGCAGTAAATATGTTCACCGCTCACACATGTCCTTACACCAGCTTCAGACTGGGCGGCCTCAGCTGATCCCTTATCGCATGCCGCGGCCATGAGGCCGCACAGTCAGAAGAAGGCGGAAGGAGGGGAGTGAAGACAGGGGAACATATGCACTGCTCGTGCCCATCAATCACACCCTCGCAGTCAAAATATATGAGACAACGAGGGGCATTGTGTCGGGCAGGGCGGACGCACAGGCACAGCCAGCCAACCAATGATGTCAGAAGACGGGCAGCGCTAACAATGGGGGTGCTGCGTGTCATTAGAAAGGAAAGTCACACCTCAGGGACAGTGGAATGGTCTCTAATGAGACACATTTTGTACGTGTTGAGTTCCACGTGGGCAAGGAGAAAAAAGTCAGCCACCTTGTACAAATGCAGCAGTACTGCTGTACAAGGTGGCTGTTATACATAGAAACACCTGGGGGTGGGGGGCAGGCTCCCTTCAATTTCAGTTCATGTGCCTGCGTGGCGTTTGCAGGACACGTTGCCGACTACACAGCAGGGGAACAGCTGGCGGTGCTAAACCCCACTAACACATTGGCTGGTGTTTTTCTCTGTGCAGCTAGCACTTCCGGGCAGAAACTGGAGGTGTTTGAGCCCAGGGTCAGCAGGAGGAGGAGAGGAGCAGAGTGTAGGCCGAAGCCTGCACTGGTGGCAGCTTTTGGTCAGTTGTGCCAGCGTGGCTTGTGCTGGACACGATGCCGGCTACACAGCAGGGGAACAGCTGGCGGTGCTGAACCCCACTAACACATTGGCTGGTGTTTTTCTCTGTGCAGCTAGCACTTCCAGGCTACAACTGGCGGTGTTATAGCCCAGGGTCAGCAGGAGGAGGAGAGGAGCAGAGTGTAGGCCGAAGCCTAGTTGAACCAATTTCAAAGGTAACCTTTAACCCCCCCTCAGGTGTTGCAAGGTACAAGAGCCACACCTTGAAGTGCATTAATGATGCACAAGTCAAAGGTTGCTCTCTTAATTTTGCTCCTTGCACACGCTGAATAAAACACGTACACTATTTAGCCCATTATACTGTCAAACAGTAGTGGAGGCGTGACTTGTCTTTTTAAGGAGACGCAGCACAGGTGTACAAATTTACACCTAGGTGCTGGGCGCAGATTCCTTACCGTTGTTATTTGCAGTACAGGAAACTGCGCTCTTGTGTTATCCCTTGGCAATACCCTGTTAGTGCAGGCCGTCTCATGACCTCATTTCATGTTGGCCGGTGCGGTTAACGATGGCCATAAATCCCAGACCCACAGTGCCTTTTCCTAAAGTCACACTGCGGTGCTGGGATTCGTGGCCTTGTGCAGTAAATATGTTCGCCGCTCACACATGTCCTTACACCAGCTTCAGACTGTGCGGCCTCAGCTGATCCCTTATCGCATGCCGCGGCCATGAGTCCGCACAGTCAGAAGAAGGCGGAAGGAGGGGAGTGAAGACAGGGGAACATATGCACTGCTCGTGCCCATCAATCACACCCTCGCAGTAAAAATATATGAGACAACGAGGGGCGTTGTGTCGGGCAGGGCGGACGCACAGGCACAGCCAGCCAACCAATGATGTCAGAAGACGGGCAGCGGTAACAATGGGGGTGCTGCGTGTCATTAGAAAGGAAAGTCACACCTCAGGGACAGTGGAATGGTCTCTAATGAGACACATTTTGTACGTGTTGAGTTCCACGTGGGCAAGGAGAAAAAAGTCAGCCACCTTGTACAAATGCAGCAGTACTGCTGTACAAGGTAGCTGTTATACATAGAAACACCTGGGGGTGGGGGGCAGGCTCTCTTCAATTTCAGTTCATGTGCCTGCGTGGCGTTTGCAGGACACGTTGCCGGCTACACAGCAGGGGAACAGCTGGCGGTGCTGAACCCCACTAACACATTGGCTGGTGTTTTTCTCTGTGCAGCTAGCACTTCCGGGCAGAAACTGGAGGTGTTTGAGCCCAGGGTCAGCAGGAGGAGGAGAGGAGCAGAGTGTAGGCCGAAGCCTGCACTGGTGGCAGCTTTTGGTCAGTTGTGCCAGCGTGGCTTGTGCTGGACACGATGCCGACTACACAGCAGGGGAACAGCTGGCGGTGCTGAACCCCACTAACACATTGGCTGGTGTTTTTCTCTGTGCAGCTAGCAGTTCCGGGCAAAAACTAGCGGTGTTTGAGCCCAGGGTCAGCAGGAGGAGGAGAGGAGCAGAGTGTAGGCCGAAGCCTGCACTGGTGGCAGCTTTTGGTCGGTTGTGCCAGCGTGGCTTGTGCTGGACACGATGCCGGCTACACAGCAGGGGAACAGCTGGCGGTGCTGAACCCCACTAACACATTGGCTGGTGTTTTTCTCTGTGCAGCTAGCAGTTCCGGGCAAAAACTAGCGGTGTTTGAGCCCAGGGTCAGCAGGAGGAGGAGAGGAGCAGAGTGTAGGCCGAAGCCTGCACTGGTGGCAGCTTTTGGTCGGTTGTGCCAGCGTGGCTTGTGCTAGACACGATGCCGGCTACACAGCAGGGGAACAGCTGGCGGTGCTGAACCCCACTAACACATTGGCTGGTGTTTTTCTCTGTGCAGCTAGCACTTCCAGGCTACAACTGGCGGTGTTATAGCCCAGGTTCAGCAGGAGGAGGAGAGGAGCAGAGTGTAGGCCGAAGCCTAGTTGAACCAATTTCAAAGGTAACCTTTAACCCCCCCTCAGGTGTTGCAAGGTACAAGAGCCACACCTTGAAGTGCATTAATGATGCACAAGTCAAAGGTTGCTCTCTTAATTTTGCTCCTTGCACACGCTGAATAAAACACGTACACTATTTAGCCCATTATACTGTCAAACAGTAGTGGAGGCGTGACTTGTCTTTTTAAGGAGACGCAGCACAGGTGTACAAATTCACACCTAGGTGCTGGGCGCAGATTCCTTACCGTTGTTATTTGCAGTACAGGAAACTACGCTCTTGTGTTATCCCTTGGCAATACCCTGTTAGTGCAGGCCGTCTCATGACCTCATTTCATGTTGGCCGGTGCGGTTAACGATGGCCATAAATCCCAGACCCACAGTGCCTTTTCCTAAAGTCACACTGCGGTGCTGGGATTCGTGGCCTTGTGCAGTAAATATGTTCGCCGCTCACACATGTCCTTACACCAGCTTCAGACTGGGCGGCCTCAGCTGATCCCTTATCGCATGCCGCGGCCATGAGGCCGCACAGTCAGAAGAAGGCGGAAGGAGGGGAGTGAAGACAGGGGAACATATGCACTGCTCGTGCCCATCAATCACACCCTCGCAGTAAAAATATATGAGACAACGAGGGGCATTGTGTCGGGCAGGGCGGACGCACAGGCACAGCCAGCCAACCAATGATGTCAGAAGACGGGCAGCGGTAACAATGGGGGTGCTGCGTGTCATTAGAAAGGAAAGTCACACCTCAGGGACAGTGGAATGGTCTCTAATGAGACACATTTTGTACGTGTTGAGTTCCACGTGGGCAAGGAGAAAAAAGTCAGCTACCTTGTACAAATGCAGCAGTACTGCTGTACAAGGTGGCTGTTATACATAGAAACACCTGGGGGTGGGGGGCAGGCTCCCTTCAATTTCAGTTCATGTGCCTACGTGGCGTTTGCAGGACACGTTGCCGGCTACACAGCAGGGGAACAGCTGGCGGTGCTGAACCCCACTAACACATTGGCTGGTGTTTTTCTCTGTGCAGCTAGCACTTCCGGGCAGAAACTGGAGGTGTTTGAGCCCAGGGTCAGCAGGAGGAGGAGAGGAGCAGAGTGTAGGCCGAAGCCTGCACTGGTGGCAGCTTTTGGTCAGTTGTGCCAGCGTGGCTTGTGCTGGACACGATGCCGACTACACAGCAGGGGAACAGCTGGCGGTGCTGAACCCCACTAACACATTGGCTGGTGTTTTTCTCTGTGCAGCTAGCAGTTCCGGGCAAAAACTAGCGGTGTTTGAGCCCAGGGTCAGCAGGAGGAGGAGAGGAGCAGAGTGTAGGCCGAAGCCTGCACTGGTGGCAGCTTTTGGTCAGTTGTGCCAGCGTGGCTTGTGCTGGACACGATGCCGGCTACACAGCAGGGGAACAGCTGGCGGTGCTGAACCCCACTAACACATTGGCTGCTGTTTTTCTCTGTGCAGCTAGCAGTTCCGGGCAAAAACTAGCGGTGTTTGAGCCCAGGGTCAGCAGGAGGAGGAAAGGAGCAGAGTGTAGGCCGAAGCCTGCACTGGTGGCAGCTTTTGGTCGGTTGTGCCAGCGTGGCTTGTGCTGGACACGATGCCGGCTACACAGCAGGGGAACAGCTGGCGGTGCTGAACCCCACTAACACATTGGCTGGTGTTTTTCTCTGTGCAGCTAGCACTTCCAGGCTACAACTGGCGGTGTTATAGCCCAGGGTCAACAGGAGGAGGAGAGGAGCAGAGTGTAGGCCGAAGCCTAGTTGAACCAATTTCAAAGGTAACCTTTAACCCCCCTCAGGTGTTGCAAGGTACAAGAGCCACACCTTGAACTGCATTAATGATGCACAAGTCAAAGGTTGCTCTCTTAATTTTGCTCCTTGCACACGCTGAATAAAACACGTACACTATTTAGCCCATTATACTGTCAAACAGTAGTGGAGGCGTGACTTGTCTTTTTAAGGAGACGCAGCACAGGTGTACAAATTTACACCTAGGTGCTGGGCGCAGATTCCTTACCGTTGTTATTTGCAGTACAGGAAACTGCGCTCTTGTGTTATCCCTTGGCAATACCCTGTTAATGCAGGCCGTCTCATGACCTCATTTCATGTTGGCCGGTGCGGTTAACGATGGCCATAAATCCCAGACCCACAGTGCCTTTTCCTAAAGTCACACTGCGGTGCTGGGATTCGTGGCCTTGTGCATTAAATATGTTCACCACTCACACATGTCCTTACACCAGCTTCAGACTGGGCGGCCTCAGCTGATCCCTTATCGCATGCCGCGGCCATGAGGCCGCACAGTCAGAAGAAGGCGGAAGGAGGGGAGTGAAGACAGGGGAACATATGCACTGCTCGTGCCCATCAATCACACCCTCGCAGTAAAAATATATGAGACAACGAGGGGCGTTGTGTCGGGCAGGGCGGACGCACAGGCACAGCCAGCCAACCAATGATGTCAGAAGACGGGCAGCGCTAACAATGGGGGTGCTGCGTGTCATTAGAAAGGAAAGTCACACCTCAGGGACAGTGGAATGGTCTCTAATGAGACACATTTTGTACGTGTTGAGTTCCACGTGGGCAAGGAGAAAAAAGTCAGCCACCTTGTACAAATGCAGCAGTACTGCTGTACAAGGTGGCTGTTATACATAGAAACACCTGGGGGTGGGGGGCAGGCTCCCTTCAATTTCAGTTCATGTGCCTGCGTGGCGTTTGCAGGACACGTTGCCGGCTACACAGCAGGGGAACAGCTGGCGGTGCTAAACCCCACTAACACATTGGCTGGTGTTTTTCTCTGTGCAGCTAGCACTTCCGGGCAGAAACTGGAGGTGTTTGAGCCCAGGGTCAGCAGGAGGAGGAGAGGAGCAGAGTGTAGGCCGAAGCCTGCACTGGTGGCAGCTTTTGGTCAGTTGTGCCAGCGTGGCTTGTGCTGGACACGATGCCGGCTACACAGCAGGGGAACAGCTGGCGGTGCTGAACCCCACTAACACATTGGCTGGTGTTTTTCTCTGTGCAGCTAGCACTTCCAGGCTACAACTGGCGGTGTTATAGCCCAGGGTCAGCAGGAGGAGGAGAGGAGCAGAGTGTAGGCCGAAGCCTAGTTGAACCAATTTCAAAGGTAACCTTTAACCCCCCCTCAGGTGTTGCAAGGTACAAGAGCCACACCTTGAAGTGCATTAATGATGCACAAGTCAAAGGTTGCTCTCTTAATTTTGCTCCTTGCACACGCTGAATAAAACACGTACACTATTTAGCCCATTATACTGTCAAACAGTAGTGGAGGCGTGACTTGTCTTTTTAAGGAGACGCAGCACAGGTGTACAAATTTACACCTAGGTGCTGGGCGCAGATTCCTTACCGTTGTTATTTGCAGTACAGGAAACTGCGCTCTTGTGTTATCCCTTGGCAATACCCTGTTAGTGCAGGCCGTCTCATGACCTCATTTCATGTTGGCCGCTGCGGTTAACGATGGCCATAAATCCCAGACCCACAGTGCCTTTTCCTAAAGTCACACTGCGGTGCTGGGATTCGTGGCCTTGTGCAGTAAATATGTTCGCCGCTCACACATGTCCTTACACCAGCTTCAGACTGGGCGGCCTCAGCTGATCCCTTATCGCATGCCGCGGCCATGAGGCCGCACAGTCAGAAGAAGGCGGAAGGAGGGGAGTGAAGACAGGGGAACATATGCACTGCTCGTGCCCATCAATCACACCCTCGCAGTAAAAATATATGAGACAACGAGGGGCGTTGTGTCGGGCAGGGCGGACGCACAGGCACAGCCAGCCAACCAATGATGTCAGAAGACGGGCAGCGGTAACAATGGGGGTGCTGCGTGTCATTAGAAAGGAAAGTCACACTTCAGGGACAGTGGAATGGTCTCTAATGAGACACATTTTGTACGTGTTGAGTTCCACGTGGGCAAGGAGAAAAAAGTCAGCCACCTTGTACAAATGCAGCAGTACTGCTGTACAAGGTAGCTGTTATACATAGAAACACCTGGGGGTGGGGGGCAGGCTCCCTTCAATTTCAGTTCATGTGCCTGCGTGGCGTTTGCAGGACACGTTGCCGGCTACACAGCAGGGGAACAGCTGGCGGTGCTGAACCCCACTAACACATTGGCTGGTGTTTTTCTCTGTGCAGCTAGCACTTCCGGGCAGATACTGGAGGTGTTTGAGTCCAGGGTCAGCAGGAGGAGGAGAGGAGCAGAGTGTAGGCCGAAGCCTGCACTGGTGGCAGCTTTTGGTCAGTTGTGCCAGCGTGGCTTGTGCTGGACACGATGCCGACTACACAGCAGGGGAACAGCTGGCGGTGCTGAACCCCACTAACACATTGGCTGGTGTTTTTCTCTGTGCAGCTAGCAGTTCCGGGCAAAAACTAGCGGTGTTTGAGCCCAGGGTCAGCAGGAGGAGGAGCGGAGCAGAGTGTAGGCCGAAGCCTGCACTGGTGGCAGCTTTTGGTCGGTTGTGCCAGCGTGGCTTGTGCTGGACACGATGCCGGCTACACAGCAGGGGAACAGCTGGCGGTGCTGAACCCCACTAACACATTGGCTGGTGTTTTTCTCTGTGCAGCTAGCAGTTCCGGGCAAAAACTAGCGGTGTTTGAGCCCAGGGTCAGCAGGAGGAGGAGAGGAGCAGAGTGTAGGCCGAAGCCTGCACTGGTGGCAGCTTTTGGTCGGTTGTGCCAGCGTGGCTTGTGCTGGACACGATGCCGGCTACACAGCAGGGGAACAGCTGGCGGTGCTGAACCCCACTAACACATTGGCTGGTGTTTTTCTCTGTGCAGCTAGCACTTCCAGGCTACAACTGGCGGTGTTATAGCCCAGGGTCAGCAGGAGGAGGAGAGGAGCAGAGTGTAGGCCGAAGCCTAGTTGAACCAATTTCAAAGGTAACCTTTAACCCCCCCTCAGGTGTTGCAAGGTACAAGAGCCACACCTTGAAGTGCATTAATGATGCACAAGTCAAAGGTTGCTCTCTTAATTTTGCTCCTTGCACACGCTGAATAAAACACGTACACTATTTAGCCCATTATACTGTCAAACAGTAGTGGAGGCGTGACTTGTCTTTTTAAGGAGACGCAGCACAGGTGTACAAATTTACACCTAGGTGCTGGGCGCAGATTCCTTACCGTTGTTATTTGCAGTACAGGAAACTGCGCTCTTGTGTTATCCCTTGGCAATACCCTGTTAGTGCAGGCCGTCTCATGACCTCATTTCATGTTGGCCGGTGCGGTTAACGATGGCCATAAATCCCAGACCCACAGTGCCTTTTCCTAAAGTCACACTGCGGTGCTGGGATTCGTGGCCTTGTGCAGTAAATATGTTCGCCGCTCACACATGTCCTTACACCAGCTTCAGACTGGGCGGCCTCAGCTGATCCCTTATCGCATGCCGCGGCCATGAGGCCGCACAGTCAGAAGAAGGCGGAAGGAGGGGAGTGAAGACAGGGGAACATATGCACTGCTCGTGCCCATCAATCACACCCTCGCAGTAAAAATATATGAGACAACGAGGGGCGTTGTGTCGGGCAGGGCGGACGCACAGGCACAGCCAGCCAACCAATGATGTCAGAAGACGGGCAGCGGTAACAATGGGGGTGCTGCGTGTCATTAGAAAGGAAAGTCACACTTCAGGGACAGTGGAATGGTCTCTAATGAGACACATTTTGTACGTGTTGAGTTCCACGTGGGCAAGGAGAAAAAAGTCAGCCACCTTGTACAAATGCAGCAGTACTGCTGTACAAGGTAGCTGTTATACATAGAAACACCTGGGGGTGGGGGGCAGGCTCCCTTCAATTTCAGTTCATGTGCCTGCGTGGCGTTTGCAGGACACGTTGCCGGCTACACAGCAGGGGAACAGCTGGCGATGCTGAACCCCACTAACACATTGGCTGGTGTTTTTCTCTGTGCAGCTAGCACTTCCGGGCAGAAACTGGAGGTGTTTGAGTCCAGGGTCAGCAGGAGGAGGAGAGGAGCAGAGTGTAGGCCGAAGCCTGCACTGGTGGCAGCTTTTGGTCAGTTGTGCCAGCGTGGCTTGTGCTGGACACGATGCCGACTACACAGCAGGGGAACAGCTGGCGGTGCTGAACCCCACTAACACATTGGCTGGTGTTTTTCTCTGTGCAGCTAGCAGTTCCGGGCAAAAACTAGCGGTGTTTGAGCCCAGGGTCAGCAGGAGGAGGAGCGGAGCAGAGTGTAGGCCGAAGCCTGCACTGGTGGCAGCTTTTGGTCGGTTGTGCCAGCGTGGCTTGTGCTGGACACGATGCCGGCTACACAGCAGGGGAACAGCTGGCGGTGCTGAACCCCACTAACACATTGGCTGGTGTTTTTCTCTGTGCAGCTAGCAGTTCCGGGCAAAAACTAGCGGTGTTTGAGCCCAGGGTCAGCAGGAGGAGGAGAGGAGCAGAGTGTAGGCCGAAGCCTGCACTGGTGGCAGCTTTTGGTCGGTTGTGCCAGCGTGGCTTGTGCTGGACACGATGCCGGCTACACAGCAGGGGAACAGCTGGCGGTGCTGAACCCCACTAACACATTGGCTGGTGTTTTTCTCTGTGCAGCTAGCACTTCCAGGCTACAACTGGCGGTGTTATAGCCCAGGGTCAGCAGGAGGAGGAGAGGAGCAGAGTGTAGGCCGAAGCCTAGTTGAACCAATTTCAAAGGTAACCTTTAACCCCCCCTCAGGTGTTGCAAGGTACAAGAGCCACACCTTGAAGTGCATTAATGATGCACAAGTCAAAGGTTGCTCTCTTAATTTTGCTCCTTGCACACGCTGAATAAAACACGTACACTATTTAGCCCATTATACTGTCAAACAGTAGTGGAGGCGTGACTTGTCTTTTTAAGGAGACGCAGCACAGGTGTACAAATTCACACCTAGGTGCTGGGCGCAGATTCCTTACCGTTGTTATTTGCAGTACAGGAAACTGCGCTCTTGTGTTATCCCTTGGCAATACCCTGTTAGTGCAGGCCGTCTCATGACCTCATTTCATGTTGGCCGGTGCGGTTAACGATGGCCATAAATCCCAGACCCACAGTGCCTTTTCCTAAAGTCACACTGCGGTGCTGGGATTCGTGGCCTTGTGCAGTAAATATGTTCGCCGCTCACACATGTCCTTACACCAGCTTCAGACTGTGCGGCCTCAGCTGATCCCTTATCGCATGCCGCGGCCATGAGTCCGCACAGTCAGAAGAAGGCGGAAGGAGGGGAGTGAAGACAGGGGAACATATGCACTGCTCGTGCCCATCAATCACACCCTCGCAGTAAAAATATATGAGACAACGAGGGGCGTTGTGTCGGGCAGGGCGGACGCACAGGCACAGCCAGCCAACCAATGATGTCAGAAGACGGGCAGCGGTAACAATGGGGGTGCTGCGTGTCATTAGAAAGGAAAGTCACACCTCAGGGACAGTGGAATGGTCTCTAATGAGACACATTTTGTACGTGTTGAGTTCCACGTGGGCAAGGAGAAAAAAGTCAGCCACCTTGTACAAATGCAGCAGTACTGCTGTACAAGGTGGCTGTTATACATAGAAACACCTGGGGGTGGGGGGCAGGCTCCCTTCAATTTCAGTTCATGTGCCTGCGTGGCGTTTGCAGGACACGTTGCCGGCTACACAGCAGGGGAACAGCTGGCGGTGCTGAACCCCACTAACACATTGGCTGGTGTTTTTCTCTGTGCAGCTAGCACTTCCGGGCAGAAACTGGAGGTGTTTGAGCCCAGGGTCAGCAGGAGGAGGAGAGGAGCAGAGTGTAGGCCGAAGCCTGCACTGGTGGCAGCTTTTGGTCAGTTGTGCCAGCGTGGCTTGTGCTGGACACGATGCCGACTACACAGCAGGGGAACAGCTGGCGGTGCTGAACCCCACTAACACATTGGCTGGTGTTTTTCTCTGTGCAGCTAGCAGTTCCGGGCAAAAACTAGCGGTGTTTGAGCCCAGGGTCAGCAGGAGGAGGAGAGGAGCAGAGTGTAGGCCGAAGCCTGCACTGGTGGCAGCTTTTGGTCAGTTGTGCCAGCGTGGCTTGTGCTGGACACGATGCCGGCTACACAGCAGGGGAACAGCTGACGGTGCTGAACCCCACTAACACATTGGCTGCTGTTTTTCTCTGTGCAGCTAGCAGTTCCGGGCAAAAACTAGCGGTGTTTGAGCCCAGGGTCAGCAGGAGGAGGAAAGGAGCAGAGTGTAGGCCGAAGCCTGCACTGGTGGCAGCTTTTGGTCGGTTGTGCCAGCGTGGCTTGTGCTGGACACGATGCCGGCTACACAGCAGGGGAACAGCTGGCGGTGCTGAACCCCACTAACACATTGGCTGGTGTTTTTCTCTGTGCAGCTAGCACTTCCAGGCTACAACTGGCGGTGTTATAGCCCAGGGTCAACAGGAGGAGGAGAGGAGCAGAGTGTAGGCTGAAGCCTAGTTGAACCAATTTCAAAGGTAACCTTTAACCCCCCTCACGTGTTGCAAGGTACAAGAGCCACACCTTGAACTGCATTAATGATGCACAAGTCAAAGGTTGCTCTCTTAATTTTGCTCCTTGCACACGCTGAATAAAACACGTACACTATTTAGCCCATTATACTGTCAAACAGTAGTGGAGGCGTGACTTGTCTTTTTAAGGAGACGCAGCACAGGTGTACAAATTTACACCTAGGTGCTGGGCGCAGATTCCTTACCGTTGTTATTTGCAGTACAGGAAACTGCGCTCTTGTGTTATCCCTTGGCAATACCCTGTTAGTGCAGGCCGTCTCATGACCTCATTTCATGTTGGCCGGTGCGGTTAACGATGGCCATAAATCCCAGACCCACAGTGCCTTTTCCTAAAGTCACACTGCGGTGCTGGGATTCGTGGCCTTGTGCAGTAAATATGTTCACCACTCACACATGTCCTTACACCAGCTTCAGACTGGGCGGCCTCAGCTGATCCCTTATCGCATGCCGCGGCCATGAGGCCGCACAGTCAGAAGAAGGCGGAAGGAGGGGAGTGAAGACAGGGGAACATATGCACTGCTCGTGCCCATCAATCACACCCTCGCAGTAAAAATATATGAGACAACGAGAGGTTGGTACACAAAATGAGAATGCTTGGTCTGGGGGAAAATGTGTGTAAATGGGTTAGTAACTGGCTTAGTGATAGAAAGCAGAGGGTGGTTATAAATGGTATAGTCTCTAACTGGGTCGCTGTGACCAGTGGGGTACCGCAGGGGTCAGTATTGGGACCTGTTCTCTTCAACATATTCATTAATGATCTGGTAGAAGGTTTACACAGTAAAATATCGATATTTGCAGATGATACAAAACTATGTAAAGCAGTTAATACAAGAGAAGATAGTATTCTGCTACAGATGGATCTGGATAAGTTGGAAACTTGGGCTGAAAGGTGGCAGATGAGGTTTAACAATGATAAATGTAAGGTTATACACATGGGAAGAGGGAATCAATATCACCATTACACACTGAACGGGAAACCACTGGGTAAATCTGACAGGGAGAAGGACTTGGGGATCCTAGTTAATGATAAACTTACCTGGAGCAGCCAGTGCCAGGCAGCAGCTGCCAAGGCAAACAGGATCATGGGGTGCATTAAAAGAGGTCTGGATACACATGATGAGAGCATTATACTGCCTCTGTACAAATCCCTAGTTAGACCGCACATGGAGTACTGTGTCCAGTTTTGGGCACCGGTGCTCAGGAAGGATATAATGGAACTAGAGAGAGTACAAAGGAGGGCAACAAAATTAATAAAGGGGATGGGAGAACTACAATACCCAGATAGATTAGCGAAATTAGGATTATTTAGTCTAGAAAAAAGACGACTGAGGGGCGATCTAATAACCATGTATAAGTATATAAGGGGACAATACAAATATCTCGCTGAGGATCTGTTTATACCAAGGAAGGTGACGGGCACAAGGGGGCATTCTTTGCGTCTGGAGGAGAGAAGGTTTTTCCACCAACATAGAAGAGGATTCTTTACTGTTAGGGCAGTGAGAATCTGGAATTGCTTGCCTGAGGAGGTGGTGATGGCGAACTCAGTCGAGGGGTTCAAGAGAGGCCTGGATGTCTTCCTGGAGCAGAACAATATTGTATCATACAATTATTAGGTTCTGAAGAAGGACGTAGATCTGGGTATTTATTATAATGGAATATAGGCTGAACTGGATGGACAAATGTCTTTTTTCGGCCTTACTAACTATGTTACTATGTTACTATGTTACTATGTTGTGTCGGGCAGGGCGGACGCACAGGCACAGCCAGCCAACCAATGATGTCAGAAGACGGGCAGCGCTAACAATGGGGGTGCTGCGTGTCATTAGAAAGGAAAGTCACACCTCAGGGACAGTGGAATGGTCTCTAATGAGACACATTTTGTACGTGTTGAGTTCCACGTGGGCAAGGAGAAAAAAGTCAGCCACCTTGTACAAATGCAGCAGTACTGCTGTACAAGGTGGCTGTTATACATAGAAACACCTGGGGGTGGGGGGCAGGCTCCCTTCAATTTCAGTTCATGTGCCTGCGTGGCGTTTGCAGGTCACGTTGCAAGCTACACAGCAGGGGAACAGCTGGCGTTGCTGAACCCCACTAACACATTGGCTGGTGTTTTTCTCTGTGCAGCTAGCACTTCCGGGCAGAAACTGGAGGTATTTGAGCCCAGGGTCAGCAGGAGGAGGAGAGGAGCAGAGTGTAGGCCGAAGCCTGCACTGGTGGCAGCTTTTGGTCAGTTGTGCCAGCGTGGCTTGTGCTGGACACGATGCCGACTACACAGCAGGGGAACAGCTGGCGGTGCTGAACCCCACTAACACATTGGCTGGTGTTTTTCTCTGTGCAGCTAGCAGTTCCGGGCAAAAACTAGCGGTGTTTGAGCCCACGGTCAGCAGGACAGGAGCAGAGTGTAGGCCGAAGCCTAGTTGAACCAATTTCAAAGGTTACCTTTAACCCCCCCTCAGGTGTTGCAAGGTACAAGAGCCACACCTTGTGCAGCATTAATGCTGCACAAGTAAAAGGTTGCTCTATTTAATTTGCTCCTTGCACACGCTGAATAAAACACGTACACTATTTAGCCCACTATACTGTCAAACAGTAGTGGAGGCGTGACTTGTCTTTTTAAGGAGATGCAGCACAGGTGTCAAAATTTACACCTAGCTGCTGGGCGCAGATTCCTGAGCGTTGTTATTTGCTGTACAGGAGTCTGCGCTATTGTGATCCCTTGGCCATGCGCTGTGAGCGCTTCCTGTCTTCTGACCTCATTTCATGTCGGCTGTTGCGGTTAGCGATGGACATGAATCCCAGACCCACAGTGTGTTTTCAAAAAATCACACTGAATGGCTGGGATTCGTGGCCTTGTGCAGTAAATAGGTTTGCCGCTCACACATGTCCTTACACCTGCTTCAGACTGGGCGGCCTCATCTGATCCCTTATCGCCTGCCGCGGCCATGAGGACACCCAGTCTGAAGAAGGCGGAAGGAGATAAGTGAACACAGGCAAACATATGCACTGCACATGCCCATCAATCACACCCTCGCTGTCCAAAAAAATAAGACACTGAGGGGCGTTGTTTCGAGCAGGGCAGACGCACAGGCGCAGCCAGCTAACCAATGATGTCAAAAGACGGGCAGCGCTAACAAGGGTGGTGCTGCGTATCATTAGAAAGGAAAGTCACACCTCAGGGACAGTGGAATGGTCTCAATGAGACACATTTTGTACGTGTTGAGTTCCATGTGGGCAAGGAGAAAAAGTCAGCCACCTTGTACAAATGCAGCAGTACTGCTGTACAAGGTGGCTGTTATACATAGAAACACCTGGGGGTGGGGGGCAGGCTCCCTTCAATTTCAGTTCATGTGCCTGCGTGGCGTTTGCAGGTCACGTTGCAAGCTAGACAGCAGGGGAACAGCTGGCGTTGCTGAACCCCACTGACACATTGACTGGTGTTTTTCTCTGTGCAGCTCGCATGTCCGGGCAAAAACTGGCGGTGTTAGAGCCCAGGGTCAGCAGGAGGAGGAGAGGAGCAATGTGTAGGCCGAAGCCTGCACTGGTGGCAGCTTTTGGTCGGTTGTGCCAGCGTGGCTTGTGCTGGACACGATGCAAGCTACACAGCAGGGGAACAGCTGGCGGTGCTGAACCCCACTAACACATTGGCTGGTGTTTTTCTCTGTGCAGCTAGCATGTCCGGGCAGAAACTGGCGGTGTTTGAGCCCAGGGTCAGCAGGAGGAGGAGAGGAGCAGAGTGTAGGCCGAAGCCTAGTTGAACCAATTTCAAAGGTAACCTTTAACCCCCCTCAGGTGTTGCAAGGTACAAGAGCCACACCTTGAAGTGCATTAATGATGCACAAGTCAAAGGTTGCTCTCTTAATTTTGCTCCTTGCACACGCTGAATAAAACACGTACACTATTTAGCCCATTATACTGTCAAACAGTAGTGGAGGCGTGACTTGTCTTTTTAAGGAGACGCAGCACAGGTGTACAAATTTACACCTAGGTGCTGGGCGCAGATTCCTTACCGTTGTTATTTGCAGTACAGGAAACTGCGCTCTTGTGTTATCCCTTGGCAATACCCTGTTAGTGCAGGCCGTCTCATGACCTCATTTCATGTTGGCCGGTGCGGTTAACGATGGCCATAAATCCCAGACCCACAGTGCCTTTTCCTAAAGTCACACTGCGGTGCTGGGATTCGTGGCCTTGTGCAGTAAATATGTTCGCCGCTCACACATGTCCTTACACCAGCTTCAGACTGGGCGGCCTCAGCTGATCCCTTATCGCATGCCGCGGCCATGAGACCGCACAGTCAGAAGAAGGCGGAAGGAGGGGAGTGAAGACAGGGAAACATATGCACTGCTCGTGCCCATCAATCACACCCTCGCAGTAAAAATATATGAGACAACGAGGGGCGTTGTGTCGGGCAGGGCGGACGCACAGGCACAGCCAGCCAACCAATGATGTCAGAAGACGGGCAGCGGTAACAATGGGGGTGCTGCGTGTCATTAGAAAGGAAAGTCACACCTCAGGGACAGTGGAATGGTCTCTAATGAGACACATTTTGTACGTGTTGAGTTCCACGTGGGCAAGGAGAAAAAAGTCAGCCACCTTGTACAAATGCAGCAGTACTGCTGTACAAGGTAGCTGTTATACATAGAAACACCTGGGGGTGGGGGGCAGGCTCCATTCAATTTCAGTTCATGTGCCTGCGTGGCGTTTGCAGGACACGTTGCCGGCTACACAGCAGGGGAACAGCTGGCGGTGCTGAACCCCACTAACACATTGGCTGGTGTTTTTCTCTGTGCAGCTAGCACTTCCGGGCAGAAACTGGAGGTGTTTGAGCCCAGGGTCAGCAGGAGGAGGAGAGGAGCAGAGTGTAGGCCGAAGCCTGCACTGGTGGCAGCTTTTGGTCAGTTGTGCCAGCGTGGCTTGTGCTGGACACGATGCCGACTACACAGCAGGGGAACAGCTGGCGGTGCTGAACCCCACTAACACATTGGCTGGTGTTTTTCTCTGTGCAGCTAGCAGTTCCGGGCAAAAACTAGCGGTGTTTGAGCCCAGGGTCAGCAGGAGGAGGAGAGGAGCAGAGTGTAGGCCGAAGCCTGCACTGGTGGCAGCTTTTGGTCGGTTGTGCCAGCGTGGCTTGTGCTGGACACGATGCCGGCTACACAGCAGGGGAACAGCTGGCGGTGCTGAACCCCACTAACACATTGGCTGGTGTTTTTCTCTGTGCAGCTAGCAGTTCCGGGCAAAAACTAGCAGTGTTTGAGCCCAGGGTCAGCAGGAGGAGGAGAGGAGCAGAGTGTAGGCCGAAGCCTGCACTGGTGGCAGCTTTTGGTCGGTTGTGCCAGCGTGGCTTGTGCTGGACACGATGCCAGCTACACAGCAGGGGAACAGCTGGCGGTGCTGAACCCCACTAACACATTGGCTGGTGTTTTTCTCTGTGCAGCTAGCACTTCCAGGCTACAACTGGCGGTGTTATAGCCCAGGGTCAGCAGGAGGAGGAGAGGAGCAGAGTGTAGGCCGAAGCCTAGTTGAACCAATTTCAAAGGTAACCTTTAACCCCCCCTCAGGTGTTGCAAGGTACAAGAGCCACACCTTGAACTGCATTAATTATGCACAAGTCAAAGGTTGCTCTCTTAATTTTGCTCCTTGCACACGCTGAATAAAACACGTACACTATTTAGCCCATTATACTGTCAAACAGTAGTGGAGGCGTGACTTGTCTTTTTAAGGAGACGCAGCACAGGTGTACAAATTCACACCTAGGTGCTGGGCGCAGATTCCTTACCGTTGTTATTTGCAGTACAGGAAACTGCGCTCTTGTGTTATCCCTTGGCAATACCCTGTTAGTGCAGGCCGTCTCATGACCTCATTTCATGTTGGCCGGTGCGGTTAACGATGGCCATAAATCCCAGACCCACAGTGCCTTTTCCTAAAGTCACACTGCGGTGCTGGGATTCGTGGCCTTGTGCAGTAAATATGTTCGCCGCTCACACATGTCCTTACACCAGCTTCAGACTGGGCGGCCTCAGCTGATCCCTTATCGCATGCCGCGGCCATGAGGCCGCACAGTCAGAAGAAGGCGGAAGGAGGGGAGTGAAGACAGGGGAACATATGCACTGCTCGTGCCCATCAATCACACCCTCGCAGTAAAAATATATGAGACAACGAGGGGCGTTGTGTCGGGCAGGGCGGACGCACAGGCACAGCCAGCCAACCAATGATGTCAGAAGACGGGCAGCGGTAACAATGGGGGTGCTGCGTGTCATTAGAAAGGAAAGTCACACCTCAGGGACAGTGGAATGGTCTCTAATGAGACACATTTTGTACGTATTGAGTTCCACGTGGGCAAGGAGAAAAAAGTCAGCCACCTTGTACAAATGCAGCAGTACTGCTGTACAAGGTGGCTGTTATACATAGAAACACCTGGGGGTGGGGGGCAGGCTCCCTTCAATTTCAGTTCATGTGCCTGCGTGGCGTTTGCAGGACACGTTGCCGGCTACACAGCAGGGGAACAGCTGGCGGTGCTGAGCCCCACTAACACATTGGCTGGTGTTTTTCTCTGTGCAGCTAGCACTTCCGGGCAGAAACTGGAGGTGTTTGAGCCCAGGGTCAGCAGGAGGAGGAGAGGAGCAGAGTATAGGCCGAAGCCTGCACTGGTGGCAGCTTTTGGTCAGTTGTGCCAGCGTGGCTTGTGCTGGACACGATGCCGACTACACAGCAGGGGAACAGCTGGCGGTGCTGAACCCCACTAACACATTGGCTGGTGTTTTTCTCTGTGCAGCTAGCAGTTCCGGGCAAAAACTAGCGGTGTTTGAGCCCAGGGTCAGCAGGAGAAGGAGAGGAGCAGAGTGTAGGCCGAAGCCTGCACTGGTGGCAGCTTTTGGTCAGTTGTGCCAGCGTGGCTTGTGCTGGACACGATACCGGCTACACAGCAGGGGAACAGCTGGCGGTGCTGAACCCCACTAACACATTGGCTGCTGTTTTTCTCTGTGCAGCTAGCAGTTCCGGGCAAAAACTAGCGGTGTTTGAGCCCAGGGTCAGCAGGAAGAGGAAAGGAGCAGAGTGTAGGCCGAAGCCTGCACTGGTGGCAGCTTTTGGTCGGTTGTGCCAGCGTGGCTTGTGCTGGACACGATGCCGGCTACACAGCAGGGAAACAGCTGGCGGTGCTGAACCCCACTAACACATTGGCTGGTGTTTTTCTCTGTGCAGCTAGCACTTCCAGGCTACAACTGGCGGTGTTATAGCCCAGGGTCAACAGGAGGAGGAGAGGAGCAGAGTGTAGCCCGAAGCCTAGTTGAACCAATTTCAAAGGTTACCTTTAACCCCCCCTCAGGTGTTGCAAGGTACAAGAGCCACACCTTGTGCAGCATTAATGCTGCACAAGTAAAAGGTTGCTCTATTTAATTTGCTCCTTGCACACGCTGAATAAAACACGTACACTATTTAGCCCACTATACTGTCAAACAGTAGTGGAGGCGTGACTTGTCTTTTTAAGGAGATGCAGCACAGGTGTCAAAATTTACACCTAGCTGCTGGGCGCAGATTCCTGAGCGTTGTTATTTGCTGTACAGGAGTCTGCACTATTGTGATCCCTTGGCCATGCGCTGTGAGCGCTTCCTGTCTTCTGACCTCATTTCATGTCGGCTGTTGCGGTTAGCGATGGACATGAATCCCAGACCCACAGTGTGTTTTCAAAAAATCACACTGCATGGCTGGGATTCGTGGCCTTGTGCAGTAAATAGGTTTGCCGCTCACACATGTCCTTACACCTGCTTCAGACTGGGCGGCCTCATCTGATCCCTTATCGCCTGCCGCGGCCATGAGGACACCCAGTCTGAAGAAGGCGGAAGGAGATGAGTGAACACAGGCAAACATATGCACTGCACATGCCCATCAATCACACCCTCGCTGTCCAAAAAAATAAGACACTGAGGGGCGTTGTTTCGAGCAGGGCAGACGCACAGGCGCAGCCAGCTAACCAATGATGTCAAAAGACGGGCAGCGCTAACAAGGGTGGTGCTGCGTATCATTAGAAAGGAAAGTCACACCTCAGGGACAGTGGAATGGTCTCAATGAGACACATTTTGTACGTGTTGAGTTCCATGTGGGCAAGGAGAAAAAGTCAGCCACCTTGTACAAATGCAGCAGTACTGCTGTACAAGGTGGCTGTTATACATAGAAACACCTGGGGGTGGGGGGCAGGCTCCCTTCAATTTCAGTTCATGTGCCTGCGTGGCGTTTGCAGGTCACGTTGCAAGCTAGACAGCAGGGGAACAGCTGGCGTTGCTGAACCCCACTGACACATTGACTGGTGTTTTTCTCTGTGCAGCTCGCATGTCCGGGCAAAAACTGGCGGTGTTAGAGCCCAGGGTCAGCAGGAGGAGGAGAGGAGCAATGTGTAGGCCGAAGCCTGCACTGGTGGCAGCTTTTGGTCGGTTGTGCCAGCGTGGCTTGTGCTGGACACGATGCAAGCTACACAGCAGGGGAACAGCTGGCGGTGCTGAACCCCACTAACACATTGGCTGGTGTTTTTCTCTGTGCAGCTAGCATGTCCGGGCAGAAACTGGCGGTGTTTGAGCCCAGGGTCAGCAGGAGGAGGAGAGGAGCAGAGTGTAGGCCGAAGCCTGCACTGGTGGCTGCTTTTGGTCAGTTGTGCCAGCGTGGCTTGTGCTGGACACGATGCCGACTACACAGCAGGGGAACAGCTGGCGGTGCTGAACCCCACTAACACATTGACTGGTGTTTTTCTCTGTGCAGCTAGCAGTTCCGGGCAAAAACTAGCGGTGTTTGAGCCCACGGTCAGCAGGACAGGAGCAGAGTGTAGGCCGAAGCCTAGTTGAACCAATTTCAAAGGTTACCTTTAACCCCCCCTCAGGTGTTGCAAGGTACAAGAGCCACACCTTGTGCAGCATTAATGCTGCACAAGTAAAAGGTTGCTCTATTTAATTTGCTCCTTGCACACGCTGAATAAAACACGTACACTATTTAGCCCACTATACTGTCAAACAGTAGTGGAGGCGTGACTTGTCTTTTTAAGGAGATGCAGCACAGGTGTCAAAATGTACACCTAGCTGCTGGGCGCAGATTCCTGAGCGTTGTTATTTGCTGTACAGGAGTCTGCGCTATTGTGATCCCTTGGCCATGCGCTGTGAGCGCTTCCTGTCTTCTGGCCTCATTTCATGTCGGCCGTTGCGGTTAGCGATGGACATGAATCCCAGACCCACAGTGTGTTTTCAAAAAATCACACTGCGTGGCTGGGATTCGTGGCCTTGTGCAGTAAATAGGTTTGCCGCTCACACATGTCCTTACACCTGCTTCAGACTGGGCGGCCTCAGCTGATCCCTTATCGCCTACCACGGCCAGGAGGCCGCACAGTCTGAAGAAGGCGGAAGGAGATGAGTTAAGACAGGTGAACATATGCACTGCTCGTGCCCATAAACCACACCCTCGCTGACAAAATAAATATGACAACGAGGGGCGTTGTTTCTAGCATGGCGGATGCACAGGCGCAGCCAGCTAACCATGATGACAAAAGACGGGAAACGCTACCAAGGGGGGTGCTGCGTATCTTTAGAAAGGAAAGTCACACCTCAGGGACAGTGGAATGGTCTCAATGAGACACATTTTGTACGTGTTGAGTTCAACGTGGGCAAGGAGAAAAAGTCAGCCACCTTGTACAAATGCAGCAGTACTGCTGTACTAGGTGGCTGTTATACATAGAAACACCTGGGGGGGTGGGGCCAGGTTCCCTTTAATTTCAGTTCATGTGCCTGCGTGGCGTTTGCAGGTCACGTTGCCGGCTACACAGCAGGGGAACAGCTGGCGTTGCTGAACCCCACTAACACATTGGCTGGTGTTTTTCTCTGTGCAGCTAGCACTTCCGGGCAAAAACTAGCGGTGTTTGAGCCCAGGGTCAGCAGGAGGAGGAGAGGAGCAGAGTGTAGGCCGAAGCCTGCACTGGTGGCAGCTTTTGTTCTGTTGTGCCAGCGTGGCTTGTGCTGGACACGTTGCCGACTACACAGCAGGGGAACAGCTGGCGGTGCTGAACCCCACTGACACATCACCTAGTGTTTTTTCTGTGTAGACAACACTTCCAGGAGGCAACTGACAGTGTTGAAACCCAGGGAATCAAAGAGGAGCAGAGTGTAGGCCGAAGCCTGCAGTGGAGCAAGTTGAAAGGGAACCTTTAACCCCCCCCCCCCAGGCATTTGTTGCTGAAAGAGCCATCTTGTACAGCAGTAATACTGCACATGGAAAATGGTGGCTCCGAAAATTATGCTCCTTGCAAACGCTGAAGTACACACTCATATAATGTGTCCCCTCACACCGTCAAACCTGTTGTGAATTCTGTGGCTGAGTTCACTTCTGTGGTCACAAGTGGTATTGCAGTCTCTGGGCTTCCTCCCTCAGGTGTTTTGGTGAGCTCGTTGGCTGCCTTGCTATTTAGCTCCACCTGAGTCTGTCTTCCTTGCTCCTTGTCAATGTTCCAGTGTTGGATCTGAGCTACTGCATCTTTCCTTGGGCCTGCTGCTCTGCTAGATAAGTGCTTCTAGTTTGTTTTCTGTTTTTTCTGTCCAGCTTGTTATTATCTTTTGCTGGAAGCTCTGAGAAGCAAAGGGGTGCACCGCCGTGCTGTTAGTTCGGCACGGTGGGTCTTTTTGCCCCTTTGCGTGGTTTTCGTTTTAGGGTTTTTTGTAGACTGCATAGTTCTCTTTGCTATCCTCGCTCTGTCTAGAATATCGGGCCTCACTTTGCTGAATCTATTTCATTCCTACGTTTGTCTTTTCATCTTGCTAACAGTCATTATATGTGGGGGCTGCCTATTCCTTTGGGGTATTTCTCTGAGGTAAGTCAGGCTTGTATTTCTATCTTCAGGCTAGTCAGCTCCTCAGGCAGTGCCGAGTTGCATAGGTAGTGGATAGGCGCAATCCACTGCTGCTTCCAGTTGTGTGAGGATAGATCAGGTACTGCAGTCTACAGAGATTCCACGTCTCAGAGCTCGTCCTATTGTTTTGGGTTATTGCCAGATCTCTGTATGTGCGATGATTACTGCACGCTGTGTTGCCTGATTGCCAGCCATAACAGTACAAGGAGACATTCAATGATTTCCAATAGAGGGAAAAAAGAAATCCTGACATCATTTTTTTTTCTTAGCTCTGTCTTCAGTCTTTTTTTTCCCCTAGACATTAGAGTGCTTCAGGACACAGCTGTGGACATGGATATTCAGGCTCTGTGCTCCTCAATGGATAATCTCGTTGTAAATGTATAAAAGATTCAAGATACTATTGATCAGAAATCGATGCTAGAACCAAGAATTCCGATTCCTGATTTGTTTTTTGGTGACAGAACTAAGTTCCTGAGCTTCAGAAATAATTGTAAGCTATTTTTGGCCTTGAAACCTCATTCTTCTGGTAATCCTATTCAACAGGTTTTGATTATTATTTCTTTTTTGCGCGGCGACCCACAGGACTGGGCGTTTTCTCTTGCACCAGGAGATTCTGCATTGAGTAATGTTGATGCATTTTTCCAGGCGCTGGGATTGCTTTACGATGAGCCTAATTCAGTGGATCAAGCTGAGAAAAATCTGCTGGCTTTATGCCAGGGTCAGGATGATGTAGAAGTATATTGTCAGAAATTTAGAAAATGGTCAGTACTCACTCTGTGGAATGAATCTGCACTAGCGGCTTTGTTCAGAAAGGGTCTCTCTGAAGCTCTTAAGGATGTAATGGTGGGATTTCCTATGCCTGCTGGTTTGAATGAGTCTATGTCCTTGGCCATTCAGATCGGTCGTCGCTTGCGCGAGCGTAAATCTGTGCACCATCTGGCGGTATTGTCTGAGAGTAAACCTGAGCCTATGCAGTGCGACAGGACTATGACTAAAGTAGAACGGCACGAACACAGACGTCTGAACAGACTGTGTTTCTATTGTGGTGATTCTACTCATGCTATTTCTAATTGTCCTAAACGCACTAGGCGGTTCGATAGCTCTGCCGTTATTGGTACTGTACAGTCCAAATTCCTTTTGTCCATTACCTTAATGTGCTCTTTGTCATCATATTCTGTCATGGCGTTTGTGGATTCAGGCGCTGCTCTGAATCTGATGGATTTGGATTATGCTAAACGTTGTGGATTTTTCTTGGAGCCTTTGCGGTGTCCTATTCCGTTGAGAGGAATTGATGCTACACCTCTGGCCAAGAATAAGCCTCAGTACTGGGCCCAGCTGACCATGTGCATGGCTCCTGCACATCAGGAAGTTATTCGCTTTTTGGTACTGCATAATTTGCATGATGTGGTCGTGTTGGGGTTGCCATGGCTACAAACCCATAATCCAGTATTGGATTGGAACTCTATGTCGGTAACCAGCTGGGGTTGTCAGGGAGTACCTGGTGATGTTCCATTTTTGTCTATTTCGTCATCCATTCCTTCTGACATCCCAGAGTTCTTGTCGGACTTTCAGGATGTATTTGAAGAGTCCAAGTCTGATGCCCTACCTCCGCATAGGAATTGTGATTGTGCTATCGATTTGATTCCTGGTAGTAAATTCCCTAAGGGTCGTTTATTTAATTTGTCCGTACCTGAACACACCGCTATGCGCAGTTATGTGAAGGAGTCCCTGGAGAAGGGACATATTCGCCCATCGTCGTCACCATTGGGAGCAGGGTTCTTTTTTGTAGCCAAGAAGGATGGTTCGCTAAGACCGTGTATTGATTACCGCCTTCTTAATAAGATCACTGTTAAGTTTCAGTATCCCTTGCCATTGATTTCTGACTTGTTTGCTCGGATTAAGGGGGCTAGTTGGTTTACTAAGATTGATCTTCGTGGTGCGTATAATCTGGTGAGAATCAGGCAGGGAGATGAATGGAAAACGGCATTTAATACGCCCGAGGGTCATTTTGAGTATCTGGTGATGCCGTTCGGACTTGCCAATGCTCCATCTGTTTTTCAGTCTTTTATGCATGACATTTTCCGTGAGTATCTGGATAAATTCTTGATTGTTTACTTGGATGACATTTTGATCTTCTCAGATGATTGGGAGTCTCATGTGAAGCAAGTCAGAATGGTTTTCCAGGTACTGCGTGCTAATTCCTTGTTCGTGAAGGGATCAAAGTGTCTCTTCGGTGTGCAGAAAGTTTCATTTTTGGGGTTCATCTTTTCCCCTTCTACTATCGAGATGGATCCGGTTAAGGTTCAGGCCATCCAGGATTGGACTCAGCCGACATCTCTAAAAAGTTTGCAGAAATTCCTGGGCTTTGCTAATTTTTATCGTCGCTTCATCTGTAATTTTTCTAGCATTGCCAGACCATTGACCGATTTGACCAAGAAGGGTGCTGATTTGGTTAATTGGTCTTCTGCTGCCGTGGAAGCTTTTCAGGAGTTGAAGCGTCGTTTTTGCTGTGCCCCTGTGTTGTGTCAACCTGATGTTTCTCTTCCGTTCCAGGTCGAGGTTGATGCTTCTGAGATTGGTGCAGGGGCGGTTTTGTCACAGAGAGGTTCTGGTTGCTCAGTGTTCAAACCATGTGCTTTCTTTTCCAGGAAATTTTCTGCTGCTGAGCGTAATTATGATGTGGGCAACCGAGAGTTGCTGGCCATGAAGTGGGCATTCGAGGAGTGGCGTCATTGGCTTGAGGGTGCTAAGCATCGCGTGGTGGTTTTGACTGATCATAAGAACCTTACTTATCTTGAGTCTGCCAAGCGCTTGAATCCTAGACAGGCCCGTTGGTCGTTGTTTTTTGCTCGTTTTGATTTTGTGATTTCATACCTTCCGGGCTCTAAAAATGTGAAGGCGGATGCTCTGTCTAGGAGTTTTGTGCCCGACTCTCCGGGGTTATCTGAGCCGGCGAGTATCCTCAAGGAAGGAGTCATTGTGTCTGCCATCTCCCCTGATTTGCGGAGAGTGTTGCAGAAATTTCAGGCTAATAAACCTGATCGTTGTCCGGCCGAGAAACTGTTCGTCCCTGATAGGTGGACTAGTAAAGTTATCTCTGAACTTCATTGTTCGGTGCTGGCCGGTCATCCAGGAATCTTTGGTACCAGGGAGTTGGTTGCTAGATCCTTCTGGTGGCCATCTCTGTCACGGGATGTGCGTGCTTTTGTGCAGTCCTGTGGAATTTGTGCTAGGGCTAAGCCCTGCTGTTCACGTGCCAGTGGGTTGCTTTTGCCCTTGCCGGTCCCGAAGAGGCCTTGGACACATATTTCGATGGATTTCATTTCTGACCTTCCCGTTTCTCAAAAGATGTCTGTCATTTGGGTGGTCTGTGATCGCTTTTCTAAAATGGTCCATCTGGTGCCCTTGGTTAAATTGCCTTCCTCCTCTGATTTGGTGCCTTTGTTCTTCCAGCATGTGGTTCGTTTACATGGCATTCCTGAGAATATTGTTTCTGACAGAGGTTCCCAGTTTGTCTCGAGGTTCTGGCGAGCCTTTTGTGGTAGGATGGGCATTGACCTATCTTTTTCCTCGGCCTTCCATCCTCAGACTAATGGCCAGACCGAACGAACCAATCAGACCTTGGAAACATATCTGAGATGTTTTGTTTCCGCTGACCAGGATGATTGGGTGTCATTTTTGCCGTTGGCTGAGTTCGCCCTTAATAATCGGGCCAGCTCGGCTACCTTGGTCTCTCCATTTTTCTGCAATTCTGGGTTCCATCCTCGTTTCTCTTCAGGACAGGTTGAGTCTTCGGACTGTCCTGGTGTGGATAATGTGGTGGACAGGTTGCAGCAGATCTGGACTCAGGTAGTGGACAATTTGACCTTGTCCCAGGAGAAGGCTCAGCTTTTCGCTAATCGCAGACGCCGTGTGGGACCCCGACTTCGTGTTGGGGATCTGGTTTGGTTATCTTCTCGTCATATACCTATGAAGGTTTCCTCTCCTAAATTTAAACCTCGTTTTATTGGTCCGTATAGGATTTCTGAGATTCTCAATCCGGTGTCTTTTCGTCTGACCCTCCCAGACTCCTTTTCCATACATAATGTATTCCATAGGTCGTTGTTGAGGAGATACGTGGCACCTATGGTTCCATCTGTGGAGCCTCCTGCCCCTGTTTTGGTGGAGGGGGAATTGGAGTATATTGTGGAGAAGATTTTGGATTCTCGTGTCTCTAGACGGAAACTCCAGTATCTGGTCAAATGGAAGGGTTATGCTCAGGAAGATAATTCCTGGGTTTTTGCCTCTGATGTCCATGCCCCAGATCTTGTTCGTGCCTTTCATGTGGCTCATCCTGGTCGGCCTGGGGGTTCTGGTGAGGGTTCGGTGACCCCTCCTCAAGGGGGGGGGTACTGTTGTGAATTCTGTGGCTGAGTTCACTTCTGTGGTCACAAGTGGTATTGCAGTCTCTGGGCTTCCTCCCTCAGGTGTTTTGGTGAGCTCGTTGGCTGCCTTGCTATTTAGCTCCACCTGAGTCTGTCTTCCTTGCTCCTTGTCAATGTTCCAGTGTTGGATCTGAGCTACTGCATCTTTCCTTGGGCCTGCTGCTCTGCTAGATAAGTGCTTCTAGTTTGTTTTCTGTTTTTTCTGTCCAGCTTGTTATTATCTTTTGCTGGAAGCTCTGAGAAGCAAAGGGGTGCACCGCCGTGCTGTTAGTTCGGCACGGTGGGTCTTTTTGCCCCTTTGCGTGGTTTTCGTTTTAGGGTTTTTTGTAGACTGCATAGTTCTCTTTGCTATCCTCGCTCTGTCTAGAATATCGGGCCTCACTTTGCTGAATCTATTTCATTCCTACGTTTGTCTTTTCATCTTGCTAACAGTCATTATATGTGGGGGCTGCCTATTCCTTTGGGGTATTTCTCTGAGGTAAGTCAGGCTTGTATTTCTATCTTCAGGCTAGTCAGCTCCTCAGGCAGTGCCGAGTTGCATAGGTAGTGGATAGGCGCAATCCACTGCTGCTTCCAGTTGTGTGAGGATAGATCAGGTACTGCAGTCTACAGAGATTCCACGTCTCAGAGCTCGTCCTATTGTTTTGGGTTATTGCCAGATCTCTGTATGTGCGATGATTACTGCACGCTGTGTTGCCTGATTGCCAGCCATAACACAAACCATCCCGGAAGTGGGACTTTCCTTTGTAATGTGACGCAGCACAGCCGTCATTCCAACCCCCTTGGTGCCGGGCGCCACCTCCTCAACGTTGTTTGGTTCTGTCACGGAGCCCGCGCTGTAATGTTATCCCTTGGCCATTCACAGTTAGCGGTGGCCGTCTTCTGACATCATGTAGGTGTCAGGCTGGCAGTGCCTGTGCGTCCAAGCTGCCCGAGATCCAACCTTGCAGTGTCATCTAATGTAGTCCCACTGCGGGCCAGGGATCCATGGGCATGCGCAGTGCATATCATTGCCTCTCACTCACCTCCTTCCTGCTTCTTCAGACTGTGCGGCGTCACGGCCGTGGCATGCTATTAGGGATCAGCTGACGCCGCCTAGTCTGAAGAAGCGTGAAGAAGGGGAGTGAGAGGCTAGTAGATGCACTGCGCATGGCCATGGATACCAGGCCCACTGTGGGATCACATTAGACGACACTGCGAGATGTGATTTCGGGCAGCGTGGACGCACAGGCGCAGCCAGGACGACAACAAATGATGTCAGAGGACGGGCAGCGCAAACTGTGCATGGCCAAGGGATAACATAACAGCGCAGGGTCCATGACGGAATCAAACAACGCTAAGGAGGCAGCGCACGGTGCCAAGGGGGTAGCAATGACGGCTGTGCTGCGTCACATTACAAAGGAAAGTCCCACCTCCGGGACGGTTGGACGGTGTGAGGGGACACATTACATGAGTGTGTAGTTCAGCGTTTGCAAGGAGCATAATTTCAAGAGCGACCTTTCCCTTGTGCAGTATTAGTGCTGCACATGGTGGCTCTTTCAGTAACAAACGCCTAGGGGGGGGGGGACAGGTCCCCTTACATTTTAGTTGTGCCAGCGTGGCGGTCGCATGACACATTGCCGGATACACAGCTGGGGATCAGCTGACGTTACTGAACCCCAATAACAGAGGAGCGACTGTTGACTGTGCACACAGCACTTCCAGGCACCAACTGGCGGTGTTAGAGCCCAGGGACAGCAGGAGGAGCAGATTGGAGGTATTGCCGCACACACAGCTGGGGATCAGCTGACGTTACTGAACCCCAATAACAGAGGAGCGACTGTTGACTGTGTAGACAGCACTTCCAGGCACCAACTGGCGGTGTTAGAGCCCAGGGACAGCAGGAGGAGCAGATTGGAGGTATTGCCGCACACACAGCTGGGGATCAGCTGACGTTACTGAACCCCAATAACAGAGGAGCGACTGTTGACTGTGCAGACAGCACTTCCAGGCACCAACTGGCGGTGTTAGAGCCCAGGGACAGCAGGAGGAGCAGAGGAACAGAGTGTAGGCCGAAGCCTGATTGTAGCAAGTTGAAAGGGAACCTTTAACCCCCCCCAAGACGTTTGTAGCTGAAAGAGCCATCTTGTGCAGCACTAACGATGCAAAAGGAAAAGGTGGTTCTTTTAATTATGCTCCTTGCAAACACCGAAGTAAACACTAAAAATGTGTCCCCTTATACCGTTAAACCGTCCCGGAGGTGCGAATTTCCTTCGTAATGGGACACAGCACAGCTGACATTCCTATCCCCTTGGTGCCGTGCGCTGCCTCCTCAGCGTTGTTTTAAGCTGTCACGGAGCCTGCGCTGTTCTGTTAGCCCTTGGCCATGCCCAATTAGCGCTGCCTGTCTTCTGACATAATTTGGTGTCAGGCTGTCACTGCCTGTGCGTCCACGCTGCTCCAGATCCCACCTCGCAGTCTCGTCCAACGTAATCCCACTGCGGGCCTTGGAACCATGGACATGCACAGTGCATATCCTCGACTCTCACTCCCCTCCTTCCCTCTTCTTCAGACTGTGCGGTGTCACGGCTGTGGCATGCTATTAGGGATCAGCTGACTGCGCACAGTCTAAAGAAGGCGGAGGGAAATGAGCGAGAGCCCGAGGGGAAGATATGCACTGCGCATGCCCATGGATCCCAGGCCCGCAGTGTGACTCAATCAGAAGACACAGCGAGGCGCAGCCAGCCTGACACCAAATTATGTCAGAAGACAGGCAGCGCAAATAGGGCATGCCCAAGGGATAGCAGAACAGCGCAGGCTCCGTGACAGCTTAAAACAACGCTGAGGAGGCAGCGCATGGCACCAAGGGGGTAGGAATGACGGCTGTGCTGCGTCACATTGTGAAGGAAAGTCCCAGCTCCGGGACAGTATAACGGTATCAGTGAACACATTTTATAAGTGTTAAGTTCTGCGTGTGCAAGGAGCTAAAAAAAAAGAGCTACCTTTTCCTTGTGCAGCATTACTGCTGCACAAGATGGCTCTTTCAGTAACAAACGACGGGGGGGGGGGGGGACAGGTTCCCTTACATTTAGGTTGTCGTGCCAGCGTGGCGGTCGCAGGACACATTGCCGGCTACACAGCTGGGGATCAGCTGACGTTACTGAAACCCAATAACACTGGGTCATATGTTTTTTCTGTGCAGCCTGCACTTCTGAGCCGCAACTGGCGGTGTTGGAGCCCAGGAATAGCAGTTCAGGTGGTAGAAAGATGAACACAGCAGGAGACCTGGATGACACCCAATTACTTAATCAGGCAGAGGAGTGGCAAATTCCTGCGAGATCCAGGCCTGGTTCATTTTCAGGAAAGTAAGCCGGTCAACTTTATCGGAGGATAGTCGCATGCGACGGTCTGTTAGTACACCACCTGCGGCACTAAAGACACGTTCCGAAAAGACACTAGCCGCTGGGCAAGCCAGCACCTCCAATGCATACTGGCTTAGCTCTGGCCATGTATCCAGCTTAGAGACCCAAAACTTGAACGGGGAAGAGCCGTCTGGGAGTACAGTAAGAGGGCAAGCCATGTAGTCTGTCACCATCTGACGGAACCGTTGCCTCCTGCTGACTGGAGCCGCCGGTGATGGTGTAGACATTTGGGGCGGGCACACAAAAGTGTGCCAGAGTTGTGCCATACTGGGCTTGCCTTGGGCAGAGGCACTGCTTCTGCTCCCTCTTTGGGCAGAGCCTCCCCCACTGCCTCGACGCACTGAGCTGCTTTGTAAAGCACTAGCAGCACTCCTCTCAGTTGGACAGGAGAAGATGATGGAATTCACCAGTGTGTCGTGGTACTCCCGCAATTTACGCTCCCGGGTCAACGCAGGGATGAGGTTTTGGACGTTGTCCCGGTAGCGAGGATCGAGGAGGGTGAACACCCAATAATCAGGCATGTTGAGAATGTGGTCGATGCGGCGGTCGTTTCTCAGGCACTGCAGCATGAAATCCACCATGTGCTGCAGAGTGCCAACTGGCCCAGAAACGCTGTCCCCTGCTTGAGACATGATCTCTGCCCGCTCGTCATCACCCCACCCTCGCTGTACACACTGACCACTGGACAATTGTGTCGCTCCCTCCTCTGGACGGAGCTCTTCCTCCTCCATTGACTCCTCCTCATCCTCCTCACAAATTGGCCCCTGCGTACCCCTTTGTGAGGAACCACGTGGCGCTGACTCTCCAGAAGCTGATCGAAAAGGTGACTCCTCATCCTCCACCTCTTCCACAACATCATCCCTTAACCCTTGCAAAGTTTGCTGAAGCAGGCAGATAAGGGGGACAGTCATGCTGACTAGTGCATCATCTGCACTTGCCATCCGCGTGGAATAATCAAAAGGACGCAAAACCTGGCAGACGTCCTTCATAGTGGCCCACTCTGTGGTTGTGAAGTCTGATCGGCGCTGACTGCGACTTCTTTGCGCCTGATGCAGCTGGTACTCCATAACTGCTTGCTGCTGCTCACACAACCGCTCCAACATATGTAACGTGGAATTCCACCGGGTAGGTAGGTCACATATGATGCGGTGTTCCGGAAGGCGGAATCGGCGCTGCAGAGCAGCAATGCGGGATCTGGCCAAGCTGGAACGCCGCAAGTGAGCACACTCTAGGCGGACCTTGTGCAGCAGGGCATCAAGATCCGGATAGTCCCTCAGAAAACTCTGCACAACCAAATTGAGCACATGTGCCAGACATGGGATGTGAGTGAGGTTGCCAAGGGCCAAAGCTGCCACCAGATTTCGGCCATTGTCACACACTACCATGCCTGGCTGGAGATTCGCTGGCAGTAACCACACATCGCTCTCCTGCTTGATGGCATTCCAGAGCTCCTGCGCTGTGTGGCTTCGATGCCCCAATGAAACTAGTTTCAAGACGGCCTGCTGACGTTTGGCCACGGCTGTGCTCATGTCGGTCATAGGTAAACGTTCACGGGTCCATGTGGAGGTGGACTGTGACGGATCCTGCAGAGAGGAATCTGAGGAACTGGTGTAAGAGGAGGAGTTGATGCGTACAGACTGGATTCCTGCAATCCTTGGAGTGGGCAGGACACGTCCTGCGCCACTCGCACGATCTGTACCTGGCTCAACAACATTAACCCAATGGGCAGTGAGGGAAACATATTGCTCCTGTCCATGCTGACTGGTCCACGCATCGGTGGTGAGGTGGACCTTGCTACTGACGGCGTTCAGTAGCGCATGTTTTATGTTTGCCTCAACATGCCTGTGCAGGGCAGGGACAGCCTGCCTGCTGAAGTAAAAGCGGCTGGGCACCTTGTACTGTGGGACTGCCAATGCCATCAAGTCACGGAAGCTGTCAGTCTCCACCAGCCTGAACGAGAGCATTTCCAGGGACAACAGTTTGGCAATGCCTGCATTCAGAGCCTGTGCTCGGGGGTGGTTGGCCGAGAATGCCCGCCTTTTCTCCCATGCCTGTACTACCGATGGCTGTAGAGTAGACTGGGAGTGTGAGGATGACTGGGAAGGTGGTGCTGTGGGTGGAATTACACTAGGTCTCTGGACAACAGTGGAGGAAGAGGCAACACGAGATGAAGAGGTGGTAGCTGCCGCTGTTGGTTGGCCTACGTCTTCACTGTGTTTCTGTAACTCCACCGCGTGCCTGGTCCCCACATGTTTCCACATATTTGTGGTATTGAGGTTGCTGACATTTTTCCCTCTTTTTACTTTCTGATGACACAGCTTGCATTTGACAAAACAAATGTCATCTGCAACTGTGTCAAAAAAGGACCAGGCACTGCAAGTCTTGGGAGCGACCTTTTTGGCTTTGGAAAGAGACAGGCTCCTAACTGGTGCCAAAGTGGAGGCTACAGGCTCCGCAGTCTTCCCCCTCCCTCTCCCTCTTTGGCCCGTAAGGGGAAGCTCTTCCTCAGAGCTGCTCCCACCACCTTCCTGTTCCTCACGCCACGATGGGTCAAGGACCTTATCATCTCCACTACCCTCTGCCACCAACTGCTCCTCCTGGGTAGTCTCGGCAGCACAGTACGCATCAGAAAGCGGCACCTGAGTTTCATCATCAGATGCGTACTGCGCTGTGGTCACCGGAGGCACTGGCCCACCTGCCTCTTCAGAGTCAGAGAGAAAAAGCTGTTGGGCATCACTGCACACTGCCTCTTCTTCCATTTCTCCAATGCTGCTTGGCTGGCCCCCTGTTTCCAAGCCAAGAGATTCAGAGAACAGAAGTAGAGACGGCTCCTGTCCTGGGCTCTCTGACTGCCTGGCCAATTTGGCAGGTGGTGAAGAGACAGATGGCTGCTCTCCAGTGCTCTGTGCCTGAGAGGATGTGGCACTAACTGAAGTCGATGCCGAGGCGTTAGCTGCCATCCACCCGACAACGGCTTCAATTTGGTCTTCACGCAGCAGCGGTGCACGGCGCTCTCCGACAAAGCTGCGCATGAAGGACTGTTCCCTGCTGAAACTGAGTGACGACGAGTCACCGGCGCCCGCAGCAGGCACAGAATCACCACGTCCTCTCCCTGCTCCTCTCCCTGCTCCGAGCCCACGCCCACGTGCCTTACTCCCTGCCCTCTTCATCTTGGTTGACAGATAAAGATAAGCAGAAAAGTACTAAGGCCTTAGCGTGCTTATTCCTGAAATGCTCCTCCTAACAGGTGTAAGAAACACTAATGTTGTAAAGTGTGGACTAAACTTTATTATTTTTCAAATGTGGCCTACACAAGTGTTAAGTTGTGTTTGGTGAACTTTACTTTTTTTTTTTGTGCAGATCGGGCTACAGAGCTAGTTTAAATCACACGGAGACCGTGCAGACAGCCGTAAACGGCGCTGCAAGGCCAAAAAACCCTCCTCTACGTTATCCTATGTAGTGTTTTTCCACTATTTAGCTGGAGACGGGTGGAAAGACACTAATAGGAATTTTTTTTTTTAAATTTTAAACAGGCTGCACTATTTGAAAAAAAAGGAAATTGTTTTTCAAGGTATGAGGCAGTAACGCACCCTGAGCTGAATCCAACCGGCTAGAGCTGCACACAGACTACAGGGCGAGCTGCGCTCACACAGAGACCGTGCAGACAGCCGTAAACGGCGCTGCAAGGCCCAATAAACCCCCTCTAGGTTATCCTATGTAGTGTTTTTCCACTATTTAGCTGGAGACGGGTGGAAAAACACTAATAGGGAATTTTTTTTTAATTTTTAAACAGGCTGCACTATTTGAAAAAAAGGAAAATTTTTCTCAACGTATGAGCCAGTAACGAACCCTGAGCTGAATCCAACCGGCTATGGCTGCACACAGACTACAGGGCGAGCTGGGCTCACACGGAGACCGTGCAGACAGCCGTAAACGGCGCTGCAAGGCCCAAAAACCCCCCTCTAGGTTATCCTATGTAGTGTTTTTCCACAATTTAGCTGGAGACGGGTGGAAAAACACTAATAGGGAATTTTTTTTTTAATTTTTAAACAGGCTGCACTATTTGAAAGAAAGGAAAATTTTTCTCAAGGTATGAGCCAGTAACGAACCCTGAGCTGAATCCAACCGGCTATGGCTGCACACAGACTACAGGGCGAGCTGGGCTCACATGGAGACCGTGCAGACAGCCGTAAACGGCGCTGCAAGGCCCAAAAACCCCCCTCTAGGTTATCCTATGTAGTGTTTTTCCACAATTTAGCTGGAGACGGGTGGAAAAACACTAATAGGAAATTTGAGAAAAAATGTGCAGCAGGCTGCACTATGAGCAAAAAAGGACAACTGTGTGAGGCAGTGTGAACCCCCCCTGAGCTGAATACAACCGGGTATATGGCTGCACACAGACTACAGAGTGAGCTGCACACACACACACACAGAGACCTTGCAGAACGCTGTTAAAACAGCGCTGCAAGGCAAGAGCAAGGTGAACATTGAAGAACACACAGCGTTTTGCTAAATTAGCCTTTGGAAAGGAAAATAAAGCAATTAGCTAGCTCAACTGGCCCTCAGTTAGAACACAGCGTCCTGTCCCTAACTGAAATCACAGCAGAGTGAGCGCAAAATGGCGGCAGCGTTTTTTATAGTGCAGAGTGACATCATTTCAGCAGCCAATCACAGCCTTGCCAGTACTTACATGCCCACCATGCTAAACAGGATGTGCCCACACTTCCAATCATTCCTCATTGGCTGCTGCGTGCAGTTTGAATTCTGGGAACTTCCGATTCCGGTATCCGATACGCGGGAAGTATCGGAATTCGGTATCGGAATTCCGATACCGCAAATATCGGCCGATACCCGATACTTGCGGTATCGGAATGCTCAACACTAGTGGGGAAGCATCCGTCCTTTGGTGGGTCTGGACTGACTAAGATATGCTGCAAAGGCAAGTTGGTGATTACCGTGAGGCAGCTTTCCCAGAGGACTGACAAGGAGTCAGTAGGTGGAGCAGGAGCTCCCGTAAGGTACTTGTACAGACTGCTGGTACTTGTGAAATGAACTGTGTGGTAACCCACGGCAACTGGTCAGGGGAGGACCAGCGTGTTTAGTTGCTGCAAACCGTAATGTCGTATGTTGGTGCCTGTGGTGCTCAATGGACATTGGTGAAGTGTACGGCATACGGACACCTATGATACTGGGCGAAGTGAGAGGCCCAGCATGTTTAGTGTCCGTGAAACAAAGCCGTAAAAGAAGTGTTTAAGTCAAAGCTGCAAGTTAATATCACCAGTTGGTGCCTATTGTGTTTGATGAATGTATAATATGAACTGTGCATAACCCGGTTTTTGACCCTTTAATAAACCGTATGGACTGTTTTTTGTTCAAAAATCGTGCCTGAATACGTCAATCCCGTGCCAAGCGAGTGTCCCCCAATACACTTAGTGAGAGCAATCTTACATATGGCGTTCGAATGCGGGCAACGTTCCAGGTGGCACGTTCAGAGTTAATTGCTGTGGCTTGGTGGGGCCACGAAGATGGCGTCTAGCCTGTAACTCGGCGGGGTTACGAAGGTGACAAGCGTCTTGCGGTGGATCGGCGGGTCCACGAAGGTGACAAGCGGCTTGCTGTGGATCGGCGGGTCCACGAAGTTTGTGATGGAGCCGTGCAGAGCCTTGTGGAGCATGGCTGCAGTTGCAGCAAGAGGTTCCGCAGCAGCTGGAGCTGCAGTGGGTGTTGGTGTGCCATCGGCAGCCGGAGGTGCCGGTTATGTGGCTGCAGCTGGAGCTGTGGCAGTACCAGCAGGAGCTGGTGAAGTGACATATTAAAAGAAGAAAAAAAAATGTATTTGTTTTTTTTTTTCTTTCCTCTTTCCTCCCAGATCGTGCAGACTCTTAAAGGGCCAGTACAAGCCCAGAGACATAGTGGTGTACTGTGCGAACTGGGGCCTGAGTGCCGTGGGGGAGTCCACGGAGTGTACCCCAGGGAAGGGGGTGTCCCTAAAAGGGGTGGTGCCCATAAAAGTGGGCGGTTATCCAAAAGGGGATGGTTGTCCAAAAGGGGGCGGAGTCCCAAAAAGGGGCGGTAACCCGAAGTGGGGTAGAAGCCCAAAAAGAGGTGGAATCTGGGGAAATGGTGGTTTCCAAAAAGAGGGAGGAGCGTCCCAAAGAGGTACCGCAGACAAATGGGTACCCAGGGCGTGTAAGTTATGTGTGTCCGGTATGCGGTGTGAACTATCCACCTGGTGAAAGTTTACGAGGGTGTGCCCTGCGGATACATGAGATGGAAATGTATGGACTGGTCGATTCTAAGAGCCCTGTGACTCTAGTGAAGGTTGCACCCGAGTGTTTTGAGATGCCTGACGGGAGAGTCAGTGTAACCTGCATCCATGGGTACACCAAGGGCTATCCAGTGGCCAGAGTGGTCCTCGAGACAGCCAAGGACAGTGCAATCCATGATGTGGCCATAGTCTCAACCTTACCCTGCCCAGTGATAATTGGCCGGGACTCTAGGTTGTTCACAGAACTGTGGGAGAAGGGAGCTTCTTTACAACAAGAGAATGGAAGGCTCTCGGCTGGTGGGGTTGCATACCTTAAAGCATTTATATCTCCCAAAGTTGGTGGGTCAGACGACGGGTTGACCAGTGGGGAAGGTGCCTCTGCCCAACTTATGGACATGTCACCTGATGGGTACCCCAATTTGACTTTAGGTGACGTGGTTACTAAAGCCTATGAAGCTGACACCCGGTTAAAGAGTGACTTGAGGGTCCACCAGGTTGTGGGGTGTGAGACAGACTATTGTGGTGACTCTCATTCAGATGATGACACCAGTGGAAAAGAGTGCAGTAAGGCTGACTCAGGTACAGCTGGC
Source organism: Ranitomeya imitator (assembly GCF_032444005.1). Taxonomy (NCBI): domain Eukaryota; kingdom Metazoa; phylum Chordata; class Amphibia; order Anura; family Dendrobatidae; genus Ranitomeya; species Ranitomeya imitator. The sequence goes on from NC_091286.1 coordinate 478,677,855, forward strand.
AAGTCTTCCTTCCGTCGCCGGAGATGTAAAAAAGGCAAAGTGGCTGAACCAGTTGCACCTTGTGAAGATGTGATGGAAGAGGGTGAAGGCTCCAGAAAACCTCGTGCTGAGGACTTGAAATGTCTGGAGTACTTTAAAGTCCCAGGAAAAAGGAATGAACCTGAAGATGTCACTGCTGAGACCCAAGAGAGGGCTGATGCTGACAGTGCTGAGTCTGAGGGTGCAGAAGTGGAGGTGGCCACCAAAGGAGTGGGGCCTGAAGCGGATACCCGGTTGAAGCAAGAGGAGCTTCGGAGATGGGTTGCTGAGCGCCGTGTGGGGGCCTTAGAGAAAGAGGTGGCGGAGCTCAGAGATCGCCTAGCAGAAAGCCAGTCAATGAATAAAGCAGCCTGGGAGAAGATGGAGCGGCAGGTTTCTATCCTGGCCAAACATCTGAAAGCTGGTGACATTCAGAAGAAGTTAGCTCTGGAAGCAGAACAAGATGGGTGTCTGACAGCAGAAGAGAAGGAAACTTCCTTGTTCAAGTGCATCATAGATGTACCTGAAGACCTGAGAGAGGCTTGTGCCAGGGAGTCTATGCATGAAGGGTTTAAGAAGGCTTTGGGGGCCTGTAAGGTGAACTGGACCCTGGAAACAAGTCAGTTAGTGATACTGTCCACAACTGAGGTCACAGCGAAGAGGGTAGCCACCCTAAGTAACATGCACTTGAGATATGTGCGCACAAAGTGGATGGCCCAATTGAGGAATGAAGATGCTGCTAGGCGGCTGGAGCTTATGAGGAAAGCTCGGAATCTGCAGGAAGGGGTAATACAGGTTCCCGTCTTTATGGTGAAGAAGGTCATTGGAAGGAGTGGTCAAGCCATGCAAGAGATGGTGGATAAATCTGGAGTGGTGAGGTTGAGAATACCTGGTGTCCACGAAGACCAGTTACCCCGGGAAAAGGGTATGGTTCCCTTCTTCATGGTGGGAACAGTAGAGCGTCTTAGCAAAATGCGGACTCTGCTGGAATATCGCGTGGTATATCTGAAGGAAATGGAGCATTTTAGGGTTAAAGGACGGTGCCTTACAGGACTGCTGCGCCCATTTGATGGAAGATGGCGGCCACTTTCGACCCGAAATGTGGACAAACGAAGGGGTGGGAGCACCCTGTCAGATGAAAGAAGTGGTGTCGCCTCAGCTAACTCAGGACTGAGTGACATAGGTGGAAGACCTTGTAGCCAAAGTGGTGACAAAGGGGCAAACTCTGACCAGACAGTAGCCTCGACTGTAAGTGGGACTCATGCCCGCACCAACTGTGGGTGGCGGCCATGGAGAGGAAGGCCAGGCAATGGGGCGCACTTGGAAAGTGTGGTGACTAAAGGTTTGGTGACACAGACAGACTGTGACAAAACGGCCAAAGCTCAAGGCCTACGTGTTGACCGCTGGGGGCGGGGTAAACCCAACAAGGGTGTGGTTTTGTGTGATGCTCAAAACCGACTGAGACGGTTCTCTCGACTGGTAGGGCAAGGTAATGTGTGTGACCTGTCTCGAGACCCCAGGTGTGTGACAGGTGTTCAACCCCACAAGTTTGAACAGAGGGGGAGGGTATGTGATGCAGTGACCCGTGTGACAGCTAGGGGGCACTGTGAGTGCTCTTCGGGATGTGCATGGAGGCATATCTATTGCGATAATCGTGGTGAAACAGTGACTGGCTGTGTTGTGAATGGCCGATATGTGTCGCAGAGGGAGTCTGCGTAGTAAGTCTGATGCAATGTTGTTGTTCTGGGACCTGTAGTCCCTCAAGTGTGTATATGTGTGGTGTAGCTGTAAGGGAGACTTACTAGGCTAGTTGTGTGAGATGGGTAGGACAAACTAGCCACACATCTACACTCCCATCCAGGGGAGTGGTTAAGGGTATATAATGTGACCAGGGTGTGGGTCACATGGGTTTTTTCCTGTGTATGGTCGCTGTGAGTGACCTGTGTGGTTCCAGTGGAAGGTCCTGGAGAGCCTGTGTGTTGGGAGGTCTTGGAAGTAGGACCGGATCCCTGAATAGCACACTGAACCACCTGTGTTGGACGAGGTCCTGAATAGCACATGTTGGGGCTATGGACCTGGTGAGCCGGGTGTGTTGAATTTCCTGGGAGTAGGAGTTCTGAAGAGCACATGGTGGGCTTTGGACTTGCTGGTGGCCTGGGGTGTTGGATGAGGTCCTGAATAGCACCTGGACAGGTCACATGTGTGGTTCATGTGGGGAAGCAACCGTCCTTCGGTGGGTCTGGACTGACTAAGATATGCTGCAAAGGCAAGTTGGTGATTCCCGTGAGGCAGCTTTCCCAGAGGACTGACAAGGAGTCAGCAGGTGGAGCAGGAGCTCCCGTCAGGTACTTGTACAGACTGCTGGTACTTGTGAAATGAACTGTGTGGTAACCCACGGCAACTGGTCAGGGGAGGACCAGCGTGTTTAGTTGCTGCAAACCATAATGTCGTATGTTGGTACCTGTGGTGCTCAATGGACATTGGTGAAGGGTACGGCATACGGACACCCATGATACTGGGCGAAGTGAGAGGCCCAGCACGCTTAGTGTCCGTGAAACAAAGCCGTAAAAGAAGTGTTTAAGTCAAAGCTGCAAGTTAATATCACCAGTTGGTGCCTATTGTGTTTGATGAATGTATAATATGAACTGTGCATAACCCGGTTTAGGACCCTTTAATAAACCGTATGGACTGTTTTTTGTTCAAAAATCGTGCCTGACTACGTCAATCCCATGCCAAGCGAGTGTCCCCCAATACACTTAGTGAGAGCAATCTTACTATATATATATATATATATATATATATATATATATATATATGTGTGTATGTCAGTAGACACATATATGTATACATATATTAATATTTCATCCAGCGCGAGATAGCTTTAAAGCCGGTAATTCAATTACCGGCTTTTGCTATCTCCTTCCTAAACCCGACATGATATGAGACATGGTTTACATACAGTAAACCATCTCATATTCCCATTTTTTGCATATTCCACACTACTAATGTTAGTAGTGTGTATGTGCAAAATTTGGGCTCTCTAGCTATTAAATTAAAGGGTTAAATGGCGGAAAAAATTGGCGTGGGCTCCCGCGCAATTTTCTACGCCAGAGTAGTAAAGCCAGTGACTGAGGGCAGATATTAATAGCCTGGAGAGGGTCCATGGTTATTGGCCCCCCCTGGCTAAAAACATCTGCCCCCAGCCACCCCAGAAAAGGCACATCTAGAAGATGCGCCTATTCTGGCACTTGGCCACTCTCTTCCCATTCCCGTGTAGCGGTGGGATATGGGGTAATGAAGGGTTAATGTCACCTTGCTATTGTAAGGTGACATTAAGCCAGATTAATAATGGAGAGGCGTCAATTATGACACCTATCCATTATTAATCCAATTGTCAGAAAGGGTTAAAAAAACACACACACATTATTAAAAATTATTTTAATGAAATAAACACACAGGTTGTTTTAATATTTTATTGTTCTCTCAATCCACCTGAAGACCCTTGCTCTGTAACAAATAAAAAAATAATAAACCAACAATATACATACCTTCCGTTGATCTGTAACGTCCCACGATGTAAATCCATCTGAAGGGGTTAAAATATTTTACAGGCAGGAGCTCTGCTATAATGCAGCTGTGCTCCTGCCTGCAAAACCCCGGAGAATGAAGGTAATGTAGGTCAATGACCCATAGTTACCTTCAGTCGCGGTGATGCTTGTCCTCATATGAACTCGAGCCTGGGAGCTTTCCAGGAATGTTCCCACGCTCGAGGGACATCCAGCAGAGGGCGCATCACCGCGAATGAAGGTAACTACAGGTCATTGACCTACATTACCTTCATTCCCCGGGGTTTTGCAGGCAGGAGCACAGCTGCATTATAGCAGAGCTCCTGCCTGTAAAATAATTCACTTTTCTTGTACGTCAGGGGTACACTTACCTCCTGTGCAGTCATTTCAGCTGCACAGGGATCTGTCACTCTGAAGGTTGCTAAGATACTTCTGTGATTATAACTAGTGATGGGCGAGCATCACTGCCTCATACTGTTCAAATGTCCTTTTTTGCATTAGTGCTGTCTGCAGCCCATTTTGTCTGTTTTTCTCCTATAAATGGGTTTCCATCCGTATCCTGCTAGATTGTGGAAAAACACTATATAGGAGTACATAGAGGAGCATTTCTTGGCCTTGCAGCGCCGTTCACGGCTGTCTGCATGGTCTGTGTGTGAGTGCAGCTCACTCTGTAGTCTGTTCTGCCGCCACAGCCCACAGCCAGTGATAGTCAGCTCAGGGTGCGTCACTGCCTTATACTGTTCCATTGTCCTAATTTCAATTAGTGCTGCCTGTTGCACAATTTTTCAAATTTATCCTTTTAGTGAGTTTCCATCCGTATCCTGCTAGATTGTGGAAAAACACTATATAGGATTACATAGAGGAGCTTTTTTTGGACTTGCAGCGCCATTCACGGCTGTCTGCACGGTCTGTGTGTGAGTGCAGCTTACCTTGTAGTCTGTTGTGCGAAAAAAACACAAAATTAATAAAGTTCACCAAACACTCCACTTTACAGTTGTGTAGGCCACATTACCTCATATTAAAGTCTAACCCAAACTTTAGAAAATTTGTGTTTCTTATACCTGTTAGGAGCTGTTCAGGAATAATTAGCACACTAAGGCCCTAGTACTTTTCTGCCTATCTTTATCAGTCTACCAAGATGAAGAAGGCAGGGAGTAAGGCACGTGGTCGTGGGCATGGAGCAGGGAGAGGACGTGGGGATTGTGTGCCTGCTGAGGGCACTGGTGACTCCTCATCCCCCAGTTTCAGCAGGGAACAGTCCTTCATGCGCAACTTTGTAGGAGATCGCCGTACCCCGCTTCTGCGGGAGGAACAAATTGAAGCCGTTGTCGAATGGATGGCAGCTAACGCATCGACTTCAATTAGTGCCACATCCTCTCAGACACAGAGCACTGTAGAGCACCAATCTGTCTCTTCACCACCTGCCAAATTGCCCAGGCAGTCGGAGAGCCCAGGACAGGAGCCATCTCTACTTCTGTTCTCTGTATGCAGTGATGCCGAACAGCTTTGTCTCTCTGACTCTGAAGAGGCGGGTGGGCCAGTGCCTCCTGTCACCACACCGCAGTACGCATCTCATGCATGATGAGACTCAGGTGCCACTTTCTGGTGGGTACTGTGCTGCCGAGACTACCCAGGAGAAGCAGTTGGTGGAAGAGGGTAGTGTAGATGATGAGGTCCTTGACCCATCATGGTGTGAGGTACAGGAAGGTGGTGGTAGCAGCTCGGGAGATTCCACGAACGGCCCCAAGAGGGAGATGGAAGGGGAAGACTGCGTTGCCTGTAGCCTCCACTTCGGCACCCATTAGGAGCATGCCTCTTCCAAAACCCAAAACGGGTGCTCCCAAAACTTGCAATGCCTGGTCCTTTTTTGACACAGTTGCAGATGACATTTGCTTTGTCAAATACAAGCTGTGTCATCAGAAAGTCAAAAGAGGGAAAAGTGTCAGCAACCTCAATACCACAAATATGTGGAAACATGTGCGGACCAAGCACGTGGTGGAGTTACAAAAACACACTGAATACCTAGGCCAACCTACAGCGGCACCTACCACCTCTTCAGTAGAGTTGAGCGACCTTGACCTTTTTAGAGTCGAGCCGGGTTTTGCGAAACCCGACTATGTCCAAAGTCGGGTCGAGTGAAATCGGCCGATTATGACGTAAAGTCGGGATCGACCGAAACACGAAACCCAATGCAAGTCAATGGGGCAGCATAGTCGGCAGTGAGTGGGGGCCAGGAAAACACCTAGAGTGGCCATTTTAATGTCAAAACCATCCATTCTTCTTAATGAAGCTTGTCAAGCGTAATTTACCTTATAATAATTGGAAGGCATTTGAAATTGGGGGTCATTTGGCTAAAGTTGTGGGGGGTAGGGCTGGTTCAAGTAATTAGTGGGCCCAGGAAATCTGGACCACGTCACGGCAGTGGAGCAGGGAGAGGTAAGTATTTCAACTTTGCAAGTGCTGTGAACCTGAGCAAGCAGGGGGGGCCCACTCGTTGGCATTGGCACTGGCACAGGGCCCCTCAAAGTACAGCGGTGTGTTTGCACGGCGGGGGCGCCTCCCACCGGCAGCAACACTTTTGCGTACTATGAGAGGCCCTGTGCCAGTGACGTCGCCAACTAGTATTCCTCCCCCCACCTGATGAAGGAACCTGCACTTTCATCTGCACCTTCCTCTTTGTCCCCGTGTAAGGTGGTATGGTATGCGGGAAGAGCAACCTGACTTTCAGCAGGGTCACAATGTTGTTGTGTAGCGTGCACGGGGAATGTTGCGTTATGGGTCAATGTACCAGCAGACTCATCTATCACTGGCTGGGCAATGGGCACGATGAAGTGGAAACACAGATATAGGCCCAAAGAAGAAAGTGGGCTAAATGCAGTTCAAAATTGGTAACACAGGAATAACCAGGGGGCATTGCAGTGGAGGACAACTGGAATGAGAGGCTGACACAGAGAGTAGGGCCAAATCAGTAAGTAGTCGAAATGCAGTTCAAAATTGGCAACCGTAGTAAACAGGCGGCACAGCTTTGTTCAGTGGAGGAGAACAGCAAGGAGTGGCAGACACCGATAGTAGGCCCCAAACCAACTAGTACGCCAAATGCAGTTGTTCCATTTAACCACAATTTAATGAGAGCCTGAAGATAGAAGCTCAGGAAAGGCAACCTGGGGAACACCTTGGAGTGTAACACACCATCTCTCTCCACCCCATACCCATTTTGTATGGCCTAATGCAGTGTACTTTTCTACAACTACTAAACGAGAGTCGGAAGACCGAAGCAATGGCAAGGAAACCTGGGGAACACCTTAGAGTGTAACACACCCTCTCTCTACACCCCATACCCAATTTGAAGGCCTAATGCAGTGTAGTTTCCAAGAACTACTAAACGAGAGCCGGAAGATCGAAGCTCAGGAAAGGCAACCTGGGGAACACCTTGGAGTGTAACACACCCTCTCGCTACACCCCATACCCAATTTGAAGGCCTAATGCAGCGTAGTTTCCAACAACTACTAAACGAGAGCCGGAAGATCGAAGCTCAGGAAAGGCAACCTGGGGAACACCTTGGAGTGGAACACACCATCTCTCTACACCCCATACCCAATTTGAAGGCCTAATGCAGAGTAGTTTCCAAGAACTACTAAACGAGAGCCGGAAGATCGAAGCTCAGGAAAGGCAACCTGGGGAACACCTTGGAGTGTAACACAACGTCTCTCTACACGACGGAAGGGCTGATTCTTAGGAAGGAAGGCTGTTGGAAATAAGCATTGCGCGTCCGAGGGTGATTATATTCTTATTAGGTATATACTCACCCTCGGACGCGCCCTGCTTCTTTATTTGGAATGAATGTTTATTTGCAATGTGGTGTTGACTTTCTCTATTATTTTGGTAATTAATGATTTTATTATTTTCATTATTTTGCATCTTCTCGGCAATAATATAAAGAAGACGCGACAGGACAACACTCGGTGGATGCCATATGTGTGTTTTCAATTTAAAAAAACTTTCAGTTAACTACTTGCAGGAGAAAGTAATTGTAGCTGGTGGCCATTTTTAGTACTGTACCAGATTAGAGTTGTGTGTTTGTTTTTAATGTTAAAATGTCTGCATTTGATATCTCACCAGTATTTTCTTTTTTATAAGCAAAATACTTATTTTTATATTTTCTGATGTTGGTTCCAGGGGTACACGGCCAGCAGTGCCCTGGTCAGTGTAGTAGTAGTTGAAAGAATGGACCGCAGACAGGCATCGAAGGCCTAAAATAATAACACATGGCTGTAGGCAATTTTAAATTGGTTCCAGGGGTACACGGACAGCAGTGGTGTGGTCAGTGGAGGCCTAGTGGAAGGAGTGACCGCAGACAGGCATCGAAGGCCTAAAATAATAACACATGGCTGTAGGCAATTTTAAATTGGTTCCAGGGGTACACGGGCAGCAGTGACCTGGTCAGTGTAGTAGTAGTTGAAAGAATGGACCGCAGACAGGCATCGAAGGCCTAAAATAAAAAAATTGGGCTGGCTGTAGGCAATTTTAAATTGGTTCCAGGGGTACACGGGCAGCAGTGGTGTGGTCAGTGGAGGCCTAGTGGAAGGAGTGACCGCAGACAGGCATCGAAGGCCTAAAATAATAACACATGGCTGTAGGCAATTTTAACCCCTCTGTGACCTTAGACGTACTATCCCGTCGAGGTGCCCTGGGCTTATCTGACCCTGGACGGGATAGTACGTCATAGCCGATCGGCCGCGCTCACGGGGGGAGCGCGGCCGATCGCGGCCGGGTGTCAGCTGCTTATCGCAGCTGACATCCGGCACTATGTGCCAGGAGCGGTCACGGACCGCCCCCGGCACATTAACCCCTGGCACACCGCGATCAAAGATGATCGCGATGTGCCGGCGGTACAGGGAAGCACCGCGCAGGGAGGGGGCTCCCTGCGGGCTTCCCTGAGCCCCCCGCAGCAACGCGATGTGATCGCGTTGCTGCGAGGGTCTCCTCACCTCCCTCCCTGCTCGAGCCCCGGATCCAAGATGGCCGCGGATCCGGGTCCTGCAGGGAGGGAGGTGGCTTCACAGAGCCTGCTCAGAGCAGGCACTGTGAAGCAGCCTGCACTCCTATCAGATCAGTGATCTGACAGAGTGCTGTGCACACTGTCAGATCACTGATCTGTGATGTCCCCCCCTGGGACAAAGTAAAAAAGTAAAAAAAAAAATTTCCAAATGTGTAAAAAAAATAAAAAAAAATATTCCAAAATAATGAAAAAAAAAAAAAATATTATTCCCATAAATACATTTCTTCATCTAAATAAAAAAAAAAAACCAATAAAAGTACACATATTTAGTATCGCCGCGTCCGTAACGGCCCGACCTATAAAACTGGCCCACTAGTTAACCCCTTCAGTAAACACCGTAAGAAAAAAAAAAAAAAAACGAGGCAAAAAACAACGCTTTATTATCATACCGCCGAACAAAAAGTGGAATAACACGCGATCAAAAGGACAGATATAAATAACCATGGTACCGCTGAAAGCGTCATATTGTCCCGCAAAAAAAGAGCCGCCATACAGCATCATCAGCAAAAAAATAAAAAAGTTATAGTCCTGAGAATAAAGCGATGCAAAAATAATTATTTTTTCTGTAAAATAGTTTTTATCGTATAAAAGCACCAAACCATAAAAAAATGATATAAATGAGGTATCGCTGTAATCGTACTGACCCGAAGAATAAAACTGATTTATCAATTTTACCAAACGCGGAACGGTATAAACGCCTCCCCCAATAGAAATTCATGAATAGCTGGCTTTTGGTCATTCTTCCTCACAAAAATCGGAATAAAAAGCGATAAAAAAATGTCACGTGCCCAAAAATGTTTTCAATAAAAACGTCAACTCGTCCCGCAAAAAACAAGACCTCACATGACTCTGTGGACCAAAATATGGAAAAATTATAGCTCTCAAAATGTGGTATTGCAAAAAATATTTTTTGCAATAAAAAGGGTCTTTCAGTGTGTGACGGCTGCCAATCATAAAAATCCGCTAAAAAACTCGCTATAAAAGTAAATCAAACCCCCCTTCATCACCCCCTTAGTTAGGGAAAAATAAAAAAAAATGTATTTATTTCCATTTTCCCATTAGGGCTAGGGTTAGGGCTAGGGTTAGGGCTAGGGCTAGGGTTAGGGCTAGGGTTAGGGCTAGGGTTAGGGCTAGGGTTAGGGTTAGGGTTAGGGCTAGGGTTAGGGCTAGGGTTAGGGCTAGGGTTAGGGCTAGGGTTAGGGCTAGGGCTAGGGTTAGGGCTAGGGTTAGGGCTAGGGTTAGGGCTAGGGTTAGGGCTAGGGTTAGGGTTAGGGCTAGGGTTAGGGCTAGGATTAGGGTTAGGGTTAGGGTTGGGGCTACAGTTAGGGTTGGGGCTAAAGTTAGGGTTAGGGTTTAGATTACATTTACAGTTGGGAATAGGGTTGGGATTAGGGTTAGGGGTGTGTCAGGGTTAGAGGTGTGGTTAGGGTTACCGTTGGAATTAGGGTTAGGGGTGTGTTTAGATTAGGGTTTCAGTTATAATTGGGGGGTTTCCACTGTTTCGGCACATCAGGGGCTCTCCAAACACGACATGGCGTCCGATCTCAATTCCAGCCAATTCTGCGTTGAAAAAGTAAAACAGTGCTCCTTCCCTTCCGAGCTCTCCTGTGTGCCCAAACAGGGGTTTACCCCAACATATGGGGTATCAGCGTACTCAGGACAAATTGGACAACAACTTTTGTGGACCAATTTCTCCTGTTACCCTTGGGAAAATACAAAACTGGGGGCTAAAAAATAATTTTTGTGGGAAAACAAAAAGATTTTTTATTTTCACGGCTCTGCGTTATAAACTGTAGTGAAACACTTGGGGGTTCAAAGTTCTCACAACACATCTAGATAAGTTCATTGAGGGGTCTAGTTTCCAATATGGGGTCACTTGTGGGGGGTTTCTACTGTTTAGGTACATTAGGGGCTCTGCAAACGCAATGTGACGCCTGCAGACCAATCCATCTAAGTCTGCATTCCAAATGATGCTCCTTCCCTTCCGAGCCCTCCCATGCGCCCAAACGGTGGTTCCCCCCCACATATCGGGTATCAGCGTACTCAGGACAAATTGGACAACAACTTTTGTGGACCAATTTCTCCTGTTACCCTTGGGAAAATACAAAACTGGGGGCTAAAAAATAATTTTTGTGGGAAAACAAAAAGATTTTTTATTTTCACGGCTCTGCGTTATAAACTGTAGTGAAACACTTGGGGGTTCAAAGTTCTCACAACACATCTAGATAAGTTCATTGAGGGGTCTAGTTTCCAATATGGGGTCACTTGTGGGGGGTTTCTACTGTTTAGGTACATTAGGGGCTCTGCAAACGCAATGTGACGCCTGCAGACCAATCCATCTAAGTCTGCATTCCAAATGATGCTCCTTCCCTTCCGAGCCCTCCCATGCGCCCAAACGGTGGTTCCCCCCCACATATCGGGTATCAGCGTACTCAGGACAAATTGGACAACAACATTTAGGGTCCAATTTCTCCTGCTAACCTTGGAAAAATACAAAACTGGGGGCTAAAATATAATTTTTGTGGAAAAAAAAATATTTTTTATTTGCATGGCTCTGCGTTATAAACTGTAGTGAAATACTTGGGGGTTCAAAGCTCTCACAACACATCAAGATGAGTTCCTTAGGGGGTCTACTTTCCAAAATGGTGTCACTTGTGGGGGGTTTCTACTGTTTAGGTACATTAGGGGCTCTGCAAACGCAATGTGACGCCTGCAGACCATTCCATCTAAGTCTGCATTCCAAATGGCGCTCCTTCCCTTCCGAACCCTCCCATGCGCCCAAACGGTGGTTCCCCCCCACATATGGGGTATCAGCGTACTCAGGACAAATTGGACAACAACTTTTGTGGTCCAATTTCTCCTCTTACCCTAGGGAAAATACAAAACTGGGGGCTAAAAAATAATTTTTGTGGGAAAAAAATTTTGTTTTATTTTTATGGCTCTGCATTATAAACTTCTGTGAAGCCCTTGGTGGGTCAAAGTGCTCACCACACATCCAGATAAGTTCCTTAGGGGGTCTACTTTCCAAAATGGTGTCACTTGTGGGGGGTTTCAATGTTTAGGCACATCAGTGGCTCTCCAAACGCAACATGGCGTCCCATCTCAATTCCTGTCAATTTTGCATTGAAAAGTCAAACGGCGCTCCTTCCCTTCCGAGCTCTCCCATGCGCCCAAACAGTGGTTTACTGCCACATATGGGGTATCAGCGTACTCGGGACAAATTGGACAACAACTTTTGAGGTCCAATTTCTTCTCTTACCCTTGGAAAAATAAAAAATTGGGGGCAAAAATATAATTTTTGTGAAAAAATATGATTTTTTATTTTTACGGTTCTGCATTATAAACTTCTGTGAAGCACTTGGTGGGTCAAAGTGCTCACCACACCTCTAGATAAGTTCCTTAGGGGGTCTACTTTCCAAAATGGTGTCACTTGTGGGGGGTTTCAATGTTTAGGCACATCAGTGGCTCTCCAAACGCAACATGGCGTCCCATCTCAATTCCTGTCAATTTTGCATTGAAAAGTCAAACGGCGCTCCTTCTCTTCCGAGCTCTCCCATGCGCCCAAACAGTGGTTTACTGCCACATATGGGGTATCAGCGTACTCGGGACAAATTGGACAACAACTTTTGAGGTCCAATTTCTTCTCTTACCCTTGGAAAAATAAAAAATTGGGGGCAAAAATATAATTTTTGTGAAAAAATATGATTTTTTATTTTTACGGTTCTGCATTATAAACTTCTGTGAAGCACTTGGTGGGTCAAAGTGCTCACCACACCTCTAGATAAGTTCCTTAGGGGGTCTACTTTCCAAAATGGTGTCACTTGTGGGGGGTTTCAATGTTTAGGCACATCAGTGGCTCTCCAAACGCAACATGGCGTCCCATCTCAATTTCTGTCAATTTTGCATTGAAAAGTCAAACTGCGCTCCTTCCCTTCCGAGCTCTCCCATGCGCCCAAACAGTGGTTTACTGCCACATATGGGGTATCAGCGTACTCAGGACAAATTGGACAACAACTTTTGAGGTCCAATTTCTTCTCTTACCCTTGGAAAAATAAAAAATTGGGGGCAAAAATATAATTTTTGTGAAAAAATATGATTTTTTATTTTTACGGTTCTGCATTATAAACTTCTGTGAAGCACTTGGTGGGTCAAAGTGCTCACCACACATCCAGATAAGTTCCTTAGGGGGTCTACTTTCCAAAATGGTGTCACTTGTGGGGGGTTTCAATGTTTAGGCACATCAGTGGCTCTCCAAACGCAACATGGCGTCCCATCTCAATTCCTGTCAAGTTTGCATTGAAAAGTCAAATAGCGCTCCTTCCCTTCCGAGCTCTCCCATGCGCCCAAACAGTGGTTTACTGCCACATATGGGGTATCAGCGTACTCAGGACAAATTGGACAACAACTTTTTGGGTCCAATTTCTCCTGTTACCCTTGGTAAAATAAAACAAATTGGAGCTGAAGTAAATTTTTTGTGTAAAAAAGTTAAATGTTCATTTTTATTTAAACATTCCAAAAATTCCTATTAAACACCTGAAGGGTTAATAAACTTCTTGAATGTGGTTTTGAGCACCTTGAGGGGTGCAGTTTTTAGAATGGTGTCACACTTGGGCATTTTCTATCATATAGACCCCTCAAAATGACTTCAAATGAGACGTGGTCCCTAAAAAAAAATGGTGTTGTAAAAATGAGAAATTGCTGGTCAACTTTTAACCCTTATAACTCCCTAACAAAAAAAAAAATTGGTTCCAAAATTATGCTGATGTAAAGGAGACATGTGGGAAATGTTACTTATTAAGTATTTTGTGTGACATATCTCTGTGATTTAATTGCATAAAAATTCAAAGTTTGAAAATTGCGAAATTTTCAAAATTTTCGCCAAATTTCCGTTTTTTTCACAAATAAACGCAGGTACTATCAAAGAAATTTTACCACTATCATGAAGTACAATATGTCACGAGAAAACAATGTCAGAATCACCAGGATCCGTTGAAGCGTTTCGGAGTTATAACCTCATTAAGGGACAGTGGTCAGAATTGTAAAAATTGGCCTGGTCATTAACGTGCAAACCACCCTTGGGGGTAAAGGGGTTAAATTGGTTCCAGGGGTACACGGGCAGCAGTGACCTGGTCAGTGTAGTAGTAGTTGAAAGAATGGACCGCAGACAGGCATCGAATGCCTAAAATAAAAAAATTGGGCTGGCTGTAGGCAATTTTAAATTGGTTCCAGGGGTACACGGGCAGCAGTGGTGTGGTCAGTGGAGGCCTAGTGGAAGGAGTGACCGCAGACAGGCATCGAAGGCCTAAAATAATAACACATGGCTGTAGGCAATTTTAAATTGGTTCCAGGGGTACACGGACAGCAGTGGTGTGGTCAGTGGAGGCCTAGTGGAAGGAGTGACCGCAGACAGGCATCGAAGGCCTAAAATAATAACACATGGCTGTAGGCAATTTTAAATTGGTTCCAGGGGTACACGGACAGCAGTGACCTGGTCAGTGTAGTAGTAGTTGAAAGAATGGACCGCAGACAGGCATCGAAGGCCTAAAATAAAAAAATTGGGCTGGCTGTAGGCAATTTTAAATTGGTTCCAGGGGTACACGGACAGCAGTGGTGTGGTCAGTGGAGGCCTAGTGGAAGGAGTGACCGCAGACAGGCATCGAAGGCCTAAAATAATAACACATGGCTGTAGGCAATTTTAAATTGGTTCCAGGGGTACACGGACAGCAGTGGTGTGGTCAGTGGAGGCCTAGTGGAAGGAGTGACCGCAGACAGGCATCGAAGGCCTAAAATAATAACACATGGCTGTAGGCAATTTTAAATTGGTTCCAGGGGTACACGGACAGCAGTGACCTGGTCAGTGTAGTAGTAGTTGAAAGAATGGACCGCAGACAGGCATCGAAGGCCTAAAATAAAAAAATTGGGCTGGCTGTAGGCAATTTTAAATTGGTTCCAGGGGTACACGGGCAGCAGTGGTGTGGTCAGTGGAGGCCTAGTGGAAGGAGTGACCGCAGACAGGCATCGAAGGCCTAAAATAATAACACATGGCTGTAGGCAATTTTAAATTGGTTCCAGGGGTACACGGACAGCAGTGGTGTGGTCAGTGGAGGCCTAGTGGAAGGAGTGACCGCAGACAGGCATCGAAGGCCTAAAATAATAACACATGGCTGTAGGCAATTTTAAATTGGTTCCAGGGGTACACGGGCAGCAGTGACCTGGTCAGTGTAGTAGTAGTTGAAAAAATGGACCGCAGACAGGCATCGAATGCCTAAAATAATAACACATGGCTGTAGGCAATTTTAAATTGGTTCCAGGGGTACACGGGCAGCAGTGACCTGGTCAGTGTAGTAGTAGTTGAAAGAATGGACCGCAGACAGGCATCGAAGGCCTAAAATAAAAAAATTGGGCTGGCTGTAGGCAATTTTAAATTGGTTCCAGGGGTACACGGACAGCAGTGGTGTGGTCAGTGGAGGCCTAGTGGAAGGAGTGACCGCAGACAGGCATCGAAGGCCTAAAATAATAACACATGGCTGTAGGCAATTTTAAATTGGTTCCAGGGGTACACGGACAGCAGTGGTGTGGTCAGTGGAGGCCTAGTGGAAGGAGTGACCGCAGACAGGCATCGAAGGCCTAAAATAATAACACATGGCTGTAGGCAATTTTAAATTGGTTCCAGGGGTACACGGACAGCAGTGGTGTGGTCAGTGGAGGCCTAGTGGAAGGAGTGACCGCAGACAGGCATCGAAGGCCTAAAATAATAACACATGGCTGTAGGCAATTTTAAATTGGTTCCAGGGGTACACGGGCAGCAGTGACCTGGTCAGTGTAGTAGTAGTTGAAAGAATGGACCGCAGACAGGCATCGAAGGCCTAAAATAAAAAAATTGGGCTGGCTGTAGGCAATTTTAAATTGGTTCCAGGGGTACACGGGCAGCAGTGGTGTGGTCAGTGGAGGCCTAGTGGAAGGAGTGACCGCAGACAGGCATCGAAGGCCTAAAATAATAACACATGGCTGTAGGCAATTTTAAATTGGTTCCAGGGGTACACGGGCAGCAGTGACCTGGTCAGTGTAGTAGTAGTTGAAAAAATGGACCGCAGACAGGCATCGAATGCCTAAAATAATAACACATGGCTGTAGGCAATTTTAAATTGGTTACAGGGGTACACGGACAGCAGTGACCTGGTCAGTGTAGTAGTAGTTGAAAGAATGGACCGCAGACAGGCATCGAAGGCCTAAAATAAAAAAATTGGGCTGGCTGTAGGCAATTTTAAATTGGTTCCAGGGGTACACGGACAGCAGTGGTGTGGTCAGTGGAGGCCTAGTGGAAGGAGTGACCGCAGACAGGCATCGAAGGCCTAAAATAATAACACATGGCTGTAGGCAATTTTAAATTGGTTCCAGGGGTACACGGACAGCAGTGACCTGGTCAGTGTAGTAGTAGTTGAAAGAATGGACCGCAGACAGGCATCGAAGGCCTAAAATAAAAAAATTGGGCTGGCTGTAGGCAATTTTAAATTGGTTCCAGGGGTACACGGGCAGCAGTGACCTGGTCAGTGTAGTAGTAGTTGAAAGAATGGACCGCAGACAGGCTTAGAAGGCCTAACATAACAAACTTGGGCTGGCTGTAGGCACTTTTAAATTGGTTCCAGGGGTACACGGGCAGCAGTGGTCTGGTCAGTGGAAGTCTAGTGGAAGGAGTGACCGCAGACAGGCTTCCAAGGCCTAACATAACAAACTTGGGCTGGCTGTAGGCACTTTTAAATTGGTTCCAGGGGTACACGGGCAGCAGTGGTCTGGTCAGTGGAAGTCTAGTGGAAGGAGTGACCGCAGACAGGCTTCCAAGGCCTAACATAACAAACTTGGGCTGGCTGTAGGCACTTTTAAATTGGTTCCAGGGGTACACGGGCAGCAGTGGTCTGGTCAGTGGAAGTCTAGTGGAAGGAGTGACCGCAGACAGGCTTCCAAGGCCTAACATAACAAACTTGGGCTGGCTGTAGGCACTTTTAAATTGGTTCCAGGGGTACACGGGCAGCAGTGGTCTGGTCAGTGGAAGTCTAGTGGAAGGAGTGACCGCAGACAGGCTTCCAAGGCCTAACATAACAAACTTGGGCTGGCTGTAGGCACTTTTAAATTGGTTCCAGGGGTACACGGGCAGCAGTGGTCTGGTCAGTGGAAGTCTAGTGGAAGGAGTGACCGCAGACAGGCTTCGAAGGCCTAACATAACAAAATTGGGCTGGCTGTAGGCACTTTAAATTGGTTCCAGGGGTACATGGGCAGCAGTGTATGGTCAGTGGAAGTCTAGTGGAAGGAGTGACGGCAGACAGTCTTCGAAGGCCTAACATAACAAAATTGGGCTGACTGTAGGCACTTTTAAATTGGTTCCAGGGTAACACGGCCAGCAGTGGCCTGGTCAGTGTAGTAGTTGTAGAAAGAAGGGACCGCAGACAGGCTTCGAAGGCCTAACATAACAAAAATGTCAAAACAATGGTATTGTCAGTGCCAGGCATTGAAGGATGTCAGCGGCTAGACTACACATTGGTGAAGCTGTGAGAGATAATTTTGCTAGTGGTAGAGCACTGTTTGAGCTGGGGGGGGAACTGTCTTGTGGCCGGCGGTACAGGCACAGGGCCCCTCATATTACAACGGTGTGTCTGACGTTGGGTGCGCACCACCACCGCCAGAGACACTTTATTGTACTATGAGGGACCCAGTGGCAGTGCCGTCGACCAAAAGCGGCCACACCCACCTCTTCAGACAAACAGCACTCTCAAGGGTCCAAGCGCAAAGTGGCGATAGCACGGCCCCGTGTGGGGAGTTTGGCCATTTCGTGAGGTGGAAACATGTCGTATGCTGGACAATCAGGTGAAGAAAATTACGAGATTGGAAAAGTCATTCAGAATAGTCCACAGGCAAGACCTTTTCATAGGAAAGCTAGGTGTCAGCCGGGCAGGGTGGGGCAAAAGATTTTGAAATCCAGTTGTGGTTCATTTTAATGAAGGTTAGATCATCTACATTTTGGGTAGCCAGACGAGTCCTTTTTTCTGTTAGTATTGAACCTGCAGCACTGAATACTCTTTCTGATAGGACACTAGCTGCCGGGCAAGCAAGCTCCTGCAATGCATATTCTGCCAATTCTGGCCAGGTGTCTAATTTGGATGCCCAGTAATCAAATGGGAATGACGGTTGAGGGAGAACGTCGATAAGGGATGAAAAATAGTTTGTAACCATACTGGACAAATGTTGTCTCCTGTCACTTTGAATTGATGCTGCAGTACCTGTCCTGTCTGCGGTCATAGAAAAATCACTCCACAACCTGGTCAGAAAACCCCTCTGTCCAACGCCACTTCTGATTTCTGCCCCTCTAACACCTCTGGTCTGCTGGCCCCTGGAGCTCGTGTGAGAACGATCACGGGCGCTGTGTGCAGGGAATGCCAGAAGCAAACGGTCAACAAGAGTTGATTGTTTTGTTGCTAATATTAGTTCCAAGTTCTCATGTGGCATAATATTTTGCAATTTGCCTTTATAGCGAGGATCAAGGAGGCAGGCCAACCAGTAATCGTCATCGTTCATCATTTTTGTAATGCGTGTGTCCCTTTTGAGGATACGCAAGGCATAATCCGCCATGTGGGCCAAAGTTCCCGTTGTCAAATCTGCGGTTGTGCTTGGTTGAGGGGCAGTTGCAGGCAAATCTACGTCACTTGTGTCCCTCAAAAAACCAGAACCCGGCCTTGCCACGCCACCAATTTCCCGTGCCCCCGGGAAAGCTTCCTCATTAAAAATATACTCATCCCCATCATCCTCCTCATCCTCCACCTCCTCTTCGCCCGGTACCTCGTCATGTACACTGCCCTGACCAGACAATCGCTGACTGTCATCAAGGCTTTCCTCTTCCTCTGGTGCAGACGCCTGATCCTTTATGTGCGTCAAACTTTGCATCAGCAGACGCATTAGGGGGATGCTCATGCTTATTATGGCGTTGTCTGCACTAACCAGCCGTGTGCATTCCTCAAAACACTGAAGGACTTGACACATGTCTTGAATCTTCGACCACTGCACACCTGACAACTCCATGTCTGCCATCCTACTGCCTGCCCGTGTATGTGTATCCTCCCACAAAAACATAACAGCCCGCCTCTGTTCGCACAGTCTCTGAAGCATGTGCAGTGTTGAGTTCCACCTTGTTGCAACGTCTATGATTAGGCGATGCTGGGGAAGGTTCAAAGAACGCTGATAGGTCTGCATACGGCTGGAGTGTACAGGCGAACGGCGGATATGTGCGCAAAGTCCACGCACTTTGAGGAGCAGGTCGGATAACCCCGGATAACTTTTCAGGAAGCACTGCACCACCAGGTTTAAGGTGTGAGCCAGGCAAGGAATGTGTTTCAGTTGGGAAAGGGAGATGGCAGCCATGAAATTCCTTCCGTTATCACTCACTACCTTGCCTGCCTCAAGATCTACAGTGCCCAGCCACGACTGCGTTTCTTGCTGCAAGAACTCGGACAGAACTTCCGCGGTGTGTCTATTGTCGCCCAAACACTTCATAGCCAATACAGCCTGCTGACGTATGCCAGTAGCTGCCCCATAATGGGAGACCTGGTGTGCAACAGTGGCAGGTGCGGATGGAGTGTTTGTGCGACTGCGGTCTGTGGACGAGCTCTTGCTTCTGCAGGAGGACGAGGAGGAGGAGGAGGAGGGGGTGCGAACGGCTACAGACAACTGTTTACTAGACCGTGGGCTAGGCAGAACTGTCCCAAACTTGCTGTCCCCTGTGGACCCTGAATCCACCACATTTACCCAGTGTGCCGTGATGGACACGTAACGTCCCTGGCCATGCCTACTGGTCCATGCATCTGTTGTCAGGTGCACCTTTGTGCTCACAGATTGCCTGAGTGCATGGACGATGCGCTCTTTAACATGCTGGTGGAGGGCTGGGATGGCTTTTCTGGAAAAAAAGTGTCGACTGGGTAGCTCGTAGCGTGGTACAGCGTAGTCCATCAGGTCTTTGAAAGCTTCGCTTTCAACTAACCGGTAGGGCATCATCTCTAACGAGATTAGTCTAGCTATGTGGGCGTTCAAACCCTGTGTACGCGGATGCGAGGCTAAGTATTTCCTTTTTCTAACCATAGTCTCATGTAGGGTGAGCTGGACTGGAGAGCTGGAGATCGTGGAACTAGCGGGGGTGCCGGTGGACATGGCAGACTGAGAGACGGTGGGAGATGGTATTGTTGCCGCCGGTGCCCTAGATGCAGTGTTTCCTACTACGAAACTGGTGATTCCCTGACCCTGACTGCTTTGGCCTGGCAAAGATACCTGCACAGATACAGCAGGTGGTGCGCTAAATGGTGGTCCTACACTGCCGGAAGGGATGTTGCGTTGATGACTAGCTTCATTGGCCGAGGGTGCAACAACCTTAAGGGACGTTTGGTAGTTAGTCCAAGCTTTCAAATGCATGGTGGTTAAATGTCTATGCATGCAACTAGTATTGAGACTTTTCAGATTCTGACCTCTGCTTAAGGAAGTAGAACATTTTTGACAGATGACTTTGCGCTGATCAATTGGATGTTGTTTAAAAAAATGCCAGACTGCACTCTTTCTAGCATCGGATACCTTTTCAGGCATTGCAGACTGAGCTTTAACCGGATGGCCACGCTGTCCTCCACCAGGTTTTGGCTTTGCCACGCGTTTTGGGCAAGATACGGGCCCGGCAGATGGAACCTGTGGCGATGTTGATGCCTGCTGCGGCCCCTCCTCCTCCTCTGCTTCAGAACTGCTGCCGCCTGCACCCTGTTCCCCCAATGGCTGCCAATCGGGGTCAAGAACTGGGTCATCTAATAACTCTTCTTGTACCTCCTGCGCAACTTCGTCTGTGTCACCGTGTCGTTCGGTGGTATAGCGTTCGTGATGGGGCAACATAGTCTCATCAGGGTCTGATTCTTGATCAGCACCCTGCGAGGGCAATGTTGTGGTCTGAGTCAAAGGACCAGCATAGTAGTCTGGCTGTGGCTGTGCGTCAGTGCACTCCATGTCAGATTCAATTTGTAATGGGCATGGACTGTTAACTGCTTCACTTTCTAAGCCAGGGACGGTATGTGTAAAGAGCTCCATGGAGTAACCCGTTGTGTCGCCTGCTGCATTCTTCTCTGTTGTTGTTTTTGCTGAAGAGGACAAGGAAGTGACTTGTCCCTGACCGTGAACATCCACTAACGACGCGCTGCTTTTACTTTTACCAGTTTCACGAGATGAGGCAAAAGAGCTAGAGGCTGAGTCAGCAAGATAAGCCAAAACTTGCTCTTGCTGCTCCGGCTTTAAAAGCGGTTTTCCTAATCCCAGAAAAGGGAGCGTTCGAGGCCTTGTGTAGCCGGACGACGAACCTGGCTCCACAGCTCCAGACTTAGGTGCAATATTTTTTCCCCCACGACCACCTGATGCTCCACCACTACCACTACCCTCATTACCAGCTGACAATGAACGCCCCCGGCCACGACCTCTTCCACTAGACTTCCTCATTGTTTTAAAAACGTAACCAAACTAACGTTATTTGTTGCAGTCACACAACTTACACGGTGAGCTATAACTTCAGTATGATTTAGCTACCCCTTTACAGGTTGGTGAGACCACAGCGAAAATCAGGCCCAATGTTACACACTCTTTTTTTGGTGGCTGCAAATTAGAGAGATGCCCCACACGCAGGACTGTCACTGAAGCACAAATGTTAATATTAATGTCACACTATTATTTTTTTTTTATTTTTATTTTTTTCAGGAACACTTTAGAAACCCCCCAAAAAAAAAAAAATAGATTTTTGCAGGGAGAATTTAGAAAACAAATGTAACAAACTATATGCTTTCTATGGGCCACTGAGTGAGAGATGACGCACACAGGAATCAGGAGTGGCACACAAGCCCAGAGGCCAATATTTTTCTACCAATGATTGATGGAGTTATTTTCTCTGGTAGATTTTGGAACCCAAATCAAGGAAAAAAAATGTAGGCTTTCTATGGACCACAATTGGAGAGAGAGAGAGAGAGAGATGGCACACCCAGGAGTCAAGACTGGCACACAAGCAGAAAGGCCAATATTAATCTCCCACTGTTTTTTTTTTTTTTTTTTTTTTTTCAGGGAGACTTTAGAAAAAAAAATAATAAAAAAAATATGATTTTATCAGGAAGAATTTAGAAACCAAATAAAATAAAATGATTTTTTCAGGGAGAATTTATAAAACAAATAAAAACAAAAATAGGCGTTCTATGGCCCACTGACTGAGAGATGACGCACACAGGAGTCAGGAGTGGCACACAAACCCAGAGGCCAATATTTTTCTACCAATGATTGATGTAGTTATTTTCTCTGGTAGATTTTAGAACCCAAATCAAGGAAAAAAAATATAGGCTTTCTATGGACCACAATTGGAGAGAGAGAGAGAGAGAGAGAGAGAGAGAGAGAGAGAGAGAGAGAGAGAGAGAGAGATGGCACACCCAGGAGTCAAGACTGGCACACAAGCAGAAAGGCCAATATTAATCTCCCACTGTTTTTTTTGGTTGTTTTTTTTTTTTTTTTTTTCAGGGAGACTTTAGAAAAAAAAATAATAAAAAAAATATGATTTTATCAGGAAGAATTTAGAAACCAAATAAAATAAAATGATTTTTTCAGGGAGAATTTAGAAAACAAATAAAACCAAAAATATGCGTTCTATGGCCCACTGACTGAGAGAGAGAGAGAGATGGAACGCTTAGTACTGGCACACAAGCCCAAAGGGCAATATTAATCTCCCTTTTTTTTTCCAGGGAGAATTTCTGAAACCCAAAAAAAAAATAAAATAGGCTTTCTATGGCCCACTATTTGTGAGAGAGATGGGACGCTCAGGACTGGCACAGATGGCACGCTCAGGACTGGCACAGAAGCCCAGAGGCCAATATTAATCTCCCTTTTTTTCTGGGAGAATTTATAAAACCAAAAAAATATTTAAATAGGCTTTCTATGGCCCACTATTTGTGAGAGAGATGGCACGCTCAGGACTGGCACAGATGGCACGCTCACAACTGGCACACAAGCCCAGAGGCCAATATTAATCTCCCTTTTTTCAGGGAGAATTTCTAAAACCCAAAAAAAAAATAAAATAGGCTTTCTATGGCCCACTATTTGTGAGAGAGATGGGACGCTCAGGACTGGCACAGATGGCACGCTCAGGACTGGCACAGAAGCCCAGAGGCCAATATTAATCTCCCTTTTTTTCTGGGAGAATTTATAAAACCAAAAAAATATTTAAATAGGCTTTCTATGGCCCACTATTTGTGAGAGAGATGGCACGCTCAGGACTGGCACAGATGGCACGCTCACAACTGGCACACAAGCCCAGAGGCCAATATTAATCTCCCTTTTTTCAGGGAAAATTGATAAAACAAAAAAAAAAATTAAATAGGCTTTCTATGGCCCACTATTTGTGAGAGAGATGGCACGCTCAGGGCTGGCTGGCACAGATGGCACGCTCAGGACTGGCACACAAGCCCAGAGGCCAATATTAATCTCCCTTTTTTTCTGGGAGAATTTATAAAACCAAAAAAATATTTAAATAGGCTTTCTATGGCCCACTATTTGTGAGAGAGATGGCACGCTCAGGACTGGCACAGATGGCACGCTCACAACTGGCACACAAGCCCAGAGGCCAATATTAATCTCCCTTTTTTCAGGGAAAATTTATAAAACAAAAAAAAAAATTAAATAGGCTTTCTATGGCCCACTATTTGTGAGAGAGATGGCACGCTCAGGGCTGGCACAGATGGCACGCTCAGGACTGGCACACAAGCCCAGAGGCCAATATTAATCTCCCTTTTTTTCAGGGAGAATTTATAAAACCAAAAAAAAAAAAAAATAGGCTTTCTATGGCCCACTATTTGTGAGAGAGATGGCACACTCAGGACTGGCACACAAGCCAGCCCAAAGGCCAATATTAATCTCCCACTGTATTTTTATCAGGGAGAATTTATACACCCCACAAAAAAAAATACAGAAAAATGAAAAGGCTTTCTATGGCCCACTATGTGAGAGAGATGGCACACACAGGGATGGCACTCTAGCAGAAATGCCAAATTGCCAATCTTAATCTCCCACCAAAAAAAAAAAAAAAAAAAAAACAGGGAATGTCCTACAATTACTATCTCCCTGCCTGCAGTAATCTCAGCCAGGTATGGCAGGCAGCTACTATCTCCCTGCCTGCAGTAATCTCAGCCAGGTATGGCAGGCAGCAATAAGGAGTGGACTGATGCACAAATGAAATAAAAAGTGTGGACAAACAAAAAAGATAGCTGTGCAGAAAGGAAGGAACAAGAGGATTTGTGCTTTGAAAAAAGCAGTTGGTTTGCACAGCGGCGTACACACAGCAATGCAGCTATCAGGGAGCCTTCTAGGGCAGCCCAATGAGCTACAGCGCTGAGGGGAAAAAAAAAAAAAAAAAAACTTCCACTGTCCCTGCACACCGAGGGTGGTGTTGGACAGTGCAAATCGCTGCAGCACAAGCGGTTTTGTGGTTAATGGACCCTGCCTAACGCTATCCCTGCTTCTGACAAAGCGGCAGCAACCTCTCCCTAAGCTCAGATCAGCAGCAGTAAGATGGCGGTCGGCGGGAACGCCTCTTTATAGCCCCTGTGACGTCGCAGACAGCAAGCCAATCACTGCAATGCCCTTCTCTAAGATGGTGGGGACCAGGACCTATGTCATCACGCTGCCCACACTCTGCGTTTACCTTCATTGGCTGAGAAATGGCGCTTTTCGCGTCATTGAAACGCGACTTTGGCGCGAAAGTCGCGTACCGCATGGCCGACCCCGCACAGGGGTCGGATCGGGTTTCATGAAACCCCGACTTAGCCAAAAGTCGGCGACTTTTGAAAATGTTCGACCCGTTTCGCTCAACCCTACTCTTCAGCTCGTATTGTAGCCTCTTCCTCCAGCTCACACACAGCTGGTTCGGCTTCCTCACAGGATCACCATGGAGGAACCTCTGGCACTATTGTCCAGAGACCCAGTGTAATTCCACCCACAGCACTACGTCATCCTCACTCTCCCAGCCCAGTCTACAGCCATAGGTAGCACAGGCATGGGAGAAAAGGCAGCCATTCTCGGCAAACCACCCCTGAGCACAGGCTCTGAATGCTGGCATTGCAAAACTACTGTCCCTTGAAATGCTCTCATTCAGGCTGGTGGAGACTGACACCTTCCGTAACTTAATGGCATTGGCAGTCCCACAATACAACGTGCCCAGCTGCTTTTATTTCAGCAGGCAAGCCATCCCTGCCCTGCAAAAGCATGTGGAGGGAAAAATTAAACATGTGCTACTAAACGCCGTCAGTAGCAAGGTCCACCTCACCACTGATGTGTGGACCAGTCACCATGGACAGGGACTATACCTTTCCCTCACTGCCCATTGGATCAATGATTTAACCCCTTCAGATGGATTTACAGTGTGGGACAAGACTGTAACGACGGAAGGTATGGAATATTGTTGTTTGTTTTTTTTACTTTGTTTCAGGTGACAAGGGTCTTCAGGTGGATTAAGAGTATAATAAAATATTAAAACACCCTGTGTCTTTATTTCATTAAAATACTTTTCAATAATGTGTGCGTGTTTTATTAACCATTTCGTACTATTGGATTAATAATGGATAGGTGTCATAATTGACGTCTCTCCATTATTAACCTGGCTTAATGTCACCTTACAATAGCAAGGTGCTATTAACCCTTCATTACCTCATATCCCACAGGGGAGTGGGAAGAGAGGGGCTAAGTGCCAGAATAGGCACATCTTACAGATGCACCTTTTCTGGGGTGGCTGGGGGCAGATGTTTTTAGCCAGGGGGGTCCTATAACCATGGTCCCTCTCCATGCTATTAATATCTGCCCTCAGTCACTGGCTTTCCCACTTTGGTGGAGAAAATTGCACGGGAGCCCACGCTAATTTTTTCTGGGATTTAACCCTTTAATTTAATAGCTAGAGACCCCAAATTTGACACAAAGACACTTCTTACATTACTAAAGAGGAATATGTAATAAAAGAAGGGATATGAGATGGGAAAAGCCGGCATATATATATATATATATATATATATATATATATATATATATATATATATATATATATGCCTATACTATGTATACACATTTATTCTACCTATTCTATTCTGTCAGTGTGATTTTACTGTACACTGCGCTGAATTGCTGGCTATTCTATAGAAAACCGCTGCGTATTTCTCACAAGTCACACGCATGGTCCGTGTGTAATCCATAATTTTCTCACCCACATAGACTTTCATTGGCGTATTTTTTGCGCAATACGCTGACAAACGCAGCATGCGGCGATTTTCTACACCCGTAACATACCGTATATTACGGATGCGTAATATGCGGCAGATAGGAGCTGCCCCATAGAGAACAATTGGGCCGTGTGCAATGCGTATTTTCTGGACGTATTTTCTGCGCTCATACGTCCGTAAAACCCGCTAGTGTGACGCCGACCTGACACTACAACAGTTGCTCCTCTGTTAGTGGGGTTCAGTAACGCCTGCTGCTCCCCTGCTGTGTGTACGGCAATCACTCAAGTCTGCTCCTCCTGCTGTCCCTGGGCTCCAACACCGCCAGTTGCTGCCTGGAAGAGCAGTCTGCACAGTCAACAGTTGCTCCTCTTTTATTGGGGTTCAGTAATGCCAGCTGCTCCCCTGCTGTGTGTACGGCAATCACTCAAGTCTGCTCCTCCTGCTGTCCCTGTGCTCCAACACCGCCAGTTGCTGCCTGGAATTGCTGTCTGCACAGTCAACAGTTGCTCCTCTTTTATTGGGGTTCAGTAATGCCAGCTGCTCCCCTGCTGTGTGTGCGGCAATCAGTCAAGTCTGCTCCTCCTGCTGTCCCTGTGCTCCAACACCACCAGTTGCTGCCTGGAAGTGCTGTCTGCACAGTCAACAGTTGTTCCTCTGTTTTTGAGGTTCAGTAATGCCAGCTGCTCCTCTGCTGCGTGTGCGGCAATGTGTCCTGCGACTGCCACGCTGACACAACAGATATTAAACTGCATTGAGTGCAGGCTTCGGCCTACACTCTGCTCCACCGGCTGTCCCTGGGCTCCAACAGCTCCTGCTGTGTGTGCGGCAATCACTCAAAACTGCTTCTCCTGCTGTCCCTGGGCTCTAACACCACCAGTTGCTGCCTGGAAGTGCTGTCTGCACAGTCAACACTAGCTGCCATATTATTGGGTTTCAGTAACGTCAGCTGATCCCCAGCTGGTATCCGGCAATGTGTTCTGCGGCCGTCATGCTGACACAACAACAGATATTAAACTGCCTCGATTGCAGGCTTTCGGCGTACACTCTGCCTCTCCTGCTGTCCCTGGGCTCCAACACTGCCAGTTGCTGCCCGGAAGTGCCGTTTGCACAGTCAACACTTGCTGCCGTGTTATTGGGGTTCAGTAATGTCAGCTGCTCCCTTGCTGTGTATTCGGCAATGTGCCCTGCGACCTCCACGCTGACACTAACACAGAAATTAAAGGGAACCTGTCCCCCCAGGAGTTTGTAGCTGGGCAGCACGGTGGCACAGTGGTTAGCATAGCAGCCTTGCAGCGCTGGAGTCCTGGGTTCAAACCCCACCAAGGACAACATCTGCAAAGAGTTTGTATGTTCTCTCCGTGTTTGGGTGGGTTTCCTCCGGGTACTCCACTTTCCTCCCACATTCCAAAGACATACTGATAGGGAATTTAGATTGTGAGACCCATCGGGCACAGTGATGATAATGTGTGCAAAACTGTAAAGTGATGCGGAATATATTAGCGCTATATAAAAATAAACATTATTATTATTATTATTATTAAAGAGCCACATTGTGCAGCACTAATACTGCATTTGGACAAGGTGGCTCTTTTAGTTATTCTCCTTGCACACGCTGAACTAAACACTTATAAAATGTGTCCCCTCATACCTTCAAACCGTCTCGGAAGTGGGACTTTCCTTTTTAATGAGACACAGCACAGCCATCATTCATACCCCCTTGGCGCTGGGCGCTGCCTCCTCAGCGTTGTTTGAATCTGTCCCGGAGCCAGCGCTGTTATGTTATCCCTTGACCAGAACACAAAAGGAAAAAAGGAATATGCACACCGTGGGATCGACTCAATGCAATAAATTTTATTGTGTATAACACCTCACCATAAACACAGGCAAAGCAGGGAGAAACAAACATTTAAAACCATTTAAAAACTAGACGGACCTACCCACATCTCCCCCCATGCAGTAACAAGGATCTGTCTGGCTATGCACCGGTTTATTACTTTTATTATTATTTTTTCCAGTACAAGCATTGTGTATGTGCCACAGGCCCACTAGGTAATTAGGAGATTCTTATGATTTTTAGGATCTAATTGACACTTGTTCATGGGGACTTTTGCAGTAGGCAGTACAAGAGATTAAAAATTACATTATGTCATTCTGCCGATTTGCTTATATGTCCTGTACATGATTTGCACATTTTTATGTACTATTGTATGGATCCTTGTTACTGTATGGCGGGAGATGTGGGTAGGTCAGTCTAGTTTTTAAATGGTTTTAAATGTTTGTTTCTCCCTGCTTTGCCTGTGTTTATGGTGAGGTGTTATACACAATAAAATTTATTGCATTGAGTTGATCCCACGGTGTGCATATTCCTTTTTTCCTTTTGTGTTCTGCTTAGTACTTGTATATGCACGTGGTTGATCTCCTGAGTATATTCTCTGTGCGGTGCCCGCCTCTCTGTGCTCTTTAAACTGTTATCCCTTGACCATGCGCAGTTAGCGCTGCCATCTTTTGACATCATTTGTTGTCAGGCTGGCTGCGCCTGTGCAGCCACCCTGCCCAAGATCACGCCCCGCAGTGTCTTCACATTTATTCAAACTGCGGGCCTGGGATTCATGGGCATGCACAGTGCATATGTTGGCCTCTCACTCATCTCCTTCAGACTGTGCCGCATCACGGCCGTAGCATACGATTTGGGATCAGCTGACGCGGCACAGTCTGAAGAAGGTGGAAGGCGATGAGTGAGAGGCAAAGATATGCACTGCGCATGCCCATGAATTCCAGGCCCGCAGTGTGAATATATGTGTAGACACTGCGGGTCTGGGATTCATGGGCATGCGCAGTGCATATCTTGGCCTCTCACTCATCTCCTTCCGCCTTCTTTAGACTGTGCGGCATCACGGCTGTGGCATGTGATTAGGGATCAGCTGAAGGCGCACAGTCTGAAGAAGGCGGAAGGAGATGAGTGACAGGCAAAGATATGCACAGTAGACAATATCCACTGATACATATTTGAAATCAATCAGGGTATAATACCTCTATGACAAGGACACGATCATATTGATCATATTGATATGCATAGTGCATCGCCATGAATCCCAGGCCTGCAATGTGAATAAATCAGAAGACACTGCGGGGCAGGATCTCTGGCAGGGTGGCCGCACAGGCGGAGCCAGCCTGACAACAAATGATGTCTGAAGACAGGCAGCGCATGGCCAAGGGATAACATAACAGCGCAGGCTCCAGGACAGATTCAAACAATGCTGAGGAGGCAGTGCACGGCGCCAAGGGGGTGTGAATGACGGCTGTGCTGCGTCTCATTAAGAAGGAAAGTCCCACCTCTGGGACGGTTTAAGGGTATGATGGGACACATTTTATATGTGTTAACTTCAGCGTGTGCAAGGAGCATAAATAAAAGAGCCACCTTTTCCTTGTGCAGCATTAGTGCTGCACAAGGTGGATCTTTTAGTTGCAAACATGTGGGGGGGTTACAGGTTCCCTTTCAACTTACTCCAATTAGGCCTTAGCCTATACTCGACTTCTCCTGCATTCCCTGGGCTCCAACACTGCCAGTTGCTGCTCAGAAGCGTCTTTGGCACGGATACTCTCTCCTGCCCAGCCCGGTTCCAGCACGCCAGCTGTTTCCGGGTAGTGTCAAGGTTAGTTTACCTCCAATACGTTATCCTGTCGTGTTGCGGTCTGGTTAGCCGACTCAATGGTGCCTGCAGTTTAGGTGCTTTCTATGTGGGCTGCCCCCCTTCTATCTGTGGCCACCATAATGCTTCTTCCTGCCTGTTGGTGTGCTATGCCTCCATACTCCTATATGCTGCTGTCCTCGCTCTGCATGTCCTTCTGTCAGCTTGGGTCAGTTACTATATCATTCACCATCTCATCTTCCACTTCTGCACCCTGGTCCTCCTCCTGACTTTCTGGCAATTGTGTATCATCATTGTCTACCTCTTGTGACACTTTCCTACTGTTGCCTTTGTGTAACCGTGGCTGCTCAAATATTTGGGTGTCGCTACATGCAATCTCCTCTTGCCCCGCTTCAAGTGGACCGGGCAAGAGGCTTAACTCTATAAATGAATATGTGAACAGCTCTTCAGAGTGTCCACGTGTGGGATCAGTTGTCTCTGGCTACTTGGCATGTTGGGAGGAAGGAGGATCAGGGTGAGGAGCATGCAGTCCAGACTCACAGCTGCTGAGACTTGACAGTTTGGAAGACAGGGTGGTGGTGGTGGTAAAGTGACTGGAAGCATTATCCGCTATCCAATCAACCTTTTGACACTTCTCTGGGTTCAATAGTGGTGTGCTGCGGTCCCCTAGTAATTGGGACAGGTAGGTCGAGCGAGAAGATGTGGGTGTTTGTTGCGGCCCACTTTCAGCTTGCCCACAGCCTTGACCTCTGCAAGCCCCTTCACCATCACTATCACATCCAGTTCCCCATCCTCTGCCACGCGCCATGCCCATTTTAAATGGAGGACAATATTTTTCACGTTCACTGCAAATGGCTGAATTTGGAGCAATCTTATATGTGAGTCATGTGACAGAAAACCACAGTATGAAATAGCTCTCCCATAGGTTACTATTTTTAACAGCAAACTTGTGTGAATAACTTTTCAATCACACTGCAACAAATTTTAAATGGAGGCTAGAAATGGCAGAATTTTGATTGCATTTTTAAAATGTGATCTGTCTAATGGGCAAACCACAGTCTTAAATAGCTGGCCTGTAGATAGCTATTTTTAACATCAAACTGGTGTCAATAACTTTGCTAAAACACTGCAACAAAATTTAAATGGAGGCCAGAAATGGTAGAATTTTGAATGCACTTTTTATATGTGAACTGTGTGACGGACAAACCACAGTTTTAAATAGCTGGCCTGTATGTAATTGTTTTTAACAGCAAACTGGTGTAAATAACTTCGCTAGCACAATGCAACAAAATTTAAATGGAGGCTAAAAATGGCAGAATTTTGAGCGCACTTTTTATATGTGATCCGTGTGACAGACAAACCACAGTTTTAAATAGATGGATTATTAGCGCTGTAATATGGAACGGATCTGGAAAAATGGTGTTCTCTGGATTACTTTTTAAGCAAAAAATCAGGATTACGATCCAAAAAATATTATTTCTGGCCCCTGATACCAGAGGCTATGTCTAGAAATATCTGTAAAAGCAGAAGCATCAGACAGAACTGAAATACAGTAGATATGCACTGCAGTCTGCCACATACACTGCCTGCCTAGCACTGATATCTATGCAGCTGGATTAGTCCTCAGAAGGACTGTTAGTTGAGATGGATATGTGTATAATATATTGTGGTATACCTACACTAACTAAGACACAAGTAAATCTCTCCCTAGCTCAGCAGCAACTCTCCCTACACTGCCTAATTCCAGAGTAGACTGTTACGAGCATGGCGGTGCCAGGTCTCATATAAACCTGATGACGCTGTGTGGCCAGCCAATCACTGTACTGCCACAATCAACATGGCTGCGGCATTAAAGTGTGTGGCAGACAATCCATGCATGTTCATTGGCTCTATAAAGAGCGCTAAACATGCAAGGCGGGGACCTGAGCTCCTGCAGAGCAACCCCGAAAATACTCAGCGAGCTCCGAGCATCTCGAGCAGTGAGATGTAGTGGCGAGCATGCTCACTCATCACTAGTTATAACTCTTTCTTCAGGCGGCCTATAATACAAAGTAAGATTGGAACACAGTGTATAGACTGTCCGGCAGCTTTAGTGACCCGAGCGTGACATCCCCTGCATGTATTTCTATGTAGCTGTCATGGTCAAATCGAGAGCTCTACTGACCAGTCCCTGCACTGCATTCTGATAGCTGAATATATTTAAGTGGAACTGAATTCCACCTGAATGCTAAAAAAAAATGAAAAATCAACAATTGCCAAATGTGTATTTTTTGTAATTCAATTCTGCACAGATTTAGCAAAATGCAGTAGCTGCCTTCTAAAAAGAAACATTTATAATTACCTTACTGCTCACCTCTCTTTCTCCTACGCTCCTCACCCGTCTGGTCCTTGCTACATCGTCTGATAGCTGTCATGAGCACTGAAATCCCTGGGCCTCTCAGGCTAAGGATGGGCTCCCAGCTATGATGAGACTAAGGAAAGCTCTCAGTATACGAGTGCAATGTCAAGTTGTACGTTGTGACATAATTTCATTGTGATCTTTCTCATGCTTGCCCAGGACCTTCTAAAGCCTTATCAAAGTCCCAGCACGAGAAGCCCAGGGATTTCAGTACTCATAATTGTAATAAGAAGATGCAGAAAAGACTGATTAGGGTGAGGAGCATAGGGGCCATTAAGGTGGGTGGAACGGTAAGTATTTTTTAGTATTTTTTACATCCTGCATTTATTGTGATGTGGAATTTGAATAGAGCCCAGCTCATAATAGAAATTATCAAAAAGTTGACACGTCACTCCTCTTATGCTTCGGTGCCCGAAACAGGGGTTACCAAACCCTTATAATACAATGTAAAAAATGTAACGGCGCCTTTTCACCGGACACTTCCGCACATGTAGAGCGCACGGCTCCTGATCTAACCACCGAACTTCTAATAAGAATGGTCCTTCCCCACTCCTAGAGACTCACAGGAGAGTGCACACGTTTAAGCACGTTTGATATTTCCCTGTCTGATGAAGGTCAATGTTATGACCGAAACGTTACAGTGATATTCTGGAATTTGCATCCTCAATAAAAGAATTTCTTCTTCAAGCATATACATTTTGAGTACCTTTACATATTTTACATCATAATAGAAATTAAGCTTGTGGAAAATAATTTCTCTGAAAATAAAATTCCCCAGGAAAATCCAAATTAATCCAAAGTTGAATTCAAATTTTGTCTGATTCGCTCATCTCTATGAAGAATTATGAATACTTACCTGATTTGCTATAATTTCACAGTACATGGCAGATTAGTAAGGCTCTTTGACAGAGCAAATAAATGCAGAAGAATGAACAGTATTAAACAATATTGTTATTAACTACCACATATGCAGTTCATCCAAGTTTACAAGAATGGCATGGGAGGATAATTTATCTGACCACTCGACCTAAGATACATATAAAAAGCTATTCACTCAGTCGGGAGCTTGTAAAAGTCTGTCTTCTATAAATTCTGCATCCTATCCTAAATAATTGTCTGGCAAGTAACTGTTTTTTTTCTTTCTTTTTGTTATTTTTTCCTATCTACAGCACTGAAGTTTTTAGGCCAAACCAGCCATATGATATTATTTCGAATTGTAATATTTAGCTGTCCAGAGTAAAAGAATAAATGTTTGTGGTTTATTCCGGCAAATTTATTTCTGGTGGTTTTGTCTGAACTTTTCTAATCATTCAGTAAATCGGAGAACAATAATTTAAGCTTAATATTTGAGCTGCATATAAAGGGAAAATGACTAAAATTAAAAAGGGTTAAATGGATCCTTTTTATGATTTGATGCTGACTGTTATGGTAAAATGGTAAAACACTGATTTTATTTGAATTGTGATTTTTTTTTATATACGGGACATTATTTCATAATGGGCAATATTTGCTATATTATAATGTGTGACGTTGATGCATTGAAAGTTGTGATCTGTAAGCACTTCCATATTAAAAGAACAGGGCATGTAAAACCTAGAACATATGTAGATACTCAGTGCTAAATAGCCATCAAGGTTGTTATATAGCTCCTGGGTGATATATAGTATGAGGTGAAAACATGAGGCCTCCATCAAAAAGAACCTCATTATTTTAGGAGAGCGTAACAGCTATAGATTTAAATCCGTGTTCCTTTCTGCTGTTCTCATATATATGTATATAGATACAGTACGTATTCCATTTATTAAACAGAGGTTATTGTTTAACTTTATATGGAAAACTTTCTTACGGCATGCAAGCCTTATACTTTTATTGATTTCACCAAGCAACCAATAAAATGTAGAATCAGTGCAGACTGGTTTACAAGAAACACAATTTATCGTGGAAAAGTATCTTACGGCAGGATAACTTCTAGGTACCAAAAAGTGAAACCACCAAACCACATGCACAGTTATGTACTCACATCACCACTCCTGCCTCCTTACACCTTCTATATGTTATTGACACTACCCTTTGAATCACCCTGCTTTTCTGAGGGGCTATTGTTCAGTCCTACATGTATCTCTTAGTAATGTGCTGACATTCTGAATGTAGGTGGAGAGATGGATTTAAAATATATAAAAATACATGCCTTACATTAGTGATGAGCGAGTATACTCATTGCTCGGGTTTTCACGAGCACGCTTGGGTGGTCTTTGAGTATATGTAACTGCTCGGAGAGTTAGTTATCGTAAGCTCAGCTGCATGATTTACAGCTGATAAACAGCTTGAATACATGTGGGGATTCCCTAGCAACCAGGCAACCCCAACATGTACTCAGGCTGGCTAGAAGCCAAAAATCATGCAGCTGCATTAAAAAAACTAAATCTCCAAGAAGTTACAAACACTCAGAGACCATCCGAGCAATGAGTACACTTGCTCATCTCTACTTACCACTTGCATCCTTTCATTAGCGCCTTCACAACATTTAACGTACCTATACATCATGGTCGGATAGGGGTTCCCGACCAATGATGTATAAGTATGTCATGTTAACCCCTTAGCGACCGCCGATACGCCTTTTAACGGCGGCCGCTAAGGGTACTTAAAGCACAGCACCGTTAATTAACGGCGCTGTGGAAAAAGTAAATAGCGCCCCCCAGAGTCAGATTTTCTCCGGTGTCTCGGCTGCCGGGGGTAGCCGAGACCCCAGAGAACATGATTCGGGGGTTTTTGTACCGACCCCGCATTTGCGATCGCCGGTAATTAACCGGCGATCGCAAAAAAAAAAAACGCGATCTCTTTTTAATTTCTCTGTCCTCTGATGTGATCGCACATCAGAGGACAGAGAAAGGGGGTCCCAGATAGCCCCCTGATACTCACCTATCTCCCCCGGTGCTCCTCGTGGCTCCCGGTGGGCGCTGCCATCTTCAAAATGGCCGGCGCATGCGCAGTGCGCCCGCCGGCCGGCCCCGGGAGAATCTTTGGGGTCTCGGCTGCCGGGGGTAGCCGAGACCCCAAAGAGCATGATCGGGGTCGATTTTACCGACCCCTGTTTTGCGATCGCCGGTAATTAACTGTTTACCGGCGACCGCAAAAAAAAAAAAAGCAAAGTGTAATTCTCTGTCCTCTGATGTGATCGCATATCAGAGGACAGACAAAATAGGGGGATTCGGGGACCCTATCATACTCACCGGTGTCCCTGGATCATCCTGCTGCTCCTCCTGGCCGCCGGCATCTTCTGGGCAAAAGAAAATGGCGGGCGCATGCGCAGTGCGCCCGCCATTTGTCTCCATCTGCCGGCCGGCAGGAGAAGAGCAGTTGGGGCTAAAATTAGGGTTAAAGTTAGGGCTAGGGTTAGGGCTAGGGCTAGGGTTAGGGCTAGGGTTAGGGTTAGGGCTAGGGTTAGGGCTAGGGTTAGGGTTAGGGCTAGGGTTAGGGCTAGGGTTAGGGCTAGGGCTAGGGTTAGGGCTAGGGTTAGGGCTAGGGTTAGGGTTAGGGTTAGGGCTAGGGTTAGGGTTAGGGCTAGGGTTAGGGCTAGGGTTAGGGCTAGGGTTAGGGCTAGGGCTAAATTTAGGGTTAGGGTTGGAGCTAAATTTAGGGTTAGAGCTAAATTTAGGGTTAGGATTGGGGCTAAATTTAGGGTTAGGGTTGGGGCGAAATTTAGGGTTAGGGTTGGGGCTAAATTTAGGGTTAGGCTTCTTTCACACTTACGTCTGTACGGGGCCGTCGCAATGCATCAGCCCGACATACCGACGCACGTTGTGAAAATTGTGCACAACGTGGACAGCGGATGTAGTTTTTCAACGCATCCGCTGCCCAATCTATGTCCTGGGGAGGAGGGGGCGGAGTTACGGCCACGCATGCGCGGTCAGAAATGGCGGATGCGACGTACAAAAAAACGTTACATTGAACGTTTTTTGTGCTGACGGTCCGCCAAAACACAACTGATCCAGTGCACGACGGACGCGACGTGTGGCCATCCGTCACGATCCGTCGGCAATACAAGTCTATGGGCAAAAAACGCATCCTGCGGGCACATTTGCAGGATCCGATTCTTGTCCAATACGACGGATTGCGACGGATGCCAAACGACGCAAGTGTGAAAGTAGCCTTAGGGTTAGGGTTGGGGCTAAGGTTAGGGTTAGAGTTGGGATTAGGGTTAGAGTTGGGATTAGGGTTAGGCTTTGGATTAGGGTTGGTATTAGGGTTAGGGTTGGCATTAGGGTTACGCTTGGGATTAGGGTTAAGGTTAGGGTTGTGATTGGGGGTGTATTGGGATTAGGGTTAGGTTTGAGGTTAGGGTTGAGATTAGGATTAGGGGTGTGTTGGATTTAGGGTGTTGATTAGGGTTATGGTTAGGGTTGACATTAGGGTTGTTTTGGGGTAATGGTTGTGATTATCGTTAGGGTTAGTGATTAGGATTATGGATCAGGTTGGGATTAGGATTAGGGGTGTGTTGGGGTTAGGGTTGGAGCTAGAATTGGGGGGTTTCCACTGTTTAGATACAAACACGACAGCCAATTTTGTGCTCAAAAAGTCAAATGGTGTTCCCTCCCTTCTGAGCTCTGCCGTGCGCCCAACCAGTGAGTTACCCCCACATATGGGGCATCAGCGTACTCGGGATAAATTGGACAACAACTTCTGGGGTCCAATTTCTCCTGTTACCCTTGTCAAAATAAAAACTTGGGGGCTACAAAATCTTTTTTGTGGAAAAAAAAATATTTTTTATTTTTATGACTCTGCATTATAAACTTCTGTGAAGCACTTGGGCATTCAAAGTTCTCACCACACATTTATATAAGTTCCTTGTGGGGTCTAGTTTCCAAAACGGGGTCACTTGTGGGGGGTTACTACTGTTTAGGTACATCAGGGGCTCTGCAAACGCAACATAACGCCCACAGGCCATTCTATCTAAGTCTGCATTCCAAAACGGCGCTCCTTCCCTTCCGAGCTCTGCCGTGCGCCCAAACAGTGGTTTACCCCCACATATGGCACATCAGCGTACTCGGGATAAATTGGACAACAACTATATTGCAGTCCAACTTCTCCTGTTACCCTTGTGAAAATAAAAACTTGGGGGCTACACTATCTTTTTTGTGGAAAAAAAAATATTTTTTATTTTCACGACTCTGCATTCTAAATTTCTGTGAAGCACTTGGGCATTCAAAGTTCTCACCACACATCTAGATAAGTTCCATGGGGGGTCTAGTTTCCAAAATGGGGTCACTTGTGGGGGATTTCTACTGTTTAGGCACATCAGAGGCTCTCCAAACGCGACATGGCGTCCAATCTCAATTCCAGACAATTCTACATTGAAAAAGTAATACGGCACTCCTTCTCTTCCAAGCTCTGTGGTGCGCCCAAACAGTGGTTTACCCCCACATATTAGGTATCGACGTACTCAGAAGAAATCGCACAACAACTTTTGTTGTCTAATTTCTCCTGTTACCCTTGTGAAAATAAAAATTTGGGAGCAAAAAGATCATTTTTGTAGAACAAATTCGATTTTTTTTTCATGGCTCTACGTTATAAATGTCTGTGAAGCACATGGGGGTTCAAAGTGCTCACCACACATCTAGATAAGTTCCTTAAGGGGTCTAGTTTCCAAAATGGTGTCACTTGTGGGGGGTTTCCACTGTTTAGGCACATCAGGGGCTCTCCAAACGCGACATGGCGTCCAATCTGAATTCCAGCCAATTTTACATTGAAAAAGTAAAACGGCACTCCTTCTCTTCCAAGCTCTGCGGTGCGCCCAAACAGTGGTTTACCCCCACATATTGGGTATTAACGTACTCAGGAGAAATTGCACAAGAACTTTTGTGGTCTAATTTCTCCTGTTACCCTTGTGAAAATAAAAATTTGGGGGCAAAAAGATTATTTTTGTAGAAAAAATGCGATTTTTTTATTTTCACGGCTCTACGTTATAAACTTCTGTGAAGCACATGGGGGTTCAAAGTGCTCACCACACATCTAGATAAGTTCCTTAAGGGGTCTAGTTTCCAAAATGGTGTCACTTGTGGGGGGTTTCCACTGTTTAGGCACACCAGGGGCTCTGCAAACGCAACATGGCGTCCGATCTCAATTCCAGACAATTCTACATTGAAAAAGTAAAACAGCACTCCTTCCCTTCCAAGCTCTGTGGTGCACCCAAACAGTGGTGTACCCTCACATATGGGGTATCGACATATTCAGGAGAAATCGCACAACAACTTTTGTGGTCTAATTTCTCCTTGTGAAAATAAGAATTTGTGGGCGAAAAGATCATTTTTGTGTAAACAAAAGCAATTTTTTATTTTCACGGCTCTACGTTATAAACTTCCGTGAAGCACTTGGGGGTTCAAAGTGCTCACCACACATCTAGATATGTTCCTTCAGGGGTCTAGTTTCCAAAATGGTGTCACTTGGGGGGATTTCTGCTGTTTAGGCACATGAGGGGCTCTCCCAACGCGACATGGCGTCCAATCTCAATTCCAGCCAATTCTGCATTGAAAAAGTCAAACGGCGCTCCTTCACTTCTAAGTTCTGCGGTGCGCCCAAAAAGTGGTTTACCCCCACATATGGGGTATTGACGTATTCAGGAGAAATTGAATAACAAAATTTATTGTTACATTTCTGTTTTTACACATGTGAAAATAAAAAAAATGGTTCTGAATTAAGATGTTTGCAAAAAAAAGTTAAATGTTCATTTTTTCCTTCCACATTGTTTCAGTTCCTGTGAAACACGTAAAGGGTTAATAAACTTCTTGAATGTGGTTTTGAGAACCTTGAGGGGTGTAGTTTTTAGAATGGTGTCACACTTCGTTATTTTCTATCATATAGACACCTCAAAATGACTTCAAATGTGATGTGGTCCCTAAAAAAAAAATGGTGTTCTAAAAATGAGAAATTGCTGGTCAACTTTTAACCTTTATAACTCCCTAACAAAAAAAAATTTTGTTTCCAAAATTGTGCTGATGTAAAGTAGACATGTGGGAAATGTTATTTATTAACTATTTTTCGTGACATATCTCTCTGATTTAAGGGCGTAAAAATACAAAGTTTGAAAATTGCAAAATTTTAAAAATTTTCGCCATATTTCCATTTTTTTCATAAATAATCGCAAGTAATATCGAAGAAATGTTACCACTAACATGAAGTACAATATGTCACAAAAAACAATCTCAGAATCAGCGGGATCCGTTGAAGCGTTCCAGAGTTATAACCTCATAAATTGACAGTGGTCAGAATTGTAAAAATTGGCTCGGTCATTAAGTACCAAATTGGCTCTGTCACTAAGGGGTTAAATCCCCTAAATGCCATGACTGATATCACTGCGGGCTCCCTCTTCTGTCCGATCGGTGCCCCCGCAAAATCACTGTAAGGGCCTGATTGTTGTCATGGCAACCCAAAGTCCTCCAAGCTATAGAAAGCCTGTTGGACCATGCTAAAAGCATGGTATAAGAGGCTTCTGTTAGTGCAGCACTGACAGGTAAAATGCATTGCAATGCTGTTGCATTGCAATGCATTATACTAGCGATCAGAGTTATAAAAGTAACAGTCATGTAGAGGGACTATGTAAAAAAGAGTAAAAAAAAATTGTAACAATATATTTTTTCAAAAATCACGTAAAATAATATTAAAATATTACTCATAAACACTTATTTTTATGTAAAAACAAAAATAAACAAGTACACATTTTGGTATCTCCGCGACTGGTAAATCCTGATCTGTAAAACTGTCTCATTACTTAAATGGAACCTGTCACCCCCAAAATTGAAGGTGAGCTAATCCCACCAGCATCAGGGGCTTATCTACAGCATTCTGTAATGCTGTAGATAAGCCCCTGATGTATCCTGAAAGATGAAAAAAAAAAGGGTTAGATTATACTCCCCAGGGGCGCTCCCGCTGCGGTCCGGTCCGATGGGTGTTGCGGTCCGGTCCAGCGCCTCCCATCTTCTTACAATGACGTCCTCTTCTTGTCTTCATTCTGCGGCTCCTGCGCAGGCGTACTTTGTCTGCCCTGTTGAGGGCAGAGCAAGGTACTACAGTGCGCAGGTGCCAGGAAAGGTCAGAGAGGCCTGGCGCCTGCGCACTGCAGTACTTTGCTCTGCCCTCAACAAGGCAGACAAAGTACGCCTGCGCAGGAGCCGCAGCGTGAAGACAAGAAGAGAACGTCATCGTAAGAAGATGGGAGGCCCCGAACCGGACCGTGACACCCCCCGGATCAGACCGCCTGCCCAGGTGAGTATAATTTAGCCTCTTTTTCTCATCTTTCAGGATACATCGGGAGCTTATCTACAGCATTCCAGAATGCTGTAGATAAGCCCCTGATGCCGATGGGCTTAGCTCACCTTAGATTTTGGGGGTGACAGGTTCCCTTTAATCACTTTAGCATACACAGTAAGAACAAATAAATTAAAAATGAGGCAAAAACTATGCTGTTCATCATATCGCCGAGAAAAAAGTGGAATATAATGCAATCAAAAAGACAAATGTAAACAAAATCAGTATCTCTGAAAATGCCATTTCGCCAGCAAAAAACAAGCCGCCATTCAGCTTCATCAAGAGAAAAATATTTTAAAAGGCTATAGCTCTCAGAATGCAGATATGCAAAAACATTTTTTTTTTCTATAAAATAGTTTTTGTTGCATAAAAGAAGCAAAAACATAAGAAAATGATATACATGTGGTATCGCTGTAATCATACCGACCTGAAGAATAAAGCTGCCTTATTGATTTTATCACACAAAGAACAGCATTAAAAAAAAACCAATTCCTGGATTGTTGTTTTTTATCAATCTGACTCCCAAAAATGTCATGTGCCCAAGAATGATACCAATAAAAACTTCAACTCAACTTCAAAATATAAACCCTCACAAGACTCTGTAGGCAGAAATTTAGAAAAATTATAGCTCTCAAATATGGAGATGCAAAGCATCTTTTAGTGTGTGATACTTTCTACAAAAAACATGGAGGTAAAAGTCCACAATCTAGCA
The DNA here is from genome assembly GCF_032444005.1 of Ranitomeya imitator. NCBI lineage: Eukaryota > Metazoa > Chordata > Amphibia > Anura > Dendrobatidae > Ranitomeya > Ranitomeya imitator. The sequence goes on from NC_091286.1 coordinate 478,718,859, forward strand.
CCAAAATCAAAGTTTATCATATTATACACAAACCAGGCATGAAATCCATTTCATGGAGAATTAAAAAAATCAAGAGCAAAGATAATTTAATGTATTGCACATACTATTGTATGTACAATTTTCTCAATTATGTTTACTGTTTAGGCACATGTGGGGCTCTGTAAATGTAACATGAAGTCTGCTATCTATTACAGCCAATTTTGAATTCCAAAAGCCAATTGGCGCTCCTTCCCTTTCGAGCTGTGCTGTTTGCCCAAGCAGTAGTTTTCCACCACATGTCGAGTATTGGTGTACTTAGGAGAAATTGCACAACAAATTGTATAGTCAATTTTCTCCTGATACCATTGTGAAAATAAAATATTTGGGGCTAAAGGAACATTTTTGTGTATTTTTTCATTTTTAAGGCTAAGCTTTATAAAATTCTCTGTAGCACCTATAGGTTCATGGTGCTCACTACACCTCTAGAAAAATTCCTTGAGTGGTGTAGCTTCCAAAATTAGGTCACTTCTGGGAGTTTCTACTGGTTAGTCACATCAGGGCTCTGCAAATGAGACATGGCATCTGTTACCCATTCCAGCCAATTTTGTACTCCAAAAGTAAAATGTCACTCCATCTCTTCTGAGGCCCGCCGTGCACCCAAACAGTAGTTTTCCTCCACATATCAAGAGAAATTGTAAAACAAATTGTATGAATCATTTTTTCTTGTTACCCTTTAAAAAATGTAAAATTGGGGGCTAGATGAATATATTTGTGTGAAAAATGTAAATGTTCATTTTTTCCTTTCACAATTCCTGTGAAGCATCTAAAGGGTTAATGAACATCTTCAATATTGTTTTGAGCACATTTTGTGGTTCTGTTTTTAAAATGGTATCACGTTTGGGATCTTTCTGTAATATAGACCCCTCAAAGTTACTTCAAATGTGATGTGGTCTTTAAAAAAGGGGTTTTGTAAATTTTGTTGGAAAAATTAAAAATTGCTGAAAAACTTTTAACCCTTCCAACTTCCTAGCAAAGAATGCATGTTTCAAAAATGATGCATACATATACAGACATATGAGAAATGTTAATTCTAAATTATTTTGTACAGCATGACTAACTAGTTTACGGATATAAAAACTGAAAGTTTGAAAATTGCAAAATTCTGAAAATTTTAGCCTAAATTCTGATATTTTCGCAAATAATTGCTAAGCATTTCAACCTAAATTTACCACTAATGTAGATGTGTCACAAAAAAACATTTTAGGCCTCTTTCACAAGTCACTGGGTCCAGTACATGTGGTGACACTTTTCACACGCATCGGAGACACTTAAACACCTAGACATGTGATGGTGTTTTCACGCATGTGACACGTACCGGCGCCTGAGAAGCAGTGATACAGTTAGCGCTGTTCCCCGGTGCTGGGTGCTGAAGATGGCTTGCATCATTCTCCCCTGCTCTGCTGGCGATCAGCACAAGCAGGGAAGAATGATGACAGTCATATTCAACTGATAACAGCAACAGCTAGGACTCCCTAAGTAATGTATATTATTTTCATCCACTATACTATTTATTTATTTACTGCTGTTTATTTATCATTATGTTTCTGTCTTTGTTTTTTTCTGTTTAGTGGCTAGTGTCAACGTGTACTTTCATGCTGCATGCACACCAGCTCATATCCCAGTTCATACCATTGGGTTTTTTCAGTCTGTTTGCATCATATGAATATAAAGGTGTGGCCTGCCTTTTCTTTGAGCTGGGCATTATTTTTATGTGGTCTCCCATGGCTGTGTGTCCACTAGTTGGGCTCAGTTCTTCTCATCCCTTGTCCACATGCCTATCACTTGACAAACGGTAAGGTTGTTAATATTAGAATTAGGACTATCCCAATTATGGTTACCATGGAGTTGTGGGATGGCTTTTGCATTTTTTGATCAAAAAACATGCTATCTAAGTAGTGTAAATTATTTTCATGCACTATGCTATTTATTTACTGCAGGGTATTTAATCATTATGTTTCTGTTTTTGGTTTATTCTTGATAACCAGCCTTTCTAACTCTGACAGTTGAGGGTTGCAGCCCACAGCTGTCAGTTTTGCCTGGCTGGTTATCAAAAAGACACGGGGACCCATGCAATTTTTTTATTTATTTATTTATAGCTCAGTGGGCTGATGAATGCTTGCATTAGCTGCCACCCAATCTCATTGTTAAAAGCGGCAGCAGTTGTAGGCTGATGGAAGAAATAGTCCCATCAGTCGCAGCCTGCTGTCGCTGTTATTAGTTCAGTTGAATATAACTCTCATCATTCTTCCCTCCTTGCGCCGATCGACAGCAGAGCAGGGGAAAATGATGTGAGTGTCTTCAGAACCTGGCGCCGAGGAACAGTGCTAACTGTCCTGCTGCTTCCCTGGCACCTAGTACTGATGCGGCACATGGGCGGCACACAGACACTACACTTGTGCCGCAAGTATTACACACACAGACACGGATATCCCAGTACGAGTTATTCCAATACCGGAAATGTCAGGATGTGTAAAACTAACCTTAGAACCAATGGGATTTGTTAAAGCGTTCAAGAGTTATTACCTCATATAATGACATCGGTCAGAATTGAAACATTTGGCCTGGTCAGGAAGGTGGAAACAAGCTAAGAGGTGAAGGGGTTAAGTAGGTCTGCAACTGTTAATTCCACAACTCCTTAGAAACCAATAGTCCTTTTGAGGGCAAATTCGTGGACCCCAGATGCAGCGCTAGGTAGGCAGGGCACAGCATATCCATATCAGTGCAAGGCCTGCAGGGACTGTATTTGCGTACATATCTCCCACTGCATCCCTCCCAAAGCTCCATAACTGTCTGCTGCTGCTTATTTACTATATACCTAGTTGCAGTTTTCTTTTTTTTTTTTCAAAAAATTCACCCCCCCCCAAAACAAAATATACAGTCTGTTATGTCAGACTGAGTCCTGGTGCATCTGTAGAAAAGTCTTGCCTGGTGCAGAGCCTCCCCGGGGTCGAGTCTATCCGTTATCACTTCCGGAGATGGAGGTAATGTCCCAGTACATCGAGAGAATCTGGCAAGGGGATTCATTAGGAAGACAGTGTCACGTGCAGGGGCAGGGTTCTTCTTCGTGCAGAAGAAGAGTGGAAACTACGTCCATGCATAGACTACAGGGGTCTTAACTTCATCACCGTTAAGAATAAGTACCCAATACCCCTGATATCTGAACACTTTGATAGGCTACGGGGAGCAAGAGTATTTACTAAATTAGATCTGCGGGGTGCTTACAACCTGATTCGCATCCGTGAGGGGGATGAATGGAAAACGGCTTTTAACACCAGGGATGGGCACTATGAATATCTGGTGATGCCCTTCGGGCTCTGTAATGCCCCAGCCATTTTCCAAGACTTTGTGAGCGACATCTTCTGGGAGATGCTCACCACCTCTGTTGTAGTTTATCTGGATGATATTCTCATCTACTCTCCAGATATTGACTCCCACCGGAGAGATGTTTGCAAAGTCTTCGACCTCTTACGGGCAAACTCCCTCTATGCCAAGTTGGAGAAGTGTGTTTGAGCAGAAGTCCTTGCCTTTCCTTGGCTATATCATCTCTGCCCAGGGATTGCCTATGGATCCTTCCAAGCTACAGGCAGTGATGGACTGGTAGGAACCTCTTCTCTTAAAGCGGTGCAGCGCTTTATGGGGTTCATTAATTACTATCGCCAGTTCATTTCCCACATCTCAACTTTGTTAGCTCCCTTGGTTGCCCTCACCAAGAAGGGAGCAAATCACAAATTGTGGTCGGAGGAGGTCTCCAAGGCCTTTCTCGCTATTAAGTGACACTTCGCTAGTGCTCTGATCCTACATCGCCCCGATGTAGATAAGCCGTTTATAATGGAGGTGGATTCCTCATCCGTTGGTGCTGGAGCAGTCCTCTTCCAAAAGGATGCTCAAGGTCAGAAGTATCCTTGCTTCTTCTTTTCCAAGACCATCTCACCAGCGGAGAGGAATTATTCCTTCGGGGACAGGGAGTTGCTAGCTATGAAGTTGGCTTTCTCAGAGTGGAGACACCTCCTGGAGGGGGCTCGCTTTACCTTCCAGGTTTTTACAGACCAAAAAAATGTGGTGTACTTACAGGCAGCCCAGCGGCTAAATTCTCACCAGGCGAGATGGTCCCTGTTCTTCTCCCGGTTCCATTTCACCCTTCATTTTCTCTCTGGGGAGAAGAACATTCGTGCCAACGCTCTCTCCCACTCCGTAGTGCCATCAGAGGAGGAGAACGAGGAGCATCGGCTTATTGTCTCTTCTGAGAGCTTGAGAACCGTGGCTCCGGTTTAGTTAGAGTCTGTGCTACTGGACAAGATTTTTGTACCATCAAATTTGCATCCAGACGTTCTCTTTTGGGCTCATTTGTCCAGGGTGGGTGGACATTTTGGGACCAAGAAGACATATGAGCTTCAGGCGAGGACATACTGGTGGCCACATATGGCTCGTAACGTCGGGGATTATATTCGGGTGTGTGTCTCCTGCGCCAAGAATTGGTCTCCTTGGCAACAGCCTTCTGGGCTACTTTAACCCCTGCCGGTGGCAGACAGGCCCTGGGAGATGGTCGGGATGGACTTCGTGGTGGGCTTACCAAAGTCTCGTAGCTGCACCGTTATCTGGGTAGTCACCGATCATTTTTCTAAAATGGTGCACTTGGTGCCACTTCCACGGTTATCTTCTGCACGGGTCTTGGCAGCGTTGTTCATTAAACATATTTTCCGTCTACATGGCATGCCTGACAAAATTGTCAGTGACCAGGGTCCCCAGTTCGCGTCTCGGTTTTGGAGTGAGCTCTGTCATTTACTCAGCATTGAGCTGAATCTCTCTTCTGCATAGCATCCCGAGATGAATGGGTAGGTAGACAGGGCCAACCAGACTCTGGTGACATACCTGCGACATTTTGTCTCTGCTAGGCAGGATGACTGGGCATCTTTGCTACCTTGGGCGGAATTTGCTTTGAAAAATGCCGTAGCTGACTCCACTGGACAGACTCCATTTCTCCTTATTTATGGCTAGCATCCGCATGTCCCTGTGCCCATGCCCGTGTCATCCACTGATTCCAGGGTGGCAGACTGGGCAGTGGAGGCATGTGACATTTGAGACCACACACAGGATGCCATTCGGGCCTCCATGGAGAGAATGAGGGTTTCTGCCGATGCACACTGGCGCCCCGCTCCGACCTTTGCTTCTGGTGACTTAGTGTGGCTCTCCGCCCATAATATCAGGCTGCAAGTTGAGTCCATTAAGTTTGAGCCTCACTACATTGGTCCTTTCAAGGTTCTGGAACATGTTAACCCTGTGGTCTACCGTTTGGCTATTCCTCCACGCCTAGGTATCACTGACACCTTTAATGTTTCCCTCTTAAAGCCCGTCTATATGTCCCGCTTTTCTGAGTCATCTCCCGGGACATCGGGTTCATCCACGGATGAGTACGAGCTGAACTCGAGTACGAGGTGTACAAGTTGGTACATGGCAAGAAGCAGAAAAAAGCAGAGATGTTTTACCTGCTGAAGCCTCCAACCAAATGCACCAGCAGGGCGCAGCGGACCCGATAAATGATGGCAAACACACAGGTGCAAAAAATACCGATGAAACAACCACTTTCAATCCAGTGTTGGCTGTTTGGCATTAGTGCACAAAAAGATAAAAGATACTATTCTGTATATGGCATAATTCACACAAACAATGCAGAGCATCTGGTTTACAGCCTATTAGTAACGCACATACAGGCGGGCTGCCCAGTGCTACAAAATGCATGCTGTGCGAACAGGGGCCAATAGTTTACAGAGCCATCTTGGTCCGACTGCGCCCTGCAAGATAAAGTGCAAAAAGAAAACCACATATCAATGTATGTAAGGTATTAGTTTATATTGGGGCCTCAATACGTAAGCTGGCAACCCACGTCAAGGGTCCTTACAATTTGCCAGTCCTAACGCTAAACATTGAATAAAAGCTCACCGACACAAAAAGAGGACTTAAAAATCCTCTAAAAAATGTTCGCACAGCATGCATTTTGTAGCACAGGGCAGCCCGCCTGTATGTGCGTTACTAATAGGCTGTAAACCAGATGCTCTGCATTGTTTGTGTGAATTATGCCATATACAGACTAGTATCTTTTATCTTTTTGTGCACTAATGCCAAACAGCCAACACTGGATTGAAAGTGGTTGTTTCATCGGTATTTTTTGCACCTGTGTGTTTGCCATCATTTATCGGGTCCGCTGCGCCCTGCTGGTGCATTTGGTTGGAGGCTTCAGCAGGTAAAACATCTCTGCTTTTTTCTGTGACTTTTTTGAATTTTTTGGAGGATTTTTAAGTCCTCTTTTTGTGTCGGTGAGCTTTTATTACATGGCAAGAAGCACTATCTGGTGGACTGGAAGGGTCACGACCCAGAGGCCAGAACCTCGGAACCTGTGGAGCACATTCAGGCTCCGCTGCTCATTGCAGCCTTTGAGAGTAGCGAGGCTCAAGTAGGAGGGGGCCTGTTATGATGCGGTGGTTTAGGAGCAACATGAAACGAGCTCTGAAGGAAGTGGTATCTGTACTGACCGCAGTCCCTAAGCTCAACACAACACTAGAAGTAGACGTGGGATGCTCCTAACTCTCCCTAGGCACCTCGACACAGCCTAAGAGCTAACTACCCCTAAAGAGAGATGCAGGAAAACTATCTTGCCTCAGAGAAAATCCCCAAAGGATATATTAGCCCCCCACAAATAATGACTGTGAGTGGAGAGGGAAAAGACATACACAGAATGAAACCAGGATGAGCACAGGAGGCCAGTCTAGCTAAATAGATAGGACAGGATGGTATACTGTGCGGTCAGTATAAAACACTACAAAAATCCACGCAGAGTTAACAAAAAATTCCACACCTTACTAAAGGTGTGGAGGGTAAATCTGCTTCCCAGAGCTTCCAGCAAGACATAATTAATTCATACTGATAAGTGAACAAACATAGAAAGCACTGATGGGATAAGTCCACAATCTGTGGACAGAAAAGAGCAAGCAAGAACTTAGCTTTGCTGAACTGGTCAGGATAACAGGGAAATCCAAAGAGAAGTGAATCCAACCAGGAACCATTTACAAGTGGCACTGGCTGAAGGATAGAGCCAGGCATAAATAGCCGAGCAGAAAAGACGATCAGTGGAAGCAGCTGCTGACAGCTAAATCCAAGGAGCAGCTATACCACTTGAAACCACAAGAGGGAGCCCAGGAGCAGAACTCACGAAAGTGCCACTTACAACCACCGGAGGGAACCCAAGAGCGGAATTCACAACAGGGGCCCTAGGAGGAGGGTAATGTTAGGTGTTGAGTTCCCGCCACTGCACAGGGGAATCTCGAACCATGTCTGCTGCAGTCTCCCATTCTCCTCCAGCTGCAGTAGAACCTGCTCAGCTGAGACGTCAGTCCCAGCGTCTGGCTCAGCCTGATACTGTGCAAATGGTTACTGTTGCCTTTCTAGACTCTGGCCTTGTAGCCAGCACTGGTCAGCGGCGAGCAGGCTTTTCTGGGACTAAGTTCTGCTTTTCACGCGCTGAGCATGCCCACGGTAGGACCTCTCATTGGAGGTCGGGAGTTAGACGCTCAGGCCCTGTTGCAGCTCCTATTGTTCCACCAAGAAGGTCCTGTAGAGCTGCAACTATAAAAGGTTTGCATGGCCACACGGCCATGCGCTAGTATCAAATGTGTTTGGCTTATGCCAGTGGATACTATACCACTCTATACATATGTGGTGTGAGGCTGTAGATTTGGGACTGTACACTCAGGCAGGCAGCTAGCGTCAGTGGGGGCAATTAGCCTTGGCTTAACATTTGGTTCCTTTACGTGTGCGGTTAGCACAGAAGAGTTCCAGAGCAAGCACAACCATTAGTTAGGGTAATAGTTTTGTGTACAACGTGACTCGGTGAGTCAACAGAGATCGCTTCCAGTTCACATGGGGTGAAGCTTAACCTACGTGTGAGCTCAGAGGTTATTCGCTGTTGCTTTGCAGCAGATATCTCTGCACAGTGGGCACAGTGGGCTGCGAACGCACCCTGTAGCTACCTACCTATACTCGGTGCGTTACGCTAGCCCTAACAGCTAAGTTCTGTTGTATCTGGTTTAGAAAAATCGTATTTCAGCAGGCATACGTAGCATAGTTCTGTGTGCTGTCTTGCCACTCTTTTTTGGAGGGTTTTAAATTCAGCAAAAATCCCCCCAAAAATTATTACAGTCTGTTATGTCAGGCTGAGGCCTAGTGTTTGTGTTTGAAAAATTGTAGCTTTGCAGGCATACTGATCAGATATCATTTAGCTCCAAATAAATACATTTGTATTGAGATTTTGAAATAGTGCAGTAGTCCATTTAAAATGGGCAAGGCAAGGGGCAAGGGATGGTGAAGTGGATGTGATGCTTATGGTGCATGCAGAGGACAAGGCTGAAAGTGGGCCAAAAAAAAGACCCACATCTTCTTGTTCGACCTTCCTGTCCCAATTTCTAGCGGAAAATGCTTCCTGTCACTTAGCCACCACCACCACCACCACCACCACCATGTCTTCAACACGGTCAAGTCTGAGTAGCCATGAGTGTGGCCCGGATATTCCTCACCCTGATCCTCCTTCCTCCCACCATGCCGAGTGCCCTGAGACAACTGATCCCACACTTGGACACTCTGAAGAGCTGTTCAGTTTTCCATTTCAAGATTCTGGACTCTTGGCCAGTCAATTTGAAGTGGGGACAGATGAGATCATGTAGAGCTGCCCAAAGCTTTGACCAGCCCCGGTCAAACAAATGTGATGGTCGGAAAGTGTCACAAGAGGTGGACAATGATGAGACACAATTGCCAGAAAATCAGGAGGAGGAGCAGGGTACGGATGTGGAAGATGAGGTGGTAGATGTCATAGTGACTGACCCAACCTGGCAGGAGGACATGCATAGCGAGGACAACAGCACAAATGGGGAAGGAGGCATATCCCCCAACAGGCAGGAAGAAGCAGTGGGGTGGCCACAGACAGAAGGCACGCATCCGTTCCCCATAACACCAACAGGAGTAAAGTTGCCATTCCAAATGTTAGATCTTCCCGAGTTTGGTTATTTTTTAAAGACTCTGCCGATAACCCCAAACAGGTCATTTGCAGCACCTGCCATGCCCACATCAGCAGGGGTAGCAAAACAACCAGCCTGAACACCACCAGCATGATCAGGCACATGGCAGCAAAGCACCGAATTTGTGGGCCGAACCCCATGCTCCAGGAACACTGTCTGCAGGTGACATCACTGCTTCTTCCACTGTTTTGTGTAGAAGCCAATCCCCAGTCCACCATGCATGTGAAGATGCCTCTAGCCCTGCACCTGTTGTTGCCCACAGCACCATCATCAAGCCCGTCCACGTACTAGTCCCAGCACAGCCTTCAGTTGTCTATTCCCCAGTCTTTGAAACGCAAGCAGAAATATCCAGCCAACGCCCCACAGACCACAGTCCTAAATTCTAACTTTTCTCTTCTGCTTGTGCTTGAAATGTTGCCTTTTAGGCTTGTTGAGAAGGAACCTTTCCGTAACCTGATGGGGGCGGCCATCCCAAGGTACTCGGACCTCAGTCCCACTATTTCTCCCAGTGTGCCATATCAGTATTACACCAGCATGTGTCCCACAACATTACCCGTGCCCTCAGCAATGCTGTTACAGGGAAAGTCCACCTAACCACAGATACGTGGACAAGTGCTTGTGGGCAGGGATGGTACATCTCACTGACAGCACACTGGGTTAACTTAGTGGAAGCCGGGACCCAGTCAGACCTTGGGAAGGAACACATCCTCCCCACGCCGAGGATTGCTGGCCCTAGGTCAATCAGGGTTGCCCCCACAGTCTACATCTCCTGCACCTCCTCCCCCTCTTCATCCTCCTTCTCTGAAATCAACACATCAGTCAGAAGCTAGAAGCACTGCAGCACTGCCTCAGCCAAGCGCCATTAGGCTGTGCTGAAGCTAAGCTGCATAGGGGACAAACCACACAATGCAGAAGAGTTGTGGACAGCACTGGAAGAGCAGTCAGATATTTGGATGACACCTACAGCCAGGCATGGTCGTGTGTGACAATGGCTGTAACCTGGTGGCAGCACTGAGGCAAGGTGAGCTCACACACGTACCTTGCTTGGCCCATGTGCTTAACTTGGTTCAACGTTTTCTGAAAAGCTACCCGAAGCTGCAGGATCTGCTAATGAAACTACGCTGTCTGTCTGCCCATTCTAAAAAGTCAGCTTCAACCTCCCTTGCTGTGCTTCAGCAGTATTTGCAGCTTCCTGCTCACTGACTGGTGTGTGATGTCCCCACGTGCTGGAGCTCTATGCTGCATATGTTGGAAAGAATTTGTTAGCAGAGGAGCGCAGTTGTTGACTACCAACATCAACAAGGCCTTCGATATTCAGTTCAGACTCCACACATAAGATCTCTGGAGTGGACATGGATGTCAGACATATGTACCATCCTCCAAAACTTTGAAGGCTGCACCAAAATAATGAGCGGCGATGATGCCATAATTAGCATCACCATCCCGCTTCTCAGCATTCTGAAAACCTCTCTGCTCACAATTAAAGTGGATGCATTGCAGGCAGAGCACGAGGATATGGAGCAAGGAACCATACAGGGGGATTACAATCAGACCATCCTCATGTCTTTTCAACGTGGATTGGTAGGCAATGAGGAGGAGAAAGATTAGGAGCTACTTTCATGCACTATAGACGGTTCTACAAGCACAGCTGTCATACTGTCTGTTCAGCATGGATGACCTGAGGGCAGGGAGGAGGAGGATGAGGATGAGGAGGTGGAGGACAGCATGGTCAGCGGTCCTGTTGGTGAGGACACGGAAGTCTTGCCTGTTAGCAGTCTGGCATGCATGGCTGACTTAATGTTGCGCTGCGTTTCACGTGACCCTCACATTATAAAAATTTTGGGTGACACTCACTGCTGGTTGGTGACACTTCTAGACCCATGCTACAAGGAGAACTTTCAATCTCTTCTGCCAGAGAGGCAGAAACGTTGAAGTACCAGAGGGCCTTTGTAGCGGAATTTAGAAAATTCCCATGTGAGAACCCTGGTAGCAGATGTCAGAGTTTGTTGTACAACCAAGGAGTCCTAGCGAGAGAGACAGAAGTACAATCCAGCTCAGGCAGGGGAACAATGGCCAAGTTCTGGGACAGTTTTCTCAGACCCTCCTATTGTGATGGCACATAGGCAAGGGGTGCTGTCACAAGAAGTGCAATGTTTGGGAAGATGGTGAGGGAGTACCTTGCAGATCATACATACGTCCACTGTGATTCCTCTATGCCTTTTTATTATTGGGTATCAATGCTGGACACGTGGCATGAACTGGCTCTCTACACCTTCGAGATCCTGGCCTGCCCTGCTGCTAGCGTTCTGTCAGAGCGGATTTTTAGTGCCGCTGGTGAAATTATAACAGATAAGCGCATCCGCCTGTCAACTGAAAATGCTGACAGGCTGACTCTTTTAAAAATGAAAAAGTGCTGGATTGGGAAAGACTTCTGTACACCACCAAGTGAAAACAGCGAAACATAACCTCAAATACATTCTCTGTTTTGGGGAGGTGTATTCTCATGCACCTCTTCACAACCACACATGGGTATACGCTTCAAGATTTGGTCTGTTTGTTCTTATCCTTATCCTCATCATCCAGAACCACTAGATGAACAGGGTGAACGTGCTCTGTACTGTTATAGGCTGGTGAATTTTGGGCAAGGGGTCTGTGATGGCACTATTTTATTTAGTAAAAAAGGACCCCCCATTGGTGAATTGTTTGTCATCTCCCTACTTCTTAACTCTGTCTCCTGCAATGTGTCCTTTAACTGCCACTAGATGACCAAGGTGAACGTGATCTGTACGGTGAATTTCGTGCAAGGGGGCTGTGATGGCACTATTTTATTTAGTTAAAAAAGGACCCCACATTGGGGAATTATTTGTCAGTTCATGCCCTCCATTACAAGTCTCAGAGACCCACACCCCTACATTGGGCCTACTTCTTAACTCTGTTTCCTGCAATGTCTCTTCCTTATCTCCGACGACATGACCTGGGTGAACGTGTTCTGTACTTTTAGAGGCCACAGAGTTTTGAGCAAGGGGGCTGTGATGGCAATAGTATATTTTTAAAAAAGGTAACCCCATTGGTGAAACCACATCCTTGTTGGCAAAGACTTCATAACATTTGTGCACCTTAAAGAGCTTACCGTATATACTCGAGTATAAGCCGAGATTTTCAGCCCAAATTTTTGGGCTGAAAGTGCCCCTCTTGGCTTATACTCGAGTCACGGTGGGTGGCAGGGGAGAGAGCGCTGAGGCATACTCACCTAGTCCCGGCGCTCCTGACGTTCCCCCTGCCCGGGTGCTGTAGCTCTTCCCCTCTTCAGCGGTCACGTGGGACCGCTCATTAAACTCATGAGTATGGACTCCACTCCCATAGGGGTGGAGCCACATATTCATTCCTCTGAGCGGTGCCAGTGACCGCTGACAGGAAGAGCTGCGGCACCCGGGGACAGTGTGACAGGCAGGGGCAGCGTCAGGAGCGGCAGGACTAGGTGAGTATTATATTCACCTGTCCCCGTTCCAGCCGCCAGGCGCCGCTCCATCTTCCCAACGCCGCTCCGTCTTCCCGGCGTCTCTGCGCTCTGACTGTTCAGGTCAGAGGGCGCGATGATGCATATAGTGTGCGCGGCGCCCTCTGCCTGATCAGTCAGTGCAGAGAGACGCCGGGACGAGACGCCGGAACGAGACGCCGGGAGCTGCAATCAAGAGAGGTGAGAATGGCTTTTTTTTTTATTATTATTGCAGCAGCAGCAGCAGCAATGGCACAGATTTATATGGAGCATATATGGGGCAAAAATAAACGGTGCAGAGCACTATATGGCACAGCTATGGGGCAAGAAAGAACGGTGCAGAGCACTATATGGCACAGCTATGGGGCAAGAAAGAACGGTGCAGAGCACTATATGGCACAGCTATGGGGCAAGAAAGAACGGTGCAGAGCACTATATGGCACAGCTATGGGGCAAGAAAGAACGGTGCAGAGCACTATATGGCAGTTATGGGGCAAGAATGAATGATGCAGAGCACTATATGGCACAGCTATGGGGCAAGAATGAACGGTGCAGAGCACTATATGGCACAGCTATGAAGCAAGAAAGAACGGTGCAGAGCACTATATGGCACAGCTATGTTGCAAGAAAGAACGGTGCAGAGCATTATATGGCACAGTTATGGAGCATAAATGAACGGTGCAGAGCACTATATGGCACAGCTATGGGGCAAGAATCAACGGTTCAGAGCATTATATGGCACAGTTATGGGGCAAGAACGAACGGTGCAGAGCACTATATGGCACAGCTATGGGGCAAGAAAGAACGGTGCAGAGCACTATATGGCAGTTATGGGGCAAGAATGAACGGTATGGAGCAACATCTATTTTTATTTTTGAAATTCACCGGTAGCTGCTGCATTTTCCACCCTAGGCTTATACTCGAGTCAATAAGTTTTCCCAGTTTTTTGTGGCAAAATTAGGGGGGTCGGCTTATACTCGGGTCGGCTTATACTCGAGTATATACGGTACTTGAAAAGCTCCTTTTTGTGCTGCCTGGTTGCTCACATTAGACACAATACACTTCATATAAATTTGATAAAGCAATGCTGTTAGTTTGGCTCAGTAGTTCATTACAAACATCTCTTTGTCCACTTTATTAGTTTCTCTCCTTAAGAGCCATAATTTTGGCTGTCTCAAATGTACAAATGGCGAATATACAAATGTCAATTTGGAATCCTGATTAAAATACTGTATACCAAATGCATTCAGACAATCACAGAGCTGCATTTCTTGTAAAACATTTACAGATGTGACAGACAATGCTCATAGTGACACAATCTTGAGAAATGTTTGTTTATTCACTTCACAAACAGTTCTAAGCCTCTATATGTTTGCTGTTTGTCATTGTAAAACATTAAGGTTTACTGAAACTCTGCCTGTGGTGGTTTGATCTAAATCCTTGTGGCTTTTATTTTCTAGGGGTTTATAGCCCCTCATCTGATGACTTCATGATATCTCAATTACATATAACCTTGAAAGCTGGCCACTTGAAGGGCTGGGTGAAACTAGAGTTACTAAATAGTGTAAATCACTATATAAGACCAGGGAAACATGACTAAGACAGATGCCAAAACTGGGGTACCTGTACATGTACAGTGTGCTGATACCTGCATAATTGGGGACGCCCAAGCAGTGTAGGTAATCTCCCAGGGGTTCTCTGTCTTGGTGTTGCTTCTCTGATATTCCAGATGGATGATGTTTAAAAGCCTCTTGTGGATAACGAAAGTATACTGTATGTAGTTAATCTATATATATACGTAATCACTATATGTATTTAATCCTTATATGCACTTATTAACCTTTGTATGTTAACATATACAAAAGTGTACGCACTCACACTATTCAATCATACTATTCCTTAAATTTTGTAGTTTGCAATAAAATTGCATTGTATTGCAAGTATTAGCCTTATTTAAAGCTGTATCTGAACCTTAGTGCTAAAAACATGTCAAATACATTTGCCAAATTCTCCTGTAAATAATTCTGCAAAGAGGGAACCATCATACCATTAAAAAATACAAGTGGATTTTCATGGGCCCATCCAGTATGTGGGTTCCATGGCGTAATGGGGTGCATATGAATATGCAGCAGGGCTGGCCTTGCTATTAATGTGTAAAACAAAGGAGGACGGGAGTATAAAATGCATATTGTGAAGTGGATTTTCATAGGCCCATCCAGTATGTGGGTTCCAAGGCATAATGGGGTGCATATGACTATGCAGCAGGGCTGGCCTTGCTATTAATGTGTAAAACAAAGGAGTACAAGAGTGCAAAATGAATATTGTAAAGTGGATTTTCACGGGCCCATCCAGTATGTGGGTTCCAAGGCGTAATGGGGTGCATATGACTGACTATGCAGCAGGGCTGGATTCCTGCCAATGTGTAAAACAAAGGAGTCCGGGCGTACAAAATGAATATTGTGAAGTGGATTTGCATGGGTCAATCCAGTATGTGGGTTCAAAGGCTTATTGGGGTACATATGAAGTGGTAGGAGAGCAGGCCTTGCATTCAATGCAACATTTTTTCAGGATGCCCTCCTGGACATCTTATGAAAGGGGTATTGTGGTGCGTCGTAATTCTTGGCAGCTCATCCACTCACAGCATAGGCTATAACAGTTTAGGAGACCCACTGTTTAATAATTGCCCTTTAAGAAGATTAATGCCGCCTGATGCACCAGTAAAAATAGGCTCTGTGACTTTAAGAGTCCCTCCTTCATAAATTAAACAAGATGGGTCAACTTATGTGTCACACACCACATGGCCAGCTAGGGGTGTTCAATGTTACAATGATATTTCCCTGTGAATGCATTTGTAGTGGTTGAATGCAATGTTTAAGTTGAAAAACGCTTCAAAAATGCTGGATCTGAACTAAGCCTAAGTGGGTTAGGAAATTTTCTGTCTGGGGTTAATAATATAGTCTTACAGGCAAGTCATTAACCTGCAAAGGATGTACCTTAACATATTTCCCAGCAAAATCCGTTTTGGTTTAGTTTTAGTGTGTTTTTTGTGGCACTGGGAAAAATGGCAAAAAATTGTTTAAAGCTGTGAACTAGGAGTCAGGAATGCTTCCAGAGGCGATTCCCATGATGTTCCTGTGTCATTCGATCAGTGTTTCCATGATTTTCAGACGTTTTTAGACCTTAAAAGGACCCCCGGGAGGGATCGCGGTAAAAATACTCTGCTCTCCCATAGACTTACATTGGTTTCTTTGTTCGGGCTCAGTACCCGAGTATACCAATTTGCTCGACCCGAGCAACGAGCACCCGAGCATTTTAGTGCTCGCTCATCACTAGACCTGAGCAGTGTCAAGAAAAATTGAATGCAACAGAGGCACGTGAGTATGAGACTATGTGCAGGGAACTTATGTTAATAGCACCACTCCAGGTCTCCAATACAAAAAATAGCTGGAGTGGTACTTTAAATTGAACATGTCACCTGATTCATTCTGCCCAAACTGCCAGCAGCTTGAATCAAATCTTGGGAGTACGATTACAGCCAGGTACATTTTTCAGAGAATTTCAGAGAAGAAATGCTTTGAGGATCTGGCCACCGAGAGACTTGTTAGTGACGAAGGGTGTACTGGGAGAAGTCAGATGAGGGCAGAGCAGGGCTAGTCTCATTTCCAGCCTTGGTCTCTGGCGTAATCTATAAAGTATACAATCTCTGAAACACCAGAGCGTTTTAGAAAAAATAAACCAATTGTGCAGCCCGGCCTGGGTTCATGCTGCCTTGGGTTTGGGCAACAAGTTAAAGTTCCCTTTAACTGTCATAATTATTTATACCACAGTTAAAGAGGTCATCTAGCACTGACATATCAGTGGCTTATTAGCAGGAAAGGTCATTAATCTTAGATCTCTGGGGGTCGAACACCTGGAATCAGCTGAAATTCACTCTGGCAGTGGGGGAAATAAGTATTTGATTCCTTGCTAATTTTGTAAGTTTGCCCACTGACAAAGATATGAACTGTTTACAATTTTAAGGGTGGCTTAGTTTTAACATTGAGAGATAGAATATGAAAATAAAATCCAGAAAATCACATTGCATAAATTATAGAAATATATTTGCATTTTGCAGTGAGAAATAAGTATTTGATCATTCTTTCAAACAAGACTTAATTCTTGGTGGCAAAACCCTTGTTGGCAGCAGTCAGACATTTTTTGTAGTTGATGATCAGGTTTGTACACATGTCAGGAGGAATTTTGGTCCATTCCTCTTTGCAGATCATCTCTAAATCATTAAGATTTTGAGGCTGTCACTTGGCAACTTGGAGCTTCAACTCCCTTCATAAGTTTTATATGGAATTAAGGTCTGGAAACTGGCTAAGTCACTCCATGATCTTAATGTGCTTCATTTTGAGCCACTCATTTGTTGCCTTGGCTGTATGTTTTGGGTCATTGTCTTGCTGGAAGACCCAGCCACGACCCATTTTTAATGTTCTGACGGAAGGAAGGAGGTCAGAATTTCCATCCATCCATTCTCCCATTGATGCGCGGGGAAGTAGTCTTGTGCCCTTAGCACAGAAATACCCCCAAAACGTAGTGCGTCTTCATGCTTGACAGTGGGGATGGTGTTCTTTGGGTCATAGGCAGCATTTCTCTTCTACCAAACATGGCGAGTTGAGTTAATGCCAAAGCTCTCAATTTTTGTCTCATCTGACCACAGCACCTTGTCCTAATCACTCACAGAATCATCCAGGTGTTCCTTGACAAACTTCAGATGGACCTGCACATGTGCCTTCTTGAGCAGGGGGACCTTGTGAGCACTGCAGGGTTTTAAATCTTTACGGCATAATGAGTTACCGGTGGTTTTCTTGGTGACTGTGGTCCCAGCTGCCTTGAGATCATTAAAAAGTACCCTGTGTCATTTTAGGTTGATCTCTCACCTTTCCCATGATCAAGGATACCCCACGAGGTGAGACTTCGCATAGTGCCCCAGATCGATGTCGATTGACAGTCATTTTGTATTTCTTTCATTTTCTTACTATTGCTCCAACAGTTGTCTCCTTCTTACCCAGCATCTTAATTATGATTTTCTATCCCATTTCAGATTTGTGCAGATCTACAGGGTGGGCCATTTATATGGATATACCTAAATAAAATGGCAATGGTTGCTGATATCAACTTCCTGTTTGTGGCACATTAGTATATGGGAGGGGAAAACTTTTCAAGATGGGTGGTGACCATGGCAGCCATTTTGAAGTTGGCCATTTTGGATCCAACTTTAATTTTTTTCAATGGGAAGAGGGTCATGTTACACATCAAACTTATTGAGAATTTCACAATAAAAACAAGGATGTGCTTGTTTTTATGTAACTTTATTCTTTCATGAGTTATTTACAAGTTTATGACCACTTATAAAATATGTTCAAAGTGCTGCCCAATGTGTTGGATTGTCAATGCAACCCTCTTCTCCCACTTTTTACACACACATAGGAACACCGCAGAAGAAATGTTAGCACAGGCTTCCAGTTTAAAAAGCTGGGTGCATTACCATACATCATCACTCACCCCCCATAGGAAGAAGCTAATGCAAAACGAGCGTCAGGGCACCACCTTGCAACCAGGTCATGTATACCCTCAAATTTTAAGAACCTTTATGTTAGGTCTCGAGTTCCCGCTTCTGCACAGGGGGAATCTCGAGCCATCTCCGCTGCGGTCTACCATTCTTATCCAGCCGCAGTGGAGTCTGCTCAGCAGGGACGTCGGTCTCAGCGTCTTGCTCAGTCTCACTCTGTACAGAGAGTTACTGCTGCTTCTTCAGCTTCTGCCATTAAACCCAGTGCTGGTCAGCAGCGAGCGGACTTCTCTGGGACTAAGTCCTTGTCTGCACACACTGAGCATGCCCAGGGCAAGATCTCCCGTTGGAGATCGAGGGTCATGTGCTCAGGCTCTGCAGCACATTCCATTGGTCCTCTTGGCAGGTCTTGGAAGGGCAAAGTTTCCGTCGCCACTTCCTGTGCTGCAACTATATAAACTGCGCATGACCGCACGGCCATGCGCTAGTGTACATTTGCTTACGTGTGTTTGTTGTGAGTGCAAGTCGTCCTTGGAAACCCCTTCCCTATTGAATGTCTGTTCGCGGAAGGTGTGTGGTTGCTATCTAGCGCCCGACTTAGCCATTAGCACTAATCACACGTTACAGCGTCCAGTTGCTGTGACCGCCAGTACGGCGCCGTGCACTTCCTCTGTGCTTTCCTTACCCAAGCCTGGGTGGTTAGTGCCGTTCGTCAGTGCGGCACCGCATGCACTCTTGTGCCCTATATTGTTACTCAGCTTCCTTACATACCCAGTTGCGGTGTTGTGCCAGCAAGGGTCTAATCGGACTTCAATCCTAGTTGGGGTTAAGTTCGCTGACTGCTTGCTCGCCTTCTATGTGCGGTACCGCGATCCTGTGACGCAACAGGATCGCTTCCTTCACGCTGGGTGAAGTTTAACCCACATGTGTATACTTATGAGTACCGCCATATAGTCCGTCATTACTTAGCAGCAGGTTCCATCTCTGCACGGTGGACCCCGGGCTGCGAACGCACCATACACTATCAGTCTTATTATTTGGTGCGTTCCGCTAGCCCTAACATTACACTAGCGCCAGGGTCTGGCTAGTAATGATGGACAAACAGCAATCCTTGCGGTATATCCAGCAGCTGGAGGGTAGGTTGGCGGCTCTTGAGAGCGCAACCTCAGCTATGGATGTTACCGCAGTTGCTGTACAGGCTGCTAGCGTGGCTGCAGCAACCCTGTCCATTGCCACCCCTGTTCCGACATTTTCTCGCCTCCCGCTGCCAGAAAAATTTTCTGGTGATAGCAAGTTTTGTAGGGGATTTGTGAGTCAGTTCTCTATTCACCTCGAGCTTCTGGCTGCACGTTTTCCCACAGAGCGGGCTAAGGTGGAATTTATAGTGTCTCTCTTGTCGGACAGGGCGTTGGAATGGGCTACGCCGCTGTGGGAGCGTGGCGATCATGTGGTGCAGAGTGCTCCGCTGTTTTTGAGCACTCTGAAACAGGTCTTTTTAGGACCTCAAGTCACCCATGATACTGCGCTCCAACTGCTGGCATTAACTCAGGGTGAGTCCTTGGTCAGTCATTTTGCCGTCCAATTCCGCACTTTAGCTTCTGAGCTGGATTGGTCGGATAAAGCTCTTATCCCCATATTTTGGAGGGGCCTGGCTGACCACGTTAAGGACGCTCTGGCCACTAGGGAGATTCCTGCCACACTGGAGGACTTAATAACTGTCTCCACTCGAATTGACCTCCGTTTTAACGAGCGGAGGTTAGAGCGAGCCCAGTGTAGGCAGAGGTTTCGGCTGGCTCCTACCTTCGCCAAACCTCTGGAATCTCCGGTCCTGGTTCCTGAGTCACATGAGGCCAGGGAAGTGTCACAAGCGGGATCTAAGTCTCGGACCGCTTGTGCACTCAAGGTCTGTCATGTTTGCCAGCAGTCAGG
The DNA here is from genome assembly GCF_032444005.1 of Ranitomeya imitator. Classification (NCBI taxonomy): domain Eukaryota; kingdom Metazoa; phylum Chordata; class Amphibia; order Anura; family Dendrobatidae; genus Ranitomeya; species Ranitomeya imitator. The sequence goes on from NC_091286.1 coordinate 478,738,939, forward strand.
ACATCTAGCCACCAGATGTTCTCAGCGGTCGAGGAAATGTCAGCGTCTAGTGGTAGTAGGTGGAGGTACACTAGACACGGCGACGTTTGCCTCTAAATTGTCTTTTAAGGGGACAATTACTATAGGCTCATTCTCCCACTCGGTAGAGCTCTGCGTGGATTCTGGGGCGGAGGGCAATTTTATGTCTTCTGCCTTCGCCCAACGTCACGCAATACCCCTGGTTATGCTAGCTCAACCAATAACGGTACGAGAGGTGAATGGGTCGACACTGCCCTCACAGATAACACACCAGACCATCCCTTTTACTCTGTCCATGTCGCCATCTCATCAGGAGATTATTTCTCTGCTCGTCATTCCAGAGGGAATTGATGAGGTCCTGTTGGGAATACCTTGGCTACGGTACCACTCTCCTCATATCGAGTGGTCCTCTGGCAGAATCCTGGGATGGGGTGAATCTTGTGGGGGTAGGTGTCAGAGGGAGTGCGTTCAGGTTGCTACTACAGAGGTACCCGCAGATCTTTCCTCTCTCCCCAAGCAGTATTGGTCTTATGCAGACGTGTTCTCCAAAAAGGCGGCGGAGATCCTTCCGCCCCATCGCCCCTATGACTGTCCTATTGATCTCTTGCCTGGTGCTGAGCCTCCCCGGGGTCGAGTCTATCCGCTATCTCTCCCGGAGACGGAGGCAATGTCACAGTACATCCAGGAAAATCTGGCAAGAGGATTCATTAGGAAGTCAGTATCACCTGCTGGGGCAGGGTTCTTCTTCGTGCAGAAGAAGAATGGGGAATTGCGTCCATGCATAGACTACAGGGGTCTTAACGCTATCACCGTTAAAAATAAGTATCCTTTGCCCTTGATATCTGAGCTCTTCGATAGGCTTCGGGGAGCAAGGGTATTTACTAAACTGGATCTGCGGGGTGCTTACAACCTGATTCGCATCCGTGAGGGGGACGAATGGAAAACGGCTTTTAACACCAGGGATGGGCACTATGAATATCTGGTGATGCCCTTCGGGCTCTGTAATGCCCCAGCCATTTTCCAAGACTTTGTGAACGATATCTTCCGGGATATGCTTTCCACCTCGGTCGTAGTCTATCTGGATGATATTCTCATCTACTCTCCAGATATTGACTCCCACCGGAGAGATGTTTGCAAAGTCTTCGACCTCCTACGGGCAAACTCCCTCTATGCCAAGTTGGAGAAGTGTATGTTTGAGCAGGAGTCCCTACCTTTCCTAGGCTACATCATCTCTGCCCAGGGATTGGCTATGGATCCTGCGAAACTACAGGCTGTGATGGACTGGCAGGAACCCCATTCTCTTAAAGCGGTGCAGCGCTTTTTGGGGTTCATTAATTATTATCGCCAGTTCATTCCGCACTTCTCAACTTTGGTAGCTCCCTTGGTTGCCCTCACCAAGAAGGGGGCGAATCCCAAATTGTGGTCTGAGGAGGTCTCCAAGGCCTTTAACTCTATAAAGTCACACTTCGCTAGCGCTCCCATCCTTCATCGCCCCGATGTTGATAAGCCATTTATCATGGAGGTGGATGCCTCTTCTGTTGGTGCTGGAGCAGTCCTCTTCCAAAAGGATGCTCAAGGTCGGAAGCATCCTTGCTTCTTTTTCTCCAAGACCTTCTCACCAGCAGAGAGGAATTATTCCATCGGGGACAGGGAGTTGCTAGCCATGAAGTTGGCTTTCTCGGAGTGGAGACATCTCTTGGAGGGAGCACGTTTTCCCTTCCAAGTCTTCACAGACCATAAAAATTTGGTGTACCTGCAGACAGCCCAGCGGTTGAATTCTCGCCAGGCCAGATGGTCCTTATTCTTCTCCTGGTTTCATTTCACCCTCCATTTTCTTTCTGGGGAGAAGAACATTCGGGCCGACGCTCTCTCTCGCTCCATTGTGTCATCTGCGGAGGAGGAGGAGGAGCCTCGGCTTATTGTCCCCACCGAGAGCTTGAGAACTGTGACCCCGGTTTCGCTAGAGTCTGTGCCCCCGGGCAAGACTTTTGTTCCATCAAATTTGCGACCGGAGGTTCTCTCTTGGGCACACTCGTCCAGGGTGGGTGGACATTTTGGTACCAAAAGGACATCTGAGTTACTGGCGAGGACGTACTGGTGGCCGCATATCGCTCGTGATGTCGCAGAGTATGTTCGGGCGTGTGTCTCTTGCGCCAAGAACAAGACTCCTCGGCAACGGCCAGCTGGTTTGCTTTTTCCTCTGCCGGTGGTGGACAGGCCCTGGGAGATGGTCGGGATGGACTTTGTGGTGGGCTTACCCAAGTCTCGTAACTGCACCATTATCTGGGTGATCACCGACCATTTTTCCAAAATGGTGCACTTGGTGCCTCTTCCACGGCTACCTTCTGCACGGGCGTTGGCTGTCTTGTTCGTCAAGCATATCTTTCGCCTACACGGTATGCCAGACAAAATTGTTAGTGACCGGGGTCCCCAGTTTGCGTCTCGATTCTGGAGAGAGCTTTGTCGTCTACTCGGTATTGAGTTGAATCTCTCTTCGGCATATCATCCCGAGACGAATGGGTTGGTAGAGAGGGCCAACCAGACCTTGGTCACATATTTACGACATTTTGTTTCTTCCAGGCAGGATGACTGGGCATCCTTGCTACCGTGGGCAGAGTTTGCACTTAACAATGCCGTAGCCGACTCCACCGGTCAGACTCCATTCCTCCTAAATTACGGCCAGCATCCGCGTGTTCCTGTGCCCATGCCTGTGTCTTCTGCTGACTCCAGGGTGGCAGACTGGGCTGTGGAGGCACGGGACATTTGGGACCGCACGCAGGATGCCATTCGGGCCTCCAAGGAGAGAATGAGGTCCTCCGCCGATGTTCATCGGCGCCCCGCTCCGACCTTTGCTCCTCGCGTCTTGGTGTGGCTCTCCGCCCGTAACATCAGGCTGCGAGTTGAGTCCACTAAGTTTGCTCCTCGCTACTTGGGTCCCTTCAAGGTTCTCGAACAGGTTAATCCTGTGGTCTACTGTTTGGCTCTTCCTCCACGCTTGGGTACCACCGACACCTTTCATGTGTCCCTCTTGAAACCCGTATACATGTCCCGGTTTTCCGAGTCATCTGCCGGGACATCGGGTTCGTCTACGGACGATTACGAGGTGAACGCTATTTTGGGGTGCAAGGTGGTACGCGGCAAAAAGTTCTATCTGGTGGATTGGAAGGGTTATGGCCCAGAGGACAGGTCATGGGAGCCTGCTGAAAACATTCGGGCCCCACAGCTCATTGCTGCTTTCGAGCGTAGCGAGGCCCAAGGAGGGGGGGGCAATGTTAGGTCTCGAGTTCCCGCTTCTGCACAGGGGGAATTTCGAGCCATCTCCGCTGCGGTCTCCCATTCTTATCCAGCCGCAGTGGAGTCTGCTCAGCAGGGACATCGGTCCCAGCGTCTTGCTCAGTCTCACTCTGTACAGAGAGTTACTGCTGCTTCTTCAGCTTCTGCCATTAAACCCAGTGATGGTCAGCAGCGAGCGGACTTCTCTGGGACTCAGTCCTTGTCTGCACACACTGAGCATGCCCAGGGCAAGATCTCCCGTTAGAGATCGAGGGCCATGTGCTCAGGCTCTGCAGCACATTCCATTGGTCCTCTTGGCAGGTCTTGGTAGGGCAAAGTTTCCGTGGCCACTTCCTGTGCTGCAACTATATAAACTGCGCATGACCGCACGGCCATGCGCTAGTGTACATTTGCTTACGTGTGTTTGTTGTGAGTGCAAGTCGTCCTTGGAAACCCCTTCCCTATTGAATGTCTGTTCGCGGAAGGTGTGTGGTTGCTATCTAGCGCCCGACTTAGCCATCAGCACTAATCACACGTTACAGCGTCCAGTTGCTGTGACCGCCAGTACGGCGCCGTGCACTTCCTCTGTGCTTTCCTTACCCAAGCCTGGGTGGTTAGTGGCGTTCGTCAGTGCGGCACCGCATGCACTCTTGTGCCCTATATTGTTACTCAGCTTCCTTACACACCCAGTTGCGGTGTTGTGCCAGCAAGGGTCTAATCGGACTTCAATCCTAGTTGGGGTTAAGTTCGCTGACTGCTTGCTCGCCTTCTATGTGCGGTACCGCGATCCTGTGACGCAACAGGATCACTTCCTTCAAGCTGGGTGAAGTTTAACCCACGTGTGTATACTTATGAGTACCGCCATATAGTCCGTCATTACTTAGCAGCAGGTTCCATCTCTGCACGGTGGACCCCGGGCTGCGAACGCACCATACTCTATCTGTCTAATTATTTGGTGCGTTCCGCTAGCCCTAACACTTTATATCTCTCTCTCACTGCTCAATCAACATTTAAGTGACCTACTGGCATTGTGCACTTTAACACTATGCATTCTGGTGAAACCTTGATATCTGTCTTGGCACTAATTCATTGCGTGTAACTTTATTGAGAATCTATGAGAATGGCTAATTGCACCTGGACTACAGGTCCTTCTCAAAAAATTAGCATATAGTGTTAAATTTCATTATTTACCATAATGTAATGATTACAATTAAACTTTCATATATTATAGATTCATTATCCACCAACTGAAATTTGTCAGGTCTTTTATTGTTTAAATACTGATGATTTTGGCATACAACTCCTGATAACCCAAAAAACCTGTCTCAATAAATTAGCATATTTCACCCATCCAATCAAATAAAAGTGTTTTTTAATAACAAACAAAAAAAACATCAAATAATAATGTTCAGTTATGCACTCAATACTTGGTCGGGAATCCTTTGGCAGAAATGACTGCTTCAATGCGGCGTGGCATGGAGGCAATCAGCCTGTGACACTGCTGAGATGTTATGGAGGCCCAGGATGCTTCAATAGCGGCCTTAAGCTCATCCAGAGTGTTGGGTCTTGCGTCTCTCAACTTTCTCTTCACAATATCCCACAGATTCTCTATGGGGTTCAGGTCAGGAGAGTTGGCAGGCCAATTGAGCACAGTAATACCATGGTCAGTAAACCATTTACCAGTGGTTTTGGCACTGTGAGCAGGTGCCAGGTCGTGCTGAAAAATGAAATCTTCATCTCCATAAAGCATTTCAGCCGATGGAAGCATGAAGTGCTCCAAAATCTCCTGATAGCTAGCTGCATTGACCCTGCCCTTGATGAAACACAGTGGACCAACACAGCAGCTGACATGGCACCCCACACCATCACTGACTGTGGGTACTTGACACTGGACTTCAGGCATTTTGGCATTTCCTTCTCCCCAGTCTTCCTCCAGACTCTGGCACCTTGATTTCCGAATGACATGCAAAATTTGCTTTCATCAGAAAAAAGTACTTGGGACCACTTAGCAACAGTCCAGTGCTGCTTCTCTGTAGCCCAGGTCAGGCGCCTCTGCCGCTGTTTATGGTTCAAAAGTGGCTTTACCTGGGGAATGCGGCACCTGTAGCCCATTTCCTGCACACGCCTGTGCACGGTGGCTCTGGATGTTTCCACACCAGACTCAGTCCACTGCTTCCTCAGGTTCCCCAAGGTCTGGAATCGGTCCTTCTCCACAATCTTCCTCAGGGTCTGGTCTCCTCTTCTCGTTGTACAGCGTTTTCTGCCACATTGTTTCCTTCCAACAGACTTACCATTGAGGTGCCTTGATACAGCACTCTGGGAACAGCCTATTTGTTGAGAAATTTCTTTCTGGGTCTTACCCTCTTGCTTGAGGGTGTCAATGATGGCCTTCTTGACATCTGTCAGGTCGCTAGTCTTACCCATGATGGGGGTTTTGAGTAATGAACCAGGCAGTGAGTTTATAAAAGCCTCAGGTATCTTTTGCATGTGTTTAGAGTTAATTAGTTGATTCAGAAGATTAGGGTAATAGGTCGTTTAGAGAACCTTTTCTTGATATGCTAATTTATTGAGACAGGTTTTTTGGGTTATCAGGAGTTGTATGCCAAAATTATCAGTATTTAAACAATAAAAGACCTGACAAATTTCAGTTGGTGGATAATGAATCTATAATATATGAAAGTTTAATTGTAATCATTACATTATGGTAAATAATGAAATTTAACACTATATGCTAATTTTTTGAGAAGAACCTGTATATAGATACTAGCTATTGAACCCGTTCTACGCCCGGGTGGCGAGCATTTATATTGGTATATTGTCTCCATCCTGGTATGTGCTGCTCCATCCTGCGTCCCCATCCTGTCATGCGCTGCTCCATCCTGCGTCCCCATCCTGTCATGTGCTGCTCCATCCTGCGTCCCCATCCTGTCATGCGCTGCTCCATCCTGCGTCCCCATCCTGTCATGTGCTGCTCCATCCTGCGTTCCCCTTCCTGTCATGCGCTGCTCCCATCCTGCATCCCCATCCTGTCATGCGCTGCTCCCATCCTGCGTCCCCATCCTGTGATGCGCTGCTCCCATCCTGTGATGCGCTGCTCCCATCCTGCGTCCCCATCCTGTCATGTGCTGCTCCATCCTGCGTCCCCATCCTGTCATGCGCTGCTCCATCATGCGTCCCCATCCTGTCATGCGCTGCTCCATCCTGCGTCCCCATCCTTATGTGCTGCTGCATCCTGCGTCCCCATCCTTATGTGCTGCTCCATCCTGCGTCCCCATCCTTATGTGCTGCTCCCATCCTGCGTCCCCATCCTTATGTGCTGCTCCATCCTGCGTCCCCATCCTTATGTGCTGCTGCATCCTGCGTCCCCATCCTTATGTGCTGCTGCATCCTGCGTCCCCATCCTTATATGCTGCTGCATCCTGCGTCCCCATCCTTATGTGCTGCTGAATCCTGCGTCCCCATCCTTATGTGCTGCTCCATCCTGCGTCCCCATCCTTATGTACTGCTGCATCCTGCGTCCCCATCCTTATGTGCTGCTGCATCCTGCGTCCCCATCCTTATGTTCATGCTGCATCCTGCGTCCCCATCCTTATGTGCTGCTGCATCCTGCGTCCCCATCCTTATGTGCTGCTGCATCCTGCGTCCCCATCCTTATGTGCTGCTCCATCCTGCGTCCCCATCCTTATGTGCTGCTGCATCCTGCGTCCCCATCCTTATGTACTGCTGCATCCTGCTTCCCCATCCATATGTGCTGCTGCATCCTGCGTCCCCATCCTTATGTTCATGCTGCATCCTGCGTCCCCATCCTTATGTTCATGCTGCATCCTGCGTCCCCATCCTTATGTTCATGCTGCATCCTGCGTCCCCATCCTTATGTGCTGCTCCATCCTGCGTCCCCATCCTTATGTGCTGCTGCATCCTGCGTCCCCATCCTTATGTGCTGCTCCCATCCTGCTCCCCCATCCTTATGTTCATGCTGCATACTGCGTCCCCATCCTTATGTGCTGCTGCATCCTGCGTCCCCATTCTTATGTGCTGCTCCCATCCTGCGTCCCCATCCTTATGTTCATGCTGCACCCTGCGTCCCCATCCTTATGTGCTGCTGCATCCTGCGTCCCCATCCTTATGTTCATGCTGCATCCTGCGTCCCCATCCTTATGTTCATGCTGCATCCTGCGTCCCCATCCTTATGTTCATGCTGCATCCTGCGTCCCCATCCTTATGTTCATGCTGCATCCTGCGTCCCCATCCTTATGTGCTGCTCCATCCTGCGTCCCCATCCTTATGTGCTGTTCCATCCTGCGTCCCCATCCTTATGTGCTGCTCCATCCTGCGTCCCCATCCTGTCATGCGCTGCTCCATCCTGCGTCCCCATCCTTATGTGCTGCTGCATCCTGCATCCCCATCCTTATGTGCTGCTGCATCCTGCGTCCCCATCCTTATGTGCTGCTGCATCCTGCGTCCCCATCCTTATGTGCTGCTCCATCCTGCGTCCCCATCCTTATGTGCTGCTCCCATCCTGCGTCCCCATCCTTATGTGCTGCTCCATCCTGCGTCCCCATCCTTATGTGCTGCTGCATCCTGCGTCCCCATCCTTATGTGCTGCTGCATCCTGCGTCCCCATCCTTATATGCTGCTGCATCCTGCGTCCCCATCCTTATGTGCTGCTGAATCCTGCGTCCCCATCCTTATGTGCTGCTCCATCCTGCGTCCCCATCCTTATGTGCTGCTCCATCATGCGTCCCCATACTGTTATGTGCTGCTCCATCCTGCGTCCCCATCCTTATGTGCTGCTCCATCCTGCGTCCCCATCCTTATGTGCTGCTCCATCCTGCGTCCCCATCCTTATGTGCTGCTGCATCCTGCGTCCCCATCCTTATGTGCTGCTCCATCCTGCGTCCCCATCCTTATGTGCTGCTCCCATCCTGCGTCCCCATCCTTATGTGCTGCTCCATCCTGCGTCCCCATCCTTATGTGCTGCTGCATCCTGCGTCCCCATCCTTATGTGCTGCTGCATCCTGCGTCCCCATCCTTATATGCTGCTGCATCCTGCGTCCCCATCCTTATGTGCTGCTGAATCCTGCGTCCCCATCCTTATGTGCTGCTCCATCCTGCGTCCCCATCCTTATGTACTGCTGCATCCTGCGTCCCCATCCTTATGTTCATGCTGCATCCTGCGTCCCCATCCTTATGTGCTGCTGCATCCTGCGTCCCCATCCTTATGTGCTGCTGCATCCTGCGTCCCCATCCTTATGTGCTGCTCCATCCTGCATCCCCATCCTTATGTGCTGCTGCATCCTGCGTCCCCATCCTTATGTACTGCTGCATCCTGCGTCCCCATCCATATGTGCTGCGGCATCCTGCGTCCCCATCCTTATGTTCATGCTGCATCCTGCGTCCCCATCCTTATGTTCATGCTGCATCCTGCGTCCCCATCCTTATGTTCATGCTGCATCCTGCGTCCCCATCCTTATGTGCTGCTCCATCCTGCGTCCCCATCCTTATGTGCTGCTGCATCCTGCGTCCCCATCCTTATGTGCTGCTCCCATCCTGCGTCCCCATCCTTATGTTCATGCTGCATCCTGCGTCCCCATCCTTATGTGCTGCTGCATCCTGCGTCCCCATTCTTATGTGCTGCTCCCATCCTGCGTCCCCATCCTTATGTTCATGCTGCACCCTGCGTCCCCATCCTTATGTGCTGCTGCATCCTGCGTCCCCATCCTTATGTTCATGCTGCATCCTGCATCCCCATCCTTATGTTCATGCTGCATCCTGCGTCCCCATCCTTATGTTCATGCTGCATCCTGCGTCCCCATCCTTATGTTCATGCTGCATCCTGCGTCCCCATCCTTATGTGCTGCTCCATCCTGCGTCCCCATTCTTATGTGCTGTTCCATCCTGCGTCCCCATCCTTATGTGCTGCTCCGATCCTGCGTCCCCATCCTTATGTGCTGCTCCATCCTGCGTCCCCATCCTGTTATGTGCTGCTCCATCCTGCGTCCCCATCCTTATGTGCTGCTCCCATCCTGCGTCCCCATCCTTATGTGCTGCTCCATCCTGCATCCCCATCCTGTTATGTGCTGCTCCATCCTGCGTCCCCATCCTTATGTGCTGCTCGATCCTACGTCCCAATCCTTATGTGCTGCTCCATCCTGCGTCCCCATCCTTATGTGCTGCTCCATCCTGCGTCCCCATCCTTATGTTCTGCTCCATCCTGCGTCCCCATCCTTATGTGCTGCTCCCATCCTGCGTCCCCATCCTTATGTGCTGCTCCATCCTGCGTCCCCATCCTGTTATGTGCTGCTCCATCCTGCGTCCCCATCCTTATGTGCTGCTCCATCCTGCGTCCCCATCCTTATGTGCTGCTCCATCCTGCGTCCCCATCCTTATGTGCTGCTCCATCCTGCGTCCCCATCCTTATGTGCTGCTCCATCCTGCGTCCCCATCCTTATGTGCTGCTCCATCCTGCGTCCCCATCCTTATGTGCTGCTCCATCATGCGTCCCCATACTGTTATGTGCTGCTCCATCCTGCATCCCCATCCTTATGTGCTGCTCCATCCTGCGTCCCCATCCTTATGTGCTGCTCCATCCTGCGTCCCCATCCTTATGTGCTGCTGCATCCTGCGTCCCCATCCTTATGTGCTGCTCCATCCTGCGTCCCCATCCTTATGTGCTGCTCCATCCTGCGTCCCCATACTGCCTCTGACCCGCTCGGCGCCGAGTGCTGGGGGGCCTGAGCAGGCGGGGACACCAGCGCGCTGTGGGGGTCAGGTGCCGGTATCGCCGCCAGCTCAGGCCCCCCCAGCACTTACTATACTCACCTGTCCGGCGTTCCATCGCTGAGCGCCGCCATCTTCCCGGTCTCCTGGCTGTGACTGTTCAGTCAGAGGGCGGCGCCGGCGCGCATTAAGCGCGTCATCGCGCCCTCTGAACTGAAGGTCACAGGCCGAAGACCGGGAAGATGGCGCCGCTCAGCGATGGAACGGGGACAGGTGAATATAGGCCGATACTCACCCTCCTGGCGGTCCCTGCTTCTGCGGTGGAGATCGCGGTGTGCGTTCAGTGTGAACGCACACCGCGATCTCCCGGGAGCGTCGCTCTGTGAGGCCCAGACTGCGCCGGCGCTTGCGCAGTCTATAAAGGCTTCGGACAGAGTGACGCTCCCAGCGTTATATTATAGATAATATTGTGCATCACAGTTGTTAGGAGCATTTTGTTCTATATACAGTTATATGGAAAAGTTTGGGCACCCCTATTAATCTTAAGCTTAATGCTTTATAAAAATATTTTTTTTTGCAACAGCTCTCTGAGACAGCTTTTTGTATCCTTCCCCTGAACAACTATGTTGAATAATCTTTGTTTTCAGATCATTAGACAGTTGTTTTGAGGAGCCCATGATGCCACTCTTCAGAGGAGATTCAAACAGGAGAACAACTTGCAAGTGGCCACTTTAAGTAGCTTTTCTCATGATTGCAAACACCTGGCTATGAAGTTCAAAGCTCAATGAGGTTAGAAAACCAAAAAAAGTGCTTTAGTAAGTCAGTAAAAAGTAGGTAGGAGTATTTAAAACAAGAAAATGATAAGGGTGCCTATACTTATGCACCTGTCAAATTTAGTTTGAATGCAGATTGCACATTTTCTGTTAGTACAATAAACCTCATTTCAAGGCAGAAACATTACTGTGTCCAACAGTTATTAGATATATGAAACTGAAATAGCTGTTGCAAAAAAAAAAACAGTTTTTATAAAGCATTAAGCTTAAGATTAATAGGGGTGCCCAAACTTTTTCATATAACTGTATTAAGATATGAGCACTAATTGTTTTAGTGTCTACCTTGATTTAAAACATTTTTTTCCTATCATTTTTAAAAGCTTTTTTCAATTGGACCATTGATTCAATATTACTATTAGCTGATTTACCTTCACGACATGCGCCGTACATCTACTGCTCATATCGTGTCTCCCCCTTTGATGTGGGCTCCGGCGTTGAGCCCACATCAAAGTCGCGACATGTCAGCTGTTTTGTACAGCTGACATGTGCGCGCAATAGCGGCGGGTGAAATCGCTATTCACCCGCCGCTATTAACCTGTTAAATGCCGCTGTCAAACACAGACAGCGGCATTTAACTACCGCATCCGGCCGGGCGGCCGGATATGACGTCATCGCCGACCCCGTCACATGATCGGGGGTTGGCGATGCATCAGGAAGGTAACCATAGAGGTCCTTGAGACCTCTATGGTTACTGATGCAGGTCTGCTGTGAGCGCCCCCCTGTGGTCGGCGCTCACAGCACACCTGCATTTCTGCTACATAGCAGCAATCTGATGATCGCTGCTATGTAGCAGAGCCGATCAGGCTATGCCAGCTTCTAGCCTCCCATGGAGGCTATTGAAGCATGGCACAAGTAAAAAAAAAATGTTTTTAAAAATATGAAAAAAATATAAAAAATATAAAAGTTTAAATCACCCCCCTTTCGCCCCATCCTAAATAAAACAATTAAAAAAAAAACAAACCTACACGTATTTGGTATCGCCGTGTTCAGAATCGCCCGATCTATCAATTAAAAAAAAGCATTAACCTGATCGCTAAACGGCGTAGCGAGAAAAAAATCCGAAACGCCAGAATTACGTTTTTTGGTCGCCGCGACATTGCATTAAAATGCAATAACGGGCGAGCAAAAGAACGTATCTGCGCAAAAATGGTATCATTAAAAACATCAGCTCGGCACGCAAAAAAATAAGCCCTCACCCGACCCCAGATCACGAAAAATGGAGACGCTACGGGTATCGGAAAATGGCACTTTTTTTTTTTTTAGCAAAGTTTGGAATTTTTTTTCACCACTTAGGTAAAAAATAACCTAGTCATGTTAGGTGTCTATGAACTCGTAATGACCTAGATAATCATAATGGCAGGTTAGTTTTAGCATTTAGTGAACCTAGCAAAAAAGCCAAACAAAAAACAAGTGTGGGATTGCACTTTTTTTGCAATTTCACCGCACTTGGAATTTTTTTCCCGTTTTCTAGTAAAAGACATGGTAAAACCAATGGTGTCTTTCAAAAGTACAACTTGTCCCGCAAAAAATAAGCCCTCACATGACCATATTGACGGAAAAATAAAAAAGTTATGGCTCAGGGAAGGAGGGGAGCGAAAAACGAAAACGCAAAAATGAAAAAGGGCCGCGACTTGAAGGGGTTAAGACATGTGTGATTCTGCTTTAAACAATAGATTTAATAATGTAATTGGTCCAATTGAATTTGGACTTCATATCAGCAGAGAATCTAAAAACTTTTTTTCATATGTAGATATGTAGAACCTTATAAGCACTAATTGCATGTACAAGGGTACTGACCTATTATGTACAGTACTAATATTGCTACTTAGCATCAGGAATAATTTAATCAATCTAAATGTACCTGAATACCTATTATTTGAGAATTAATTAACTATTATTTTTTATACATCGCAGCGTATAAGAACTAACAGTATTTTATTTTGTGAAAGAATTGGATACTTCTTTTATTTTTCTCCTCTATTTAATTTATTGCTCTTAATATTGGGTATAACTATCCCTGTGCTTGCAAGTCCATTTTACTTGTGTTTACCCATTGAAATTATTATTTTTTTTAAATTGTGTGATTTAATATTCAATAAAATTTATTATCTTTAAAAATTTACAGGGGATCTGCTTGCGTATATTTATAGGTTTATATGCAATTGTGGAAGTGCCATCATTATCCAGGCCAATTTATCTATGTTCTGTGTACTTCACATTTATTAGTAGATTTAAAACATGAAAAGGAAAAATTTTAAAAAACATGATAATGGTGTGTTTTGAGCTACACTAGCTCTTAGTCATCGCACCGCACCCCTATTTTGGGAATTTCTCAACCCGGAGATCTGATGGTTGCTCCAATGTGCGGCCTAACTCTATGAAAATGAACTGAGTGAAGTCAGACATGTCTAGTCGGAATGTGGTCAGAAGTACAGTACAGACCAAAGGTTTGGACACACCTTCTCATTTAAAGATTTTTCTGTATTTTCATGACTATGAAAATTGTACATTCACACTGAAGGCATCAAAACTAGGAATTAACACATGTGGAATTATATACTTAACAAAAAAGTGTGAAACAACTGAAAATATGTCTTATATTCTAGGTTCTTCAAAGTAGCCACCTTTTGCTTTGATGACAGCTTTGCACACCCTTGGCATTCTCTTGATGAGCTTCACGAGGTAGTAACCGGAAATGGTTTTCACTTCACAGGTGTGCCCTGTCAGGTTTAATAAGTGGGATTTCATGCCTTATAAATGGGGTTGGGACCATCAATTGTGTTGTGCAGAAGTCTGGTGGATACACAGCTGATAGTCCTACTGAATAGACTGTTAGAATTTGTATTATGGCAAGAAAAAAGCAGGTAATTAAAGAAAAAATGAGTGGCCATCATTACTTTAAAAAACGAAGGTCAGTCAGTCTGAAAAATTGGGCAAACTTTGAAAGTGTCCCCAAGAGCAGTGGCAAAAACCATCAAACATTACAAAGAAAGTGGCTCACATGAGGACCGCCCCAGGAAAGGAAGACCAAGAGTCACCTCTGCTTCTGAGGATAAGTTTATCTGAGTCCCCAGCCTCAGAAATCACAAGTTAACAGCAGCTCAGATTAGAGACCAGGTCAATGCCACACAGAGTTCTAGCAGCTGACACATCTCCACAACAACTGTTAAGAGGAGACTTTGTGCAGCAGGCCTTCATGGTAAAATAGCTGCTAGGAAACCACTGCTAAGGGCAGGCAACAAGCAGAAGAGACTTGTTTGGGCCAAAGAACACAAGGAATGGACATTAGCCCTGTGAAAATCTGTGCTTTGGTCTGATAAATCCAAATTTGAGATCTTTGGTTCCAACCTCCATGTCTTTGTGTGACGCAGAAAAGGTGAACGGATGGACTCTACATGGCTGGCTCCCACCATGAAGCATGGAGGAGGAGGTGTGATGGTGTGGGGGTGTTTTGCTGGCGACATTGTTGGGGATTTATTCAAAATTGAAGGCATACTGAACCAGCATGGCTACCACAGCATCTTGCAGCGGCATGCTATTCCATCCGGTTTGCGTTTAGTTGGACCATCATTTATTTTTCAACAGGACAATGACCCCAAACACACCTCCAGGCTGTGTAAGGGCTATTTGACCAGGAAGGAGAGTGATGGGGTGCTACGCCAGATTACCTGGCCTCCATAGTCACCAGACCTGAACCCAATTGAGATGGTTTGGGGTGAGCTGGACCGCAGAGTAAAGGCAAAAGAGCCAACAAGTGCTAAGCATCTCTGGGAACTCCTTCAGGATTGTTGGAAGACCATTCCCGGTGACTACCTCTTGAAGCTCATCAAGAGAATGCAAAGAGTGTGCAAAGCAGTCATCAAAGCAAAAGGTGGCTACTTTGAAGAACCTAGAATATAAGACATATTTTCAGTTGTTTCACACTTTTGTGTTAAGTATATAATTCCACATGTGCTAATCTATAGTTTTGATGCCTACAGTGTGAATGTACAATTTCCATAGTCATGAAAATACAGAAAAATCTTTAAATGAGAAGGTGTGTCCAAACTTTTGGTCTGTACTGTATACAAATCGTATGCTTGTGCTGACATGACTGTCCACTCTTGCCACCAGCAAGGTAAAATCCTAAGAGTGTGCAGTGTATTTGTTGTGAGAATTCATAAGCCTGAAATGTCAGGATTCAGCTCACTGTCAGGATTTAGCGCTGTAGATTCCAGTAGTCATCACATGGACACTTCATATGCGATTTTCATACTCATGGTCCTGTGACAACGAGTTTCTCTTCCTGCTTCTCTCAGTTTTTTACTGAACATTGAGAGCACTAGGGAGAGCTGCCTGTCGATACATGACTAAGTGTGCAAATCGCTTATGTGCTTGGGGGTGGGGGCAAACTTAATTCTTGACCCAGGTTTCAGAAAACCTAGATACACCTCTGCACCTGAATGTGGCTGAGCAGAAAACCACTTTCAGATGTTGCATGAGGTATCAGAGCTCACAGAACAGCAGGATCACACCAGTCCCTCGCCCACCTCATCTTAACCCCTTCACGACCTTTGACGCCACGTAGGCGTCATGAAAATCGGTGCCAATCCGACCCATGACGCCTATGTGGTGTCATGGAAAGATCGCGTCTCTGCAGATCGGGTGAAAGGGTTAACTCCAATTTCACCAGATCTACACGGACGGGGGGAGTGGTAGTACAGCCCAGGGGGGGTGGCTTCACCCCCCCCCCCCCGTGGCTACGATCGCTTTGATTGGCTGTTGAAAGTGAAACTGCCAATCAGAGCGATTTGTAATATTTCACCTATTAAAACTGGTGAAATATTACAATCCAATGCAATATCATCGGCCATGGCTGGAAACACTGGTTTGCCCCCCCCCACCGCCACCGATCCCCCCCCCAGTCCTCCGATCAGTCCTTTACACTGCTCCGCTCCCCTCCGTCCTCCTGTCCACTCCCCCCGTGCTCTTGTCCGCTCCCCCTGTGCTCCAATCCCACCCCGTGCTCCGATCCACCCCCCCTGCACTCCGATCCACCCCCCTGGTGCTCTGATCCACCCCCCGTGCTCCGATCCACCCCTCTGTGCTCCGATCCACCCCTCTGTGCTCCGATCCACCCCCCATGCTCCGATCCACCCCCCGTGCTCCCCCCTCCCACCCCATCATACTTACCGAGCCTCCCGGGGTCCGTCTGTCTTCTCCATGGGTGCCGCCATCTTCCAAAATGGCGGGCGCATACGCAGTGCGCCCGCCGAATTTGCCGGCCGGCAGATTCGTTTCAAGTGCTTTTTGATCACTGTGATATAACCTTTCACAGTGATCAAAATAAAAAAAATACTAAATGACCCCCCCCCTTTGTCACCCCCATAGGTAGGGACAATAATAAAATAAAGAATTTTTTTTTTCTTCCACTAAGGTTGGGGTAAGAACTAGGGTTAGGGTTAGGGTTAGGGTATGTGCACACCTATTCTGGTCCTCTGCGGATTTTTCCACAGTGGATTTGATAAATCCGCAGTGCTAAACTGCTGCGGATTTATCGCGGATTTACCGCGGTTTTACTGCGCATTTCGCTGCGGTTTTACAACTGCAGTTTACTATTGGAGCAGTTGTAAAACTGCTGCGGAATCCGCAGAAAGAAGAGACATCCTGCGGAATGTAAACCGCTGCGTTTCCGTGCAGTTTTTCCGCAGCATGTGTACAGCGATTTTTGTTTCCCATAGGTTTACATTGAACTGTAAACTCATGGGAAACTGCTGCGGATCCGCAGCGTTTTCCGCAGTGTGTGCACATACCTTCAGAATTAGGCTATGTGCACACTGTGCGGATTTGACTGCGGATCCGCAGCGGATTGGCCGCTGCGGATTGGCAGCAGTGTTCCATCAGGTTTACAGTATCAAGTAGACTTATGGAAAACCAAATCCGCTGTGCCCATGGTGCGGAAAATACCGCGCGGAAACGCTGCGTTGTATTTTCCGCAGCATGTCAATTCTTTGTGCGGATTCCGCAGCGTTTTACACCTGTTCCTCAATAGGAATCCGCAGGTGAAATCCGCACAATAAAAACTGGAAATCCACGGTAAATCCGCAGGTAAAACGCAGTGCCTTTTATCCACGGATTTTTCAAAAATGGTGCTGAAAAATCTCACACGAATCCGCAACGTGGGCACATAGCCTTAGGGTTAGGGTTTGAATTAGGGTTATGGTTAGGCTTGTGATTAGGGTTATGGCTACAGTTGGGATTAGGGTTAGGGGTGTGTTGGGGTTAGTGTTGGAGGTAGAATTGAGGGGTTTCCACTGTTTAGGCACATCAGGGGTCTCCAAACGCAACATGGCGCCACGATTGATTCCAGCCAATCTTGTATTCAAAAAGTCAAATGGTGCTCCCTCACTTCCGAGCCCCGACGTGTGCCCAAACAGTGGTTTACCCCCACATATGGGGTGCCAGCATACTCAAGACAAACTGCGCAACAATTATTGGGGTCCAATTTCTCCAGTTACCTTTGTGAAAATAAAAAATTGCTTGCTAAAACATCATTTTTGAGGAAAGAAAAATGATTTTTTATTTTCAAGGCTCTGCGTTGTAAACGTCTGTAAAGCACTTTGGGGTTCAAAGTGCTCACCACACATCTAGAAAAGTTCCTTTGGGGGTTTAGTTTCCAAAATGGGGTCACTTGTGGGGGGTTTCTACTGTTTAGGCACATCAGGGGCTCTGCAAACGCAACGTGACGCCCGCAGACCATTCCATCAAAGTCTGCATTTCAAAAGTCACTACTTCCCTTCTGAGCCCCGACGTCTGCCCAAACAGTAGTTTACCTCCACACATGGGGTATCGGTGTACTCAGGAGAAACTGGACAACGACTTTTGGGGTCCAATTTCTCCTGTAACCTTTGGGAAAATAAAAAATTCTGGGCTAAAAAATTATTTTTGAGGAAAGAAAACGTATTTATTATTTTAACGGCTCTGCGTTATAGACTTCTGTGAAGCACTTGGGGGTTCAAAGTGCTCATCACACATCTAGACAAGTTCCTTTCAGGGTCTAGTTTCCAAAATGGGGTCACTTGTGGGGGGTTTCTACTGTTTAGCCACATCAGGGGCTCTGCAAACGCAACGTGACGCCCGCAGAGCATTCCATCAAAGTCTGCATTTCAAAACGTCACTACTTCACTTCCAAGCCCTGGCATGTGCCCAAACAGTGGTTTACCCAGGGCCGGCGTCAGCACCCGGCGCACCGGGGCAAATGCCGGGGCCCTAGAGACAGAGGGGGGCCCATTCACGCTGTCATAGATACAGCTGGGAGAGCAGAGCAGGAGATAACATGCTCTCTCCGTCACTGCTGGCTGAGTTCTCTTAACCCCTATGTGCCAGCTCTGACACAAGCATCTTCTCACTCAGTCAGTGCAGCCAGGCAGGCACACATAGGGGTTAAGAGATGGCAGCCAGTGTGACATTGTTTGTGGGTGGAGAGAGCAGGTTCTCTGCTCTGATCTCCGCCCCTGGCTGACTGCCCTGCTGCTGAAGTTATGAGGCAGATTCAGGAGGACTCGGAGTTCCTAGTCCTACCAGTGCCTGAGTGAGTGGCGCTGCTGCTATATACTACGTGGGCTGCGCTGCTATATACTATGTGGGCTGAGCTGCTATATACTATGTGGGCTGTGCTGCTATATACTACGTGGGCTGCGCTGCTATATACTACGTGGGCTGCGCTGCTATATACTACGTGGGCTGCGCTGCTATATACTACGTGGGCTGCGCTGCTATATACTACGTGGGCTGCGCTGCTATATACTACGTGGGCTGCGCTGCTATATACTACGTGGGCTGCGCTGCTATATACTACGTGGGCTGCGCTGCTATATACTACGTGGGCTGCGCTGCTATATACTACGTGGGCTGCTATATATTACATGGGCTGCTATATACTACGTGGGCAGTGTTATATACTACATGGCTGTGTTTATATGCGATCATGAATCGGGGTATGTGTTAAAGGGGGGGCCCACTGAGACTCTTTCGCCCGGGGCCTTCAAAAACCTGGAGCCGCCCCTGGGTTTACCCCACATATGGGGTATCACCATACTCAGGAAAAACTGCACAACAATTATTGGGGTCAAATTTCTCCTGTTACCCTTGGGAAAATTAAAAAATTCTGGGCTAAAAAATTATTTTTGAAGAAAGAAAACTTATTTATTATTTTCACGGCTCTGCGTTATAAACTTCTGTGAAGCACTTTGGGGTTCAAAGTGCTCAACACACATCTAGACAAGTTCCTTTCAGGGTCTAGTTTCCAAAATGGGGTCACTTGTGGGGAGTTTCTACTGTTT
Organism: Ranitomeya imitator; assembly: GCF_032444005.1. Classification (NCBI taxonomy): domain Eukaryota; kingdom Metazoa; phylum Chordata; class Amphibia; order Anura; family Dendrobatidae; genus Ranitomeya; species Ranitomeya imitator. The sequence continues at coordinate 478,758,104 of NC_091286.1, forward strand.
AGGCACATCAGGGGCTCTGCAAACGCAACGTGACGCCCGCAGAGCATTCCATCAAAGTCTGCATTTCAAAACATCACTACTTCCCTTCCGAGCCCCGACGTGTGCCCAAACAGTGGTTTACCCCCACATTTGGGGTATCAGCGTACTCAGGAGAAACTGGACAACAACTTTTGGGGTCAAATTTCTCCTGTTACCCTTGGGAAAATAAAAAATTGCGGGCTAAGAAATCATTTTTGAGAAAAGAAATTTTTATTTTTATTTTCATGGCTCTGCGTTATAAACTTCTGTGAAGCACTTGGGGGTTCAAAGTGCTCACCACACATATAGATTAGTTCCTTTGGGGGTCTAGTTTCCAAAATGGGGTCATTTGTGGGGGATCTGCAATGTTTAGGCACACAGGGGCTCTCCAAATGCGACATGGTGTCCGCTAATGATTGGAGCTAATTTTCCATTTAAAAAGCCAAATGGCGTGCCTTCCCTTCCGAGCCCTGCCGTGCGCCGAAACAGTGGTTTACCCCCACATATGGGGTATCAGCGTACTCAGGACAAACTGGACAACAACATTTGGCGTCCAATTTCTCCTGTTACCCTTGGCAAAATAGGAAATTCCAGGCTAAAAATAATTTTTGAGGAAAGAAAATTTTTTTTTTTATTTTCATGGCTCTGCGTTATAAACTTCTGTGAAGCACCTTGGGGTTTAAAGTGCTCAATATGCATCTAGATAAGTTTCTTGGGGGGTCTAGTTTCCAAAATGGGGTCACTTGTGGAGAAGCTCCAATGTTTAGGCACACAGGGCCTCTCCAGACGCTACATGGTGTCCGCTAACAATTGGAGCTAATTTTCCATTCAAAAAGTCAAATGGCGCGCCTTCCCTTCCGAGCCCTGCCATGTGCCCAAACAGTGGTTTACCCCCGCATATGAGGTATTGGTGTACTCGGGAGAAATTTCCCAACAAATTTTAGGATCCATTTTATCCTATTGCCCATGCAAAACTGAAAAAATTGAGGCGAAAAAATTTTTTTGTGAAAAAAGTACTTTTTCATTTTTACGGATCAATTTGTGAAGCACCTGAGGTATTAAAGTGCTCACTAGGCATCTAGATAAGTTCCTTGGGGGGTCCAGTTTCCAAAATGGGGTCACTTGTGGGGGAGCTCCAATGTTATGCACACAGGGGCTCTCCAAACGTGACATGGTGTCCGCTAACGATGGAGATAATTTTTCATTCAAAAAGTCAAATGGCGCTCCTTCCCTTCTGAGCCATACCATGTGCCCAAACAGTGGTTTACCCCCACATGTGAGGTATTGGTGTACTCAGGAGAAATTGCCCAACAAATTTTAGGATCCATTTTATCCTGTTGCCCATGTAAAAATGAAAAAATTGAGGCTAAAAGAATTTTTTTGTGAAAAAAAGTACTTTTTCATTTTTACGGATCAATTTGTGAAGCACCTGATGGTTTAAAGTGCTCACTATGCATCTAGATAAGTTCCTTGGGGCGTCAAGTTTCCAAACGCGACATGGTGTCCACTAAAGAGTGGAGCCAATTTTTCATTCAAAAAGTCAAATGGCGCTCCTTCCCTTCCAAGCCCTGCCGTGCGCCCAAACAGTGGTTTACCCCCACATATGAGGTATCAGCGTACTCAAGACTAGGGTTGAGCGACCTTGACCTTTTTAGAGTCGAGTCAGGATGAGGAGGAAACACAGATATAGGCCCAAAGAATAAAGTTGGCTAAATGCAGTTCAAAATTGGTAACACAGGACTAACCAGGGGGCATTGCAGTGGAGGACAACTGGAATGAGAGGCTGACAAGGAGAGTAGGCCCAAATCAGTAAGTAGTCGAAATGCAGTTCAAAATTGGCAACCGTAGTAAACAGGCGGCACAGCTTTGTTCAGTGGAGGAGAACAGCAAGGAGTGGCAGACACCGATAGTAGGCCCCAACCCAACAAGTAGGCCAAATGCAGTCTAACATTAACAACTACTTAACGAGAGCCTGAAAATGGAATTTCAGGACAGGAAACCAGGAGAACAGCAAGGAGTGGCAGACACCGATAGTAGGCCCCAAACCATCTAGTACGCCAAATGCAGTTGTTCCATTTAACCACAATTTAATGAGAGCCTGAAGATAGAAGTTCAGGAAAGGCAACCTGGAGAACACCTTGGAGTGTAACACACCATCTCTCTACACCCCATACCCAATTTGTAGGCCTAATGCAGTGTAGTTTCCAACAACTACTAAACGAGAGCATGAAGATCGAAGCAATGGACAGGAAACCTGGGGAACACCTTGGAGTGGAACACACCATCTCTCTACACCCCATACCCAATTTGTAGGCCTAATGCAGTGTAGTTTCCAACAGCTACTAAACGAGAGCATGAAGATCGAAGCAATGGAGAGGAAACCTGGGGAACACCTTGGAGTGGAACACACCACGTCTCTACACCCCATACCCAATTTGTAGGCCTAATGCAGTGTAGTTTCCAACAACTACTAAACGAGAGCATGAAGATCGAAGCAATGGCGAGGAAACCTGGGGCACACCTTGGGGAGGCAGACACCGTTAGTAGGCCCTACCAAAGTTGTACCCCCAATGCAGTTTTAAAATTCCTAGAGGCTGAAAACAAGACTATTGACGCTCAGCTTTTTTCAAAGGAACACAGCTGAATTGAGTGGCGCAGACAGACACAGGTAGTAGGACTTAAACCAAAAATGTGGCTCACTGCAGCTTAAAAAAGTTACAGGGGTACACAAGCAGCAGTGCTCTGGGCAGTGGAGGACAATTTCAATAGTGGACCGCAGACAGACTTTGTACGCCTACTATTAAAAAAAGGATGCTCTATGCAATTAAAAATAGGTTCCAGGGGTCCACGGGCAGCAGTGGTGTGGTCAGTGGACGAGTATTGGAAGGAGGGACTGCAGACAGGCGTAGTAGGCCTAACATAACACAATTAGGCTGTAGACACTGTAAAATTGGTTCCAGGGGTACACGGGCAGCAGTGGTGTGGTCAGCGGAGGAAAATTGGAATTAGGGACTGCAGACAGACTTTGTAGGCTGTCCCCTGTGGACCATGCATCCAACACATTAACCCAGTGCGCCGTAATGGACACGTAACTTTTTGTGGACATGCCTACTGGTCCATGCGTCTCTTGTCAGGTGCACCTTTCTACTGTGTGATTGCCTGAGTGCTATGACAATGCAGACTTTTTCAGGCCGCTGGAGGGCTGGGATGGCTTTTCTCGCAAAAGAAATGTCGACTGGGTAGCTTGAACCGTTGCACAGCGTAGTTCATCTGGGCTTTCTAAATATAAAACAAAGAAAAAAAGGAGGCTACATGCACTTTCAGCTGGGTTCCAGGGGTACACGGCCAGCATTGGTCTGGTCAGTGGAGAACTATTGGAAGGAAGGACCGCAGACAGGCTTCGAAGGCCTAACATAATAACAGATGGCTGTAGGCAATTTTAAATTGGTTCCAGGGGTACACGGGCAGCAGTGGTGTGGTCAGTGGAGGCCTAGTGGAAGGAGTGACCTCAGACAGGCATCGAAGGCCTAACATAATAACAGATGGCTGTAGGCAATTTTAAATTGGTTCCAGGGGTACACGGGCAGCAGTGGTGTGGTCAGTGGAGGCCTAGTGGAAGGAGTAACCGCAGACAGGCATCGAAGGCCTAACATAATACCAGATGGCTGTAGGCAATTTTAAATTGGTTCCATGGGTACACGGGCAGCAGTGGTGTGGTCAGTGGAGGCATAGTGGAAGGAGTGACCGCAAACAGGCATCGAAGGCCTAACATAATAACAGATGGCTGTAGGCAATTTTAAATTGGTTCCAGGGGAACACGGGCAGCAGTGGCCTGGTCAGTGTAGTAGTAGTAGAAAGAACGGACCGCAGACAGGCTTCGAAGGCCTAACATAAAAAAATTGGGCTGGCTGTAGGCAATTTTAAATTGGTTCCAGGGGTACACGGGCAGCAGTGGTGTGGTCAGTGGAGGCCTAGTGGAAGGAGTGACCGCAGACAGGCATCGAAGGCCTAACATAATAACACATGGCTGTAGGCAATTTTAAATTGGTTCCAGGGGAACACGGGCAGCAGTGGCCTGGTCAGTGTAGTAGTAGTAGAAAGAACGGACCGCAGACAGGCTTCGAAGGCCTAACATAATAAAATTGGGCTGGTTGTAGGCAATTTTAAATTGGTTCCAGGGGTACACGGGCAGCAGTGGTGTGGTCAGTGGAGGCCTAGTGGAAGGAGTGACCGCAGACAGGCATCGAAGGCCTAACATAATAACACATGGCTGTAGGCAATTTTAAATTGGTTCCAGGGGAACACGGGCAGCAGTGGCCTGGTCAGTGTAGTAGTAATAGAAAGAACGGACCGCAGACAGGCATCGAAGGCCTAAAATAAAAAAATTGGGCTGGCTGTAGGCAATTTTAAATTGGTTCCAGGGGTACACGGGCAGCAGTGGTGTGGTCAGTGGAGGCCTAGTGGAAGGAGGGACCGCAGACAGGCTTCGAAGGCCTAACATAAAAAAAAAAAATAGGGCTGTTGGCAATTTAAAATTGGTTCCAGTGGTACAAGGGCAGCAGTACAATGGTCAGTGGAGGCCTAGTGGAAGGAGGGACCGCAGACAGGCTTCGAAGGCCTAACATAAAAAAATAGGGCTGTTGGCAATTTAAAATTGGTTCCAGGGGTACACGGGCAGCAGTACAATGGTCAGTGGAGGCCTAGTGGAAGGAGGGACCGCAGACAGGCTTCGAAGGCCTAACATAAAAAAATAGGGCTGTTGGCAATTTAAAATTGGTTCCAGGGGTACACGGGCAGCAGTACAATGGTCAGTGGAGGCCTAGTGGAAGGAGGTACCGCAGACAGGCTTCGAAGGCCTAACATAACAAAAATGTCAATACAATGGTATTGTCAGTGCCAGGCATTGAAGGATGTCAGCGCATAGACTAAACATTGGTGGAGCTGTGAGAGATAATTTTGCAAGTGGTAGAGCACTGTTTGAGCTGGGGGGGGGAACTGCCTTGTGGCTGGCGGTACAGGCCCAGGGCCCCTCATATTACAACGGTGTGTCTGACGCAACACCACCACCAGAGACACTTTATTGTACTATGAGGGACCCAGTGGCAGTGCCGTCAATCAAAAGCGGGCACACCCACCTCTTCAGACAAACAGCACTCTCACGGGTGCTGGCGCCAAGTGGCGATACCATGGCCCCGTGTGGGGAGTTTGGCCATTTAGTGAGGTGTAAACATGTCGTATGCTGGACAATCAGGTGCAGAAAATTACGAGATTGGAAAAGTCATTCAGAATAGTCCACAGGCAAGACCTTTTCATAGGAAAGCTAGGTGTCAGCCGGGCAAGGTGGGGCAAAAGATTTCGAAATCCAGTTGTGGTTCATTTTAATGAAGGTTAGATCATCTACATTTTGGGTAGCCAGATGAGTCCTTTTTTCTGTTAGTATTGAACCTGCAGCACTGAATACTCTTTCTGATAGGACACTAGCTGCCGGGCAAGCAAGCTCCTGCAATGCATATTCTGCCAATTCTGGCCAGGTGTCTAATTTGGATGCCCAGTAATCAAATGGGAATGACGGTTGAGGGAGAACGTAGATAAGGGATGAAAAATAGTTTGTAACCCTACTGGACAAATGTTGTCTCCTGTCACTTTGAATTGATGCTGCAGTACCTGTCCTGTCTGCGGTCATAGCAAAATCACTCCACAACCTGGTCAGAAAACCCCTCTGGCCAACGCCACTTCTGATTTCTGCCCCTCTAACACCTCTGGTCTGCTGGCCCCTGCAGCTCGTGTGAGAACGATCACGGGCGCTGTGTGCAGGGAATGCCAGAAGCAAACGGTCAACAAGAGTTGATTGTTTGGTTGCTAATATTATTTCCAAGTTGTCATGTGGCATTATATTTTGCAATTTGCCTTTATAGCGAGGATCAAGGAGGCAGGCCAACCAGTAATCGTCATCGTTCATCATTTTAGTAATGCGTGTGTCTCTTTTGAGGATACGTAAGGCATAATCCGCCATGTGGGCCAAAGTTCCAGTTCTCAAATCTGCGGTTGTGCTTGGTTGAGGGGCAGTTTCAGGCAAATCCACGTCACTTGTGTCCCTCCAAAAACCAGAACCCGGCCTTGCCGTGCCAACAATTTCCAGTGGCCCCGGAAAAGCTTCCTCATTAAAAATATAATCATCCCCATCATCCTCCTCGTCCTCCTCCTCCTCTTCGCCCGCTACCTTGTCCTGTACACTGCCCTGGCCAGACAATGGCTTACTGTCATCAAGGCTTTCCTCTTCCTCAGCTGCAGACGCCTGATCCTTTATGTGCGTCAAACTTTGCATCAGCAGACGCATTAGGGGGATGCTCATGCTTATTATGGCGTTGTCTGCACTAACCAGCCGTGTGCATTCCTCAAAACACTGAAGGACTTGACACATGTCTTGAATCTTCGACCACTGCACACCTGACAACTCCATGTCTGCCATCCTACTGCCTGCCCGTGTATGTGTATCCTCCCACAAAAACATAACAGCCCGCCTCTGTTCGCACAGTCTCTGAAGCATGTGCAGTGTTGAGTTCCACCTTGTTGCAACGTCTATGATTAGGCGATGCTGGGGAAGGTTCAAAGAACGCTGATAGGTTTGCATACGGCTGGAGTGTACGGGCAAACGGCGGATATGTGAGCAAAGTCCACGCACTTTGAGGAGCAGGTCGGATAACCCCGGATAACTTTTCAGGAAGCACTGCACCACCAGGTTTAAGGTGTGAGCCAGGCAAGGAATGTGTTTCAGTTGGGAAAGGGAGATGGCAGCCATGAAATTCCTTCCGTTATCACTCACTAACTTGCCTGCCTCAAGATCTACAGTGCCCAGCCACAACTGCGTTTCTTTCTGCAAGAACTCGGACAGAACTTCCGCGGTGTGTCTGTTGTCACCCAAACACTTCATAGCCAATACAGCCTGCTGACGTTTGCCAGTAGCTGCCCCATAATGGGAGACCTGGTGTGCAACAGTGGCAGCTGCGGATGGAGTGGTTGTGCGACTGCGGTCTGTGGACGAGCTCTCGCTTCTGCAGGAGGACGAGGAGGAGGAGGAGGGGGTGCGAACGGCTACAGCGAACTGTTTCCTAGACCGTGGGCTAGGCAGAACTGTCCCAAAATTGCTGTCCCCTGTGGACCCTGCATCCACAACATTCACCCAGTGTGCCGTGATGGACACGTAACGTCCCTGGCCATGCCTACTGGTCCATGCATCTGTTGTCAGGTGCACCTTTGTGCTCACAGATTGCCTGAGTGCATGGACGATGCGCTCTTTAACATGCTGGTGGAGGGCTGGGATGGCTTTTCTGGAAAAAAAAGTGCCGACTGGGTAGCTCGTAGCGTGGTACAGCGTAGCCCATTAGGGCTTTGAAAGCTTCGCTTTCAACTAACCGGTAGGGCATCATCTCTAACTAGATTAGTCTAGCTATGTGGGCGTTCAAACCCTGTGTACGCGGATGCGAGGCTAAGTACTTCCTTTTTCTAACCATAGTCTCATGTAGGGTGAGCTGGACTGGAGAGCTGGAGATCGTGGAACTAGCGGGGGTGCCGGTGGACATGGCCGACTGAGAGACGGTGGGAGATGGTATTGTTGCCGCCGGTGCCCTAGATGCAGTGTTTCCTACTACGAAACTAGTGATTCCCTGACCCTGACTGCTTTGGCCTGGCAAAGAAACCTGCACAGATACTGCAGGTGGTGCGGAAAATGGTGGCCCTACACTGCCGGAAGGGATGTTGCGTTGATGACTAGCTTCATTGGCCGAGGATGCTACAACCTTAAGGGACGTTTGGTAGTTAGTCCAAGCTTGCAAATGCATGGTGGTTAAATGTCTATGCATGCAACTTGTATTGAGACTTTTCAGATTCTGCCCTCTGCTTAAGGTAGTTGAACATTTTTGACAGATGACTTTGCGCTGATCAATTGGATGTTGTTTAAAAAAATGCCAGACTGCACTCATTCTAGCATCGGATACCTTTTCAGGCATTGCAGACTGAGCTTTAACCGGATGGCCATGCTGTCCTCCAACAGGTTTAGGCTTTGCCACGCGTTTTGGGCAAGATACGGGCCCGGCAGATGGAACCTGTTGCGATGTTGATGCCTGCTGCGGCCCCTCCTCCTCCGCTTCAGAACTGCTGCCGCCTGCACCCTGTTCCCCCAATGGCTGCCAATCGGGGTCAAGAACTGGGTCATCTATTACCTCTTCTTGTAGCATTCGTGATGGGGCAACATAGTCTCATCAGGGTCTGATTCTTGATCATTACCCTGCGATGTGTATGTGTAAAGAGCTCCATGGAGTAACCCGTTGTGTCGCCTGCTGCATTCTTCTCTGTTGTTGTTTTTGCTGAAGAGGACAAGGAAGCGACTTGTCCCTGACCGTGAACATCCACTAACGACGCGCTGCTTTGACATTTACCAGTTTCACGAGAGGAGGCAAAAGAGCTAGAGGCTGAGTCAGCAAGATAAGCCAAAACTTGCTCTTGCTGCTCCGGCTTTAAAAGCGGTTTTCCTACTCCCAGAAAAGGGAGCGTTCGAGGCCTTGTGTAGCCAGACGACGAACCTGGCTCCACAGCTCCAGACTTAGGTGCAATATTTTTTTCCCATGACCACCTGATGCTCCACCACTACCACTACCCTCATTACCAGCTGACAATGAACGCCCCCGGCCACGACCTCTTCCACCAGACTTCCTCATTGTTTTAAAAACGTAACCAAACTAACGGTATTTGTTGCTGTTTTTGGTGGCACCAAATGAGAGAGATGCCACACACGCAGGACTGTCACTGAAGCACAAATGTTAATATTAATCTCCCACTGTTTTTTTTTATTTTTTTTTTTTTTTTTCAGGGAGACTTTAGAAACAAAATAAAATAAAATGATTTTTTCAGGAAGAATTTAGAAACCAAATAACATAAAATGATTTTTCCAATGACAATTTAGAAACCAAATAAAAAAAAAAAAAAAAAAAAAGGCTTTTTATGCCCCACTGAGTGAGAGATGCCACACACAGGAGTCAGGAGTGGCACACAAGCCCAGAGGCCAATATTTTTCTCCCAATGATTGATGTAGTGATTTTTTCAGGTAGATTTTGGAACCCAAATCAAGCAAAAAAAATAATAGGCTTTCTATGGCCCACAATTGGAGAGAGAGAGAGAGATGGCACACCCAGGAGTCAAGACTGGCACACAAGCAGAAAGGGCAATATTAATCTCCCACTGATTTTTTTTTTTTTTTTTCAGGGAGACTTTAGAAAAAAAAAATAGAATAAAATGATTTTTTCAGGAAGAATTTAGAAACCAAATAAAATAAAATGATTTCTTCAGGGAGAATTTAGAAAACAAATAAAACAAAAAATAGGCTTTCTATGGCCCACTGACTGAGAGATGGCACACACAGGAGTCAGGAGTGGCACACAAGCCCAGAGGCCAATATTAATCTCCCACTTTTTTTTTTTTTTTCAGGAAAATTTATAAACCCAATAAAAAAAATTATAAATAGGCTTTCTATGGCCCACTATCTGAGAGAGAGAGATGGCACGCTTAGGACTGGCACACAAGCCCAAAGGCCAATATTAATCTCCCTTTTTTTTTTCAGGGAGAATTTATAAAACCAAAAAAAAAAAAAATAAATAGGCTTTCTATGGCCCACTATTTGTGAGAGAAATGGCACGCTTAGGACTGGCACACAAGCCCAAAGGCCAATATTAATCTCCCACTGATTGATTTATTGATTTTTTCAGGTAGAATTTAGAACCCAAATAAAGCAAAAAAAAAAAAAAAATGGGCTTTCTATGGCCCACTGAGTGAGTGATGATGCACACAGGAGTCAGGAGTGGCACACAAGCCCTGAGGCCAATATTTTTCTCCCACTGATTGATGTAGTGATTTTTTCAGGTAGATTTTGGAACCCAAATCAAGCAAAAAAATAAATAGGCTTTCTATGGCCCACTGACTGAGAGATGGCACACACAGGAGTCAGGAGTGGCACACAAGCCCTGAGGCCAATATTTTTCTCCCACTGATTGATGTAGTGATTTTTTCAGATAGATTTTAGAACCCAAATCAAGCAAAAAAATAAATAGGCTTTCTATGGCCCAGTGAGTGAGAGATGGCACAGACAGGGATGGCACTCTAGCAGAAATGCCAATCTTAATCTCCCACAAAAAAAAAAAAAAAGGAACTGTCCTTCAATTACTATCTCCCTGCAGTAATCTCAGCCAGGTATGGCATAAAAATAAAAAGTGTGGACAAACAAACAAGATAGCTGTGCAGAAAGGAAGGAACAAGAGGATTTGTGCTTTGAAAAAAGCAGTTGGTTTGCACAGCGGCGTACACACAGCAATGCAGCTATCAGGGAGCCTTCTAGGGCAGCCCAATGAGCTACAGCGCTGAGGAAAAAAAAAAAAATGTAGCTTCCACTGTCCCTGCACACCGAAGGTGGTGCTGGACAGTGCAAATCGCTACAGCACAAGCGGTTTGGTGGTTAATGGACCCTGCCTAACGCTATCCCTGCTTCTGACGAAGCGGCAGCAACCTCTCCCTAAGCTCAGATCAGCAGCAGTAACATGGCGGTCGGCGGGAACGCCCCTTTATAGCCCCTGTGACGCCGCAGACAGCAAGCCAATCACTGCAATGCCCTTCTCTAAGATGGTGGGGACCAGGACCTATGTCATCACGCTGCCCACACTCTGCGTTTACCTTCATTGGCTGAGAAATGGCGCTTTTCGCGTCATTGAAACACGACTTTGGCACGAAAGTCACGTACCGCATGGCCGACCCCGCACAGGGGTCGGATCGGGTTTCATGAAACCCGACTTTGCCAAAAGTCGGCGACTTTTGAAAATGAACGACCCGTTTCGCTCAACCCTACTCAAGACAAATTGGACAACAACTTTCGTGGTTCAGTTTCTCCTTTTACCATTGGGAAAATAAAAAATTGTTGCTAAAAGTTCATTTTTGTGACTAAAAAGTTAAATGTTCATTTTTTCCTTCCATGTTACTTCTGCTGCTGTGAATCACCTGAAGGGTTAATAAACTTCTTGAATGTGGTTTTGTGCACCTTGAGAAGTGCAGTTTTTAGAATGGTGTCACTTTTGGGTATTTTCAGCCATATAGACCCCTCAAACTGACTTCAAATGTGAGGTGGTCCCGAAAAAAAATGGTTTTGTAAATTTCGTTGTAAAAATGAGAAATCGTTGGTCAAATTTTAACCCTTATAACTACCTAGCAAAAAAAAAATTTGTTTCCTAAATTGTGTTTATATAAAGTAGACATGTGGGAAATGTTATTTATTAACTATATACTAATGACCCACCTGCGCTCAGAAAACAAATATAATGCTAGCAATACAGCAACATGGACGGAGCCACTTGCGCTCAGATAAATGCAATAAATATGTATGAGATAAATGGGCTATGCCTACAAAATCAATAGTATACTGGCCGCCTCCTATTATGGTGGCATAAGAATATGTCCGCTGAGAACCGACAGTAATGGAGTGCCCGCAGATAGTGAAACATCCACTTACTAGTACTGAAGGTCCGGATAGCCCTCTGTGTCTGTACTGCTACATACTTAGGCAGTTAACTGGTTCATGCAGCGTTACATGAACACCTGAGCCTTACACTATAGCTGGTCCGAATAGCTAAAGCAATTGTTATCATCCCCCTCTCGTGTCTCCCCTTTTCCTCATAGTTTGTAAGCTTGCGAGCAGGGCCCTCATTCCTCCTGGTATCTGTTTTGAACTGTATTTCTGTTATGCTGTAATGTCTATTGTCTGTACAAGTCCCCTCTATAATTTGTAAAGCGCTGCCGAATATGTTGGCGCTATATAAATAAAAATTATTATTATTATTATAGCTGCGGTCTGTGTAGGGGGCGTGGCTGAGATAGTGACGTCACGGGTAAGGCGGGAGTAGTAACAGGGGGAACCAATCCAACGCGTTTTGAAGGAGGTGCTTGCCTGACGAAGAAGGAGCACCTCCTTCGAAATGCGTTGGATTGGTTCCCCCTGTTACTACGCCCGCCCTACCCGTGACGTCACTATCTCAGCCACGCCCCTACACACACCGCTACTGCTCCAGCGTTGCTTCCGGCCGGGGCACGCCAGGAGTTGGTGGTTTTTACCTCTTCAGATGCCCCAGCGTTCAGCGGTTGCTCTGGACACAGCCGGTCTCAGCACTCATCGGCTATTTCACAGCGCAGCCCAGCACATCAGCTGACGCCAGTCTGGGACTTCTATTGCCTTTTACAGCTATCCGGACCTTCAGTACTAGTAAGTGGATGTTTCACTATCTGCAGGCACTCCATTACTGTCGGTTCTCAGCGGACATATTCTTATGCCACCATAATAGGAGGTGGCCAGTATACTATTGATTTTTTAGGCATAGCCCATTTATCTCATACATATTTATTGCATTTATCTGAGCGCAAGTGGCTCTGTCCATGTTGCTGTATTGCTAGCATTATATTTGTTTTCTGAGCGCAGGTGGGTCATTAGTATATAGTTTCCAGTCAATTCTTTCAGACAGGGTATAGCACAGACCCTGCCATCCCACCAGCAGCTCTATCCCCTCCCCTCCTCCCTCCATCTCCCTCAATTAGCCTCTTCCCCCCTTTTCCTCCATCGCCTGTAGTGTACAGCGCCAGTGTTTATTACTCCGTTATTTATTAACTATTTTGTGTCACATAACTCTCTGGTTTAACAGAATAAAAATTCAAAATGTGAAAATTGCCATATTTCCGTTTTTATCACAAATAAACGCAGAATTTATTGACCTAAATTTACCACTAACATGAAGCCCAATATGTCATGAAAAAACAGTCTCAGAACCGCTAGGATTCATTGAAGCGTTCCTGAGTTATTACCTCATAAAGGGACACTGGTCAGAATTTCAAAAAACGGCCAGGTCATTAAGGTCAAAATAGGCTGGGTCATGAAGGGGTTAATTTAAACTTAAATTAAAAGCTTTAATGCTGGACTAGACACTGATACCTCATGCATGGCCCATGGCTGACTGATGCTGTGCCATTATCAAATTTCTACTGTGGATGAAATGATCAGTCAACTACCTCTGTTACTAACCTTAAATTTTTCTAGCAATAGTAGTCTACGAAACTGCTGTTGTGGCACCTAAATGTTGCTGAGCAGAATAGCAATTTGAGCTCTTTTATGAGGTATCAGAGCTCCCAGCAAAGAAGGCTTACACTGTCCATCACCCACCTCATCTTAATTTAAACTTCAATTAAAAGCTCTAAATGCTGACCCAGACCTTGATGCCTCATGCATGGCCCATGGCTGACTTTTTCTGTGCCCTTATCAAATTCCTACTGTGGGTGAATTGATCAGTCAACTACCTCTGTTACTATCCTTAAATGTTTCTAACATTAGTGGTCTACCAAGCTGATATTTGTGCCACCTCATTGTAGCTGAGCAGAAAAGCAGTTTGAGCTGTTGCATGAGGTATCAGGGCTCCAATCAAAGCAGGCTTACACTGGTGTATCACCTACCTTGTATAAATTTAAACTTCAACTAAAAACTCTAAATGGCCGTCAAGGCCTTGATACCTCATGCATGGCCCATGGCTTAATGTTGCTGTGCCATTATCAAATTTCTACTGTGAGTCAATTGATGCCACTTTTCCTCGGTTCTGGCCTTACTTGTTGGAAATGTTTGGACTCCAAGTTGGGTCTCCTTCATGTGTGTTGCCTGAATTTTGCAGCCCTCTCAGAGAACCAGGCCTACACCTGTTACTGATGAATCTTTCAGCTAGAAATGCTGGTCCAAGCCCTGTCTCAGGCCCTTCCCAAGCATTCATGCCATGCAGTTATATTATTTGTACCTTAGGTAAATTGATGCCACTTTTCCTGGTGTCTGCCCCTAATTTGAGCTATTTTGGCAGCTTTTTTGGCCATTGTTTGTAACCTGCTCGATTAAAACACTGAACTCCTAAACACTGAACTTTAGGAAGGCAAAGTTTGACCAGCTTAGAGATGCCCTTAATCTGGTAGACTGGGACAATATCCTCAGAAATAAGAATACAGATAATAAATGGAAAATGTTTAAGAACATCCTAAATAGGCACTGTAAGCGGTTTATACCTTGTTGGAATAAAAGGACTAGAAATAGGAAAAACCCAATGTGGCTAAACAAAGAAGTAAGACAGGCAATTAACAGTAAAAAGAAAGCATTTGCACTACTAAAGCAGGATGGCGCCATTGAAGCTCTAAAAAACTATAGGGAGAAAAATACTTTATCTAAAAAACTAATTAAAGCTGCCAAAAAGGAAACAGAGAAGCACATTGCTAAGGAGAGTAAAACTAATCCCAAACTGTTCTTCAACTATATCAATAGTAAAAGAATAAAAACTGAAAATGTAGGCCCCTTAAAAAATAATGAGGAAAGAATGGTTGTAGATGACGAGAAAAAAGCTAACATATTAAACACCTTCTTCTCCACAGTATTCACGGTGGAAAATGAAATGCTAGGTGAAATCCCAAGAAACAATGAAAACCCTATATTAAGGGTCACCAATCTAACCCAAGAAGAGGTGCGAAACCGGCTAAATAAGATTAAGATAGATAAATCTCTGGGTCTGGATGGCATACACCCACAAGTACTAAGAGAACTGTTATGGCTGGCAATCAGGCAACACAGCGTGCAGTAATCAGCGCACATACAGAGATCTGGCAATAACCAAAAACAATAGGACGAGCTCTGAGACGTGGAATCTCTGTAGACTGCAGTACCTGATCTATCCTCACACAACTATAAGCAGCAGTGGATTGCGCCTAACAACTACCTATGCAACTCGGCACTGCCTGAGGAGCTGACTAGCCTGAAGATAGAAATACAAGCCTGACTTACCTCAGAGAAATACCCCAAAGGAATAGGCAGCCCCCCACATATAATGACTGTTAACAAGATGAAAAGACAAACGTAGGAATGAAATAGATTCAGCAAAGTGAGGCCCGATATTCTAGACAGAGCGAGGATAGCAAAGAGAACTATGCAGTCTACAAAAAACCCTAAAACGAAAACCACGCAAAGGGGCAAAAAGACCCACCGTGCCGAACTAACAGCACGGCGGTGCACCCCTCTGCTTCTCAGAGCTTCCAGCAAAAGTTAATAGCAAGCTGGACAGAAAAAAACAGAAAACAAACTAGAAGCACTTATCTAGCAGAGCAGCAGGCCCAAGGAAAGATGCAGTAGCTCAGATCCAACACAGGAACATTGACAAGGAGCAAGGAAGACAGACTCTGGTGGAACTAAATAGCAAGGCAGCCAACGAGCTCACCAAAACACCTGAGGGAGGAAGCCCAGAGACTGCAATACCACTTGTGACCACAGAAGTGAACTCAGCCACAGAATTCACAACAGTACCCCCCCCTTGAGGAGGGGTCACCGAACCCTCACCAGAACCCCCAGGCCGACCAGGATGAGCCACATGAAAGGCACGAACAAGATCTGGGGCATGGACATCAGAGGCAAAAACCCAGGAATTATCTTCCTGAGCATAACCCTTCCATTTGACCAGATACTGGAGTGTCCGTCTAGAGACACGAGAATCCAAAATCTTCTCCACAATATACTCCAATTCCCCCTCCACCAAAACAGGGGCAGGAGGCTCCACAGATGGAACCATAGGTGCCACGTATCTCCTCAACAACGACCTATGGAATACATTATGTATGGAAAAGGAGTCTGGGAGGGTCAGACGAAAAGACACCGGATTGAGAATCTCAGAAATCCTATACGGACCAATAAAACGAGGTTTAAATTTAGGAGAGGAAACCTTCATAGGTATATGACGAGAAGATAACCAAACCAGATCCCCAACACGAAGTCGGGGTCCCACACGGCGTCTGCGATTAGCGAAAAGCTGAGCCTTCTCCTGGGACAAGGTCAAATTGTCCACTAACTGAGTCCAGATCTGCTGCAACCTGTCCACCACATAATCCACACCAGGACAGTCCGAAGACTCAACCTGTCCTGAAGAGAAACGAGGATGGAACCCAGAATTGCAGAAAAATGGAGAGACCAAGGTAGCCGAGCTGGCCCGATTATTAAGGGCGAACTCAGCCAACGGCAAAAATGACACCCAATCATCCTGGTCAGCGGAAACAAAACATCTCAGATATGTTTCCAAGGTCTGATTGGTTCGTTCGGTCTGGCCATTAGTCTGAGGATGGAAGGCCGAGGAAAAAGATAGGTCAATGCCCATCCTACCACAAAAGGCTCGCCAGAACCTCGAGACAAACTGGGAACCTCTGTCAGAAACAATATTCTCAGGAATGCCATGTAAACGAACCACATGCTGGAAGAACAAAGGCACCAAATCAGAGGAGGAAGGCAATTTAACCAAGGGCACCAGATGGACCATTTTAGAAAAGCGATCACAGACCACTCAAATGACCGACATTTTTTGAGAAACGGGAAGGTCAGAAATGAAATCCATCGAAATATGTGTCCAAGGCCTCTTCGGGACCGGCAAGGGCAAAAGCAACCCACTGGCACGTGAACAGCAGGGCTTAGCCCTAGCACAAATTCCACAGGACTGCACAAAAGCACGCATATCCCGTGACAGAGATGGCCACCAGAAGGATCTAGCAACCAACTCCCTGGTACCAAAGATTCCTGGATGACCGGCCAGCACCGAACAATGAAGTTCAGAGATAACTTTACTAGTCCACCTATCAGGGACGAACAGTTTCTCGGCCGGACAACGATCAGGTTTATTAGCCTGAAATTTCTGCAACACTCTCCGCAAATCAGGGGAGATGGCAGACACAATGACTCCTTCCTTGAGGATACTCGCCGGCTCAGATAACCCCGGAGAGTCGGGCACAAAACTCCTAGACAGAGCATCCGCCTTCACATTTTTAGAGCCCGGAAGGTATGAAATCACAAAATCAAAACGAGCAAAAAATAACGACCAACGGGCCTGTCTAGGATTCAAGCGCTTGGCAGACTCAAGATAAGTAAGGTTCTTATGATCAGTCAAAACCACCACGCGATGCTTAGCACCCTCAAGCCAATGACGCCACTCCTCGAATGCCCACTTCATGGCCAGCAACTCTCGGTTGCCCACATCATAATTACGCTCAGCAGCAGAAAATTTCCTGGAAAAGAAAGCACATGGTTTGAACACTGAGCAACCAGAACCTCTCTGTGACAAAACCGCCCCTGCACCAATCTCAGAAGCATCAACCTCGACCTGGAACGGAAGAGAAACATCAGGTTGACACAACACAGGGGCACAGCAAAAACGACGCTTCAACTCCTGAAAAGCTTCCACGGAAGCAGAAGACCAATTAACCAAATCAGCACCCTTCTTGGTCAAATCGGTCAATGGTCTGGCAATGCTAGAAAAATTACAGATGAAGCGACGATAAAAATTAGCAAAGCCCAGGAATTTCTGCAGACTTTTTAGAGATGTCGGCTGAGTCCAATCCTGGATGGCCTGAACCTTAACCGGATCCATCTCGATAGTAGAAGGGGAAAAGATGAACCCCAAAAATGAAACTTTCTGCACACCGAAGAGACACTTTGATCCCTTCACGAACAAGGAATTAGCACGCAGTACCTGGAAAACCATTCTGACTTGCTTCACATGAGACTCCCAATCATCTGAGAAGATCAAAATGTCATCCAAGTAAACAATCAAGAATTTATCCACAACGTTTAGCATAATCCAAATCCATCAGATTCAGGGCAGCGCCTGAATCCACAAACGCCATGACAGAATATGATGACAAAGAGCACATTAAGGTAATGGACAAAAGGAATTTGGACTGTACAGTACCAATAACGGCAGAGCTATCGAACCGCCTAGTGCGTTTAGGACAATTAGAAATAGCATGAGTAGAATCACCACAATAGAAACACAGTCTGTTCAGACGTCTGTGTTCGTGCCGTTCTACTTTAGTCATAGTCCTGTCGCACTGCATAGGCTCAGGCTTACTCTCAGACAATACCGCCAGATGGTGCACAGATTTACGCTCGCGCAAGCGACGACCGATCTGAATGGCCAAGGACATAGACTCATTCAAACCAGCAGGCATAGGAAATCCCACCATTACATCCTTAAGAGCTTCAGAGAGACCCTTTCTGAACAAAGCCGCTAGTGCAGATTCATTCCACAGAGTGAGTACTGACCATTTCCTAAATTTCTGACAATATACTTCTACATCATCCTGACCCTGGCATAAAGCCAGCAGATTTTCCTCAGCTTGATCCACTGAATTAGGCTCATCGTAAAGCAATCCCAGCGCCTGGAAAAATGCATCAACATTACTCAATGCAGAATCTCCTGGTGCAAGAGAAAACGCCCAGTCCTGTGGGTCGCCGCGCAAAAAAGAAATAATAATCAAAACCTGTTGAATAGGATTACCAGAAGAATGAGGTTTCAAGGCCAAAAATAGCTTACAATTATTTCTGAAGCTCAGGAACTTAGTTCTGTCACCAAAAAACAAATCAGGAATCGGAATTCTTGGTTCTAGCATCGATTTCTGATCAATAGTATCTTGAATCTTTTGTACATTTACAACGAGATTATCCATTGAGGAGCACAGAGCCTGAATATCCATGTCCACAGCTGTGTCCTGAAGCACTCTAATGTCTAGGGGAAAAAAAAGACTGAAGACAGAGCTAAGAAAAAAAAATGATGTCAGGATTTCTTTTTTCCCTCTATTGGGAATCATTGGTGTGGCTCCTTGTACTGTTATGGCTGGCAATCAGGCAACACAGCGTGCAGTAATCAGCGCACATACAGAGATCTGGCAATAACCAAAAACAATAGGACGAGCTCTGAGACGTGGAATCTCTGTAGACTGCAGTACCTGATCTATCCTCACACAACTATAAGCAGCAGTGGATTGCGCCTAACAACTACCTATGCAACTCGGCACTGCCTGAGGAGCTGACTAGCCTGAAGATAGAAATACAAGCCTGACTTACCTCAGAGAAATACCCCAAAGGAATAGGCAGCCCCCCACATATAATGACTGTTAGCAAGATGAAAAGACAAACGTAGGAATGAAATAGATTCAGCAAAGTGAGGCCCGATATCCTAGACAGAGCGAGGATAGCAAAGAGAACTATGCAGTCTACAAAAAACCCTAAAACGAAAACCACGCAAAGGGGCAAAAAGACCCACCGTGCCGAACTAACAGCACGGCGGTGCACCCCTCTGCTTCTCAGAGCTTCCAGCAAAAGTTAATAGCAAGCTGGACAGAAAAAAACAGAAAACAAACTAGAAGCACTTATCTAGCAGAGCAGCAGGCCCAAGGAAAGATGCAGTAGCTCAGATCCAACACAGGAACATTGACAAGGAGCAAGGAAGACAGACTCAGGTGGAACTAAATAGCAAGGCAGTCAACGAGCTCACCAAAACACCTGAGGGAGGAAGCCCAGAGACTGCAATACCACTTGTGACCACAGAAGTGAACTCAGCCACAGAATTCACAACAGAGAACTAAGTAATGTAATAGATAACCATTATTTCTTATTTTTAGGGACTCTATAGCGACGGGGTCTGTTCCGCAGGACTGGCGCATAGCAAATGTGGTGCCAATATTCAAAAAGGGCTCTAAAAATGAACCTGGAAATTATAGGCCAGTAAGTCTAACCTCTATTGTTGGTAAAATATTTGAAGGGTTTCTGAGGGATGTTATTCTGGATTATCTCAATGAGAGTAACTGTTTAACTCCATATCAGCATGGGTTTATGAGAAATCGCTCCTGTCAAACCAATCTAATCCGTTTTTATGAAGAGGTAAGCTATAGGCTGGACCACGGTGAGTCATTGGACGTGGTATATCTCGATTTTTCCAAAGCGCTTGATACCGTGTCGCACAAGAGGTTGGTACACAAAATGAGAATGCTTGGTCTGGGGGAAAATGTGTGTAAATGGCTTAGTGATAGAAAGCAGAGGGTGGTTATAAATGGTATAGTCTCTAACTGGGTCGCTGTGACCAGTGGGGTACCGCAGGGGTCGGTATTGGGACCTGTTCTCTTCAACATATTCGTTAATGATCTGGTAGAAGGTTTACACAGTAAAATATCGATATTTGCAGATGATACAAAACTATGTAAAGCAGTTAATACAAGAGAAGATAGTATTCTGCTACAGATGGATCTGGATAAGTTGGAAACTTGGGCTGAAAGGTGGCAGATGAGGTTTAACAATGATAAATGTAAGGTTATACACATGGGAAGAAGGAATCAATATCACCATTACACACTGAACGGGAAACCACTGGGTAAATCTGACAGGGAGAAGGACTTGGGGATCCTAGTTAATGATAAACTTACCTGGAGCAGCCAGTGCCAGGCAGCAGCTGCCAAGGCAAACAGGATCATGGGGTGCATTAAAAGAGGTCTGGATGCACATGATGAGAGCATTATACTGCCTCTGTACAAATCCCTAGTTAGACCGCACATGGGGTACTGTGTCCAGTTTTGGGCACCGGTGCTCAGGAAGGATATAATGGAACTAGAGAGAGTACAAAGGAGGGCAACAAAATTAATAAAGGGGATGGGAGAACTACAATACCCAGATAGATTAGCGAAATTAGGATTATTTAGTCTAGAAAAAAGATGACTGAGGGGCGATCTAATAACCATGTATAAGTATATAAGGGGATAATACAAATATCTCGCTGAGGATCTGTTTATACCAAGGAAAGTGACGGGCACAAGGGGGCATTCTTTGCGTCTGGAGGAGAGAAGGTTTTTCCACCAACATAGAAGAGGATTCTTTACTGTTAGGGCAGTGAGAATCTGGAATTGCTTGCCTGAGGAGGTGGTGATGGCGAGCTCAGTCGAGGGGTTCAAGAGAGGCCTGGATGTCTTCCTGGAGCAGAACAATATTGTAACATACAATTATTAGGTTCTGTAGAAGGACGTAGATCTGGGGATTTATTATGATGGAATATAGGCTGAACTGGATGGACAAATGTCTTTTTTCGGCCTTACTAATTATGTTACTATGTTACTATGTTACTAAGTTATGCACAATAGACAAAGGAACATCAAGATATCTGGAGATAAACTTGTAACCTTGATGTTTCTGATATTTTTCAACAATTTTGGTTCTCAACTACTCTGACAGTTTTTTTCAAAATACTATTGAGAACTCTGCTACTAGAAGTGGAAGGGAAGAACAAAGACAAAAAAATCTAAATAATAAAAATATTGGAGAAAGAAAAACCATTCACAAACTATAATGTTTCTGTATGAATGCACAAAGCATTGGCAAAAAGCAAGGAGAATAGGAACTACTAACTCAGGAAAAGAAATATGATGTCATTGGAATCACTGAAACTTGGTGGAACGATATACATGATTGGAATACAAGGCTAGAAGGATACAACTTATTTGCAAGAAACAGACTTGATAAACGAGGAGGAGGTGTCGCATTGTATGTTAGAAATGCATATATCTGCACAGAGATTGAAGCTTCAGAGACTGGGAGTTATGTGGAAACTGTTTGCGTAAGAATACAAGGAGAGAACAACGGAAAGGACACCATTGTAGGCATTTACTACAGGCCGCCTGTGCAAGCTGAAGATATGGATAAACTCTTTATGCATTAAATGGCCAAGTTCTCCAAAAAATATGACATACCGTATATACTCGAGTATAAGCTGACCCGAGTATAAGCCGACCCCCCTAATTTTGCCACAAAAAACTGGGAAAACTTATTGACTCGAGTATAAGCCTAGGGTAGGAAATGCAGCAGCTACCGGTGAATTTCAAAAATAAAAATAGATGCTCCATACCGTTCATTATTGCCCCATAGATGCTCCATATAAAGCTGTGCCACATATTATGCTCCATACTGTTCATTATTGCCCCATAGATGTGCCATATAAAGCTGTGCCATATAGTGCTCTGCACCGTTCATCATTGCCCCATAGATGTGCCATATAAAGCTGTGCCATATAGTGCTTTGCATCGTTCATTATTGCCCCATAGATGTGCCATATAAAGCTGTGCCATATAGTGCTCTGCACCGTTCATTATTGCCCCATAGATGTGTGTTGTGAATTCTGTGGCAGAGCTCCCTCCTGTGGTCACAAGTGGTACTTCGGCTGATTCTCTCTGTGATCTACCTGGGTTTTTGCCTCTGATGTCCATGCTCCCGATCTTGTTCGTGCCTTTCATGTGGCTCATCCTGGTCGGCCTGGGGGCTCTGGTGAGGGTTCGGTGACCCCTCCTCAAGGGGGGGGTACTGTTGTGAATTCTGTGGCAGAGCTCCCTCCTGTGGTCACAAGTGGTACTTCGGCTGATTCTCTCTGGGATCTTCCGTTTGTGGAGGAAAGTGGTACTGCAGCTTCTGAGTTTCCTCCCTCAGGTGATCTGGTGAGCTCGTTAGCTTCTTCTCTACTTAACTCCACCTGATGCTTTGATCTATGCTTCCTGTCAATGTTTCAGTGTGGGACTTGTTTTTTCCCTGGATCATTCCTGTGGCCTGCTGCTCTGCAAAGCTAAGTTTTGCTTATGTTATTTTGTTGCTATTTTTCTGTCCAGCTTGCTTTATTGGTTTTTCTTGCCTGCTGGAAGCTCTGAGACGCAGAGGGACCACCTCCGTACCGTTAGTCGGTGCGGAGGGTCTTTTTGTCCCCTCTGCGTGGTTTTTTTTTATAGGTTTTTGTGCTGACCGCAAAGTTATCTTCCCTATCCTCGTTCTGTTCAGCTAGTCGGGCCTCACTTTGCTAAATCTCTTTCATCTCTATGTTTGTGTTTTCATCTTACTCACAGTCATTATATGTGGGGGGCTGCCTTTTCCTTTGGGGAATTTCTCTGAGGCAAGGTAGGCTTATTTTTCTATCTTCAGGATTAGCTAGTTTCTCAGGCTGTGACGAGGCGCCTAGGTTCTGGTCAGGAGCGCTCCACGGCTACCTTTAGTGTGGTTTGATAGGCTTAGGGATTGCGGTCTGCAGAGTTCCCACATCTCAAAGCTCGTTCTATTATTTTGGGTTATTGTCAGTTCACTGTATGTGCTCCGACCTCCATGTCCATTGTGATTCTGAATTGCCTTTCATAACAGTACAGGAAGCCAAAAGTGCTAATGATTCTCAATAGAGGGAAAAAAGAAGTTCTGAGACCATTTTTTTTTCTTTGCACTGTGTTTTGTCTTTTTTTTCCCCTAGACATTTGGGTGGTTCAGGACACAGGTGTAGCAATGGACATTAAAGGTCTGTCTTCATGTGTGGATCAGCTCACGGCAAGAGTTCAAAATATTCAAGATTTTGTGGTCCAGAATTCTTTGCTTGAACCGAGAATTCCTATTCCAGATTTGTTTTTTGGAGATAGAACTAAATTTCTGAGTTTCAAAAATAATTGTAAACTATTTCTGGCTTTGAAACCTCGCTCTTCTGGTGACCCAATTCAACAGGTTAGGATCGTCATTTCTTTTTTGCGCGGCGACCCTCAGGACTGGGCGTTTTCTCTTGCGTCAGGAGATCCTGCATTGAGTAATATCGATGCGTTTTTCCTGGCGCTTGGGTACGATGAGCCTAATTCAGTGGATCAGGCAGAAAAAAATTTGCTGGCTCTTTGTCAGGCTCAGGATGAGATAGAGGTATATTGTCAGAAATTTAGAAAGTGGTCGGTGCTCACTCAATGGATTGAATCTGCGCTGGCAGCGATGTTCAGAAAGGGTCTCTCTGAAGCCCTTAAGGATGTCATGGTGGGATTTCCTATGCCTGCTGGTTTGAATGAGTCTATGTCTTTGGCCATTCAGATCGGTCGACGCTTGCGTGAGCGTAAACCTGTGCACCATTTGGCGGTATTACCTGAGCTTAAACCTGAGCCTATGCAGTGTGATAGGACCTTGACCAGAGTTGAACGGCAAGAACATAGACGTCTGAATGGTCTGTGTTTCTACTGTGGTGATTCCACTCATGCTATCTCTGATTGTCCTAAGCGCACTAAGCGGTTTGCTAGGTCTGCCACCATTGGTACTGTATAGTCAAAATTTCTTCTGTCCGTTACCTTGATCTGCTCTTTGTCATCATATTCTGTCATGGCATTTGTGGATTCAGGCGCTGCCCTGAATTTGATGGACTTGGAATATGCTAAGCGTTGTGGATTTTTCTTGGAGCCCTTGCAGTGTCCTATTCCATTGAGAGGAATTGATGCTATGCCTTTGGCCAAGAATAAGCCTCAATACTGGACCCAGCTGACCATGTGCATGGCTCCTGCACATCAGGAGGTTATTCGCTTTCTGGTGTTGCATAATCTGCATGATGTGGTCGTGTTGGGGTTGCCATGGCTACAAGCCCATAATCCAGTATTAGATTGGAAATCCATGTCGGTGTCCAGCTGGGGTAGTCAGGGGGTACATGGTGATGTTCCATTTCTGTCAATTTCGTCATCCACTCCTTCTGAGGTCCCAGAGTTCTTGTCTGATTACCGGGATGTATTTGATGAGCCCAAGTCCAATACCCTACCTCCGCATAGGGATTGTGATTGTGCTATCAATTTGATTCCTGGTAGTAAATTCCCAAAAGGTCGATTGTTTAATTTGTCCGTGCCTGAGCACACCGCTATGCGCAGTTATGTGAAGGAATCCCTGGAGAAGGGGCATATTCGCCCGTCATCGTCGCCATTAGGAGCAGGGTTCTTTTTTGTAGCCAAGAAGGATGGTTCGCTGAGACCTTGTATAGATTACCGCCTTCTTAATAAGATCACGGTTAAATTTCAGTACCCCTTGCCATTGTTATCTGATCTGTTTGCTCGGATTAAGGGGGCTAGTTGGTTCACAAAGATAGATCTTCGTGGTGCGTATAATCTGGTGCGAATTAAGCATGGTGATGAATGGAAAACTGCATTTAATACGCCCGAGGGTCATTTTGAGTATCTCGTGATGCCGTTCGGACTTGCCAATGCTCCATCAGTGTTTCAGTCCTTTATGCATGACATCTTCCGAGAGTACCTGGATAAATTCCTGATTGTGTACTTGGATGACATTTTGATCTTCTCGGATGATTGGGAGTCTCATGTGAAGCAGGTCAGAACGGTTTTTCAGGTCCTGCGTGCTAATTCTTTGTTTGTGAAGGGATCAAAGTGTCTCTTTGGTGTGCAGAAGGTTTCATTTTTGGGGTTCATCTTTTCCCCTTCTACTATCGAGATGGATCCTGTTAAGGTCCAAGCCATCCATGATTGGACTCAGCCGACATCTCTGAAAAGTCTGCAAAAGTTCCTGGGCTTTGCTAATTTTTATCGTCGCTTCATCTGCAATTTTTCTAGTATTGCTAAACCATTGACCGATTTGACCAAGAAGGGTGCTGATGTGGTCAATTGGTCTTCTGCTGCTGTGGAAGCTTTTCAAGAGTTGAAGCGTCGTTTTTCTTCTGCCCCTGTGTTGTGTCAACCAGATGTTTCTCTTCCGTTCCAGGTCGAGGTTGATGCTTCTGAGATTGGAGCAGGGGCTGTTTTGTCGCAGAGAGGTTCTGGTTGCTCAGTGATGAAACCATGCGCTTTCTTTTCCAGGAAGTTTTCGCCTGCTGAGCGTAATTATGATGTGGGCAACCGAGAGTTGCTGGCCATGAAGTGGGCATTCGAGGAGTGGCGTCATTGGCTTGAAGGAGCTAAGCATCGCGTGGTGGTATTGACTGATCATAAGAACTTGACTTATCTCGAGTCTGCCAAGCGCTTGAATCCTAGACAAGCTCGTTGGTCGTTGTTTTTTGCCCGTTTTGACTTTGTGATTTCGTACCTTCCGGGCTCTAAAAATGTGATGGCGGATGCTCTGTCTAGGAGTTTTGTACCCGACTCTCCGGGTTTATCTGAGCCGGCGGGTATCCTCAAGGAAGGAGTAATTGTGTCTGCCATCTCCCCTGATTTGCGGCGGGTGCTGCAAAAATTTCAGGCTAATAAACCTGATCGTTGCCCAGCGGAGAAACTTTTTGTCCCTGATAGGTGGACGAATAGAGTTATCTCTGAACTTCATTGTTCGGTGTTGGTTGGTCATCCTGGAATCTTTGGTACCAGAGAGTTAGTGGCTAGATCCTTTTGGTGGCCCTCTCTGTCGCGGGATGTGCGTGCTTTTGTGCAGTCCTGTGGGATTTGTGCTCGGGCTAAGCCCTGCTGTTCTCGTGCCAGTGGGTTGCTTTTGCCCTTGCCGGTCCCGAAGAGGCCTTGGACACATATCTCTATGGATTTTATTTCTGACCTTCCCGTTTCTCAAAAGATGTCAGTCATTTGGGTGGTCTGTGATCGCTTTTCTAAGATGGTCCATCTGGTACCCTTGTCTAAATTGCCTTCCTCCTCTGATTTGGTGCCTTTGTTCTTCCAGCATGTGGTTCGTTTGCATGGCATTCCAGAGAATATAGTTTCTGACAGAGGTTCCCAGTTTGCTTCGAGGTTTTGGCGAGCCTTTTGTGGTAGGATGGGCATTGACTTGTCTTTTTCCTCGGCTTTCCATCCTCAGACTAATGGCCAGACCGAGCGAACCAATCAGACCTTGGAAACATATCTGAGGTGCTTTGTTTCTGCTGATCAGGATGACTGGGTGTCCTTTTTGCCTTTGGCTGAGTTCGCCCTTAATAATCGGGCCAGCTCGGCTACCTTGGTTTCACCGTTTTTCTGCAATTCTGGGTTCCATCCTCGTTTCTCTTCTGGACAGGTTGAGTCTTCGGACTGTCCCGGTGTGGACACTGTGGTGGACAGGTTGCAGCAGATTTGGACTCAGGTAGTGGACAATTTGACCTTGTCCAAGGAGAAGGCTCAACTTTTTGCTAATCGCAGACGCCGTGTGGGTCCCCGACTTCGTGTTGGGGATCTGGTTTGGTTATCTTCTCGTCATATTCCTATGAAGGTTTCCTCTCCTAAGTTTAAACCTCGTTTTATTGGTCCATATAGGATTTCTGAGGTTCTTAATCCTGTGTCTTTTCGTCTGACCCTTCCAGATTCTTTTTCCATACATAACGTATTCCATAGGTCATTGTTGCGGAGATACGTGGCACCTATGGTTCCATCTGTTGAGCCTCCTGCCCCGGTTTTGGTGGAGGGGGAATTGGAGTATATTGTGGAGAAGATTTTGGATTCTCGTGTTTCAAGACGGAAACTCCAGTATCTGGTTAAATGGAAGGGTTATGCTCAGGAGGATAATTCCTGGGTTTTTGCCTCTGATGTCCATGCTCCCGATCTTGTTCGTGCCTTTCATGTGGCTCATCCTGGTCGGCCTGGGGGCTCTGGTGACAGTTCGGTGACCCCCTCCTTAAGGGGGGGGTACTGTTGTGAATTCTGTGGCAGAGCTCCCTCCTGTGGTCACAAGTGGTACTTCGGCTGATTCTCTCTGGGATCTTCCGTTTGTGGAGGAAAGTGGTACTGCAGCTTCTGAGTTTCCTCCCTCAGGTGATCTGGTGAGCTCGTTAGCTTCTTCTCTACTTAACTCCACCTGATGCTTTGATCTATGCTTCCTGTCAATGTTTCAGTGTGGGACTTGTTTTTTCCCTGGATCATCCCTGTGGCCTGCTGCTCTGCAAAGCTAAGTTTTGCTTATGTTATTTTGTTGCTATTTTTCTGTCCAGCTTGCTTTATTGGTTTTTCTTGCCTGCTGGAAGCTCTGAGACGCAGAGGGACCACCTCCGTACCGTTAGTCGGTGCGGAGGGTCTTTTTGTCCCCTCTGCGTGTTTTTTTTTATAGGTTTTTGTGCTGACCGCAAAGTTATCTTCCCTATCCTCGTTCTGTTCAGCTAGTCGGGCCTCACTTTGCTAAATCTCTTTCATCTCTATGTTTGTGTTTTCATCTTACTCACAGTCATTATATGTGGGGGGCTGCCTTTTCCTTTGGGGAATTTCTCTGAGGCAAGGTAGGCTTATTTTTCTATCTTCAGGATTAGCTAGTTTCTCAGGCTGTGACGAGGCGCCTAGGTTCTGGTCAGGAGCGCTCCACGGCTACCTTTAGTGTGGTTTGATAGGCTTAGGGATTGCGGTCTGCAGAGTTCCCACGTCTCAGAGCTCGTTCTATTATTTTGGGTTATTGTCAGTTCACTGTATGTGCTCTGACCTCCATGTCCATTGTGATTCTGAATTGCCTTTCATAACAGATGTGCCATATAAAGCTGTGCCACATAGTGCTCAGCACCGTTCATTATTGCCCCATAGATGTGCCATATAAAGCTGTGCCATATAGTGCTCTGCACCGTTCATTATTGCCCCATAGATGTGCCATATAAAGCTGTGCCATATAGTGCTCTGCACCGTTCATTATTGCCCCATAGCTGTGCCATATAGTGCTCTGCACCGTTCATTACTGCCCCATAGCTGTGCCATATAGTGCTCTGCGCCGTTCATTATTGCCCCATAGCTGTGCCATATAGTGCTCTGCGCCGTTCATTATTGCCCCATAGCTGTGCCATATAGTGCTCTGCACCATTCATTCTTGCCCCATAGCTGTGCCATATAGTGCTCTGCACCGTTCAGTATTGCCCCATAGTAGGGTTGAGCGAAACGGGTCGGCCATTTTCAGAAGTCGCCGACTTTTGGCAAAGTCGGGTTTCATGAAACCCGACCCGACCCCTGTGTGGGGTCGGCCATGAGGTCGGCGATCTTCTGAATCTGGTATCGGAATTCCGATACCGAGTTCCGATATGTTTGCAATATCGGAAATCGGTATCGGAATCCATATTTACGTGTAAAATAAAGAATTAAAATAAAAAATATTGCTATAATTACCCTCTGACGCACCCTGGTACCAACCGGCAGCCTTCCTTCCTTAGAATCAGCGCGTGAAGGACCTTAGATGATGTCGCGGCTTATGATTGATCGCGCGACCGCCCATGTGACCGCTCACGCGACCAATCACAAGCCGCGACGTCACCGAAGGTCATTCAAGCACTGATTCTTAGGAAGGAAGGCTGCCGGAAAGAAGCAGGGCGCGTCCGAGAGTGAGTATATACCTAATAGGAATATGTGTCTGCACGTCAGCAGAGTAGCCCGCCTGTGAAACTAACTACACCGCCTGTGTATCTAAATTTTTACTGCATCTAACCCATTTAATATTTTTGGGCCTAGGAGCAGTGTCTGCACGTCAGCAGAGTAGCCCGCCTGTGAAAGTAACTATACCGCCAGTGTATCTAAATTTTTACTGCATCTAATCCAGTTAATATTTTTGGGCCTAGGAGCAGTGTCTGCACGTCAGCAGAGTAGCCCGCCTGTGAAACTAACTATATCGCCTGTGTGTCTCTATTCTTACTGCATCTAATCCAGTTAATAGTTTTGGGCCTAGGAGCAGTGTCTGCACATCAGCAGAGTAGCCCACCTGTGAAACTAACTATATTGCCTGTGTATCTCTATTTTTACTGCATCTAATCCAGTTAATAGTTTTGGGCCTACGAGCAGTGTCTGCACGTCAGCAGAGTAGTCCGCCTGTGAAACTAACTACACCGCCTGTGTATCTAAATTTTTACTGCATGTAACCCAGTCAATAGTTTTGGGCCTAGTACCAAAGTTTGGCCACTCAGTTCTGCTCGGTTTTCATCCATCGGTTGTTGTGCCATCAACTACAGATACAGAGTTGCCAATTAGTTAAGCACTAAAATTAGTGGCAAAAGGCCTGCTGCTGGTGGAAAGGGGAATAGGCGTGTTAGAAAGGGAAAAAAAAGTTGTGTCCGTGGGGTAGGTGTTTAAGCAACAGTAACATCTGCAGAAGAAAGACCATCTTCCAGCCAAAGAAAGATGTCTACTTCTTTTGTGGACAATCTGATATAATCCCTTTCTTACGACCATCGCTACAAGCATCGTCAAAAATTCAAGTATCAAGTGCACGTTCAAGTGGGCTCTCCTCCATGTCAACTTCAACATCACAACTACTCCAGTCCTCAGAGTTGTCACCCCAATCGCACTTGCTTCCTCACAACTCCCAAGACTCCAGCCGCCCGTCTGAGCATGTCGTAACACACATGGTTGAGTCTGTAGAGCTTTTTACGCATACTATAGCCTGGGAATCAGAGGTCTGCTCCAGAGCTTCTGTGAATCCAGATGAGGAAATGATCTGCACTGATGCCCAGAATCTTTGTGAGTCGGATCCAGGCCCAGATGAAAAAGTTTCTGAGCATAATGTAGACCCTCGTTCCCAAACTGTAACTCCTGTTGGTGGAGACAATGAGGAAGATGATGATGAGACTGAGATACCTGATTGGAACGAAAACTTGAGTTTTCGGCCCAGGCAGGAAGATGTTGGCTCTGAGGACGATGGGTGTGAGAACACACAGGATGATGATGACGAGGTTGTAGACCCCACTTACTGTCAACCTCCAGTCCGCCAGTCCATGAGGTCAGCAGAGGAAGTGGAGGAGGATGCTAGTGACGAGTCTGATGATGAGGCAACGTTACACCTTCCTGGACATAGACGGAGTACTGGAAGCACATCAACAACTGCATCCTCAACCCCAACTGTGCCTCAGACCAGAAGTCGTGGTGGCTCTTCAGGTCGCACGGGCTCTAAGCCTTGCATAGCCTGGGCATTTTTTGACATTGCACAGAATGACGCAACTCATGTTGTCTGTAAGATTTGTCAACAAAATCTCAGTAGAGGACAAAAAATGACTAGCTTGAGTACTTCATGCATGAACCGTAACATGGATATGAGGCATGAGTTGCAGTGGGTAGCTCACTGTGCTACAATGCGGCCTAGTGGGCCGGGTCAACCACCGTCTGCCCCATCAAGTGCATCTACGTCCTCTTCATCCTCTGTGACTGTGGGGACAGCAGTCACACATGGTTTTGGATGCAGACCTTACACCTTTTTATCCGCAACAGCCAGTGTGATTGGCACGTCGTCAGGACATTTGCAAGTGGAAACACCTGCTGGTGTTGAGCGCTCTCCGACATCAACACCACATTTCATCAAAGCAACATAACATCTCTGCCTGCACCTTCCTCACAGACCAGCAGTTTACTGGGGACACCCTACTCAACTCCAACTAAGCATGGCAGCCAGCCCTCATTCCCTCAAATGTGGACAAGAAAAGACCATTTCCTCCTCACGCATGCAGGAGTATCAGCAGAGACTGCTACAGAATCTAACATCTGCTTTTCCACAAAATACCAGTAGTGCACATAGTGAATCTCTGAGTTCTATCTTGCCAACTGTGGGACTATCGAGTCATCAATCAAACCGTAACAATAACATTGTATCTGGTGGTAACAGCAATTTTTTCCAATCGTTTCAAGATTATTTTAGACCATCCTTTGCAAGGCCACAGGAGAAAAGAAGTCTGACGCACAGCCAACGCCTAGAGAGGATGGTACAAGAGTATCTACAAGTTAACATCGATGCCATGACTGCGGAACTGGACCCTTGCTAATTTTGGACTTCCAATCTTGAAAAATGGCCTAAGCTCGCCACTCACGCCTTGGATATCTTGTTGTGCCCCGCAACCAGCATTCTCTCTGAACGTGTGCTCAGCGCTGCTGGTGGTGTGCTGACAGATAAGGGCACGCGGCTGTCCAGTGACAATGTAGACAGACTAACATTCATCAAGATGAACAAATCCTGGATCCGCAAGGACTTTTCTACCCCTGTGTCATCTTGGGGAGACTAAAAGCTTCATGATTTTTGAAAATTACCTCACCAACCGTTTTAAAAAACTCTGGCGAAATTGATGTCACTTAAGTGGTGTCTGTGGCCGAATTTTTGGAAAAAATTGAGATTCTTTATTTAGTCCCCTTGCTGAGTTTTACATGACGTTGCCATCATCAATTCCAGGTGGGTGTGGTCGTCTGCAGAGTTGTTTACTCATACTATGGCCTGGGATTCAGAGGTCTGCTCCAAAGCTTCAGTGTCTGCTGGACAGCAGAGTAGCCCAGCCACCCACCGCCTGTTTACCTATGTGCTATTTTTAACGGCATCTGGCCCAGGAAATCCTTTTGGGCCTAGTAGAATTTGGTGCTACTCAGCAGCGTACCCCACTCATGAAGCAAGCTACACCGCCTGTTTACCTAAATACTGTTTTTTAACGGCATCTAGCCCAGGAAATCCTTTTGGGCCTAGTAGAATTTGGTGCTACTCAGCAGCGTACCCCACCCATGAAGCAAGCTACACCGCCTGTTTACCTAAATACTATTTTGTAACAGCATCTAGCCCAGGAAATCCTTTTGGGCCTAGTAGAATTTAGTATTACTCAGCAGCGTGCCCACCCATGAAGCAAGCTACACTGCCTGTTTACCTAGCTACTATTTTGTAATGGCATCTAGCCCAGGAAATCCTTTTGGGCCTAGTGGAATTTAGTGCTACTCAGCAGCTTACCGTACCCATGAAGCAAGCTACACTGCCTGTTTACCTAACTACTATATTGTAACGGCATCTAGCCCAGGAAATCCTTTTTGGGCCTAGTAGAATTTAGTGCTACTCAGCAGCGTACCCCACCCATGAAGCAAGCTACACCGCCTGTTTACCTAGCTACTATTTTGTAACGGCATCTAGCCCAGGAAATCCTTTTGAGCCTAGTAGAATTTAGTGCTACTCAGCAGCGTACCCCACCCATGAAGCAAGCTACACCGCCTGTTTACCTAACTACTATTTTAAAACGGCATCTAGCCCAGGAAATCCTTTTGGGCCTAGTAGAATTTAGTGCTACTCAGCAGCGTACCCCACCCATGAAGCAAGCTACACCGCCTGTTTACCTAGCTACTATTTTGTAATGGTATCTAGCCCAGGCAATCCTTTAGGACCTAGTAGAATTTGGTGCTACTCAGCAAGGTACTTAACCCGTGAAGCAAGCTTCACCACCTGTTGATCTAATTAGTAATTTTTAACTGCATCTAGCCCAGGAAATTGTTTTGTACCTAATAGCCGTTTGTGCTACTCAGCAGAGTACCCCACCCATGAAGCAACCAACACCGCCTGTTGATCTAATTACTATTTTTTAACTGCATCTAGCCCAGGAAATCATTTTGTACCTAACAGCATTTTGTGCTTCTCAGCAGAGTACCCCACCCATGAAGAAAGCTACACCGCCTGTTTACCTAAGTACTATTTTTTAACGGCATCTAGCCCAGGAAATCCTTTTGGGCCTAGTAGAATTTAGTGCTACTCAGCAGCGTACCCCACCCATGAAGCAAGCTATACCGCCTGATTACCTAACTACTATTTTTTAAAGGCATCTAGCAGAGGAAATCCTTTTGGGCCTAGTAGAATTTGGTGCTACTCAGCAGCGTACTTCACCCATGAAGCAAGCTACACCGCCTGTTTACCTAAGTACTATTTTTTAACGGCATCTAGCCCAGGAAATCCTTTTGGGCCTAGTAGCAATTTCTGCTACTCAGCAGAGTACCCCACCCATGAAGCAAGCTACACCACCTTCTTCCTTTCTCAATCTAACCCCTCGGCTCTGGGCTGTCCACTCTCCCTCCAGCTCTCTCCTTCTGACAGGTGGACTACCACGTGTTTTCACACTGTGGCGAATCTTTTGGGCCCAGGCATAAGAAGTCATTGAGGTAATGGATAATATGTGCCGCCTTACAAACGTCTATGACGACACATTCGAGGAAGCAACTAAACGCCTCAAATACAGAGTAGGATATAGAGCACCCCATGGGCAAACAGCGATCTATGTAGTATGCTCCTTCACAGAAGCAGCCCAATGGGAGGACACTATTCGGAGGCACAGGTAGTAACCAGAACGCCCCCTCAATATCTGTTTTGCCCATTAGGGTGCCCCTTACCAACTTCTTGACCCACCTGATTGCCTCATCAAAGGAGGTACAGTACATAGTACTGTACTTGGTTCCGCGTCGATGTTGTCGTTTACTGACCTGCCCCTTGGATATGGCAAATGGTGGATTAGTCTGAATGTATTGGGTTCATTTTTTAGCACAACTCCCAACGGGGGTACCACTACGTCTTCTAAATAAAGTGCTCTGAATGGACCCGCTGCCATTCTACCTAAAGATATTTATTTTTTTTGTCAAGACGTCTGGGTGTTGGTAGAGTGATTTTAGATTTTTACTCCAGCCTTTCTTGATTTTAGAAGGGCATGACATGCCTATATCTGTGTCTCCTCCTCCATTTACTCCTCCACCTCTTTTCTTTTCAATTGACTATATGTAGTTGTGACTTTTCCATGTGTTTGTTGTGTCTTCTGAGCAGTTTGTCAGCTTTTGGACACCTTTTAAGGTGTTTTATATGTGTTTTCTATGTGTTTGTATGTGTTTGTGTTTGCCTGCCATTGGTTTCAATGGGGTTCGATGGTGTTTGTCGAATGTTCAACGAACATTCGTTGAACACGTCCCAGTTCTACGAACCAAACCCGAACACTAGGGAGGTGGCTCAACACTAGTCAAAAGCAATAAAAAAGGAATTTGATGATATGTCAAAAGTAAAAGAAAAGTCAAAGATGCTATAGGATTTTTACAGTATGAAAATGGTGAAATGGTAAAAAAGGAAGTTGACAAGGTCGAAATTTTAAATTCCTATTTTGCATCTATTTTCTCTCAGAAAGAAAATGTAACATCAACTGATTTTCACTGTCCTATTTAGGAAATAGAAGAATCCAGGATATCTATAAACAAAGAGATAGTGAGAAAACACTTAGCTAACATAAATGAATTCATGTCTCCGGGTCCAGATGAATTATACCAAAGTGTACTGAAGGAGATAGCAGAATAATTTTTTGAACCACTCTCCATATTCTTTGAAAATTATTGGAGAACAGGAGAAGTCCCAGAAGACTGGAGAAGAGCAAATGTTGTTCCTATTTTCAAAAAGGGGAAGAAGGTGGACTCAGGTAACTATGGGCCAGTGAGTCTGACGTCTATACCAGGAAAGATATTTGAACAAATTATTAAACAACATGTATGTAAGTACCTGGATAAGAATGAAGAATGATGTGATTAAACAGAGTCAGCATGGGTTTGTAACCAATAGGTCATGTCAGACTAACTTAATTTCCTTCTATGACAGAATCACTGGCTGTGTGTATCAGGGAAATGCTGTAGATATAGTATATCTTGACTTCAACAAAGCATTTGACAAAGTGTCTCACACAATCCTTATTGAAAAAATTACTAAGTATGGAATGGACAAGGCAACTTTTAGGTGGATTCATAACTGGCTTAGTGATCGGACCCAAAGAGTGGTCGTAAATGGCTGCACATCCAGTTGGAAGAATGTCTCAAGTGGGGTACCACAGGGCTCTGTCCTGGGCCCTGTACTGTTCAACATTTTTATCAATGATTTACATGAAGGAATTGAGGGTAAACTAATTAAATTTGCTGATGACACAAAGCTAGGAGGGATAGCCAATACTAGAGAAAAGAGAGAGAGGATTCAAAAAGATATAATTAAACTGGAGCAATGGGCAGCAACTAACAGAATGATTTTTAACAGGGAAAAATACAAAGTACTACATTTGGGCAATAAAAATGAAAAAAGCATATACAGAATGGGAGGAATAGGGCTAAGCAACAGCGCATGTGAAAAAGAATTGGGTAAACTAATAGATCACAGACTGAACATGAGTCAACAGTGTGATGCAGCAGCAAAAAGGGCAAATACAATTCTGGGATGTAATAACAGAAGCATACAGTCTAGATCACGTGAATTCATTAGTGCCCTTTACTCCTCTTTGGTCAGACCTCATCTGGAATACTGTGTCCAGTTTTGGGCACCACATTTTAAAAAAAGACATCAACAAACAAGCAAGTTCAGAGAAGAGCGACCAGAATGGTGACTGATCTGCAAACCATGTCCTATGAGGAACGTTTACAGGATTTGGGAATGTTTAGCTTGCAAAAAAGAAGACTGAGAGGAGACTTAATAGCTGTCTACAAATATCTCAAGGGCTGTCACATTGTAGAAGGATCATCTTTATTCTCATTTGCACAAGGAAAGACTAGAAGCAATGGGATGAAACTGATTGGGAGGAGACACAGATTAGATATTATAAAAAAAACCTTTTTGACAGGGTGATCAATGAGTGGAACAGGCTGTCACGGGAAGTGGTGGTGAGTTCTCCTTCAATGGAAGTCTTCAAACGGAGGCTGGACAAACATCTGTCTGGGATGATTTAATGAATCCTGCTTTGAGCAGGGGGTTGGACCAGATGACCAAGGAGATCCCTTCCAACTCTAACATTCTATGATTCTATGAGTCTTCTCTTTCCATTCTCCATGCTTAGTGTGGCACACACAGACACACAATGCAAAGATTGAGTCAACGTCTCACCTTTTTATCTTGTTGCAGGTGTGATTTTCAAATTGCACACACCTGTTAG
This sequence comes from Ranitomeya imitator, assembly GCF_032444005.1. Taxonomy (NCBI): domain Eukaryota; kingdom Metazoa; phylum Chordata; class Amphibia; order Anura; family Dendrobatidae; genus Ranitomeya; species Ranitomeya imitator. The sequence goes on from NC_091286.1 coordinate 478,794,370, forward strand.
TTGCCACAAGTGAGCTTGAACAAGCATCTCATGCTTGAAACAAAGTTGTTTACATACAATTTTGGAAAGGTGCCAACAATTTCGTAATGCCCATTTTTGGTGTTTTGTGTGAAATTATGTCCAAATTGCCTTTTTTTAAGTTTGTTTTGTGTTGTTCCAATATACACAAAGAAAATAAATATGTGGGAATGCTACTTGGGTGCTTGGTAAGCTAACTCAGGAACTGTGTCCATTATAATATCTAGGCTGGATAATTGAAGCTTCATAAACTATGCAACAAGGAAAATAAACATAATTTCAGTGCAGGCAAAATAAAGTAAATAGTTACAACAAAGTCTCTTTAGAGACAGTCCAGGACACACAGGCTGGATAGCGTCCAGCATACCTGCTCAGTCTAAAAACATTCTTCTCTCCAGACACATATCATGTGTTAAACAAATAGACTCCATTTTATTTTGTGAATAATACCCAGGGGTGAAGATATGATGAGCAGCCCACCCACCATAAGTCTTTAGCTGCCCACAATTAGACCTGGACCTCTGGACCTAACATGGCCAATTAACCTGCATAGCACTATGTGCACAAGAGAATTATTGCAAGTTTATATCACAAAGGACATGTACCTCTGTGATATATCTCCCATCCATTATGGGTCCAGCAGCAACCTTACAATATGTATTTCAAAGCATGTGTAATTGAAATAATTTTCTGTGAGCAATACCTCGTTTTCTGAAACAATTTCAAAGCTGTCAACACTTTTGGCCATGACTGTTAATAAATTTATTCAGTTTCTATTATTTTACTCTGTCATTTTCTGCTCAATTTAAAAAACTATCTAGTGTTGCAAAAAAGTATCTAAGCCATAAACTGCTAATTAATAAGTATACCGAAGTAATGTCTCAAACTTAGCCAAAATTTCTTTCACTTTTTGCTTAGAAAAGCTCCCTCAATGTACTCTATATTATAAAAATAAAAATATTTTAATATACAAAAATTCAGCTTCGCATAAAGCTAAAAAGAACACATTAAATCTATATAATATTTCTAAGGTCAGACATTTTACTACTTTTATTTCATATATTGATATATTATATACACCCAGACCTCAAAAAGTAAAAGCAGTACAAGACCTTTCATTAAATATCAGTAATAAGATATACATTAAAAAATGACTTAATAGACCATATGTATAATATTGTACGTGGAAATCTAATTTTGTTCCCTTGTGCTAAAGTGGGTTTGCTGTTCAAATTTGGTAAGCTGTATTAATATCCAATCTGGCACATGTGTGAATTTAGAAATTGTAAAGCCGGACCTTTTGTAAAGTCAGTTTAACTCTATTTTCAAGGGAACGTGTGAAACAGAAGCAAAAAACATATGGTTCAACCATTATAGAAAATGCATTCTTAATGAAGACAAGCCACAGAAGCACACCATTTTAAATTATTTATTTTCTAGACTCCTAGGCATTTAGGCATTGGAAACTTAGACTGGTTTCACATTAGCGTTTAAAAACGCAGCGTTTTAAACGCAAACGCATGTGGTGAAAAAAACGCGTTTAAACGCGTTTAAACGCTGCGTTTTTGCATGTGTTAAAACAAACGCGGCGTTTTGACGCATTTATATGCGTTTTTTCCTGCGTTTGCGTTTTTGAAACGCATGATGAGAAGTGTGTGACAGCTGCCAATCATCAAAATCAACTAGAAAACCCACTATAAACAGAAATAGCTAGGGTTAGGGTTAGGAATAGGGTTAGGCTCCCTAGGGTTAGGGTTAGGGTTAGGATCCCTAGTAACCCTAGGGATCCTAACCCTAACCCTAACCCTAGGGATCCTAACCCTAACCCTAACCCTAGGGATCCTAACCCTAACTCTAACCCTAGGGATCCTAACCCTAACCCTAACCCTAGGGATCCTAACCCTAACCCTAACCCTAACCCTAGGGATCCTAACCCTAACCCTAGGGATCCTAACCCTAACCCTAACCCTAGGGATCCTAACCCTAACCCTAACCCTAGGGATCCTAACTCTAACCCTAATCCTAACTCTAACCCTAGGGCTCCTAACCCTTACCCTAACCCTAACTCTAACCCTAGGGATCCTAACCCTAACCCTAGGGATCCTAACCCTTACCCTAGGGATCCTAACCCTAACCCTAACCCTAGGGATACTAACCCTAACCCTAGGGATCCTAACCCTAACCCTAACCCTAGGGATCCTAACCCTAACCCTAACCTTAGGGATCCTAACCCTAACCCTCAGGTTAGGATCCCTAGGGTTAGGGTTAGGGTTAGGATCCCTGCGACCACACATAGAATACTGTGTACAGTTCTGTTTTCGGGTATATAAGAAAGACATAGCTGAACTAGAGAGGGTGCAGAGAAGAGCGACCAAGGTTATTAGACGACTGGGGGGTCTGCAATACCAAGATAGGTTATTACACTTGGGGTTATTTAGTTTGGAAAAATGAAGGCTAGGGGGTGATCTTATTACAATGTATAAAAATACATGAGGGGACAGTACAAAGACCTTTCTAATTTTCTTTTTTCTCTTAGATCTGAGACAGGGACAAGGGGGCATCCTCTACATCTGGAGGAAAGAAGGTTTAATCATAATAACAGAAGCAAATTCTTAACCGTAAAAGCACTGAGACTATGGAACTCTCTGCCGTATGATGTTGTAATGAGTGATTCATTACTTAAATTTAAGAAGGGACTGGATCCCTTTCTTGAAAAGTATATTGTTACAGGTTATATACAGTATACTCGATTCCTTGCTAGGGGATTGATCCAGGGAACTATTCTGATTGCCATATGTGGAGTCGGGAAGGAATTTTTTACCCGATGTGGAGCTTAGTGTTTGCCGCATGGGGTGCTGCAAATGATGGAGGGGTGCCGCAAATGATGGAGGGGTGCTGCTAATGATGGCAGGCGGCTGAAAATGATGGAGGATGAAAATGATGGAGGGGGGCTGCCAATGATGGAGGGGGGCTGCAAATGATGAAAGGGAGGCTGCCAAATATGGAAGGGGTGCTGCAAATGACGGAGGGGGTTGCCAATGAGGGAGGAGGTGCTGCAAATGATGGACAGGGGTGCTGCAAATGATGGAGGGGGCTGCAAATTATGGCGGGGGCTGAAAATGATGGCGGGGCTGAAAATGATGGAGGGGGCTGCCAATGATGGAGGGGGGCTGCAAATGATGAAATGAGGGCTGCCAATGATGAAGGAGGTGCTGCAAATGATGGAGGGGGTGATGCAAATGATAAAGGGGTCTGCAAATGATGGAAAGGGGCTGAAAATGATGGAGGGTGCTGCAAATGATGAAAAGGGGGCTTCCAATGATGGAGGTAATTGCTGAAAATAATGGGGGAGGGCTGCAAATGATGGAAGGGGCTGCCAATGATGTAGGGGGTGCTGCAAATAATGGAGGGGGTGCTGCAAATGATATAGGGGGCTGCAAATGATAAAAGGGGGCTGCCAATGATGAATGGGGTGCTGCAAATGATGGAGGGGGCTGCAAATGATGGAGGGGGGCTGAAATTGATGGAGTGGGCAGCGAATAATGGAGAGGGGCTGAAAATTATGAAAGGGGGCTGCAAATGATGAAAGGGGGCTGACAATGATGGAGGAGGTGCTGCAAATGATGGAGGGGGCTGAAAATGATAGAGTGGGCAGCCAATGATGGAGGGGGCTGCAAATGATGAAAGTGGGGCTGCCAATGATCGAGGGAGGTGTTGCAAATGATGAAGAGGGTGCTGAAAATGATGAAAGGGGGCTGCCAATAATGGAGGAGGTGCTGCAAATGATGGAGGGGGTGTTGCAAATAATGAAGGGGGCTGCCAATGATGGAGGGGGTGCTGCAAATGATGGAAGGGTGCTGCAAATGATGGAAGGGCTGCCAATGATCGAGGGGCTGCTGAAAATGATGAAGGGGTGCTGCAAATGATAAAGGGGGCTGCAAATGATGAAAGGGGAGTAGTGATGAGCAAATATGATTGTTACTGGAGATTTCTCGAGCATGCTCGTGGGTCCTCCGAGTATTTTTTAGCGCTCTGAGATTTCATTTTTTCTTGCCGCAGCTGAAAGATTTACATCTGTTAGCCAGCATAGGTACATGTGGGGATTCTCTAGCAACCAGGCAACACCCACATGTACTTATGCTGGCTAAAAGATGTTAATCATTCAGTTGCGGCAATAAAAACTAAATCTCTGAGCACTAAAAAATACTCGGAGGACCCCCGAGCATGCTCGAGAAATCTCGAGTAACAACGAGTATATCAGCTCATCACTAATGGGGAGCTGCCAATGATGGAGGGGGTGCTGCAAATCATGGAGGGGAGCTGCAAATGATGGCGGGGGGCTGAATATGATGGAGGGGGCTGTGTTATGACCTGGTGGTTAGGACAATAATGGACCTGGTGGTTAAGAGCACACGGAAAGACCTGATAGTTACAATAATACAGGACAAGCTCTGGGACGTGGGAACTCTGCTGACCGCAATCCCTAATCCTATCACACACACTAGAAATAGCCGTGGATTGCTCCTAACGCTCCCTATGCAACTCGTCACAGCCTCAGAACTAGCTAGCCCTAAAGATAGAAAAATAAAGCCTACTTTGCCTCAGAGAAATTCCCCAAAGGAAAAGGCAGCCCCCCACATATAATGACTGTGAGTTAAGATGAAAATCACAAACACAGAGATGAAATAGATTTTAGCAAAGAGAGGCCCGACTTACTGAACAGACAGAGGATAGGAAAGGTAACTTTGCGGTCAGCACAAAAACTACAAAAAAACACGCAGAGTGCGCAAAAAGACCCTCCGCACCGACTCACGGGGCAGAGGCGCGCCCTCTGAATCCCAGAGCTTCCAGCAAGCAAGACAAAAATCAAAAAGTAGCTGGACAGAAAAATAGCAAACAAGAGAAAATCAGGAACTTAGCTTCTGCTGGAGAAGACAGGTCACCAGAACGACCCAGGAGCGAACTAGACCAATACTAGAACATTGACAGGTGGCATGGAGCAATGATCTAAGTGGAGTTAAATAGAGCAGCCAGCTAACGAATTAACCTCGTCACCTGTGGAAGGAAACTCAGAAGCCGCAGCCCCACTCACAACCACCAGAGGAAGCCCATGGACAGAACCAGCCGAAGTACCATTCATGACCACAGGAGGGAGCTTGACAACAGAATTCACAACAGGGCTGCCAATAATGGAGGGGGCTGCAAATGATGAAAGGGGGCTGCCAATGATGGAGGAGGTGCTGCAAATGATGGAGGGGGTGCTGCAAATGATAAAGGGGTCTGCAAATGAGGAGGGGCTGAAAATGATGGAGGGTGCTGCAAATGATGAAAATGGGGCTGCCAATGATAGAGGGAGGTGCTGCAAATGATGGAGGAGGGCTGCAAATGATGGATGGGGCTGCCAATGATGGAGGGGGGTGCTGCAAATAATGGAGGGGATGCTCCAAATGAAAAAGGGGGCAGCAAATAATGAAAGGAGGGCTGCCAATGATGGATGGGGGTGCTGAAAATGATGGAGGGGAGCTGCAAATGATGGCGGGGGGCTTAAAATGATGGAGGGGGCTGCCAATAATGGAGGGGGCTGCAAATGATGAAAGGGGGCTGCCAATGATGGAGGAGGTGCTGCAAATGATGGAGGGGGTGCTGCAAATGATAAAGGGGTCTGCAAATGAGATGGGGCTGAAAATGATGGAGGGTGCTGCAAATGATGAAAATGGGGCTGCCAATGATGGAGGGAGGTGCTGCAAATGATGGAGGAGGGCTGCAAATGATGGATGGGGCTGCCAATGATGGAGCGCGTGCTGCAAATAATGGAGGGAATGCTCCAAATGAAAAAGGGGGCAGCAAATAATGAAAGGAGGGCTGCCAATGATGGATGGGGGTGCTGAAAATGATGGAGGGGAGCTGCAAATGATGGCGGGGGCTTAAAATGATGGAGGGGGCTGCCAATAATGGAGGGGGCTGCAAATGATGAAAGGGGGCTGCCAATGATGGAGGAGGTACTGCAAATGATGGAGGGGGTGCTGCAAATGATAAAGGGGTCTGCAAATGAGGAGGGGCTGAAAATGATGGAGGGTGCTGCAAATGATGAAAATGGGGCTGACAATGATGGAGGGAGGTGCTGCACATGATGGAGGAGGGCTGCAAGTGATGGATGGGGCTGCCAATGATGGAGCGGGTGCTGCAAATAATGGAGGGGATGCTCCAAATGAAAAAGGGGGCAGCAAATGATGAAAGGGGGCTGCCAATGATGGAGCGGGTGCTGCAAATAATGGAGGGGATGCTCCAAATGAAAAAGGGGGCAGCAAATGATGAAAGGGGGCTGCCAATGATGGATGGGGGTGCTGCAAATGATGGAGGGGGCTGCTAATGATGGAGGGGGCTGCAAATGATGGAGGGGGGATAAAAATGATGGAGTGGGCAGCCAATGATGGAGGGGGGCTGCAAATGATGAAAGGGGGTTGCAAATGATGAAAGGGGGCTGCCAATGATGAAGGAGGTGCTGCAAATGATGAAGAGGGTGCTGCAAATGATGGAGGGGGGCTGCAAATGATTCAGGAGGTTGTGCAAATTATGAAGGGGGCTGTAAATGTTATATGTGGCTGCAAATGTTGGAGGGGTGCTGAAATTTGCAAATGATCATGGAGTGGGGGTTGCAAATGATGGAGAGGGCTGCAAATGATGATGTGAGGGAGGGGACAGAGGACTGCACATGTATGAAAGGGGACTGCACATGATGACGTGGGGGAGAATCGGGGACTGCAAATGATGAAGTGAGAGGGAAGGTGGATTACAAATGATGAAGAAAGGGGGAGGAGGGCAGCGAATGATGAAGTGAGGGGGACTGCAAATGATGAAGTGAGGCATGGGGGAAAGCAATTGAATTGGAGGTGGGGGATAGGGAGAGCAAATGAGGACCTATGGGAGAGGAAATGATGAATTTTCAGGGTGGGAGTAAATGATGTATTGAATGTGGGGGGAGAGCAGTTGATAATGAATAGAGGGTGGGGTGGAAGAGAGAGAAGACATGACAATGAATTGGGGCGGAAGGGGCATGTAAATTTAATTAATCGGGGGAGCGGGAGGAACATAGTGGGGGACGTTAAGGATGCAGTGACTGGTAATGAATTGGGTGAAGAGTACAGGGGCTAATTAATGTATATATTTATTAGGTGGGGAAAATGGCTATTTATAGTTGGTGGGGGCGCAATGGAGAATTATAATTTATATTTGGAATGGTGGATTGCATAATAGCCAATTATATATTGATGATGGGAGCACATCTGTATTCAGATGTGTAGTGTAGAAGAAAGGGAAAAAGTGGAGAATGTGCTCTGGAAGCAGGGCTCTATGTAACTATGTGTTATTTTATACAGAGGCGAGTCCTGGCTGTAAGAAATGATGGCGGTCTGTGCTGCATGAAAAAGAAAAGCAAAGATGAGAGACTTCAGCTAGAGATGTCATTGGTGAGTCAGTGTATTACCTGTACACTGACACTATACATCCTATTACCTGTTCACTGTACACTTTATGCAGAGCTCCTATATATAATGTCACTGGTGATCACTGTATTACCTATACACTGACATATACAGCACAGAGCACCTGTGTATAATGTCACTGGTAATCACTGCATTACCTGTACACTGACACTATATACAGACGTCCTATGTATAATATCACTGGTGATCTCCATATTACCTGTACACTGACACTATAAACAGAGCTCCTTTGTATAATGTCACTGGTCATCACTGTATTACCTGTACACTGACACTGTATACAGAAATCCTGTGTATGATGTTAATAGTGATCCCTGTATTACCTGTACACTGACACTTTGTACAGAGCTCCTATGTATAATGTCTGTTATGTTTGCTAATGACAGGTGTTATGAAGGCAATCCAGAAACACAGTGATCTGACAAATACCCAAAAATACAAGAACGAGCTCTGAGACGTGGAAACTCTGTAGACTGCACACCTGATCCTATCCTAAACACAACTAAAAGCGGCTGTGGATTGCGCCTAACAACTACCTAGGCAACTCGGCACAGCCTAAGAAACTAGCTAGCCTGAAGATAGAAAAATAGGCCTGACTTGCCCCAGAGAAATTCCCCAAAGGAAAAGGCAGCCCCCCACATATAATGACTGTGAGTAAGATGAAAAGACAAAACGTAGGGATGAAATAGATTCAGCAAAGTGGGGCCCGATATTCTAGGACAGAGTGAGGACAGTAAAGCGAACTTTGCAGTCTACAAAAAACCCTAAAGCAAAACCACGCAAAGGGGGCAAAAAAAACCCACCGTGCCGAACTAACGGCACGGCGGTACACCCTTTGCGTCTCAGAGCTTCCAGCAAAACAAAAGACAAGCTGGACAGAAAAAAAGCAACAAAAAAGCAAAAAGCACTTAGCTATACAGAGCAGCAGGTCACAGGAACAATCAGGAGAAGCTCAGATCCAACACTGAAACATTGACAAGGAGCAAGGATAGCAGCATCAGGCAGAGTTAAGTAATGAAGCAGTTAACGAGCTCACCAGAACACCTGAGGGAGGAAGCTCAGAAGCTGCAGTACCACTTGTGACCACAGGAGTGAATTCAGCCACAGAATTCACAACAGTACCCCCCCCTTGAGGAGGGGTCACCGAACCCTCACCAGAGCCCCCAGGCCGACCAGGATGAGCCGCATGAAAGGCACGAACAAGATCGGAAGCATGAACATCAGAGGCAAAAACCCAGGAATTATCTTCCTGAGCATAACCCTTCCATTTAACCAGATACTGGAGTTTCCGTCTAGAAACACGAGAATCCAAAATCTTCTCCACAATATACTCCAATTCCCCCTCCACCAAAACCGGGGCAGGAGGCTCAACAGATGGAACCATAGGTGCCACGTATCTCCGCAACAACGACCTATGGAATACATTATGTATGGAAAAGGAGTCTGGGAGGGTCAAACGAAAAGACACAGGATTGAGAACCTCAGAAATCCTATACGGACCAATAAAACGAGGTTTAAATTTACCAAACATAATTACTAGAATTAATAGCCCCATTGTGATAAGAATGCAGGATGCCATAACCAGCATGATCGGCAGTGAAACAGGGGTTAACAGACTGGACATTAATAGGACGCGGCAGAGATGTCTTTATATGGCTCAATGCGGCGCGGTCCCGGGACTCCGGAATTCCATTAACAGCAGCAGCGCCTGGACTTGTGGTTTACGGTCAGGCGTTGCGCTGTCATGGTTACCGGACCTGTGTGCGTCACAGGAAGTGAGACGCAGAGCGTACCTAAACGCCACAGGATCCGAGACATGTGTGGACAGTATGCTGCCATGACAACGGGACAGCTTGCGTCACCGGAAGTGACGTGTGCGGTCCAAGACCTGCGCTCCACAAGGGGCGCATGCGACATGACATCAGCCAGCCCAGCCCAGGTGAGAATAGGGCGGGCTATTTAAACAGGAAGTAACGCGGCTTTACAGCGTTTATTGGTATACCCCCGGATTTAAGGTCCCCCACTGCGGTGGAGGGACTCTGCACGAGTTTCCCCTGATGAGTATTCAGATTACGAAACGCGTAGGGAATATGTGTCCGTGAATATTGGGGTTAAAACTATCTTCCAGACAGCGTGGATGGGTACAGGTGTGACCGGATTTACAGGCTCCCCCCTCCGAGATGCTGTATACGTGAGTGATCCTACCCTAGCGTGTTAAGAAGCTCAGAGGTGAGATCGTTCCTGTTTTTATATCCTGTGTCTCTGAGAGAGCTGAGAAACAGGATTTACATTAATTGTGGTCTGCTAACAATTCATGTGTGCACCCCTCCTTTTGGGAGATTTTTCCTGCCTCATATATTGCACGTAGCTTACCACATATACATGTCATATACTCCTGTTTTGGAGATATTATCTCCCCTTTGGAGGTTGATACTGATAGGTTTATCTAGGTAACCTCGGGGGTTTGACGAGTTCTAGATAGATTCCTTTCGAGGAGGAATCTTTTTCTGTGAGTCCTTTATGTTTTATGTTTTTTTGTCTTATGGTGAATTATACCAGTTTTTAATGCATATAGATTAAAGGTTATCTTTTAATATTAGTCACACCCTGCTTCATAATACATTTTTTCGATTGGTGGATACATAGCTTTTTTCGAGGTTTAAATTTAGGAGAGGAAACCTTCATAGGAATATGATGAGAAGATAGCCAAACCAGATCCCCAACACGAAGTCGGGGACCCACACGGCGTCTGCGATTAGCGAAAAGTTGAGCTTTCTCCTGGGACAAGATCAAATTGTCCACTACCTGAGTCCAGATCTGCTGCAACCTATCCACCACAGAATCCACACCAGGACAGTCCGAAGACTCAACCTGTCCTGAAGAGAAACGAGGATGGAACCCAGAATTGCAAAAAAAATGGAGAAACCAAGGTAGCCGAGCTGGCCTGATTATTAAGGGCGAACTCAGCCAACGGCAAAAAGGACACCCAATCATCCTGGTCTGCAGAAACAAAACATCTCAGATATGTTTCCAAGGTCTGATTGGTTCGTTCGGTCTGGCCATTAGTCTGAGGATGGAAAGCCGAGGAAAAGGATAGGTCAATGCCCATCCTACCACAAAAGGCTCGCCAAAACCTTGAAACAAACTGGGAACCTCTGTCAGAAACAATATTCTCAGGAATGCCATGCAACCGAACCACATGCTGAAAGAACAAAGGTACCAAATCAGAGGAGGAAGGCAATTTAGCCAAGGGCACCAGATGGACCATTTTAGAAAAGCGATCACAGACCACCCAAATGACTGACATCTTTTGAGAAACGGGAAGGTCAGAAATGAAATCCATCGAAATATGTGTCCAAGGCCTCTTTGGGACCGGCAAGGGCAAAAGCAACCCACTGGCACGAGAACAGCAGGGCTTAGCCCTAGCACAAATCCCACAGGACTGCACAAAAGTACGTACATCCCGCGACAGAGATGGCCACCAGAAGGATCTAGCCACTAACTCTCTGGTACCAAAGATTCCAGGATGACCAGCCAACACCGAACAATGAAGTTCAGAGATAAGTTTATTAGTCCACCTATCAGGGACGAACAGTTTCTCTGCTGGACAACGATCAGGTTTATTCGCCTGAAATTTTTGCAGCACCCGCCGCAAATCAGGGGAGATGGCAGACACAATGACTCCTTCCTTGAGGATACCCGCTGGCTCAGATAAACCCGGAGAGTCGGGCACAAAACTCCTAGACAGAGCATCCGCCTTCACATTTTTAGAGCCCGGAAGGTACGAAATCATAAAGTCGAAGCGGGCAAAAAATAACGACCAACGGGCCTGTCTAGGATTCAAGCGCTTGGCAGACTCGAGATAAGTCAAGTTCTTATGATCAGTCAATACCACCACGCGATGCTTAGCTCCTTCAAGCCAATGACGCCACTCCTCGAATGCCCACTTCATGGCCAGCAACTCTCGATTGCCCACATCATAATTACGCTCAGCGGGCGAAAACTTCCTGGAAAAGAAAGCACATGGTTTCATCACTGAGCAATCAGAACCTCTCTGTGACAAAACCGCCCCTGCTCCAATCTCAGAAGCATCAACCTCGACCTGGAACGGAAGAGAAACATCTGGCTGACACAACACAGGGGCAGAACAAAAACGACGCTTCAACTCCTGAAAAGCTTCCACAGCAGCAGAAGACCAATTAACCAAATCAGCACCCTTCTTGGTCAAATCGGTCAATGGTTTGGCAATGCTAGAAAAATTACAGATGAAGCGACGATAAAAATTAGCAAAGCCCAGGAACTTTTGCAGACTTTTCAGAGATGTCGGCTGAATCCAATCCTGGATGGCTTGGACCTTAACTGGATCCATCTCGATAGTAGAAGGGGTAAAGATGAACCCCAAAAATGAAACTTTCTGCACACCGAAGAGACACTTTGATCCCTTCACAAACAAAGAGTTAGCACGCAGGACCTGAAAAACCATTCTGACCTGCTTCACATGAGACTCCCAATCATCTGAGAAGATCAAAATGTCATCCAAGTAAACAATCAGGAATTTATCCAGATACTCACGGAAGATGTCATGCATAAAAGACTGAAACACAGATGGAGCATTGGCAAGTCCGAACGGCATCACTAGATACTCAAAATGACCCTCGGGCGTATTGAATGCAGTTTTCCATTCATCTCCTTGCCTGATTCTCACCAGATTATACGCACCACGAAGATCTATCTTAGTGAACCAACTAGCCCCCTTAATCCGAGCAAACAAGTCAGATAACAATGGCAAGGGATACTGAAATTTAACAGTGATCTTATTAAGAAGGCGGTAATCAATACACGGTCTCAGCGAACCATCCTTCTTGGCTACAAAGAAGAACCCTGCTCCCAGTGGTGATGACGATGGGCGAATATGTCCCTTCTCCAGGGATTCCTTCACATAACTGCACATAGCGGCGTGTTCGGGCACGGATAAATTAAATAATCGACCTTTAGGGAATTTACTACCAGGAATCAAATTGATAGCACAATCACAATCCCTATGCGGAGGTAGAGCATCGGACTTGGGCTCTTCAAATACATCCTGATAATCAGACAAGAACTCTGGGACCTCAGAAGGGGTGGATGACGAAATCGACAAAAATGGAACATCACCATGTACCCCCTGACAACCCCAGCTGGATACCAACATGGAATTCCAATCCAATACTGGATTATGGGTTTGTAGCCATGGCAACCCCAACACGACCACATCATGCAGATTATGCAACACCAGAAAGCGAATAACTTCCTGATGTGCAGGAGCCATGCACATGGTCAGCTGGGCCCAGTATTGAGGTTTATTCTTGGCCAAAGGTGTAGCATCAATTCCTCTCAATGGAATAGGACACCGCAAAGGCTCCAAGAAAAACCCACAACGTTTAGCATAATCCAAATCCATCAGATTCAGGGCAGCGCCCGAATCCACAAACGCCATGACAGAAAACGACGACAAAGAGCATATCAAGGTAATGGACAGAAGGAATTTGGACTGTACAGTACCAATGACGGTAGACCTAGCGGACCGCTTAGTGCGCTTAGGACAATCAGAAATAGCATGAGTGGAATCACCACAGTAGAAACACAGACCATTCAGACGTCTGTATTCCTGCCGTTCAACTCTAGTCATAGTCCTATCGCACTGCATAGGCTCAGGTTTAACCTCAGGCAGTACCGCCAAATGGTGCACAGATTTACGCTCGCGCAAGCGTCGACCGATCTGAATGGCCAAAGACAAAGACTCATTCAAACCAGCAGGCATAGGAAATCCCACCATGACATCCTTAAGAGCCTCAGAGAGACCCTTTCTGAACAAAGCTGCCAGCGCAGATTCATTCCACTGAGTGAGTACTGACCATTTCCTAAATTTCTGACAATATACTTCTATATCATCCTGACCCTGGCACAAAGCCAGCAAATTTTTCTCAGCCTGATCCACTGAATTAGGCTCATCGTACAGCAATCCGAGCGCCAGGAAAAACGCATCGACACTACTCAATGCAGGGTCTCCTGGCGCAAGAGAAAATGCCCAGTCTTGAGGGTCGCCGCGCAAAAAAGAAATAATAATCAAAACCTGTTGAATAGGATTACCAGAAGAATGAGGTTTCAAGGCCAGAAATAGCTTACAATTATTTTTGAAACTTAGAAACTTAGTTCTATCTCCAAAAAACAAATCAGGAATAGGAATTCTTGGTTCTAACATAGATTTCTGATCAATAGTATCTTGAATTTTTTGTACATTTATAACGAGATTATCCATTGAAGAGCACAGACCCTGAATATCCATGTCCACACCTGTGTCCAGAATCACCCAAATGTCTAGGGGAAAAATAAAAGTGAACACAGAGCAGGAAAAAAAAAAAAAAATGATGTCAGAACTTTTTCTTTCCCTCTATTGAGAATCATTAGTGGGCTCCTTGTACTGTTATGTTTGCTAATGACAGGTGTTATGAAGGCAATCCAGAAACACAGTGATCTGACAAATACCCAAAAATACAAGAATGAGCTCTGAGACGTGGAAACTCTGTAGACTGCACACCTGATCCTATCCTAAACACAACTAAAAGCGGCTGTGGATTGCGCCTAACAACTACCTAGGCAACTCGGCACAGCCTAAGAAACTAGCTAGCCTGAAGATAGAAAAATAGGCCTGACTTGCCCCAGAGAAATTCCCCAAAGGAAAAGGCAGCCCCCCACATATATTGACTGTGAGTAAGATGAAAAGACAAAACGTAGGGATGAAATAGATTCAGCAAAGTGGGGCCCGATATTCTAGGACAGAGCGAGGACAGTAAAGCGAACTTTGCAGTCTACAAAAAACCCTAAAGCAAAACCACGCAAATGGGGCAAAAAAAAACCACCGTGCCGAACTAACGGCACGGCGGTACACCCTTTGCGTCTCAGAGCTTCCAGCAAAACAAAAGACAAGCTGGACAGAAAAAAAGCAACAAAAAAGCAAAAAGCACTTAGCTATACAGAGCAGCAGGTCACAGGAACAATCAGGAGAAGCTCAGATCCAACACTGAAACATTGACAAGGAGCAAGGATAGCAGCATCAGGCGGAGTTAAGTAATGAAGCAGTTAACGAGCTCACCAGAACACCTGAGGGAGGAAGCTCAGAAGCTGCAGTACCACTTGTGACCACAGGAGTGAATTCAGCCACAGAATTCACAACAAATGTCACTGATAATCACTGTATTACCTGTACTCTGACACTATATACAGAGCTCCTGTTTATAATGTCACTGGTGATCTTTGTATTACCTGTACACTATAGACTATGAAAACACAAAAGAGCAAAGTGAGGTCAAAAATACTCTGTTATAAAAAAAAACTCACAGTAATAAGCATGTGCTTGTCAAAAGATGGAAAAAAACAGGGTATTTAGTTGATACTTTTTTGGCAAAAAAATGTATTCTAAGATGCTCCACCAATCGTCAAGGTATAGCCTTATAGAGCAGTCCTATCTAATGTATATAATCCCTATCTGATGTATTTAAAGCATGGCCGTGCAGACATGTGCCTTTATATAGCTGCAGCAACTACAGGACCTTCCAAAAAAGGACCAATGGGAAACTGACACAGAACTTGAGCAACTTCAGGACCTTCCTAGAGTACCAATGGGAATAGCTGAAGTACCTGAGTATGTGACCCTTGATCTCCAATGAGAGATCTTACCCTGGGCATGCTCAGAAGGGGAAAAGTAGGACTTAGCCCCAAAGACATCTGCTCGCTGCTGACCAGTACTGACTACAATGGTAGAAGCTGGAAGGACAGCTGTAACCCTACGCACAGTGTCAGACTGAGCATGACGCTGGGACCGACGCCTCCGCTGAGCAGGCTCCACTGCGGCAGGAGAATGGGAGACCGCAGCGGAGATGGCTCGAGATTCCCCCTGTGCAGAGGCAGGAACTCGACCCCTAACATTTAGTTGATACGTTTTTTTGCAAAAAAATGTATACTAAGCTGCTCCACCAGCAGTCCTATCTAATGTATATAATCCCTATCTGATGTATTTAAAACCTGATCATCTGTATAGTACCTGTATAAGCAGGGTTCAGAGAAGGAATATCCATGTGGACATGAGGATGGAACAGCTTAAATGCATTTTTTTTCCATCTTTTGACAAGCACTTGCTTATTACTGTGATTTTTTTTTATAACAGAGTATTTTTGACCTCACTGTGCTCTTTTGTATTTTCAAGTTTTTTGGTGGTGTGGACAGGTTCCTACAGACTTGTTCAATGTGCAAGTAGCCCATGTGTTTTTGGTTCTACACTATACACTATATACAGAGCTCCTGTGTATAATGGCCTTAGTGTTTTTTTTATTAATAATCAGTACTATAGTATTCGGTCACTATGTGGTGGTAGTATGTGATCTGGCTATGATGTGGCTAAATTTCTCCCTTAATATGGTATTATTTGGTCACTATGTGATGGTAATATGTGATCTGGTCAAGGTATGGAGGTATTTGTTCCTTGTATGTGGTATTATTCGGTCACTATGTGGTTGTAATATATAGTCTGGTTATGGTGTGACGGTTTTTGTCCCTTGTATGTGGTATTAATGGTCATTCTAAATAATATACCCCTAACCACCTCCTTTCTATATGCAATTATAAATCCATGTATGTAAAATAAATCATCAGTATTGGTGGAATGTTATTGTCACAATATTGTGCAGTCTCATTCCTTGAGCGCTCAAAATACTCAGTCTTATTAGGAACGGCCGCAGCACACACAGGGATAGATTTATCCAAACCAAATTTCCATAACAGTGGTGTAGAAGATGAGTTTTTCCAAGAGCAGGCGGTCGTATGGTGGAAGGCTCGAGATGTGGAGGCGGAACTGAGATGGAGCCTGGGCGTAGTCTATAGGGGGCCCGAAAATGGTGCCAGTATGGGGCCACGAAATTCCTAGTGACAGCCCTGACTGTAATCATGTGTGTGTTCTGCAGAACTGGTATCTACCAATATACAGTTCCTGTAAGGTGGGAATATTGCTCTTTTTAGTAGCTTTTTTACTTATTTAGAAACAGTTTAGTGTGTTTCAGTCATTATGTAGTAGAAGGTGTATGGTAATGATGACATTGGTCTTTGTATAGATTGTTTTGTTATGTAGAGGTAATGGTCATATTATATTATGGTGGTGTGGTGTGTATTATATTTGTGGTGTGGTGGTGATGGTAGCGGGTATTGTGCAGCCATATTGTTTCAGCCTTTTATAGAAGTAGTAGTGATAATATGGGTCTTTGCATTATGTGTTTTTGGTTAGCAACAGTGGTATACTGTAATTTTATATATGTGCTATTTCAAATGGCTAAAGGTTGTTCGCATGGGGAGAAATGCACTTTGGGGCTTGGGCCCTTGATCTTTAACCTCTTTCTGACCTCGGACGGGATAGTACGTCTGAGGTCAGATCCCCTGCTTTGATGCAGGGCTCCGCGGTGAGCCCGCATCAAAGCCGGGACATGTCAGCTGTTTTGAACAGCTGACATGTGCCCGTAATAGGCGCGGGCAGAATCGCGATCTGCCCGCACCTATTAACTAGTTAAATGCCGCTGTCAAACGCAGACAGCGGCATTTAACTACCGCTTCCGGCCGGGCGGCCGGAAATGACATCATCGCCGACCCCGTCACATGATCGGGGGTCGGCGATGCATCTCCATTGTAACCATAGAGGTCCTTGAAACCTCTATGGTTACTGATCGCCGGTGGCTGTGAGCGCCACCTTGTGGACGGCGCTCACAGCACACCTCCATTTCAGCTACATAGCAGCGATCAGCAGATCGCTGCTATGTAGCAGAAGCGATCGAGTTGTGCCTGCTTCTAGCCTCCCTTGGAGGCTATTGAAGCATGGCAAAAGTAAAAAGAAAAAGTTGAAAAAAATGTTAAAAAAATAAAAAATATATAAAAGTTTAAATCACCCCCCTTTCGCCCCAATCAAAATAAATCAATAAAAAAAATATAAAATCTATGCATATTGGTATCGCCACGCTCAGAATCACCCGATCTATCAACTAAAAAAAAGCATTAACCTGATCGCTAAACAGCGTAGCGGGAAAAAAATTTGAAACGCCAGAATTACGTTTTTTTGGTCGCCGCAACATTGCATTAAAATGCAATAACAGGTGATCAAAAGAACGTATCTGTACCGAAATGCTATCATTAAAAACGTCATCTTGGCACGCAAAAAATAAGCCCTCAAACGACCCCAGATCATGAAAAATGGAGACGCTACGGGTATCGGAATATGGCGCAATTTTTTTTTTTTTTTAGCAAAGTTTGGAATTTTTTTTGCACCACTAACCTAGCCATGTTTGGTGTCTATGAACTCGTACTGACCTGGAGAATCATAATGTCAGGTCATTTTTAGCATTTAGTGAACCTAGCAAAAAAGCCAAACAAAAAACAAGGGTGGGACTGCACTTTTTTTGCAATTTTACCGCACTTGGAATTTTTTTCCTGTTTTCTAGTACACGACATGCTAAAACCAATGATGTCGTTCAAAAGTACAACTCGTCCCGCAAAAAATAAGCCCTCACATGGCCAAATTGATGGAAAAATAAAAAAGTTATGGCTCTGGGAAGGAGGGGAGCGAAAAACGAACACGGAAAAACAAAAAATCCCAAGGTCATGAAGGGGTTAAGGACCCTAGCAACGCCTGCGCCGTACTGTGTGTTTACATGTCCGTGTTTCTGGAGTTGTATGTATGTTTGTAAGTAAGCTCAGTTATGGTAACATATCTAAGCAGTAAGCTTGGTTCTAGTACTGATGTAGTAATCTAGATTCTGGTACCATATGTATGCCGTAAGCTTGGTTGTGTTTCAGTATCTTGTAGTAGACATAGTAAGCTCTGTTCTGCTCCCTTATCTCTGCAGTAAGCTCGGTTATGCTCCCATATCTCTGTAGTAAGCTCGGCTCTGCTCCCATATCTCTGTAGTAAGCTCGATTCTGCTCCCATGCCTCTGTAGTAAGCTCAGTTCTGCTCCCATTTTTTTTAGTAAGCTCGGTTCTGCTCCCACAGCTCTGTAGTAAGCTCCGTTCTGCTCCCATATCTCGGTAGTAAGCTCGGTTCTGCTCCCATATCTCTGTAGTAAGCTCAGTTCTGCTCCCATATTTGTTTAGTAAGCTCGGTTCTGCTCCCATAGCTCTGTAGTAAGCTCCGTTCTGCTCCCATATCTCAGTAGTAAGCTCGGTTCTGCTCCCATATCTCTGTAGTAAACTCGGTTCTGCTCCCATATTTGTTAATAAGCTTGGTTCTGCTCCCATAGCTCTGTAATAAGCTCCATTCTGTTCCCATATCTCTGTAGTAAGCTCAGTTCTGCTCTTATATCTCTGTGGTAAGCTTGGTTCTGTTCCTATAGCCCTGTGGTAAGCTCTGTTCTGTTCCCATATCTTTGTAGTAAGCTCAGTTCTGCGCCTTTATCTCTGTGATAAGCTTGGTTCTGCTTCCATAGCTCTGTAGTAAGCTCCGTTCTGTTCCCATATCTCTGTAGTAAGCTCAGTTCTGCTCCTAGGTCTCTGTGGTAAGCTCAGTTATGTTCACAAATCTCTGTAGTAAGCTCCATTCTGTTCCCATATCTCTGTAGTAAGCTCAGTTCTGCTCCTATATCTCTGTAGTAAGCTTGGTCCTGCTTCCATAGCTCTGTAGGAAGCTCCTTTCTGTTCCCATATCTCTGTAGTAAGCTCAGTTCTGCTCCTATATCTCTGTGGTAAGCTCGGTTCTGCTCACATATCTCTGTAGTAAGCTTCAGTCAGTTTCTTTGTCTGCGTAGTAATCTTGGTTCCAGTCTCATGTCTATGTAGTCAGCTTGCTTCTGTTACAGTATCTATGTAGGTGATAAGCTTGGTTTTGCTTCCATGTATATGCAGCTAGCTCCGCTCTGTTCCCATATCTCTGCAGTAAGCTCAGTTCTGCTCCCATATCTGTGTAGTAAGCTTGGTTGTGCTCCCATATTTCTGTAGTAAGCTCCAGCCAGTTTCCTTGTCTACATGGCAATCTTGCTACTGGTCTTGTCTCTATGTAGTCAGCTTGCTTCTGTTACAGTATCTGTGTAGGCAGCAAGCTTGGTTCGGCTTCCATATATATGCAGCTAGCTCCGTTGTGTTCCCCATGTCTATGTACCAGCCTGTTTGTAAAGCCTGTTATCTCTGCTGCTTTAGTGCAGCGGCCAGAGATAAGCACGGTAAAGGCACTGCAACTGGAGGGCCACTGCCTTGTGATTGCTCCCAGGCTGAAAAGTGGCAGCCAGCCCCTTCTACGACTGTATAAATAAAGTTATTGCTAGACTTGTCTGTGAAAGTGCCATATAAACGCATATAAATTGTTTGAGGGGGCAGCACATTAGCGCAGTGGTTAGCGCTGCAGCCTTGCAGCGCTGGGGTCCTGGGTTCTAATCCCACCCAGGACAACATCTGCAAAGAGTTTGTATGTTCTCTCCGTGTTTGCGTGGGTTTCCTCTGGGCACTCCGGTTTCCTCCCACATTCCAAAGACATACTGATAGGGATTCTAGATTGTGAGCCCCATCGGGGACAGTGATGATAATGTGTGCAAAACTGTGAAGCGCTGCAGAATATGTTAGCGCTATATAAAAATAAAGATTATTATTAAGATTATTATTTGAGTGTTGAAATCCTGCTGATGGAAATAACCTTTTAAAGGGAATCTATCATGAAAAGTTAATGTTATGTTAGTGAGGCATCTCACTCAGGAAAATAGGTAACACCGTAAAAACTGCAACTGACCCTGCTGGTTCTTGTACAGAGTAGAGAAACTGACCCTGCAGTCCCCTGTGGTTCCCGCATGAGCAGAGGTAACCCTAACCACAGACTAGATGATGGCATTTCAGACCTATACTGCCTGAAAGGCCATCGAGCACTTCACTTTCCTCATTAATAACCGGAGAGCAGAGCAGAGTGCAAATGACCTACAGAAACAGAACCGAAATTATGCTGAATTAGAAATACAAACCACAGAATATAAAATAAAGGACTAAGTACATACTGTTAACTCCTTAACCCCCAAGGGTGGTTTGCACGTTAATGACAGGGCCAATTTTTACAATTCTGACCACTGTCCCATTATGAGGTAATAACTCTGGAAGGCTTCCATGGATCCCGGTGATTCTGACACTGTTTTCTCACGACTTATTGTACTTCACGTTAGTGGTAAAAAAAATTTGATATGACTTACGTTTATTTGTGAAAAAAATTGAAATTTGGCGAACATTTTGAAAATGTTGCAATTTTCTAATTTTGAATTTTCATGCCCTTAAATCACAGAGATATGCCACACAAAATACTTAATAAGTAATATTTCCCACATGTCTACTTTACATCAGCACAATTTTGGAACCAATTTTATTTGTCTTTAGGGAGTTATAAGGGTTAAAAGTTGTCAGCGATTTCTCATTTTTACAGCACCATCTTTTAGGGACCACATCACATTTGAAGTCACTTTGAGGGGTCTATATGATAGAAAACATCCAAAAGTGACACCATTCTAAAAACTGCACCCCAGAAGGTACTCAAAACCACATTCAAGAAGTTTATTAACCCTTTAGGTGCTTCACAGGAATTTTTGGAATGTTTCAAAAAATGAACATTTAACTTTTTTCACAAAAAAATTACTTCAGATCCAATTTGCTTTATTTTACCAAGGGTAACGGGAAAAATTGGACCCAAAAGTTATTATGCAATTTGTCCTGAGTATGCTGATATCCAATATGTGGAGGTAAACCACTGCTTGGCACATGGCAGAGCTTGGAAGACAAGGAGCGCCGTTTGACTTTTCATTGCAAAATTGGCTGGAATTGAGATCGAGCAGCATGTCGCATTTGGAGAGCCCCTGATGTGCATAAACAGTGGAAACCCCCACAAATGACATCATTTTGGAAAGTAGACCCCCTAAGGAACTTATCTAGATGTATCGTGAGCACTTTGAACCCCCAAGTGGTTCACAGAAGTTTAAAATGTAGAGCCAAAAAAATCAATTTTTTCACAAAAATGATCTTTTCGCCCCCCAATCTTTTATTTTCCCAAGTGTATACGGAGAAATTGGACCCCAAAAGTTTTTGTGCAACTTGTCATAATTATGCTGATACTCCATATGAGGGGGTACCACCGTTTGATTGCATGGCAGAGCTCAAAAGGAAGGAGCGCCGTTTTGGAATGCAGACTTTGATGGAATGGTCTGCAGGCGTCATGTTGAGTTTGCAGAGCCCCTGATGTAAACAGTAGAAACGCCCCACATTTGACCCCATATTGGAAACTAGACCCCCAGAAGAACATATCTAGATGTGTTGTGAGAACTTTGAACCCCCAAGTGTTTCACTAAAGTTTATATCACAGAGCCGTGAAAAAAAAAAAAATTTCCACAAAAATGAATTTTAGCCCCCAGTTTTATATCTTCCCAAGGGCAAAAGGAGAAATTTGACCCCAAACATTGTTGTCCTATTTGTCCTGAGTACGCTGATACCCCATGTGTTGGAGAAAACTACTGTTTGGTGCACACTTCAGGGCTCGAAAGGGAACTAGTGCCATTTTGGAGTGCAGACTTTGATGGAATGGTCTGCGGGCATCATGTTGCGTTTGCAGCGCCCTGATGTACCTAAACAGTAGAAACCCAGCACAAGTGACCACGTATTGGAAACTAGAGCCCCCAAGGAACTTATCTAGATGTGGTGTGAGAACTTTGAACCCCCATGTATTTCACTAAAGTTTATGACGCAGAGCCGTGAAAATAAAAGATAATTTTTTCCAACAAAAATTATTTTTTAGCCCCCAAATTTTTATTTTCCCAAGGGTAACAGGAGAAATTGGGCCCCAAAAGCTGTTGTCCAATTTGTCCTTGGTACGCTGATACTCTGTATGTGTGGTTTAACCACTGTTTGGGTGCATGGCAGAGCTTGAAAGGGAATGAGCACCATTTTTACTTTTTCAACGCAGAATAGGCTGGAATTGACCCTAACCATAACCCTAACCACACCCCTAACCCAAACATGCCCCTAACCCTAATCCCAACCCTAATCCCACCCCTAACCCCAACACAGCTCTAACCCCAATACACCCCTAATCCCAAGCCTAACCATAAACCTAACCACACCCCTAACTCTGACATACCCCTAACCCTAATGCCAACCCTAATCCCAACCCTAACCCCAACCATAAACGTAATCCAAACCCTAACCCCAACTCTATCCCCAACCCTAACCCTAACTTTAACCACAACCCTAACCCTAACTTTAGCCCCAACTCTAACTTTAGCCCCAACTCTAACCATAACCCTAACCCTAATGGAAAAATGGAAATAAGTAAAAAAAAAGTTTATTTCATTATTTTTCCCTAACTAAGGGTGTGATAAAGAGGAGGTTGATTTACTATTTACAGTGAGTTTTTATAGCAGGTTTTTATGCTTGGTAGCTGTCACACACTAAAAGATGCTTTTTATTGCAAAAAATAGTTTTTTGCATCACCACATTTTGAGAGCTATAATTTTTCCATATTTTGGCCCACAGAGTAATGTGAGGTTTTGTTTTTTGCAGGACGAGTTGTTGTTTTTATTGGTACCATTTTTGGGCATATGACATTTTTTGCTCGCTTTTTAGGCTGGCGTCACACTCAGCGTAAGACAATACGGTCCGTATATTACGGCCGTAATACGCTGAAAAGTCCCCAAAATAGTGGTCCGTAGCTCCTCCATAGGCAGGGTGTTTCACCGTTTTTGCGCATGGCATCCTCCGTATGTAATCCGTATGGCATCCATACTGCGTGTTTTTCTCGCAGGCTTGCAAAACCAACATACGGCTATACAAGGGATCCATGTGTAAAAAAAAAATAACATATATACTGTCTATATATATATATATATATATATATATATATATGTCAGTAGACACATATATGTATATATATTATTACTTCATACAGCGCTAGATAGCTTTAAAGCCGGTAATTCAATTGCCGGCATTTTCTTTCTCCTTCCTAAACCCGACATGATATGAGACCTGGTTTACATATAGGCGCATCTTCCAGATGTGCCTTTTCTGGGGTGGCTGGGGGCAGATGTTTTTAGCCAGGGGGGGCCAATAACCATGGACCCTCTCCAGGCTATTAATATCTGCCCTCAGTCACTGGCTTTACTACTCTGGCGGAGAAAATTGCGCGGGAGCCCACGCCAATTTTTTCCGCCATTTAACCCTTTAATTTAATAGCTAGAACGGCCAAATTTTGCATATACACACTACTAACATTAGTAGTGTGGAATATGCAAAAAAAATGGGGATATGAGATGGTTTACTGTATGTAACCATGTCTCATATCATGTCGGGTTTAGGAAGGAGATAGCAAAAGCCGGTAATTGAATTACCGGCTTTAAAGCTATCTAGCGCTGTATGAAATAATAATATATATACATATATGTGTCTCACTGATATATATATATATATCTATTCTATGTGTACACATTTATTCTACCTATTCTACTGTAAGCTGTCAGTGTGATTTTTCTGTACACCGCACTGAATTGCCGGCTTTTCTCTCTAACACCGCTGCGCATTTCTCGCAAGTCACGCTGCTGGTCCGTGTGTAATCCGTATTTTTGGTTCTTCCATAGACTTTTATTGGCGTTTTTCTGCGCAATAAGGTGACAAACGCAGCATGCTGCGATTTTCTACGGCCGTAGAAAGCCGTATAATACTGATCAGTAAAATACGGCAGATAGGAGCAGGGGCATAGAGAATAACTGGGACGTTTGTTAGGCGAGTTTTCCGGACGTATTTTATGCGCTTATACGTCCGTAAAACTCGCTAGTGTGACGCCGGCCTTATTATGATTTTTGAGATGCAGAATGAACAAAAACCAGCAATTCATGATTTTTTTGGGGGTATGGCGTTTATACCGTTCCACGTGTGGTAAAATTGATAAAGCAGTTGTATTCTTCACATTAGTACGATTACAGCGATACATCATTTATTTTTTTTATGTTTTGGCGCTTTTATACAATAAAAACTATTTTACATAAAAAAATTTGTATCGCTTATTCTGAGGGCTATAACTTTTAACATTTTTTTGCTGATGATGCTGTATGGTGGCTCATTTTCTGCAGGACAAGATGACGTTTTCAGCGGTGCCATGTTTATTTATATCTATCTTTTTGATCGCATGTTATTCCACTTTTTATTCAGCGGTATGATGATAAAGCATTGTTTTTGCCTCTATTTTTATTTATTTTTTTACGCTGTTCACTGAAGGGGTTAACTAGTGGGAAACTTTTATAGGCTGGGCTGTTGCGGATGCAGTGATACTATGGACCCGTGGAAGCGCAGGTGCGCGAAACTACCGTCGTCCGTTTGTAGTACACGTTCTCCCTTGTTTCCCTGCCGTTGACTTTTATGTCACTATAAAGGATTGAAGAATTTTATGGATGGTGAGTGCTCTCAACTTTCTTTGTTATCTTGGACTGCATTGCTTTCTACGATTGAGCACCCGGATCCTTCTGTGGCAACATCAAGCAACTTATCAGCCGTCCCTGAAGTACGCATTGTGGTGTATCTGTCGCAGTAAGTGCAGTATACTTTCTTTTTTGACTAAATATGTGTACTTTTATTTTTTTTATTATTTACATAAAGAAATGTATTTATTGGAACAATATTTATTTTTATTTTTTCTTTATTTAGGAATTTAAAAAAATATATTTTTACACAGTGTAATATTTTTTTTTTTACTTATTTACATTGTCTCATGGTGGGACATCACTGTATAAAATCAGATCGCTGATCTGACACTTTGCACAGCACTGTGTCAGATCAGCGATCTGACAGACAGTGAAGGAGGCTTCTCAGGTCCTGCTCTCAGCAGGCACTGACAAGCCACCTCCCTGCAGGACCCGGAAAGACCCCACGGACATCTTGGTTCCAGGGGTTTGAATGCACATTGCGTTGTTCCGAGGGTCTCAGGGAAGCATGCAGGGACCCCCCTCCCTGAGCGATGCTTCTCTATGCCACCGGAACGCTGCAATCTTGTTTGATCGCAGGGTTCTTGGGGTTAAAATGCCAGGAGCAGTCCATGACTTCTCCTGACACTTAGTCCCGGGTGTCAGCTGTGATAATCAGCTGACAACTGGCAGCGGTTGGCCACGCTCCTCCGTGAGTGCGGCTGATTGCGTATGATGTACTATCCTGTCGATGGGAATTAAGTCCCAGGTCACATGGATGGGATAGTACGTCCAATGGCAGAAAGGGGTTAGAGAATATGCTGCCTACTTCCTAAAAAGAAACAGTAGATAGGTGCAGGCCAATAAACATAAACAGCATCTTTCACTGACTGGCTTAAGCTAAAGCAGTATGACTGGACATCCAAATGAGGCCTCTCTGACCTTTCCCGGTGCCTGCGCACTGCAGTACTTTGTTCTGCCCTCAACTGGGCAGACAAAGTACGCCTGCGCCGGAGGCGGGGCAAGAAGAAACGAAGAGGATGTCATCATATGAAGATGGAAGGTGCCGGACCCGGACCGCAACGCCCATCGGCCCTGGCAGCAGCAGGACCTCCCCTGGGTGAGTATAATGTAACCTGTTTTCCTACCTTTGAGGTTAAATCGGGGGCTTATCTACAGCATTACAGAATGCTGTAGATAAGCCCCTGATGCCGTTGGCCTTGGCTCATATACATTTTTGGGGTGACAGATTCCCTTTTACTGCAAAAAATTGTGTCACTAATACAGCTACCCCACCATCCAAAAATGCTACACAGGCAGTGTGCCTGATATAAATTGATGCTAAAAATAAGTGTTCAATAGAAAAAAATAATGCCCCCAGTGTATTCTCAAGAAAATAATATGGCTTTATATGATTCTCTGAAAGTTATCATGTGCCAAGTGCTACCTTCAAGCAAAAAATAACCTTGAATATACTCAAAGTATCAATGCCCTCCCCCTAAATTAATAATAATTCAAGTGCCCCTTTAAAAGTAATAACGTCCCTTGAGTGCCTCAATCAAATGCAACACTGCAAACAGATTGCATGCCCATGCCCCTTGCCCAGGAAATCATCCACCTCTGAAAGACTAAAGAGATGGCTGGTAACATAGATTATGAACTGTGAAACTATGGAGATAAAAAAATTTTTTTTCAAATTGAGGGGTTTAAAAAAGGGAGGTAAATTGTAAAGTTGATATCAGGTTTTTGCCACCTAATCTAAAAGCAGCATAATTTAGGGGCAGAAATCCTGATTCCAGCAATTTGTCACTTACTGGGCTGCTTAGTTTAGTTTTGATAAAATCACTGTTTTATCAACTGGGAATTATCACTAGAGGAGTACTAAACCTGCTGTGGTGTGGTCCTTCGTGATCATAAGCCCTCTGCAACCACAACCCCATCTCTAATTAGCAGCTTACTGCCTATGCACAGTATACACAGAAAGCTGCAAATCAGTCGTGGGGGAGAGGTTATACAGAGATCAGCCTTCAGAGAACTGGGAGATCTGCAGCAGAGAAAACAGTGATTTTATCAAACCTGCAAATGACACATCACTATAATCATGGTCTCTGTCCCTACATAACCATGGTATAAAGAACGACGAGCGTTATAGTAGTGCTTAATGAGAGTAGATTATAGCAGTGATTATTGGAATGCAACAGTACACATTACACTCACTTTTAGTGGTAGAATGCTGCACCTATCCTTCCTGGTCAGACCTCTGATTAGGTTTGCTTATGTGTGGGATCTGAGCTGTGTAAGGATATATTAGTGCACGGTCCATGTCGACTGCAGAATAATCCAACTGACCACCGGTTTCTTTTAAGCAACTCCATTATTGAAGACAGCAGTATACATAAACTGGTTTTGGCTCCACACAAGAACCGTCATCAAGTATCAAGTTATTGGAAAGGATCTGGCCAAATATTAAAAACTAGACCCTGATTAATTCAAGACTGGCATTTTTCTCTCTAGTCTTAATGAATGGTGGGGTGGAATGTGATGCTACTGGTTCTTTAACTTGACGAGCGAGGGTCAACACATGCCGTCATGCCCCATTTTATTGGAGCTGTTCAAAAATGAGGTAAAAATGACAAAAGTTGCTATGTTTTTGCACAGCCTTGCATTACATAAAACTTTTGTGACTCTTCAAAGATTTTTACCCCAGAATTCTGGCATAAATGCTTTTATTATTTTAGGCCTAAATCTTTGTGTCCCTCTGTAAGGGGGTGAAGAGGAAGATGAGCCCAAAGGAGGTTGTTTTCCCTGCTCCTTACCTGGAACCACTTAGTCGTACAGCTGGGTTGTTGGGGGAGGACTTTCTGCCCTGGACAGAGGGGACCATGTGACTGCTGGGGGCAGAGAGGAAGAGAGAGGGGTGTGGTCAGAAAAGAGCGGGAGAGCAGAGCACGCGAGACAGAGGGGACAGTGCGCCAGAGAGAAAGCAGGCTGCAGCGCCGCGCTCCCTGAGAGAGAGTGCTCCACGTGAGGGCACTGAGGCTGAGATACCCACCATAGTGAAGGCTGTATGAGAGAGTGGACTCAGAAGACTTTTCCCCTGACAGTGCAGAGACAGTGACCCGAGCACGCAGCCCCAGTGACAAGCCAAGACTCTCTGAGTGTGACAATTAAATTGCCCAGTGTGTGTGTAGCATTGCTACTGCAGAGAGACTGCCAGCCCAAGAAGGAGGAACCACTGATGTCATCTCCTGAGGTGAAGAGTGTGCTGGCTGTCAGCTCATAACATCCTGATCGGACAGAGGAAATAGAACAGCTGTGTGCGACAGGGCGTGTGGCTCAGAAGTCCTGGGAAGTGATGCCCACAGAGCCTGGCGCAGATGACGAAGAGGCGGGCCTGCATGGTCTTAATTCATCTGATTCTAGTTTCGACAAGAATGCTCCTGTCAAAGAGAGGGGGAGCTATGGAGAATAATTACTTGTACTAAGCCCACAGACTGAGGAGCCTGGGCAAGAAGTCCCTAAAGTTTCCGATAACGACAAGGAAAAGGACGAATCGTCTATGCAAGCATCTGCTAGCGGCAAAACCAAGAAGAAGAAGAAAAAAAGAAGATGACAGTGGATGCCATTGGAAAATTTAATGTGACAACACAAGATTCATCTGAGGAATTGTCTTCTATGGCTGCCAACGAAGTAGAGGAAAAATATCTCAACCTGACTGATGAACAACTCCTAGACCATTTAGTTTGGCATTATGTGAAAGACAAAAAGGCAGAAGGAGACGCGAAAATTGCAGGTATCTGACTCTGCTCAAAAGAACAAAGAGAAGCATGAAGAGTTCTCGGCCATGGAATGGCGAGCTTCAAGAGAGGGGGAATGTAAGGAGGTGAAGAGGAAGACAAGCCCAAAGGAGGTTGCTTTCCCTGCTCCTTACCTGGAACCACTTAGTCATACAGCTGGGTTGTTGGGGGGAGGACTTTCTGCCCTGGACAGAGGGGGCCATGTGAGTGCTGGTGGCAGAGAGGAAGAGAGAGGGGTTTGGTCAGAAAAGAGCAAAAGAGCAGAGCGCGCAAGACAGAGGGGACAGTGCACCAGAGAGAAAGCAGGCAGCAGCACAGCGCTCCCCGAGAGAGAGTGCTCCTCGTGAGGGCACTGAGGCTGAGATATCCACCATAGTGAAGGCTGTATGAGAGTGTGGATTCGGAAGCCTCCGTAATCAGAGATGACTTTTCCCCTGACAGTGCAGAGACAGTGACCTGAGCGCACAGCCCCGGTGACTGCAGTGACAAGCCAAGACTCCCTGAGAGTGACAAGTAAACTGCCCAGTGTGTGTAGCATTGCTACTGCAGAGAGACTGCCAGCCCACCATACAGAGACTCGTGCAGCAGTGTGACTGTGCTACTTCCTGCTTCCAGTTTCACTCTGAGAAAAAGACTGCAAAGATTTAACCCCAGAATCTCCAGTTCCCAGGAGACAGAGGAGAGACTTCAGAATCTTCAAGTGCTGCTTGTGACTGTACCCACATTGGAATAAGGACCCTCCAGTCAGGACCTCGCTGGACTGATAAGTTACAAGGACACTCGTTAACCATTTCTATTCCACTTAACTGTTTCATAGCTTCAGTTAGCTTGTTGTGTATTGTTATACTGTTTGCTTTATCTCTACTAACCCCCTGTTTTCCCCCTGTGAGGAGAATCTTACTCCTGGTAATAAATCCCCCTCAACAGTTGGTCTGTCTGTTCCGTGGTGACATACTCAACCCTGCACCCTATTACACCTCAGTCATGATTGCAAGCAAATACTCTTTCTTTGAGGAGTAATAGAAGACAAGCACAAGGCAGTATTTTAAGAAGAGATGTTTTAAAACTCAGGGGTAACATTCAGGGGGTTCTCCCCGATTTGGTTGAACCGCATGTTAAAATTTCTGGTTGTTCCCTGACTCGGCAAGAAGCGGCACCCCAGTTTGGTTCCCTGGCCCTTAGTTTTCAACTGAATGTGTGTCTGAAGATACATATTCAGTTGAAATATATTGCTGTATTGAAAGATACTGGTTTCCTACATCACAATAGTGAACAGCCCCTAGCCAATCAGAAGCTGCCAGCATATGACACATGCACCAGCCTGTCCGTGCCACGTATGAAAAAGGTAAAGGATGCTGCTGGACTGAGCCCAGGTAAGAAGAAACATTTTTTTTAGTGAAAAGCCACAATATGGGAAATATGATGTGGGGTCGGGAGGATGGAGACATGACTGATGTGGAGCCAGGAGGATGTAGACTTGATGGATTTCTAGCCAGGAGGATGAAGACATGATGGGTGTTATGATCTGGTGGTTTAGGAGCAACATGGAACGAGCTCTGAAGGACGTGGTAACTGTACTGACCGCAGTCCCTAAGCTCAACACAACACTAGAAGTAGCCGTGGAATGCTCCTAACTTTCCCTAGGCATCTCGTCACAGCCTTAGAGCTAACTACCCCTAAAGATAGAAGCAGGAAAGCTATCTTGCCTCGGAGAAAATCCCCAAAGGATAGATTAGCCCCCCACAAATAATGACTGTGAATGGAGAGGGAAAAGACATACACAGAATGAAACCAGGATGAGCAAAGGAGGCCAGTCTAGCTAAATAGATAGGACAGGATGGAATACTGTGCGGTCAGTATAAAACACTACAAAAAATCCACGCAGAGTTTACAAAAATCTCCACACCTGACTAAAGGTGTGGAGGGTAAATCTGCTTCCCAGAGCTTCCAGCAAGACAGAATTAATTCATACTGATAAGCTGGACAAACATAGAAAGCACAGAACGGATAAGTCCACAATCTATGGACAGAAAAGAGCAAGCAAAAACTTAGCTTTGCTGAACTGGTCAGGATAACAGGGAAATCCAAAGAGATGTGAATCCAACCAGGAACCATTTACAAGTGGCACTGGCTGAAGGAAAAGCCAGGCCTAAATAGCAGAGCAGAAGAGACGATAAGTGGAGGCAGCTGATGACAGCTAACTCCAAGGAGCAGCCATACCACTAGAAACCACAAGAGGGAGCCCAAGAGCAGAACTCACAAAAGTGCCACTTACAACCACCGGAGGGAGCCCAAAAGCGGAATTCACAACAGATGGGTATGGGACCAGGAGGATGGAGATCTTTTCAATGGGGGGGCCTTGATACTATGCAGGGCAGCACTACATTGCTTTTATTTTTCATGTTGTGAAGTGCAGAAGTTGGGGGGAAAAGTGGGAGATGTGATCTAGATGTAAACAGCTATGACTGACTGTGTTATTTTCCAGCACTGGCTGGAAAAAAAGTGATGGAGGTCTGCACTACATGTAGAAGAAAAGCAAAGATGAATCACTTTCAACTACAGGCGTCACTGGTAAGTCAGTGTGTTACCTGTACACTGACACTACATACAGAGCACCTGTGTATAATGTCACTTGTGATTTCTGTATTACCTCTTTACTGACACTATATGCAGAGCTCCTGTGTATAATGTCACCGGTGATCCCTGAATTACCTATACACTAACACTATATTCAGAGCTCCTCTGTATAATGTCACCGGTGGTCCTGTATTACCTATACACTGACATTATATACAGAGATCCTGTGTACAATGTCAATGGAGATCACTGTATTACATGTACACTATACACTATATACAGAGCTCCTGGTTATAATGTCACTGGTGATCACTGTATTACCTGTACACTAAAACTATATACAGAACTCTTGTGTATAATGCCAGTGCTGATTGGGCACCAGGCTTTACGTATCATTCCACTGTATCACAGTCCCGGGACTGCGAGAGCCGACACCACTGGAATGGAGCCAGCACTGTAGATGATTATAGGCTTTATTTTTTATCAGGGCTGAACATTTAGTTTAAGAAGGGGTTATCCAAGTAGTGGGCAACCCTTTTAACTGTACACTGACTCTATAAACAGCTCCTGTGTATAATGTTACTGGTAAGTCACTGTATTACATGTACACTATACACTGTATACTATATACAGAGCTCCTGTGTATAATGTCCCTTGCAATCCCTGTTTACCTGTACACTAACAAAATATACAGAGCTCATGTGTGTGTATAATGTCACTGGTGATCCCTGTATTACTTGTACAATGAGACTATACACAAAGCTCCTGTGTATAATGTCACTGGTGATCATTGTATTACCTGTACACTGACACTATATACAGAGCTCCGGTGTATAATGTCTCTGTTGATCACTGTATTATCTGAACGCTTACACTATTTAAAGATCTCCTGGGTCACTGATGATCACTGTATTACCTGAATACTGACGCTATATACTGAGCTCTAGTGTTTAGTGATTAGTGTTATTAGTATTGTGTTCATTTACTGATAATCAGTATTGTAGTACTTAGTCACTATGTGGAGGTAATATCTGGTCTGGTCATTGTGTAGTGGTATTTATCCCATGTATGTGGTATTAAATGATCACTATGTGGAGGTAGTATGTAGTCTGGTCATTGAGGGATGTTATTTTGCACATATCTGCTGGGGGGAGAGATTGGTCACAGCAAACAGTTGAGGTGGCAGATGGACAGGAGGTTATCTTTCCAATTTGAGCAGGGTTCCTTTAGAGTTAATGTTCAAAACTTGTGGAAACTCCTTTAAAAATATCTACCATACTAAAAAGAGACTGACAGGGACTGGGACAATGTGTGCTGGACAGGAGGCAATGAGTAGGTGTAAGGTAGGGTAAGAAGGGTAAAGCACCTTTACTTTTAGTTACCATTACTTAGATTTTGTGTATGAGGAAAATGTGTACTAAAATGGGGTCGGCTGACAAAAATGAGTGTGGCTTTAAAAGGGTGTGGCTTTCTAAATGAGCATAGTTTCTTAACACAAGGGATTATATTTCTTAAAAAGTTACATCATTTTTCAGTCACTGTACTTTTTTTCATTCACCAAAACTTGTCATTGTAGTTCATTGATTTTACTCATGGCGATTCATCCATTTTTGTATTATTGAGTCAGACTTAATTCATATCCTTTGAAGGCCTCTCTAGAAGCTGCTTATACTACCTCTTGGATAAAACATTAAAAATATGTTTTGAAGAAAAAACCCTGAAATGTGATTCATAGGAAGCTTGCTAGTAACTTTTTTTAGAAGTGTGCATTCAACCATCTCTAGGGTAGTACATTATGCAAAGCTAGTTGTTATTTTGCCTCAATATGAGAAATTAATATACAAACAAGTTACATGAATTTCTCTTAATTTACCAGAATGATGCAAATTTAGCTAAATCGCTAGGAATGAGAATTTCTGAAACTTACAATTATACAAGAATGAGTCAAAAATTCTCTGAACTCTGGCTGCATAATTTATTTCAATCAAATTTCAGAAAAGACGGACGCATCATTTTTCGACAAAATCTCAGTACATTTAAATGCACATTGTCCATCTCTCCACAAGATTTTGAATGCTCTCTTTAAAGAATCTTTAATGCTGATCTGCAAATCACTGCTGTCTTCACCTTTTCATCACCTGTTCATTAAATAATTTGCCACATAAAGCTACGTTCCCACGATTAAATTTTTGGTGAGTTTTTGATGGTAAAGATTTTCTGCAGCATTTCTGCCCCCAATAAGTAAAATAGGTTACTTGCATTTTTTGCATCATGGGAACTTGGCTTAATTCACTTTCACTAACTATGCAACATAATCAGTCCATGTGCACGTTCAATATTGTCAGAATTCGTGGACTCGTGGATGTGGACGAACGTCTGGTTCCTTCGTAGCTGGAACTTATGCAACCTTCCTAAAACTTCTCTAGCCATTCATACACACCTCTTCCTAACAAAACACTCTTTCCATATTGTGCACAAAGTCTTTCATAAATATCGGTACCAGACACATCCTCAGACCACAAATCACTGCACCCTGTTCTATGTTCATGAAAATCACAAATGAAGCAACCATTGTTTCTCGCACCACAGTTAAAGATGAACTGACATAAAATATTCAAACCAGCACAGCAGAGACTGAGAAGACCGCAACCTCATACTGAAAGTGCTGATAAGACGTGAGGCCAACAAAACTTTTAGTATAACTGTAGTGCAGAAAAACTCGAGTCACCATCGGATTTTCTGATTCAGACAAATTTCATTTTCAAGATACTTTTTTTTTTCACCAATGCTATCAAATTTGCATTGAAAGAAATTTGTGCTATTTGAAATGCGATGTGTATACTCCATTAATATTAATAAAATGCAAATTTTATGTGGATTTTAGCATGGAAATTGCCGTGTACATGCTCTTAGATGCAGATAACCCTGTGCTTTCCTTATTCTGATATCACATAAGAAGCTGATACACTTGAACCTAGTCTAGACAGTGTTTCCTGATCTTAATAGTGTGGACATTGACACGTACAATCCGGGTTACAACTATAATGGATTCGGGGAGGGGAAATCACACCCAGGCCTTGGAGCCAAGGTCAAAGACCTGTAATTGTTCCTGCCTTCAAATGCAAATAGGTCTCCTCATTCACTGACATAAAACTAATATTTAGAGGTCTAAAGAAGAGTATTTATTGAATATTTCCATATAACCTCTTCACTATCTGATTACATTTCTGCTGATCACAAAAATAGCAATTTTACTTGTAGAATCACAAAGGAAAATTATGCATTATACAATTTTGTTTAAGTCATCAAAGATTGATTGCACATAAAGAAAATTATGTCAACTGGGTCTACAATATAATTTTGAAACCATGTTCCCACCTTCAGTATTAAGGCTGGTTTCACATTTGCATTTTTTGCCGCTGCGTTTTAGTGCAAAAAAAGCATGCATTTTTTTCCCTATACTTAACATTAAAAACGCATGCGTTTTTTTGCATGCATTTTGCCGCGTTTTGACGACGCATGCGTTGT
The DNA here is from genome assembly GCF_032444005.1 of Ranitomeya imitator. Lineage (NCBI taxonomy): Eukaryota > Metazoa > Chordata > Amphibia > Anura > Dendrobatidae > Ranitomeya > Ranitomeya imitator. The sequence continues at coordinate 478,829,266 of NC_091286.1, forward strand.
TTCTATGCATGCGTTTTGTTGCAGAAATGCAACATGTAGTAATTTCTAGCGGCGTTTTTTTTTTGCCACAAAAAAAGTATTGCTGTCTATGTAAACGCATGCGTTTTTAAGCACATGCGTTTGCATGCATTTTTAAACGCATGCGTTTTTAAGCACATGCGTTTGCATGCATTTTTAAACGCATGCGTTTTAATAGAAAAGCACAAGAATACACACTGAAAAGCCAACCCCTAACCCTAACGCTAACCATAAGGGATCCTAACCCTAACCCTAAGGGTTAGGGTTAGGGTTAGGATCCCTTATGGTTAGGGTTAGGATCCCTTATGGTTAGGGTTAGGATCCCTTAGGGTTAGGGTTAGGATCCCTAGGGTTAGGGTTAGGGTTAGGATCCCTAGGGTTAGCGTTAGGGTTAGGGTTAGGATCCCTTAGGGTTTGGGTTAGGGTTAGGGTTAGGATCCCTTAGGGTTAGGTTTAGAATCCCTAACCATTTCTGTTTATAGTGGGTTTTCTTGTTGATTTTGATGATTGGCAGCTGTCACACATTTCTCATCATGCGTTTGAAAAATGCAAACGCAGGTAAAAACGCATGTAGACGCGTCAAAACGCCGCGTTTGTATTAAAACATGCAAAAACGCATGCGTCTAAAAAACGCAGCGTTTAAACGCGTTTACATGCGTTTTTTCACCAAATGCGTTTGCATTTAAAACGCTGCGTTTTTAAACGCAAAGGGGAAACCAGCCTAAGTCAGTATTTTACATCAGAATTTCTAAGACAAAGCCATGAGAGAGTAAAAAATGCAGAAGTGGTGCACGTGTTTTTTATCATACCTTTTCTCTGATTGTTCCACTCCTGGTTTTGGCTTCCAAATACTGACCAAATACTGAAGGTGGGAACATGGCCTTAAAGTTATATAAATTTCATCTGCACTAGATCAGAAAGGGCCAGATTCATAAAGACAGGCGTTGTTCATGCGCGCTGGAGCATGCTGGAGTCAGATACATACAATTGAATATAGAAGCTTACATAAACTACCATATTTTCCAGCGTATAAGACAACTTTTTAACCCCTGAAAATCTTCACAAAAGTTGGGGGTCGTCTTATACGCCGGGTACGAAATGTGCAGAGCTCTGAGGTCGCTGCATATCGTGCAGAGAGCGGTCCCGGATGGTTCCCAGGGTATGGAGGATAGGAAACTCTCCTTCAGGCCGTGCGATCCATATTCGTGTAAAAAAAAGGATAAAAATAAAAAATATCAATAACAAATAACAAAAAAGTTAAAATAACCACATATTCAACATCGCACCATATAATCCCAAGGAGGGTAAACAGCCGTCATATTTAGATAAATAATCAAAAAGTATCTCTGCACAAATACATAAAGTACACTCATAGAACAATTGCATCTGGTATTATACTAAATAGATCTCTCAGGTGCTAATAGCATTCCAATGACTTACTGCTGCATATAACCACAAAGCAGTTGCCCTTAACATCATGCATTTAGTTCTATGTCATAGAGGAGGGACAAGTAAATAAACAATGAAACATGTAAATAAAATAATGAAAAGAGTAGTGCCAGTGCGGCCCCGGAAGAAGCTAGAGGGCGAACGCGCGTCGGGGTGCGGAGGGTCACATACCGGCACTACTCTTTTCATTACAGCTATTATTGAGGTAAGGGAAAGAGGATACTTTGATTATTATATCTGGGAACCTGTTTATTTACATGTCCCTTTTCTATGTCGCTGGCCAAACTACTCAACATAAAACATGCCCTAAAGCAATTGTCCACTTCTCGGAAAACTCCTTCTCAATCTAAATGTATCCCCCATTTAACTAATAAAACTTATATTCACCTCAGCCGTTCCAGGACCCCGACCGGGGACCGGTGTTACGTCAAGTGATTCCTGCAGCCAATCAGCAGTCTTTTCATTCTCCCCAGCTTTGAATGTATTACATACTTCTGAAGGGAGAGAGCAGCAGCACATCTATGCATCACAGTTGAGTACAGACAGTTATTCACAGACGGGCAGTGAGTATCTTGACCTGAACTTTACAGCCTCATATACAGTATGCTTATAAAGTTGTCAATTTTAGGTCAAGAGATCGGTGGCTAGTTCTTGAATGACAGTCTGTTCTCAGACCATGACACACAGATGTCATGTGATCTTTGCAGCCAATCAGCGCTGACTTCATTCTCCCCTCCTTTGGACAAATCAGACATCGGAAGGAAGCGAGAGCGGCAGCTGCTCTCACATTTCTTCAGCATGTCAATAACTTCCAAAAAAGGGGATAGTGAAGCCAGTGCTGACTGACTTCATGGATCACATGACATAATGTCATGTAAGCTCTAGGAGAGCCAGTGCCCACACTTCGGGAACGGCAGCGGCACCAGAGGTGAGAATAGGTGCTATCATTTTACTGGGGAAGACACAGATTAAGAAGGGGTTGAGTAGCGGACAACACCATTAAAGGGAACCTGTCATAACAAAAGATGCTTTAAACTTTCTGACATGAAGTTAATCTGCAAGATAATAGCGTTGGGAACCTGCCCGATGCCTGCACTTAGACCCTCGGTGCCAAGAGGAAATAAACTTTATTGCCCTCCGGCAGCATTCAGGTGTCAATCACAGAGGCAGCAAGGGGCATGTCTTCTGTCACCGCTCTGTGAAAAGTGAGCAGTGGCTGTATCTTCGCCCCAGGACTGACTGACAGAAGCTCAGCATTAGACACAGCTGTCAGTCAGTTACATCCATAGCTCTCTTTGCAAAGAGCAGTGACTGTGCTCGCGCTTGTGCAGCACCATGACTGAAAGCCGAATGCTGCAGGGAGGAATAAAGTTAATTTCCTCCAGGCAGCAGGGCTCTAAGTGTGGGGGCTTGCCAGATTCACAATGCTATTACCCTGCAGATTAACTCCATATCTGACAGGCTCCATTTCAATTACAAAGAATTTTAGAATACTGCATAATGTATAAAACATATGTGACGCCCAAGAGACTGGGGTACCCAGCACCGGACCAATGGGGTCTGTCTCTTGAGGGGTATGTCACGGGTGGCTTGACCCGGTGCTGTGGCCTCAGGCAATGCACAGTGTAAGGGTATCGTGAGGGAACAGACACTTACTTGATCAGCAGCAGGTTCTCCCAGCGGTGATGATCCCGATCCTAGATAGATGGCTATTGTCCAAATGAAAGACTGAGGCACTGAAACATTTAACCAATTTACTTCAACATAAAGGGATTTACAACCAGTCCTGTCACCGGAGTCTGTATGGGAACTCTGAGTTACTTTGACCTTGCTGGGGTCTTCGCCTCTTATTGTACGCAGTTTCTGTATGGCCCTGCTGCTGTATGTGAACTGGCTGCCGGCCCAATCTGTCCCCTCCGGGTCCTGGTTCGACGGGCAACCCGAGTCCTTTTATCGGCTTACCCCCTCTAGGAGTACCGCTGAACTCTGTGTCTGTTGCTGCGTCCGGCCCTAGTGAAGCTGATATCACCTCACGTTTTTCCGGTTGCTGTATTATATATAATGAATACAGCCACGGATCCGGTATCCGTCTTTGCGCCTGTTCTGGGTAGTGATTAATGCTACCCGGTTCTCACAATATCCTTTTTCTCTGTCCCTTTTCTGCTCAGGCCGGTGATTTGGGCCTGGAAACCGTCATAGGGCTGTTAGAAATTCAGCTGTATGACCTCTCACTTTCAGCTCCTTAGCCCAACTGCCATTTCTTCTCTCAGACCAGAATGGATCAAGGGGAGTCTCTGGAGCTCCCCCTTCTGACCGGAGGTGGTAGTGCAGTTTTGCTATCTTAATATTTGTATTTAGTGTCAGTAACTATTTTTGTGGCAAATACCCCTAGGGGTGCCACACATATAAAGCTACACACTTATACATTATATACATGTACACAGCACACGTATGCTGGACAATAAGTGCGTATTGCATTCACATCTTATGGTCACACAGAGACATACAGCTCTAATGTCAGTCTAATGCGAAAGTGGCCATTGGTCAGTGTTCTTTACCTGTATGACTCACCCCTTTTTGAATGGCTGGACCCAGGGCAGAAAAGCATCCACACAAAATTATAATTTTATAAGAAGTGGGCCTTCCCCCACTCAACCCGGCATATAGTGGCACCATGAGCGGATGCCTACCCCTCCTCCCAGCCCCAATTACATAGGAATTTATTGCTGCAGGTGACCTATTTTCTGTCTCTGCGGTCAGTAAGAGATCTACAGTGCAGCAAGAGATGGCAGGGGATGGAGTCAGTACTTTCAGGGCTGATGCACAGGACGGAGCTCAGCATACAAGGTGCCGAGGTCAGTTTAGTGCACTCCTGCATACCGACTAGAGAAATAAGGCAGGCAAGGTGGCCCACTGCACCAGCAGCTTCTTATATACAGCTCATGTAGGTGCTTACGGTGCTTATATACTTACATACAGGCTCGGACTGGCCCACCGGGGAACCGGAGGATCCTCCGGTGGGCCCTGGCACTGACACCTGCTGGCAGGGCCCCCACTGCTCCAGGGCCCCCCCCCCCCCCGCCGCCCGCCTTGAATACTCACCCTGCTCCTGCGATGGTCTCGGCGTCTGCACTGCAGCTCGTCCTGAACGAGCAATCACGTGACACCGCTCATTAAGGTCATTGAATATGCGCATATTCATGACCTTAAATGAGCTGTGTCACATGACCACTCAAGCAGGAAGAAGGTGCTGCGCTGGCGCCGCCGCCTGAAGTTGGGACAGAACGCGAGGGATGTCGGCACGGCCGTGCAGCGGGACAGGTGAGTATGAGGGACGGGGGGACGGGGGACGGGGGGATGAAGGAGGACATAAGGCGGCGCGCCGAGCAGGAGCCGGTGCGGAGAGATAAGCCTGCATACAGGGGGGAATATGAGCCATGCCTACAGGGGGGAATATAAGCCATGCATACAGGGGGGAATATAAGCCATGCATACAGGAGGGGGGAATATAAGCCATGCATACAGGGGCGGAATATAAGCCATGCATACAGGGGCAGAATATAAGCCATGCATACAGGGGCAGAATATAAGCCATGCATACAGGGGTGGAATATAAGCCATGCATACAGGGGGGAATATAAGCCATGCATACAGGGGGGAATATAAGCCATTCATACAGGGGCGGAATATAAGCCATGCATACAGGAGGGAATGTAAGCCATGCATACAGGGGCGGAATATAAGCCATGCATACAGGGGCGGAATATAAGCCATGCACACAGGGGGGAATATAAGCCATGCATACAGGGGGGAATATAAGCCATGCATACAGGGGCGGAATATAAACCATGCATACAGGGGGGAATATAAGCCATGCATACAGGGGGGAATATAAGCCATGCATACAGGGGCGGAATATAAGCCATGCATACAGGGGGGAATATAAGCCATACATACAGGGGCGGAATATAAGCCATGCATATAGGGGGGAATATAAGCCATGCATACAGGGGCGGAATATAAGCCATGCATACAGGGGCGGACTATGAGCCATGCATACAGGGGGGAATATAAGCCATGCAACAGGGGCGGACTATGAGCCATGCATACAGGGGCGGAATATGAGCCATGCATACGGGGGGGGAATATGAGCCATGCATACATGGGGAGATATGAGTCATGCATACAGGAGGGGTAATATGAGCTATGTATATGGGATGGGAGGGAGATGAGCCATGCATACAGGAGGGGGGTCATTATACAGTATTGAGCATCATGTGTGGCCGTTATACAGTATGGAGCATCACGTGTGGCCATTATACAGTATGGAGCATCATGTGTGGCCATTATACAGTATTGAGCATTATGTGGGATCATTATACAGTATGGAGAACTGTGTGGCCGTTATACAGTATGGAGCACTATGTGTGTCTGGCCATTATACAGTATGGAGCAATGTGTGGCCATTATACACTATGGAGCATCATGTGTGGCCATTATACAGTATGAAGAACTGTGTGTGGCCATTATACAGTATGGAGCATCATGTGTGGCCATTATATAGTATGGAGCATCATGTTTGGCCATTATACAGTATGGAGCATCATGTGTGGCCGTTATACAGTATGGAGCATCATTTGTGGCCATTATACAGTATTGAGCATTATGTGGGATCATTATACAGTATGGAGAACTGTGTGGCCATTATACACTATGGAGCATCATGTGTGGCCATTATACAGTATGGAGCATAATGTGTGGTGGCCGTTATACAGTATTGAGCATCATGTGTGGCCATTATACAGTATGGAGCATTGTGTGGCCATATTTTTGTTTGCTTATAATTATTGTATATAAAACAGTGTGATCAGCAGTGCTAAATGGCTGCGGTTGGGACGTGGATATGGGTGTGACTAGTTGTGAAATGGGTGTGGTCAGAGGCGTGGCCTAAAATTTGCGGCGGCGCACTACGCGCGCCGCAAACTTTATACCTCCTTCCCTTCTTCAAAAGTTGGGAGGTATGGTACCGCATTTGCCAGATCACGGCAAGTGCCGCAAATCCCATAGGGAATGAATGAGGCCGAACGCAGTGTTGCCATAAGTGATCCGTTACGCGGCAGATGCAGAAAAACTGCCCTATCTGCTGCAAAAGGCGACTTTCACATCAGCGATTCTTGCCAAAGTCACTGCCGATAGTGTCATACTCACCAAAAGGGGAGGCAGCGCTAAAAGTGCCTAGGGCAGCAGAAACTCTAAATACGGCCCTGGGGGGCTACATTATATTCTGTGGGGGGACTGCATTATACTCAGGGTACTACATTATATTATGGGGGGCTACATCATACTATATGAGGGGTTACAGTATACTCTATGGGGGGCTGCATTATATTCTGTGGTGGGGCTGCATTATTCTCTCAGGGGACTACATAATATTATGGGGGCTACATCATACTATATGAGGAGTCTACAGTATACTCTATGGGGGGCTGCATTATATTCTGTGGTGGAACTGCATTCTCTCAGGGGACTACATTATATTCTGTGGTGGGTGGCATTATACTATATGAGGGGGGCTGCATTATACCCTATGGGGTGCTACATTATATTCTATGGTGGGGACTGCGTCATACCTGAGAGGGTTGCATTATATTTTGTGGGGTGCTACATTATATTCTATGAGAGGGGACTGCATTATATATTATGAGGGGGCTACATTATATTCTGTGAGGGGGCTACCCCAACCCTTGCTACATTATTAAGACGTGAACTACCTTATATTATACCCTGATATTAGTGCTTTTTACCGCATAATTGGTGGTCTTGTATTTATTTCTATGTAGCTACATAGTGGGCCCCAAGAATGATTTTCTCTGGTGGGCCCAAGGTGCTCCAGTCCGACGCTGCTTACATACTAAGTTAGATGGCACAATCCACAGGTTTTTCTTATAGAATCTAAGAGAAAAACCCCTATGAAATTAAGATATACTGAGGTAGGTTCACTACACTGCTCGTGGATCTCCTCTGAAGCCTCTATATTGGTTCTGTACAAAGACCTAATAAATAACACTTACAAATAATTCCTAAAAAGAGAAATGTAATATTTTCCACTTAGGTTCACAATACAAAACTGCAAATGCTTAGTCATGGCAATTCAATCAAATAGATTCTGATTGTGTTCAATGTACAATTTAAAAATTACATTAATAAAATGCGAGAACGTTAAATTCTCAAACTAAATGAAAGAGGCAGACGGCAGTTTCCATCTTTTGATACCGCCTATCAAATAAAGCTTTCACTTAAATTTTAATGCTGGCAGCTTGACGTACAGTGTGCGCATATGGAGTTGAAATGAAACATCCATATGGAAAGCATTCTCTGTAGGATTTTATCGGCTTCCCTTCACGCTAGAATAGAATTCATGAAGTAGTAGGTTATTTACAGGACATTTCTTCACATACAGTTTAAACATTGGGTTTCATTCTAGATAAACAGAATTAACGAAGATAAAGGGTCCATCCTATGAAACTGCTAATAAATCTTCTGGGGTTGTTTTCTACTCCAGGCTCCAATTTAGAACAAGCAGTGTCTGTGGCTGTTTTACAGGTTATTTCTGCCTTGCTCATTTATATAGATTAAACAACACAGATCAAGTCATGACCTCAGATGAAGTATAAATCTCCCTGAGATTCGTATGGACTCTACATATAAATACTCAGCAGTGTTCTCCTCTATTTTTAGATCCTCCAAGACTGGAGTTAGATATATTGCTTTTGATAAAGAGGAAAAGTTGCAAGTTAAAGTAACGAAAAGTTGGAGTAACATATTAAAAGTATCAACACTAGTAACAGTGTATGACCTGAAAATTGGGACGCATTATGGAGCGTGAAGGAGACTCTGCATTCATGGGCGCGTTCTTTAAGAAAACATTATAAAGATTATATATTGCTTGCTATGGGAAGATTGAATATGAACTTTCAATATTGGTGGCTTATGCTGATTTTAAAGTTTTATTTTATGTTTTACAGTGCGCAGTGTTAAGCTTGGATGGTTAATAACATAGTAAGGCATCTCGGACTGGGAAAGCTTTCAAGGCAGAAAAAGACTATAAGAAGGATTTGGTGGAACATGTCAAATAAACCATAGGATTATGGGATTATTCCTCCTAATGGAAACTAAAATTTGAATCTTGTATAATATAAAAACCTAACTGTTACTGAAATAAAATTTCCTCCTTTGTTGAATAAAGGAGAACATAAGGATGAGTAAGAATTCTCAACATATCTGGTACAGAGCAAAAAACATACATTGCTTTTGGAATATAAGAAAGTGATGCATTTGGGAATGTCTGGAAAATCTCAAAGAGAAAGTTTTAACAGCGGAAAATGATTTTTTTTCTTGACTTGGAATAGTAATGTGTTGAAATTCGTGCTTCACGGAAGGCTGCGTGCTTATCATAATTTTGAGACAGTTGGAAATTGGCTCTTTTCCTCGAAGCGGACATTGCGATTTGATCTGCTATGATTATTAAAAGTCTCTGTGTTGAAATTTATATGAGATTACTGTATAAAACTATATAATAATTTATTTAATTCTCAGTTTAAATAACATAAGTACAGGAGATTTACATGAGCCATTAAATGCCTGTCGAATGTGCTCAAGAGGCAACTCCCAAGTCATTTATTTTGAATGGTACGGAGCTGCAGAATCAGACATAGTTGCCTGTATGAACCAGTGTACATATGTAAATAATAAGGACTATAAAGATTGGAGAAGTGTTGAGCTCATGATTACGCTAATTAGTGGAGAATGGATCCTAGGAGCTAGCCCCACTTATTACTGTTTAAATGCTTATTCCATGTATAGGCTTTTAATGTTTAGACATCAGAAAACCTCTTTACATAGTAAATGCACAATTAAACCTCATACCTTTGCATTCATTAAATAGGAAAACTAGTCCAAAAACATGGAACTTGAGCCAGTAGAAGCTTGATAGGTTACATAGAACAAGGTGCTCCTGTTCTTAATCGTGTTTAGCACTACCCCACATAAAATTGCACGGAGCAGGCAACTTGTTGAATAACCGCCAATCTATACAACGAAGATTTCATTCTAGAAATTTGATGAGCACTGCTTTTTACAAAGTAGTAAAATTGGAAAGTTATTATTTTATGTTCAGCAGTGATATTTTCTTTTCTATTTGTTTGCGCAAAACTTGTTGAGGAAGATCTCAACATGTACAAAGAATGAAGCAGCTTTTCAAACTGTTTTATGTTTATAATGCTTATGCAGACAACAAATTTTGTGTGTAGTCATATACTTTTGAATTTAACCCTTTTCCTACCTATGTGATAAAAAGATAACCAAGAAATAGAGGAAGGTACACGCAAGTGGAGTAATAATGCATTTAGATTTTTATGTATATATTGTTTTTATGCTTAGCTTTGAGTTACAATTTGTGAACAACAGGCTGTTTTTGCTACGATACTGGTGGAGCACAGCTGGGAACCAAAGGCTGGAGGAGCATGAGCAGAGAGCATCAATAGGTAGTTGAAGGTTGTGAAAGTGGCAATAGCAATTGTAGGAAACAATCTGGAGAGGTGTGGCAACAGTCTAGGTAAGACAGTTCCCAGGAGCTGAAGACTGGAATTAGACTAAAGGTTAGACAGAATACTCAAGCAATGAGTGAGTGTTCCATGAGAGTTTAAGTAGGCCCATGCAGGAAACAAGATGACTTCCACAGTTTCAACATCAGCTGTATTGGTAAAGGACGATTGCAGAAAGCCAACAGCAATCTCCTGTGGTAAAGAGGGGAAATTCAGTGCAATTTATCAAGGTGAATCATAGCAGCCACTAGTAGTCAATATACAGAAGGATATCGGAATCCTGACAGTTTTACTGCATGGTCCATAAATATATAGGGTAGCAGGATATATGGTGACACAATAGTTAAAGTCCTCAAAGTCTTTAGGATTAGGAAAAGTTTAGTTTGTTAGTGAAGTTGTGAGGTAAATCAAACTACACTATTGATATTAACTTGTCTATCTTGTCTCCATCAGCATAACATCAGGATCAGATGGCCATATGGAAAAATTGCCTAATTCCATAAAATAACTAGATGATCTTTCATCTGTATTAGCATCCAAATGTCATCTGCCAGTCAGTATTTGCCATATATATGACACCCCTATTGTATATCAACAATTAAAAAATTATACAAGCCCAACTACAGTTTCTTATTTAAATAATGCAATAGATCCATTTAAGAGAATCTTTTAGCTGGTTCATGCTGATAAGTAGCATCCATAGTTTTTACATAACCATTGAATCTAATGGGCATGTCTCATCCAAAATTTATGTAGACTATTGCATGCTGCATTTTTTTACACAAATACCATGTCCATATTAAGATACTCTCATCTGAACCAGCCCAATAATTTACTTTGGTCCATGTGTTCTCTATTTAACAAACACACAGCACATGGACTGAAAATACGGCTATCTGAAAATTTACAGCTTAACCCCTTAGTGACAGAGCCAATTTGGTACTTAATGACCAAGCCAATTTTTACAATTCTGAGCATTGTCACTTTACGAGGTTATAGCTCTGGAACACTGTAATGGATCCCACTGATTTTGAGACTATTTTTTCATGACCTATTTTACTTCATGTTATTGGTAAAAAAAATGTCGATATAACTTACGTTTACTTATGAAAAATACGGAAATTTAGTAAAAATTTTGAAAATTTTGCAATTTTCAAACTTTTCATTTTTGTACCCTTAAATCGGAGAGTGGTGTCACACAAAATAGCTAATAAATAACATTTACCACATGTCTACGTATATGGATACACCTAAATAAAATTGGAATGTTTGGTGATATCAGCTTCCTGTTTGTGGCACATTAGTATATGGGAGGGGGAAAACTTTTCAAGATGGGTGGTGACCATGACGGCCATTTTGAAGTTGGCCATTTTCGATCCAACTTTATTTTTTTGCAATGGAAAGAGGGTCATGTGACACATCAAACTTATTGAGAATTTCACAAGAAAAACAATGGTGTGCTTGGTTTTAATGTAACTTTATTACTTCAAGAGTTATTTACAAGTTTCTTTCTTTACAGCCATTGACATGTTGCAGAGGTTATCACGTGAGGAGCGGATAGTAATTGTGTTGATGTCTGGTGAATGCAGTACCCAGGTCATTGCAGTAGATTTCAATGCAAGACACCCTACGCATTAAAACTGGTGTTGGATACTTGACCAGGATCAATGGCAGTCTCAGCGCTGAGCTATATGTGAGTAACTTACAAGACGAGTTACTTGGTACACTCGAGTACTATGGGTATAAAAAGGTCAACGTAGTGTTCAAGTAGGACAATGACCCTAAGCATAGATTGGAAAATAACTGGTTCAATGACAATGAAGTAGAGGTGCTGGATTGGCCCCCATAGTCCCCAGACCTCAAACCAGTCTAACGCTTGTCGGTAGAGTTGAAGAAAAAGCTGTATATAGTTATATTCAGTTGAGTGTCCTAGGCTTAGGACTGACTTTCGTCCCTACTAACCATTTTAATTATTTCACAGCCATGAAGGACACACAACTGTTCCTCAGGAAGGTCATCCTACGTAAATTACACTGCAAATCTCAGGACAACTTTAATCCTGACACAACATTGGAACAGGAGGCATTGACTACACTTGAGGAACTGGCGGAGGAGGCGGATCCAGCAGTTACAGGTACCTTCCCTGATTCTGTCACAAGTAGATGCACCACGTTTCCCCCCTTCTCGCTTTGTCCCCAAATTGACATCTTTAATAGACTGGTACTGGAGGACTTGAAGAAAGTCCCGAGTGACAAGAGGGGTAACAATCTAACGTCCGCACAATGTAAGGCTCTAAAAGAACTGAAGGCTATGCATGATGTGGTAATAAAACCAGCGGATAAGGGGGGGGACGTGGTCATCTGGCCGACGGCGAAGTATGAAAGGGAGGCCTTTCGCCAGCTGAGAGATCGTGAAGCATATACCTCCTTGGTGTGTAATCCATTATCCAGATTCTCGGGTGAGTTATTTGAGATTCTGGATCGGGCCCTGACACGGGGTATCATATCAAAAAAGGTATTTGAGGGTCTGCTTGTGGAACATCCGATGGTCCCTACCCTATACCTCCTGCCGAAGGTTCATAAAGATCCAGTCACACCCCCGGGGCGTCCGATTGTCTTGGGCATAGGAGGGCTGTGCGACCCTGTCTGTAAATTCATTGAACACTATCTGCAACCTTTGGTGGAATCGCTCCCCTCCTATGTCCGGGACACTACGGATGTTCTGGGAAAAATGGACGGCCTCATTTTGGAACCAGATATGGTTTTTGCAACTATTGATGTAGAGTCTCTCTACACTAGCATCCAACATGAGGATGGTCTAGAGGCAGCTGAATTATTCCTGGGTATGAGTAACCTGGACCCCTTGATGCAGGCCCTGATCCTGGAGCTATTACAGTTTGTCTTAACACATAATTTTTTTCTATTCAAAGATCATTTTTTTTACAGAAACGCGGCACTGCCATGGGCGCGGCGTGTGCGCCCTCGTACACTAACCTCTTTCTCGGATTGTGGGAGAGGGAGGATTTTGGCGGGGGCGCGTGCGCCGCTTCCCATGTGCAGTGCTGGTATCGTTATATTGACGATGTGTTAATGATCTGGCAGGGTCCTGAGACGGCACTCGTGGATTTCATCCGCGATCTCAATCAGAATAAATGTAATATCAGGCTGACCCACAGAATAGCAAGTGGTGATATTGATTTCCTGGACAGCAAAATCATGAGGTGTGAGGATGGGGAGATACATACCGACGTTTTCCGAAAGGAGACGTCGGTCAATGCTCTCCTACATTCTACTTCGGCACATACAAGGTCCACTATACGAGCTATACCGGTGGGTCAGTTCCTTAGAATGAAAAGGATTTGTTCCGCGGATGAGATCTTCGAGAGGCAGGCTCGGGACCTTGCCAGACGGTTCCAGGATCGGGGCTATAGTAATAGAGTCATCAAGAAGGGATATCTAAGGGCCAGAGGCTCGTTCAGGAATCAGTTGCTCTGTAGACCCCCCAGACCTGCTTTGGCTAAAAGAGCCCAGCCTTTGAAATTTATCTCCACCTATAATAATAGGTGGGAGGATATTAGGGAGATCTTACAGAGGCATTGGTCGGTACTAAAAACGGAACCAACTCTTAATAAAATTTTGCCTGATCGCCACCTCCTTACTGCAAGAAGGGGGAAGAGCCTAAAAGACCAGTTGTTGAGGAGTCACTATGCCCCGGTCACCTCTGGTATCTTCGGATCAGGACTTCAGAGATGGGGGTGCTACCCTTGTGGGTCTTGTAAGGCCTGCAACAACATCATTAGAGCCACGAATTTTTCGGCGGCAGGGGGAGGTAGGGACTATCGCATCACGAGCTACATATCTTGTAGCACCACTTTTGTGGTGTATTACGCTACTTGTGCGTGTAATTTAATTTATGTTGGCCTTACGTCTCGTGAGCTCCGTGTCAGGGTCCGTGAACACGTTAGGGGTATAATAGCGGCGAAAGATGTGCCTGATGTCTCGGAACTTAACACCATTCCGAGACATTTCAGGCTTCACCATGCTTGTAATCCGGCATCTTTTAAGGTGCGCGGGATTGATAGGGTACACGCTGGTAGTAGAGGAGGGGACCTTAAACGGGTCCTGGCACAAATGGAGTGCCGTTGGATTGTTTCATTGGGCACTATGGTCCCAAATGGTCTGAATGAGCAATTATCCTTTGTTCCCTTTTTATAGGCGTAGGGGCTATTTCCTCTGTTCTCATATTTTATTTTATTGTGAATGTGTTTTTAATTGTTTTGTTCTTTTCTTGTTTTTTTCAGTTTGTTATTTTTTATTATATTTAGTTCATAGTGCTGTCACTTACATTCATGCGAGTCTGGAACAAGTGGCTGCTGTCCGACTTATTTGTCTGCGGAATGTAACATCTGGAAGATATGGAGTGTACTGCACTAATATAACATTTCCCTACATGATGAGATGTGGACGCTGAAAATACAGAATTTGGAACACTCCATTAAGCCCTGACTGATCGGCCATTGGTGCCAGTGGTGTCCACACCCAGTTTGGGCGTAGTGTTATGTCAGATGTTATCTGCTATCATTGAATTTCTGTCTGTTACCTGTAATATCGTGGTGCCAGCAAGTTTTGCCCATTTCTAAAATGTCCACCGCAGTGGTGCGCATGCGCTATGGATTCCCAGCAGCGCCACGCCTCTGAAGGCTTCTGTACAGCGACGCCCAAACACACTGACGTCATGAGGGATTTCCCTCCTCTCTGGGCACCGCTGGGAAGGCCGGAAGCTACGTAGGGCTTGCTGTCACATCCGCCCACATGCGCCGCACATCGCTGCGGCTTATCGGCTTCAGCTACATGAACAATATAAAAACCGAGCATTCTATAGTGACCACACAGCCCCCCGAGAAAGCATCAAATATGCGAAACGCGCGTCGGGGCTATCGGTAGGACCTCTCACACTGGGAGTCTGCACATATGGGTAAGCACTAGATACGGTGTAGGGGTTTATCCCTACTGTGGTACTTTTATCTGGGCAGGTTGCAATATGGACGGGTGCCGGTATGGTTAGGGTTTTCATTCCCACTATAGGGATTTATGTTGTATTAACCCTGCTGTCTGGCACCTCCATCCAGCACATATATATATATATATATATATATATATATATATTTTGTTTTTGCACTATGGGCGGGCGTCTGTATTGACAGGGCTTCTCCCTATTATAGGGCTACTAGTTTGTAGTTTCCCTGCTGCCTGATAATACCGTCTAGTGTATGTGCACACACGTGTGTGTATACTCAGCCCTAGATTTGCACTTTGCATCAGTTACTCTATACGGTGCTACTGTCGCGCCTGTATTTTTGTATGTGCATATTTCAGTGTGTATGTTCTGTTTTTGTCATACACCTTATCCTCATATATGTATTTTTCTGAATAATTTTTTTTGTATAATAAAGTTTATTGATTTTTTATTTGATTTTTTATTTCATTGTTTAGTGTATTATATTTATTTGCTATGGGGCAATATGCTCTCTTGAATTTGTAGGTTTATATAGTTATATGCAAAAGTATTCACCCTCTTGGTATGACTATTCATCCCCTAAAGTCAGTGCTTTGTAGGGCTTTCTTTTGTAGCAATTATAACTGTAAGTCACTTTGCATAAGTCTCTATGAGCTTTCTGTATCTTGCCTCTGGGATTTTTGCCCATCCCTCAAAGCAAAACTGCTCTAGCTCCTTCAAGTAAATAGCAATCTTTAAGTCTGACCACAGATTCTCAATTGTATTAAGGTTTGGGCTTTCACTATGCCACTGCAAAACAGTTACATGTTTCCCTTGAAACCACTTGAGTGTTGCGTATGCTTTGAGTCATTGTCTTGTTGGAATGTGCCCATACATCCCAGTCTCAAATCATAAACAGGCTGAAAAAGGTTTTGCTCAAGAATATCCCAGTATTTTGCACCATCCATCTTCCCCTTGATTCAGACCATTTTCCCCCTCCCTGCAGCTGAAACATCCCCACAGCATGATGCTGCCACCACCATGTTTCACTGTGGGGATGGTGTTATTGGGGTGATGAGTTGTGATGGTTTGATGCCAGACATTGCGTTTACCTTGGTGGCCAAAAAGTTCAATTTTAGTCTCATCTAAAGGCTTTCTTCTGCTCATTCTTCCATAAAGGCCACTTCTATGGAGCGTTCGGCTTATTTTGGTTGTATGGACAGATACTGCAGTCTCTGCTTGCGAACCCTGCAGCTCCTTCTGGGTTACCTTTGTTCTCTGTGGTACCTCTGTTATTAATACCCTCCTTGCCTAGACTGAGAGTATTGGTGTGTGGCCTATTTTTGGCAGGTTTACTGTGGTACCATGTTTTTTTTTCCATTTGATGACAATGGATTCGATGGTGCTCCAGGGGATCTTCAGAGACTGAGATTTATTTTTTTTATAACCCAACCCTGACTAGTACTTCTCAACAACTTTGCCTCTGACTTGTTTGGAGATCATGACAAGAATCTACATAACTATTCATGTGACAAATAGTTCCAAGTTAAATTTATGTGTGAGATAGGCAAGATGATTATCTATGAAATAATAGTAATCTCATGTTTGAGGCTATGGTGGATGGTGAGATATGGAGTCTGAAAGTGAAAAGTTCAAAACATTGTTACCCTTTTGCCCGTCAGTGTAATTATTAAAATGAAAAAAGTATTACTACCAAATATCCTGTTTTGTATCAGTGGACTATTATTTATTAAAAGGGTATTTTTAGGCATGATTGGAATTTTCAATCAAACTATGGCCATATCCACATGCACAGTAGATACTCAAATAATGCAAATAATGAATAATCTTATTTGTAATGCTCAGGGGTGGATTAAGGGTAGCCAGGGCCCCGGGCTGTTCAGACACTGTGGGCCCCCCCGGTCATGTGACGGGGTCATATAACGGGGGTCATGTGACGGGGGTCATGTGACAGGGGTCATGATATACCCGAACCAGATTTTTCCAGAAAAATGGCCGGGCCCTACTCTACTGTAACCTATTAAATATTTGTTAAAATCTGCAATACAATTTAGGTATATTTTGACCAATAATATCACATACAAGGAACAAATACCACCGCACCATGACCAGACCACAAATTACAACCACAGTGATCGAATAATATCACATACAAGGAACAAATACCACCGCACCATGTCAAGACCACATATTACCACTTGGTGACCAAATAGCACATACAAGGGACAAATACCATAACACCATTTCCAGACCACATATTACCACCACATAGTGACTGAATACTACAATACTGATCAGTAATAAAAAACAAAAAACAAAACAATACTATCACCATAAGTGCCAGTATTCACAGGAGATCTGTATTTAGTATGCAGTGTCTGTGTAGAGGTAATACAGAGATCACTGGTGACATTATACACAGGAGCTCTGTATATAATGTATAGGTAATACAGTGATCACTGGTGACACTGTTCACAGGACCTCTGTATATAGTATACAGTGTATAGTGTCAGTGTATAGGTAACACTGACTCACCAGTGACGTCTCTAGGTGAAGTCCTTCATCTTTCATCCAGCACAGACCGCCATCATTTCTTCCAGCCAGGACTCGTTTCTGCAGGAAATAACACAGTTATCTCGAGCTCCGCTTGCAGAACACATTACTTAATTTTTCACAACTTCTACATTACAACACGAAGAGAAAAAAAAGGCGATATAGTGTCACTCTGCACAGTAACAGGACCGCCCCCCCATTTAAAACAGTATACTCAAAAAATAAAATAAATACATCACTGCAGTAATAATATTAATTAGCCCCTTGTTGTGAATTCTGTGGCAGAGCTCCCTCCTGTGGTCACAAGTGGTACTTCGGCTGATTCTCTCTGTGAGCTTCCATTGGTTGAGGAGAGTGGTACTGCGGCTTCTGAGTTTCCTTCCTCAGGTGATGTGGTGATGTCGTTAGGTGCTGCTCTATTTAACTCCACCTAGTGCTTTGAACCTGGCCTCCAGTCAATGTTCTAGTATTGGACCTGTTTCCTCCTGGATCGTTCCTGTGGCCTGCTGCTCTGCATAGCTAAGTTCCGCTTTTGCTATTTTGTTTGCTATTTTTTCTGTCCAGCTTGCTTAATATTGTTTTCTTGCTTGCTGGAAGCTCTGGGACGCAGAGGGTGTACCTCCGTGCCGTTAGTTCGGTACGGAGGGTCTTTTTGCCCCCTTTGCGTGGTTTTTGTAGGGTTTTGTGTTGACCGCAAAGTTACCTTTCCTATCCTCGCTCTGTTCAGAAAGTCGGGCCTCACTTTGCTAAATCTATTTCATCTCTACGTTTGTCTTTTCATCTTAACTCACAGTCATTATATGTGGGGGCTGCCTTTTCCTTTGGGGTATTTCTCTGAGGCAAGGTAGGCTTATTTTCTATCTTCAGGCTAGCTAGTTTCTCAGGCTGTGCCGAGTTGCATAGGAAGCGTTAGGCGCAATCCACGGCTGCCTCTAGTGTGGTTGGAGAGGAATAGGGATTGCGGTCAGCAGAGTTCCCACGTCTCAGAGCTCGTTCTATGTTTTTGGGTTATTGTCAGGTCACTGTATGTGCTCTGACTTCTATGTACATTGTGGTACTGAATTACCTTATCATAACAGTACTGGAGGCCAAAAGTACTAATGATTCTCAATAGAGGGAAAAAAGAAGTTCTGAGACCATTTTTTTTTCTCTGCACTGTGTTTTGTCTTTTTTTCCCCCTAGACATTTGGGTGGTTCAGGACACAGGTGTAGCGATGGACATTAAAGGTCTGTCTTCATGTGTGGATCAGCTCACGGCAAGAGTACAAAATATTCAAGACTTTGTGGTTCAGAATTCTATGTTAGAACCAAGAATTCCTATTCCTGATTTGTTTTTTGGAGATAGAACTAAATTTCTGAGTTTGAAAAATAATTGTAAACTATTTCTGGCTTTGAAACCTCGCTCCTCTGGTGACCCAGTTCAACAAGTTAGGATCATTATTTCTTTTTTACGTGGTGACCCTCAGGACTGGGCATTTTCTCTTGCGTCAGGAGATCCTGCATTAAGTAATATCGATGCATTTTAACTGGCGCTCGGATTGCTGTACGATGAGCCTAATTCAGTGGATCAGGCAGAGAAAAATTTGCTGGCTCTGTGTCAGGGTCAGGATGAGATAGAGGTATATTGTCAGAAATTTAGAAAGTGGTCAGTACTCACTCAATGGAATGAAGGTGCGCTTGCAGCTATTTTCAGAAAGGGTCTCTCTGAAGCCCTTAACGATGTCATGGTGGTATTTCCTATGCCTGCTGGTCTGAATGAGTCTATGTCTTTGGCCATTCAGATCGGTCGACGCTTGCGTGAGCGTAAATCTGTGCACCATTTGGCGGTATTATCTGAGCATAAACCTGAGCCTATGCAGTGCGATAGGACTTTGACCAGAGTTGAACGGCAAGAACACAGACGTCTGAATGGGCTGTGTTTCTACTGTGGTGATTCCACTCATGCTATCTCTGATTGTCCTAAGCGCACTAAGCGGTTCGCTAGGTCTGCCACCATTGGTATGGTACAGTCAAAATTTCTTTTGTCCGTTACCTTGATCTGCTCTTTGTCATCTTATTCTGTCATGGCATTTGTGGATTCAGGCGCTGCCCTGAATTTGATGGACTTGGAGTATGCTAGGCGTTGTGGGTTTTTCTTGGAGCCCTTGCAGTGTCCTATTCCATTGAGAGGAATTGATGCTACGCCTTTGGCCAAGAATAAGTCTCAGTACTGGACCCAGCTGACCATGTGCATGGCTCCTGCACATCAGGAGGTTATTCGCTTTCTGGTGTTGCATAATCTGCATGATGTGGTCGTGTTGGGGTTGCCATGGCTGCAAGTCCATAATCCAGTATTAGATTGGAAATCCATGTCTGTGTCCAGCTGGGGTTGTCAGGGGGTACATGGTGATGTCCCATTTCTGTCTATTTCGTCATCCACCCCTTCTGAGGTTCCAGAGTTCTTGTCTGATTACCGGGATGTATTTGATGAGCCCAAGTCCGATACCCTACCTCCGCATAGGGATTGTGATTGTGCTATCGATTTGATTCCTGGTAGTAAATTCCCAAAAGGTCGACTGTTTAATTTATCTGTGCCTGAGCACGCCGCTATGCGGAGTTATGTGAAGGAGTCCTTGGAGAAGGGGCATATTCGCCCGTCATCGTCGCCATTAGGAGCAGGGTTCTTTCTTGTGGCCAAGAAGGATGGTTCGCTGAGACCTTGTATAGATTACCGCCTTCTAAATAAGATCACGGTTAAATTTCAGTACCCCTTGCCGTTGTTATCTGATTTGTTTGCTCGGATTAAGGGGGCTAGTTGGTTCATCAAGATAGATCTTCGTGGTGCGTATAATCTTGTGCGTATTAAGCGAGGCGATGAATGGAAAACTGCATTTAATACGCCCGAGGGCCATTTTGAGTATCTAGTAATGCCATTCGGACTTGCCAATGCTCCATCAGTGTTTCAGTCCTTTATGCATGACATCTTTCGAGAGTACCTGGATAAATTCCTGATTGTGTACTTGGATGACATTTTGATCTTCTCGGATGATTGGGAGTCTCATGTGAATCAGGTCAGAACGGTGTTTCAGGTCCTGCGTGCTAATTCTTTGTTTGTGAAGGGATCAAAGTGTCTCTTTGGTGTTCAGAAGGTTTCATTTTTGGGGTTCATCTTTTCCCCTTCTACTATCGAGATGGACCCTGTTAAGGTCCAAGCCATCCATGATTGGACTCAGCCGACATCTCTGAAAAGTCTGCAAAAGTTCCTGAGCTTTGCTAATTTTTATCGTCGCTTCATCTGCAATTTTTCTAGTATTGCTAAACAATTGACCGATTTGACCAAGAAGGGTGCTGATGTGGTCAATTGGTCTTCTGCTGCTGTGGAAGCTTTTCAAGAGTTGAAGCGTCGTTTTTCTTCTGCCCCTGTGTTGTGTCAGCCAGATGTTTCGCTTCCATTCCAGGTCGAGGTTGATGCTTCTGAGATTGGAGCAGGGGCTGTTTTGTCGCAGAGAAGTTCTGATTGCTCGGTGATGAAACCATGCGCCTTCTTTTCCAGGAAGTTTTCGCCTGCTGAGCGAAATTATGATGTTGGCAATCGAGAGTTACTGGCCATGAAGTGGGCATTCGAGGAGTGGCGTCATTGGCTTGAAGGAGCTAAGCATCGCGTGGTGGTCTTGACTGATCATAAGAACTTGACTTATCTCGAGTCTGCCAAGCGGTTGAATCCTAGACAGGCTCGTTGGTCGCTGTTTTTTGCCCATTTTGACTTTGTGATTTCGTACCTTCCGGGCTCTAAAAATGTGAAGGCGGATGCTCTGTCTAGGAGTTTTGTGCCCAACTCTCCGGGTTTATCTGAGCTGGCGGGTATTCTCAAAGAGGGAGTAATTGTGTCTGCCATCTCCCCTGATTTGCGGCGGGTGCTGCAAAAATTTCAGGCTAATAAACCTGATCGTTGCCCAGCGGAGAAACTGTTTGTCCCAGATAGGTGGACGAATAAAGTTATCTCTGAGGTTCATTGTTCGGTGTTGGCTGGTCATCCTGGAATCTTTGGTACCAGAGAGTTAGTGGCTAGATCCTTTTGGTGGCCATCTCTGTCGCGGGATGTGCGTACTTTTGTGCAGTCCTGTGGGATTTGTGCTCGGGCTAAGCCCTGCTGTTCTCGTGCCAGTGGGTTGCTTTTGCCCTTGCCGGTCCCGAAGAGGCCTTGGACACATATCTCTATGGATTTTATTTCAAATCTTCCCGTCTCTCAAAAGATGTCAGTCATTTGGGTGGTCTGTGATCGCTTCTCTAAGATGGTCCATTTTGTACCCTTGTCTAAATTACCTTCCTCCTCTGATTTGGTGCCATTGTTCTTCCAGCATGTGGTTCGTTTACATGGCATTCCAGAGAATATCGTTTCTGACAGAGGTTCCCAGTTTGTTTCGAGGTTTTGGCGAGCCTATTGTGCTAGGATGGGCATTGACTTGTCTTTTTCCTCGGCTTTCCATCCTCAAACTAATGGCCAGACCGAACGAACCAATCAGACCTTGGAAACATATCTGAGATGCTTTGTTTCTGCTGATCAGGATGATTGGGTGTCCTTTTTGCCTTTGGCTGAGTTCGCCCTTAATAATCGGGCCAGCTCGGCTACCTTGGTTTCGCCGTTTTTCTGCAACTCTGGGTTCCATCCTCGTTTCTCTTCAGGGCAGGTTGAGTCTTCGGACTGTCCTGGTGTGGATACTGTGGTGGACAGGTTGCAGCAGATTTGGACTCATGTAGTGGACAATTTGACCTTGTCCCAGGAGAAGGCTCAACGTTTCGCTAATCGCAGACGCTGTGTGGGTCCTCGACCGTGTTGGGGATTTGGTTTAGTTATCTTCTCATCATAATCCTATGAAGGTTTCCTCTCCTAAGTTTAAACCTCGTTTCATTGGTCCGTATAGGATTTCTGAGGTTTTTAATCCTGTGTCTTTTCGTCTGACCCTTCCAGATTCTTTTTCCATACATAACGTATTCCATAGGTCATTGTTGCGGAGATACTTGGCACCTATGGTTCCATCTGTTGATCCTCCTGCCCCGGTTTTGGTGGAGGGGGAGTTGGAGTATATTGTGGAGAAGATTTTGGATTCTCGTGTTTCAAGACGGAAACTTCAGTATCTGGTTAAGTGGAAGGGTTATGCTCAGGAAGATAATTCCTGGGTCTTTGCCTCTGATGTCCATGCTCCCGATCTTGTTCGTGCCTTTCATATGGCTCATCCTGGTCGTCCTGGGGGCTCTGGTGAGGGTTCGGTGACCCCTCCTCAAGGGGGGGTACTGTTGTGAATTCTGTGGCAGAGCTCCCTCCTGTGGTCACAAGTGGTACTTCGGCTGATTCTCTCTGTGAGCTTCCGTTGGTGGAGGAGAGTGGTACTGCGGCTTCTGAGTTTCCTTCCTCAGGTGATGTGGTGATGTCGTTAGGTGCTGCTCTATTTAACTCCACCTAGTGCTTTGATCCTGGCCTCCAGTCAATGTTCTAGTATTGGACCTGTTTCCTCCTGGATCATTCCTGTGGCCTGCTGCTCTGCATAGCTAAGTTCCGCTTTTGCTATTTTGTTTGCTATTTTTTCTGTCCAGCTTGCTTAATATTGTTTTCTTGCTTGCTGGAAGCTCTGGGACGCAGAGGGTGTACCTCCATGCCGTTAGTTCGGTACAGAGGGTCTTTTTGCCCCCTTTGCGTGGTTTTGTAGGGTTTTGTGTTGACCGCAAAGTTACCTTTACTATCCTCGCTCTGTTCAGAAAGTCGGGCCTCACTTTGCAAAATCTATTTCATCTCTACGTTTGTCTTTTCATCTTAACTCACAGTCATTATATGTGGGGGCTGCCTTTTCCTTTGGGGTATTTCTCTGAGGCAAGGTAGGCTTATTTTCTATCTTCAGGCTAGCTAGTTTCTCAGGCTGTGCCGAGTTGCATAGGAAGCGTTAGGAGCAATCCACGGCTGCCTCTAGTGTGGTTGGAGAGGATTAGGGATTGCGGTCAGCAGAGTTCCCACGTCTCAGAGCTCGTTCTATGTTTTTGGGTTATTGTCAGGTCACTGTATGTGCTCTGACTTCTATGTACATTGTGGTACTGAATTACCTTATCATAACAGCCCCTATGGTAATAATATTCCCCACCCTGGCCCCGTGTGTCTCATTCCTGGCTCCAGCCATATGTTCTCCCATCCTGCACTCATGAGTATGCATTCTACACCATATGATCTCCCCATCGGTCTCCATCGTATCCAATCCTGCCCCATGTCTTTCATTCTGCCCCGTGTCTCCAATCATGCCCCGTGTCTACATTCTGCCCATGCCTCCAGTCCTGCCCCCAGTGTGTCCAGCAATCTGCCCCAGTGTGTCCAGCAATCTGCCCCAGTAAGTCCAGCATTGCCCCAGACAGTGTGTCCAGCAATTTGCCCCAGTGTGTCCAGCAATCTGCCCCAGTGTGTCCAGCATATTACCCCCAGTGTGTCCAGCATATTACCCCAAGTGTGTCCAGCAATCTGCCCCAGTGTGTCCAGCATATTACCCACAGTGTGTCCAGCATATTACCCCCAGTGTGTCCAACAATCTGCCCCAGTATGTCCAGCATATTGTCCCAGTGTGTCCAGCATTGCCCCCAGACAGTGTGTCCAGCAATTTGCCCCAGTGTGTCCAGCAATCTGCCCCAGTGTGTCCAGCATATTACCCCCAGTGTGTCCAGCATATTACCCCCAGTGTGTCCAGCAATCTGCCCCAGTGTGTCCAGCATATTACCACAGTGTGTCCAGCATATTACCCCCAGTGTGTCCAACAATCTGCCCCAGTATGTCCAGCATATTGTCCCAGTGTGTCCAGCATTGCCCCCAGTAATTGTCCAGCAATTCTACAGTGCTAACCACTGAGCCATCATGCTACCCACAACAAGCATTCAAATAAGCATTTTTTTCATGCAAGATGTGTATTTGTCTTTATCTTATTACTTAGTGTCATGATATAATTTATTTTTAATACACTGCATAATACTTTGGTAGATCTCTTTACTTTCTTTATCTGTTATTCTTTTCTTGTTGCTCATAGCCCCATGAATTATAACCCCCTCCTATATGGATCTATTATATCAGTAGTTTAAAAAAGATCTGCATATCTGTCCAAAAAATTTTACTGCTGAGGATTTATAGAATATCCAAAAATGTTTCAACATGGCAAAACTATAACAACATCCTGTAACTATCTGTTCTCCATAAATGAAAATTGAATTCTTTGCAGGATAGTTTTATTCGAAAATATCATTGGTATTTTCCGGTGTATTTAAAAGTGACCATCTACCATTGTTCACTTTAAAAATGCCTCTAAAATGCTCTTTATTTCAAATAATTACAATATCATTCATTGCTTCCTGTAATCTACCAGCATAAAAAATGAAAATATGCACATTTCATAGTCATGATTGCTTCCAATTCTCAAGCCGTAGAGGAGCTTTTTTTCATGTGTATAAGCTAGCTCCTAAATCTTACAAGTATATTGATTGATTTCTACTTATAATGCATGTTGTCGTAAAACAATCTCTTTATATTCCTGAGCTATGTCCAAAAATGCAAAGATCAAAGTGTGAGCCTTGTTGCTTTCATGTTTGGCATATGAATGGGCTGGCAGTCACCATTGTGGTCTTGGCTGGCTTCTAGTTGTTTTCATTTTCTGATGTGAAACATTTGGGAATCACATACCCTCGAACAGATCCATTTATAGTGGACTAAATAAAAACTGGCTCAATAGGCTGCCAGGCGTTTGAAAGTGCCAGTCGACACAGCTTTTCAAAAGTTATTGGCTGTGGCATGTTTTTGTAAATGGAAAAATATGCTATTAACTAGTATGTAAAGGACAAAGTTAAATTGAAATACCAAGCTATCCATCCTTCGTAGTGAAATCTGTATCACAGTTCTCTTGTACTTCTTATATTGTTCTAGATAATATGAATTTTTTAGAACAAATTATAAATCCTGATAAGCTGAAATAAAAATGAAATTAAATGTCTAAGGATGTAAGTTTAAGTTTCTTTATCGTCAGTACATATTGATGAGTACCTATTTAGGAGCACACTATTTAAGGGTTTCATTTGTATGGATCTAGCATCGCCCATTTTATTCACTGATCTACAATAGCAAGAACAGTACAATGTATTAGATCAGAGTCACTGAATTGTGAACCCTGCTATCACATAGGTCATTTTGGTCCCCTACACAGAAAGAAAGAAGTTGTGAGGTCTGAAGATCTAAGTTGGAAGGGCGGCCATTAAATGGGTATTCCCATCTGCACGATCCTATGTCAATATGTAGTAGGTGTAATAATAATATTAGCAAATACCTCCAATTTAAAATGTAGTTTTGTTCTTCTGATTAGCTGCCAGTAGCTTAGGTATCCATAGTACTCATACAATGAGCGTTAGTTAGCTAGTTGGTAGTAGTTGTAACTATGAATCCCTAAGCTACTGCAAAGCACTGCACGTAAGAAAAGCGACAGCAAATCAGAAAAATTAAACATTTAATATACTTGTGTTCTTATAAAGATTAGCAATGGTTGCCAAAGAGATAGGCCCACTGATGATGCACCAGTAATGTCTACAGTATTCAGGATAGTGATCATTTCATTGAGGGCTGGTTGATGAAAAAAATTAAAAGAAAATTTTACAATCAGAAAATAAGTTACCTGTAAGTCACTGAATTTATAAAGGAACTGTCAGCCATCCCTGCATGCCTGTGATGGCACAGTCAGATGGCCGTATAAATTGGACTAGAGTTTTGTAACACAAGGCTTGGACTGGCGACTGCTTTCCCGACCCAAGTGTGACAGTTGAAAATAAGTACATGAAGCTGTCACACTCAGGTCAGGAGAGCCGCTCCTCCAAACACGACAAGTTTTGATTCTACCAAACAGTTCTACTTTGGTTTCATCAGACCATAAGACATTCCCCCAATACTCTTCTGGATAATCGAAATGCTCTCTAACAAACTTCAGACGGGCCCGGACATGTACTGGCTTAAGGAGGGGGACACGTCTGGCACTGCAGGATCTGAGTCCCTGGTGGCGTAGTGTGTTACTGATGGTAGCCTTTGTTTTGGTGGTCCCAGCTCTATGCAGGTCATTCACTATGTCTCCCCATGTGGTTCTTTGAATTAGCTCATCGATCTTGTGGTCATTTTCACCCCATGGGGTGAGATCTTGTGTGAAGCCCCAGATCAAGGGAGATTATCAGTGGTCTTGTATGTATTCCATTTTCTTATTATTGCTCCCACAGTTGATTTCATCACACCAAGCTGCTTGCCTATTGCAGATTCAGTTTTCCCAGCCTGGTGCAGGGCTCCAATTATGTTTCTGGTGTCCTTCGACAGCTGTTTGGTCTTCACCATAGTGGAGTTTGGAATATGACTCCACGCCGTGTGTTAGGGGTCGAGTTCCCGCTTCTGCACAGGGGGAATCTCGAGCCACCTCCGCTG
Organism: Ranitomeya imitator; assembly: GCF_032444005.1. NCBI lineage: Eukaryota > Metazoa > Chordata > Amphibia > Anura > Dendrobatidae > Ranitomeya > Ranitomeya imitator. The sequence continues at coordinate 478,856,353 of NC_091286.1, forward strand.
CGGTCTCCCATTCTTATCCAGCCGCAGTGGAGTCTGCTCAGCAAAGACGTCGGTCCCAGCGTCTTGCTCATTCTCACTCTGTTCTGAGAGTTACTGCTGTTTCTCCAGTCTCTGCCATTAAAGCCAGTACTGGTCAGCAGCGAGCGGACTTCTCTGGGACTAAGTCCTTGTCTGCGCATACTGAGCATGCCCAGGGTAAGATCTCCCGTTGGAGATCGAGGGTCATGTGCTCAGGCTCTGCGGCACATTCCATTGGTCCTCTTGACAGGTCTTGGAAGGGCAAAAGTCCTGTGGCCACTTCCTGTGCTGCAACTATATAAACTGCGCATGACCGCACGGCCATGCGCTAGTATTGTCTTGTAAATATGTGTGTGTGTTGTGAGTGAAAGTCGCTCTTTAAATAACCCTCCCTATTGAATGTCTGTTCGCGGAAGGTGTATGTTTGCTATCTAGCGCCCGACTTGTCCAACAGCACGAAACACACATTGCAGCGTCCTCTTGCTGTGTCCGCCTGTACGGCGCCGTGCGCTTGCCTTGCGCTTTCCATACCCAAGCCAGTGTGGTTGGTGGCGTCCGTCAGTGCGGCATTGCTCGCACTCCTGTGCATTTATATATTTATTCTTAGTTTCCTTACACACCCAGCTGTGGTGTAGTGCCAGCGAGGGTCTAATCGGACTTCAATCCCAGTTGAGGTTAAGTACGCTGACTGCTCGCTCGCGCTTTAGGTGCGGTGCCGCGATCCTGTGACGCAGCAGGATTGCTCCCTTCACGCTGGGTGAGGTTGAACCCATGTGTATATACTTTTGTGTACCGCCATATAGTCTGCTATTTACTAGCAGCAGGGTTTCTCCTGCACGGTGGACCCCGGACTGCGAACGCATCTATAACATCTTTCTTGGTGCGTTCCGCCAGTCCTAACAGAATACTAGCGCCAGGGTCTGGCTAGTAAATGGCGGACGACCAGAGTTTACAGAGGTACATCCAGCAGCTGGAGGGAAGGTTGGCAGCTCTTGAGCGTACAACCTCAGCTGTGGATGTCACTGCTGTAGCTGTTCAGGCTGCTAGTGTAGCCGCAGCCAGTTTGTCCGCTGCCACCCCTGCTCCGACTTTATCCCATCTCCCGCTTCCTGACAAGTTTGCTGGCGACAGTAAACAATGTCGCGGATTCGTGAGCCAGTGCTCCATACATCTTGAGCTCCTGGCGTCACGTTTCCCTACGGAACGGGCGAGAGTGGGATTCATTCTATCTCTCTTGTCGGGCAGGGCGTTGGAGTGGGCAACGCCACTTTGGGAGCGAGATGATCGTGTGGTACAGAGTGCTCCTCTCTTCTTGGACACTCTGAAGCAGGTCTTTTTAGGACCTCGTGTTACCCATGATACCGCGCTCCAGTTGTTGACTATTATTCAGGGCACGTCCGTGGTCAGCCAGTTTGCCATCCAGTTCCGGACTCTAGCTTCTGAGTTAGAGTGGCCAGACAAAGTTCTTATTCCGGTGTTCTGGAGGGGACTGGCAGACCATGTGAAGGACGCCTTGGCCACCAGGGAGATACCCGCCACACTGGAGGAACTTATTTCAGTATCTACCCGCATCGACCTCCGTTTTCACGAGCGGAGGTTGGAGCGGACCCAGTGTAGGCAAAGGTTTTGGCTGGCTCCTACCTTCGCCAGACCTCTTGAATCTCCTGTCTTGGCGTCAGATTCCCATGAGGCCATGGAGGTTTCTCGAGCGGGACCTAAGTCTCAGGCCGCTCGAGTACCCGTGGTTTGTAAAAACTGTCATCAACTTGGACATTACGCCAATAAATGTCCGCGGCGGTCGGGAAGACGATTGGGTCTAGTAACCATTGGGGGAGGTTCACTAGACACAGCAGCATTTTCCTCCAAACTGTCCTTTAAAGGGACAATCCTGTTAGGCTCCTCCACTCTAACAGTCGAGCTTTGTGTGGATTCAGGAGCAGAGGGAAACTTCATGTCCTCTGCTTTTGCTCTACGCCATGCTATACCACTAGTCATGCTCGCCAAACCAGTTACAGTTAGAGTTGTGAATGGGGCGACACTTCCACTGCAGATCACACACCAGACAGTTCCGTTCACGCTGTCCATGTCCCTTTCCCACCAGGAGATTATTTCCCTTCTTGTTCTTCCCGAGGGAATGGATGAGATTTTGCTGGGAATACCCTGGCTCCGTTTCCACTCTCCACATATTGAGTGGTCCTCAGGGAGAATATTGGGTTGGAGTAAGTCTTGTATGGGCAGGTGTGTGAGTGAGTGTCTACAAGTTTCTACTACTGAGGTACCCGCAGACCTTTCATCTCTTCCTAGGTGCTATTGGTGCTATGCAGACGTATTCTCTAAGAAGGCTGCTGAGACCCTACCGCCTCATCGCCCCTACGACTGTCCTATAGACCTCTTGCCTGGAGCTGAACCTCCTCGGGGAAGAGTATATCCCCTCTCTCTCCCAGAGACGGAGGCTATGTCTCAATACATTCAGGAGAATTTGGCAAGAGGGTTTATAAGGAAGTCGGTGTCTCCGGCAGGGGCGGGATTCTTCTTCGTACAGAAGAAGAACGGGGAGTTACGTCCTTGCATCGATTACAGGGGTCTCAATGCTATCACCATTAAAAATAAATACCCGTTGCCCCTGATATCGGAGCTCTTTGACAGGCTAAGGGGAGCTAAGATATTCACCAAATTAGATCTGCGGGGTGCCTATAATCTGATTCGTATCCGTGAGGGGGACGAATGGAAAACGGCTTTCAATACCAGGGATGGGCACTATGAGTACCTGGTGATGCCCTTCGGGCTCTGTAATGCCCCAGCCGTTTTTCAGGACTTTGTCAACGATATCTTCCGGGATATGCTTTCCACCTCGGTTGTAGTCTATCTGGATGATATTCTCATCTTCTCTCCAGATATTGACTCCCACCGGAGAGATGTTGGCAGAGTCTTCGAACTCCTACGGGCGAATTCCTTATATGCAAAGTTGGAGAAGTGTGTGTTTGAGCAGGAGTCCTTACCTTTCCTGGGCTATATCATCTCGGCCCAGGAATTGGCTATGGATCCTGCCAAACTACAGGCAGTGATGGACTGGCAGGAACCCCATTCTCTTAAAGCGGTGCAGCGCTTTATGGGGTTCATAAATTACTATCGCCAGTTCATCCCCCACTTCTCAACTTTGGTAGCTCCCTTGGTATCCCTTACCAAGAAGGGAGCGAATCCCAAATTGTGGTCCGAAGGGGTCTCCAAGGCCTTCGCTTCTATAAAGTCCCATTTTGCTAGCGCTCCCATCTTACATCGTCCCGATGTAGGTAAGCCATTCCTTATGGAGGTGGATGCCTCATCCATTGGTGCTGGAGCAGTCCTCTATCAAAAGGATGCTCAAGGTCGGAAGCACCCATGCTTCTTCTTCTCAAAGACCTTCACACCAGCGGAGAGAAATTACTCCATCGGGGATAGGGAGTTGCTGGCAATGAAGTTGGCCTTTTCGGAGTGGAGACATCTCTTGGAGGGTGCTCGGTTCCCATTCCAAGTCTTCACGGACCACAAGAATTTGGTCTATTTGCAGACAGCCCAGCGGCTGAATTCTCGTCAGGCCAGATGGTCCTTGTTTTTCTCCCGGTTCCACTTTACTCTACATTATCTTGCCGGAGAGAAGAACATTCGTGCTGACGCTCTCTCTCGCTCCCTTGTTTCAACTGAGGAGGAGGAGGACGAGCCTCGGCTCATTGTCCCTTCGAAGAGTCTGAGAACCGTAGCTCCGGTTTCGCTTGAGTCTGTGCCTCCGGGCAAGACTTTTGTTCCCATCAATTTGCGACCGGAGGTTCTCTCCTGGGCTCATTCGTCCAGAGTGGGTGGACACTTTGGGGCAAAGAGGACATCAGAGTTGCTGGCGGGAATGTACTGGTGGCCACATATGGTTCATGATGTCGGAGACTACGTTCGGGCATGTGTCTCTTGTGCCAAGAATAAGTCTCTCCGTCAACGGCCTGCTGGGTTGTTATACCCTCTGCCGGTGACAGACAGGCCCTGGAAGATGGTCGGGATGGACTTTGTGGTGGGTCTGCCCAAGTCTCGTGGCTGTACCATTATTTGGGTAATCACCGACCATTTTTCTAAAATGGTGCATTTGGTGCCGCTTCCTCGGCTACCTTCTGCACGGGCCTTGGCAGCGTTGTTTATTAAATACATCTTCCGTCTTCACGGTATGCCAGACAAAATTGTCAGTGATCGGGGTCCCCAGTTTGCGTCTCGGTTCTGGAGAGAGCTTTGTCATCTTCTCACTATTAAGTTAAATCTCTCTTCGGCATATCATCCCGAGACGAATGGGTTGGTGGAGAGAGCCAACCAGACCTTGGTCACATATCTGCGACATTTTGTCTCTGCTAAGCAAGATGACTGGGCATCTTTGCTACCGTGGGCGGAGTTTGCTCTTAACAATGCTGTAGCTGACTCCACTGGACAGACCCCATTCCTCCTTAACTATGGTCAGCATCCGCGGGTACCTGTGCCCATGCCCGTGTCTTCCGCCGATTCCAGGGTGGCAGACTGGGCTGTGGAGGCACGGGACATCGCACTCAGGATGCCATTCGGGCTTCCAAGGAGAGAATGAGGTCCTCCGCCGACGCACATCGGCGCCCCGCTCCAACCTTTGCTCCTGGCGATTTGGTGTGGCTCTCCGCCCGTAACATCAGGCTGCGAGTTGAGTCTACCAAGTTTGCACCTCGCTACTTAGGTCCTTTTAAGGTCCTCGAACAGGTTAATCCTGTGGTTTACCGTCTGGCCCTTCCTCCACGCCTTGGTATCACCGACACCTTTCATGTGTCCCTCCTTAAGCCCGTCTACATGTCCCGGTTTTCTGAGTCTTCTACTGGGACGTCGGGTTCGTCTACGGACGATTACGAGGTGAACGCTATCTTGGGGTTCAAGGTGGTTCGTGGCAAAAAATTTTATTTGGTGGACTGGAGGGGTTACGGTCCTGAGGATAGATCCTGGGAGCCTGCTGAGCACATCCGGGCTCCGCAGCTCATTGCTGCCTTCAAACGTAGCGAGGCCCAGGGAGGGGGGGGCCCTAGGAGGGGGGTAATGTTAGGGGTCGCGTTCCCGCTTCTGCACAGGGGGAATCTCGAGCCACCTCCGCTGCGGTCTCCCATTCTTATCCAGCCGCAGTGGAGTCTGCTCAGCAAAGACGTCGGTCCCAGCGTCTTGCTCATTCTCACTCTGTTCTGAGAGTTACTGCTGTTTCTCCAGTCTCTGCCATTAAAGCCAGTACTGGTCAGCAGCGAGCGGACTTCTCTGGGACTAAGTCCTTGTCTGCGCATACTGAGCATGCCCAGGGTAAGATCTCCCGTTGGAGATCGAGGGTCATGTGCTCAGGCTCTGCGGCACATTCCATTGGTCCTCTTGACAGGTCTTGGAAGGGCAAAAGTCCTGTGGCCACTTCCTGTGCTGCAACTATATAAACTGCGCATGACCGCACGGCCATGCGCTAGTAGTGTCTTGTAAATATGTGTGTGTGTTGTGAGTGAAAGTCGCTCTTTAAATAACCCTCCCTATTGAATGTCTGTTCGCGGAAGGTGTATGTTTGCTATCTAGCGCCCGACTTGTCCAACAGCACGAAACACACATTGCAGCGTCCTCTTGCTGTGTCCGCCTGTACGGCGCCGTGCGCTTGCCTTGCGCTTTCCATACCCAAGCCAGTGTGGTTGGTGGCGTCCGTCAGTGCGGCATTGCTCGCACTCCTGTGCATTTATATATTTATTCTTAGTTTCCTTACACACCCAGTTGTGGTGTAGTGCCAGCGAGGGTCTAATCGGACTTCAATCCCAGTTGAGGTTAAGTACGCTGACTGCTCGCTCGCGCTTTAGGTGCGGTGCCGCGATCCTGTGACGCAGCAGGATTGCTCCCTTCACGCTGGGTGAGGTTGAACCCACGTGTATATACTTTTGTGTACCGCCATATAGTCTGCTATTTACTAGCAGCAGGGTTTCTCCTGCACGGTGGACCCCGGACTGCGAACGCATCTATAACATCTTTCTTGGTGCGTTCCGCCAGTCCTAACACCGTGTCTATTTACTTACTGGATGCTGGCTGCCTCCAGGCTGATCTTCCACTCCTCCCATTGAACTTGCAGGTGGCCGTAATCAGCTCTACCTTCCTATAAATTGTAGGCTTAGCCTGAGAGTGACACGTTTTGTCCATAGTTGTAGGCTGGTGGCCCAAAAGCGGCATGTACAGTAAAGTAGGACCCATCAGAGGGAAGGTCACCTTACCGCGGTTGATGGGCATACATGAATTGGCCAATTTATGCTCTAAGAACCTTCATTTTCATCTATTACTGTAAGTTTTATGAAAATAAATTTTTTTGAAAAAAGTTGTGAAAAAGTATTCTTGAGAAGTATAATCTATACTGAATATTTGTCTACATGGCCTATATTCATGCACATGTGCTGCTGTACTCTTTTTTCACTATATAATACATTTTTGCAGTGTACACGTGTTCACATTAGGAGTGCTGGTTGTTTTTTTGTGTCTATTTAGTTACTGGATGCTGGCTGCCTCCAGGCTGATCTTGCACTCCTCCCACTGATCTTGCAGGTGGCCGTAATCAGCTCTACCTGCCCATAGATTGTAGGCTTAGCCCAAGAGTGACATGTTTTGTCCATAGTTGTAGGCTGGTGGCCCAAAAGTGGCATGTACAGTAGAGTAGGACCCATCAGAGGGAAGTTCACCTTGCCGTGGTTGATGGGCATACATGAATTGGCCAATTTGTGAACTAAGAACATTCATTTTCATCTATTACTGTAAGTTTTATGAAAAAAAAATTTTTAGAAAACATTTGTGAAAAAATATTTTTGAGAAGTATAAACTATATTGAATATTTGTCTACATGGCCTAGATTCACGCACATGTGCTTCTTTGTTCTTTTTTGTCTATATAATACAGTTTCGCAGCATGCACGTGTTCACATTAGGAGTGCTGGTTGTTTTTTTATCTATATATATGTATGTGTATATATATATATATATAAATGTATATATATATATATGTCCCCTAAATGTGGTGAAGATTAGGGTTGAGTGAAACGGATCGGTTAATTTCATAAGTCGCCGACTTTCGGCAAAGTCGGGTTTCATGAAACCCGAGCCGATCCCAGTGTGGGATCGGCCACACGGTCGGCGATCTTTGCACCAAAGTCGCTTTTTATATGACGCATTCAGCGACATTTCTCAGCCAATGAAGGTGGACGCAGAGTGTGGGCAGCGTGATGACATAGGTCTCAGTCCCCATCATCTTAGAGAAGGGCATTACAGTGATTGGCATGCTTTCTGCGGCATCACAGGGGCTATAAAGGGGCATGCACGCCGACCGCCATCTTACTTCTGCCGATCTGAGCATAGGGTGGTAACAAAGCAAAATCTGTCTAATGAATACAATAGATAATCCTATAAATAATAATCCCAATACAGCAAAAAAGGACTAATAAAACGTAACTTTTAATACTCAAAAGTAACCTAAAAAAACACACATCACCCAAGTGAAAAATAAACCAAAACGAGGGCTATGTCTCTACCATATAGCGTAATGGTCCATAGAGACTAGTGAGCCCTATATAGGATAAAATAGAACTCGACTGCACTAACAACAGCCAGAATCCTTATTGCTGAGGCAGTGAACGTTAGGGTTGAGCGACTTTTACTTTTATAGGATCAGGTCGGGTTTCACGAAACCCGACTTTCTCAAAAGTCGGGTCGAGTGAAATCGGCCGATCCTATAGAAAAGTCAGGGTCGGGGTCGTCCGAAACACGAAACCCAATGCAGTGCAATGGGATACTATGGTTCCCAGGGTCTGAAGGAGAGGAAACTCTCCTTCAGGCCCTGGGATCCATATTTAAGTGTAAAATAAAGAATTAAAATAAAAAATATTGCTATACTCACCCTCGGACGCGCCCTGGTACTAACCGGCAGCCTTCCTTCCTTAGAATCAGCGCGTGAAGGACTTTAGATGACGTCGCGGCTTGTGATTCGTCGCGCGACCGCCCATGTGACCGCTCACGCGACCAATCACAAGCCGCGACATCACCGAAGGTCATTCAAGCACTGATTCTTAGGAAGGAAGGCTGCCGGAAAGAAGCAGGGCGCGTCCGGGGGTGAGTATATTCCTATTAGGTATATACTCACCCTCGGACGCGCCCTGCTTCTTTCCGTTAGCCTTCCTTCCTAAGAATCAGCACTTGAATGACCTTCGGTGACGTCGCGGCTTGTGATTGGTCGCGGGAGCGGTCACATGGGCGGTCGCGTGACCAATCACAAGCCGCGACGTCATCTAAGGTCCTTCACGCGCTGATTCTAAGGAAGGAAGGCTGCCAGTTAGTACCAGGGCGCGTCAGAGGGTAAGTATAGCAATATTTTTTATTTTAATTCTTTATTTTACACTTAAATATGGATTCCGATACCGATTTACGATATTGCAAACATATCGGAGCTCGGTATCGGAATTCCGATACTAGATTCAGAAGATCGCCGACCTCATGGCCGACCCCACACAGGGGTCGGGTCGGGTTTCATGAAACCCGACTTTGCCAAAAGTCGGCGACTTCTGAAAATGGCCGACCCGTTTCGCTCAACCCTAGTGAACATGAAAAAGCTGTGCCACCAGTGTCATATGTGGACACAGCGAATCTCCTGCACTCAGTCACATAAGACCAAAGAAGACAGTCATATCATATATTGTAGATAATGCTTGCTGTTGTTAAATAAATATAAATATAAATAAGGAACGGTCTCACCAATTCCACAACGAGGGCAACGGAGCACCGGATAATCCCCTGTCAGGTAGACATCCAGGATACGAAGGGATGACAGTCCCTATATCAATCCCTATGGGGCTGTAAATAGTCTATCCCCAAAGCTCCTGCCCTTACAAGGGCAGTCCACAACTACCCCTATACATAGGAAGCCCTGAACTCTCCCTTATAAATTCGTCCCTACGCGTTTCGTCCAAGCCAACTCTTCAGGGGACATGCTTGCTTGTAGAGAAGGAGTGCCTAAATATTAAAGAAAAGGGACATAAAGTCCTGCTGCCCTCTATGCTGTCCTGCAGAGAGTGGGGTGAGAGAAGGGCCTTATTAAAGGAGCCAGGATGTGAAAAAACACATCTACTGACCTCCTATAGGGCAGACAATTAATCCACATTAGCATAGCAGACTGTTACGAAGGGCAGCGAGTACACGCTGCAGATAAACTCTGTATAATTCGTGATACGAAAGTAGATCATGCCGTGATGGTATACAAAATACACAGGGGAGGTAACACTTACTCAGACGCCATAGCGCACACAGACTCTTCGTGGGACACCTGATTCCAGGAGCGATACCAAAACTTCCTGTCTTGCGCAATGATACAGGAAGTTGCCGCTGCCAGGCAACCACAGAGCGAGATGAACGCTCAGACTAAGACCACCAAAACCCGGCATACATAGCCAGAGTAAGAGCCGAATAGTGGTAAGAGATGACCAAACATATGAAATTACTTAAATAGCGTGGCACAAACTGCCGATAGGTTTAGTAACACAACGCTGTACCGGAAGTGCCCGTAACCCAGCAACCCTATCATGACAGGACGTCATATCAGATGTATGCTCAGCCAAATGACTGTGACTATGGATAAACAGACAACAGTGCCGACAGATAGCTGAATTGGCCGAGTCAAACATCACCTGTCAATGATAGAAAAGATTTTTACCGCGCGTATCTAGCACCATAGTTTAACAAGAACGCTGCACCGGAAATGACCATAACTAAGCAGCCCTAACAGTGCTTTAAATAGCAATATAGGTGATCTATGTGGAAGCCTGAGCTGAGGATATACATATGGTAGCAGGCACAAATTTACTGAGGAGGATCAAAGTCAATTAACAAGAAAAATACTCCCAGAAAATACCATAACATCCAGAGTGTGTTTAATACCATAACCTCACATAAAGCGCTAATTCAGGAAAATGGCCATGGCTGTAAACCAATGAGACTATGCATAATAGCGGGCAAACAAATCCTGCGCTCAAACATGAAGAAAAGGTTAATGGTAGAAAGAAAGCTCAAAATAAGATACATGGAAAAAAAACATGATGTAAATGGTCAAAAAAATGGCAGGAGCAGCAAGAAAAAATGTTGCTAGAATAACAGTGCTCCGAGACCATAACATATTAATGAAGTGATGTAAATCCATGTAGACTATAACCTACACAAATATCTTTACTGTGAGGTAGAAATGCATTAAGTATGACAATGCAGATAAGAATGCCCCAAAAAAACAATATCGCTTAATAAGCCAAGTATATTAATACTCATAGGTCTTAGCAAATCCCAAGAATTGGGTGACAAAATTAAAGGACTTAGGCAAATATTACTAAAAAAAGACTGTATTATACCGGAATATGGCTAAAGAAAGGGAAGACCAAAGGGACCCTCAGATAAAGCAACTGTAATTTATTTGGTCATTCAAGCCATTTGGACTGATGGTGTTGAGATAGAAAATCCATTTTGCTTCCCGCTGAAGTAGCAGCTGGTCCCAGTCGCCCCCTCGTGGTGGTTTGTTAACTTTTTCGATGGCCATAACCTTTAAATGTTTGGGCTGGCCATCATGCATTTGATGAATATGACGAGAGATCGAAGTATCCCTCCTATGTTGTACATCACCAATGTGTTCCCCAATTCTCCGCTTAAATTCTCTGATGGTCTTTCCAATATATTCAATACCACAGGAACACAAGGCTCTATAAATTACCCCTTTGGTACTACAGTTCATAAATTGTTTAATACTGTAATTTTTACCAGTAACACCACTCACAAAATTGTTCCCTGTGTCAACATACTGGCACACAGTGCAATGTCCACATTTGTGGCAGCCGGTGACATTACTTCTCAGCCAAGTGTCATTTGCGGGACTGACAAAATGGCTATGTACCAATCTATCCTGCAATGAGCGGGACTTTCTGTAAGTGATGGCAGGGGTGTCATTCAGTTATTGTGAGACATCTGAGTCCATCTGCAAGACAGACCAGTGTCTTTGAATGATTTGTCTAACATAGGAAGCCCCATTATCAAAAGTGGTGATGAAACATACTGTATCCTGCTCCTGCATTTTAGCCGTGGGGTTCAGCAATGTTGTTCTGTCTCTGCTTTTAGCATCCTGATATGCTTTTTTCAAACTTTTAGACGGATACCCTCTATCTTGGAAGTTTCTCCTCAGCTCCTTAGCATGAGATTCAAAGGTTTCTTCATCCGAGCAGTTCCTCCAGATCCTAAGGTACTGCCCCTTAGGCATCCCTCTATTTAGATGCTCCGGATGGTGACTACTCCAATGAAGGAGAGTGTTAGTAGCTGTAGGCTTTTTGTAGTTACATGTGACTAGACCTCCGTCAGTTCCCTTGGTGATGAGTATGTCCAAAAAAGGCAGAGAAGAGAAATCTATCACAGATGTAAAGAAGAGCCCAATATTATTATGATTGAGCTTGTCAACAAAATTCTCAAAATTACCCACAGAACTATTCCAAACCAAGAAAACGTCATCTATGTAACATACATACATAGTAACATAGTTAGTAAGGCCGAAAAAAGACATTTGTCCATCCAGTTCAGCCTATATTCCATCATAATAAATCCCCAGATCTACGTCCTTCTACAGAACCTAATAATTGTATGATACAATATTGTTCTGCTCCAGGAAGACATCCAGGCCTCTCTTGAACCCCTCGACTGAGTTCGCCATCACCACCTCCTCAGGCAAGCAATTCCAGATTCTCACTGCCCTAACAGTAAAGAATCCTCTTCTATGTTGGTGGAAAAACCTTCTCTCCTCCAGACGCAAAGAATGCCCCCTTGTGCCCGTCACCTTCCTTGGTATAAACAGATCCTCAGCGAGATATTTGTATTGTCCTCTTATATACTTATACATGGTTATTAGATCGCCCCTCAGTCGTCTTTTTTCTAGACTAAATAATCCTAATTTCGCTAATCTATCTGGGTATTGTAGTTCTCCCATCCCCTTTATTAATTTTGTTGCCCTCCTTTGTACTCTCTCTAGTTCCATTATATCCTTCCTGAGCACCGGTGCCCAAAACTGGACACAGTACTCCATGTGCGGTCTAACTAGGGATTTGTACAGAGGCAGTATAATGCTCTCATCATGTGTATCCAGACCTCTTTTAATGCACCCCATGATCCTGTTTGCCTTGGCAGCTGCTGCCTGGCACTGGCTGCTCCAGGTAAGTTTATCATTAACTAGGATCCCCAAGTCCTTCTCCCTGTCAGATTTACCCAGTGGTTTCCCGTTCAGTGTGTAATGGTGATATTGATTCCCTCTTCCCATGTGTATAACCTTACATTTATCATTGTTAAACCTCATCTGCCACCTTTCAGCCCAAGTTTCCAACTTATCCAGATCCATCTGTAGCAGAATACTATCTTCTCTTGTATTAACTGCTTTACATAGTTTTGTATCATCTGCAAATATCGATATTTTACTGTGTAAACCTTCTACCAGATCATTAATGAATATGTTGAAGAGAACAGGTCCCAATACTGACCCCTGCGGTACCCCACTGGTCACAGCGACCCAGTTAGAGACTATACCATTTATAACCACCCTCTGCTTTCTATCACTAAGCCAGTTACTAACCCATTTACACACATTTTCCCCCAGACCAAGCATTCTCATTTTGTGTACCAACCTCTTATGCGGCACGGTATCAAACGCTTTGGAAAAATCGAGATATACCACGTCCAATGACTCACCGTGGTCCAGCCTATAGCTTACCTCTTCATAAAAACTGATTAGATTGGTTTGACAGGAGCGATTTCTCATAAACCCATGCTGATATGGAGTTAAACAGTTATTCTCATTGAGATAATCCAGAATAACATCCCTCAGAAACCCTTCAAATATTTTACCAACAATAGAGGTTAGACTTACTGGCCTATAATTTCCAGGTTCACTTTTAGAGCCCTTTTTGAATATTGGCACCACATTTGCTATGCGCCAGTCCTGCGGAACAGACCCTGTCGCTATAGAGTCACTAAAAATAAGAAATAATGGTTTATCTATTACATTACTTAGTTCTCTTAGTACTCGTGGGTGTATGCCATCCGGACCCGGAGATTTATCTATTTTAATCTTATTTAGCCGGTTTCGCACCTCTTCTTGGGTTAGATTGGTGACTCTTAATATAGGGTTTTCATTGTTTCTTGGGATTTCACCTAGCATTTCATTTTCCACCGTGAATACCGTGGAGAAGAAGGTGTTTAATATGTTAGCTTTTTCCTCGTCATCTACAACCATTCTTTCCTCACTATTTTTTAAGGGGCCTACATTTTCAGTTTTTATTCTTTTACTATTGATATAGTTGAAGAACAGTTTGGGATTAGTTTTACTCTCCTTAGCAATGTGCTTCTCTGTTTCCTTTTTGGCAGCTTTAATTAGTTTTTTAGATAAAGTATTTTTCTCCCTATAGTTTTTTAGAGCTTCAATGGTGCCATCCTGCTTTAGTAGTGCAAATGCTTTCTTTTTACTGTTAATTGCCTGTCTTACTTCTTTGTTTAGCCACATTGGGTTTTTCCTATTTCTAGTCCTTTTATTCCCACAAGGTATAAACCGCTTACACTGCCTATTTAGGATGTTCTTAAACATTTCCCATTTATTATCTGTATTCTCATTTCTGAGGATATTGTCCCAGTCTACCAGATTAAGGGCATCTCTAAGCTGTTCAAACTTTGCCTTCCTAAAGTTCAATGTTTTTGTGACTCCCTGACAAGTCCCCCTAGTGAAAGACAGGTGAAACTGCACAATATTGTGGTCGCTATTTCCTAAATGCCCAACCACCTGCAGATTTGTTATTCTGTCAGGTCTATTAGATAGTATTAGGTCTAAAAGTGCTGCTCCTCTGGTTGGATTCTGCACCAATTGTGAGAGATAATTTTTCTTGGTTATTAGCAGAAACCTGTTGCCTTTATGGGTTTCACAGGTTTCTGTTTCCCAGTTAATATCCGGGTAGTTAAAGTCCCCCATAACCAGGACCTCATTATGGGTTGCAGCTTCATCTATCTGCTTTAGAAGTAGACTTTCCATGCTTTCTGTTATATTTGGGGGTTTGTAACAGACCCCAATGAGAATTTTGTTACCATTTTTCCCTCCATGAATTTCAACCCATATGGACTCGACATCCTCATTCCCTTCGCTAATATCCTCCCTTAAAGTGGACTTTAGACAAGACTTTACATAGAGACAAACCCCTCCTCCTCTCCGATTTTTACGATCCTTTCTAAACAGACTGTAACCCTGTAAGTTAACTGCCCAGTCATAGCTTTCATCTAACCATGTCTCGGTTATTCCCACTATGTCAAAGTTACCTGTAGATATTTCTGCTTCTAGTTCTTCCATCTTGTTTGTCAGGCTTCTGGCGTTTGCGAGCATGCAGTTTAGAGGATTTTGTTTTGTTCCAATCTCCTCACTGTGGATTGTTTTAGAAATGTTCTTACCTCCCTTCTGAGTATGTTTTCCTGGGTCGTCTTTGTTCGAGTCTAATGTTTTTCTTCCCGTCCCCTCTTCTTCTAGTTTAACGCCCTCCTGATGAGTGTAGCGAGTCTTCTGGCGAATGTGTGTTTCCCAGGTTTGTTGAGGTGTAGTCCGTCTCTGGCGAGGAGTCCATCATACCAGTAATTCACACCGTGGTCCAGGAATCCAAATCCTTGTTGTCTGCACCATCGTCTTAGCCAGTTGTTTGCATCAAGGATCCTGTTCCATCTCCTGGTGCCATGCCCATCTACTGGAAGGATAGAAGAAAAAACTACCTGTGCATCCAGTTCCTTTACTTTCTTCCCCAACTCTTCAAAGTCCTTGCAGATTGTCGGTAGGTCCTTCCTTGCCGTGTCATTGGTGCCAACATGTATCAGAAGAAATGGGTGGACGTCCTTGGAGCTGAAGAGCTTTGGTATCCTATCGGTCACATCCTTGATCATCGCACCTGGAAGGCAGCATACTTCTCTTGCAGTTATGTCCGGTCTGCAGATGGCTGCTTCTGTGCCTCTCAGTAGTGAGTCTCCCACCACCACCACTCTTCGTTGCTTCTTGGCTGTACTTTTTGCTGTCACTTGTTGCTGTGTGCCCTTTTCTTTTTTGCTTGCTGGTATTGCTTCATTCTTAGGTGTGCCATCTTCATCCTCTACAAAGATTTGATATCGGTTCTTCAGTTGTGTGGTTGGTGATTTCTCCATGGTCTTCTTGCTTCTTTTGGTCACATGCTTCCACTCATCTGCTTTTGGAGGTTCTCTGACACTTTTTGCACCTTCTGTGACCAGTAGAGATGCTTCTGTTCTGTCTAGAAAGTCTTCATTCTCTTTGATGAGTTTCAAAGTTGCTATTCTTTCTTCCAGACCCCGCACCTTTTCTTCTAAAAGGGCCACTAGTCTACACTTCTGACAGGTGAAATTGGATTCTTCTTCTGGTCGATCTGTGAACATGTAGCACATGCTGCAGCTCACCATGTAGGTTGTCACATCTGCCATGTTGCTCCTAGATCCTGCTGACTTGCTGTGTGTTTTCCTTCTTGTGTAATCTACTCAGCCAAGCTCTGTTGCAATAATGTCCTACAGGCAAAAATTCGCGCGCCGTAAGGCGCGCGGTTTGGTTATGCTTTCGAAGCAGCTGGTCCCAGCTGTACCCAACGATCTTCTAGCTTAGGGAGACTTCGCTTCTCCCAGAAGGCACCTGGAATATGCAAATTAGCCTCCTGAAGCTTGAATCCCTGGTTTGGTGATGCTTTCGAAGCAGCTGGTCCCGGCTGTACCCAACGATCTTCTAGCTTAGGGAGACTTTGCTTCTCCCAGAAGGCACCTGGAATATGCAAATTAGCCTCCTGAAGCTTGAATCCCTGGTTTGGTGATGCTTTCGAAGCAGCTGGTCCCGGCTGTACCCAACGATCTTCTAGCTTAGGGAGACTTCGCTTCTCCCAGAAGGCACCTGGAATATGCAAATTAGCCTCCTGAAGCTTGAATCCCTGGTTTGGTGATGCTTTCGAAGCAGCTGGTCCCGGCTGTACCCAACGATCTTCTAGCTTAGGGAGACTTCGCTTCTCCCAGAAGGCACCTGGAATATGCAAATTAGCCTCCTGAAGCTTGAATCCCTGGTTTGGTGATGCTTTCCAAGCAGCTGGTCCCGGCTGTACCCAACGATCTTCTAGCTTAGGGAGACTTCGCTTCTCCCAGAAGGCACCTGGAATATGCAAATTAGCCTCCTGAAGCTTGAATCCCTGGTTTGGTGATGCTTTCGAAGCAGCTGGTCCCGGCTGTACCCAACGATCTTCTAGCTTAGGGAGACTTCGCTTCTCCCAGAAGGCACCTGGAATATGCAAATTAGCCTCCTGAAGCTTGAATCCCTGGTTTGGTGATGCTTTCGAAGCAGCTGGTCCCGGCTGTACCCAACGATCTTCTAGCTTAGGGAGACTTCGCTTCTCCCAGAAGGCACCTGGAATATGCAAATTAGCCTCCTGAAGCTTGAATCCCTGGTTTGTAACGTGTCCAGATCTCTGAGACACGAAACATAGAAAAGTCACCGCCATCAGGCTCATCCTTCCAAACTACAGTCTCCTCCCACCAGCTGAGGAAGAGGTTCGCATAGACCGGGGCACACGGACTCCCCATGGCCGTCCCCCTCAGTTGGTGGTAGATCCTGCGGTTGAAGACAAAGGAGTTATGCGTGAGACAGAACCGGAGCAGTTTAAGAACAAACTGATTGTGTTCCTGAAACTGACGCATTTGTAAAAAATAGTCAATCGCCTCCAGACCCTTGTCGTGAGGAATGGAGGAATACAGAGCCTCCACATCGATACTGGCCAAATATGCCTCTGGTTCGACGGTGAGGCCCTCCAGACGACGAAGCAAGTCTGGGGTGTCCTTAACAAAAGATTGTAATGAGGACACGAATTGACATAGAGTACGATCCAGATAGATACCAGCATTCTGGCAGAGACTGCCCACCCCCGATACAATGGGCCTGCCCTTGAGTGGGCTAAGGCCCTTATGTACCTTGGGGAGGCAGTAGAAGGTGGCTGTAATCGGATTCTGGGGAAAGATAAAATCAAACTCAGTTTTATTGATTACACCACTCTCCAGTCCTTCCTGTAAAATCAGGCAGAGGTACTACCGATATTCTGTCAAGGGATCATGTGCAAGAACCTCATAGGAATTCCTATCTGCCAGTATGGTTTCACATAACTGTTGATAATGAGCAACGTCAAGGACGACAACATTGCCACCCTTGTCTGAGGGCTTAATGACAATGGTGTCGTCACGTTCCAGACGGTTAATCGCTTCCATTTCCTTTTTAGTACAATTAAATTTACAAAACACATGGGGCTGGGAGAGACCAATCAAATCAGATGTGACCAGGTTGGAAAAAATATCAATGGCCGAGAGGTCACCAGTAGATGGTGGCATTCTATGGCTCTTGCTCTTTAGATCGGTGAAAGGGCCCAAACCTTGTAGATTAGGGTCCAAATCACCAATACTATGTAACAACCTGACATCGGCCAGCATATCAGTTGGAATACCAAGTTCAGCACAAGTGCGTGAGTCTTGCTTATGAAAGAATTTCTTCCATCTGATTTTACACAAGAAAAGGTTAAGGTCCTTTACTGTCCTAAACAAGTCAAAATCAATGTTGGGCACAAAAGAGAGCCCCTTTTTTAGGACCGACATCTCATCAGTATCAATATTCCTAGTTGAAGGCTAACAATTTGAATGTTCTGATTAGTCCCAGATGCAGAAGGGCCATCTCTTACTACAGTCATGGGGGACTCCATTATTATTTCCTCAGTTGGACTGGTCTGTTTCTGATAGTATAGACCTGGTCCAAAAAACTCCCACTAGGGGTGATGTCTGTTCTAGCTGAAGCACCCCGTGCCCCTCGACCTCTTCCTCTCCCCTGATTTCTACTTCTATTAGTATTATTTCTACCTTCAGACTCAGAAAAGTCAGTATCTGTAGAAGATAAATCCACGTCCCGGTCAGAAGGGGTCGGTCTAGGAGTCAAAATAAGATAATCCTTATTGTCTTTAAAGTCCTGTATGTCACGCATGTACTGACGATGTTTCCTTTCCTTTAAATGGTACTGAAACCTCTCGATATGTGTCTGTAATTTGGTCTCTTTTAATGCAAAATCAGTCTCAGAGGAAAACTTTCTCGTGATATCCACCTGCTCCTTTAATTTCTCATTTAATGAGGCAAGAGCTAGCTTTTCTTCCTCGAGTAATATCTGCATAAAACGAAGAGAACTATCTGTTGCCTCTTTCTCCCATTTATGAGTAAAGGAAGGACTTTTATGGCGATTACCCGCTGAAAGGTTAATGCGTACACCACGGGGAACAATTTTGGCCTTCAGGTAACTTTCCAAGCTCTGGACTTCCCACCAGGAAGTGATTTGGTCACGGTAAACCTGTTGGAGTTCCTTGAACGCCACATTAAAGGTAGGGAGGCACTTTTTTTGAACAAATGCCTGATCCGAAAATACTTCCTTTGCCTCCGATAGCCAACTCTCAGTATTTAGGCCCACAGTCAAGAAGCCAGCCATGTCCCAAGCCAAATAAATGGTAACAAAGCAAAATCTGTCTAATGAATACAATAGATAATCCTATAAATAATAATCCCAATACAGCAAAAAAGGACTAATAAAACGTAACTTTTAATACTCAAAAGTAACCTAAAAAAACACACATCACCCAAGTGAAAAATAAACCAAAACGAGGGCTATGTCTCTACCATATAGCGTAATGGTCCATAGAGACTAGTGAGCCCTATATAGGATAAAATAGAACTCGACTGCAATAACAACAGCCAGAATCCTTATTGCTGAGGCAGTGAACATAATAAAGCTGTGCCACCAGTGTCATATGTGGACACAGCGAATCTCCTGCACTCAGTCACATAAGACCAAAGAAGACAGTCATAGCATATATTGTAGATAATGCTTGCTGTTGTTAAATAAATATAAATATAAATAAGGAACGGTCTCACCAATTCCACAACGAGATCTGAGCATAGGGAGCGGTTGCTGTAGCTTCGTCTGAAGCAGGGATATTGCTAGTAAGGGAATATTAACCCCCAAACCGCTTGTGCTGTAGCGATTTCCACTGTCCAACACCACCTTTTCTTTGCAGGGACAGTGGAGGCTAGATTACTGTGCATCAGCTCCGTAGCTTATAAGGCTCCCTGATAGCTGCATTGCTGTTTGTACGCCGCTGTGCAAACCAACTGCTTTTTTCAAAGCAAAAATCCTGTTGCTCCTTCTTTTCTGCACAGTTCTCTTGTTTCTTTGTCCACACTCTTATGTGCAGCAGTCCTTTTTATTGCTGCCATACTTGTCCTTTGATCATTGTAGGGAGATTGAAATTTTACTACAGCCCTTGTATTTTTTTATATATCTGCCAACCACTTTCTGCCACTCAAACTGTGTAGTGTAATAGAGTGAGCCTGATTTTTTCCTGCATTCTCCCACACATAAAAAGGGAGATTTATATTGCCACTGAGAGCATCTGCGTCAGTCCTGTTTGTGGCATCTGTCATCCACTTTCTGCCACTCAAACTGTGTAGTGTAATACAGTGGGCCTGCTTTTCTCCTGCTGTCTCCCACACATAAAAAGGGAGATTTATATTGCCACTGAGTGCATCTGTGTCAGTCTTGTTTGTGGCATCTGACATCCACTTTCTGCCACTCAAACTGTGTAGTATAATACAGTGGGCCGGATTTTTTCCTGCATTCTCCCACACATAAAAAAGGGAGATTTATATTGCCACTGAGTGCATCTGCGTCAGTCCTGTTTGTGGCATCTGTCATCCACTTTCTGGCACTCAAACTGTGTAGTGTAATACAGTGGCCCTGATTTTTTCCTGCATTCTCCCACACATAAAAAAGGAGATTTACTGTATATTGCCACTGAGTGCATCTGTGTCAGTCCTGTTTGTGGCATCTGTCATCCACTTTCTGCCACTCAAACTGTGTAGTGTAATACAGTGGCCCTGATTTTTTCCTGCATTCTCCCACACATAAAAAAGGGAGATTTATATTGCCACTGAGTGCATCTGCTTCAGTCCTGTTTGTGGCATCTGTCATCCACTTTCTGGCACTCAAACTACGTAGTGTAATACAGTGGGCCTGATTTTTTCCTGCATTCTCCCACACATAAAAAAAGGAGATTTATATTGCCACTAATTGCATCTGCGTCAGTCCTGTTTGTGGCATCTGTCATCCACTTTCTGCCACTCAAACTGTGTAGTGTAATACAGTGACCCTGATTTTTTCCTGCTGTCTCCCACACATAAAAAAGGGAGATTTATATTGCCACTGAGTGCATCTGCGTCAGTCCTGTTTGTGGCACCTGTCATCCACTTTCTGCCACTCAAACTGTGTAGAGTAATACAGTGGGCCTGATTTTCCCAGCAGTCTCACACACCTATAAAGGGAGATTTAAACTCACAACAAGTTTACGTACACCTTCTAACTGGTTTTACAGTACCATATAACGTTTGTTAGTTTGGTTACATTTTTCCAAGAATGAGGAAGTCTGGTGGAAGAGGTCGTGGCCGTGGGTGGTCATTGCCAGCTGGTAATGATGGTAGTGGTGGTGGAGCATCAGGTGGTCATCGGAAAAGCAATATAGCACCTAAGTCTCGAGTTGTTGAGCCAGCGTCATCGTCTGGCTGCACAAGGCCTCGAACACTCCCTTTTCTGGGAGTAGGAAACCGCTTTTAAAGCCGGAGCAGCAGGAACAAGTTTTGGCTTTCCTTGCTGACTCTGCCTCTAGCTCTTTCGCCTCCTCTTCGGAAAGTGCAAAATTTAAAAGCAGTGCGTTGTCAGTGGATGCTCCCGGTCAGGAACAAGTCGCTTCCTTGTGTCCTTCACACAGAACAACAGAGAAGGATGCATCAGGCGACACAACAGGTTACTCCATGGAGCTCGTTACACATACCGTGCCTGGGTTAGAAAGAGAAATTGTTAACAGGCCATGATCATTACAAGATGAATCGGACATGGAGTGCCCAGATGCACAGCCACAGCTTGATTATTATGCTGTTCCATTGACTCAGATCACAACATTGCCCTTGCAGTGTACTAAGCCAGAATCTGACCCTGATGAGACTATGTTGCCCCGTCCCGAATGCTATAGCAATGGCTTACACGGTGACACAGAGGAAGGTGCACATGACATAGAAGAGGAGGTGATAGATGACCCAGTTGTTGACCCCGATTGGCAGCCATTGGGGGAACAGGGTGCTGCCGGCAG
This sequence comes from Ranitomeya imitator, assembly GCF_032444005.1. Taxonomy (NCBI): domain Eukaryota; kingdom Metazoa; phylum Chordata; class Amphibia; order Anura; family Dendrobatidae; genus Ranitomeya; species Ranitomeya imitator. Next base: position 478,877,681 of record NC_091286.1, read on the forward strand.
TAGCTCTGAAGCGGAGGAGGAGAAGCCGCAGCAGGCATCAACATCGCAACAGCTTTCATCTGGCAGGCCCGTATCTGGCCAAAAACGTGTGTCAAAACCAAAAACAGTTGTAGGACAGCGTGGCCATCCGGTTAAAGTAGCTCAGTGTGCAATGCCTGAAAAGGTATCCGATAGTAGGAAGATCAAATGATCAGTGCAAAGTCATCTGTAAGAAATGCTCAAGGACCTTCAGCAGAGGTCAGAATGTGAAAAATCTAAATACAAGTTGCATGCGTAGACATTTAACCACCATGCATTTGCAAGCCTGGACTAACTACCAAACGTCGCGTAACATTGTTGCACCCTCTCACAATGAAGCTAGTCAGCAACACTACATTCCTTCCCTCACTATTAGCCCACCGTTTACGACACCACCTGCAGCAAATGTGGAGGTTTTGTCGCAAGGCCAAAGCAGTCAGGGAATCACCAGGTTTGTGGTAGGAAACACTGTATGTAGGCCAACTGCAAGAATATCATCAGCAACCCTTTCTCAGTCTGCCATGTCCACCATCACCCCCGCTAGTTCCACCATATGCAGCTCTCCAGTCCAGCTCACCCTACAAGAGACTCTCGTTAGGAAAACGAAGTACTCATCCTCTCATCCGCGTACACAGGGTTTGAACGCCCACATTGCTAGACTAATCTCGTTAGAGATGATGCCCTACTGGTTAGCTGAAAGCAAAGCTTTCAAAGCCCTGATGGACTATGCAGTACCACGCTACGACCTACCCAGTCAACACTTCTTTGCGAGAAAAGCCATCTCAGCCCTCCACCAGCATGTAAAAGACCGCATTGTCCATGCACTCAGGCAATCTGTCAGTAGAAAGGTGCAGCTCACAACAGATGCATGGACCAGTAGGCATGGCCAGGAACGTTACGTGTCCATCACGGCACACTGGGTTAATGTGGTGGATGCAGGGTCCACAGGGGACAGCCATATTGGGATAGTTCTGCCTGGCCCACGGTCTAGGAAACAGTTGGCTGTAGGTGTTGGCCCCCCTCCTCCTCCTCCTCGTCCTCCAGCAGAAGCGGGAGCTCGTCCACAGACCGCAGTCGCACGACCACTCCATCTGCAGCTGCCACTGTTGCACACAAGGTGTCCCATTATGGAACAGCTAGTGGCAAGCGTCAGCAGGCTGTGTTGGAAATGATGCAGGGCAGCACGGTGGCTCGGTGGTTAGCACAGCAGCCTTGCAGCGCTGGAGTCCTGGGTTCTAATCCCCCATTGGACAACATCTGCAAAGAGTTTGTATGTTCTCTCCATGTTTGCGTGGGTTTCCTCCGAGTTCTCCGGTTTCCTCCCACATTCCAAAGACATACTGATAGGGAATCTAGATTGTGAGCCCCATCGGGGACAGCGACGATAATGTGTGCAAACTGTAAAGCGCTGCGTAATATGTTAGCGCTATATAAAAATAAAGATTATTATTATTATTTATGTGTTTAGGCAACAACAGACACACCGCGGAAGTTCTGTCTGAGTTCTTGCAGCAAGAAACTCAGTCATGGCTGGGCAGTGTACATCTTGAGGCAGGCAAGGTTGTCAGTGATAACGGAAGGAATTTTATGACTGCCATAGCGCTTTCACAACTGAAACACATTCCTTGCCTGGCTCACACCTTGAACCTAGTGGTGCAGTGCTTCATGAAAAGTTATCTGGGGTTACTCGAACTGCTCCTGAAGGTGCGCAGACTTTGCTCGCATATCCGCCGTTCGATCGTACACTCCAGCCGTATGCAGAACCATCAGCGATCTTTGAAGCTTCCCTAGCACCGCCTAATAATCGACGTTGCAACAAGGTGGAACTCCACACTGCACATGCTTCAGAGGCTGTGCGACCAGAGGCGTGCTGTTATGTATTTGTGGGAGGATACACATACACGGGCAGGCAGTTTGATGTCAGACATGGAGTTGTCAGGTGTGCAGTGGTCGAAGCTACAAGACCTGTGTCAAGTCCTTCAGTGTTTTGAGGAATGCACACGCCTGGTTAGTGCAGACAACGCCATCATAAGCATGAGCATCCCCCTAATGCGTCTGCTGATGCAAAGTTTGACGCACATTAAGGATCAGGCGTCTGCAGCCGAGGACGAGGGAAGCCTTGATGACAGTCAGCCATTGTCTGGTCAGGAAAGTCTAATGGACGAGGTGGCGGGCGAAGAGGAGGAGGATTAGGAGGATGATGGGGATGAATATTTTTTGGATTAGGAAGTTTCTCAGGGGGCAATACAAACTGGTGGCGTTGCAAGGTCAGGTTCAGGGTTTTTGAGGGAGACAAGTGACGTTGATTTGCCAGAAAGAGCTCCTCAACCCAGCACAAGCAGTGAATTGACACCTGGAACATTGGCCCACATGGCAGATTATGCCTTGCATATCCTAAAAAGGGACCCACACATTATAAAAATGATGACCAATGACGATTACTGGTTGGCCTGCCTCCTGGATCCACGCTATAAAGGGAAATTGCAAAATATCATGCCACATGAGAACCTTGAGCAAATATTGGCAACCAAACAAGCAACTCTTGTAGACCGTTTGATTCAGGCATTCCCAGCACACAGTGGCGGTGGTGGTTCTGACACGAGCTGCAGGGGGCAACATGGCAGAGGTGTTAGAGGTGCACAAATTAGAAGTGGCGTTGGACAGAGGGGTTTTCTGACCAGGTTGTGGAGTGATTTCGCAATGAGCGCAGACAGGAAAGGTACTGCAGCATCAATTCAAAGTGACAGGAGACAACATTTGTCCTGTATGGTTACTAACTATTTTTCCTCCCTTATCGATGTTCTCCCTCAACCGTCATTCCCATTTGATTACTGGGCATCCAAAATAGACACCTGGCCTGAATTGGCCGAATATGCATTGCAGGAGCTTGCTTGTCCAGCAGCTAGTGTGCTATCAGAAAGAGTATTCAGTGATGCTGGTTCAGTACTGACCAAAAAAAGGAGTCGTCTGGCTACCCAAAATGTTGATGATCTAACCTTCATTAAAATGAACCAATGATGGATTTCTAATTATTTTGCCCCACCTTTCCCGGCTGACACCTAGCTTTCCTGTAAAAAGGTCTTGCTTTTGGACTGGTCTACTGACTGTTCCAATTTCTCCATTTGCAGCTGCTGTATGTCCAGCATATGACATTTTTAAACCTTCCTAAATGGGCTGACTCCCCCCACGGGGCCGTGGTCACCACTTGGCGCAAGCACCCGTGAGATTGCCGTTTGTCTGAAGAGTTGGGTGTGCCCACTTTTGGGCAACGGCACTGGCACAGGGTCCCTCATAGTACAATGAAGTGTCTCTGGCGGTGGTGGTGCGCACCCAACGTCAGACACACCGTTGTAACATGAGGGGCCCTGGGCCAGTACCGCCGGCCACAAGAGAGTGTTCCCCCCCAAGCTCAAACAGTGCTCTACCATTGCAAAATTATCTCTCACTGCTCCTCCACTGTTTAGTCTATGCGGTTAAATCCTTCAATGGCACTGCCAATACCAATTTGTTGACATATATGATGCTAGGAAAAATATTCAGGGGCCCTGTCCTACATTTACACCAGTTAATACTTTGTGCCAAATACCACTGTCTGCAAGTCAGCAGAGGAGCCCACCCCTGTACAGAGGTATACCACCTGTTTATTTGTTAAAAAAATTTTGCCAGACATTAACCCCAATTTATTATTTTGGCCTACTAACTGTGTCAGACACTCCTTCCAATTGTCCTCCACTGACCACACCAATGCTGCCTGTGTACCCATGGAACCTATGTAAATCTGCATTGAGCCAACTTTTTTATTTTAGGCCTAGTAAGTCTGTCTGCGGTCCCTCCTTCCAATGATCCTCCGCTGACCACACCAATGCTGCCCGTGTACCCCTGTAACCTTTTTTAAACTGCTTTGAGCCAACTTTTTGGTTTAAGGCCTACTACCTGTGTCTGTCTGCGCCACTCAATACAGCTGTCCTCCTCTTAAAAAAGCTGAGCTTCAATTGTCAGGTTTTCAGCCTATCGGAATTTGAAAACTGCATTGGTACTACTAGTTTGGTTGGGGCCTACTAACGGTGTCTGCCGCTGTTGGTGTTCTCCTGTTTTTTTTTTTCATTAGCTTCAATCTTCAGGCTTTTGTCCTATGTTTTTTTTAAATATTAAACTGCATTTGGCCTACTAGTTTGGTTGGGGCCTACTAACGGTGTCTGCCGCTCCTAGGTGTTCTCCTGGTTTACTTTCCTGAGCTTCAATCTTCCGGCTTTCGTTAAGTAGTTTTAATATTGAATTGCATTTGGCCTACTACTTTGGTTGGGGCCTACTAACGGTGTCTGCCGCTCCTAGGTGTTCTCCTGGTTTACTTTCCTGAGCTTCAATCTTCAGGCTTTCGTTAAGTAGTTTTAATATTGAAATGCATTTGGCGCTTTCATTAAGTAGTTTTAATAATATAAAGCATGTGGCCTACTAGTTTGGTTGGGGCCTATTAACGGTGTCTGCCGCTCCAAGGTTTTCTCCTGGTTTCCTTTCCTGAGCTTCTATCTTCAGGCTTTCATTAAGTACGGTAGTTTTCTTTCTTTCTTTCTTTCAATGTTCTTTTTATTGCAAAGATTTTTTATAAGATTAACAAACATTTCAAGAGAGCATGAAATAGTATCATAATGATCAATAAACAATTAAGAGCATTCCAAGATGGTACAAGGAAACAGATCAACAAGAACTTTGCTATTAGTTTCCCAAAGGCAGTAATAACAGCAACAGTAAGCAAAGTACCAAACAATTACTCTCTTGTAAAGAGAAATATTACTGAAGCAATAATCAACTAAAAAAAGAAGTAATGAAGAAGTGTAAGTAAGAGGGAACAAGAGAGAGGAAAACAAAAAAAAAGAAGGAGGGGTGTGGTGAGGAGGAGGGGGGGAGGGGGAGACATTGGGATAGGTGCGTTTATTTAGTATTTATAGTTCAGAATGGAACATGGGTTGAGTCCTGATTCGGGTCCAAGGGTTCCAGATACTATGAAATTTGGTAAAGGAGTGGTTAATTTTGGCTCATTAAGTAGTTTTAACCCCTTCATGACCCAGCCTATTTTGACCTTAAAGACCTTGCCGTTTTTTGCAATTCTGACCAGTGTCCCTTTATGAGGTAATAACTCAGGAACGCTTCAACGGATCCTAGCGGTTCTGAGATTATTTTTTCGTGACATATTGGGCTTCATGCTAGTGGTAAATTTAGGTCAATAAATTCTGCGTTTATTTGTGATAAAAACGGAAATTTGGCGAAAATTTTGAAAATTTCGCAATTTTCACATTTTGAATTTTTATTCTGTTAAACCAGAGAGTTATGTGACACAAAATAGTTAATAAATAACATTTCCCACATGTATACTTTACATCAGCACAATTTTGGAAACAAAATATTTTTTTGCTAGGAAGTTATAAGGGTTAAAATTTGACCAGCGATTTCTCATTTTTACAGCGAAATTTACAAAACCATTTTTTTTAGGGACCACCTCACATTTGAAGTCAGTTTGAGGGGTCTATATGGCTGAAAATACCCAAAAGTGACACCATTCTAAAAAATGCACCCCTCAAGGTACTCAAAACCACATTCAAGAAGTTTATTAACCCTTCAGGTACTTCACAGCAGCAGAAGCAACATGGAAGGAAAAAATGAACATTTAACTTTTTAGTCACAAAAATTATATTTTAGCAACAATTTTTTCATTTTCCCAATGGTAAAAGCAGAAACTGAACCATGAAAGTTGTTGTCCAATTTGTCCTGAGTACGCTGATACCTCATATGTGGGGGTAAACCACTTTTTGGGCGCACGGCAGGGCTCGGAAGGGAAGGCGCGCCATTTGACTTTTTGAATGGAAAATTAGCTCCAATTGTTAGCGGACACCATGTCACGTTTGGAAAGCCCCTGTGTGCCTAAACGTTGGAGATCCCCCACAAATGACCCAATTTTGGAAACTAGATCCCCAAAGGAACTAATCTAGATGTGTGGTGAGGAATTTGAACCCCCAAGTGCTTCACAGAAGTTTATAACGCAAAGCCATGAAAATAAAATAAAAAATAATTTTCTCAAAAATGAATTTTAGCCTGCAATTTTTTATTTTTCCAAGGGTAACAGGAGAAATTTGACCAAAAAGTTGTTGTCCAGTTTCTCCTGAGTACGCTGATACCCCATATGTGGGGGTAAACCACTGTTTGGGCACATGCCGGGGCTCGGAAGTGAAGTAGTGACATTTTGAAATGCAGACTTTGATGGAATGCTCTGCGGGCGTCACATTGCATTTGCAGAGCCCCTGATGTGGCTAAACAGTAGAAACCCCCCACAATTGACCACATTTTGGAAACTAGACCCCCAAAGGAACTAATCTAGATGTGTGGTGAGGACTTTGAACCTCCAAGTGCTTCACAGAAGTTTATAACGCAGAGCCAAGAAAATAAAAAAAAAAGTTATTTTCTCAAAAATGATTTTTAGCCTGCAATTTTTTATTTTCCCAAGGGTAACAGGAGAAATTTGACCCCAAAAGTTGTTGTCCAGTTTCTCCTGAGTACGCTGATACCCCATATGTGGGGGTAAACCACTGTTTGGGCACATGCCGGGGCTCGGAAGTGAAGTAGTGACGTTTTGAAATGCAGACTTTGATGGAATGCTCTGCGGGCATTACGTTGCGTTTGCAGAGCCCCTGATGTGGCTAAACAGTAGAAACCCCCCACAAGTGACCCCATTTTGGAAACTAGACCCCAAAAGGAACTTATCTAGATGTGTGGTGAGCACTTTGAACCCCCAAGTGCTTCATAGAAGTTTATAATGCAGAGCCGTGAAAATAATAAATACGTTTTCTTTCCTCAAAAATAATTATTTAGCCCAGAATTTTTTATTTTCCCAAGGGTTACAGGAGAAATTGGACCCCAAAAGTTGTTGTGCAGTTTCTCCTGAGTACGCTGATACCCCATGTGTGGGGGTAAACCACTGTTTGGGCACACGTCGGGGCTCAGAAGGGAAGTAGTGACTTTTGAAATGCAGACTTTGATGGAATGGTCTGCGGGCGTCACGTTGCGTTTGCAGAGCCCCTGGTGTGCCTAAACAGTAGAAACCCCCCACAAGTGACCCCATTTTAGAAACTAGACCCCCCAAGGAACTTATCTAGATGTGTGGTGAGCACTTTGAACCCCCAAGTGCTTCACAGACGTTTACAATGCAGAGCCGTGAAAATAAAAAATAATTTTTCTTTCCACAAAAATGATGTTTTAGCAAGCATTTTTTTATTTTCACAAGGGTAACAGGAGAAATTGGACCCCAGTAATTGTTGCGTAGTTTGTCCTGAGTACACTGATACCCCATATGAGGGGGTAAACCCCTGTTTGGGCGCACGTCGGGGCTCGGAATTGAGGGAGCACCATTTGACTTTTTGAATACAAGATTGGCTGGAATCAATGGTGGTGCCATGTTGGGTTTGGAGACCCCTGATGTGCCTAAACAGTGGAAACCCCTCAATTCTACCTCCAACACTAACCCCAACACACCCCTAACCCTAATCCCAACTGTAGCCGTAACCTTAATCACAACCATAACCCCAACACACCCCTAACCCTAATCCCAACTGTAGCCATAACCCTAATCACAACCCTAACCACAACCCTAATTCCAACCCTAACCCTAAGGCTATGTGCCCATGTTGCGGATTCTTGTGAGATTTTTCAGCATCATTTTTTAAAAATCCGCGGGTAATAGGCGCTGCGTTTTACCTGCGGATTTACCGCGGATTTCCAGCGTTTTTTGTGCGGATTTCACCTGTGGATTCCTATTGAGGAACAGGTGTAAAACGCTGCGGAATCCGCACAAAGAATTGACATGCTGCGGAAAATACAACGCAGCGTTTCCGCGCGGTATTTTCCGCACCATGGGCACAGCGGATTTAGTTTTCTATAGGTTTACATGGTACTGTAAACCTGATGGAACACTGCTGCGAATCCGCAGCGGCCAATCCGCTGCGGATCCGCAGCCAAATCCGCACCGTGTGCACATAGCCTAATTCTAAAGGTATGTGCACACACTGCGGAAAACGCTGCGGATCCGCAGCAGTTTCCCATGAGTTTACAGTTCAATGTAATCCTATGGGAAACAAAAATCGCTGTACACATGCTGCAGAAAAACTGCACGGAAACGCAGCGGTTTACATTCCGCAGCATGTCACTTGTTTCTGCGGATTCCGCAGCGGTTTTACAACTGCTCCAATAGAAAATCGCAGTTGTAAAACCGCAGTGAAATGCGCAGAAAAACCGCGGATTTAAAAAACAGCGGTTTAGCACTGCGGATTTATCAAATCCGCAGCGGAAAAATCCGCAGAGGAACAGAATACGTGTGAACGTACCGAAACCCTAACCCTAGCCCTAACCCTAGCCCTAACCCTAACCCTAACCCTAGCCCTAGCCCTAACCCTAGCCCTAGCCCTAACTCTAGCCCTAACCCTAACCCTAGCCCTAGCCCTAACCCTAACCCTAACCCTATTCTAACCTTAGTGGGAAAAAAAAATTCTTTATTTTTTTATTGTCCCTACCTATGGGGGTGACAAAGGGGGGGGTCATTTATTATTTTTCTTATTTTGATCACTGTGATAGATTATATCTCAGTGATCAAAATGCACTTTGGAACGAATCTGCCGGCCGGCAGATTCGGCGGGCGCACTGCGCATGCGCCCGCCATTTTGGAAGATGGCGGCGCCCAGGGAGGAGACGGATGGACCCCGGCAGGATCGGTAAATATGATGGGGTGGGGGGGTGCACGGGGGGGGGGATCGGAGCATGGGGGGGATTGGAGCACGGGGGGGTGGAACTGAGCACGGGGGGTGGATGATGCACGGGGGGTGGATCGGAGTGCAGGGGGTTGGATCGGAGCACGGGGGGGTGATTGGAGCACGGGGGAGCGGACAAGGGCACGGGGGGAGCGGAGCACAGGACGGAGGGGAGCCGGAGCAGTGTACCGGACAGATCGGAGGGCTGGGGGGGCGATCGGTGGGGTGGGGGCACATTAGTGTTTCCAGCCATGGCCGATGATATTGCAGCATCGGCCATGGCTGGATTGTAATATTTCACCAGTTTTAATAGGTGAAATATTAAAAATCGCTCTGATTGGCAGGTTCACTTTCAACAGCCAATCAGAGCGATCGTAGCCACGGGGGGGGGGGGGGTGGTGAAGCTTCACCCCCCTGGGCTAAACTACCTCTCCCCCTGTCCCTGCAGATCGGGTGAAATGGGAGTTAACCCTTTCACCCGATCTGCAGGGACGCGATCTTTCCATGATGCCACATAGGCGTCATGGGTCGGATTGGCACCGACTTTCATGACGCCTACGTGGCGTCACGGGTCGGCAAGGGGTTAATATTACACTGCATTTGGCCTACTAGTTTGGTTGGGGCCTACTAACGGTGTCTGCCGCTCCTAGGTGTTCTCCTGGTTTACTTTCCTGAGCTTCAATCTTCAGGCTTTCGTTAAGTAGTTTTAATATTGAATTGCATTTGGCCTACTACTTTGGTTGGGGCCTACTAACGGTGTCTGCCGCTCCTAGGTGTTCTCCTGGTTTACTTTCCTGAGCTTCAATCTTCAGGCTTTCATTAACCTTCGTCAGGCTGCATAATTTTACAATGTTAACAGGCTGCAGAGGTACAATTGTACCTTCATATATATTTTATTGAAATTTGGCCAATATATTTTGGACCAAAACTGCAGAGATGTCACGAAATTTCAGCCCTCTACGGCTTTTCGAAAAAAGAAAAGTTATTGCAATTTTAAAACGGAATAGTTACAATTGTACATACTCAGCTGGATGAAGGTTAAGTAGTTTTAATAATATAAAGCATGTGGCCTACTAGTTTGGTTGGGGCCTACTAACGGTGTCTGCCGCTCCTAGGTGTTCTCCTGGCTTCCTTTCCAGAGCTTCTATCTTCAGGCTTTCATTAAGTAGTTTTAATAATATAAAGCATGTGGCCTAATAGTTTGGTTGGGGCCTACTAATGGTGTCTGCCGCTCCAAGGCTTTCTCTTGGTTTCCTTTCCTGAGCTTCTGTCTTCAGGCTTTCATTAAGTAGTTTTAATATTTCACTGCATTTAGCCTACTAGTATGGTTGGGGCCTACTTATGGTGTCTGCCGCTCCAAGGTGTTCTCCTGGTTTACTTGCCTTAGCTTCAATCTTCAGGCTTTCATTAAGTAGTTTTAATATTACACTGTATTTGCCCTACTAGTTTTGTTGGGGCCTACTAACGGTGTCTGCGCTCCTAGGTGTTCTCCTGGTTTCCTTTACTGAGCTTCTATCATCAGGCTTTCATTAAGTAGTTTTAATAATATAAAGCATGTGGCCTACTAGTTTTGTTGGGGCCTACTAACAGTGTCTGCCGCTCTAAGGTTTTCTCCTGGTTTCCTTTCCTGAGCTTCTATCTTCAGGCTTTCATTAAGTAGTTTTAATATTACACTGCATTTGGCCTACTAGTTTGGTTGGGGCCTACTAACGGTGTCTGCCGCTCCAAGGTGTTCTCCTGGTTTCCTTTCCAGAGCTTCTATCTTCAGGCTTTCATTAAGTGGTTTTTAGATTACACTGCATTTGGCCTACTAGTTTGGTTGGGGCCTACTAACGGTGTCTGCCGCTCCAAGGTTTTCTTCTGGTTTCCTTTCCTGAGCTTCTATCTTCAGGCTTTCACTAAGTGGTTTTTAGATTCCACTGCATTTGGCCTACTAGTTTGGTTGGGGCCTACTAACGGTGTCTGCCGCTCCAAGGTTTTCTTCTGGTTTCCTTTCCAGGGCTTCTATCTTCAGGCTTTCATTAAGTGGTTTTTAGATTACACTGCATTTGGCCTACCAGTTTGGTTGGGGCCTACTAACGATGTCTGCCGCTCCTTGCTGTTCTCCTCCACTGAACAAAGCAGTGCCGCCTGTTTACTACTGTTACCAATTTTGAACTGCATTTAGCCTACTTACTGATTTGGGCCTAGTCACTGTGTCAGTCTCTCATTACAGTTGTCCTCCACTGAACAAAGCAATGTCGCCTGGTTAGTCCTGTTACCAATTTTGAAATGCATTTAGCCCACTTTATTATTTGGGCCTATATCTGTGTTTCCTCCTCATCCTGCCCATTGCCCAGCCAGTGCTAGATGAGTCTGCTGGTACATTGACCCAGACCACTACATTCCCCTTGCATGCTACACAGCCAGAATCTGACCCTGCTGAAAGTCAGGTTCCCCTTCCCGCATACTATACCACCTTACACGGGGACAAAGAGAAAGGTGCAGATGAAAGTGCAGGTTCCTTCATCAGGTGGGGGGGAAATACTCGTTGGCGACGTCACTGGCACAGGGCCTCTCATAGTATGCAAAAGTGTCGCTGCCGGTGGAAGGCGCCCCCGCCGTGCAAACACACCGCCGTACTTTGAGGGGCCCTGTGCCAGTGCCAATGCCAACGAGTGGGCCCCCCCTGTTTGTTCAGGATCACAGCACTTGCAAAGTTTAAATACTTACCTCTCCCTGCTCCACTGCCGTGACGTGGTCCACGTTTCCTGGGCCCACTAAATACTTGAACCAGCCATACCCCCCACAACTTTAGCCAAATGACCCCCAATTTCCAATGCCTAACTATTATTATAAGGTAAATTAAGATTGACAAGCTTCAGTAACAAGAATGGATGTTTTTGCCATTAAAATGGGCACTGTAAGTGTTTTCCTGGCCTCCACTCACTGCCGACTATGCTTCCCCATTGACTTGCATTGGGTTTCGTTTTTCGGTCGATCCCCAACTTTTCGCGATAATCGGCCGATTTCACTCAACTCGACTTTTGAGATAGTCGGGTTTCGCGAAACCCGACTCGATCCTAAAAAAGTAAAAGTCGCTGAAACCTAGTGAAGATCTGTTGATGTCTGGCTCCTGAGACCCCTGTTGATTTGAGTAATCAGTAGGGGACTCAGGAGCTAGTCCTCAACAGATCGGCACCAAGTTCTCTCTCCTGCATGAGCTCATGGACAAAGCTCCTAGACTTACTCTTGGGCCTAAATACTGCTTTGTCAAGGTGCTCATGCAGCAGAGGAGTGTTTTTGCTTGCTCAGATAAGCACTAGTGTTTCCCCAAAAAAATGATTTGCAGCTAATAAATTAACATAAATTTCAGCACTGGAAGCTTAAAATTGCTAGGAAAATACACATAGGGTAGAGGAGAGCGTACACAGTACAGAAGAGTGAGAGAGTGAACTATGATGATCATAAGAGCTTACACGCTACAGGAGAGATAGGACAACACTGATTATAAAAGTACTCTCTCTAGAAGAGAGAGAGAGAAATAGGACTGCGCTGACCAATAGGAATTTACACTTTACAGGAGAAAGAGAAGACCCTGATGGTCAAAAGAGCTTACACTATACACAAGAAAGAGAAAGAAAGAGAAAGGTCTCTGCCAAGTAAAGAGAGAGAGATCATAACAGCTTTCACTCTACAGAAGAAAGAGGACCCTGCTGATAAAAAATCTTACACACTATGGGAGAGAGAAAGAGAGAGATGACCCCTCTGAGGGGAAGTGAGAGAAAGAAAGGACCACACTGATCATAAGAGCATACACTCTACAGAAGAGAGAGGACCCCATTGAGGTGAGAGAGGAAGAGAGGACCGTGCTGAGGATAGAGAGATCATACGAGCTTACACTCTACAGGAGCATGAGAAGACCCCGCTGACCATAAGAGCTTACACTCTGTAGGAGATGTAGAGACTTAACCAGTGACTCTGGAGCAGGGCCGGCGTCAGCACCTGGTGCACCTGGGCAAGTGCCGGGGCCCTGGCGAGACGGGGGGCCCACTCACGCTGTCTGGGATACAGCCAGGGCCGGTAGAGGCTCCACTGATAATCATAATCAGTGAAGCTTCCAGTGTAGAGACTGGTTGAGGACCTGTAGTGACATCACGATCATGTCACCTGCCATGTGACCATGATGTCACCACAGGCCATGTATTCATAGGCCAGTGCACCTCCTGTCCTCCTGCATGGAGCTTCTGAGGGGAGGGAGAGCTAAGACCTGGGCCTACATACCTGAGCTGTGATGTGAGGTGCCATAAGTCATGCAGCATCCTTTGTGTGTGCTGCTCCTACTGATGATGGCTCCTCAGCAACTCCTGCTCTTGTTGGCAGTCCCAGCAGAGGAGAGGGCAGGGAGTTGTCTGCTGGGATAGTGCTGCTGGGAGCAGGAGAAGCTGCAGCTGATACTGTGTGGAACATCTCATTCCCTCCAGCATAAAGCAGTGTATGTGAGGTGTGTGTAATTGATGTGTGTATAGTGTGTGGTATGTATAGTGTGTGCAGTCTGTGAGCTATGTGTATGTGTTTATATGAATTGCATGTATCAAATGAGCATTTGTTGTGCAGCATGTGTGTGCCATGTATGTATGTGTGTGTGCCATGTATGTATGTGTGTGTGCCATGTGTGTATGTGTGTGTCATGTATGTATGTGTGCCATGTATGTATGTGTGCCATGTATGTATGTGTGTGTGCCATGTATGTATGTGTGTTATGTATGTATGTGTGTGTGCCATGCATGTATGCATGTATGTGTGTGCCATGTACATGTGTGTTCCATATACGTATGTTCCATGTACTGTATGTACGTGTGTGTGCCCTGTACGTGTGTGCCATGTACCTGTACTGTATGTGTGTACCATGTACATGTACTGTATATATGTACCATGTACGTGTGTGTGCCATGTACATGTACTGTATGTATGTGCCATGTATATGTGTGCCATGTACGTGTGTGCAATATTTACATGTACTGTATGTATGTGTGTACCATGTACGTGTGTGCGATATGTACATGTACTGTATGTATGTGTCTACCATGTACGTGTGTGCGATATGTACATGTACTGTATGTATGTGTGTGCGCCGTGTACATGTACTGTATGTACTGTATGTGTGTGGCATGTACGTGTGTGTGCCATATACATGTACTGTATGTATACATTTTTGCACATGTCACTTATTGGGGTCAGTCATCAGCACTACAAATCGACAGTGAATTCAAAACAATGGGACAACAAATACTGATGTGTTGTGATGCTGCAGCCTGCAACCCATTTTGCCCTTTTACAAATGTTCTATGTTAATACTTTCTAATGTTTACTTTAAGACGGTGTGTACACGTTCAGGATTTTTTGCGTTTTTTCTCTATAAAAACGCATCCTATTATTAGAATGCAATCTGCAATTTGTGTGCACATGTTGCATTTTTTTCCGCGGCGGAATCGCATTCTGGAAAAAAACACAGCAAATGTTAGATCTCGAGTTCCCGCTTCTGCACAGGGGGAATCTCGAGCCATCTCCGCTGCGGTCTCCCATTATTTTCCAGCCGCAGTGGAGTCTGCTCAGCAGGGACGTCGGTCCCAGCGTCTTGCTCAGTCTCTCTCTGTACAGAGAGTTACTGCTGCTTCTTCAGCTTCTGCCATTAAAGCCAGTGCTGGTCAGCAGCGAGCAGACTTCTCTGGGACTAAGTCCTTGTCTGCACACACTGAGCATGCCCAGGGCAAGATCACCCGTTGGAGATCGAGGGTCATGTGCTCAGGCCCTGCAGCACATTCCATTGGTCCTCTTGGCAGGTCTTGGAAGGGCAAAGTTTCTGTGGCCACTTCCTGTGCTGCAACTATATAAACTGCGCATGACCGCACGGCCATGCGCTAGTGTACATTTGCATATGTGTGTTTGTTGTGAGTGCAAGTCGTCCTTGGATACCCCTTCCCTATTGAATGTCTGTTCGCGGAAGGTGTATGGTTGCTATCTAGCGCCCGACTTATCCTACAGCACGAATCACACATTACAGCGTCCAGTTGCTGTGACCGCCAGTACTGCGCCGTGCACTTCCTCTGTGCTTTCCTTACCCAAGCCTGGGTGGTTAGTGGCGTTCGTCAGTGCGGCACCGCATGCACTCTTGTGCCCTAATATTGTTACTCAGTTTCCTTACACACCCAGTTGCGGTGTTGTGCCAGCAAGGGTCTAATCGGACTTCAATCCTAGTTGGGGTTGAGTTCACTGACTACTTGCTCGCGCTCTATGTGCGGTACAGCGATCCTGTGACGCAACAGGATCGCTTCCTTCACGCTGGGTGAAGTTTAACCCACGTGTGTATACTTATGAGTACCGCCATATAGTCCGTCATTACTTGGCAGCAGGTTCCATCTCTGCACGGTGGACCCCGGGCTGCGAACGCACCATACTCTATCTGTCTTTGTATTTGGTGCGTTCCGCTAGCCCTAACATTACACTAGCGCCAGGGTCTGGCTAGTAATGACGGACAAACAGCAATCCTTGCGGTATATCCAGCAGCTGGAGGGTAGGTTGGCGGCTCTTGAGAGCGCAACCTCAGCTGTGGATGTTACCGCAGTTGCTGTACAGGCTGCTAGCGTGGCTGCAGCAACCCTGTCCATTGCCACCCCTGCTCCGACATTTTCTCGCCTCCCGCTGCCAGAAAAATTTTCTGGTGATAGCAAATTTTGTAGGGGATTTGTGAGTCAGTGCTCTATTCACCTCGAGCTCCTGGCTGCACGTTTTCCCACAGAGCGGGCTAAGGTGGGATTTATAGTGTCTCTCTTGTCGGACAGGGCGTTGGAATGGGCTACGCTGCTGTGGGAGCGTGGCGATCATGTGGTGCAGAGTGCTCCGCTGTTTCTGAGCACTCTGAAACAGGTCTTTTTAGGACCTCAAGTCACCCATGATACTGCGCTCCAACTGCTGGCATTAACTCAGGGGGAGTCCTTGGTCAGTCAGTTTGCCGTCCAATTCCGCACTTTAGCTTCTGAGCTGGATTGGTCGGATTAAGCTCTTATCCCCATATTTTGGAGGGGCCTGGCTGACCACGTTAAGGACGCTCTGGCCACTAGGGAGATTCCTGCCACACTGGAGGAGTTAATAACTGTCTCCACTCGAATTGACCTCCGTTTTAACGAGCGGAGGTTAGAGCGAGCCCAGTGTAGGCAGAGGTTTCGGCTGGCTCCTACCTTCGCCAAACCTCTGGAATCTCCGGTCCTGGTTCCTGAGTCACATGAGGCCAGGGAAGTGTCACAAGCAGGATCTAAGTCCCGCACCGCTTGTGCACTCAAGGTCTGTCATGTTTGCCAGCAGTCAGGACATCTAGCCACCAGATGTCCTCAGTGGTCGAGGAAACGTCAGCGTCTAGTGGTAGTAGGTGGAGGTACACTAGACACGGCGACGTTTGCCTCTAAATTGTCCTTTAAGGGGACAATTACTATAGGCTCATTCTCCCACTCGGTAGAGCTCTGCGTGGATTCTTGGGCGGAGGGCAATTTTATGTCTTCTGCCTTTGCCCAACGTCACGCAATACCCCTGGTTATGCTAGCTCAACCAGTAACAGTACGAGTGGTGAATGAGTCGACACTGCCCTCACAGATTACACACCAGACCATCCCTTTTACTCTGTCCATGTCGCCATCTCATCAGGAGATTATATCTCTGCTCGCCATTCCTGAGGGAATTGATGAGGTCCTGTTGGGAATACCTTGGCTACGGTACCACTCTCCTCATATTGAGTGGTCCTCTGGCAGAATCCTGGGATGGGGCGAATCTTGTGGGGGTAGGTGTCAGAGGGAGTGCGTTCAGGTTGCTACTACAGAGGTACCCGCAGATCTTTCCTCTCTCCCCAAGCAGTATTGGTCTTATGCAGACGTGTTCTCCAAAAAGGCGGCGGAGATCCTTCCGCCCCATCGCCCCTATGACTGTCCTATTGATCTCTTGCCTGGTGCTGAGCCTCCCCGGGGTCTAGTCTATCCGTTATCTCTCCCGGAGACGGAGGCAATGTCACAGTACATCCAGGAAAATCTGGCAAGAGGATTCATTAGGAAGTCAGTGTCACCTGCTGGGGCAGGGTTCTTCTTCGTGCAGAAGAAGAATGGGGAATTGCGTCCATGCATAGACTACAGGGGTCTTAATGCCATCACCGTTAAAAATAAGTATCCTTTGCCCTTGATATCTGAGCTCTTCGATAGGCTTCGGGGAGCAAGGGTATTTACTAAACTAGATCTGCGGGGTGCTTACAACCTGATTCGCATCCGTGAGGGGGACGAATGGAAGACGGCTTTTAACACCAGGGATGGGCACTATGAATATCTGGTGATGCCCTTCGGGCTCTGTAATGCCCCAGCCGTTTTCCAAGACTTTGTGAACGATATCTTCCGGGATATGCTTTCCACCTCGGTCGTAGTCTATCTGGATGATATTCTCATCTACTCTCCAGATATTGACTCCCACCGGAGAGATGTTTGCAAAGTCTTCGACCTCCTACGGGCAAACTCCCTCTATGCCAAGTTTGAGAAGTGTATGTTTGAGCAGGAGTCCTTACCTTTCCTAGGCTACATCATCTCTGCCCAGGGATTGGCTATGGGTCCTGCCAAACTACAGGCTGTGATGGACTGGCAGGAACCCCATTCTCTTAAAGCGGTGCAGCGCTTTATGGGGTTCATTAATTATTATCGCCAGTTCATTCCGCACTTCTCAACTTTGGTAGCTCCCTTTTTTGCCCTCACCAAGAAGGGGACGAATCCCAAATTGTGGTCTGAGGAGGTCTCCAAGGCCTTTAACTCTATAAAGTCACACTTCGCTAGCGCTCCCATCCTACATCGCCCCGATATTGATAAGCCATTTATCATGGAGGCGGATGACTCTTCTGTTGGTGCTGGAGCAGTCCTCTTCCAAAAGGATGCTCAAGGTCGGAAGCATCCTTGCTTCTTTTTCTCCAAGACCTTCTCACCAGCAGAGAGGAATTATTCCATCGGGGACAGGGAGTTGCTAGCCATGAAGTTGGCTTTCTCGGAGTGGAGACATCTCTTGGAGGGAGCACGTTTTCCCTTCCAAGTCTTCACAGACCATAAAAATTTGGTGTACCTGCAGACAGCCCAGCGGTTGAATTCTCGCCAGGCCAGATGGTCCTTATTCTTCTCCCGGTTTCATTTCACCCTCCATTTTCTTTCTGGGGAGAAGAACATTCGGGCCGACGCTCTCTCTCGCTCCGTTGTGTCATCTGCGGAGGAGGAGGAGGAGCCTCGGATTATTGTCCCCACCGAGAGCTTGAGAACTGTAGCCCCGGTTTCGCTAGAGTCTGTGCCTCCAGGCAAGACTTTTGTACCATCCAGTTTGCGACCGGAGGTTCTCTCTTGGGCACACTCGTCCAGGGTGGGTGGACATTTTGGTACCAAAAGGACATCTGAGTTACGGGCGAGGATATACTGGTGGCCGCATATGGCTCGTGATGTCGCAGAGTATGTTCGGGTGTGTGTCTCTTGCGCCAAGAACAAGACTCCTTGGCAACGGCCAGCTGGTTTGCTTTATCCTCTGCCGGTGGCGGACAGGCCCTGGGAGATAGTCGGGATGGACTTTGTGGTGGGCTTACCCAAGTCTCGTAACTGCACCATTATCTGGGTGATCACCGACCATTTTTCCAAAATGGTGCACTTGGTGCCTCTTCCACGGCTACCTTCTGCACGGGCGTTGGCTGTCTCGTTCGTCAAGCATATCTTTCGCCTACACGGTATGCCAGACAAAATTGTTAGTGACCGGGGTCCCCAGTTTGCGTCTCGATTCTGGAGAGAGCTTTGTCATCTACTCAGTATTGAGTTGAATCTCTCTTCGGCATATCATCCCGAGACGAATGGGTTGGTAGAGAGGGCCAACCAGACCTTGGTCACATATTTACGACATTTTGTTTCTGCCAGGCAGGATGACTGGGCATCCTTGCTACCGTGGGCAGAGTTTGCACTTAACAATGCCGTAGCCGACTCCACCGGTCAGACTCCATTCCTCCTAAATTACGGCCAGCATCCGCGCGTTCCTGTGCCCATGCCTGTGTCTTCTGCTGACTCCAGGGTGGCAGACTGGGCTGTGGAGGCACGGGACATTTGGGACCGCACGCAGGATGCCATTCGGGCCTCCAAAGAGAGAATGAGGTCCTCCGCCGATGTTCATCGGCGCCCCGCTCCGACCTTTGCTCCTGGCGACTTGGTGTGGCTCTCCGCCCGTAACATCAGGCTGCGAGTTGAGTCCACTAAGTTTGCTCCTCGCTACTTGGGTCCCTTCAAGGTTCTCGAACAGGTTAATCCTGTGGTCTACCGTTTGGCTCTTCCTCCACGCTTTGGTATCACCGACACCTTTCATGTGTCCCTCTTGAAACCCGTATACATGTCCCGGTTTTCCGACTCATCTGCCGGGACATCGGGTTCGTCTACGGACGATTACGAGGTGAACGCTATTTTGGGGTGCAAGGTGGTACGCGGCAAAAAGTTCTATCTGGTGGATTGGAAGGGTTATGGCCCAGAGGACAGGTCATGGGAGCCTGCTGAAAACATTCGGGCCCCACAGCTCATTTCTGCCTTCGAGCGTAGCGAGGCCCAAGGAGGGGGGGGCCCTAAAAGGGGGGGTAATGTTAGGTCTCGAGTTCCCGCTTCTGCACAGGGGGAATCTCGAGCCATCTCCGCTGTGGTCTCCCATTCTTTTCCAGCTGCAGTGGAGTCTGCTCAGCAGGGACGTCGGTCCCAGCGTCTTGCTCAGTCTCACTCTGTACGGAGAGTTACTGCTGCTTCTTCAGCTTCTGCCATTAAAGCCAGTGCTGGTCAGCAGCGAGCAGACTTCTCTGGGACTAAGTCCTTGTCTGCACACACTGAGCATGCCCAGGGCAAGATCTCCCGTTGGAGATCGAGGGTCATGTGCTCAGGCCCTGCAGCACATTCCATTGGTCCTCTTGGCAGGTCTTGGAAGGGCAAAGTTTCTGTGGCCACTTCCTGTGCTGCAACTATATAAACTGCGCATGACCGCACAGCCATGCGCTAGTGTACATTTGCATATGTGTGTTTGTTGTGAGTGCAAGTCGTCCTGGATACCCCTTCCCTATTGAATGTCTGTTCGCGGAAGGTGTATGGTTGCTACCTAGCGCCCGACTTATCCTACAGCACGAATCACACATTACAGCGTCCAGTTGCTGTGACCGCCAGTACGGCGCCGTGCACTTCCTCTGTGCTTTCCTTACCCAAGCCTGGGTGGTTAGTGGCGTTCGTCAGTGCGGCACCGCATGCACTCTTGTGCCCTAATATTGTTACTCAGTTTCCTTACACACCCAGTTGCGGTGTTGTGCCAGCAAGGGTCTAATCGGACTTCAATCCTAGTTGGGGTTGAGTTCGCTGACTACTTGCTCGCGCTCTATGTGCGGTACCGCGATCCTGTGACGCAACAGGATCGCTTCCTTCACGCTGGGTGAAGTTTAACCCACGTGTGTATACTTATGAGTACCGCCATATAGTCCGTCATTACTTGGCAGCAGGTTCCATCTCTGCACGGTGGACCCCGGGCTGCGAACGCACCATACTCTATCTGTCTTTGTATTTGGTGCGTTCCGCTAGCCCTAACAGCATGTTCATTCCTTGTGTTGAATCGCAGGTATTCTGCACACATAGGAATACATTGATCCGCTTACTTTCCGCATGTGGCTATGCCCACCATGTGGAAAGTAAGTGGATCATGTGCGGTTGGTACCCAGGGTGGAGGAGAGGAGACTCTCCTCCAGGCCCTGGGAACCATATAATTGTTAGAAAAAAAAGAATTAAAATAAAAAATCATGATATTCTCACCTTCCGGTGTCCCCGACAGCCTTCCCGCTCCTCGCGATGCTTCCTTTCCCAATAATGCATTGCGAAAATGACCTGTGATGACATCAGTCTCGCGAGACCACTACTTCATCTGGGGTCATTGCCGCAATGCATTATTGGGACCGGAGCATCACGAGGAGCGAGAAGGCTGTCGGGGATGCCGGAAGGTGAGAATATCATGATTTTTTATCATTTTTAACGTTCTATCTTTTTACTATTGATGCAGCATAGGCAGCATCAATAGTAAAAAGTTGGTCACACTTGTCAAACACTGTTTGACAAGTATGACCAACCTGTCAATCAGTTTTCCAAGCAATGCTACAGATCGCTTGGAAAACGCTAGCATTCCACAAGCCAATTACGCTTGCAAAACGCTAGTGTTTAGCGGGAAAATGCATGCCAATTCCGCATGCGATATACCCGCAGCAGGAGTTGCAGAATTGCCGTGGAAATTTCCGCAGCAATTCTGCAACATGTGCACATAGCCTAAAAAGTTTTCCATTAAAAAATTGTCATATTCAATGTATGCAGTTTTTTCTTTGCAGCAAGTTCAGCTAACAATAAAATGCCTACTGGTAACTGAGGAAGAGGGAGTAGGTCACAAAAATTGGCATATAAGGGGTTGACTTACAGTGGGACAAAAAAGTATTTAGTCAGTCAGCAATAGTGCAAGTTCCACCACTTAAAAAGATGAGAGGCGTCTGTAATTTACATCATAGGTAGACCTCAACTATGGGAGACAAACTGAGAAAAAAAAATCCAGAAAATCACATTGTCTGTTTTTTTAACATTTTTTTTGCATATTATGGTGGAAAATAAGAATTTGGTCAGAAACAAACAATCAAGATTTCTGGCTCTCACAGACCTGTAACTTCTTCTTTAAGAGTCTCCTCTTTCCTCCACTCATTACCTGTAGTAATGGCACCTGTTTAAACTTGTTATCAGTATAAAAAGACACCTGTGCACACCCTCAAACAGTCTGACTCCAAACTCCACTATGGTGAAGACCAAAGAGCTGTCAAAGGACACCAGAAACAAAATTGTAGCCCTGCACCAGGCTGGGAAGACTGAATCTGCAATAGCCAACCAGCTTGGAGTGAAGAAATCAACAGTGGGAGCAATAATTAGAAAATGGGAGACATACAAGACCACTGATAATCTCCCTCGATCTGGGGCTCCATGCAAAATCCCACCCCGTGGGGTCAGAATGATCACAAGAACGGTGAGCAAAAATCCCAGAACCACGCGGGGGGACCTAGTGAATGAACTGCAGAGAGCTGGGACCAATGTAACAAGGCCTACCATAAGTAACACACTACGCCACCATGGACTCAGATCCTGCAGTGCCAGACGTGTCCCACTGCTTAAGCCAGTACATGTCCGGGCCCGTCTGAAGTTTGCTAGAGAGCATTTGGATGATCCAGAGGAGTTTTGGGAGAATGTCCTATGGTCTGATGAAACCAAACTGGAACTGTTTGGTAGAAACACAACTTGTCGTGTTTGGAGGAAAAAGAATACTGAGTTGCATCAATCAAACACCATACCTACTGTAAAGCATGGTGGTGGAAACATCATGCTTTGGGGCTGTTTCTCTGCAAAGGGGCCAGGACGACTGATCCGGGTACATGAAAGAATGAATGAGGCCATGTATCGTGAGATTTTGAGTGCAAACCTCCTTCCATCAGCAAGGGCATTGAAGATGAAACGTGGCTGGGTCTTTCAACATGACAATGATCCAAAGCACACCGCCAGGGCAACGAAGGAGTGGCTTCGTAAGAAGCATTTCAAGGTCCTGGAGTGGCCCAGCCAGTCTCCAGATCTCAACCCTATAGAAAACCTGTGGAGGGAGTTGAAAGTCCGTGTTGCCAAGCGAAAAGCCAAAAACATCACTGCGCTAGAGGAGATCTGCATGGAGGAATGGGCCAACATACCAACAACAGTGTGTGGCAACCTTGTGAAGACTTACAGAAAACGTTTGTCATTGCCAACAAAGGATATATTACAAAGTATTGAGATGAAATTTTGTTTCTGACCAAATACTTATTTTCCACCATAATATGCAAATAAATTGTTGAAAAAACAGACAATGTGATTTTCTGGATTTTTTTTTCTCAGTTTGTCTCCCATAGTTGAGGTCTACCTATGATGTAAATTACAGACGCCTCTCATCTTTTTAAGTGGTGGAACTTGCACTATTGCTGACTGACTAAATACTTTTTGCCCCACTGTATATAAAGCCCCTCTGCTGTATGGTATTATAGAATTTACAATAGCGATCACTCATGTAATAAGTGAAATCAGGCATTGTACTATACCTATATTTCTCTGCTGTATCTGTGCATCATGAATCGTGGTATGTGTTAAAGGGGGGGGCCCAGTGAGATTCTTTCGCCCGGGGCCCTCAAAAACCTGGAGCCGACCCTACTCTGGAGATGGAAAACGACTCTGCTGCACAAACTTTGTTCCGCTGTGAACCACTAATTAGTGATGGTCCCGGTACTGATCACCACTGTGCCAGATTTGATAATCCGCTAGATGTTATAACAGCAGGGCATTATGGGGAGGTCCTCACAAAATAACACCAGCACACTCTCTGACGTTTCAGCAGTGTGGGAAATGGTACAAGGCAAGATTTTTTTTTTTAATTTGTGAACCGCAAATCAAATTTTAAAATGTTTGAATTTACGTGAAACTTTCAGGAAATTAGACTCAAACTTGATCCTCTGCAAACTCTTTAGGTGTCAATTATTTATGAAGAACGCATTAACACCTATACATATTACATGTTTACCTTAAATGGATAAGTTCAATGATTAAAGTAAATGACCATATGTGCAATTACATCCTGGATGCAACTAGTTATGCCACTGAGCTTGGCATCTTTTTTTATTAGCTAAAATCACACATATGGTTTGCATGTTTTCGCTCAGATCCCAAAGATACAACAGCAGAAGAATGTAACACCACCGATGCTCAGTCCCTTACAGAACATGAAAAATCTCTAGCAGACATTTTCTAAAACTGTTTTCCAGTCACTAAGTGGGTTTGTGTGATCAATCATTGAATAGGACATCCTATAGTAGGTACAAAGAGAATCTTTCATACATATGAGTTTGCCCACCTACCATGAACCAACTAAGGAAGCAGTCTGAGATGCCCAAATGTTTATTTTACTAACAAAAATGTATTATGAAAACACTGTCCCAGCCTTGCAAATACCTTTTTAGCTGCCTCACAAAGACAAGACTTTTACTGCTGTTTGCAAAAAGTTCAAAATGTCTTCAGTTACCTTTGAATAGTTAGTGGTGAGTCTTAATGAAGGCATTTAAGTACATGGCTGTACAAGACAAGGTCAAAGAATAAATGCTTACAAAAAACCCATTAAAAAGCGCTTGCAAAATGCAAATGTTCATTATGTACATATTAAGAACACACACTCACATTTATGCAGCCTTCAATATAAGGATGTAATTGTTTGATTACTACCAGACATTGCCTCTTGGTAATTGAAAGATGTTAGCCAATGAATTATTAGAGCTCTGAATGCCACAGGCGAACACTTGTAACACAGCCATTGAAAACTCGCCAAGTAAAAATATAAAATATCTTTTTTTTCCATTCAGATGCATATTTGCATGTGTGTTACAGTGTGGTAGAATGAATAAAAATGAGCTATTCGGCACCATGATTCGTAGTGACAATAGCAAGAATCTGTCACTATCTGTGGAGAAAAGACAGCTGAGACTAATAAGACATTTGCAGTCACCTTGCTGGCTGCTTGAGTGAGCTGTTCCAGGAAGGCAGGAAAAGAAAGCTCAGTATTGTTGCAAAACTAACCCAGTGGGAGAGAAGACTTCCAATAATAACATTACAATACCTGTGAATCAGCATTTACAATGTCTGGCAAACATGAGCACTAGGATAAAGGAGACAATGGTATAGAATATGTTCCGTAAGATATCAATAGATGTTGTTTTTTGCTAAGTTAACTATCCTGAAAATGCACAAAATTGTGAAACTGAACTGATTAAAACACAAAAAATATTATTCCCATATAGAAATTGAATACTTTTATAGCATCGCAAAACAGGATGGCAGAAAACTAGGATACGGCATCACTTTCTCACCACTGGGGGGTCTGATTGCCTTTTAATAGAATGGAGTTATGCTGTAATTATCTTGGCTGAAGCCAATCAAAATTGATGGCATATAAAAGCAATATGCAATAACTTTTGTAATGAGAAAACTTCTATGATAATAGCAAATAAAGGGCTATTCTTATAATTACATTAGTTTCCAAAAACGCATTTCAGGCATACTTATTTTCAATAGACAGACCGAGCCCAACATAGAGATTATTTCTCGTACAATTGTGTTTATTATCATCTCAATGTGCT
This sequence comes from Ranitomeya imitator, assembly GCF_032444005.1. NCBI lineage: Eukaryota > Metazoa > Chordata > Amphibia > Anura > Dendrobatidae > Ranitomeya > Ranitomeya imitator. The sequence goes on from NC_091286.1 coordinate 478,902,752, forward strand.
TCACTTTGCTATCAGCCTCAAATAGTTGAATGGTGATCATTGCCCACACTGCTAAAATTGCATTTCCTAGAAGCACCTTGCTTCTCATGAGTACTGCAGATCCCTCCCTCTCCATGTGATCCTGACTAGCACCACCTCTCTGAATTTATGACTAAGCTGTGCTGGAAGTTGGAGGAAAGTGTGAAATAGGACAGGATTCCAACACAGCTCTGTGGTCAGCTCATCTGCATCCCCACAAATATTTGATACATCGTCAAGCTCATCTATGTTTAGAATCTACTTTATTCCTCTGTGGACTTTATGATTCCGTACACAATTCAGCCTGAATTTATCTTCTGTTATCTACCACATCATAGTAAAAGATAATCCTTTGTTATACGGATCGGCAGAGTGGCATTTGCAGGTTCACATTAGTGATCTGTCAGCAATAGGCATCACATACAGCTCAGGCCTATTTGCATTAGCTCTGTTGGGCAGCCAGTGCAGAATGGAGAGTAGGACGGTCGATCTCTGTTAGACATCAGCTAACAGAGCAATGATATAAAAACAATCATATTAAGCAGTTTTGATGTAGATGGCAGAAGATAACATTGGGCTGGCAGACTACTTTACAGGACTACACAGTACACAGAAGAATAGAGTGTATTTTAAATGTAGAATACATACATCCGTGATAGAAGATCTATATTGCATGTCAAATGAAAGACACTACTGTCGCTGTCCATCATCAACCAAGAGCAAGATGGATACAATGGCAATTAAAAGGTAAATAGTAGTGGTGAGGTGAGTGAATAGTGAAATATTCTGTTTCTGGAAAATCGGCACAAATAATTTCTGATATCTGTGTATTCGTACAGAATAACGAATCCACACACACCAAAAGCATTAGAATTTAATTTTGAATATAGTGTATGCAAGCGAGGGCTTCTATTGTCAGTCTGTCAAGTCTTAAACCCATGTTAGGAACATGTACAAGCCTCATTTTACTTGGAAGCAGCATCATCAAGGGAAAGAAAATGGAGTGCCATTGACCAATCGGCACAAACTTACCCACTTCTGGAAACTACCCAACCAGGCAGACTGTATCTTTTGCATGGTTTGAACAACAGTGGAGTAATTACAGGATATCTTCCAGAGATTGTCAAGGTCTGTGGATTGTATTACTCAGGTGACAAGCGGGGCTACAGAGCTCAGATAAAGGCCTTAGTGTGGCAATGACCATGTTCCAATATGTTTAAGGATGCAGCTTGAATAGGTGTGTGGAGCATATTAACCCAGTCTCTTACACATGTTTAAAATATGCAGAAACTGGCCAATATCCCAACACCATTTTTTGTAAGGACCCAAATTTAGAAAATGTAAGGGAAGCAATAGTTTAATAAAGAGACAGAAGTCTCATTTAGGATCCTGGAAAAGTCAGCAATGGTCTTTGTCCTGCACTGGACAATAAGTTGCTAACGAATGTGTATGCCTTGTCTAACAATTTGTAAACAGACATATATGCTGACAAGGTACAACTCAGTGCTTCACTGGGACAATGAACTGGACATGGTTGCTGACTGTGCAACTGCAGGTTGTGGACAGGAAGCATCAGCGCCTCCTTCTTGGACAGCGAGGCAACTGGTTTCACTGTCAGATTGTTGTGAATTCCGCTCTTGGGCTCCCTCCGGTGGTTGTAAGTGGCACTTTTGTGAGTTCTGCTCTTGGGCTCCCTCCGGAGGTTTTAAGTGGAATGGCTGCTCCTTGGATTTAGCAGTCTGCAGCTGCTTCCACTGATTGTCTTTCTGCTCGGCTATTTATGCCTGGCTCTTCCCTTCAGCCAGTGCCACTTGTCTATGGTTCCTGGTTGGATTCACATCTCTCTTGGATTTCCCTGATATCCTGACCAGTTCTGCAAAGATAAGTCCTTTCTTTGCTCTTTTCTGTCCACAGGTTGTGGACTTATTAGTTCTGTGCATTCTATGTTTTGTCCAGCTTGTCATTATGGATTAATTCAGTTGGTGTGTTGGTCCCCGGCTTGGTGTGGGGGATTTGGTTTGGTTGTGTTCTCGTCATGTTCCTATGAAGGTTTCTTCCCCTAAGTTTAAGCCTCGGTTTATTGGTCCTTATAAGATTTCTGAAATTATCAATCCGGTGTCTTTTCGTTTGGCTCTTCCAGCCTCTTTTGCCATTCATAATGTTTTCCATAGATCTTTGTTGCGGAGATATGTGGTGCCCGTTGTTCCCTCGGTTGATCCTCCTGCCCCGGTGCTGGTTGAGGGAGAGTTGGAATATGAGGTTGAGAAAATTTTGGATTCTCGTTTTTCGAGGCGGAGGCTTCAGTATCTTGTCAAGTGGCAGGGTTATGGCCAGGAGGATAATTCTTGGGTTGTTGCCTCCGATGTCCATGCCGCCGATTTGGTTCGTGCTTTTCACTTGGCTCGTCCTGATCGGCCTGGGGGCTCTGGTGAGGGTTCGGTGACCCCTCCTCAAGGGGGGGGGGTACTGTTGTGAATTCCGCTCTTGGGCTCCCTCCGGTGGTTGTAAGTGGCACTTCTGTGAGTTCTGCTCTTGGGCTCCCTCCAGTGGTTTTAAGTGGAATGGCTGCTCCTTGGATTTAGCAGTCTGCAGCTGCTTCCACTGATTGTCTTTCTGCTCGGCTATTTATGCCTGGCTCTTCCCTTCAGCCAGTGCCACTTGTCTATGGTTCCTGGTTGGATTCACATCTCTCTTGGATTTCCCTGATATCCTGACCAGTTCTGCAAAGATAAGTCCTTTCTTTGTTGTGGACTTATTCGTTCTGTGCATTCTATGTTTTGGCCAGCTTGTCAGTATGGATTAATTCAGTTAAGCTGGAAGCTCTGGGAAGCAGATTTACCCTCCACACCTTTAGTCAGGTGTGGAGATTTTTGTAAACTCTGTGTGGATTTTTGTAGTTTTTAATACTGACCGCACAGTATTCCGTCCTGTCCTATCTATCTAGCTAGACTGGCCTCCTGTGCTACATCCTGGTTTCATTCTACGTATGTCTTTTCCCTCTCCACTCACAGTCATTACTTGTGGGGGGGCTATCTGTCCTTTGGGGATTTTCTCTGAGGCAAGATAGTTTTCCTGTTTCTATCTTTAGGGGTAGTTAGTTCTCAGGCTGTGACGAGGTGCCTAGGGAGTGACAGGAGCATCCCACGGCTACTTCTAGTGTTGTGTTGAGCTTAGGGACTGCGGTCAGTACAGGTACCACCTCCTTCAGAGCTCGTCCCATGTTGCTCCTAAACCACCAGTTCATAACAGTACAAGTGGCCAAAAATGAATTAAATGCATCTCAAAAGAAGGAAAAAAAAATTCTGAGCCATTTTTTTTTCTGTGCTCTGTTTTGTATTTTTTTTCCTCTTGATCTCTGGGTGGTTCAGGATTTATTCTCTGGCATGGATGTTCAGGGTTTGTTTTCTCGTGTGGATCAACTTGCTGCAAGAGTACAGAGTATCCAGGATTATGTTGTCCAGACTCCGGCTTTGGAGCCTAAAATTCCTACTCCTGACTTGTTTTTTGGGGACAGATCCAAGTTTTTGAACTTTAAAAATAACTGCAAATTGTTTTTTGCTTTGAAACACCGTTCTTCTGGTGATCCCATTCAGCAAGTAAAAATCATCATATCCTTGCTGCGTGGTGACCCTCAGGACTGGGCATTCTCCCTTGAATCAGGGGATCCGGCATTGCTGAATGTAGACGCATTTTTTCAAGCACTCGGATTATTGTATGACGAACCTAATTCTGTGGATCATGCAGAAAAAACCCTGTTGGCCCTGTGTCAAGGTCAGGAAGCGGCAGAATTATACTGCCAGAAATTTAGGAAATGGTCTGTGCTCACTAAATGGAATGAGGATGCTCTGGCTGCTATTTTCAGAAAAGGTCTTTCTGAAGCCCTTAAAGATGTTATGGTGGGCTTCCCTACGCCTGCTGGTTTGAGCGAATCTATGTCTCTAGCCATTCAGATTGATCGGCGTCTGCGCGAGCGCAAAGCTGTGCACCATATGGCAGTGTCCTCTGAGCAGAGTCCTGAGCCTATGCAATGTGATAGGATTTTGACTAGAACAGAACGGCAGGAATTCAGACGTCAGAATAGGCTGTGTTTTTACTGTGGTGATTCTGCTCATGTTATTTCCGATTGCCCTAAGCTTACTAGGAGGGTCGCTAGGTCTGTTACCTGTTATGATGCGGTGGTTTAGGAGCAACATGGAACGAGCTCTGAAGGAAGTAGTATCTGTACTGACCGCAGTTCCTAAGCTCAACACAACACTAGAAGTAGCCGTGGAATGCTCCTAACTCTCCCTAGGCACCTCGTCACAGCCTAAGAGCTAACTACCCCTAAAGATAGAAGCAGGAAAACTGTCTTGCCTCAGAGAAAATCCCCAAAGGACAGATTAGCCTCCCACAAATAATGACTGTGAGTGGAGAGGGAAAAGACATACACAGAATGAAAGCAGGATGAGCACAGGAGGCCAGTCTAGCTAAATAGATAGGACAGGATGGAATACTGTGCGGTCAGTATAAAACACTACAAAAATCCATGCAGAGTTTACAAAAATCTCCACACCTGACTAAAGGTGTGGAGGGTAAATCTGCTTCCCAGAGCTTCCAGCAAGACAGAATTAATTCATACTCATAAGCTGGACAAACATAGAAAGCACAGAACGGATTAGTCCACAATCTGTGGACAGAAAATAGCAAGCAAGAACTTAGCTTTGCTGAGCTGGTCAGGATAACAGGGAAATCCAAAGAGAAGTGAATCCAACCAGGAACCATTTACAAGTGGCACTGGCTGAAGGATAGAGCCAGGCATAAATAGCCGAGCAGAAAAGACGATCAGTGGAAGCAGCTGCTGACAGCTAAATCCAAGGAGCAGCCATAGCACTAGAAACCACAAGAGGGAGCCCAAGAGCAGAACTCACGAAAGTGCCACTTACAAACACCGGAGGGAGCCCAAGAGCAGAATTCACAACAGTACCCCCCCCTTGAGGAAGGGTCACCAAACCCTCACCAGAGCCCCCAGGCCGATCAGGACTTGGTTCCATTGTTTTTTCAGCATGTGGTTCGTTTGCATGGCATTCCGGAGAATATTGTGTCTGACAGAGGTTCTCAGTTTGTCTCTAGGTTTTGGCGGGCCTTTTGTGCTAGGATGGGCATTGATTTGTCTTTTTCTTCGGCGTTTCATCCTCAGACTAATGGCCAAACTGAGCGAACTAATCAGACCTTGGAAACCTATTTGAGATGCTTTGTGTCTGTTGATCAGGATGATTGGGTGGCTTTCTTGCCGTTGGCCGAGTTTGCCCTTAATAATAGGGCTAGTTCGGCTACTTTGGTTTCACCTTTCTTTTGTAATTTTGGTTTTCATCCTCGTTTTTCTTTGGGGCAGGTTGAGCCTTCTGATTGTCCTGGTGTGGATTCTGTGGTGGACAGGCTGCAGCAGATTTGGACTCATGTGGTGGACAATTTGACGTTGTCTCAGGAAAAGGCTCAACGTTTTGCTAACCGCCGTTGGTGTGTTGGTCCCCGGCTTCGTGTGGGGGATTTGGTTTGTTTGTCTTCTCGTCATGTTCCTATGAAGGTTTCTTCCCCTAAGTTTAAGCCTCGGTTTATTGGTCCTTATAAGATTTCTGAAATTATCAATCCGGTGTCTTTTCGTTTGGCTCTTCCAGCCTCTTTTGCCATTCATAATGTTTTCCATAGATCTTTGTTGCGGAGATATGTGGTGCCCGTTGTTCCCTCGGTTGATCCTCCTGCCCCAGTGCTGGTTGAGGGAGAGTTGGAATATGAGGTTGAGAAAATTTTGGATTCTCGTTTTTCGAGGCGGAGGCTTCAGTATCTTGTCAAGTGGAAGGGTTATGGCCAGGAGGATAATTCTTGGGTTGTTGCCTCCGATGTCCATGCCGCCGATTTGGTTCGTGCTTTTCACTTGGCTCGTCCTGATCGGCCTGGGGGCTCTGGTGAGGGTTCGGTGACCCCTCCTCAAGGTGGGGGGGTACTGTTGTGAATTCCGCTCTTGGGCTCCCTCCGGTGGTTGTAAGTGGAACTTCTGTGAGTTCTGCTCTTGGGCTCCCTCCAGTGGTTTTAAGTGGAATGGCTGCTCCTTGGATTTAGCAGTCTGCAGCTGCTTCCACTGATTGTCTTTCTGCTCGGCTATTTATGCCTGGCTCTTCCCTTCAGCCAGTGCCACTTGTCTATGGTTCCTGGTTGGATTCACATCTCTCTTGGATTTCCCTGATATCCTGACCAGTTCTGCAAAGATAAGTCCTTTCTTTGCTCTTTTCTGTCCACAGGTTGTGGACTTATTCGTTCTGTGCATTCTATGTTTTGTCCAGCTTGTCAGTATGGATTAATTCAGTTAAGCTGGAAGCTCTGGGAAGCAGATTTACCCTCCACACCTTTAGTCAGGTGTGGAGATTTTTGTAAACTCTGTGTGGATTTTTGTAGTTTTTAATACTGACCGCACAGTATTCCATCCTGTCCTATCTATCTAGCTAGACTGGCCTCCTGTGCTACATCCTGGTTTCATTCTACGTATGTCTTTTCCCTCTCCACTCACAGTCATTACTTGTGGGGGGCTATCTATCCTTCGGGGATTTTCTCTGAGGCAAGATAGTTTTCCTGTTTCTATCTTTAGGGGTAGTTAGTTCTCAGGCTGTGACGAGGTGCCTAGGGAGTGACAGGAGCATCCCACGGCTACTTCTAGTGTTGTGTTGAGCTTAGGGACTGCGGTCAGTACAGGTACCACCTCCTTCAGAGCTCGTCCCATGTTGCTCCTAAACCACCAGTTCATAACACAGATACAGATTTTGTACAAAGGCATTCCTCCCACCTACTGGGGTGCTACATATAGGAGTATATGGCATATACTAACAGAGGTATTATGTCAAATTTACCTTTATAAAGGAATGTGTGGGTACGATTTTCAAACTAGCTGTATATATATAGAACATGTTTCATTAATCAGATTATTATTCTATGTAAGGCTGAAACCTGAAAGATTGTGTGGAACATATTAATGCATATATGTTCCAAAATGTCCAAGTGCAGACCCAAAAATCAACATCAGACTACGAGATACACACTTAAGGAAACCGTGAGAAGGGCAACACAATAAAAAAATAGAATAATGGAATATATAGGGATTGAGAGTATAAATTTGACCATTGCACAATGTACAAAAGTTTAACAAAATTACCCAAAGGGGTCTGTATCAGACCAACTATAAGACGCTGTTATGAGGACATCACAATACACTTAGCAGTTATTACAAAAGGTAGAGATAGAGAGTACAAGTTAAACCATTGCACAATGTGCAAAGGTTTCAAAAAATTACTCAAGGTGTCTGTCTCACACCAGCTGAAAGATGCTGTTATGGGGACACCACAATACACTTTGCAGCTATTTCAAGTGGTAGAGATAGAGAGTACAAATTTCACCTTTGTATGATGTGCCAAGGTTTCAAAAAATTAACCAAGGTGTCACTCTCAGACCAGCTGAAAGACTCAGTGATGGGGACAACACAATAAACTTTGCAGTTATTGCAAGAGGTAGAGATGAGAGTAGAAATTTGACCATTGCACAATGTGCAAAGATTTCCAAATATTACCCAAAGCGGTCTGTATCATACACAAGCTGAAAGAGGCCATAATGGGGACCTCACAATACATTTAGCAGTTATTACAAGAGGTAGAGATAGAGAGTACAAGTTTCACCATTGCACAATGTGCAAAAGTTTTAAAAAATTATCCAATGTGTCTCTATCACACTAGCGAAAAGACGCCGTGATGGAGACAACACAATACAATTTGCAGTTATTACAAGAGGTAGAGATAAAGAGTATAAGGGTACCGTCACACTATACGATTTACCTACGATCAAGACCAGCGATACGACCTGGCCGTGATAGTTGATAAGTCATAGTGTGGTCGCTGGAGAGCTGTCACACAGACAGCTCTCCAGCGACCAACGATGCCGAGGTCCCCGGGTAACCAGGGTAAACATCGGGTTACTAAGCGCAGGACCGCGCTTAGTAACCCGATGTTTACCCTGGTTACCAGCGTAAAAAAAAAAAAAACAGTACATACTTACATTCCGGTGTCTGTCCCTTGCCGTCTGCTTCCCGCACTCACTGACTGCCGGCCGTAAAGTGAAAGCACAGCACAGCGGTGACGTCACCGCTGTGCTCTGCTTTCACTTTACGGCCGGCAGTCAGTGAGTGCGGGAAGCAGACGGCAAGGGACCTGACAGACACCGGAATGTAAGTATGTACTGTTTTTTTTTTTTTACATTTATGCTGGTAACCAGGGTAAACATCGGGTTACTAAGCGCAGTCCTGCGCTTAGTAACCCGATGTTTACCCTGGTTACAAGCGAACGCATCGCTAGATCGGTGTCACACACACCGATCTAGCGATGACAGCGGGAGATCCAGCGACGAAAGAAAGTTCCAAACGATCTGCTACGACGTACGATTCTCAGCAGGATCCCTGATCGCTGCTGCGTGTCAGACACAGCGATATCGTATGGATATCGCTGGAACGTCACGAATCGTACCGTTGTAGCGACAAAAGTGCCACTGTGTGACGGTACCCTTAGTTTCACCAATGCACAATGGGCAAAGGTTTAAAACAATTAGCCAAGGGATCTCTCTAAGACCAGCTAAAAGATGCTGTGATGGAGACATTACTATATACTTTGGAGTTATTACAAGAGATAGAGATATAGAGTACAAGTTTCACCATTGCACAATATTCAAAGGTTTCAAAACATTACCCAAGGGGTCTCTCACAGACCAGCTGAAAGACAATGTGATGGGGAAATCACAATACACTCTGCAGTTATTACAAGAGGTAGAGAAAAAGAGTACAAGTTTCACCATTGCACAATGTGCAAAGCTTTCAAAAAGTACAAAACATTACCCACGTGGGGTATACATAGAAGAACACTAAGTACTTGCTGCAGAAGCAGGGAAGAAGAGGAGGTGATTCCCTGAACAAAATGGTTTTGGATGGTAAGGGATGGAGGATAAGACAATTAAACAAAAAACATTTGGCCTGTATTTACATAACGTTGCTGTCATCTGTAGGGCTTATGAAGCTGGAGGAAATCCAGCCCTTGTTCAATTTTAGAAGAGCCAGCCTGTCTGCAATTTCCATTGACAGGCGTGTGTGCCTATATGTTACGATTGCAACTGCTGAACTAAAAACCCGCTCAGACAACACACTCTTGACAGGGCATGGCAGCACCTCCAAGGCGTACACGGAGAGGTTGGGCTAAGTGTGCAGCTTGGACAACCAATAGTTAAAGGGCACTGAAGAATCAGGAAGGACACTGGTATGGTCACTTAAGTAGTCCTTCATCATCTTGGTCAACTTCTCCCTCCTTGTTTTAGTTACACTCACAGATAGCCTTTGCTGATGGGACGGTCTCATGAAAATGGTCCAGTTGGTGGACATCGCCCCCTGAGTTGCACCTAGTGTGTGTGACCCTCCCCTGTGATCCTTGTGGATGAAAAGAACCTGTACCTCTGCCAGCAGTGTTGTCTGGGGTAATCTTTTTAGCAAGTCTTCCACTATGGCCCTCTGGCATGCATGCACTGAAAATGGCATGTCTGCCTCCAACATTAGAGAAGCAAATTTCTCCTTGTACCGTGGGTCAAGAAAGGTGCACAGCCGGTATTTTATGTTGGACAAAATGTCTTTCATGCGAGGGTCTTGGAAAAGGCATCTGGACATGAACTCTGCCATGTGTGGCAGACTACAAAGAGTCAAATGTTCAGTGTCCTCACCAGGAAGAACACTGACCATCCTGTCCTCCTCCCGACGCATAACCTCCTTCTCCCCTTCAGGCCAGACATGCTGGAGAGGCATGAAGCTGGGATTGGGAGTCCCCTCTGCAGCAGAGAGCAAAAACTCCGGTCGCCCCCACCCTCCTCCTCCTGTTCCTCGTCATCACCCAATGTGGCCTGAGAATATTGTGTGAGGCTGGGCTGTGTGGTATCAGCCACTGTAAAATCTTGCTCCATAGCCACCTGCTCGGCATTCAAGGCTTCTTCTTTGAGATTCTGCAGCAAATATAGACAGACCAGTGGGATGGTTACCCTGATAATAGCATCATCAGTGCTCATGATCTTGGTGTAGTACTCAAAGTTTTGAAGAACCTCACATAGGTCAGCCATCCACACCCACTCGGCAGTTGTTATGTGTGGGGGCTGAGTGTTACTCTGATAGGCATTGAGAAGCTGGAATTCAGAGACTGCCCTCTGCTGCTCACTAAGTCTTGCCAACATATGAAAGGTCGAAATCCAGCGTGTGGGCAGGTCACAAATCAGTTGGTGAAAATGCAAATTAACACCTTGCTGCTGCAAAGTTGAACTGGAAAAAGCCTGAGATGACATTCCGAAATGTGTGCTGACATGGCAAACCTTGTTAAGTAGGTCAGGCAAGTCAGGGTGTGTTTTTAAAAACCGGTATACAACCAAGTTCAGCACGTGGGCCATGCATGGAAGGTGTACCAACTTGCCAAGCTTTAAAGCCGCCACCAAGTTATGCCCATTATTGCACACAACCAGACCTGGTTGGAGGTTCAGCGTGGAGAGACATTAATTGGTTTGTTCTTTTATCCCTTTCAACAGCTCAGTTGCGTTGTGAACTTTATCACCTAAACAGATGAGGTACAGCAAAGCATGCTGCCATTTCGCCAAGGCAGTGCTGCAGATTTCTCAGCTGGGGAGTGATGCGGAGGCTAGTTCTGCTGTAGATGAAGAGGAGGAGGAAAGACTGAAAATGGAATACGAGGAGACTAAAACCCTTATGGAAGTTGGGCCCGCTATTCTTGGTGTGGGTAAGATGTGTGATGTCCAAGCATCAGATTCTGCCCCAGACATCACCAGGTTAACCCAGTGTGCTGTCAAGGAAATGTATCGTCGCTGTCTGCAAGAAACCTATCCATGTGTTTGTGGTTAAGTGGACCTTCCTTGTGACTGCCTTGGCCAGAACACTGCTGATATTGTGTAACACATGCTTATGTAATGTGGTGACAGCACACCGGGAAAAATAGTGGCAGCTGGGAATCGAGTACCATGTGGCTGCCACCACCAAGAGGTCACGGAAACACTCAGGTCCAACAATTTGAAATGGCAACATTACCAGGGTGTTTAGCGGTTGTGCCTGTGGGTGGGTGGCTGGATATTTTTGCTTTCTGGTAAACGTCTGGGGCAGGGACATTTGAATGCTTGAACAATGAAGTAGATGTGGTTGCTCTCTGTGGTGTGTGTGCAACAACTTGTTTTGAGCAGGAGGCATCAGTGCCTGCTTCATGGTCAGCAGATTGGGAAATCCGCAACACAGGAAAAGGGGCAGTAGTTTGAACCTTGGACACAGATTTTGTACCCAAGTGTTCCACCCACCTACTGGGGTGCTTTGCTGCCATGTGCTTTTGCATGCTGGTGGTGCTCAGGTTGGCAGTGTTCTTGCCTCTTCTTAGCTTGTTTTGGCAGATGCTGCAAATTACAGTTGTTTTATCTGAAGAACTTAAAAAAAAACTGCCATACAGGGGAACAACGCACCCTTGGCCTGTTATATAGCCGAGTGGGGGCTCTGTGGAACAGTTGACCAAGCTCTCTCTCTTGTCAAACCACTACCTGTTCTTGCCTGTTTTCTTGCTACAGATCCATCCCTCTCTGCAATGCTGTGCTTGCTTGGCGTGCCACCGTGCCAGGTTGGATCAGTGGCCTCATCATCGACCACATTGTCTACCAATTCCTCAATCGGATCCTCCTTCTAAGTTGAGATTTGATGCTGACCTGATGGCAACCGTGCCTCATGACTATCCTCCACCTCTTCAGACATGAATTGACCTTCCCCAATGTGGCTTTCTCCTGGCCGTGGCTGCTCAAATGTTTTGGCATCACTGCACTCCACCTCCCCATGACTCTCTTTAATGGTGCACGTTGAGAGGACTGACAAATTGCAATGGGACATTAAGAGTTCTTCAGAGTGGCCAGTGTTGGGGTCATATGTCTCCTGGTAGTCTTGATGGTGGGAGCAAGGAGGACCAGGTTGAGGATTCAAAGACCCAGTCTCTTGGCTACTGAGACTGGACCGTGTAGAAAACGTTGTGGTGCTGCTTGTCAACACACTGGAGCCTTTGTCTGCCATCCAATCCATAACATCCTCACTGTTAGAATCTGTTTAGTTTGTGACTATCCGCCATTTTCTTGTGGAGTTGTGGCTGCTGGTCTTTTTCCTCTGGTTCTGGGTTTTTGTTGGGTCAGGTGTTTGTATCACTCTTTATTAACCAGCACCTGCCTCACAGTACTTGCTGGACAACAGTGTTAATCTGCTTGAGCTCTAGCTTGGTGCTTTGCTTTGTCTTCTGTGTGTGTTATTTGTGCAGTGCTGGTACCTCTGGTTCTGCTAGCTATATTTTCTGTTTTCTATTGGTTTCTGCAGCCTTCTCTTTGTTTTCTATTAGGAGGTGACCCATTTTTGTACCCAGTCCTTAGTTCTTTTAGGGAACCCCTTCCCTTTATCTATAGGTCTTCACTTGAGATCAGAGGTGTAGCTAGGGTTTTGGTTCAGGGGGCAAAACTTCTGAGTGACGCGCCCTAATACTGGAGGAGAACCTCAGCAGATGACCTCGCTATTACTGAAGATAACCTCTATATAAAGACCAATATGGATATTACCGCCATATGGTCAGCGGTAGATACCAGTCCTATAGAACATATAAGAGATCACTGCACAGTTACAGATAATGTCTTACCGCTGACGTCCTTTCTGATGGAATCGTTCACTTATCCCGTCTTTTCCATCTGGCCTAGACGACACAACTTCTTCCAGCTACAACTTGTCTGCAGAGAATACAACAAAGACACATTTCACTTCTCATATTCCAGCCCTATCATCATCTATTCCTAACCTGCACAAACTCCTCATCCTACTGAAACCCCAATGCTGAGCCGCTGCTGCCGTATGTAACCCTATTACTGCCCCTGATACCCCAATACTGAGCTGCTGCTGATGCCGTATGTGTCCCTATTACTGCACCTGATACCGCAATACTGAGCCACTGCTCCCTTATGTGTCCCTATTACTGCCCCTGCTGTGTGGTTCTCTGTGCCCTCTAAGTTCTAAAGCAACTCTCTACAATATAGTAATGCTGGGTGTAAGTGCCCTAGAAAACAGTGCCCATATTTTGCCCTTAGAAAGTAATAATGCTCTGTGTGCCCCTTTGATAGCAACAGTTACCCGAGTTCCCCTATAAAAATAAGTGCCCACTTTACATTTAATAAAGTCCCGAGTCTCCTCCTGTACAGCTCCCCTATACACAGCATGATGCTCTCTTATACACAGTATAATGCCTCCTCACTGTACACTGACTCCTTAGTAGCCCCCAAACTGTTTGATGGATCCAACAATGTATAATGACCCCCACACTGTAAACTCCATACTGTATGATGGCCCCCTAGATAGCCTCCATACACAGTAGCATAATGCACCAATTAGTCCACAATATAGTATAATGCACTCCCCATAGGCAGACTCTATAGCTTACGGCAGCCCCCATAGGCAGACACTGTAATAAGGCAACACCTGAATATAAGTAGACCCTGTAATAAGGCAGTACCCCCCATAGGCAGACTCTGTAGTATAAGGCAGCACCCCCATAGGCAGACCCTGCAATAAGGCGGCAGACCCTGTAATAAGCCAGCACTTCTATAGGCAGACACTGTAATTAGGCAGCACCCCTATAGGCAGACCCGGTAATAAGGCAGCCTCCATAGACAAACCCTTTAATAAGGCAGCACCGCCATAGGCAGACCCTGTAATAAGGCAGCACCCCATAGGCAGACCCTGTAATAAGGCAGCACCCCCATAATCAGACCCTGTAATAAGGCATCACCCCTACAGGCAGACCCTGTAAAGAGGCAGCACCCCTATAGTCAGACCCTGTAATAAGGCAGCCCAATAGTCAGACCCTGTAATAAGGCAGAACCTCCATAGTCAGACCCTGTAATAAGGTAGCACCCCCATAGTCAGACCCTGTAATGAGGCAGCACCCCTATAGTAAGACCCTGTAATAAGGCAACCCCCATAGTCAGACCCTGTAATAAGGCAGCACCCACATAGTCAGACCCTGTAATGAGGCAGCACCCCTATAGTCAGACCCTGTAATAAGGCAGCACCCCCATAGTCAGACCCTGTAATAAGGCTGCCCCCCCATAGTCAGACCCTATAATAAGGCATCACCCCTGTAGGCAGACCCTGTAGTAAGGCAGCACCCCCATAGTCAGACCCTGTAATAAGGAAGCACCCCTATAGGCATACCCTGTAATAAGGCAGCACCCCTATAGGCAGACCCTGTAATAAGGCAGCACCCCCATAGTCAGACTCTGTAATGAGGCATCAACCCTATAGTCAGACCCTGTTATAAGGCAGCCCCCATAGTCAGACCCTGTAATAAGGCAGCTCCCAGAGTAAGACCCGGTAATAAGGCAGCACCCCATAGTCAGACCCTGTAATAAGGCAGCACCCCCTTAGTCAGACCCTATAATAAGGCAGCCCCCATTGTCAGACCATGTAATAAGGCAGCACCCCCATAGTCAGACCCTGTAATAAGGCAGCACCCCCATAGTCAGACCCTGTAATAAGGCAGCCCCCATATTCAGACCCTATAATAAGGCATCCCCCTTAGTCAGACCCTGTAATAAGGCAGAACCCCATAGTCAAACCCTGTAATAAGGCAGCACCCCTATAGGCAGATCCTGTAATAAGGCAGCACCTCTATAGGCAGACCCTGTAATGAGGCTGCACCTCCATAGTCAGACCCTGTAATAAGGCAGCACCCCCATAGTCAGACCCTGTAATAAGGCAGCCACCATAGTCAGACCGTGTAATAAGGCAGCACTCCCATAGTCAGACCCTGTAATAAGGAAGCACCATATTCAGACCCTGTAATAAGGCAGCCCCATATTCAGACCCTATAATAAGGCATACCCCTTAGTCAGACCCTGTAATGAGGCAGCACCGCCATAGGCAGACCCTGTAATAAGGCAGCACCCCCATAGTCAGACCCTGTAATAAGGCAGCCCCTTAGTCAGACCCTGAAATAAGGCAGCACCCCCTTAGTCAGACCCTATAATAAGGCAGCCCCATTGTCAGACCATGTAATAAGGCAGCACCCCCATAGTCAGACCCTGTAATAAGGCAGCACCCCCATAGTCAGACCCTGTAATAAGGCAGCACCCCCATAGTGAGACCCTGTAATAAGGCAGCCCCCATATTCAGACCCTATAATAAGGCATCCCCCTTAGTCAGACCCTGTAATAAGGCAGAACCCCATAGTCAAACCCTGTAATAAGGCAGCACCCCTATAGGCAGATCCTGTAATAAGGCAGCACCTCTATAGGCAGACCCTGTAATGAGGCTGCACCCCCATAGTCAGACCCTGTAATAAGGCAACACCCCCATTGTCAGACCCTGTAATAAGGCAGCCACCATAGTCAGACCGTGTAATAAGGCAGCACTCCCATAGTCAGACCCTGTAATAAGGAAGCACCATATTCAGACCATGTAATAAGGCAGCCCCATATTCAGACCCTATAATAAGGCATACCCCTTAGTCAGACCCTGTAATGAGGCAGCACCGCCATAGGCAGACCCTGTAATAAGGCAGCACCCCCATAGTCAGACTCTGTAATGAGGCATCAACCCTATAGTCAGACCCTGTTATAAGGCAGCCCCCATAGTCAGACCCTGTAATAAGGCAGCTCCCAGAGTAATACCCAGTAATAAGGCAGCACCCCCATAGTCAGACCCTGTAATAAGGCAGCCCCATAGTCAGACCCTAAAATAAGGCAGCACCCCCTTAGTCAGAGCCTATAATAAGGCAGCCCCCATTGTCAGACCATGTAATAAGGCAGCACCCCCATAGTCAGACCCTGTAATAAGGCAGCACCCCCATAGTCAGACTCTGTAATAAGGCAGCACCCCCATAGTCAGACCCTGTAATAAGGCAGCCCCCACATTCAGACCCTATAATAAGGCATCCCCCTTAGTCAGACCCTGTAATAAGGCAGAACCCCATAGTCAAACCCTGTAATAAGGCAGCACCCCTATAGGCAGATCCTGTAATAAGGCAGCACCTCTATAGACAGACCCTGTAATGAGGCTGCACCCCCATAGTCAGACCCTGTAATAAGGCAGCACCCCCATAGTCAGACCCTGTAATAAGGCAGCCACCATAGTCAGACCATGTAATAAGGCAGCACCCCCATAGTCAGACCCTGTAATAAGGAAGCACCATATTCAGACCCTATAATAAGGCATACCCCTTAGTCAGACCCTGTAATGAGGCAGCACCGCCATAGGCAGACTCTGTAATAAGGCAGCACCCCCATAGTCAGACCCTGTAATAAGGAAGCACCATATTCAGACCCTATAATAAGGCATACTCCTTAGTCAGACCCTGTAATGAGGCAGCACCGCTATAGGCAGACTCTGTAATAAGGCAGCACCCCCATAGTCAGACCCTGTAATAAGGCAGCACCCCCATAGTCAGACCCTGAAATTAGGCAGCACCCCCATAGTCAGACCCTGTAATAAGGCAGCACCCCTATGGGCAGACCCTGTAATGAGGCATCATCCCTGTAGTCAGACCCTGTAATAAGTCAGCCCCCACAGTCAGACCCTGTAATAAGGCAGCCCCCATAGTCAGACCCTGGAAAAAGGCAGCACTACCCCATAGGCAGATCCTGTAATAAATAAATGCTCACCTCTCTTCTTCTTGGTTCCTGCACTGCTCTGGCTGATCTCCTGACAGTGGGCACTGGGCAGTGAAGTCATTGCGCCCGCTGTCAGTGTCGACGACATCAGACACAGACACTGACAGGGGGATGATGGGAGAAGGAGCGCAGCGCTCCTTCTCCCATCATTGCGATCTGCTGATCTTCCGATGACGGCAGGGGGCCCATTGCTGGCATTGGGCCCCCCCGCCTGCTCAGGGGCCCCATAGCAGCCAGGCGGCAGAGCAGGGAGATTGATTCTCCCTGCTCTGCCACAGAATGTAACTGTATTGGCACGTTGTACATGCCGATACAGTTACAGTAGTGTCGCTTCGGGTGGGCCCCCTCAGAGCACCAGTCCCAGGGTGCCCACACCATCTGCCCCCCACAGTAGCTACGCTACTGCTTGAGATTAACCTAGAATCGTCGGTGGGTCTATTTACAAGTAATGGCTGCCCACACTCCATCGTAGGTTTTCAGCCTAGTCATAGTGCAGGGTCAGTTTTCCCCCTTCTACCTTAGTCCTGTGTTGCAGATCTGTAACAGTTTGTCCAGACAGAAAGAAGTATAAAAAAGAACCAACCCTCCCAGATTTCTGCAATATGAACAGCATTAAAGATCTTGCTCAGCGTCTGCAAGGGTTAACGATGAAAGTTGCCAGCTTGCAACAGCACGTGAGTAATTGCCTTGGAATCCACTCTGAAGAACCTCAGGTGAGTTTGCCTGAATGTTTTTCTGGTAAATGGCAGGAATTTTTTTCGATTAAAAATGCATGTTTACTTTATTTTCAGCTTAGACCCAGGTCTTCAGGGGCTGAATTACAGCGTGTGGGGATTATTATGTCTTTTTGAGAGGTGAGCTGCAAGTTTGGGCATTTTTATTGCGTCTGGATGACCCTTGTTTGATGTCAGTAGAAGCATTTTTTTCTGCTATGAGGGTATTATATGATGATCCTGATCGGGTCACTACAGCCGAGGCAGAACTCAGGCGGCTGAAACAGGGTTCTGGCAATGCTGAGAGTTCAGACAATGGTCTGCAGAGGTCAGCTGGAATGATCCAGCACTCAAGAGTCAGTTTTTAGCAGGTTTGAATGACAGGGTTAAAGATTTGCTCATTGCATATCCTGCACCTGCTATGCTTGAGGCTGCTATGCAATTAGCTATCTGGGTGGATAGAAGATTGAGAGGTAGACAAAATGAGGAGACGGTTTCAATTTTGCTGGAGAGCTCCGTTGACTGTGGGGAGCCGATGCAACTTGGGGCGATGTCCTCTCGCTCCCAGGAAAGGCAGAGAAGATTCTCTGAGGGGTTATGCTTTTATTGTGGTAAGGCTGACCATTTCATTAAGCAATATGAAGGATGCATAAACAGGGAAAATAGAAAAAAAAGGTCAATCAGAATAACCCTCCATTTTGATTTGCTAATTTACAGTTGGCAGGGGATTCTTTTTCTGGTAGTTCTACCTGTCGTGGTAATTCAATTGATTTTCAAGTGATGGTGGACTGTAGTTCTGCACTTAATTTGATTGAGCAACAATTTCTAGACAAGTATAAGATTGATTCTGTACCTTTATCATGCCCTTTTCCTGCAGTGGCGATTACTAACACTTCTCTAGAGCATGGGTGCGTTTCTTGAAAGGTCACTGGGTTTTCACTCACTGTGAATATGGAACACCAGGAATCTTTATATTTATTTGTACTTAATAAATTGCCTTTTCCAGTTGTCCTGGGGTTACCCTGGTTAAAAATGCACAAATCTGTACTGGACTGGTCGTCAAGTGCGATAAGATCCTGGGGTCAGGAGAGTTATGGGAAATGTTGTGATGTATACATTGCTGCTGTTGTGAAAAATGAGCTACCTGAAGCCATTTAGGAATTCTGGAAAGTAGGGTTGAGCGACTTTTGTTTTTATAGGATCGGGTCGGATTTCACGAAACCCGACTTTTTCAAAAGTCGGGTCGAGTGAAATCGGCCGATCCTATAGAAAAATCGGGGTCGGGGTCGGCCGAAACACGAAACCCAATGCAGTGCATTGGGTTTCTAATGGTTCCCAGGGTCTGAAGGAGAGGAAACTCTCCTTCAGGCCCTGCGATCCATATTAATGTGTAAAATAAAGAATAAAAATAAAAAATATTGCTATACTCACCCTCGGACGCGCCCTGGTTGTAACCGGGAGCCTTCCTTCCTAAGAATCAGCGCTTGTAGGACCTTTCGATGACGTCGCGGCTTGTGATCCTGGGATCCATATTCATGTAAAAAATAAAGAATAAAAATAAAAAATATGGATATACTTACCCCTCCGGGGAACCCTGGCTGTCACCGCTGCGAGCGTCTCCTTCAGACCCTGGGAACCATCCAGGATACATTCCGATATTTGTGTCCCATTGACTTGCATTGGTATCAGGTATCGGCGATATCTGATATTTTTGGGATATCGGCCGATACCATCTGATACCGATACTTTCAAATATCGGAAGGTATCGCTCAACACTACTCATCAGTAGGAGTGGGGGCTGTTTTGTCCCAGGAGGGAAAGGATGGAGTGCATCCCTGTGCTTTCTTTTCTAAGAAATTTTCAGAGGCGGAGCTCAACTACAATGTTGGGAACCGAGAATTTTTGGCTATTAAGCTTGCGTTTGAGCATTGGTGACAGTTTTTGGAGGGCGCTAGACATCCTATACAAGTCTTTACTGATCATAAGAACCTGATCTATCTGGATGCTGCTAAACGTTTGAATGTCCATCAAGCTAGGTGTGCATTGTTTTATGCCGGGTCCATTTCTCTGTGACATATAACCCTGGGACAAAATATGTTAAAGCTGATGCTTTGTCTTAAAGTTTCTCCCCAGAGGTTAATACTGAAAAGGAAGAATCTATTCTGCAGAGAGGGGTGGTGGTGGCAGCATTAGGTTCTGAGTTGGAAAATAGCATTCTTAAATCCCAGGATGCGGCACCAACTAACACTCTGTATGGAAAATTATTTGCACCTAAAACACTGAGGAGAGCTTTGTTTACAGAATGTCATGAGTCTTGTTTGGCGGGTCATCCAGGGATTGCCGAAACAAGAAAGTCGATCGGTCAGAGTATCTGGTGGCTGGGGTGGCTAAGAGAAATTGTCAAGTGGGTGCGTCAGTGTACCGTGTCCGCTAGGTCTAAGGCTTGTCATGCTCCGGCAGCAGGGTTGCTTTGCCCGTTAGAGGATCCTAGATCTCCATGGACACATCTTGCAATGGATTTTATCACCGACCTGCCGGTCTCTGAGAGTTTTTCTGCTATCTGAGTTGTTGTGGACCGGTTTAGTAAGATGTGTCATCTGGTCCCGTTCAATAAATTACCCAGCACTAAGTCACTTGCCAGGGCATTTGTGAAAGAGATTGTCAGACTCCATGGTGTTGCCTTTTGTGACAGACTTAAGGTTCATTTGTCATTTTCGTTGGGCTATCATCCGCAATCCAATGGACAGACTAAGAGGAAGAACCAGGACGTTGAGCAGTTTTTGAGATGTTTTGTAGCGGACAATCAGGAGATGTGGTCGGAATATCTACCATTAGCTGAGTTTGCTCTCAATAATCATACGTCTTCTTCGGCTGGGTGTTCTCCTTTCTTTTGTTGTACTGGGAAGAATCCATCTTTCTAGGGTTGGGGCGGCGGTGCCTGAGGAAGAGAGATTTTCTGGAAATTTGGAAAGGGTTTGGACCAGTATGTGCCATAATCTTAAACAGGCTAACAGGAGGTCTAAGAAATATTTTGACAAGAGAAGAAGGTGAGGTTTTTTGTTGGGGACATGGTTTGGTTGTCCTCTAGGAATCTACGGTTGAAGATGCCTTCTAAAAAGTTGGGGCCTTTCAAAGTGGTTCACATTGTCAACTCGGCAGCGGTGAGATTAGACATTCCTTCATCCTGGAAATTAATTCAGTTTTTCATGTATCTTTGCAGAAGAAGGTTGACACGCCAGATAAGGTGGCTAGGCCATCTGCTCCTCCAATTGAAGAGGACTGCGAGTTTGAGATTTCACGCATTCTTGATTCCAGGTGGCATAGAGGAGGGTTACAATATATTGTGTCCTGGAAGGGTTTCTGTCCCGGGACAATTCCTGGGTGAAAGCTGTGGATGTCTCAGCCTCAAGGTTAATTAAGGCTTTTCACAGGAGATTTCCAAATAAGGCCCGGCCTAGAGGATCAGGGGGTCCTCGTTAAAAGGGAGGTACTGTTAGAATCTGTTTAGTTTGTGACTATCTGCCATTTTATTGTGGAGTTCTGGCTGCTGGTCTTTTTCCTCTGGTGCTTGGTTTGTCTTGGGTCAGGTGCTTCCCAGTCCTTGCTGGACAACAGTGTTAATCTGCTTGAGCTCTAGCTTGGTGCTTTGCTTTGTGTTCTCTGTGTGTTATTTGTGCAGTGCTGGTACCTCTGGTTCTGCTAGCCTTAGTTTCTGTTTTCTATTGGTTTCTGCAGCCTTCTTTTTGTTTTCTATTAGGAGGTGACCCATTTTTGTACCCAGTCCTTAGTTCTTTTAGGGAACCCCTTCCCCTTATCTATAGGTCTTCGCTTGAGATTAACTTAGGATCGTCAGTGGACTATTCGCAAGGAATGGGTCGCCCACTTCATCGTAGGGTTTCAGCCTAGTCATAGTGCAGGGTCATTTTTCCCCCTTCTACCTTAGTCCTGTGTTGCAGATCCGTAACACTCACAGTTGTCTGACTTTGTTAGTGGTGTAATGCGCTGACTAAATTTTGACAGGAATCAAGAACGAGAAACAGTCACCTTTGGATCTTTCACATGGCCTTGGTGGGCACCATCACTTCCACGTCCCTTATCATTACCCTTTCTCATATTGATTGTGTTATGCTCATGAAACCAAAAAATACTGGCTTTTAATTTTAAGATGTACCCTCACAGAGGTGTTATGTACAAATTCTCTGTATATAGCAATGTGTGGCTATTTTTTGGAGATCGCAGTTGGATTATATACGGCAACAGCAGACTGATGTAAGTTACAGGTAAATAGTCACTTTTGCGTATTTCTGCAAGCTTTGGGCCAGTCAAACAACTGCTAGCTAAAGATATGGTATTTTTTAAACCAACAGAAAATTATGTTTTATTTTTAGATCACCTTGTTGACACACTCCAAATGTGGAGTACCGAAGATTATTGCCACTGCTAAATTGTCATGTAAGATAATCTCTACCCAGATTGTGCCAGTCGCACAACTGCTAGATAAAAATATGCTATTTATTAAACCAATAGAAAATTATGATTTTGTTTAGATAGCCTTGCTGACACACTCCAATAGTGGACTAATGAAAATTATTTCCACTGCTAAATTGTGACGTTTGATTATCTCTGCACGGATTGCAGCAGTCGCACAAATGCTAGATAAAGATATGCTATTTTCTTTTAACAAATATAACTTTTGGAGGATTTTTTACATCGCCTTTATGAGGCACACCAACTGCGGACTCAGGGAGATTAATGGTAAATAGTGAATTTTCCATAGTTCAGGAGGTTTTGCGCCTGTCGCACAACTGACAGCTAGACAAATATTAGGCATTTAAGCAATAGACAAAGAATATTATTTATCAATTAAATTTTAAAATTAATGTTGCCATATGATGTCATTGAGGAATATTATTTTACGATAAAAAAAAATGTATAGCCTGCTACAGAGGATTATTATGTAAATCCAATAAAAATAGGTTTGCATATGCTGGAACTAACCTAATAGTATTTGCCTCTACAAATAGCATATTTTTATATTTTGGTAGTGGATGAAGCCCTCCCTATTCCTCCCTATTCCCTCAATCTGTTCCTAATACTAACTACTGTACAACACAGTGGAAAATAGCAGAGTTCTGCAGCATGTACTTGTAATGATAAGAACACCCAGGTGCCTGCCTTTCACTCTCTCTCCTATTAAATCTTTCCCTACACTATCCCCACCTAACAAACAACTAATCTTCACAATCTTCAGCTCTTAAAAGAGCTTTTTGGAATGAATAACGCTCACTATAAGCTCCTATCACTCTCCCTACACTCAAACTATGCTCTTTCTACGCTGTTCATGGCTGCAATGTGTGCAAAATGGCGCGATTAGCCTTTTAATATCCCCCATTTTGCTGGAAGGCCAGCCAATCACAGTAATGTCACACCAAAGATGATGCAGGCATTACTGTGATTGGCAAGACAGCCCAGCATGTTCATTGGCTGCAAAAAAAGCGCTAAACATGCTGGGGTGGGTAACTTAAATATACCGAGGCATATACCTAATTACTCAAAGAGTTACAAATAGCTTGAATACCATGATATTCGTGCGAGTAACGAATAGTGCCGAATGAATTCACTCATCACTAGTAAATAGAGCCAGCAATGGCATCCTTTGAGGGGTATCTGCAAAATGGGCTGAATTTTAGCGGGTTGTCTTGTCTTCTGAAAAAAGTCACTTTAAGTGACTGCAGACTTCTGCATCCTAACAGCACACACTGTCAGGATTCTCTGGTATCGCTAGCGAGAGCAGGCAGTCACGTGACAGCATGTACTTCCAGCCACATTCTGACAAAATGTGCTCAGCTTCTTACTACACGTGAATTGAGAGAGGTTAAGCACTTCTAATTGGTACAAGTCTGCATCTATGGAAATAGCAAACTTTTTGTCACTTGACCACCCACTCTTACCGGCATTGTCAGGATTTAGAAATCTGCAGTCATACACAGTGACTGCAGACTTTTATTGGAAGACTGGACAATTCCTTTGACAATTAGTAATATGGCAATGAATAAATATTTATATTTATCTATTATTATAGGACCACATTGTGATTTATGTGATTTTTGTAAGAAACCTATTCAATGAAAGTGCAAAGTTAAACAAAACTTTTTCTTGGAGAGCTCCTTTAACTACTGCCCAACAATATAAAATGTTTTAGAACATCTTGACAGAGTCAGCTTCGGGAGTGGGACTGGGCTTTCAGAAGCTTCTGTTTTCTGAAGGTTTGACATGCTCACTACCACTCCACTCACACAGGGAATGTGAACCCATGGCTCTTGGGATTGGTTGATGTCTCGTCTAAGCAGCTGGGACCCATCAATCATACATAATTTATTCTATTAATCAACACAATGTAGTCCTAATAGTAAAATTGCAAAAATAAGGGGACACCGATTCAACATAGAATGCTATAACAGTAACAGAAATATGGTAAATCTTTAGATACAAGAAGCGAACATTGAAGTCAGAATAGATAATATACAGTGGGTACGAAAAGTATTCAGACCCCTCTAAATGTTTCACTCTTTGTTTCATGGCAGCCATTTGGTAAATTCAAAAAAGTTCATTTTTTTCTCAATAATGTAACCTCTGCACCCCAGCTTGACTGAAAAAAGAGAAATGTAAAAAAATGTGCAAATTTATTAAGACAGAAAAACTGAAATATCACATGGTCATAAGTATTCAGACTCTTTGCTAAGACACTCATATTTAAGTCACATGCTCTCCATGTCCTTGTGATCCTCCTTGAGATGGCTCTATTCCTTCATTGGAGTCCAGCTGTGTTTAATTAAACTGATAGGACTTGATTTGGAACCCGCATCTCCGTTCCAAGGGCAGAGGGGCTGTCATCCCTCTGCATGCTCCCATGCTTATATTTTTCTACCAATAATAAACTGTAAGACTGATGTTTGTGCCACCTGAATGTGGTTGGGAAACTAAAAAAAATTTGAGCTATCCCATGATGTATCTTGGCTCCTAGCAAAGAAGGCTTAAACTCCTCCCTTAGCCTCCACATCTTAATTAAAACTTCAATTACAAGCTGTAATTGCTGGGCCATACCCTGATATCTTATGCATGGGACATGGCTGACTGCTTCTGTGCCTTATAAAAAGTTTTACTGTGGGTCAATTGATCAGTCAACTACCTGTGTTACTATTCTTACATTTTTCTACCAATAGTAGTTTATGAAACTGATGTTTGCCAAGAAATTGAAAAAATCAGCTGTTGCAAGAGGTGTCATGTCTCCCAGCTAAGAAGGCTTACACCACTCCCTCAACCACCAGGTCCTCATTGAAACTTTAATTACAAGCTGTAAATGCTGGGTCAGGCTCTGGTACCTCACGCATGGCCCATGGCTGACTGCTGCTGTGCCATTTGTAAAATGCTCTACCGTGGATCAATTGATTGGTTAACTACCTGTGTTATTATTCTTACATTTTTCTACCAATAGTAGTTTATAAAATTGATGTTTGTGCCACCCGAGTGTGGCTTCAAAACTAAAAAATTTCAGCTGTTGCATGAGGTATCAGATCTCCCAGCTAGGAAGGTTTACACCACTCCCTTAACCACCAGATCCTCATTGAAACTTCAATTCCAAGCTGTAATTACTGGGCCAGACCCTGATACCTCATGCATGGCCCATGGCTGACTGCTGCTGTGCCATTATGAAATTTGTACTGTGGGTCAACTAATGCCAGATTTCATGGTGTCTACCCCTAATTTTAGCTGTTCGGGATGCTTTTTGACACCCTTTAAGGTGTTGTGTGTACGTTGGTTTGGCTTTCCATTGAATCTGATGGCATTTGGTTATATTCATCAAACCGTTCAGTGAATTGAACCGAACCTTGAAAGGTTTGCTCATCTCTACCGGACAACTGGTGTCGGGTATGAATACTAAACTTTACAGTTTGGGTTTGCTCATCCCTAGAAATCTTTTTAATAATGTATGCAGTTTTTTATGTGAGATAACAGGTCTTTCCCTAAAATTTACAAGTCTCTCCTTGCATGCATGTAAAGAAGGAGAATTGTCAATCATTGACAGTGGCCAGGGAGAAACCGCCGGTTACTTACCTGTCTGAGTAGTCTCCTGCATGGCTTTGTCCCTCATGGCTTTTAAAGTATGTCAAACATACCAAGATGAAATCATGCAGACAGTACTTATTTCATGCTAACCGTGGATTGGACAGCATGTATCGGCTGTCAGGTTCCCTTGAATGTTATTTTCCACTACTAGGACAGGAATTCCTAAGCACAAAGCATACAATACATTCTACAAAAACTTAGAGTTACAGAAACACAAGTTTCCGAAAACATTAATCAATCTTTGTGAAATAAAGGAATTAAAAAAATAAGTCACAGATAATGTGGTGACCACATGAGCTTGGTCACCACAAAATGAGAAATAGAAAAGGTAACACAAAAGTCTACTTAATGTTGAAAATTACACAAAAACTAAAAAAAAATACAAAAGAAAATCCCATAGCAAAAAGTTTGAACTACAAATAAAGCAAATTTTGTACAGTTGTGCTCAAAAATTTACATACCCTGGCAGAATTTTTGTTTCTTGGCCTTTTTTCAAAGAATATGAATGATAAAACACCCAAACTTTTTTTCCACTCATGGTTAGCGGTTGGGTGAAGCCATTTATTGTCAAATTATTGTGTTTTCTCTTTTTAAATCATAATGACAACCCAAAACATCCAACTGACCCTGATCAAAAAGTTCACATACCCCATTTCTTAATACCGTGTATTGCCCCCTCTAACATCAATTACAGCTTGAAGTCTTTTGTGGTAGTTGTGAATTAGGTTCTTTATTTTCTCAGATGGTAAAGCTACCCACTCTTCTTGGCAAAACTCCTCCAGTTCCTGTAAATTTCTGTGCTGTCTAGCATGAACTGCGTGCTTGAGATTTCCCCAGAGTGGCTCAATGATATTGAGGTCAGAAGACTGGGATGGCCACTCCAGAACCTTTTATTATTATTATTATTATTATTATTATATTATTATTATTATTGTTATTATACATTTTAATGGCGCCATTTTGTTCATTGCACTTTGCATGTGAATATGGGGCAAATATAGACAAATACATTAAACATGAGCAAAAAACAAGGCACACAGATACATAAGGAGGGAAGACCCTGCCTGCAAGGGCTCACAGTCTGAAGGGGATGGGTGTGAGGATACACTAGGAGAGGGTAGAGCAGGTTGTGCGGCGGTTCAGTAGGTTGAGGATCACTGCAGGCTGTTGGCTTGTTGGAAGAGGTGAGTCTTCAGTTTCTTTTTGAAGGTTTCTATGGTAGGCGAGAGTCTGATGTGTTGGGGTAGAGCGTTCCAGAGTATGGGGGAAGCACGGGAGAAGTCTTGGATGCAGTTGTGAGAAGAACAGATGAGAGGGGAATAGAGAAGGAGGTCTTGAGAGGATCGGAGGTTGCGTGTAGGTAGGTACCGGAAGACCATGTCACAGATGTATGGAGGAGATAGGTTGTGGATGGCTTTGTATGTCATTGCGAGGGTTTTGAACTGGAGTCTCTGGGCGATTGGAAGCCAGTGAAGGGCTTGGCATAGAGGAGAGGCTGGGGGATAGCGGGGAGACAGGTAGATTAGTTGGGCAGCAGAGTGTAGGATGGATTGGAGTGTTCACATTGTTCTGCTGTAGCAAATGACAGGTCAACTTGGCCTTGTGTTTTGGATCGTTGTCATGTTGGAATGTCTAAGTGCGTCCCATGCACAGCTTCCAGGCTGATGATTTCAAATTTGCCTCCAGCATTTGCTGATAACGTGCTGCATTCATCTTTACTTCAACATTGACCAAGTTTAATGTGCCTTTGTAGCTTACACATCCCCAAAACATCAGGGATCCACCTCCATGCTTTACAGTAGGAATGGTGTTCCTTTCATCATAGGCCTTGTTGACCTCTCTCCAAATGTATCTTTTTGGTTGTGGCCAAAAAGTTCAATTGTGGTCTCATCACTTCAAATTACCTTGTTCCAGAAGTTTTGAGGCTTGTTTCTGTGCTATTTTGCATATTGTAGGTGAGATACTTTGTGGAATTTGCGCAGTAATGGCTTTCTTCTAGTGACGCGACTATGCAGCCCATTTTTCTTCAAGTGCCTCCTTATTGTGCATCTTGAACAGCCACACCGCTTGACCACTAGTTTTCAGAGAGTCCAGTATTTCAGCTGATGTTTTTTTGGGGTTTTTCTTTGCATCCCAAACAATTTTCCTGGCAGTTGTGGATGAAAGTTTTGTTGGTCTACCTGACCGTGGCTTGATTTTACAGAGCCCCTTATTTTCCATTTGTTAATCACAGTTTGAACGCTGCTGACTGGCATTATCAATTCCTTGAATATCTTTTTGTATCCCTTTCCTGCAGTTCATCTACCTTTTCCCATATATCCGTTTACCATTCTTTTGCTTTCCCCATTACTCACAATCCAGAAACATCAGTGGCTGGATGAAAGATGCAAGAGCCTGTCTGGATCCCAGAAACTCACTCAACTGAGAAAATAAAGAACCTCATCCACAACTACCACAATAGACTTCAATCTGTCATTGATGTTAGAGGGGGCAATACATGGGTTTAAGAAATGAGGTATGTGAACTTTTGATCAGGGTCATTTGGATGTTTTGGGTTGTCATTATGATTTTAAAAGAGAAAACAGTAGTTTGACAATAAATGGCTTCACCCAACCACTAACCATGAGTGGAGAAAAAGTGTTGGTGTTATATCATTCATATTCTCTGAAAAAAAAGGCCAAGAAAGCAAAAATTCTGCCAGGGTATGTAAACTTTTGAGCACAATTGTATATTTGTGGAAACACAGCTCAAAAAAGATATCTGAAGAAGTCAACTCATAGATTTACAGATTTCTTGCTATCAAGACGATTGCTTGAATTTGTGAGATACTAGGACTTGTGAGATATAAATAAATAAGAGCATTTTAATAGCAAACATGTATTAGTGCTTTTTCAATGCCATGGATGTGTCTTCTAAAGCTTGAGTGGTGGTGGTCTGCTGATCGCCAGGCTGACTTCAGATTGATAAGGGCTTATTTTCATGAGACAGACCCTTTTAATGGATTGCATTTTGTACAGATTGTACTTTCATTAGTTAGGTTAAGTTCTGTATCAGGATTTTTTTCCTTTATTCTGATTCAGAACCAAAATACTGAATTTCTACCGTGTACAAATTAATCAAATAATGGGCACAACTAATGGGTTTCTGTCATTTTATCTGTCTTGATGGAAACTACTTATGGAAGTTCTAATACAGCTGGTTATGAGGTCTTAAAATATAAGATTAAAATACAACCCAAAAACACATAAAATATCTCATACGTGTGTCATAATATCAATTTCCAACGCAGACATCTACCTCTCAGTTTACAGAGATAATGTTGTATCCACTTTCAAGTGGCTCATGATGAGTGTTCCACTTTTGCTACATTGCACACCCTGTTAATGAGTAAACGTTGAGAGCTTTGGTTCTTGAGCAGCTGGAGAGCTTTGGTTCTTGAGCAGCTGGAGAGCTTTACGAACTTTCATTTTAACTTAAACATAAGGTTAACGTAAATGCCAGTGAGAAACTAAACAAAATGTTCTTTAATCTGAGTCCAGGGTGCTACCTAATTTATCACATATCAGCCAATTTTCACACACTTTATACACTTTCTGTTGTTGATCCCAGAGGACTATTTTGTCTAATGGAAAAATAGTTCCTCAGAATAGAGCTTTAATGAAATCAGAGTCTTGAGAGGAAATATGGTGGACTCAATCACTCAGAAAGTTGAATTAGAGGCTTTCGGCTTTGGCCTTGCAAGATCACTTGCAGATTTACTGATATGAAAATTAATAAAAATTATTTTTATAATTATATAACGTTAACATACTACAGTGATTAAAATGAATTGGGGATAATTTAAATTGCTGAAACTTTAATTTCCAGATGCTTATATTGCATTGCTTATTAGCAAAAAATATAGTGGACACTTTAGAAGGTTCTCGCTCTTGTTTCATGTTCTTTATATAAAGTAAAATATTTGTTTCTCCATATATGTCCAATGCATTTGTCTTTTAGATAGACAAGCAATTACATGACTGCCTGGGATCATGCACAACTGGGTGTTTAACCAATGAAAGGAAGTTTGGCAGAGCTATAGGGAATTTTTAATTTTTGATTGCTCAACAACAAAACCTGAAGCTGCTAGTTTTAAGTATTACATTTTTATATTGAGACTTTTGTTTGTTTTTGTCCACAAGTATGCAGACCCATTTTAACCCCTTAATGACCGCCAATGCGCCATTTAACAGCGTCAATTAAGGATACTTATGCTTCAGCTCTGATTTTCAATGGCACTGAGAATTAAGTGTATAGCACCCCCCAGAGTCAGAATTTCTCCAGGGTCTCAGCTATCGGGGGTAGCAGAGACCCCAGAGAACATGATTTGAGTCGGTTTTTACTGACCCCAGTGTTGTGATCGCCATTATTAATGGTATAATGATGACTGCAAAAAAAATCTGATTTTCATTTAATTTCTCTCTCTGTTGATGTAATCGCACATCAAAGGAGAGAGAAATAGGGTTCCCCGATACCCTCCGATATCTCTGGTGTTCCTGCAACCCCTGTGAAGTCCTCTGGGCCACCGCCACCTGGCAAGAATAGGAAGTTTTTCCTATTGGTTCATTTTGATCACTGTGATAGACTCTTTCTGAGCCCTGCCATGCTCCCAAACAGTGGCTTTTCCCCAAATATGGGGTATCGGCGTACTCAGGAGAAATTGCACAACAAATTTTGAGTCCATTTTCTCTTGATACCCTTGTGAAAATAAAAAAATTGGTTCCAAAGTACATTTTTTGTGAAAAAAGTAAAATGTTCATTTTTTCCTTCCACATTGCTTAAGTTCTCGTGAAGCACCTGAAAGGTTAATAAACTTCTTCAATGTGGTTTTGCCCACCTTGAGGAGTGCAGTTTTTAGAATGGTGTCACTTTTGGACATTTTCTATTATATTGACCTTCCAAACTCACTTCAAATGTGAGGTGTTCCATGAAAAAATGGTTTTGTAAATTTTGTTGGAAAAATGAGAAATCGCTGGTCAACTTTAAAACCTTACAAAAAAAAATTATGTTACCAAAATTGTACTGATGTAAAGTAGACTTGTGGGAAATGTAATTTATTAGCTATTTTGTGTGACACCACTCTCTGATTTAAATGTACAAAAATTAACATTTTAAAAATTGTACAATTTTCAACATTTTTGCCAAATTTCCATTTTTTTCATAAATAAACGCAAGTTATATCGAATAAATTTTACCACTAACATGAAGTACAATATGCCACAATAAAATATTCTCACACTCATTTGCATCCGTTAAAGCATTCCAGAGCTATAACCTCATAAAATGACAATGGTCAGAATTGTAAAAATTGGCTTGGTCATTAAATACAAAATTGGCTCTGTCACTAAGGCGTTAAAGAATTCCTTTTTTATATCATATAAAGTTATATTATATTATTATATCAAACAAATAAAGTTATTTTGGCAAAGTTATATCGTAAAGTAGAATCAAACTCTACTTCAAAACGCCTTAGTCTGATGGGAGCGGTGCTCAATGAGAGGGTGCGTAATACACACTCTCTGACTGAGCACTTGTCCCATCAGCCTAGGGAGTTTTTACATAGAGTTTT
Source organism: Ranitomeya imitator (assembly GCF_032444005.1). Taxonomy (NCBI): domain Eukaryota; kingdom Metazoa; phylum Chordata; class Amphibia; order Anura; family Dendrobatidae; genus Ranitomeya; species Ranitomeya imitator. The sequence continues at coordinate 478,933,988 of NC_091286.1, forward strand.
ATCCCACCTGTCCACATAATTGCTTGGGTCTCAACAAAAGGATACACCTTGTCGGTGGCTCTTCGACTCACAAGATTTGGCCACTTTGTGCGATAAGTACCTTCCTTTTTCCATATGGGAAATGGTATCCAATTCACTGAAGGAGTTGTCTGGCCTTATGTGTGACTGCAGATTTGTGAATAATCACATCACACCCACAGCGTGCTGTGAAGATTCTTTGGTGTCAGCACCACGAGTGGTGGGCTCATGACTACAAGTATGTGATTTGCAAGCATGCAGAGATGTTCGCAGCCTCAATCAAGGCAACTGTATTGAGTGAGTTCGGACACAGTCTAGTCGCAATGTGCCCAAAAGTATGCAAATCACAAATTTTCAGTCACATGACCACCGGCTCCAGACATCGGCACCGAAAAACTCTCTTAGCACACAGTGGGCGTGATGTGATGATTCACCTGTCTGCAGTCACATAGACTGTGACTGTGACTGTGACTGCAGACTTGTAGCCTAAGGCTGGACAACTCCTAAGATTCTTCAAGTCCCAACAAACATTTTCTATGGAGTTCAACTCAGGTGATGGTGATGGCTACCGCAGAATCTTCCAGGAATTTTGTCAATTATCATTTTTTTTATCCTGAGGTATTCAATAACATTTTTTGTGCAAATTCTTCAAACAGCTCAGGTGGTCCAAATACTTAGCCTATCATAAAAAAAATGCTGTCTATTTTTGTCTTCGACTCATTTTGTGTTATTTTAGTGCTGAGAAAACCTTTGCAGCTTTTTGCATGCGGTTTCTAGTTTTTTTACTGCATCATGACGGACCTGGCTAGAAACCGCATGCAAAAAGCTGCAAAGGTTTTCTCAGGCACACCTGATGAGATTGGTCTGACTCCTGACATTTCTAACATGTGGACTCAGTTACAAAAAATCATGACTCAAGAAACCAAGATATGGTAGGATCTTACCACTCTTCAGAATTACGTTTCTAAAGACATGATTCCGAGAGGTCTATGGATAAAGAAAAAAGCCACCACTGATTTTGGACAATTATTTTCTGATGAGTGGAATGAAATCCTTAGTACTTGCTCACTAAACCTTATGTGCCTCATTATTAAATACGAGGAGGCAAAACTTTCAGACATACAAAAAGAAATTGATAGCTCTAAGGAAGCTTTGAAATCTATGAATATTAATGTTGAAAATAACGACTTTCACAAGAAAATTCAAGAGGATATAACAACATTAGAAGATGAAATCATACAAAGAAAAAAACGTAAATTTCAACGTGATCTGGATGATTATGCATCTAATAAAATCTATAATTGGAATGAAGGGGATGATTCATCCAGAACCCCTAGATCTATTTTGCGATATTCCAATTACAAAAGAAGGCATAACAAACAATATGTAAGCTTCAGTTCACGAGAAGAGGATTCTGACGATAATGGTTTCAGTGCATCTGATATTTCTCTCAATGAGTCCGCAAGTTGCAGCTCTGCCAAACAATTTAACAAATCAAAAAATGCAAAAGGCGCGGCAGGAGGAAGCACAAAAAACAACTTTGGCATGCAGACCCGCCGAAAGAAAGGCATGATGAGATAAGTACTAATGTTGTTAATTTATCATCAAAGTTTTTTTCACAGGATCAACTCCACCTATTGGCTCATGGACTAAAATTCATACCAGATCAGGACTTCAATTTATTTTCAACCATATTGGACATTAACAAATTTGTCCGCAACTTAACATTAAAAATACATTTTTGGCCAGAGGATGATGTTGAACATTTAGAAAATAAAAATATGGTTGAGAATGTTTTCCATGCACTAGATTTTCATGAACAGGTCTCTTTGTTAATCTTACAGGAATTACAAGGACAGGATACAGAAACTAATAAGTGTATCGAACAATCGGATAATTTTAAGACTAAGAATCCGTTCTTCTATCCTATCCAATCACGTGTGGATTGCATGAATAAATTTCAGGAAGTGGTAGAACGTGAACTTAAAACTCTCAAGAATAATGATTCATCCATTAATTGCAAAAACAATATATCGAAAAAACATAGACAAGCCATTCAGGACATCAAAGATATGAATGATATAGTTATAAAGAATAGTGATAATGGGGGCGTAATCGTTATCATGAACTCCCTAGATTATAAAAATGAAATCACTAAGTTAATTTCTGATGAGAATGTCTATAAAAAATTGTCTTCTGATCCTACCAGTTTATTCAAACAAAAAATTGATAAGGTAATCGAGGAAGGAGTTTCTTTAGGAGTAGTGACTAATAAACAGGCAGATTTTTTGCAAGTCTCCCATCCTGTCATGCCTATCCTGTATGGATTACCCAAAATCCATAAGCAAGCCAAATTTCCTCCAATGAGACCTATAGTCTCGAGTATAGGGTCAATTAACGAACATTTGGGCCAGTGGCTTGATTCCCTGTTGCAGCCATTAGTTTTGAGAACTCCAGGGTATATTAAGGATACTAAGGACATTTTGGGCATTCTAACACACAAACAGTGGAAATCAGATTACACTTGGTTAAGTTGCGACATAGTTTCGCTATACACTTGTATTCCACATAATGTAGCAATGTCGGCATTACAATTTCATTTGAATAATTACAGTTCATATTCACAGGATCTCATTAATTTTATTTTGCAGGTCACTTTTTTCTTATTAACTCACAATTTTTTCTCATTTGATTCTGAATTTTATTTACAATGTACCGGTGTGGCGATGGGGGCCAAATTTTCACCTTCATTGGCAAATTTAGTTATGGCGCACTGGGAACATTTATATTTATTTTCTACATCCAATGTTTTTTCTTCTTTTATCCATTGGTATGGCAGATACATCGACGATACGTTAATCATCTGGGAAGGCGATGTATCTGCCATACGGGATTTTGTGGACTACATCAATGACAATAATTTTAATCTAAAATTCACATATGTTCATGCTGATTCAAAAATCTCTTTTCTTGACCTAGAACTAACAGGCATTTCCAATAAATTAATCTCAACACGAACTTATACAAAACCATCAGCAGGGAATACCATTCTACATGCCAAGAGTAGCCATCCGAGACACACTGTTAAATCCATCCCTGTGGGTGAGTTCACCAGGGTAAAACGTAATTGTAATAACAATAATGAACTCCAAAATGACCTCATCAAATCATGCAAAAAATTCTATCAGCGTGGATATCCCAATTGGATGCTCAACAGAGCATTACATTTGGTAAATAAAAAAGACCAAAAAAATCTTATTTCTTCGGGAATAGATTCCTCAAAAAATTCACCGAAGAAAACATCAAACAAATTGATCAATAAAAATAATATCCCAAAAAAAACTTATGTTTGTTTGCAATTTAGCCCACAGTTTAATAAAATTAAAACTATTATCAATAAAGCCATCCCTATTTTGCATGAAGATCCCATTCTTGCCCAAATCTTACCCAAATCTTAAATGAAGGTTGCAATATTGTAGCCAGAAGAGCGCCCACATTAGGCAATATATTGTCTCCGAATAATTTCTCTTCTCAACACCGCAATGGCACTTGGCTCAAGTGCACAGGGAGCTATAAATGTAACGTAACTAACTGCACTACATGTAAGCATTTGGTTGCTACTAAATTTTTTGGCACTGCGTGCAACAGTAGCCTGTACAAAATCCCAAACTTCATTAATTGCAATACATGATTTGTTGTATATAAGATTGATTGCGTTGTATGCAATAAATCGTATATTGGCTGTATTATCAGGAAACTAAAAAATTGCATATCGGAACATCTGTATGATATTTCTTGTACTATCAATAATAGCCGCACTATTTCATCTGCAGCTAAACATTTTGTTGATTATCACTCACGGAGTACAGTTTCCTTGAGGGTAACGGGAATTGAAAAAATAAAAAAAAACCTCACGTGGAGGCGATATCCATAGAGCTCTGCTCACCAGAGAGGCCTTTTGGATCTTCAATCTGGGCACAAGGTTTCCAAATGGTCTGAACAAAAGGAACAAATTGATGTTCCACTATTATCAGCTTTTTCATGCAGTATAAAAGTATTTTCTAAATTTTCATATTTGTTTTATATATATTGTGTGTTTGTACTTTCTTATGTGCTTTTTTGCATTTTTTGTTTACTTTGCATTGATATTTGTTACATGTATTGTATTGTTTATATTGCATTCAATTTTATTGCTAGCATTTAGGACCTTCGGGTCATGTGAGGATTTCTCACCATTCCATTGGTGTCTGATTCCTTTTATACCGGATGAATCAGCAAGTAGATCAGCTGTGACAAAGACCGCTGCGTCGGTCGAAACGCGTCGCTTACCTCGCATGTGCCATGGTGTTGTCCCAGGAGTTATCTGCATTTTAACCCCTTTACCCCCAAGGGTGGTTTGCACGTTAATGACCAGGCCAATTTTTACAATTCTGACCACTGTCCCTTTATGAGGTTATAACTCCGAAACGCTTCAACGGATCCTGGTGATTCTGACATTGTTTTCTCGTGACATATTGTACTTCATGATAGTGGTAAAATTTCTTTGATAGTACCTGCGTTTATTTGTGAAAAAAACGGAAATTTGGTGAAAATTTTGAAAATTTCGCAATTTTCAAACTTTGAATTTTTATGCAATTAAATCACAGAGATATGTCACACAAAATACTTAATAAGTAACATTTCCCACATGTCTCCTTTACATCAGCATAATTTTGGAACCAATTTTTTTTTTTGTTAGGGAGTTATAAGGGTTAAAAGTTGACCAGCAATTTCTCATTTTTACAACACCATTTTTTTTTAGGGACCACGTCTCATTTGAAGTCATTTTGAGGGGTCTATATGATAGAAAATGCCCAAGTGTGACACCATTCTAAAAACTGCACCCCTCAAGGTGCTCAAAACCACATTCAAGAAGTTTATTAACCCTTCAGGTGTTTAATAGGAATTTTTGGAATGTTTAAATAAAAATGAACATTTAACTTTTTTACACAAAAAATTTACTTCAGCTCCAATTTGATATATTTTACAAAGGGTAACAGGAGAAATTGGACCCAAAAAGTTGTTGTCCAATTTTTCCTGAGTACGCTGATACCCCATATGTGGCAGTAAACCACTGTTTGGGCGCATGGGAGAGCTCGGAAGGGAAGGAGCGCTATTTGACTTTTCAATGCAAAATTGACAGGAATTGAGATGGGACGCCATGTTGCGTTTGGAGAGCCACTGATGTGCCTAAACATTGAAACCCCCCACAAGTGACACCATTTTGGAAAGTAGACCCCCTAAGGAACTTATCTAGAGGTGTGGTGAGCACTTTGACCCACCAAGTGCTTCACAGAAGTTTATAATGCAGAACCGTAAAAATAAAAAATCATATTTTTTCACAAAAATTATATTTTTGCCCCCAATTTTTTATTTTTCCAAGGGTAAGAGAAGAAATTGGACCTCAAAAGTTGTTGTCCAATTTGTCCCGAGTACGCTGATACCCCATATGTGGCAGTAAACCACTGTTTGGGCGCATGGGAGAGCTCGGAAGGGAAGGAGCGCCGTTTGACTTTTCAATGCAAAATTGACAGAAATTGAGATGGGACGCCATGTTGCGTTTGGAGAGCCACTGATGTGCCTAAACATTGAAACCCCCCACAAGTGACACCATTTTGGAAAGTAGACCCCCTAAGGAACTTATCTAGAGGTGTGGTGAGCACTTTGACCCACCAAGTGCTTCACAGAAGTTTATAATGCAGAACCGTAAAAATAAAAAATCATATTTTTTCACAAAAATTATATTTTTGCCCCCAATTTTTTATTTTTCCAAGGGTAAGAGAAGAAATTGGACATCAAAAGTTGTTGTCCAATTTGTCCCGAGTACGCTGATACCCCATATGTGGCAGTAAACCACTGTTTGGGCGCATGGGAGAGCTCGGAAGGGAAGGAGCGCCGTTTGACTTTTCAATGCAAAATTGACAGGAATTGAGATGGGACGCCATGTTGCGTTTGGAGAGCCACTGATGTGCCTAAACATTGAAACCCCCCACAAGTGACACCATTTTGGAAAGTAGACCCCCTAAGGAACTTATCTGGATGTGTGGTGAGCACTTTGACCCACCAAGGGCTTCACAGAAGTTTATAATGCAGAGCCATAAAAATAAAACAAAATTTTTTTCCCACAAAATTATTTTTTAGCCCCCAGTTTTGTATTTTCCCTAGGGTAACAGGAGAAATTGGACCCCAAAAGTTGTTGTCCAATTTGTCCTGAGTACGCTGATACCCCATATGTGGGGGGGAACCACCGTTTGGGCGCATGAGAGGGTTCGGAAGGGAAGGAGCGCCATTTGGAATGCAGACTTAGATGGAATGGTCTGCAGGCGTCACATTGCGTTTGCAGAGCCCCTAATGTACCTAAACAGTAGAAACCCCCCACAAGTGACACCATTTTGGAAAGTAGACCCCCTAAGGAACTCATCTTGATGTGTTGTGAGAGCTTTGAACCCCCAAGTATTTCACTACAGTTTATAACGCAGAGCCATGCAAATAAAAAATATTTTTTTTCCACAAAAATTATATTTTAGCCCCCAGTTTTGTATTTTTCCAAGGTTAGCAGGAGAAATTGGACCCTAAATGTTGTTGTCCAATTTGTCCTGAGTACGCTGATACCCCATATGTGGGGGGGAACCACCGTTTGGGCGCATGGGAGGGTTCGGAAGGGAAGGAGCGCCATTTGGAATGCAGACTTAGATGGAATGGTCTGCAGGCGTCACATTGCGTTTGCAGAGCCCCTAATGTACCTAAACAGTAGAAACCCCCCACAAGTGACACCATTTTGGAAAGTAGACCCCCTAAGGAACTCATCTTGATGTGTTGTGAGAGCTTTGAACCCCCAAGTATTTCACTACAGTTTATAACGCAGAGCCATGCAAATAAAAAATATTTTTTTTCCACAAAAATTATATTTTAGCCCCCAGTTTTGTATTTTTCCAAGGTTAGCAGGAGAAATTGGACCCTAAATGTTGTTGTCCAATTTGTCCTGAGTACGCTGATACCCGATATGTGGGGGGGAACCACCGTTTGGGCGCATGGGAGGGCTCGGAAGGGAAGGAGCATCATTTGGAATGCAGACTTAGATGGATTGGTCTGCAGGCGTCACATTGCGTTTGCAGAGCCCCTAATGTACCTAAACAGTAGAAACCCCCCACAAGTGACCCCCTATTGGAAACTAGACCCCTCAATGAACTTATCTAGATGTGTTGTGAGAACTTTGAACCCCCAAGTGTTTCACTACAGTTTATAACGCAGAGCCGTGAAAATAAAAAATCTTTTTGTTTTCCCACAAAAATTATTTTTTAGCCCCCAGTTTTGTATTTTCCCAAGGGTAACAGGAGAAATTGGTCCACAAAAGTTGTTGTCCAATTTGTCCTGAGTACGCTGATACCCCATATGTTGGGGTAAACCCCTGTTTGGGCACACAGGAGAGCTCGGAAGGGAAGGAGCACTGTTTTACTTTTTCAACGCAGAATTGGCTGGAATTGAGATCGGACGCCATGTCGTGTTTGGAGAGCCCCTGATGTGCCGAAACAGTGGAAACCCCCCAATTATAACTGAAACCCTAATCTAAACACACCCCTAACCCTAATTCCAACGGTAACCCTAACCACACCTCTAACCCTGACACACCCCTAACCCTAATCCCAACCCTATTCCCAACTGTAAATGTAATCTAAACCCTAACCCTAACTTTAGCCCCAACCCTAACTGTAGCCCCAACCCTAACCCTAACCCTAACCCTAGCCCTAACCCTAGCCCTAACCCTAGCCCTAACCCTAGCCCTAACCCTAACCCTAGCCCTAGCCCTAACCCTAGCCCTAACCCTAGCCCTAGCCCTAACCCTAGCCCTAACCCTAGCCCTAACCCTAGCCCTAGCCCTAACCCTAGCCCTAACCCTAGCCCTAATGGGAAAATGGAAATAAATACATTTTTTTTTATTTTTCCCTAACTAAGGGGGTGATGAAGGGAGGTTTGATTTACTTTTATAGCGAGTTTTTTAGCGGATTTTTATGATTGGCAGCCGTCACACACTGAAAGACCCTTTTTATTGCAAAAAATATTTTTTGCAATACCACATTTTGAGAGCTATAATTTTTCCATATTTTGGTCCACAGAGTCATGTGAGGTCTTGTTTTTTGCGGGACGAGTTGACGTTTTTATTGAAAACATTTTTGGGCACGTGACATTTTTTTATCGCTTTTTATTCTGATTTTTGTGAGGAAGAATGACCAAAAGCCAGCTATTCATGAATTTCTATTGGGGGAGGCGTTTATACCGTTCCGCGTTTGGTAAAATTGATAAATCAGTTTTATTCTTCGGGTCAGTACGATTACAGCGATACCTCATTTATATCATTTTTTTATGGTTTGGTGCTTTTATACGATAAAAACTATTTTACAGAAAAAATAATTATTTTTGCATCGCTTTATTCTCAGGACTATAACTTTTTTATTTCTTTTCTGATGATGCTGTATGGCGGCTCTTTTTTTGCGGGACAATATGACGCTTTCAGCGGTACCATGGTTATTTATATCTGTCCTTTTGATCGCGTGTTATTCCACTTTTTGTTCGGCGGTATGATGATAAAGCGTTGGTTTTTTGCCTCGTTTTTTTTTTTTTTTTCTTACGGTGTTTACTGAAGGGGTTAACTAGTGGGACAGTTTTATAGGTCGGGTCGTTACGGACGCGGCGATACTAAATATGTGTACTTTTATTGGTTTTTTTTTTTATTTAGATGAAGAAATGTATTTATGGGAATAATATTTTTTTTTTTTTTTCATTATTTTGGAATATTTTTTTTTATTTTTTTTACACATTTGGAAAATTTTTTTTTTACTTTTTTACTTTGTCCCAGGGGGGGACATCACAGATCAGTGATCTGACAGTTTGCACAGCACTCTGTCAGATCACTGATCTGATAGCAGTGCAGGCTGCTTCACAGTGCCAGCTCTGAGCAGGCTCTGTGAAGCCACCTCCCTCCCTGCAGGACCCGGATCCGCGGCCATCTTGGAGCCGGGGCTGGAGGGAGCAGGGAGGGAGGTGAGACCCTCGCAGCAACGCGATCACATCGCGTTGCTCCGGGGGTCTCAGGGAAGCCCGCCGGGAGCCCCCTCCCTGCGCGGTGCTTCCCTGTACCGCCGGCACATCGCGATCATCTTTGATCGCGGTGTGCCAGGGGTTAATGTGCCGGGGGCGGTCCGTGACCGCTCCTGGCACATAGTGCCGGATGTCAGCTGCGATAAGCAGCTGACACCCGGCCGCGATCGGCCGCGCTCCCCCCGTGAGCGCGGCCGATCGGCTATGACGTACTATCCCGTCCAGGGTCAGATAAGCCCAGGGCACCTCGACGGGATAGTACGTCTAAGGTCACAGAGGGGTTAATATGTTGGATTAAAATTTTTTGATTTTATTGAAGCTGGAACCACTTTTTTCTTTTGCTTGTGGAATCCCATTGCGTCTCGTCAGGACGGAGTTCTGGGCTTCTCTTAATCATCGGTGAGCTGGCTTTTTCTGTTTTCCTTACTGGCTTTACTACTCTGGCAGAGAAAATTGTGCGGGAGCCCATGCCAATTTTTTCCGCGATTTAACCCTTAAATTTAATAGTTAGAGCGCCGAAATTTTGCACATACACACTACTAACATTAGTAGTGTGTAATATGCAAAAAAAAGGGGGATATGACATGGTTTACTGTATGTAAACAATGTCTCATATCATGTCGGGTTTAGGCAGGAGAAATGAAAAGCCAGCAATTGAATTACCGGCTTTTCAACATTATCGCTCTGAAGTAAATATAAATATATATATATACTGTATATATATATATATATGTATGTGTCTCTATGACATATATATATAAAAAACAAAACCCGACTTTGGAGTAAAGATCGCCGACCGCCGACCCGATCCCACAGTGGGATAGGGTCGGGTTTCATGAAACATAGCATTTATTGATCGCTTCTATTATAAGGTTGGATAGCATTCTTGTGTCCTAAGATGAGCACTTACATAGACGTTTCTTTGTAATTCCCACAAAAATGAGATTCAAACCCCAGATGGATCTGTGCAACTTTGCTTATTTTTGTTTTATCACAAAGGCTACAAAAGGCTATGATCTTAAAGACAAAATGGGTATTCGTGATTTTTTATTGCTTTTTTTTTGGGGGGGGGGCTGTTTTACATTTTTTATGCAACTTTTTGTTCTTCACTTTCTCACTCAGTCCCCCACTGTGCGACATGTCTATTTTTTTACTTTGATCATTGTCTCATGTTCTGCAGTAATCATGTGTTGCAGTGCAGGAGACCTCTCAATGTCTCACTGACACAGTCTGTGAACCCAGCTTATAGCAGGATCTTATAAGCCACTGTACTATGGGATCATCAAATGACCTCAGGATACCATGGCACCCATCGACACCAGTGATTACAATCACGAGTGGCTAATCCTATAAAAGTGGATCTTCTCACCCCCTAATAACCATTTTTAAGCTGTCAAGGTAATTTAGGGGTTAATAGGCACTGATCTGTTTCAAAACCAGCTGAAGCCAGAGTGTCAACTGTAACTTAATCCCGATCGCTGTTAAAACGACAATGAGGGAATAGGGCCGCTTAACAACCATTGTTTAAATGCATATTGGCGGTCATAAAGGACTTAAACATTTTGCCCTTTAAATAATTCGGACCAGTCAAATGTAATTATCACAGTGAAGTGGGCATACAGTCATGGCCGAACATGTTGACACCCTTGAAATTGTTACAGAAAATTAAGTACCGTATATACTCGAGTATAAGCCGACCCGAGTATAAGCCGACCCCCCTAATTTTGCCACAAAAAACTGGGAAAACTTATTGACTCGAGTATAAGCCTAGGGTGGAAATGCATCAGCTACCGGTGAATGTCAAAAATAAAAATAGATTATTATGTCCCCATAGCTGTGCCATATAGTGCTCTGCACCGTTCATTATTGCCCCATAGCTGTGCCCCATATAGTGCTCTGCACCGTTCATAGTTCCACATAGCTGTGCCCCATATAGTGCTCTGCACCGTTCATAGTTCCCTATAGCTGCCATATCGTGCTCTGCACCGTTCATAGTTCCCTATAGCTGTGCCATATAGTGCTCTGCACCGTTCATAGTTCCCTATAGCTGTGCCTCATATAGTGCTCTGCACCGTTCATAGTTCCCTATAGCTGTGCCCCATATAGTGCTCTGCACCGTTCATAGTTCCCTATAGCTGTGCCTCATATAGTGCTCTGCACCGTTCATAGTTCCCTATAGCTGTGCCTCATATAGTGCTCTGCACCGTTCATAGTTCCCTATAGCTGTGCCTCATATAGTGCTCTGCACCGTTCATAGTTCCCTATAGCTGTGCCTCATATAGTGCTCTGCACTAGAGTTGAGCGACCTTGACCTTTTTAGAGTCGAGCCGGGTTTTGCGAAACCCGACTATGTCCAAAGTCGGGTCGAGTGAAATCGGCCGATTATGACGTAAAGTCGGGATCGACCGAAACACGAAACCCAATGCAAGTCAATGGGGCAGCATAGTCGGCAGTGAGTGGGGGCCAGGAAAACACCTAGAGTGGCCATTTTAATGTCAAAACCATCCATTCTTCTTAATGAAGCTTGTCAAGCGTAATTTACCTTATAATAATTGGAAGGCATTTGAAATTGGGGGTCATTTGGCTAAAGTTGTGGGGGGTAGGGCTGGTTCAAGTAATTAGTGGGCCCAGGAAATCTGGACCACGTCACGGCAGTGGAGCAGGGAGAGGTAAGTATTTCAACTTTGCAAGTGCTGTGAACCTGAGCAAGCAGGGGGGGCCCACTCGTTGGCATTGGCACTGGCACAGGGCCCCTCAAAGTACAGCGGTGTGTTTGCACGGCGGGGGCGCCTCCCACCGGCAGCAACACTTTTGCGTACTATGAGAGGCCCTGTGCCAGTGACGTCGCCAACTAGTATTCCTCCCCCCACCTGATGAAGGAACCTGCACTTTCATCTGCACCTTCCTCTTTGTCCCCGTGTAAGGTGGTATGGTATGCGGGAAGAGCAACCTGACTTTCAGCAGGGTCACAATGTTGTTGTGTAGCGTGCACGGGGAATGTTGCGTTATGGGTCAATGTACCAGCAGACTCATCTATCACTGGCTGGGCAATGGGCACGATGAAGTGGAAACACAGATATAGGCCCAAAGAAGAAAGTGGGCTAAATGCAGTTCAAAATTGGTAACACAGGAATAACCAGGGGGCATTGCAGTGGAGGACAACTGGAATGAGAGGCTGACACAGAGAGTAGGGCCAAATCAGTAAGTAGTCGAAATGCAGTTCAAAATTGGCAACCGTAGTAAACAGGCGGCACAGCTTTGTTCAGTGGAGGAGAACAGCAAGGAGTGGCAGACACCGATAGTAGGCCCCAAACCAACTAGTACGCCAAATGCAGTTGTTCCATTTAACCACAATTTAATGAGAGCCTGAAGATAGAAGCTCAGGAAAGGCAACCTGGGGAACACCTTGGAGTGTAACACACCATCTCTCTCCACCCCATACCCATTTTGTATGGCCTAATGCAGTGTACTTTTCTACAACTACTAAACGAGAGTCGGAAGACCGAAGCAATGGCAAGGAAACCTGGGGAACACCTTAGAGTGTAACACACCCTCTCTCTACACCCCATACCCAATTTGAAGGCCTAATGCAGTGTAGTTTCCAAGAACTACTAAACGAGAGCCGGAAGATCGAAGCTCAGGAAAGGCAACCTGGGGAACACCTTGGAGTGTAACACACCCTCTCGCTACACCCCATACCCAATTTGAAGGCCTAATGCAGCGTAGTTTCCAACAACTACTAAACGAGAGCCGGAAGATCGAAGCTCAGGAAAGGCAACCTGGGGAACACCTTGGAGTGTAACAAACCCTCTCTCTACACCCCATACCCAATTTGTAGGCCTAATGCAGCGTAGTTTCCGACAACTACTAAACGAGAGCATGAAGATCGAAGCTCAGGAAAGGCAACCTGGGGAACACCTTGGAGTGTAACACACCCTCTCTCTACACCCCATACCCAATTTGTAGGCCTAATGCAGCGTAGTTTCCGACAACTACTAAACGAGAGCCGGAATATCGAAGCTCAGGAAAGGCAACCTGGGGAACACCTTGGAGTGTAACACACCCTCTCTCTACGCCCCATACCCAATTTGTAGGCCTAATGCAGCGTAGTTTCCGACAACTACTAAACGAGAGCCGGAATATCGAAGCTCAGGAAAGGCAACCTGGGGAACACCTTGGAGTGTAACACACCCTCTCTCTACACCCCATACCCAATTTGAAGGCCTAATGCAGTGTAGTTTCCAAGAACTACTAAACGAGAGCCGGAAGATCGAAGCTCAGGAAAGGCAACCTGGGGAACACCTTGGAGTGTAACACACCCTCTCGCTACACCCCATACCCAATTTGAAGGCCTAATGCAGCGTAGTTTCCAACAACTACTAAACGAGAGCCGGAAGATCGAAGCTCAGGAAAGGCAACCTGGGGAACACCTTGGAGTGGAACACACCATCTCTCTACACCCCATACCCAATTTGAAGGCCTAATGCAGAGTAGTTTCCAAGAACTACTAAACGAGAGCCGGAAGATCGAAGCTCAGGAAAGGCAACCTGGGGAACACCTTGGAGTGTAACACAACGTCTCTCTACACGACGGAAGGGCTGATTCTTAGGAAGGAAGGCTGTTGGAAATAAGCATTGCGCGTCCGAGGGTGATTATATTCTTATTAGGTATATACTCACCCTCGGACGCGCCCTGCTTCTTTATTTGGAATGAATGTTTATTTGCAATGTGGTGTTGACTTTCTCTATTATTTTGGTAATTAATGATTTTATTATTTTCATTATTTTGCATCTTCTCGGCAATAATATAAAGAAGACGCGACAGGACAACACTCGGTGGATGCCATATGTGTGTTTTCAATTTAAAAAAACTTTCAGTTAACTACTTGCAGGAGAAAGTAATTGTAGCTGGTGGCCATTTTTAGTACTGTACCAGATTAGAGTTGTGTGTTTGTTTTTAATGTTAAAATGTCTGCATTTGATATCTCACCAGTATTTTCTTTTTTATAAGCAAAATACTTATTTTTATATTTTCTGATGTTGGTTCCAGGGGTACACGGCCAGCAGTGCCCTGGTCAGTGTAGTAGTAGTTGAAAGAATGGACCGCAGACAGGCATCGAAGGCCTAAAATAATAACACATGGCTGTAGGCAATTTTAAATTGGTTCCAGGGGTACACGGACAGCAGTGGTGTGGTCAGTGGAGGCCTAGTGGAAGGAGTGACCGCAGACAGGCATCGAAGGCCTAAAATAATAACACATGGCTGTAGGCAATTTTAAATTGGTTCCAGGGGTACACGGGCAGCAGTGACCTGGTCAGTGTAGTAGTAGTTGAAAGAATGGACCGCAGACAGGCATCGAAGGCCTAAAATAAAAAAATTGGGCTGGCTGTAGGCAATTTTAAATTGGTTCCAGGGGTACACGGGCAGCAGTGGTGTGGTCAGTGGAGGCCTAGTGGAAGGAGTGACCGCAGACAGGCATCGAAGGCCTAAAATAATAACACATGGCTGTAGGCAATTTTAAATTGGTTCCAGGGGTACACGGGCAGCAGTGACCTGGTCAGTGTAGTAGTAGTTGAAAAAATGGACCGCAGACAGGCATCGAATGCCTAAAATAATAACACATGGCTGTAGGCAATTTTAAATTGGTTACAGGGGTACACGGACAGCAGTGACCTGGTCAGTGTAGTAGTAGTTGAAAGAATGGACCGCAGACAGGCATCGAAGGCCTAAAATAAAAAAATTGGGCTGGCTGTAGGCAATTTTAAATTGGTTCCAGGGGTACACGGACAGCAGTGGTGTGGTCAGTGGAGGCCTAGTGGAAGGAGTGACCGCAGACAGGCATCGAAGGCCTAAAATAATAACACATGGCTGTAGGCAATTTTAAATTGGTTCCAGGGGTACACGGGCAGCAGTGACCTGGTCAGTGTAGTAGTAGTTGAAAGAATGGACCGCAGACAGGCATCGAAGGCCTAAAATAAAAAAATTGGGCTGGCTGTAGGCAATTTTAAATTGGTTCCAGGGGTACACGGGCAGCAGTGGTGTGGTCAGTGGAGGCCTAGTGGAAGGAGTGACCGCAGACAGGCATCGAAGGCCTAAAATAATAACACATGGCTGTAGGCAATTTTAAATTGGTTCCAGGGGTACACGGGCAGCAGTGACCTGGTCAGTGTAGTAGTAGTTGAAAAAATGGACCGCAGACAGGCATCGAATGCCTAAAATAATAACACATGGCTGTAGGCAATTTTAAATTGGTTACAGGGGTACACGGACAGCAGTGACCTGGTCAGTGTAGTAGTAGTTGAAAGAATGGACCGCAGACAGGCATCGAAGGCCTAAAATAAAAAAATTGGGCTGGCTGTAGGCAATTTTAAATTGGTTCCAGGGGTACACGGACAGCAGTGGTGTGGTCAGTGGAGGCCTAGTGGAAGGAGTGACCGCAGACAGGCATCGAAGGCCTAAAATAATAACACATGGCTGTAGGCAATTTTAAATTGGTTCCAGGGGTACACGGACAGCAGTGGTGTGGTCAGTGGAGGCCTAGTGGAAGGAGTGACCGCAGACAGGCATCGAAGGCCTAAAATAATAACACATGGCTGTAGGCAATTTTAAATTGGTTCCAGGGGTACACGGACAGCAGTGACCTGGTCAGTGTAGTAGTAGTTGAAAGAATGGACCGCAGACAGGCATCGAAGGCCTAAAATAAAAAAATTGGGCTGGTTGTAGGCAATTTTAAATTGGTTCCAGGGGTACACGGGCAGCAGTGGTGTGGTCAGTGGAGGCCTAGTGGAAGGAGTGACCGCAGACAGGCATCGAAGGCCTAAAATAATAACACATGGCTGTAGGCAATTTTAAATTGGTTCCAGGGGTACACGGACAGCAGTGGTATGGTCAGTGGAGGCCTAGTGGAAGGAGTGACCGCAGACAGGCATCGAAGGCCTAAAATAATAACACATGGCTGTAGGCAATTTTAAATTGGTTCCAGGGGTACACGGACAGCAGTGACCTGGTCAGTGTAGTAGTAGTTGAAAGAATGGACCGCAGACAGGCATCGAAGGCCTAAAATAAAAAAATTGGGCTGGCTGTAGGCAATTTTAAATTGGTTCCAGGGGTACACGGACAGCAGTGGTGTGGTCAGTGGAGGCCTAGTGGAAGGAGTGACCGCAGACAGGCATCGAAGGCCTAAAATAATAACACATGGCTGTAGGCAATTTTAAATTGGTTCCAGGGGTACACGGACAGCAGTGGTGTGGTCAGTGGAGGCCTAGTGGAAGGAGTGACCGCAGACAGGCATCGAAGGCCTAAAATAATAACACATGGCTGTAGGCAATTTTAAATTGGTTCCAGGGGTACACGGACAGCAGTGGTGTGGTCAGTGGAGGCCTAGTGGAAGGAGTGACCGCAGACAGGCATCGAAGGCCTAAAATAATAACACATGGCTGTAGGCAATTTTAAATTGGTTCCAGGGGTACACGGGCAGCAGTGACCTGGTCAGTGTAGTAGTAGTTGAAAGAATGGACCGCAGACAGGCATCGAAGGCCTAAAATAAAAAAAATTGGGCTGGCTGTAGGCAATTTTAAATTGGTTCCAGGGGTACACGGGCAGCAGTGGTGTGGTCAGTGGAGGCCTAGTGGAAGGAGTGACCGCAGACAGGCATCGAAGGCCTAAAATAATAACACATGGCTGTAGGCAATTTTAAATTGGTTCCAGGGGTACACGGGCAGCAGTGACCTGGTCAGTGTAGTAGTAGTTGAAAAAATGGACCGCAGACAGGCATCGAATGCCTAAAATAATAACACATGGCTGTAGGCAATTTTAAATTGGTTACAGGGGTACACGGACAGCAGTGACCTGGTCAGTGTAGTAGTAGTTGAAAGAATGGACCGCAGACAGGCATCGAAGGCCTAAAATAAAAAAATTGGGCTGGCTGTAGGCAATTTTAAATTGGTTCCAGGGGTACACGGACAGCAGTGGTGTGGTCAGTGGAGGCCTAGTGGAAGGAGTGACCGCAGACAGGCATCGAAGGCCTAAAATAATAACACATGGCTGTAGGCAATTTTAAATTGGTTCCAGGGGTACACGGACAGCAGTGACCTGGTCAGTGTAGTAGTAGTTGAAAGAATGGACCGCAGACAGGCATCGAAGGCCTAAAATAAAAAAATTGGGCTGGCTGTAGGCAATTTTAAATTGGTTCCAGGGGTACACGGGCAGCAGTGACCTGGTCAGTGTAGTAGTAGTTGAAAGAATGGACCGCAGACAGGCTTAGAAGGCCTAACATAACAAACTTGGGCTGGCTGTAGGCACTTTTAAATTGGTTCCAGGGGTACACGGGCAGCAGTGGTCTGGTCAGTGGAAGTCTAGTGGAAGGAGTGACCGCAGACAGGCTTCCAAGGCCTAACATAACAAACTTGGGCTGGCTGTAGGCACTTTTAAATTGGTTCCAGGGGTACACGGGCAGCAGTGGTCTGGTCAGTGGAAGTCTAGTGGAAGGAGTGACCGCAGACAGGCTTCCAAGGCCTAACATAACAAACTTGGGCTGGCTGTAGGCACTTTTAAATTGGTTCCAGGGGTACACGGGCAGCAGTGGTCTGGTCAGTGGAAGTCTAGTGGAAGGAGTGACCGCAGACAGGCTTCCAAGGCCTAACATAACAAACTTGGGCTGGCTGTAGGCACTTTTAAATTGGTTCCAGGGGTACACGGGCAGCAGTGGTCTGGTCAGTGGAAGTCTAGTGGAAGGAGTGACCGCAGACAGGCTTCCAAGGCCTAACATAACAAACTTGGGCTGGCTGTAGGCACTTTTAAATTGGTTCCAGGGGTACACGGGCAGCAGTGGTCTGGTCAGTGGAAGTCTAGTGGAAGGAGTGACCGCAGACAGGCTTCGAAGGCCTAACATAACAAAATTGGGCTGGCTGTAGGCACTTTAAATTGGTTCCAGGGGTACATGGGCAGCAGTGTATGGTCAGTGGAAGTCTAGTGGAAGGAGTGACGGCAGACAGTCTTCGAAGGCCTAACATAACAAAATTGGGCTGACTGTAGGCACTTTTAAATTGGTTCCAGGGTAACACGGCCAGCAGTGGCCTGGTCAGTGTAGTAGTTGTAGAAAGAAGGGACCGCAGACAGGCTTCGAAGGCCTAACATAACAAAAATGTCAAAACAATGGTATTGTCAGTGCCAGGCATTGAAGGATGTCAGCGGCTAGACTACACATTGGTGAAGCTGTGAGAGATAATTTTGCTAGTGGTAGAGCACTGTTTGAGCTGGGGGGGGGAACTGTCTTGTGGCCGGCGGTACAGGCACAGGGCCCCTCATATTACAACGGTGTGTCTGACGTTGGGTGCGCACCACCACCGCCAGAGACACTTTATTGTACTATGAGGGACCCAGTGGCAGTGCCGTCGACCAAAAGCGGCCACACCCACCTCTTCAGACAAACAGCACTCTCAAGGGTCCAAGCGCAAAGTGGCGATAGCACGGCCCCGTGTGGGGAGTTTGGCCATTTCGTGAGGTGGAAACATGTCGTATGCTGGACAATCAGGTGAAGAAAATTACGAGATTGGAAAAGTCATTCAGAATAGTCCACAGGCAAGACCTTTTCATAGGAAAGCTAGGTGTCAGCCGGGCAGGGTGGGGCAAAAGATTTTGAAATCCAGTTGTGGTTCATTTTAATGAAGGTTAGATCATCTACATTTTGGGTAGCCAGACGAGTCCTTTTTTCTGTTAGTATTGAACCTGCAGCACTGAATACTCTTTCTGATAGGACACTAGCTGCCGGGCAAGCAAGCTCCTGCAATGCATATTCTGCCAATTCTGGCCAGGTGTCTAATTTGGATGCCCAGTAATCAAATGGGAATGACGGTTGAGGGAGAACGTCGATAAGGGATGAAAAATAGTTTGTAACCATACTGGACAAATGTTGTCTCCTGTCACTTTGAATTGATGCTGCAGTACCTGTCCTGTCTGCGGTCATAGAAAAATCACTCCACAACCTGGTCAGAAAACCCCTCTGTCCAACGCCACTTCTGATTTCTGCCCCTCTAACACCTCTGGTCTGCTGGCCCCTGGAGCTCGTGTGAGAACGATCACGGGCGCTGTGTGCAGGGAATGCCAGAAGCAAACGGTCAACAAGAGTTGATTGTTTTGTTGCTAATATTAGTTCCAAGTTCTCATGTGGCATAATATTTTGCAATTTGCCTTTATAGCGAGGATCA
The DNA here is from genome assembly GCF_032444005.1 of Ranitomeya imitator. Lineage (NCBI taxonomy): Eukaryota > Metazoa > Chordata > Amphibia > Anura > Dendrobatidae > Ranitomeya > Ranitomeya imitator. Next base: position 478,953,345 of record NC_091286.1, read on the forward strand.
AGGAGGCAGGCCAACCAGTAATCGTCATCGTTCATCATTTTTGTAATGCGTGTGTCCCTTTTGAGGATACGCAAGGCATAATCCGCCATGTGGGCCAAAGTTCCCGTTGTCAAATCTGCGGTTGTGCTTGGTTGAGGGGCAGTTGCAGGCAAATCTACGTCACTTGTGTCCCTCAAAAAACCAGAACCCGGCCTTGCCACGCCACCAATTTCCCGTGCCCCCGGGAAAGCTTCCTCATTAAAAATATACTCATCCCCATCATCCTCCTCATCCTCCACCTCCTCTTCGCCCGGTACCTCGTCATGTACACTGCCCTGACCAGACAATCGCTGACTGTCATCAAGGCTTTCCTCTTCCTCTGGTGCAGACGCCTGATCCTTTATGTGCGTCAAACTTTGCATCAGCAGACGCATTAGGGGGATGCTCATGCTTATTATGGCGTTGTCTGCACTAACCAGCCGTGTGCATTCCTCAAAACACTGAAGGACTTGACACATGTCTTGAATCTTCGACCACTGCACACCTGACAACTCCATGTCTGCCATCCTACTGCCTGCCCGTGTATGTGTATCCTCCCACAAAAACATAACAGCCCGCCTCTGTTCGCACAGTCTCTGAAGCATGTGCAGTGTTGAGTTCCACCTTGTTGCAACGTCTATGATTAGGCGATGCTGGGGAAGGTTCAAAGAACGCTGATAGGTCTGCATACGGCTGGAGTGTACAGGCGAACGGCGGATATGTGCGCAAAGTCCACGCACTTTGAGGAGCAGGTCGGATAACCCCGGATAACTTTTCAGGAAGCACTGCACCACCAGGTTTAAGGTGTGAGCCAGGCAAGGAATGTGTTTCAGTTGGGAAAGGGAGATGGCAGCCATGAAATTCCTTCCGTTATCACTCACTACCTTGCCTGCCTCAAGATCTACAGTGCCCAGCCACGACTGCGTTTCTTGCTGCAAGAACTCGGACAGAACTTCCGCGGTGTGTCTATTGTCGCCCAAACACTTCATAGCCAATACAGCCTGCTGACGTATGCCAGTAGCTGCCCCATAATGGGAGACCTGGTGTGCAACAGTGGCAGGTGCGGATGGAGTGTTTGTGCGACTGCGGTCTGTGGACGAGCTCTTGCTTCTGCAGGAGGACGAGGAGGAGGAGGAGGAGGGGGTGCGAACGGCTACAGACAACTGTTTACTAGACCGTGGGCTAGGCAGAACTGTCCCAAACTTGCTGTCCCCTGTGGACCCTGAATCCACCACATTTACCCAGTGTGCCGTGATGGACACGTAACGTCCCTGGCCATGCCTACTGGTCCATGCATCTGTTGTCAGGTGCACCTTTGTGCTCACAGATTGCCTGAGTGCATGGACGATGCGCTCTTTAACATGCTGGTGGAGGGCTGGGATGGCTTTTCTGGAAAAAAAGTGTCGACTGGGTAGCTCGTAGCGTGGTACAGCGTAGTCCATCAGGTCTTTGAAAGCTTCGCTTTCAACTAACCGGTAGGGCATCATCTCTAACGAGATTAGTCTAGCTATGTGGGCGTTCAAACCCTGTGTACGCGGATGCGAGGCTAAGTATTTCCTTTTTCTAACCATAGTCTCATGTAGGGTGAGCTGGACTGGAGAGCTGGAGATCGTGGAACTAGCGGGGGTGCCGGTGGACATGGCAGACTGAGAGACGGTGGGAGATGGTATTGTTGCCGCCGGTGCCCTAGATGCAGTGTTTCCTACTACGAAACTGGTGATTCCCTGACCCTGACTGCTTTGGCCTGGCAAAGATACCTGCACAGATACAGCAGGTGGTGCGCTAAATGGTGGTCCTACACTGCCGGAAGGGATGTTGCGTTGATGACTAGCTTCATTGGCCGAGGGTGCAACAACCTTAAGGGACGTTTGGTAGTTAGTCCAAGCTTTCAAATGCATGGTGGTTAAATGTCTATGCATGCAACTAGTATTGAGACTTTTCAGATTCTGACCTCTGCTTAAGGAAGTAGAACATTTTTGACAGATGACTTTGCGCTGATCAATTGGATGTTGTTTAAAAAAATGCCAGACTGCACTCTTTCTAGCATCGGATACCTTTTCAGGCATTGCAGACTGAGCTTTAACCGGATGGCCACGCTGTCCTCCACCAGGTTTTGGCTTTGCCACGCGTTTTGGGCAAGATACGGGCCCGGCAGATGGAACCTGTGGCGATGTTGATGCCTGCTGCGGCCCCTCCTCCTCCTCTGCTTCAGAACTGCTGCCGCCTGCACCCTGTTCCCCCAATGGCTGCCAATCGGGGTCAAGAACTGGGTCATCTAATAACTCTTCTTGTACCTCCTGCGCAACTTCGTCTGTGTCACCGTGTCGTTCGGTGGTATAGCGTTCGTGATGGGGCAACATAGTCTCATCAGGGTCTGATTCTTGATCAGCACCCTGCGAGGGCAATGTTGTGGTCTGAGTCAAAGGACCAGCATAGTAGTCTGGCTGTGGCTGTGCGTCAGTGCACTCCATGTCAGATTCAATTTGTAATGGGCATGGACTGTTAACTGCTTCACTTTCTAAGCCAGGGACGGTATGTGTAAAGAGCTCCATGGAGTAACCCGTTGTGTCGCCTGCTGCATTCTTCTCTGTTGTTGTTTTTGCTGAAGAGGACAAGGAAGTGACTTGTCCCTGACCGTGAACATCCACTAACGACGCGCTGCTTTTACTTTTACCAGTTTCACGAGATGAGGCAAAAGAGCTAGAGGCTGAGTCAGCAAGATAAGCCAAAACTTGCTCTTGCTGCTCCGGCTTTAAAAGCGGTTTTCCTAATCCCAGAAAAGGGAGCGTTCGAGGCCTTGTGTAGCCGGACGACGAACCTGGCTCCACAGCTCCAGACTTAGGTGCAATATTTTTTCCCCCACGACCACCTGATGCTCCACCACTACCACTACCCTCATTACCAGCTGACAATGAACGCCCCCGGCCACGACCTCTTCCACTAGACTTCCTCATTGTTTTAAAAACGTAACCAAACTAACGTTATTTGTTGCAGTCACACAACTTACACGGTGAGCTATAACTTCAGTATGATTTAGCTACCCCTTTACAGGTTGGTGAGACCACAGCGAAAATCAGGCCCAATGTTACACACTCTTTTTTTGGTGGCTGCAAATTAGAGAGATGCCCCACACGCAGGACTGTCACTGAAGCACAAATGTTAATATTAATGTCACACTATTATTTTTTTTTTATTTTTATTTTTTTCAGGAACACTTTAGAAACCCCCCCAAAAAAAAAAAATAGATTTTTGCAGGGAGAATTTAGAAAACAAATGTAACAAACTATATGCTTTCTATGGGCCACTGAGTGAGAGATGACGCACACAGGAATCAGGAGTGGCACACAAGCCCAGAGGCCAATATTTTTCTACCAATGATTGATGGAGTTATTTTCTCTGGTAGATTTTGGAACCCAAATCAAGGAAAAAAAATGTAGGCTTTCTATGGACCACAATTGGAGAGAGAGAGAGAGAGAGATGGCACACCCAGGAGTCAAGACTGGCACACAAGCAGAAAGGCCAATATTAATCTCCCACTGTTTTTTTTTTGTTTTTTTTTTTTTTTTTTTCAGGGAGACTTTAGAAAAAAAAATAATAAAAAAAATATGATTTTATCAGGAAGAATTTAGAAACCAAATAAAATAAAATGATTTTTTCAGGGAGAATTTATAAAACAAATAAAACCAAAAATAGGCGTTCTATGGCCCACTGACTGAGAGATGACGCACCCAGGAGTCAAGACTGGCACACAAGCAGAAAGGCCAATATTAATCTCCCACTGTTTTTTTTTTTTTTTTTCAGGGAGACTTTAGAAAAAAAAATAATAAAAAAAATATGATTTTATCAGGAAGAATTTAGAAACCAAATAAAATAAAATGATTTTTTCAGGGAGAATTTAGAAAACAAATAAAACCAAAAATAGGCGTTCTATGGCCCACTGACTGAGAGATGACGCACACAGGAGTCAGGAGTGGCACACAAACCCAGAGGCCAATATTTTTCTACCAATGATTGATGTAGTTATTTTCTCTGGTAGATTTTAGAACCCAAATCAAGGAAAAAAAATATAGGCTTTCTATGGACCACAATTGGAGAGAGAGAGAGAGAGAGAGAGAGAGAGAGAGAGATGGCACACCCAGGAGTCAAGACTGGCACACAAGCAGAAAGGCCAATATTAATCTCCCACTGTTTTTTTGGTTGTTTTTTTTTTTTTTTTTTCAGGGAGACTTTAGAAATAAAAATAATAAAAAAAATATGATTTTATCAGGAAGAATTTAGAAACCAAATAAAATAAAATGATTTTTTCAGGGAGAATTTAGAAAACAAATAAAACCAAAAATATGCGTTCTATGGCCCACTGACTGAGAGAGAGAGAGAGATGGAACGCTTAGTACTGGCACACAAGCCCAAAGGGCAATATTAATCTCCCTTTTTTTTTCCAGGGAGAATTTCTGAAACCCAAAAAAAAAATAAAATAGGCTTTCTATGGCCCACTATTTGTGAGAGAGATGGGACGCTCAGGACTGGCACAGATGGCACGCTCAGGACTGGCACAGAAGCCCAGAGGCCAATATTAATCTCCCTTTTTTTCTGGGAGAATTTATAAAACCAAAAAAATATTTAAATAGGCTTTCTATGGCCCACTATTTGTGAGAGAGATGGCACGCTCAGGACTGGCACAGATGGCACGCTCACAACTGGCACACAAGCCCAGAGGCCAATATTAATCTCCCTTTTTTCAGGGAGAATTTCTAAAACCCAAAAAAAAAATAAAATAGGCTTTCTATGGCCCACTATTTGTGAGAGAGATGGGACGCTCAGGACTGGCACAGATGGCACGCTCAGGACTGGCACAGAAGCCCAGAGGCCAATATTAATCTCCCTTTTTTTCTGGGAGAATTTATAAAACCAAAAAAATATTTAAATAGGCTTTCTATGGCCCACTATTTGTGAGAGAGATGGCACGCTCAGGACTGGCACAGATGGCACGCTCACAACTGGCACACAAGCCCAGAGGCCAATATTAATCTCCCTTTTTTCAGGGAAAATTGATAAAACAAACAAAAAAATTAAATAGGCTTTCTATGGCCCACTATTTGTGAGAGAGATGGCACGCTCAGGGCTGGCTGGCACAGATGGCACGCTCAGGACTGGCACACAAGCCCAGAGGCCAATATTAATCTCCCTTTTTTTCTGGGAGAATTTATAAAACCAAAAAAATATTTAAATAGGCTTTCTATGGCCCACTATTTGTGAGAGAGATGGCACGCTCAGGACTGGCACAGATGGCACGCTCACAACTGGCACACAAGCCCAGAGGCCAATATTAATCTCCCTTTTTTCAGGGAAAATTGATAAAACAAAAAAAAAAATTAAATAGGCTTTCTATGGCCCACTATTTGTGAGAGAGATGGCACGCTCAGGGCTGGCTGGCACAGATGGCACGCTCAGGACTGGCACACAAGCCCAGAGGCCAATATTAATCTCCCTTTTTTTCTGGGAGAATTTATAAAACCAAAAAAATATTTAAATAGGCTTTCTATGGCCCACTATTTGTGAGAGAGATGGCACGCTCAGGACTGGCACAGATGGCACGCTCACAACTGGCACACAAGCCCAGAGGCCAATATTAATCTCCCTTTTTTCAGGGAAAATTTATAAAACAAAAAAAAAAATTAAATAGGCTTTCTATGGCCCACTATTTGTGAGAGAGATGGCACGCTCAGGGCTGGCACAGATGGCACGCTCAGGACTGGCACACAAGCCCAGAGGCCAATATTAATCTCCCTTTTTTTCAGGGAGAATTTATAAAACCAAAAAAAAAAATAAATAGGCTTTCTATGGCCCACTATTTGTGAGAGAGATGGCACACTCAGGACTGGCACACAAGCCCAAAGGCCAATATTAATCTCCCACTGTATTTTTATCAGGGAGAATTTATACACCCCACAAAAAAAAATACAGAAAAATGAAAAGGCTTTCTATGGCCCACTATGTGAGAGAGATGGCACACACAGGGATGGCACTCTAGCAGAAATGCCAAATTGCCAATCTTAATCTCCCACCAAAAAAAAAAAAAAAAAAAAAACAGGGAATGTCCTACAATTACTATCTCCCTGCCTGCAGTAATCTCAGCCAGGTATGGCAGGCAGCTACTATCTCCCTGCCTGCAGTAATCTCAGCCAGGTATGGCAGGCAGCAATAAGGAGTGGACTGATGCACAAATGAAATAAAAAGTGTGGACAAACAAAAAAGATAGCTGTGCAGAAAGGAAGGAACAAGAGGATTTGTGCTTTGAAAAAAGCAGTTGGTTTGCACAGCGGCGTACACACAGCAATGCAGCTATCAGGGAGCCTTCTAGGGCAGCCCAATGAGCTACAGCGCTGAGGGGAAAAAAAAAAAAAAAAAAACTTCCACTGTCCCTGCACACCGAGGGTGGTGTTGGACAGTGCAAATCGCTGCAGCACAAGCGGTTTTGTGGTTAATGGACCCTGCCTAACGCTATCCCTGCTTCTGACAAAGCGGCAGCAACCTCTCCCTAAGCTCAGATCAGCAGCAGTAAGATGGCGGTCGGCGGGAACGCCTCTTTATAGCCCCTGTGACGTCGCAGACAGCAAGCCAATCACTGCAATGCCCTTCTCTAAGATGGTGGGGACCAGGACCTATGTCATCACGCTGCCCACACTCTGCGTTTACCTTCATTGGCTGAGAAATGGCGCTTTTCGCGTCATTGAAACGCGACTTTGGCGCGAAAGTCGCGTACCGCATGGCCGACCCCGCACAGGGGTCGGATCGGGTTTCATGAAACCCCGACTTAGCCAAAAGTCGGCGACTTTTGAAAATGTTCGACCCGTTTCGCTCAACCCTACTCTGCACCATTCATAGTTCCCTATAGCTGTGCCATATAGTGCTCTGCACCGTTCATAGTTCCCTATAGCTTTGCCTCATATAGTGCTCTGCACCGTTCATAGTTCCCCATAGAAATCTGTGCCATTGCTGCTGCAGTAAAAAAAAAAAAAAAAGCCATACTCCCCTCTCTTGATTGCAGCTCCCCAGCATCCGGTCCCGGCGTCTCTCTGCTCTGACTGATCAGGCAGAGGGGGCCGCGCACACTATATGCGTCATCGCGCCCTCTGACCTGCACAGTCAGAGCACAGTGACACCAGGAAGATGGAGCGGCGCCCGGCGTGTGGAACGGGGACAGGTAAATATGCGATACTTACCTGCTCCCGACGTCCGGCTCCTTCCCCCGCACAGCTGTCTTCGGTGCCGCAGCTTCTTCCTCCATCAGCGGTCACCGTTACCGCTGATTAGAGAAATGAATAGGCTGCTCCACCCCCATGGGAGGTGGAGCCACCTATTCATTTCTCTAATGAGCGGTCCCACGTGACCGCTGAAGAGGGGAAGAAGCTGCAGCACAGAAGACCGTGGGACGGCAGGGGGAGCGCCAGGATCGCTGGCTGCAGGTAAGTATGCCTCAGCGCCCTCACCCCCTCACCCGCCGACCCTGCCACCCACCTTGACTCGAGTATAAGCCAAGAGGGGCACTTTCAGCCCAAAAATTTGGGCTGAAAATCCCGGCTTATACTCGAGTATATACGGTATTTCTCCCAGAAGATTATTGCAATTAAACGTGTTTTGTTATGCACATGTGTATTGGAACAAGAGAAAAAAACGAGGAAAAAAAAAAAGCAAATTGGACATAATTTCACACAAAACCCCCAAGTAATGGGCCGTACAAAATTGTTGCCACCCTCAACTTAATATTTGGTTACACACCCTTTGGAAGAAATAACTGCAATCATTCACTTCCTATGACCATCAACAAGCTGCTTACATCCAGGTATCTCATATTTGATGTGTGCCTTCTCCCAACAGCAATTTTAAGATCTCTCCACAGGTGTTCAATGGGATTTAGATCCACACTCATTGCTGGCCACTGCAGAATTCTCCAGTGCTTTGTTTGCATTAATTTCTGGGTGCTTCTTGAAGTATGTTTGGGGGTCACTGTCTTGCAGAAGACCTATGACCTAGGAAACAATCACAGCACTTAGACATTGAGCAATACATTGAGACCCCAAATTCTTCAGATTTTATGGTGACTTGCACACAGTCAAGGCACTCAGTATCAGAAGCAGCAAAACCCCAAAACATTTTTGAACATCCACCATATTTGGCTGTAGGTACTCTGTTCTTTTCTTTGTAGGCTTCACTCCTTTTTCAGTAAACAGTAGAATGATATTTTGTACCAATAGGCTCTATCTTGGTCTCATCAGTCCAAAAAATGCTTTCCTGAAGGATTTTGTCTTATTTATTTACATTTTAGCAATCTGCAGTCAAGCTTTTTTTTATGTCAGTGACAGCAGTGGAGTTCTCCTGGGTCTCCTGCCATAGCGTTTCACTTCATTCAAATGTTGCTGGATAGTTCGTGCTGACACTGATGCACCCTGAGCCTGCAGGACAGCTTGAATTTCTTTGCAAAAAAGGGCAGTACCTTGTCAGTGATTGGAGAACAAGTGTCTCCACACTATATAAGGCTACCATTTTCTCTGTTCTGTATGCTGGAAAAAGACCTATAGTGGTCAAAATGTTGCATGATGGCAAAATAAAGATCAAGTTTTGTTTTTCACCTGGATTGGATGCTGCTCCTTTCTATTTTTGGTATGTCCTTTTTCCAATTGGGTTCATTGGATTTGGTATGTGCATCCCTATATTTGAAATGCTGTCGGCTGTTGCTTCTATATATTAGCTTGAATATCTTTGCAACTTGATTGGGGCTGCTTATCCACCATCTGGACTATCCTGCGTTGAAACCTTTCATCAATTTTTCTCTGCCATTCACGTCCAGGGAGATTAGCTACAGTGCCTTGTGTTGCAAAATTCTTGATTATGTTGAATACCTTGCACAACGGATCATCAAGATCTCTGGAGATCGTTTATATTTTTCAACAACAGTCTCTTCTCCTCTTTCTGTGTCCCTGCTTAGTATTTGAACACACAGACACACAATGCAGAGATAGAGTCAACTTCACCTCTTTATCTGCTTTCAGGTATGATTTTCATATTGCCCACACCTGTTACTGGCCACAGGTGAGCTTGAACGAGCATCACGCGCTTTAAACAATTGTTTACCCACAATTTTGAAAGTTGCCAACAATTTTGTCGTGCCCATTTTGGGGGTTTTGTGTGAAATGCTTCCCAATTTGCCTTTTTCTTTGTTTTTTTTGTGTTGTTTCAATGCACACAAAGGAAATAAACATGTGTATAATAAAACATGTGTAATTGCAATTATTTGCTGGGAGAAATATTTCATTTTCTGGAACAATTTCAAGGGTACCAACACCTTCGACTGTATGGCACAATACTTACAGTAGAAGGATCATTGTAGAATGCTATGATGTTATACAGTAACTTTTGTCTTTAACTCCACAATAGAGAAATAACAAAGTAATGAATGTTCATTGCATTTTGTTTTAATTTTGTTGGAGATTTGATGCCAACACTGTCACCTAGTGGCCAACTGTCAGAATATTGACTAGAATTTGAAATGAGAGAAGTAATAAAAGCGTGCGAGGGAAAAACATATTAATTGCTTTTCTGGCTTTGTAATTTCATGGGTAAGTAGATCAGGCATTGATCTCTAACCATTTAAAATCCCACTTGTCTTTGAACATCTGCTTTTGACATTGCACAGTTTCTTACAAGTTACACCCTTCATTTAAATTCACCATTCCCGAAGTGCGATAAAACATCTTGTGTAGTCAGATGCTTGGGAAGACAACACTAACCCTTAAGTTCCCAAAATCAACTCCCACAAATCTATAATACAATGTAATGTTTTGTATATTGTATTATAAGTACATGGATTACTTACTACTGCAAAATAACCTGACCCTTCCTGCTTTAAAATCAATAGCAAAACAATGACTATAAGTCACTGTGTTATTTCTACTTTTTAGAAGTTGATGGACATGCTATTCAGCCATCATGTCCATTATATCTGCTCTGAGGAGGATTCATTACCCTGGAATTGCAACCTAATACTTATATTGTAGGTCCCCTAATCCACTCACTGCTAAGAAGTTATACGCTGCCATATAATGCTTTCCTACTGTATAGCAGGTGAATACAGAAGCATAACTATACATCTGCTGAGGAGGAGATTTAATTTGCTGCTCTAGCCTTTTATCTACCCTGATCTAGGCTGAGTGGCTCGTTGGCACCAATAGGGGAACTGACAATAACCCAGGACAAATGCTGTTGGTCCTGTAAAGGGAATTTATCAAGTTGTACAATGTGTCCTATCTGCAAGCATTGTATTATCAAGCTGAAAGAGGCAGATATATAGTTCGATATGTGGGAAAAGAAGATACGGATGCAGTATATATTCCATATTCTGGGCTTAAGAGTGAAAATGGTGGTCCTACGCAGTGATTTAGAGCAATCTATAACATGCACAGTTAAGCCTGAATGAGCAGCAATACAAATGAATGTTCCTTGAATTATACAAATATAATACATGTTCTGCTGAATCTGCCCCTACAAGATCTATAACAAGGTGACTGCACATCAGGCACAAGTGCGGCGTTTCAGATTCCCTTTACTAAATTACAGCTCTGGCAAAAATTAAGAGATCACCACATCAAAACCCTGTCATGGGCAGCCCAATCTCCTGACCTGAACCCCATTGAGAACCTTTGGAATGTAATCAAGAGGATGATGGATAGTCACAAGCCATTAATTGAAAATAAATACAACGGGGCAATAGTAGTATATATGTAATCATGAATTACCCTAAAAGAACAAATTTTATTAAATATAGATCTAAAAAGCCAACAACCTGTGGCTCACCAGAACGAAAAACAACACACCGTGAACAAACTAAAGTGGGGGGAAGAGTAAACCCTAGTTTATGTCTATGCTGAACAGCTGCCTATCTGCGGGGGTAGGCACCCTAGGGGAAGCGTTGTGGCGCCCCTGCTCCGCGATGGCTGACCCTGGGGTCCCTAAATGAGCCCTGATGTACCCACAGGGTCCCGCTACCAAGACAAAATTGTACTAAAGGTACCCCTATCAACTACACATAGACCAATCCTAGCACTAGGGAGCCCTAATCCCCACACAGTGAATATTTAAAAACAACAGGAGAACATGTGACTGAAGGCGTCTCGTTAGCAGAAATTATAGCTTATCTCTGATTTTGGATATGCTTTGGCAAAACATATCTACAATAGATTTAGATGGTATCTTTGGCCCTAGCTCTAATGCATAGCTCACTGCTGAGCTTAATTAGCAAAATTTATTAGACATACGAAGATCCACCATAAACTCCCGATTGTATTTGGTCAATTGTAACTCAGCTCTTTTGTAAGATTAACTAGCGTATCTGTCCACGCTTGCATTGGGTGCAGCACCAGTGCCCATCACATACTTCATACAATTTTGCATACACTGAATGGTGAACCGCACATATCAGAGCTAGTACATTATTAGATAAATGGTGTAATGCAAGAGCTAGAGCGCATTAAGCCTTTAAAGTTTGATACTCATCATTCAGATGAACTGCCGCCCGCCTGTTGTCTGCTTTTAGCCTCTACGCGTTTCGCCTCGCTGACTCATCAGGAGGCTCGATTCCTGCTCATGTTTCTCGATGCAATGTGATAAAGTTGAGTCTCAATAGTATTACCTCGCTTTTTAAACCCCACGGTGCCGGAAGTTCCACTATTAGTTTGTACTTCCTGTTTCTCGGCAGAGCGTGTACCCAGGGTGTATTCCCCAGTGTCCGGGGAGAAAGGTTCCGCCTCGCGTACGTTGCTTATTGCCCGGCGTTCTTATTATTACCTTCCTCTTTCCCTGTCCGGCGTCTCTGCTACTTCCGGGGACATGTGTCCCACCCTCCTCCCACTGCGCACGCTCCAGCTGGAACGCTCTCCATTGCTCTGCGTTCCATAGACTCTCCATCAAGGTGATGTCTATTGCGCATGTGCCGAGGGCCCCCAGGATGCCTGCATATCTTAGACTCACTTCTATGTGTTGTCCACTATCAGCTGGCGATTCCGCGCTTGCGCAACAGAGAATGTTGTCTCCCGTTCTTTTGGAAGTCCCTTCAGGGAAATCTATTACCCCTGAACCAAATGCTATATGCGAAGAATGCGAATGGACTTTTAGATTGGATACAATGACCCCGAAGGGATTAAACGAACAACTGTCCTTTGCTTGTTTTCTGTAGAATACTCGGGGCGTCAATGTACCATGCTAGGGACTAGAAAAAAAGCCTGAACTGATGGTATTCGTGAATAATTTTTTAGGGAATATAGACATACTCTGCCAATTTATTCCCCTCTTTTCTCTGGGTAGGAAGGGGGAAGGTGACACAGATTTGTGCGTAAGATAGTTCTAATAGAAATCCTCGATAAAAAAGCCCCCATAAACAACCCCCCCCCCATTTTAAAGGGACAAGCGGGGGATAATATTATGTGTTATATCTCGAAACAGGCACGTTACACCCATAAAATAGAGTGGTGTATTTCTCCCAAGCAATAGGGTAATGCGATAATCATCAAGACGCACCCCATAGAGAGAAAAAATAATTTAATATAGCTGGGCGAAGATAACATCGAAAGTATATAGGAGGGAATCTTTTTAATGTTACTGTACAAAATGTGGATGTTAGAACGAGAGGCTATCTGGAGTGTACATAATGGTACTGATAGCCACGGTAGAGAAGAGCTGCCACATAGAAGATTTACATAGCGCTTTTTCTAGTGCCTGCATAAAGGTTCTGATAGGGAGGGGAAAATATGTGTTGGGCTATAAAGCATATATAGGTATAAGGCGCATATAGCATTTGGTTCAGGGGTAATAGATTTCCCTGAAGGGACTTCCAAAAGAACGGGAGACAACATTCTCTGCTGCGCAAGCGCGGAATCGCCAGCTGATAGTGGACAACACATAAAAGTGAGTCTAAGATATGCAGGCATCCTGGGGGCCCTCGGCACATGCGCAATAGACATCACCTTGATGGAGAGTCTATGGAACGCAGAGCAATGCAGAGCGTTCCAGCTGGAGCGTGCGCAGTGGGAGGAGGGTGGGACACATGTCCCCGGAAGTAGCAGAGACGCCGGACAGGGAAAGAGGAAGGTAATAATAAGAACGCCGGGCAATAAGCAACGTACGCGAGGCGGAACCTTTCTCCCCGGACACTGGGGAATACACCCTGGGTACACGCTCTGCTGAGAAACAGGAAGTACAAACTAATAGTGGAACTTCCGGCACCGTGGGGTTTAAAAAGCGAGGTAATACTATTGAGACTCAACTTTATCACATTGCATCGAGAAACATGAGCAGGAATCGAGCCTCCTGATGAGCCAGCGAGGCGAAACGCGTAGAGGCTAAAAGCAGACAACAGGCGAGCGGCAGTTCATCTGAATGATGAGTATCAAACTTTAAAGGCTTAATGCGCGCTAGCTCTTGCATTACACCATTTGTCTAATAATGTACTAGCTCTGATATGTGCGGTTCACCATTCAGTGTATGCAAAATTGTATGAAGTATGTGATGGGCACTGGTGCTGCACCCAATGCAAGCGTGGACAGATACGCTAGTTAATCTTACAAACGAGCTGAGTTACAATTGACCAAATACAATCGGGAATTTATGGTGGATCTTCGTATGTCTAATAAATTTTGCTAATTAAGCTCAGCAGTGAGCTATGCATTAGAGCTAGGGCCAAAGATACCATCTAAATCTATTGTAGATATTTTTTGCCAAAGCATATCCAAAATCAGAGATAAGCTATAATTTCTGCTACCGAGACGCCTTCAGTCACATGTTCTCCTGTTGTTTTTAAATATTCACTGTGTGGGGATTAGGGCTCCCTAGTGCTAGGATTGGTCTATGTGTAGTTGATAGGGGTACCTTTAGTACAATTTTGTCTGGGTAGCGGGACGCTGTGGGTACATCAGGGCTCATTTAGGGACCCCAGGGTCAGCCATCGTGGAGCGGGGGCGCCACAACGCTTCCCCTAGGGTGCCTACCCCCGCAGATAGGCAGCTGTTCAGCATAGACATAAACTAGGGTTTACTCTTCCCCCCACTTTAGTTTGTTCACGGTGTGTTGTTTTTCTTTTTGGTGAGCCACAGGTTGTTGGCTTTTTAGATCTATATTTAATAAAATTTGTTCTTTTAGGGTAATTCGTGATTACATATATACTACTATGACCCCGTTGTATTTATTTTCAATTAACGTAAATTTACGGACAGAGTATGGCTAGTTTCCTATCAGGCCCAATAAATCAGGATTTTTGGCTAGAAGACACAATCCAAGCATTTAATATTGACGGAACCCAGGAGATAGGCGTAGGAGCATTGACATTAAAAACGTCTTTAATGAGGTCTATATTGGATATAAAGCCTTTCTAAAATCATGGTGGAAAATAAGAACGTTAGAGAATTACATTAAAAACAGAATAATCCCTAGAGGCCTGAGGATTAACATCGCCCCCTCCCCAAGAACAGCATCTCCAGAACTCCTAGAACTTTGGTTAAATGAGTCAATTGATTCATCAGTACGCTTTATGCAGTTATTGCTGGCGGAGGAGAAGAAAATATTAGAGAAATCCACCAGTAATTTAAACAACTTGATAGAAAAGGTGCTAAAATTTAAATCTGACTCAGATTTCAACAGAAGAGAAGGTCTTCTACAGACCTCTGTTGAAAAATATTAAGCCCTTTTGAAAGAGAGAAAGCAGATCCAATTTCAGAAGGATCTAAAGAGCTTTGCGGATAATCAAGCATTCAATTTCCAAAGAGAGAGAACAGGAGAATCGTCACTATCAGATATTGACACTTCAGATACAGAAAAATCAGAAACGTCAGCGAGAGGGGCACCCTCAGGTAGGGAGCAGCCATATAGACGGCAAAGATGGCAATACCCGAGAGGGAAGAATGGAAGGATGGGGAGGGGAGGACCCAGAAATGGAGAGGGTACATCAAAACCTTTCCTCCCCAGCCCAAGAGAGATGCCAGGACCAGCCTCTTCCTCTTCACAAGCACCATCTGCCTCCTCTTCTTTTTTAGAGCAGGGAATAAAGACAGGATATTTCCTACGAACAAAGTCCAACTAGACAGGGGACAAATTATCAATTTATCCACGCACACCCTCTCAATTGATGAATTGAACATACTACAAAGGGGGCTCAACTTTGTTCCCACCAACGTTTTTAACTGTTTTGGATGGGTTAAGGACCTGCACCTCTTCTGTAGAAAATTAAAATGGAGAAAGTTCTTCCTGCATGAGAACAGAGAGGAGTGTATTCAACAGGGTCTGCAGGTGGACGACGTGGAAAGCTTCCAAGCTCTAGTTGGACTTTTAAGGGAAAATGACCTAGAATTGAATACAGGGAAAGGACCATTCACCAAACTGAAAAACAAGAGTGTCAAGATGCCCCCACAGGGGGAGACCACGAATATTGACATATTCTTGCAAATGGTAGAGAGAGATCTCAGAAAAATTGGGAATAAGGACCAAAATATGGTCGATAATCTGAATATAAGAGAAAGAGAGGCACTTGAGGCATTGAGAAAGAATGACCAACTGATAATTAAACCATCCGACAAGGGTGGAAATTTGGTCATCATGGACCATAAGCTATACTGTGAGATGTGTCACAACATTCTACAGGATAAAACCACATATGAGGTTATGAAAGGTGATCCAAAAGATCTGTATAAAAATAAATTAAAAGAGTTACTCGAGCCAGCCCTCACTCAGAAACTGATATCGATTTCAGAATTTGAATTTTTGTTTCCGAAATTTCCTCTGCAGGCGACCTTCTATACGATGCCCAAGATACACAAGGGTTTGAGCCCTTTAAAGGGACGCCCTATCGTATCTGGGATTGATTCTCTCACACAAAACTGTGGCCTCTACATTGAGGAAATTCTTAGACCATTTGTCACCTCTATCCCTTCATACCTGAGAGATACGACGGACCTGCTGCAGAAAATTGAGGGTTTACAACTGGACAGTGGCTCATGGTTGGCGTCAATTGACGTCGAGGCACTCTACAGCAGTATCCCACACACGGAAGGTATAAAGGGAATTCAACATTACCTAAAACAGAGGTCGGTCGCCTGCAGGGATCACAATGATTTTGTTATCTCTCTTTTGGACTTTGTCCTGACTCACAACGCCTTCCAGTTCAACGGCAGACACTACCACCAGCTCAGGGGCACTGCGATGGGGTGTCCCTGTGCCCCATCGTATGCAAATTTGTTCCTGGGCTGGTGGGAGGAAACGGTGGTGTTTGGGGAGGCCACACAATGGTGGCATGAACTGGTGGCGTTGTGGTTAAGGTTCATAGACGACGTCCTAGTTGTATGGACGGGCACTAGGGAACAATTTACAAAATTCATTGCAGAACTGAATGTCAATAACATCAATCTAAAATTTACCTGGGAAATACAGAAAGAACAACTAGCATTTTTAGATGTACTTATTAGGAAGACAGAAAGGGGCCACTTAACAACGAGCATCTATAGGAAACCGACTAGTACAAATAGTCTTCTTGACTGGAATAGCCACCATCCCACCCCGTTGAAAAGGGGAATCCCGAAGGGGCAATTCCTAAGACTCAGGCGAAATTGCTCAGATAGTGGGATGTTTCATAGTCAGGCATCTGATATGATAAATAGATTCAAAGAAAAGAACTACCCCCCCTCCATTTTGAATACAGCATATCAATATGCGGCAAATTCAAAGAGACAACACCTACTACAGAAAAATGAAAACCCACCCAGCTAATGAGATAGTGAGAGTGATAGGGACTTTTGATTACCAACATCAGAAAATACGAGAGGTTTTTAAAAAACATTGGGACATCCTAAGGATGGACCCGGACCTTAGAGATGCCATAGGCGAATTTCCAGACATTACATTCAGGAAAGGGAGATCCCTTAAAGATCAGCTGGTGCATAGCCACTATATGAAGCCCAAAATAGGAGGTACGTGGCTAGAAAGGAGACCCTGTGGCTTCTACCGATGTGGGGGATGTAAATTCTGTAACTGGATGACACCCGGTAAATCTTTTAAGAGTGCATCCACAGGGAAGACCTTCTATCAAAGAGACTACTCAAATTGTAAGTCAACGGGAGTGGTATATATGGCTACATGCCCCTGTCCCAAAAATTATATCGGGAAAACGAAAAGGGAATGTCGCAGGAGGGTAGGAGAACACATTGGAGATATTAAAAATGACAGAGACACCACACTTGCCAGACACATGAGACTCAAACATCCCACAGAAACCTTTAATATTAAATTCATGGCCATAGAAGTGGTGAAACGGAGCCCAAGGGGGGGTGACATAGACAGGACCATTTTGCAAACAGAATGCAAATGGTCTTTTAGATTGGATACAATGACCCCGGAGGGATTAAACGAACAACTGTCTTTTGCTTGTTTTCTGTAGAATACTCGGGGTGTCAATGTTCCATGCTAGGGACTAGGAAAAAAAGCCTGAACTGATGGTATTCGTGAATAATTTTTTAGGGAATATAGACATACTCTGCCAATTTATTCCCCTCTTTTCTCTGGGTAGGAAGGGGGGAGGTGACACAGATTTGTGTGTAAGATAGTTCTAACAGAAATCCTCGATAAAAAACCCCCATAAACAACCCCCCCCCCATTTTAAAGGGACGAGCGGGGATAATATTATGTGTTATATCTCAAAACAGGCACGTTACACCCATACAATAGAGTGGTGTATTTCTCCCAAGCAATAGGGTAATGCGATAATCATCAAGACGCACCCCATAGAGAGAAAAAATAATTTAATATAGCTGGGCGAAGATAACATCGAAAGTATATAGGAGGGAATCTTTTTAACGTTACTGTACAAAATGTGGATGTTAGAACGAGAGGCTATCAGGAGTGTACATAATGGTACTGATAGCCACGGTAGAGAAGAGCTGCGATATAGAAGATTTTACATAGCGCTTTTTCAAGTGCCTGCATAAAGGTTCTGATAGGGAGGGGAAAATATGTGTTGGGCTATAAAGCATATATAGGTATAAGGCGCATATTGCATTTGGTTCAGGGGAGAACCAAAAAGAACGGGAGACAACATTCTCTGCTGCGCAAGCGCGGAATCGCCAGCTGATAGTGGACAACACATAAAAGTGAGTCTAAGATATGCAGGCATCCTGGGGGCCCTCGGCACATGCGCAATAGACATCACCTTGATGGAGAGTCTATGGAACGCAGAGCAATGGAGAGCGTTCCAGCTGGAGCGTGCGCAGTGGGAGGAGGGTGGGACACATGTCCCCGGAAGTAGCAGAGACGCCGGACAGGGAAAGAGGAAGGTAATAATAAGAACGCCGGGCAATAAGCAACGTACGCGAGGCGGAACCTTTCTCCACGGACACTGGGGAATACACCCTGGGTACACGCTCTGCCGAGAAACAGGAAGTACAAACTAATAGTGGAACTTCCGGCACCATGGGGTTTAAAAAGCGAGGTAATACTATTGAGACTCAACTTTATCACATTGCATCGAGAAACATGAGCAGGAATCGAGCCTCCTGATGAGCCAGCGAGGCGAAACGCGTAGAGGCTAAAAGCAGACAACAGGCGGGCGGCAGTTCATCTGAATGATGAGTATCAAACTTTAATGGCTTAATGCGCTCTAGCTCTTGCATTACACCATTTATCTAATAATGTACTAGCTTTGATATGTGCGGTTCACCATTCAGTTTATGCAAAATTGTATGAAGTATGTGATGGGCACTGGTGCTGCACCCAATGCAAGCGTGGACAGATACGCTAGTTAATCTTACAAAAGAGCTGAGTTACAATTGACCAAATACAATCGGGAGTTTATGGTGGATCTTCGTATGTCTAATAAATTTTGCTAATTAAGCTCAGCAGTGAGCTATGCATTAGACCTAGGGCCAAAGATACCATCTAAATCTATTGTAGATATTTTTTGCCAAAGCATATCCAAAATCAGAGATAAGCTATAATTTCTGCTACCGAAACGCCTTCAGTCACATGTTCTCCTGTTGTTTTTAAATATTCACTGTGTGGGGTTTAGGGCTCCCTAGTGCTAGGATTGGTCTATGTGTAGTTGATAGGGGTACCTTTAGTACAATTTTGTCTGGGTAGCGGGACCCTGTGGGTACATCAGGGCTCATTTAGGGACCCCAGGGTCAGCCATCGCGGAGCGGGGGCGCCACAACGCTTCCCCTAGGGTGCCTACCCCCGCAGATAGGCAGCTGCATAGACATAAACTAGGGTTTACTCTTCCCCCACTTTAGTTTGTTCACGGTGTGTTGTTTTTCGTTTTGGTGAGCCACAGGTTGTTGGCTTTTTAGATCTATATTTAATAAAATTTGTTATTTTAGGGTAATTCATAGTCACAAGCCATCAAACAAAGAACTGCTAAAATGTTTGCGCCAGAAGCAGTGTGAAAGACTGGTGGAAATCGCGCCAAAACGCATGAAAGCTGTGATTAAAAAGTCAACCCTGATGAAGAGAGGAGACACCTCTCGAAACGCGTTGGTAGTGACCTAACTGAGCTTCCGTCCTCGCTTATCTGTCACACATAGCTCCGCCCATCCCACGCGTCGCATCCTAGCATCACTCATGGCCGGAGCACGCAGGCTGCTAGCGCTCCTCTGTACTCCAGAGGCTTCTTATTTCGCCGCTCAAAACAGCAACACTCCTCCTCAGCAGCAGTAATCCCCTAACACCGAACCCCGGCTTAGCAGCTGCCTACTCACCACCCCTTCAAGTCTTGCAGTGCACGCAGTACCGCATCGGTACAACAAGTAAGTGGATTTCTGCACCTACTACCGCATGTGCACCGGATTAGTCTACTCACAAATCTGATCGACAAAATTGCACTTTTAGTATATGTTGATTTATGCACAATTGAGGCTCCTGGCTTGAGAGTGTGGCAATATTCTCTCTCATTGACAGTATTCCCAAAGCTGACACAGCAATATCATACCGCTTACCCACTACCCTCTACACGGGTCCTATAGTGCAAGCCTTACCACCAATGCGATCACCACTCCATCAGTCCGGACAAAATCCTTGATTTGACCCACATATTTTTATGCTACCTTTACAAACAAGTGAGTACCTAGCCTAGCAAATTTTATTTATATTCATTCTCGGTACTACTTACCTCTACTGCATTCTTACTCTAGTTCGGTTAGCGCGGCAATTATACATTATTTTTCACTAGCATACCCGGCTGATTAAATCATTCGCGATTCCAAGGTTTAAGTGTGGTTGTTATAACACGGGAGCCCAGAGCCCAATCAGCACTAGCCTCACTGTCCCACTGTCATACTAAGGTGGAGACAGTAACACCAGTGCTCAAAGCTGCAGTTCTACAGAATGCATTCATTTAATTGTAAAATGATGTTAAAGAGTAGTATAATGCCCTCTATGTACATAAGTCTTGACAGCCCATTTAAAGTGAAGCTCAGGATTCCCATTGTCCTCTACCTTCAGGGATTTAGATTATATTGGGCCAGATAGATGATAGCACAAAACTGAACATATGCAATTAAGGGGGTCTATGCACTTTCCCACCTATTTGTCTTCCTCTATCTCCACACTTCTCGGGCTCGACAAAGCTAGAGCTGTCAATCTAAGACGGATGGTCGGTAGAGATGGTGGGAAAGTGCCCTTAAATGTTTGGCCACTCCAAGCATCGACTGCGCGCCTGTACTTGGTTTGAATAGTGATTCTGTGCAGACAGATTTCCTTAATTAGGGAAGATTACCCCTCCTGATATGTCTGCAATAGCAGATAACTGAATTTATCACCAAATAATCATTATAAATCACCGTTTCTAATAACTCTGCTTTGTGTTGCTCTTTGGTTATTACCTGTAGAAATGCATGATACATTTTTCAATTGCGTGTTATATGTTGGGAGCATGCTGCTATTCTGTAGGGGGAAGCGCTTTTCCAAGTGGAATGGTAACACCCATTGACAATTTATGCACTGCAGAGGAACCGAACAATGCAGAGTTCTAAGACAAAATTATCCAGAATTATTATTTATATGAAATAGCCATGTCAGACGAAATGACAGGTTCTCCAGTAATAGGAAGTTAAAAGGAAATTGTTACCTACAAAAATGCTATTTACCTGCATATAGTGCTAAAAGCATTGCCCATGGGTTTCTAGGATGTTGTAGAGTCATTATCTTAAGATATGAAGGATATCGAGCCTCATTTGAATACATTCCTGTGTCATATCCATCATCTTCATTTCATCAGTCCCTTAAAATAAATTTCCAGGCTAGTAATGTGTATTAATGTACAAGAATAAAGCTCCTCTACTTAACTGTGCTCTTTTTGTGCACGGACTGTAAATCTGTTTTTAGCATTGTGACAATGGCAGCAGGCTATGCTTTATAAACATGCTATGTCTCAGATCTCTCCTAAATTTAATGCGTGCTTCCCCAGTTCTTCCTCTATTCTTGTGAGTGCCAAGCCACTCTTCCCAGATCTTCTTCACACACTTCCTACCAATCTCGTTATACTGTATTCCAAACCACTCCTTCCCCACCAATGATAACTTGCCTCAGTTTGATCTATGTTGGCTAGGGGATATATCCGTGAAACATTTCTACCTATTAATACACCTATGCAAGTATTTAGGGGAAGTGTCTCCTTCAGCACACAGTGTGTAAAGGAGCCCAAGTTGCTGCAGACAGAACGCTAGTATGAAAGAACAGAGCAGCTGTGCTGTATATCCCCAGGCTGTTTAGAGGCACAGCCACACCATGATCTGTAAATAGGCCTCACAGTTTATGGATATTCTATTTTTAAAAGGTTTTGAAGATTTGCTAATGCCATTAAAAACATTAGTCTTTCTTTAGTTTGTGAGTCCTCTGTGGATAGAGAAAGAATTTGTTACCGTGGCAAGATAACTTGAAGGCCATAATAATGAGCTGTGACCGTTCATGATTCATCCGGCAGACATAGCTGAGACTCCATAGCCCATCTTTCCTATTTTTTAATAAGTTGCTTTCACAAAGCAATAGATCTGTAGAGCTATGTGTTAACTTTTCACCACCTTTTATATAACTTACTAATATAGCACATCTGTAAGAGTAACTTTCCAATACTCAGGATTGTACTATGTTAACACCCAAACCTTCCCGATTAGCTACAGATGTGAAATGATGGAAACAGGAACACATGGGCTACTTGCACAGTGAACAAGTCTGTATGATCATGTTCACACACCACCAAGAAACCTGAAGACACAAAAGAGAATAGTAAAACCAAAAACACTCAGTTTGAAAAAATGTTGCAGTAATCCGCAAGTGCTAGTAAAAGATGTAAAAAACAGGGTATTTGGTTGATACGTTTTTTGCAAAAAATGTATACTAAGCTGCTCTACCATTCTTCACGGTATACCCTTATCAGAGCAGTCCTAACTAATGTATGCAATCCCTATCTGATGTATTTAAAAACCTGATCATCTGTATATAACCTGTGTGAACAGGGTTCAGAGAGGAAAAATCCATGTGTGCATACAGGGTAGAACAGCTTTTGTGCAGATAGCCCAAGAGGAGTGGTGGAACTCCCCAGTCTTGTAGACACAAGAGAACAATTATGGAAACAGGAACACATGGGCTACTTGCACAGTGAACAAGTCTGTATGATCATGTTCACACACCACAAAGAAACCTGAAGACACAAAAGAGAATAGTAAAACCAAAAACACTCAGTTTGAAAAAATGTTGCAGTAATCCGCAAGTGCTAGTAAAAGATGTAAAAAACAGGGTATTTGGTTGATACGTTTTTTGCAAAAAATGTATATTAAGCTGCTCTACCAATCTTCACGGTATACCCTTATCAGAGCAGTCCTAACTAATGTATGCAATCCCTATCTGATGTATTTAAAAACCTGATCATCTGTATATAACCTGTGTGAACAGGGTTCAGAGAGGAAAAATCCATGTGTGCATACAGGGTAGAACAGCTTTTGTGCAGATAGCCCAAGAGGAGTGGTGGAACTCCCCAGTCTTGTAGACACAAGAGAACAATTATGGAAACAGGAACACATGGGCTACTTGCACAGTGAACAAGTCTGTATGATCATGTTCACACACCACCAAGAAACCTGAAGACACAAAAGATGTGAAATGATACTGATGGTTTGATCATACACAGAATTATTATGCACCATAAATTACATAACAAAGCTGCACCATATAAGAAGGAAGGCACTTTCTATTTTTGTATTTTAAACAAAGTTTTTTACATGTAAATCCAACATAATGCTGCAGCTGACGCTCGGATGGGGATTCGGAGAGGTTCTGGGAGTGGCAAGGGGGACAGAACTATATGTCCTCAATGGAGGTTAGAGCTCTTTTAAACCTGCATCATGGGCACTTAATTCTTTGATGCCCAAGGGACCACACATCTCAAAGTTCACTGCATAGTAGACCACTTTTTTATGTGCATTACACTGGTAGGAAAAACTGTAAGGCGATAGACCGGACCTCGGGTACTTGCATGCCAGGTCCGGAACTTGAAAGGCTGCATCCTCTGTTCCCGGGGGAAGCCTGAGTGGGTCAGACCTTCTCCTGCTGCATGAGGGAAGCATGAGAGAGACAGGACTTCCTGGTGACAGGGGGAGGGGGGGCGGAGAGAGCCAGAAAAGGGGGCTCAGCAACAGGGAGATAAAAGGAGAAAGCGCGCGAAGCAGAGCAGTTTGGTGCCAGAGCAGAGCAGCGCACAGAGCAGTAAGTTATAGAAACAAAAGAAACCAGGCGCACTACCATAGCATAACAGATAAGACTTAGGGGTGCAAAAAAGCGGTAAATACCAAATGAGTGCACAAAGAAAAAGAAAAGCACCACTTCAATAATGCACACCACATGAATATATGTTACAATAGACCATATATGAAAAAAGTTTTTATTAACAACCGCACAGCTTTAAAACATATTTAAAAACAGAAAACCAACACATAAACCTTGTCCATAGGCGGTAATAAGCATATAACAGCTCAATAATGGTGTAATGTCTGATACAAGAACTTTTACTCATGCAAATACTTGCTCATGGGGCTGATAGAAGTATATCAAATGTACAAATATGTAGAAAACAGGGGTACAGTCAAATCATGATAGGCATTGATGATAAGAAATGCAAAAATGTACATATAGCCCCCAGAATTCCACGAGCCCAGAGGTTGGATTACTCCAAATATAAGTACATGTAGAGGATGGTATAATACCAGACCCAAAGTAGCTTATATTCTTAGAAAACATGAAAAAAATAGCCCCTATTTTAGGGGCTATTTTATCATTTTTTCATTTTTTTCATGGTTATATGATCAATGTTTATCATGACGTAAGGCTCTCGGCACAAATATCCTGGGATTGTATTCCTGTTCTTTATATAACTGTGCACCTCATATGTCATCATTAGCCCCATGAGCCATTTTTTATAGGAATATACGCTACTTTGGGTCTGGTATTATACCATCCTCTACATGTGCTTAAATTTGGGGTAATCCAAACTCTGGGCTCGTGGAATTCTGGGGGCTATATGTACATTTTTGCATTTCTTGTCATCAATGCCTATCATGATTTGACTGTACCCCTGTTTTCTACATATTTGTACATTTGATATACTTCTATCAGCCACATGAGCCAGTATTTGCATGAGTAAAAGTTCTTGGATTAGGCATTACACCATTATTGAGCTGTTATATGCTTATTACCGCCTATGGACAAGGTTTATGTGTTGGTTTTCTGTTTTTAAATATGTTTTAAAGCTGTGTGGTGTGTTAATAAAATCCTTTTTTCATATATGGTCTATTGTAACTTATATATTTATGTGGTGTGCATTATTGAAGTGGTGCTTTTCTTTTTCTTTGTCCAGAGCACTGAGTGGTGTGCTCTGCTTCCCTTGTCCCCTGCATGGAGTACCGACGCTGCGAGGGGTCGCACAGAAAGAGCCCTGTCACCTTCACAGCCGAGTGTGCCCAGCAGCACTCCGGAGTGAGGGACCACTGCAGAGCCGTGCAGTGTGGAGCAGATCCGTGCAGGACATAGGTGTGCAGAGCCATGCATACCGAGCGGAGCCGAGTCAGGTGCCGGAGCAGATATAGAGAGGAGTGCTCCAGTCAGAAGTACCAGCGCAAAGAGACCAGTGTCACCTGCCGCCAACAGCGGGGACCCAAGAGCTGGACGTGTGGTGTGTGCCCAGTGACAGCCAGAGAGTACCAGGTGCTGTACATGACGATACCGTGAGTACTGCCCACACGCTGCTCAATAGAGTCCACACATAAGACTGACACATGCATCCTGACGTGGACACACAAGAGTTGTTCTGACCGTCTGTTACCTGACTACCCCCAGATGATATAGTTAAAGAGCCACGTTGGGTGCGCACCGGACTGTGGCCCGTTCCTTTAATAGCCACACTAGTATATAAACAAGGGGCAGTGGAAGGTACCAGAGACCGACCACTGATGCCAGAAGATGGAACCAGTGACTACAGGACCCTCCAGGAGGAGGCGCATTTTATTGTGCAGCAGGAGGTGCAGTGTGAGGACTACCATATAATCGTGCTTAACTGTTTGCATTTTACTGTGCCTTAGAAACGTTTAACTCTTTACCTCCCTGCGTGGAGTATTCCCCCTGTAAATAAACCTGTTAACCCTTGCTCAGCCTCCCGTCCATCACTGCATCCTACGCACCTGCTTCATATCTTACACTTGGTATAGTCAGCAGGATGCAGTCTATGGATGTGGGGGTGGCAGACCAAGCGGTTATGGGTACCTCAAGTGCCACCATACTGTTGGGGACAACATTGAATAACCTCCCTAAGTTTACAGGAAGCAATATTCTACTGTGGCGCTGGACTGAGGGAGTAAGGGGTATGTTGAGGATGCATCCCCTGGATCCCATAAGGGAAGCTGAGTTTGCCTTGATGGCTCTGGATGGAGAGGTGTGGACCTCTGTTATCTTACAACCTTCCCATGCGTGAGACACCTTTGACAGAGTACTGCAGATACTTGAGGAGACGCATGGAGACCCCAAGAACGTAGGAGAGTTACGCAGGCGCTTATTTAGGCGTATTCAAACAGAAGGGGAAACTGTGACGCAGTACATGAATGCGCTACAGGAGCTACACACCACAAATCTGAAGAAAGACAGCATAGGCCTAGGACCCCATGACATAGTGCTGCGAGACCAATTGGTGATGGGTCTGAGAGACATGCTGCTAGTGCAGGCTTTCTGTGAGTGCCTGTGAGCTAACCCCTTTCATGACTTTTGCAGAAATTGGGGCAGAGGCGCGCATAGGTGAGCATGAGCAGGGACTTGCAGCCTTGACAGGGATGGTCCGGTGTTGCAGAGTACCCACCCTGAACGAGGAAGAGCTGAAGTGGTCATGCAAAGGGATTGAGAAGAATTTGGGAAGAAGTCGATGGCCTGAAAGAAACGCTGCTATCCTGGAGTACAGCGTCCTACCCCGAGGTAACTCATGGCTAAAGGCAGAAGAAGTCAGAGGGGAGGTGCCAAGCATCAGAAGAACCCCAGCAGTTGTCCCAAGATCTGCTCACAGTTCGTGGAATGAAGAGCGAAAGGAAAGGAGGTATGCCTCTCGGAGAGATCGACGATCCAGACCGAGGCGCCCACCAGAGGCCCAGAAGCAGATGTTGGATGTGTGGAGGAATGGGACACCTTTCCAAAAGTTGCCATACCCAAGACAGATGACAGAGAAAATCCGTTCATCTCTCTGAAGGACCTGCTAATTGGAGAGAACGCCGCCCCTGGGAGAAAAGTTACGGCGAAAAGAGGGGGGCCACCCCTAGAGCCAGACAGAGTCACAATGTTGAACACCGAGAAAAGATGAAGAAGGTGTCGACCGACTGTGGTGAGATGTCTGCACTGCCCAGGCACATGGAGGTGAGTCTGGTGGAACTCCATCCTGGGTCCGAAGGTCCCGTCTGCAAGTCTCGACCCAAAGGAGAAGAAGGGATATCTGCTCGAGGGGCCCACCAGAGTAAATAGTTACCTTGCCCACCACAAGCTCCCAATGGAAGAGAGAAGGTGACCAGTGTTTCTGGGATGCCCGCTTCTATGTACCCGATTGTGGGAAGAATGAGCCTCTTATTGTGTCCTCTGGAGTGGAGAGTTTGCCGCCCGTCAGCTCAAGGGTCCCTGACCCAGTGGAAAAGTTGAAACATGCCCCTGAGGTACCTCCACTGGAAGTATTGGACTGTGAAGAGGAAGTAGGTCCTGAGACACTACCTCTGGCAGAGTTTCCCTCCGGAGAGGGAGAGTTTCTCGACTTGTCAGATGTTGACCCAGAAGAGATTGCTGATCCATGGGACCTGGATGGACCACTGTTCCCTGCGACCTTACCTGAAGTTCAGAGTGACTCTAGCAAGCTGTACTGGCAGAATGTGATGCAGGAGAGGCAGGAGCGGATGCAGAAATTGTGGGCATGTGTCAGCCAACAGAAGACTGTATTGGAGTACGATGAAGCCTCGCCAGTGGAATGGCAAATTAAAAGAGAAGGGGAGTGAAAGGAGATAGACTAAACCTTGGGTACCTGCATCCTCTGTTCCCGGGGGGAGGCCTGAGTGGGGTGGAGCTTCCCCTGCTGCATGAGGGAAGCATGAGAGAGATGGGGCTTCCTGGTGACAGGAGAGGGCGCAGAGAGCCAGCAAAGGGTGCACAGCAATAGGGGGATAAAAGAAGAAAGCACGTGAAGCAGAGCAGTTTGGTACCAGAGCAGAGCAGTGTGCAGAGCTGTGAGTGGCGCGCTCCACTTCCCTTGTCCCCTGAACAGAGTACCGATGCTGTGAGGGGTCGCATAGAAAGAACCCCGTCGCATGCACAGCCGAGTGTGCCCAGCAGCACTCCGGAGTGAGGGACCACTGCAGAGCCATGCAGAGTGGAGCAGAGCTATGCAGGACAGAGGTGTGTAGAGCTTTGCACACAGAGCGGAGCCGAGCCGGGTGCCACAGCAGACATAGAGAGGAGTGCTCTGATCGGAAGAACCAGCATCAAAGAGACCAGCATCACCTGCCGCCAACAGTGGGGACCCGGGAGAGCAGGATGTGCGGTGTACCCAGTGACAGCCAGAGAGTACCAGGTGCTGTGCATGACATGACCATGAGCACCACACACGTGCTGCCCAATAGAGTCCACACATAAGACTGACACTTGCATCTTGACGTGGACACACAAGAGTTGTTCTGACCATCTGTTACCTGACTACCCCAAGTTGATATAGTTAAAGAGCCACGTTGGGCTCCCACTGGACTCTGGCCCATGCTTTTAAGAGCCACACCACCGACCACTGCCGCCAGAAGACAGAACCAGTGAGTACAGGATTCTCCAAGAGGAGGCGCTTTTTAATGTGCAACCGGAGCTGCAGTGTGAGGACTACCATATATTCTTGCTTAACTGTTTGCATCTTACTGTGCCTTAACAACGTTTAACTCTTTATCTCCCTGTGTGGAGTATCTCCCATGTAAATAAACCTGTTAACCCTTTCTTTGATCCTTAAAATGTTAGTCTGCTGTCAACACTTGACTTTACATTTTATACTACAATTTGCGTGCGTTAGCTTTTTTTTTGGGGGGGGGGAACAGAAACGCGCATTGGGGTACCTGTCCTCACCCCACCCAGAAAGTCAGATGAGTATACCTTATATGTGGGGTGTGTCTGAGCTTACTTAGCTATATGGAAGTAGAATTACCCTTGTGCTAACCTTAGGAGGGGTTTATCATCCATGTGACTATATCTGTCTTCTGGTTACTGATTGCTGAATATGATTACATGGATTTATTTGCCAATGTTATATGCCTACAACTGCTGAATATGACATGTAAACCCTACTTAGGAATCTTTGGTTGTTTTCACTATTTTGTCATCCCACATGGGAATATAGTTCACTTATTAGACCATAGTAGTGGCATGTAGAGTTGAGCGACTTTTACATTTTTAGGATCAAGTCGAGTTTCGCAAAACCCGACTTTGTCAAAAGTCGGGTCGGGTAAAATCGTCCCATTATTTCAAAAAGTCGGGGGCCGACCGAAGCACGAAACCCAATGCAAGTCAATGGGGAATCAAAGTCGGCAGTGAGTGGAGGACAGGAAAACACCTACAGTGCCCATTTTAATGCCAAAAACATCAATTCTTATTTCTTAAGCTTGTCAATCTTAATTTACTTTATAATAATAGTTAGGCATTAAAAACAGGGGGTCATTTGGCTAAAGTTGTGGGGGGTAGGGCTGGCTCAAGATTTTCGTGGGCCCAGGAAACGTGGAATACATCACGGCGGTGGAACAGGGAGAGGTAAGTATTTCAACTTTGCAAGCGCTGTGATCCTGAGCAAGCAGGGGGGGGCCCACTCGTTGGCACTTGGCACTGGCACAGGGCCCCTCATTGTACGGCGGTGTGTTTGACGGCGGGTGGTGCCTCCAACTGCCAGAGACACTTTTGTATACTATGATGGGCCCTGTGCCAGTGATGTCGCCAACGAGTATGCCCCTCCACCTGATGAAGGAACCTGCACTTTCATCTGCACCTTCCTCTTTGTCCCCGTGTAAGGTGGTATAGTATGCGGGAAGGGGAAGCTGACTTTCAGCAGGGTCAGATTCAGGCTATGTAGAGTGCAAGGGGAATGTAGTGGTCTGGGCCAATGTACCAGCAGACTCATCTAGCAGTGGCTGGGCAATGGGCAGGATGAGGAGGAAACACAGATATAGGCCCAAATAATAAAGTAGGCTAAATGCAGTTCAAAATTGGTAACAGGACTAAACAGGCAGCATAGCTTTGTTCAGTGGAGGACAACTGTAATGAGTGGTGCAGACACAGTTAGTAGGCCCAAAATAAAAAAGTAGGTTAAAAGCAGTTCAAAATTGGTAACAGGGCTAAAAAGGCGGCATAGCTTTGTTCAGTGGAGGACAACTGTAATGAGTGGCGCAGACACAGTTAGTAGGCCCAAAATAAAAAAGTAGGCTAAATGCAGTTCAAAATTGGTAACAGGACTAAACAGGCGGCCTAGCTTTGTTCAGTGGAGGACAACTGTAATGAGTGGCGCAGACACAGTTAGTAGGCCCAACTAAAAAAGTTGGCTAAATGCAGTTCAAAATTGGTAACAGATCTAAACAGGTGGCATAGCTAGGTACTGGGGTGGGTTCCTCTGCTGAGTAGCAGACAGTGGTAGTAGGCGCAAAGTATTAGCTGGTCTAAATTGAGGCCAGGGCCCCTGTTTATTTTAACTATCATCTATCATTTCAACAAATTTGTATTCGCAGTGCCATTGAAGGATTTAACAGCACAGACTACACAGTGGTGGAGCAGGGAGAGGTAAGTATTACAAGTGGTAAAGCACTGTTCGAGCTGGGGGGAACACTCTCTCGTGGGCGGCGGTACTGGCACAGGGCCCCTCATATTACGAAGGTGTGTCTGACGTTGGTTGTGCACCACCACCGTCAGAGACACTTCATTGTACTTTGAGGGACCCTGTGCCAGTGCCATCGCCCAAGAGTGGGCGCACACACCTGTCCAGGAAAATGGCACTCGCATGAGTGCTTGCGCCAGGAGGTGACCATGGCCCTGTGGGGGGAGTCAGCCCATTTAGGAAGGTATAAAAAAATGGCCTATGGTGGACTTTCAGCAGCTGAAAATGGCGGAATTGGAGAAGTCAGTAAGAGGAGGCCAAAAGCAAGACATTTTTCAGGCAAGCTACGTGTTAGCAGGAAAACGTGGGGCAAAATAATTTGAAATCCATGATTGGTTCATTTTAATGAAGCTTAGATCATCAACATTCTGGGTAGCCAGACGTGTCCTTTGTTCGGTCAGTATTGAACCAGCAGCACTGAAGACTCTTTCTGATAGCACACTAGAAGCAGGGCAAGCGAGCTCCTGTAATGCATATTCTGCCAATTCAGGCCAGGTGTCTATTTTAGATGCCCACTAATCAAAGGGGAAGGACCTGTGAGGGAGAACATCGATAAGGGAGGAAAAGTAGTTCGCAACCATACTGGACAAATGCTGTCTCCTGTCACTTTGAATCGATGCAGTGGCAGAAAGTGGTTGGAAGATATATGAAAAAATACAAAGACTGTAGTACAATTTCAATCTCCCTACAATGATCTCAGGAAAAGTATGGCAGAAATAAAAAGGATTGCTGCACACAAAAGTATGGACAAATAAACAAGGTAACTGTGCAGAAAGGAGCAACAGGATTTTTGCTTTTAAAAAAGCAGTTGGTTTGCACAGCGGCATGCAAACAGCAATGCAGCTATCAGGGAGCCTTATAAGGCAGCCTAATAAGCTACAGAGCTGATGCACAAAAATATAGCCTCCACTGTCCCTGCAAACAAATGGTGGTGTTGGACAGTGGAAATCGCTACAGCACAAGCAGTTTCGGGGCTTAATCTTCCCTCCCTAACTATATCCCTTCTTCTGATGAAGCTGCGGCAACCTCTCCCTATGCTACGATCGGCAGAAGTAAGATGGCGGTTGGCATGCACGCCCATTTATAGCCCCTGTGATGCCGCAGAAAGCAAGCCAATCACTGTCATGCCCTTCTCTAAGATGGTGGGGACCGAGACCTATGTCATCACGCTGCCCACACTCTGCGTCCTCCCTCATTGGCTGAAAAATGGTGCTGAAAGCGTCATACAAAACGTGACTTTGGCGTGAAGATCCGAACCCACACTTGGATCAGGTCGGGTTTCATGAAACCCGACTTTGCCGAAAGTCACCCTAGTGGCATGATCCAGATCGGGTTTTGACTCCTGCTTTCCCCTTTTCCCGGCCTGGTCATGTCAAGAGTTAACTTTTCCCAGCCTCTGTCTGGGCTCAGGTTGGCTATTTGTTGCTGCCGTTTCCTGCAGACGATGTCAGTTTTAGTTTTTGCCTAGTGCTGATGTAGCTGACTCTGATTGCTCTGATTTGTCTTGCTGTGTTGCTGTCTAAACCCATGTCTCTGTTTTCCCCTATTCCCGTCTTGACTCCGTGTTTCTCGTTAATGTGCTGACTCCCCGGTTTTGACTTGGATTGTATCCTGACCAGCTTCTGTCTTTTGGCTTATCCTAACCATTACTGACTCCTTGGCTTGTCTCTGACCATGAGTTTGCTTATTCCATTGGTACTGCACTACAGTCTAGGATTTGACCCAGCTGGTTTCACTTTCCGCTGCCACCTGTGGTAGCTTCACTGCTGCACTGCAAGCCAGCTCAGTATAGGTGCAGTCCTACTTCCACTCTACTGCCATCTTGTGGAGCTTGCACCTACCTACATTGCAGCAGCGTGACACGTAGCATTTTGTTCAGATGTCATCTCTTTGAGTTCTTAATACAACCATGATAGAATTTACAGTATATAATTAAGCTATATTACTATTTTTTCAACCTGGATGTGTGCAATTAAGCAAAAGTGGATAGTAATGGGCAGGGAAACAACCTGTGGCGACCAGGGCTTGTCAAGTGTTCTGTCACACCCAGAGCAATTAAGGCCTCACTTGCAGTACTTGGGAATGTAGCAACAAATATAAGATATGAAGGTGTTGATGGATATACATTTCAAAAACCTGAATGTACACATATGCACTTTGAGAGAGTTTATCTTACTAACAGATTCTCATTAAAAGTATCTCCTTAATATCAATATCCTTGTAGTTTTTATATCTCTGGGTACTTAGTCCCAGTCTGTATAGCTGACATCACATAAGCTGTAACTGGCACACCAGCAGACCCCACACCAAGATCTGGGAAATGGCAGGATCATATTTCATAAGACCGTGTAATTTTAGCTGTGACTTTGCTACTACAGACAGCAGGGGTTTCTTTTTTTCCTTGTTTATATACTTTACATTCACAGTCAGAGAGTAGCAAAAGATATTCATTTTTAAAATGGAGGAATTCAATATGACCAAAATTATTATAAACTGAAGAGATAGTACAGATTAAATGTCTCTTCTTAGCTAAGAATTTGGAATTCATAGAGGTTAACACTTTAGCGACCAGCTCTGAATTTTTCACTTTAAGGCCGGCGTCACACTAGCGAGTTTTACGGACGTATGAGCGCATAAAATACGTCCGTAAAACACGCATTACACACGGCTCAATTATTCTCTATGCCCCTGCTCCTATCTGCCGTATTTTACTGATCTGTATTATACGGCTTTCTGCGTTTGTCACCGTATTGCGCAACAAAAATCGCCAATGAAAGTCTATGGAAGCCAGAAAGATACGGATTACACACGGACCAGCAGTGTGACTTGCGAGAAATACGCAGCGGTGTTAGAGAGAAAAGCCGGTAATTCATTGCGGTGTACAGTAAAATCACACTGACAGCTTACAGTAGAATAGGTAGAATAAATGTGTACACATAGAATAGGTATACAGTATATATATATATATATATATATATATATATATGTCAGTGAGACACATATATGTATATATATTATTATTTCATACAGCGCTAGATAGCTTTAAAGCCAGTAACTCAATTGCCGGCTTTTGCTATCTTCTTCCTAAACCTGACATGATATGAGACATGGTTTACATACAGTAAACCATCTCATATCCCCATTTTTTTGCATATTCCACACTACTAATGTTATTAGTGTGTATATGCAAAATTTGGCCGTTCTAGCTATTAAATTAAAGGGTTAAATGGCGGAAAAAGTTGGTGTGGGCTCCCGCGCAATTTTCTCCACCAGAGTAGTAAAGCCAGTGACTGAGGGCAGATATTAATAGCCTGGAGAGGGTCCATGGTTATTGGCCCCCCCTGGCTAAAAACATCTGCCCCCAGCCACCCCAGAAAAGTCACATCTGGACATCTCTCTTCCCATTCCTGTGTAGCGGTGGGATATGGGGTAATGAAGGGTTAATGCCACCTTGCTATTGTAAGGTGACATTAAGCCAAATTAATAATTATTAATTCAATAGTAGTAAAGGGTTAAAAAACAAACAAACACATTATTAAAAAGTATTTTAATGAAATAAACACAAAGGTTGTTGTAATATTTTATTCTACGCTCAATCCAAGACCCTCGCTCTGTAACAAAGAAAAAATAATAAACCAACAATATACATACCTTCCGAAGATCTGTAACGTCCCACGATGTAAATCCATCTGAAGGGGTTAAAATATTTTACAGCCAGGAGCTCTGACCTATATTTACCTTCATTTACGGTGAGGCGCCCTCTGCTGGTTGTCCCTCGAGCGTGGGAACTTTCCTAGAAAGCTCCCAGGCTCGAGTTCATATGAGGACAACCAGCAGAGGGCGCATCACCGCGAATGAAGGTAAATATAGGTCATTGACCTACTTTACGTTCATTCCCCAGGGTTTTGCAGCCACGAGCACCGCTGCATTAGCAGAGCTCCTGGCTGTTTATTTCATTAAAATACTTTTTAATAATGTGTTTGTTTGTTTTTTAACCCTTTACTACTATTGGATTAATAATGGATAGGTGTCATAATTGACGCCTCTTCATTATTAATTTGGCTTAATGTCACCTTATAATAGCAAGGTGGCATTAACCCTTCATTATCCCATATCCCACCGCTACACAGGAATGGGAAGAGAGTGGCCAAGTGCCAGAATAGGCGCATCTTCCAGATGTGCCTTTTCTGGGGTGGCTGGGGGCAGATGTTTTTAGCCAGGAGGGGCCAATAACCATGGACCCTCTCCAGGCTATTAATATCTGCCCTCAGTCACTGGCTTTACTACTCTGGCAGAGAAAATTGCGCGGGAGCCCACGCCAATTTTTTCCGCCATTTAACCCCTTAATTTACTAGCTAGAACGGCCAAATTTTGCATATACACACTACTAACATTAGTAGTGTGGAATATGCAAAAAAAATGGGGATATGAGATGGTTTACTGTATGTAAACCATATCTCATATCATGTCGGGTTTAGGAAGGAGATAGCAAAAGCCGGCAATTGAAATACCGGCTTTAAAGCTATCTTGCACTGTATGAAATATTAATATATATACATATATGTGTCTACTGACATATATATATATATATATATATATACAGTTAGGGCCAGAAATATTTGGACAGTGACACAAGTTTTGTTATTTTAGCTGTTTACAAAAACATGTTCAGAAATACAATTATATATATAATATGGGCTGAAAGTGCACACTCCCAGCTGCAATATGATAGTTTCCACATCCAAATCGGAGAAAGGGTTTAGGAATCATAGCTCTGTAATGCATAGCGTCCTCTTTTTCAAGGGACCAAAAGTAATTGGACAATGGACTCTAAGGGCTGCAATTAACTCTGAAGGCGTCTCCCTCGTTAACCTGTAATCAATGAAGTAGTTAAAAGGTCAGGGGTGGATTCCAGGTGTGTGGTTTTGCATTTGGAAGCTGTTGCTGTGAGCAGACAACATGCGGTCAAAGGAACTCTCAATTGAGGTGAAGCAGAACATCCTGAGGCTGAAAAAAAAGAAAAAATCCATCAGAGAGATAGCAGACATGCTTGGAGTAGCAAAATCAACAGTTGGGTACATTCTGAGAAAAAAGGAATTGACTGGTGAGCTTGGGAACTCAAAAAGGCCTGGGCGTCCACGGATGACAACAGTGGTGGATGATCGCCGCATACTTAATTTGGTGAAGAAGAACCCGTTCACAACATCAACTGAAGTCCAGAACACTCTCAGTGAAGTAGGTGTATCTGTCTCTAAGTCAACAGTAAAGAGAAGACTCCATGACAGTAAATACAAAGGGTTCACATCTAGATGCAAACCATTCATCAATACCAAAAATAGACAGGCCAGAGTTAAATTTGCAGAAAAACACCTCAAGAAGCCAGCTCAGTTCTGGAAAAGTATTCTATGGACAGATGAGGCAAAGATCAACCTGTACCAGAATGATGGGAAGAAAAAAGTTTGGAGAAGAAAGGGAACGGCACATGATCCAAGGCACACCACATCCTCTGTAAAACATGGTGGAGGCAACGTGATGGCATGGGCATGCATGGCTTTCAATGGCACTGGGTCACTTGTGTTTATTGATGACATAAGAGCAGACAAGAGTAGCCGGATGAATTCTGAAGTGTACCGGGATATACTTTCAGCCCAGATTCAGCCAAATGCTGCAAAGTTGATTGGACGGCGCTTCATAGTACAGATGGACAATGACCCCAAGCATACATCCAAAGCTACCCAGGAGTTCATGAGTGCCAAAAAGTGGAACATTCTGCAATGGCCAAGTCAATCTCCAGATCTAAACCCAATTGAGCATGCATTTCACTTGCTCAAATCCAGACTTAAGACGGAAAGACCCACAAACAAGCAAGACCTGAAGGCTGCGGCTGTAAAGGCCTGGCAAAGCATTAAGAAGGAGGAAACCCAGCGTTTGGTGATGTCCATGGGTTCCAGACTTAAGGCAGTGATTGCCTCCAAAGGATTTGCAACAAAATATTGAAAATAAAAATATTTTGTTTGGGTTATGTTTATTTGTCCAATTACTTTTGACCTCCTAAAATGTGGAGTGTTTGTAAAGAAATGTGTACAATTCCTACATTTTCTATCAGATATTTTTGTTCAACCCTTCAAATTAAACGTTACAATCTGCACTTGAATTCTGTTGTAGAGGTTTCATTTCAAATCCAATGTGGTGGCATGCAGAGCCCAACTCGCGAAAATTGTGTCACTGTCCAAATATTTCTGGCCCTAACTGTATATAGACAGACAGTATATATGTCTTTATGGTTTTTTTTACACATGGATCCCTTGTATATCCGTATGTTGGTTTTGCAAGCCTGCGAAAAAAACACGCAGTACGGATGCCATACGGATTACATACGGAGGATGCCATGCGCAAAATACGCTGACACACCCTGCCTACGGAGGAGCTATGGACCACTATTTTGGGGACTTTTCTGCGTATTACGGCCGTAATATACGGACCGTATTGTTTTACGCCGAGTGTGACGCCGGCCTTACCTCTCTACTTCTCAGAAGCCATAACGTTTTCATTTTTTTACTGGTGTGACTGAGGCTATCTTTTATGTGGGACCAATTTTTTTATTGTATTATTAAATACTATATTATATTATTTAACCCCTTAGTGACAGAGCCAATTTTGTACATAATGACCAAGCCAATTTTTACAATTCTGACCACTGTCAATTTATGAGGTTATAGCTCTGGAACGCTTCATCAGATCCCACTGATTCTGAGACTGTTTTTTCATGGCATATTGTACTTCATGTTAGAGGTAAAATTTCTTTGATATGATTGCATTTATTCATGAAAAGAATGGAAATTTGGCAAAATTTTGGTAAATTTTGCAATTTTCAAACTTTTAATTTTTGTGCCCTTAAGTCAGAGAGTCATATCGCACAAAATAGTTTATACATAACATTTCCACATATCTAATTTACATAAGCTCAATTTTGGAAACATATTTTTTTGTTAGAACATTATCAGGGTTAAAAGTTGACCAGCGATTTCTAATTTTTCCAACTTAATTTACAAAACCATTTTTTTTGGGACCACCTCACATTTGAAGAGAGTTTGGGGGGGATCAATATTACAGAAAATACACAAAAAGTGACACCATTCTAAAAACTGTACCCCTCAAGGTGCTCAAAACCACATTCAAGAAGTTTGTTAACCCTTCAGGTGCTTCACGAGAACTAATGCAATGTGGAAGGAAAAAAATAACATTTGACTTTTTTAACAAAAAAAAATACTTTAGGCATAAAGTAAAATTTCTCCTGAGTACACCGATACCCTGTATGTGGGGAAAGGCCACTGTTTGGGTGCATGGCAAGGCTTAGAAGGGAGGGAGCACATTTTGAGTTTTTGAACGCAAAATTGGCGGGAATCAATAGCGGACGCCTTGTCATATTTGGAGACCCCCCTGTTGTACCTAAACAGTGGAACTCCCCAATTTTAACTCCAACCCTAACACAGCCCTTCCCCTGACCCTAATCCCAACCCAAACCCTAATCCCAACCCTAATCCTAACCACAACCCTACCCCAACTCCAACACCACTCTAACCCCAACCATAATCCCAACACAACCGCATCCCAAACCTAACCGTATCCCAACACAACTCTAACCCCAACACTACCCTAAACCCAACACAACCCTAACTCCAACACCACAACCGCAATCCCCCACACTACAACCGTAAACTCAACAACACAACGTAACCCTAACTATAACCCCAACACAATCCTAACCCAAGCCCCAACCATAACCCTAGCCCCAACCCTAACCCTTGTCTCAACCCTAACCCTAGTCCCAATCATAACCCTAGCTTTAACCCCAATCCTAAATCTAACCCTAGCCCCAACCCTAACCCTAGCCTCAAACCTAACCCTAGCTTTAACCCCAACCCTAATCCTAACCCTAGCCCCAATCCTAATCCTAAAGGAAAAATGGAAAAAATACATTTATTTTATTTTATTATTTTTACCTAACTAAGGGAGTGATAAAGGGGGTTTGAGTTACAATTTTTTTAAATTTTGATACTGAGGGTCCGGTGATGGCGGGGCGGGGCCTTGGGGGTCCCATTTCTCTTCTCTGTGCTATATCATATCAGAGAAGAGAAAAATAAATTGGAAATCTGACTTTTTTTGTGGTCACCGTTATTCAGCGAATAATAGCGATGGCCAGAGAAGGTTGACCAGAAATGATCTTCATGGAAGGATTGTGGACAAAATGCCAGATCTTCATCATGGAAACATGGCCAAGCATTTAGACTATGCAGAAAATCAAACAACAGAAAAATTCCAGCAGGTGCTCTGGACTGGTAAGTCAAAATGTGAAATGTTTAGCTGTAAGAGAAGGCAGATTGTTCACCTAAGTCTAGGTTTACATTGCGTTCATTGACTACGTTAAACGGACTATGTTACACCGCGGCATAATGCGGTGTAACGTAGTCCGTTAACGCCACCATTGAATGCAATGGCGAACGCATGGCTAGCGCACGCCCACAATTGGCATGCACTAGCGATGTGCCGTCATTTGAGTGACAGACTCGAGATGCTGGCTGCAGCATTTCCGGGTCCGTCACTGCTAGCACAGATGGAGCTTAGCAGATGCTCCATTTGCACTAGCGTGATGTAGCGCAGGCACTTGCACTAACAGCAGCCCGTTAGCGTATGTGCTGAACGGGCTGCTGCTAACGCAATGTGAACCTAGCCTAAGGGCTAGAAAAAGTTATAATAATGTGTGCCTTTAAGCAATAGTGAAGCATGGTTGAGGTTCCTTGCAATGTATTTTAGCAATTGGTGTCATACGATTTGGTCAGGATTGTGTCTTAAATGTTGAAAAGTACAGGCAGATAATTTTTCATCATGCAATACTGTCAGGGAGGTGTCTGAAAGGCGGCAAATTTATTCTGCAATAGGTCAATGTCTCCAAATATACTGCCCATGTTATTAATGACTATTTTCAGAGTAAAGAAGTACAAGAAGTGCTGGAAGTGATGATATAGCCCTAAATAAAGTCTTGATATCAACTTCATTCAGTCAGTGTGGGATTACACGAAGACACAGAAGGATTTGAACAAGTCTAAATCCATAGATCAATGGTTAGTTCTCCAAAATGTTTTTTATAATCTCCCTGCATAATTCCTTCAAAATCATGTGAAAACTGTGTTTACAAGCACTGGTACTATTTCAAAGATAAAGGGTAGTCAATTTGATTTAGATTTCTCTTTTGTTCATTGACTTTAAATTTTATTAATTGATAATAAATAAACTATCAATTATATATACCGGAATATGTATATATTTTTTCATGTCTTGTGAGAGATCATATAAGATCTGTACGAGAACTTAATTATTTTTGCTTTGTTTTCCATTTTTTCCACTGTAACTTGGGCATACCCAGTTAGGCATTGTGCACACGTTGCGGATTAGGCTTAGGAATTTCTGGTGTGGATTCTGCCTCTCCTGGCAGAAAACGCACGTGTGTTTTTTTTGTGCGGTTCCGCAGAGTTTTTTTGTGCGTTTTTGCTGCGGTTTTATTGTGGATTTGCTGCGGTTTTTACCCCTGCAGTTTTCTATAATGGAATGGGTACAAAAATGGAGCAGATTCACAAAAAAGAAGTGACATGCTACTTCTTTTAAACCGCAGCGTTTCCACAGCGGATTTTCCGCAAAGTGTGCACAGCAATTTTTTTTTCTTGTTGATTAACATTGTACTGTAAATCAGTTGTGGATCTGCAGCGTTTCTGCACTGCAAAAAACACTGTGGATCTGCAGAGAATCCGCAACGTGTGCACATACCCTAACAGGAAAAAATGTATACATATATACAGTGTATTATATATTTATTGGTATGATGCATAGTTCAGTCTAGCTGAAATTTTTATTTTTATTTTACAAGAAGTTATTGCATCCTCCTTCCTATAGCATCTTGGGAAACTACAGACTACTTACACTTGGGGGGACACCTGTCACTGTAACCTCTCTATTCTTTACAACCACATCACTTGCTATAAGGTAAGGACAATATTTTGAAATATGTAATGAAAAGATAACAGTTGGTGCCATTAAGCCCTTGTTGCTAATTGCTAGCATTGTAATTAGGGCTAAGTTAGAGAAATAGTTCTTTGCCCTGGATGAACGAAAACCTGGCATACTTTTTGGGTTGAATTCTTGCCAGACCACTATCAGCATATGTGAACATTTCCTTAGCCATTGACTCAGTTAGAAATTTCAGAAACTTGAATGGGTCCACTCCACAAAAAAAGTAGATATTTAATTGTGCTTTACTGTTGATGTGATTAAAAGTCTTTGGGTGAGCCAGAAAGAGTTCAAATGTGGGCTATTAGGTTAATAATGGGGGATGGAGGTCTAGAGATTCATTATTATATTTCTGTGTAAGTTAGATCAGTAGTAAAATACTGTAAATGACCCATTCCTTACAAAAAAAATCTATACAAGATCAGGAGACATTCTTTATTTGTGGCAGATAAGCAGCTTCAGAATTAACCCCTTCATGACCCCAGCTTTTTTCGGTTTTGCGTTTTCGTTTTTCACTTCCCTCATTCCCAGAGCAATAACTTTTTTATTGTTCCGTCAATATGGTCATGTGAGGGCTTATTTTTTGCAGGACAAGTTGTAATTTTGAACGACATCATTGGTTTTAGCATGTCATGTACTAGATAACAGGAACAAAATTCCAAGTGCGGTGAAATTGCAAAAAAAGTGCAATCCCACACTTGTTTTTTGTTTGGCTTTTTTCCTAGGTTCATGCAATGCTAAAACTGACCTGCCATTTTGATTCTCCAGGTCATTACGAGTACATAGACATCAAACATGTCTAGGTTATTTTTTATCTAATTGGTAAAAAAATTCCAAACTTCGGTAAAAAAAAAATTTGCAATTTCCCGATACCCATAGCGTCTACATTTTTCGTGATCTGGGGTCGGGACAGGGCTTATTTTTTGCGTGCCGAGCTGACATTTTTAATGATACCATTTTGGTGCAGATACATTCTATTGATATTGCATTTTAATGCAATGACGCAGCAACCAAAAAAATGTAATTCGGGCGTTTGATTTTTTTTCTCGCTACGCCGTTTAGCGCTCAGGTTAATCCTTTTTTTTATTGATAGACCATTCAATTCTTAACTCGGTGATACCAAATATGTTTATATTTGATTTTTCTTTTATTGTTTTATTTTGAATGGGGCGAAAGAGGGCGATTTTAATTTTTATATATTTTTTTGTTTTCATATTTTTTAAACCTTTATTTTTACTTTTGCCATGCTTCAATAGCCTCCATGGGAGGCTAGAAGCTAGCACAACTCGATCAGTTCTGCTACATAGGAGCAATGCTCAGATCGCTTCTACAGTCATGGCCAAAAGTATTGACGCCCCTGCAATTCTGTCAGATAATACTCATTTTCTTCCTGAAAATGATTGCAAACACAAATTGTTTGGTATTATTATCTTCATTTAATTTGTCTTAAATGAAAAAACACAAAAAGAATTGTCCTAAAGCCAAATTGGATATAATTCCACCCAAACATAAAAAATGGAGTGGACAAAAGTATTGGCACTGTTCGAAAAATCATGTGATGCTTCTCTAATTTGTGTAATTAACAGCACCTGTAACTTACCTGTGGCACCTAACAGGTGTTGGCAATAACTAAATCACACTTGCAGCCAGTTGACATGGATTAAAGTTGACTCAACCTCTGTCCTGTGTCCTTGTGTGTACCACATTGAGCATGGAGAAAAGAAAGAAGACCAAAGAACTGTCTGAGGACTTGAGAAACCAAGTTGTGAGGAAGCATGAGCAATCTCAAGGCTACAAGTCCATCTCCAAAGACCTGAATGTTACTGTATCTACCGTGTGCAGTGTCATCAAGAAGTTTAAAGCCCATGGCACTGTGGCTAACCTCCCTAGATGTGGACGGAAAAGAAAAATTGACAAGAGATTTCAATGCAAGATGGTGCGGATGTTGGATAAAGAACCTCGACTAACATCCAAACAAGTTCAAGCTACCCTGCAGTCCGAGGGTACAACAGTGTCAACCTGTACTATCCATCAGCATTTGAATGAAAAGGGACTGTATGGTAGGAGTCCCAGCAAGACCCCACTTCTTACCCCGAGACATAAAAAAGCCAGGCTGGAGTTTGCCAAAACTTACCTAAAAATGCCTAATACATTTTGGAAGAATGTTCTCTGGTCAGATGAGACAAAAGTAGAGCTTTTTGGGCAAAGGCATCAACATAGAGTTTACAGGAGAAAAAAAGAGGCATTCAAAGAAAAGAACACGGTCCCTACAGTCAAACATGGTGGAGGTTCCCTGATGTTTTGGTGTTGCTTTGCTGCCTCTGGCCCTGGACTGCTTGACCGTGTGCATGGCATTATGAAGTCTGAAGACTGCCAACAAATTTTGCAGCATAATGTAGGGCTCAGTGTGAGAAAGCTGGGTCTCCCTCAGAAGTCATGGGTCTTCCAGCATGACAATGACCCAAAACACTTCAAAAAGGACTAGAAAATGGTTTGAGTGAAAGCACTGGAGACTTCTAAGGTGGGCAGCAATGAGTCCAGACTTGAATCCCATAGAACACCTGTGGAGAGATCTAAAAATGGCAGTTTGTAGAAGGCACCCTTCAAATATCAGGGACCTGGAGCAGTTTGCTAAAGAAGAATGGTCTAAAATTCCAGCAGAGCATTGTAAGAAACTCATTGATGGTTACCGGAAGTGGTTGGTCGCAGTTATTTTGGCTAAAGGTTGTGTAACCAAGTATTAGGCTGAGGGTGCCAACACGTTTGTCTGGCCCATTTTTGGAGTTTTGTGTGAAATGATCAATGTTTTGCTTTTTGCTTTATTCTCTTTTGTGTTTTTTCATTTAAGACAAATTAAATGAAGATAATAACCATAACACCATAATTTGTGTTTGCAATCATTTTCAGGAAGAAAATGAGTATTATCTGACAGAATTGCAGGGGTGTCAATACTTTTGACCATGACTGTATGTAGTAGAATTACTGTATTGCTATGAGCACTGACCACAGTGTGGCACTCACAGCAATCCAGCATCAACAACCATAGAGTTCTTCAATAGACCTCTGGTTGTCATGCCGATGCATCGCTGACCCCCTGATCACGTGATGGGGGTCAGTGATGTGCGCATTTCGGCCCGATGGCCGGAAACACTAGTTAAATGCCGCTGTCAGCGTTTGACAGCGGCATTTAACTAGTACTAGTTAATAGTTGGGGTGGATCGTGAATCCACCCGCCGCTATTGTTGGCACATGTCAGCTGTACAAAACAGCTGACATGTCCCACTTTGATGTGGACTCAGCACCAGGAGTTCTGACTTCGGATGTACTATTC
Source organism: Ranitomeya imitator (assembly GCF_032444005.1). Taxonomy (NCBI): domain Eukaryota; kingdom Metazoa; phylum Chordata; class Amphibia; order Anura; family Dendrobatidae; genus Ranitomeya; species Ranitomeya imitator. The sequence continues at coordinate 478,997,231 of NC_091286.1, forward strand.
TGTCCAAGGTCAGAAAGGGGTTAAAATGTGAAAGAAGTCTTTATAGTTATTGATGACCCATACATGAGATAGGTCATTAATATGAGATAGGGGTTCATCTCATGTTGATGACCAAGGCTGCCACTAGAACATTCGGGGCCCCAAACTGGCAAATTTTTCGGGGCCCCCTTGAGACTCTGCCCAGGCTCCACCCCAACCCCGCCTCCACGCTCCACCCCTCGAACTGTCCACAGTCCCACAGCTCTCTCTTGGAAAAACTCCACTTCTCACCTATCACAAATTAACAGTTCCCATCACCAGATCACACATATTGCTGGCAACTTTTGTTTTGGCCAAAAGATTTTTTAAGCCGCCACCATAACACGGTAGACACTTTTGGCCGGGCAGTACTCTGCTGTAACCTATTAAATATATCTTAAAATATGGAATACAATTTAGGTATATTTTTATTTATTTTTCAATTTTTTAAATGACCAATAATATCACATACAAGGAACAAATACCGCTACACCATGTCAAGACCACATATTACCGCCACAGTGATCGAATAACATCACATACAAGGAACAAATACCTCAACACCATGACCAGACACCATATTATTACCACATAATGATCAAATAGCACATACAAGGGACAAATACCACTTCACCATGTCCAGACCATATATTACTACCACATAGTGACTGAATACTACAATACTGATCAGTAATAAAAAAAACACAATGCCATCACCATAAGTGCCATTATACACAGGAGATCTGTACTTAGTATGCAGTGTATGTGTACAGGTAATACAGTGATCACCGGTGACATTATACACACGAGCTCAGTATATAATTATAGGTAATACAGTAATCACTGGTGACATTATACACAGGACCTCTGTATATAGTATACAGTGTATAGTGTCAGTGTATAGGTAACACACTGACTCACCAGTGACGTCTCTAGGTGAAGTCCTTCATCTTTCAACCTTCATCCAGCACAGACCGCCATCACTTCGTCCAGACAGGACTTGTCTCTGCAGAAAATAACACAGTTGTCTCGAACTCCACTTGCAGAACACATTACTTAATTTTTCCCAACTTCTACATTACACTACATGAAGAACAAAAGGCGACATAGTGTCACTCTACACAGTAACAGGACCGCCCCCCCCATTTAAAACAGTATACTCAAAAAATAAAATAAATATGTCACTGCAGTAATAATATCCCTTAATTAGCCCCTATGGTAATAATATTCCCCATCCTGGCCCCCGTGTGTCTCATTCCTGGCTCCAGCCATATGTTCTCGCATCCTGCCCTCATGAGTATCCATTCTGCCCCATATGATCTCCCCATCATGCCCCATATGATCGCCCCATATGATCTCCCCATCCTGCCCCATATGATGTCCCCATCCTGCCCCATCTGTCTCCATCGTATCCATCCTGCCCCATAATCCTGCACGATCTGTCTCCAATCCTGCCCCCAGTGTCTCCAATCATTCCCCATGTCTTTCATTCTGCCCGTATCTCCATTCTGCCCCACCTGTCTCTAGCATTTCTGCCCCCAGTGTCTCCAGCATTCTGCCCCAGTGTCTCCAGCATTCTGCTATCGTGTATCGAGCATCTCTGCCCCCAATGTCCAGCATCTCTGTGTCAGGGTTTACTGTGCTCTCGGGTCAGGTAGTTGCAGGGTTAACTCGGATAGCCTCTTTCTGGGAGGCTTTATATAGCTTCACTCTGAGGTCAGTCCTTGTGTTTATACTCTGACCCTTGGCTGAGTGTGTCTGACCCTTGTGTGCCTCTGCTTTGTGCAAGTACTAGCAAGTACTAGTCTGTCTGTTTGGTTTCTGATCTGTTCCATCCCTGTTGTGATTTCTGCCTGCTGTTTCTGTACATCTATTGCCCGTTCTGGTTTTTCTGATCTCTTGCTACGTCGTGACTATTCTTCTGCTTGCCCCTGTGTACTGCGCCGCCCTCTCCGTGTATGACCCCCGCCTGTCCGACCTGAGTTCCCCTCTCCTTTACTTCAGTTTCCCTGTAAAATCCTACATTCATCTCCAGCAGCAGGACGCTAAGCCCCGCCCCCTGTGGTCACATGATCGTAGGTCCTTCTGTTCTCTACCATACTCAGCACGCTGTGCAGGTCCCGTCTGTCTGAGTTTTCCTTGTGGTATCTGACCCCAGGCCCTCCTGTAGTTTGGGTGAGTCACCGTGTCCAGCCGTGACAGTGCTTCGGTGCTGACAGGATCCTGACACTCTGCTCCAGTGTCTCCAGCATTCAGCCCCCAGTGTCTCCAGCATTTAGCCCCCCGTGTGTCCAGCATCTCTGCCCCCAATGTCCAGCATCTCTGCCCCAGTGTGTCCAGAAATCTCTGCCCCAGTGTGTCCAGCATCTCTGCCCCAGTGTGTCCAGCTTCTCTGCCCCCTGTGTGTCCAGTATCTCTGCCCCACTATGTCCAGCATCTCTGCCCCAGTGTGTCCAGCATCTCTGCCCCAGTGTTTCCAGCATCTCTGCCCCAGTGTGTCCAGCATCTCAGCCCCCAGTGTGTCCAGCATCTCTGCCCCAGTGTGTCCAGCATCTCTGCCCCAAATGTCCAGCATCTCTGCCCCCATTGTCCAGCATTTCTGCCCCAGTGTGTCCAGCATTTCTGCCCCCAGTGTGTCAAGCATCTCTGCCCCCAATGTCGAGCATCTCTGCCCCCAATGTCCAGCATCTCTGCCCTTATTGTGTCCAGCATCTCTGCCCCAGTGTGTCCAACATCTCTGCCCCAGTGTGTCCAGTATCTCTGCCCCCAGTGTGTCCAGCATCTCTGCCCCCAGTGTGTCCAGCATCTCTGCCCCCAGTGTGCCCAGCATCTCTGCCCCCAATGTCCAGCATCTCTGCCCCATTGTCCAGCATTTTTGCCCCAGTATGTCCAACATTTCTGCCCCAGTGTGTCCAGCATTTCTGCACCAGTGTGTTCAGCATTTCTGCCCCCAGTGTGTCCAGCATCTCTGCCCCAATGTGTCGAGCATCTCTGCCCCCAATGTCGAGCATCTCTGCCCCCAATGTCCAGCATCTCTGCCCCAGTGTGTCCAGAAATCTCTGCCCCAGTGTGTCCAGCATCTCTGCCCCAGTGTGTCCAGCTTCTCTGCCCCCTGTGTGTCCAGTATCTCTGCCCCACTATGTCCAGCATCTCTGCCCCAGTGTGTCCAGCATCTCTGCCCCAGTGTTTCCAGCATCTCTGCCCCAGTGTGTCCAGCATCTCAGCCCCCAGTGTGTCCAGCATCTCTGCCCCAGTGTGTCCAGCATCTCTGCCCCAAATGTCCAGCATCTCTGCCCCCATTGTCCAGCATTTCTGCCCCAGTGTGTCCAGCATTTCTGCCCCCAGTGTGTCAAGCATCTCTGCCCCCAATGTCGAGCATCTCTGCCCCCAATGTCCAGCATCTCTGCCCTTATTGTGTCCAGCATCTCTGCCCCAGTGTGTCCAACATCTCTGCCCCAGTGTGTCCAGTATCTCTGCCCCCAGTGTGTCCAGCATCTCTGCCCCCAGTGTGTCCAGCATCTCTGCCCCCAGTGTGCCCAGCATCTCTGCCCCCAATGTCCAGCATCTCTGCCCCATTGTCCAGCATTTTTGCCCCAGTATGTCCAACATTTCTGCCCCAGTGTGTCCAGCATTTCTGCACCAGTGTGTTCAGCATTTCTGCCCCCAGTGTGTCCAGCATCTCTGCCCCAATGTGTCGAGCATCTCTGCCCCCAATGTCGAGCATCTCTGCCCCCAATGTCCAGCATCTCTGCCCTTATTTTGTCCAGCATCTCTGCCCCAGTGTGTCCAGCATCTCTGCCCCAGTGTGTCCAGCATCTCTGCCCCCAGTATGTCCAGCATCTCTGCCCCCAGTGTGCCCAGCATCTCTGCCTCCAATGTCCAGCATCTCTGCCCCATTGTCCAGCATTTTTGCCCCAGTATGTCCAGCATTTCTGCACCAGTGTGTCCAGCATTTCTGCCCCCAGTGTGTCCAGCATCTCTGCCCCAGTGTGTCCAGCATCTCAGCCCCAATGTCCAACATTTCTACCCCAGTGTGTCCAGCATCTCTGCCCCAGTGTGTCCAGCATCTCTGCCCCAGTGTGTCCAGCATCTCTGCCCCCAGTATGTCCAGCATCTCTGCCCCCAGTGTGTCCAGCATCTCTGCCCCCAGTGTGTCCAGCATCTCTGCCCCCAATGTCCAGTGTCTCTGCCCCCATTGTCCAGCATTTCTGCCCCAGTGTGTCCAGCATTTCTGCTCCAGTGTGTCCAGCATCTCTGCCCCAGTGTGTCCAGCATCTCTGTCCCCAATGTCCAGCATCTCTGCCCCAGCGTGTCCAGCATTCTGCCCCGGGGCCCCCTGGACCGCCACTCTAAAAAACCCCCCCAAAACACGAGTTCTTACCTGGCCACGCTCCTGCAGCGGGTGAAGCTCACTCCCTCCATGCAGGTAAAGTGCGCACTCACCGATGGCTGACAATGACGTCAGATGCTGGTGAAGTGCGTGCTGCGGCTCAAGTCAGCTGCCAGCCTGCGATTGGCTGGTGGCTGTTAACTATTGACATGGGGGCGCAGGTCCGCATGTCAATAGCGTGCCGCAGCGCCTGTAGGGGGGCCCTGTGAGCAGATGAGACGGTGCCCGATGCAGGCCCCCTCTGCCCACCGGGCCCCATATGCTAGTCAGGGCAGTAATGCCCTGATGGCGGCCCTGTTGATGACATCAGGCTCATCTATCAATTAGCAGAAATTTGCTTAGACAGTGGCAAGAACTAAACAATACATATTGTTTGCATTCACTTGAATGGGATTGGTCATCAACATGTCAGCCCTGGATAACCTATTTACACTTTCCAAAGACAGTGGATATTTAACAGCTGAACGCAAACAACTGGCTTACCGACATAATATGTTGAGCGAGGTCATGATCAAGAAAAAAAGTGCTGCCAACTTGATTTTTTATTTTATGTTTTATCTCAAATTCACTGACGACAAGCATTTTTTATGTACAACTAGTCAAAGCATCATAATTCATAAATCAATAGGATTTTAAGATATATATATGTCTACAGCCGATAATACTGATATAATCACATAAGCAGCATTCACTGTGAACTGTAAAATGATGATAATTATAGTCATAATACCGTAACTTGTACAGGTTTTTCTAGTATAAAAAAAATCATAGGCGCATAAATTTTTTTATGGACAAGGGAAAAAGTGCCCTATTTTTATGGATTGTCCAGAAATTTCTGGGGTCTTGGCAACCGTATTGGTAGGTTTGATTTTAACTACCTGGTCATCTTGTTGCTGGGAAGATAAGTCACAAACAGTCGTGCATGATAATGGTTGACACCTCTCATCCAACTGAGAACACATGTATGCTCAATCCCAGATTAATATATGCAGGTATACTGGAGTCTGGGAAACAACCAGTAGCTGTTGGATGAAAGAGAGGTTGGCCGACAGCTATGTAATATGTATGGCCAGACAGAGCTATCAAACTATGAAGTAGCTTGCCTCACAATGTATTAATGTGCTGTGCTGAAATGTAAAACCTTTAATAAACAGAGATTTAAGAAAATTAAAAATAGTGATAACAGATGATAGCATTCAAAAAAGAGCTAAATGCATAGCATTGGTATTATTGGATAGTATAAGTAATACAAGGGTAGAATGATGTGTAGCTGATCCTGGGAAACTTGTTCACCATTTTTTAAATAATAATAATAATAATAATAATAATAATAATAATAATAGTAATAATAATAGTAATAATAATAATAATACAGCCTTGGATGTTTTTCTTTCACTTTCTCTAGATGAAATTGTTTGGTCTTAGAAAGGTTAAGGCCGGGTTCACATTGCTTAACAGCAGCCTGTTCATCACATACGTTCATGGGCTGCTGTTAACGCAAGTACCGGTATGGCAGCGCACTAGCGCAGATAGAGCATCTGCTAGCTCTATCTGCGCTAACAGTGACAGACTCGTAAACGCTGCAGCCCGCGTCTCGGGGTCCGTCACTCAATGACGGCACATCAATAGCGCACGCCCATTGTGGGCTTGCACAATGGGCGTGCGCTATCGATGCATCCAGCATTGGATTCAATGGCATCGTTAGCGGACTGCGTTTCACCGAGTTATGCCGCGGTGTAACATAGTCCGTCTAACGTACGGGTTTAATGCAATGTGAACCCAGCCTAATCATTATGGACATATTTTTTATAACCTTTGTAACTGAAAGTATTTACAAAGATGCACTTTTTTATATCTGTAAATTTTTTCAGTTAATTATGCATATATATAATAAAATATGCAGAGATATATTAAGGCAATAGACCTATTACTATACGTTAGACTCACCATATTGCACTTTATAACTTAGCTCCTGTAATATCACTAAATATCATGATACGCACAGATTTGTACACAATGCTGCTGTGTGTTGATTGGTGAACATTGTTCTGTTTAAATAAATCACTTATCTAATATATAATTGCCTAGAATACTACTTCCTGCAATTTGTGCCAACTTCCGTGGCTTTGTCCGGAGCTAATGTCCGGAGCTAATGTCCGGAGCTAATGTCCGGAGATTAATTGCCTAGAATACTACTTCCTGCAATTTGTGCCAACTTCCGTGGCTTTGTCCGGAGCTAATGTGCGGAGCTAATGTGCGGAGATAATGTCCGGAGCTAATGTCCGGAGCTAATGTCCGGAGCTAATGTCCGGAGCTAATGTCCGGAGATAAGTGACGTCAACAGTGTCCAGTGTCTGATTGGTTGCCGCCTGCTGCGAGCGACCAATCAGAAACGTGCCGTACTGTGACACACTCCGCCCGCCATTTTGGTGTGATTTTTGAATTTTTACCTCACAGCAAGTTTCTACTGCGTGGAGGCGGGCCCAGTGACGTTGCTCTTCAAGCTCCTGCCGAATTTCGTCAAAAAAATGATAATACCATTTACCAAAACTATATATATTTAGTTGTGAAGTGGTTCAGTGACATTTTCACACCAATTTTGAACTTTTGTTTGGTGTTTTCTCCATATACTGCCTATTATTTTTGTTCTTTCTTACTATTATTTATTAATTGTATTATTCTTACATTTGAATAAATAAAGTATATATGGATTCTAGACTCCCGATTCTTTAGAATCGGGCTGCCATCTAGTCTAATATATAATTGCCTAGAATACTACTTCCTGCAATTTGTGCCAACTTCCGTGGCTTTGTCCGGAGCTAATGTCCGGAGCTAATGTCCGGAGCTAATGTCCGGAGATTAATTGCCTAGAATACTACTTCCTGCAATTTCTGCCAACTTCCGTGGCTTTGTCCGGAGCTAATGTCCGGAGCTAATGTCCGGAGCTAATGTGCGGAGATAATGTCCGGAGCTAATGTCCGGAGCTAATGTCCGGAGATAAGTGACGTCAACAGTGTCCAGTGTCTGATTGGTTGCCGCCTGCTGCGAGCGACCAATCAGAAACGTGCCGTACTGTGACACACTCCGCCCGCCATTTTGGTGTGATTTTTGAATTTTTACCTCACAGCAAGTTTCTACTGCGTGGAGGCGGGCCCAGTGACGTTGCTCTTCAAGCTCCTGCCGAATTTCGTCAAAAAAATGATAATACCATTTACCAAAACTATATATATTTAGTTGTGAAGTGGTTCAGTGACATTTTCACACCAATTTTGAACTTTTGTTTGGTGTTTTCTCCATATACTGCCTATTATTTTTGTTCGCCTATTATTTATTAATTGTATTATTCTTACATTTGAATAAATAAAGTATATATGGATTCTAGACTCCCGATTCTTTAGAATCGGGCTGCCATCTAGTCTGTATATAAACCTCTCCTTTATTAACTAATAAAAGCAATCAATATGCTACGTGTTACTTCTACTGGGAAAGTTAACAGTAAATGTGATGTCCTAAAACAAAAACACGTACATTCATTTATAATGATCTGTAATATTTCTTTCTACCATTTGCAGCCCCAAGTAACTGCCTATTCTCTATGTATAACCCATTACTTATATTGCACTGATTTTTGTTACATCACATTTAAAAATTATTGAATATGCTGAATAGAACTAATAGCTGTATACATATATCAGATGTTATATATTCATGGGAATAGTCACAATTTACAGCACACATTAAAATTTACTTCCTTTAATTCCTATTCAACTAAAAGGAAATTAATGGAATATAGACCCTAATGCTCTATAGCCATGATTTACCTATTACGACTAAATAGTAGATATCAGTACTACTGAGTATATTATACGTGGGCCCTTTGCTTTTATGGCATGCCCGCATGGTAACTTTTGCATGGAATTCTGCCACCCTAAATAAAATATGTGAAAAATGTTTCTGAAATGCCGGCACTCTACAGATATGAAACAAATGAAACATGAGTGTGGAATTACTATGCAAATTAACATGGGCCCCATTATGGCCATTTACCATAGCACTTTTGTTATTGGTGTGAATGACAAGGAACAGACGATATACAGAAATTTTATAAACTCGCCCTACACAGTTGTTCAGAAATGTTCTGTCGCTCTTCTTGCCTTGACATGAAATATTAAACATTGTTTAACAGCGGTACGCTATATAGCACAGATGTGTTCTATCATTCTTCCTATGAACAAGTAAAAATGCATGTATATATTTCTCTACTTTAAAACTGTAATATATATATATATATAATGTGTAAAGAAATATATATATATACACATATATAAATTTATATACACATTAAAGTTTAAAAAAAAATGTAAGTCAATATTGTTACAATCTAGATAGTTAAGAACTCAATATTAGTTGAATTATTTTTCTTTATTATTTTTATATTTACTTTTAGATCGCAATATCAGAATTTTCATTGTCAATTTTCATATCTATGACATTACTTAGAATGTAAATAATGTATGGTATTTTGTCTTTTAATCTATCTCTTCTCTTACACCATCTCTCTGCCTTTTTCTTTCTCATTCGGCGTGTGATTGAAATTCCATCGCTGAAGTGCTCTCACACTGCATTTTGATGCCAGGAGTGCCACCCTATGGCTCATTTGAAAACAGTCGAATTTTCAATGTTTTTTTATAACATACGAAATCTAAAAACGTATATGCCGGAACTCATATATGAAAAGCTTATGTAAAATGCTGCTGCAGCAAGATAATACGCTGTAATGTGTAGATTTTAGTTCAACCAATGCAGCCCAGATTTGAGCAGTTTTAGGGCACTTTTTTGTTGTACATTTAATATTACAGTATCTGCAAGAGTGTTTTAGAGAACTACACAGATTGCACGCACATGGGATATGTCAGAAACAGATTCGTAATTGATAATTAAGAGAATGTAGTGCCAAGTGATTACGTACTTGTCATGTTCTCTATGTAGTTGTTCTACAAAGATGTTTTAGCTCACAACTTTTATTAAATGCACACTAAGTGAAAATAATAAAATGTTGTCGTTTTAAAATTATGTAAAAACATTGCAGTTTCTGAGCTGTCCATCTGAATACGTTATTCTATGACTGTCTTGGCTTTTTCTGAGGTGTGCTTTTTTACTGATTGATTTGTTTTCCATTGTCAAGCATAGGTTAATAATGTTTTGCACATAATTAATTACAATAGAGGTAATTAGATATTTAAAGAGGTGTCGGGTTTTAATCAACATCAATGCCCCTGTAATAGTTTAGCAGCAAGTTGCGGATGTGTAGTAAGTGGAGTGCTGGCTAATACAGACTGTGAACCAGGACCTAGGAGGAAGGGGAAAACCAATCTGATCTCCTCAGTTCCATAGTGTTCATTCTTCCCTACACTGCATTATCTTTCCAGCATATACAGAAGGATACATCAGCATCTTGAACTTAGAATTATTTCAAGTCTTGCCCAAGAAACCTTGAATTCCCTTTCTATTTCTTTCTCTGCTACTTTATCCAGTATAACGTATTCTATTGATACTTAGTTTGATCTTTCTGCTGTTTTTTTTGCCAGGTTATTCCTCTTTCTTGGGTCCTATTTTGAACCTATAACATAAAAACATAATTGTATAATTGTATCTACCATCGTATTGGTTTTGCTTGATTGACATTAATTTGTACTGTACAAATACCATAATAATAAAGAAAAGCAAAGTTTCACTAACTACCATGTGCAATCAAATTAACTGAAGCTAAAGTACAAAGATATACAATAATCAAATACTGCATTTCATGTTAAACCTATTTTATTAGTGCTATACTATTATATTATCTACAGTATATGCTATTACCGTAATACTATTTTATTTTTAAGAATATAATATTATTTTTATATTTTTTATAATTGTGTTAGTGTTTCTTGGCTTCTCATTTTATATGATGTGAGCAAGTATAAGTATCTATAGATAGATAGATAGGAGATAATCAGATAGATAGATAGATAGATAAATAGATAGATAGATAGATAGATAGATAGATAGATAGATAGATAGATAGATAGACATGTTCATCATAGTAATGATATGGAATACATTTTTTTTAAATAGTATAATGTGCAATATGTCTTGAGATCTGGACATCTGAATAATATATCACATTTTTATTTTTTAGATGCTTTATTTAATTTATAAAATGTTTTGCTTGCAATCATTTTTTTTCCAAACCTGAACACATTGACATTAGGCATTCTTGGAATAACAAGTCTGCCTTCTTCTCCCCGGAGGAGAAGCAAGTGTTAATACAAGGGACAATGTGCAGAACCTCACTAAGAGACTTGTAGATATTCTGTAAAAATATCTCCACATTGATAAACTGCTGCTTAAGGCATTCAGGACAGGAAGCAACATTGAGAGATTAGATTCAGAAATTGCTGCAGACAAAACAAATAATTGTATCAAGTAGCAGAGGACTTTCTGTTAAATATAAACCTAACAATAAAGGTATTTATACTATGGACATGTACTTTCCAAACACCAAATAATCAACCCCCTTGTTTGTTACATTGTCTTTGGTTTTAATGTGTATACTTACTTTGAACAAAACACCAGTTTTCAATAATAAAAATGAAAGGAAATATTGTCACAGCCCCAGCATATATTAGCATTAAATAGTAATATTACCTTTGTATAGATTGTGTTATATTTTAAATCTATAGTAAACTATATTTTTAAAAATGTATTTTACACTGATACAGGCTATGTTATATGTCCATCTCTAATTACCTCTGAAACAAAGTAAACATTTTGCCAATTGTTTCACAAAATGTGTCTATCGTTTTCACTATACTCTGCAGACTGTCATGGATCTATATGCAGGTCTAGCAAAATTAAGAGACCACTGCAAAATGTTCAGTTTCTCTGATTTTTCTCTTTATAGGTATATTTTTGGAGTAAAATGTAAATTTTTCATTTATTCTATAAACTTCTGACAACATGTCTCCGAATTTCCAAGCAATAAATTTTGTATTTTTTTTCTGAAAAGGAGAAATGGTCAAAAAACAAAACAAAACAAAAAACAGGGCGTTCAGACCTCAAATAATGCAAAGAAAACAAGTTCATAATCATTTAGAAACAAGAATACTAATGTTTTAACTCAGGAAGAGTTCAGAAATCAATATTTTGTGGAATAACCATGATTTTTAATCACATCTTTCATGCGTCTTGGCATGCTTTCCACCATTCTTTCACACTGCTTCTGGCACAAACATTTAAGCAGTTCTTCTTTGTTTGATGGCTTGTGACTATACATCATCCTCTTGATTACATTCCAGAGATTTTCAATGGGGTCACAGGTCTGGAGATTGGGCTGCCCATGACAGGATTTTGATGTGGTGGTCTCTTAATTTTTGCCAGAGCTGTATGAATGAGACATTATATAGCTTTCCATTACAATTAACTTTTTTTAATGTCTCATCAATAGGGTTGAGCGACTTTTCATTTTTTGAGGTCGAGTCGGGTTTCGCGAAACCCGACTTTCTCAAAAGTCGGGTCGAGTGAAATCGGCCGATCTTATTGAAAAGTCGGGGTTGGGGATCGTCCGAAACACAAAACCCAATGCAAGTCAATGGGAATTTTTTTTTTTATATTTACTTCAGCGCGATATAGCAGAAAAGCCAGTAATTCAATTGCCGGCTTTTCATTTCTCCTGCCTAAACCCGACATGATATGAGACATGGTTTACATACAGTAAACCATGTTATATCCCTCTTTTTTTTGCATATTACACACTACTAGTGTTGAGCATTCCGATACCGCAAGTATCGGGTATCGGCCGATACTTGCGGTATCGGAATTCCGATACCGAGATCCGATATTTTTGTGATATCGGGTATCGGTATCGGAAGTGTAAAATAAAGAATTAAAATAAAAAATATTGTTATATTCACCTCTCCGGCGGCCCCTGGACATCAGCGGGAGGATCCGGCGTCCGGCACGGCTTCTTTCTTCAAAATGCGCGCCTTCAGGACCTGTGGAATGACGTCCCGGCTTCTGATTGGTCGCGTGCCGCCCATGTGACCGCCACGCGACCAATCAGAAGCCGCGACGTCATTCCTCAGCTAAAGTCCTAGAATGAGCGCCTTCTAGGACCTGAGGAATGACGTCGCGGCTTCTGATTGGTCGCGTGGCGGTCACATGGGCGGCACGCGACCAATCAGAAGCCGGGACGTCATTCCACAGGTCCTGAAGGCGCGCATTTTGAAGAAAGAAGCCGTGCCGGACGCCGGATCCTCCCGCTGATGTCCAGGGGCCGCCGGAGAGGTGAATATAACAATATTTTTTATTTTAATTCTTTATTTTACACTTTAATATGGATCCCAGGGCCTGAAGGAGAGTTTCCTCTCCTTCAGACCCTGGGATCCATGAGGATACATTCCGATACTTGATGTCCCATTGACTTGTATTGGTATCGGATATCGGTATCGGCGATATCCGATATTTTTCGGGTATCGGCCGATACTATCCGATACCGATACTTTCAAGTATCGGACGGTATCGCTCAACACTACACACTACTAATGTTAGTAGTGTGTATGTGCAAAATTTCGGCGCTCTAGCTATTAAATTTAAGGGTTAAATCGCGGAAAAAATTGGCGTGGGCTCCCTCACAATTTTCTCCGCCAGAGTGGTAAAGCCAGTGACTGAGGGCAGATATTAATAGCCTGGAGAAGGTCCACAGTTATTGCCCCCCCTGGCTAAAAACATCTGCCCCCAGCCACCCCAGAAAAGGCACATCTGGAAGATGCGCCTATTCTGGCACTTGGCCACTCTCTTCCCATTCCTATGTAGCGGTGGGATATGGGGTAATGAAGGGTTAAGGTCACCTTGCTATTGTAAGGTGACATTAAGCCAGATTAATAATGGAGAGGCGTCAATTCTGACACCTATCCACTATTAATCCAATTGTATGAAAGGGTTAAAAAACACACACATTATTAAAAAGTATTTTAATGAAATAAGCACACAGGTTGTTTTATTATTTTATTGCTCTCTCAATCCACCTGAAGACCCTCAACCTGTAACAAATTAAAAATAATAAACCAACAATATACATACCTTCCGTTGATCTGTAACGTCCCACGATGTAAATTCATCTGAAGGGGTTAAAATATTTTACAGGCAGGAGCTCTGCTATAATGCAGCTGTGCTCGTGCCTGTAAAACCCCGGGGAATGAAGGTAATGTAGGTCAATGACCTATAGTTACCTTCAGTCGCGGTGATGCGCCCTCTGTTGGATGTCCTCATATGAACTCGAGACTGGGAGCTTTCCAGGAAAGTTCCCAGGCTCGAGGTCATTTGAGGACATCCAGCAGAGGGCGCATCACCGGGTTTAGGAAGGAGAAATGAAAAGCCAGCAATTGAATTACCGGCTTTTCAACATTATCGCGCTGAAGTAAATATAAATATATATATATATATATACATATATATGTGTGTCTCTATTATATATATAGATATCTATATATATATATATATATAAATATAAAACGAAACCTGGGATCGGGTCAGGTTTCACGAAACCCGACTTTGCCAAAAGTCGGCGACTTTTGAAATTGGACGATCTGTTTCGCTCTACCCTACTCATCACTATTACAGCCTTGTAGCTCATCCTAATCTCAGATTAGAAGTGGTCACACTTGTGTCCAGCCTGTGTATTCTATGAGCTAAACAGCCTGAACTCCAGATACTGTACATTGTAGCAACTACCAGAGAGATTTTTGCACCTGCTGATCATGGATTTGGCTAAAAGGAGCCTACTAATCTTTCACCCTCAGGAATCCACTGTATAATTGCCTCCTGGCTTCCTGGTTGCTAGGGATGGTGCCATCCATAGATAAACTGTTTGGGCCAGCATGGCCGCACCACTGGTCCAAACTGTGCATTTTCCCAGGCTGCTAGCAGAGACTGTTTTGCCTTTCGAACAACATTGGGAGAAGCACAGGTGGAATGAAGGTGGCCATATTCAGCAATCCTACTTACTTCAGAGTGGCTCTTACAGACCTGCACCTAGTCCTTGTCAAAGTAACTGGCCAACAGAGACTGCAGAGTAGTCAGTAACCTAGAGTAAGCACAGGGAGATGAAGATAACCATATTCAGCAATATAGCTCACTTCAGATTGGCTCTTGTAGACTTTAGGGCCTGCAAGTGGCACCTGTTACTTGCCTAGTAACCAGCCTAGAGACTGCATAGTAACAAACTGTGAACTGTAAAATTAAAAATCTCACCTCCACGCTTCATGAGAATGGAGAGATTAATTGGAAAGTTGCTGGTTTTTACAATTACTGTGCAATTTTAATAATTTAAAGCAAACTTGTCACCAGGCTTGGCCGATATGAGTTTAGACCACAACCTTTCAGGTCTGATATACAGCATTCTATAAATGCTGTATATCTGCTCCCAACCTTTTATTATACTCACCTGCGATGCTATCTGGTCTGATGGGTGTTGCTGGTTCTGCTTCTTGCTTTGTATGGCTGACACGTCCTTACATTATCCACACAGTCTTCCTGGCATGGTGCTCCTGCACAATCACACTTCTTTACCCTGTTGAGGGCAGAGTAAAGTACTGCAGTACGCAGGTGCTGGGAAAGGTCAAAGAACACTGGTGCACATGCACTGCAGTACTTTGCTCTTGTCAAGGTAGAGAAGCAGGACTACGCAGGAGCATGGTGCCAGTAATTCGTCACCCACACGAAGCAAGAAGGAGGGTGGCAATTGTAAGAAGGGAGGTGCAGGACCAAGACCAGCGACACCCCTCAGACTGGACCGCTCCGCAAGTGAATATAATAAAAGGTTGTTTTCTTCTCTTGCAGGGCTAGTTGGGGCAGAGTATAGAATGCAGTATATAAGGCCTTAATGGTGGTGGCCTTTCCTCATATAGGCCAAACCTGGTAACAGGTCCCTTTTAAGAATTGTGGCAACACTTTTTAAAAAGCATGTCCTTGACTCTAGAACTATATGTACTATTTTGTAGTCAGTGAATGTTATCAACACCGTTTTCACTCCCAAACAGCAAAATAATAAACTTTGCTTAACAGATAAGCAATATTTAATTTAATATTATATAACTGTGATTGAATGTTTACTAGTAGGAATTGTATTGCGTTTTTATGCACCTGAAGAAGGATATATACTGTATCCGAAATGCGTTGCATCGTCTCTTATCAATTAATAAAAAGAAAAAAATCAAAGTATCTTTGGATGTGAGTCCTGGGAAGCACTGCCGTTCATGGGCTGGATGTGTTCGTTTGGACTGAATATTTTATGGCATCCACCCCAACCTTACATCAGGAAAGCCTTCAAATAAAAATAAGAATATGACATAATTACGGTATTTGCAAATTCCCTATATGTTTTCATAAATTGCTCACAGTACACTTCTTCTCTCATACATTAGGGTTTCAGTTTTGTCACACACCAAGAATATAGTAATATAATTGTTACATGTAACAATATTTTTTTGGGAAAATTAGCTTTTATTGAAGGTTGTAGCTGTTCTTACTGTAATAAAAACAAAATGCAACCAAAACATTGCAGACCCTGTTATCAGGATGAGTGAGGATTAGATGGAATCCAAGCTATTGTGGAAGCCAGCTAGCTGTTAGAATTTAACAAAAAAAACTATTGGAATAAATGCTATTATAATAATTAAAGGGAACCTGTCAGCAGGATTGTGCACAGTAACCTACAGTACACACACTGTCAGGTTGGCGCCGTTATACTGATTAAAATGATATCTTGGTTGATGAAATACCTCTTGTGGTTGTTGTTTAATCTTTATTTTCAGTTTTGAGTTAATGATATGCTCGTGCTTCTGGGCGGGCCTGCCACTTGATGTGGTGCTATCTTCGATAGCTGCTACTGCGCAGGCACAGGCGGTGCCAACTTGGAGGAGGAAATATTTTTTTCTTCTCCAGCAAGATGGTGCCGCCAACACATGCGCAGTAGCAGCTATCGGATCACCTTTATACACTGATAGCTGCTACTGCGCAGGTGCGGTGGGCAACATTTTAAAATGGATTTATTTTTTTCTATCTGAATAACATCAACCACATTTATTATTGGGACATTAAATATGTGATTATGCTGCAACGCAGGTGCCACGGCTGGCGCCTGCCTGCACAAGTTTTTTTTTACTTCATTATGTACAGACATTCATTATGCAAACTAGGGGGGCAGGTCAGTGAGGGATCAGTGACCTGTCAGCAGTCTGCATTATGAATAACTAATCAGAGCACCACATGAAGACCCCCCACAGGCTGCTCTGGAGCACGAGCATATCATTAACACAAAACTGAAAATAAAGATTAAAAAAGAAACACAAGATGGATTTCATCAACCAAGGTAACCTGACATTGTTTGTAGGTTACTGTGCACTGTGTACTGCTTTTAGTGCTCCCTTTAAGTAGGAAGCACTAAAATACTGGAGAAAAAGTAATGACATAATGTAGATGATAAGTAATTTGAGATAAGTGAATATATTAATGTGGAATTGAATTCTGCTTAAACATTTTAACCCCTTTACCCCCAAGGGTCGTTTGCACGCCAATGACCAGGCCAATTTTTACAATTCTGACCACTGTCCCTTTATGAGGTAATAACTCTGGAACGCTTCAACGGATCCCAGTGATTCTGACATTGTTTTCTCATGACATATTGTACATCATGATAGTGGTAAAATTTATTTGATAGTAGCTGCGTTTATTTGTGAAAAAAACAGAAATTTGGCAAAAATTTTGAAAATTTTGCAATTTTAAAATTTTGAATTTTTATGCAATTAAATCACAGAGATATGTCACACAAAATACTTAATAAGTAACATTTCCCACATGTCTACTTTACATCAGCATAATTTTGGAACCAAAATTTTTTTTTGTTAGGGAGTTATAAGGGTTAAAAGTTGACCAGCAATTTCTCATTTTTACAACACCATTTTTTTTTTAGGGACCACATCTCATTTGAAGTCATTTTGAGGGGTCTATATGATAGAAAATACCCAAGTGTGACACCATTCTAAAAACTGCACCCCTCAAGGTGCTCAAAACCACATTCAAGAAGTTTATTAACCCTTCAGGTGTTTCATAGGAATTTTTGGAATGTTTAAATAAAAATGAACATTTAACTTTTTTTCACAAAAAATTTTCATCAGCTCCAATTTGTTTTATTTTACCAAGGGTAAAAGGAGAAAATGGACCCCAAAAGTTGTTGTACAATTTGTCCTGAGTGCGCCGATACCCCATATGTGGGGGTAAACCACTGTTTGGGTGCATGACAGAGCTTGGAAGCGAAGGAGGGCAATTTGACTTTTCAATGCAAAATTGACAGGAATTGAGATGGGACACCATGTTGCGTTTGGAGAGCCACTGATGTGCCTAAACATTGAAACCCCCCACAAGTGACACTATTTTGGAAAGTAGACCCCCTAAGGAACTTATCTAGAGGTGTGGTGAGCACTTTGACCCACCAAGTGCTTCACAGAAGTTTATAATGCAGAATCGTAAAAATAAAAAATCATATTTTTTCACAAAAATTATCTTTTCGCCCCAATTTTTTATTTTCCGAAGGGTAAGAGAAGAAATTGGACCCCATAAGTTGTTGTCCAATTTGTCCTGAGTACGCTGATACCCCATATGTTGCGGTAAACCACTGTTTGGGCGCATGGAGAGCTCGGAAGGGAAGGAGCGCCGTTTGACTTTTCAATGCAAAATTGACAGGAATTGAGATGGGACTCCATGTTGCGTTTGGAGAGCCACTGATGTGCCTAAACATTGAAACCCCCCACAAGTGACACCATTTTGGAAAGTAGACCCCCTAAGGAACTTATCTAGAGGTGTGGTGAGCACTTTGACCCACCAAGTGCTTCACAGAAGTTTATAATGCAGAACCGTAAAAATAAAAAAACATATTTTTTCACAAAAATTATATTTTTGTCCCCAATTTTTTATTTTTCCAAGGGTAAGAGAAGAAATTGGACCTCAAAAGTTGTTGTACAATTTGTCCTGAGTACGCTGATACCCCATATGTGGGGGTAAACCACTGTTTGGGCACATGGTAGAGCTCGGAAGGGAAGGAGCACCGTTTGACTTTTAATGCCAAAATTGACAGGAATTGAGATGGGATGCCATGTTGCATTTGGAGAGCCACTGATGTGCCTAAACATTGAAACCCCCCACAAGTGACAACATTTTGGAAAGTAGACCCCCTAAGGAACTTATCTGGATGTGTGGTGAGCACTTTGACCCACCAAGGGCTTCACAGAAGTTTATAATGCAGAGCCATAAAAATAAAACAATTTTTTTCCCACAAAAATTTTTTTTTAGCCCCCAGTTTTGTATTTTCCCTAGGGTAACAGGAGAAATTGGACCCCAAAAGTTGTTGTCCAATTTGTCCTGAGTACGCTGATACCCCATATGTGGGGGGGGGAACCACCGTTTTGGCGCATGGGAGGGCTCGGAAGGGAAGGAGCGCCATTTGGAATGCAGACTTAGATGGAATGGTCTGCAGGCGTCACATTGCGTTTGCAGAGCCCCTAATGTACCTAAACAGTAGAAACCCCCCACAAGTGACACCATTTTGGAAAGTAGACCCCGTAAGGAACTCATCTAGATGTGTTGTGACAGCTTTGAACCCCCAAGTATTTCACTACAGTATATAACGCAGAGCCGTGCAAATAAAAAATATTTTTTTCCACAAAAATTATATTTTAGCCCCCAGTTTTGTATTTTTCCAAGGGTAGCAGGAGAAATTGGACCCTCAATGTTGTTGTCCAATTTGTCCTGAGTACGCTGATACCCGATATGTGGGGGGGAACCACCGTTTGGGCGCATGGGAGGGCTCGGAAGGGAAGGAGCATCATTTGGAATGCAGACTTAAATGGATTGGTCTGCAGGCGTCACATTGCTTTTGCAGAGCCCCTAATGTACCTAAACAGTAGAAACCCCCCACAAGTGACCCCATATTGGAAACTAGACCCCCCCACAAACTTATCTAAATGTGTTGTGAGAACTTTGAACCCCCAAGTGTTTCACTACAGTTTATAACGCAGAGCCGTAAAAATAAAAAATCTTTTTGTTTTCCCACAAAAATTATTTTTTAGCCCCCAGTTTTTTATTTTCCCAAGGGTAACAGGAGAAATTGGACCCCAAAAGTTGTTGTCCTATTCGTCCTGAGTACGCTGATACCCCATATGTTGGGGTAAACCCCTGTTTGAGCACACGGGAGAGCTCGAAAGGGAAGGAGCACTGTTTTACTTTTTCAACGCAGAATTGGCTGGAATTGAGAACGGACGCCATGTCGCGTTTGGAGAGCCCCTGATGTGCCTAAACAGTGGAAACCCCCCAATTATAACTGAAACCCTAATCCAAACACACCCCTAACCCTAATTCCAACGGTAACCCTAACCACACCTCTAACCCTGACACACCCCTAACCCTAATCCCAACCCTATTCCCAACTGTAAATGTAATCTAAACCCTAACCCTAACTTTAGCCCCAACCCTAACTGTAGCCCCAACCCTAGCCCTAACCCTAGCCCTAACCCTAGCCCTAACCCTAACCCTAGCCCTAACCCTAGCCCTAACCCTAACCCTAACCCTAGCCCTATCCCTAGCCTTAATCCTAGCCCTAGCCCTAACCCTAACCCTAGCCCTAACCCTAGCCCTAACCCTAGCCCTAACCCTAGCCCTAATGGGAAAATGGAAATAAATACATTTTTTTTATTTTTCCCTAACTAAGGGGGTGATGAAGGGGGGTTTGATTTACTTTTATAGCGAGTTTTTTAGCGGATTTTTATGATTGGCAGCCGTCACACACTAAAAGACGCTTTTTATTGCAAAAAATATTTTTTGCGTTACCACATTTTGAGAGCTATAATTTTTCCATATTTTGGTCCACAAAGTCATCTGAAGTCTTGTTTTTTGTGGGACGAGTTGACATTTTTATTGGTAACATTTTTGGGCACGTGACATTTTTTGATCGCTTTTTATTCCGATTTTTGTGAGGAAGAATGACCAAAAACCAGCTAAGGAAGAATGACCAAAAACGAGCTATTCATGAATTTCTTTTGGGGGAGGCGTTTATACCGTTCCGCGTTTGGTAAAATTGATAAAACAGTTTTATTCTTCGGGTCAGTACGATTACATCGACACCTCATTTATATCATTTTTTTATGTTTTGGCGCTTTTATACGATAAAAACTATTTTACAGAAAAAATAATTATTGTTGCATCGCTTTATTCTCAGGACTATAACTTTTTTATTTTTTTGCTGATGATGCTGTATGGTGGTTCATTTTTTGCGGGACAAGATGACGTTTTCAGCGGTACCATGGTTATTTATATCTGTCTTTTTGATCGCGTGTTATTCCACTTTTTGTTCGGCGGTATGATAATAAAGCGTTGGTTTTTGCCTCGTTTTTTTTTTTTTTGCTGAAGGGGTTAACTAGTGGGCCAGTTTTATAGGTCGGGTCGTTACGGACGCGGCGATACTAAATATGTGCACTTTTATTGTTTTTTTTTTATTTAGATGAAGAAATGTATTTATGGGAATAATATTTTTTTTTCATTATTTAGGAATATTTTTTTTAATTTTTTTTTTTACACATTTGGAAATTTTTTTAAAAACTTTTTTACTTTGTCCCATGGGGGGACATCACAGATCAATGATCTGACAGTTTGCATAGCACTCTGTCAGATCACTGATCTGACATGCAGCGCTGCAGGCTTCACAGTGCCTGCTCTGAGCAGGCTCTGTGAAGCCACCTCCCTCCCTGCAGGACCCGGATCCGCGGCCATCTTGGATCCGGGCCTGGAGCAGGGAGGGAAGGAGGTAAGACCCTCGCAGCAACGCGATCACATCGCGTTGCTGCGGGGGGCTCAGGGAAGCCCGCAGGGAGCCCCCTCCCTGCGCGGTGCTTCCCTGCACCGCCGGCACATCGCGATCATGTTTGATCGCGGTGTGTCGGGGGTTAATGTGCCGGGGGCGGTCCGTGACCACTCCTGGCACATAGTGCCAGATGTCAGCTGCGATAAGCAGCTGACACCCGGCCGCGATCGGCGGTGCTCCCCCCGTGAGCGCTGCCGATCGCTATGACGTACTATCCCGTCCAGGGTCAGATAGGCCCAGGGCACCTCGACGGGATAGTACGTCTAAGGTCACAGAGGGGTTAAAAATTCTGCATTTGCCAAAATATAAAATTTGGAATTTTCTAATTTGATTCCTCCAGCATTCAACAAAATGGCTCCATTTTACTGAACCATAATGGGCCATAAAATTGTTTAAAAAATTGCTTATACTGACCTTACCGCTCATCATTCTATCGACTCCACTCTGCACCACTCACTGACCAGTCCCTGAAGTATAATGAGGGACATTAAATTCAAGGAGTATATCTGCACCGTGAATCAAATTTCCCAGGAAAATTAGCACAATTTGGCAAATTTGAATTTTGGCAGATCTTAGGCTCATTCTTATTAGTAATAATTATGTATAGAGTAAGCTAGATCAATATTCAATTAACATCATTAACTCCTTATATCTGTCATGAGAAGAGATCATCGTCGGCTCCCTCCTTATTCGGAAAGCTATAGTGCTTACAGAAGAAGCTGCATTGGAAACCTGAATATCTGGAGCGCTCACGATCATCAGCTGTTCAGCGCCGCAGCTCCATGTGATTATCAGCTGTTTTGTGCTGAAGTTGCATATGTTGCGGCTGTGTGACAGTCACAACACACAGGCTCTCCATGCATGTGTTGTAAGTGTCACACAGCCGCAACATATGCAACTTCAGCACAAAACAGCTGATAATCAGGAGAGCTCCAGGTATCCGGTTTCCCAATGCAGCTTCTTCAGTAAACACTATAGCTTACCGAATAAGCAGGGAGCCATCAATGTTCACTCATCTCTAGTCATGAGCACAGGTCACTTGGTTCTGCATGATGGATATATTAGTACTTTGGTACAGGTGCGATCAGCTGCAGGAGCCCAACTGATATACATAGGCAGAATCACTGATGTAGCTTCAAGGACCAGTATCCTCACTCATCTCAGCAGTTTAACCTCGCATATGCCACTGTGAAGAGTGACCGTAGCACATAGGGAGCTATAGAGAGGGAGAACAATTTCATCTGTCAGCACATCAACACTCCTGCAGTGCAGTCATCAGTGCTATGGCAAATGATGGCCTGACAAAAGCTTCCGGGGCTGCCTTAAACCACAGCCAAGTTGAAAAACGATAAAGGTTGCACCATTATTTACCAAGAATGATTACTCTAGAATGTAGAAAATGCAAAATGCATTACTGCCATAGAAAATAGGAAAAAAGCGCTATATAATGTACACATGAAATATTTATCTGCAAAAATTGCTATGAAAAAAGGAAGGTACTTCGTGCATAAATTGGCCAATGTATGTGAGCCCAATTGTCACGTCAAGGCGTCCATTTGTATTAAGCCTTTTTGGACATGTGCACTCCCACTCCCAAGAGCCACAGGTGATTTTAAGTAGTTAGCTGGTCCACTCCTGACCCTTAAATTGTAGGCTTTTTTGCCCAGGAGAGATGACAAAACAGGACAGGGACCTAATTACGAAGGACGCCTTGACATGGCAATTGGGCTCACATACATTGGCCAATTAATGCGTGAAGTACCTTCCTTTTTTTATAGCAATTTTTGCAGATAAATATTTCATATGTACATTATATAGTGCTTTTTTCCTATTTTCTATGGCAGTAATGCATTTTCAATATTCTAGAGTAATCATTCTTGGTAAATAATGGTGCAACCTTTATTGTTTTTCAACTTAGATGTTTTTTTTTGGTTGGCTCCTGTTCACACTAGCTTGGATGTGCTGGTCTCTATTTATATTAAGCCTTTTTGGACATGTGCACTCCCACTCACATCAGACACATGTGATTTTAAGTAGTTAGCTGGTCCACTCCTGACCCATAGATAGTAGGATTTTTTGCCCAGGAGAGGAGACAAAACAGGACAGGGACCCAATATATTCCATATGAGTCTTGGAATATTGTAAACTCTCAAAAAGTTTAATTCTTTTTGTTTGAAAATAAGTATTTGCCGATTTTGCAAGTTTTCCCACCTACAAAGAATGGAAAGGTCTGTAATTTTTATCAGTTCAACCGTGAGAGATAGAATCTTAAAAAAATCCAGAAAGTCCCATTCTATGATTTGTACATAATTAATTTGAATATAATTGTGGCCAAAATTGTTGGCACCCTTGAAATTGTTCCAGAAAATGAAGTATTTCTCCCAGAATTTTTTTTTAAAATACACATGTGTTGTTACACACAAACTCCTTAATTCCTTTGAGATTTTACACCAATTCTCCTAAATGAGATAGACAAAAATGTCATGTTTTCAAAATTGTGGGTAAACAAGTTAGCTTCAAGCATATGTTGCTCAATGAAACTCACCTGTAGCAAGTCACAGTTGTGGGCAATATGAAAATCACTCTTGAAACCAGATAAAAAGGGGAGAAGTTGACCCAATCTTTGCATTATGTGTCTGTGTGTGCCACACTAAGCATAGAGAAAAGAAACAGGAGAAGAAAACTGTCTTAGTACTTGTAAACCAAATTAAAGTCCATTTCCAGATATCTTGATCCTTTGTCCGTGGTGTGCAACATAATCAAGAAGTTTGCAACCCATGGTAATGTAGCTAATGTCCCTGGGTGTGGATGGTAGGCAAAAATTGATGAAAGGTTTCAATGCTGGGTAGCCCAGATGTTGGATAAGCAGTCCCAATCAAGTTCTAAATAAATTCATACTGTACTGCAGGCTCAGGTTGCATCAGTGTAAGTGCAAAATATCCATTGACATTTGAATGAAAAGGAAACGCTATGGCAGGAGACCCAGAAGGCTCCCATTGCTGCCACAGAGACATAAAAAAGCTAAATTGCAGTTTCTCTAAATGTATATGAGTAAGCTAAAATTATTATGGGAAAGTATATTGTGGACAGATGAGACCACGATAGAGCTTTTTGGTGAAGAGAACGCTGATTAGCTCCATTACACTGGAATTCACAAGACCTCCTCCCCAACAGATGTATCTTGAAAAAGGCTTCTTATAGCAGAAACATTGATAATTTGTCTGTTCTTCATGGGTCGGTCAAATCACAATTAGTGTTGAGCATTCCGATACCGCAAGTATCGGGTATCAGCCGATATTTGCTGTCTCGGAATTCCAATACTCAGTTCCGATATTTTCAGTATATCGGATACCGGAAGTTCCCATAATTCAAAGAGCCCTAATTTAGCCTATAAGGAATGATTAGAAGAGTGGGCACATTCTATTCTGCATGGTAGGCATGTAACTACTGGCATGACTGTGATTGGCTGCTGAAATGATGTCATGATGCACTATAAAAGTCGCCGCCGCCAATTTGGGTTCACTCTGCTGTGAATTCAGTTAGGGACAGGACGCTGTGTTCTGACTGAGGGCCAGTTTAGAGATAGCGATTTGCTTCATTGTGCTTTACCCAGGCTAATTTAGCAACCGCTGTGCTAGAACCTTGTTTTTGCCTTGCAACGCTGTTCAGAGGTGTCTGCAAGGTGTCTGTGTGAGTGCAGCTCGCTCTGTATTCTGGTCTGCGGCCACCGCTGGTAGTAGTCAGCTCTGGGTGCATCACTGCCTCATACCGTTCCATTGTCCGTTTTTCAATTAGTGCAGCCAGCTGCACATTTTTTCAAATTTATCCTATTAGTGGCTTTCCATCCGTATCCAGCTAGATTGTGGAAAAACACTATATAGGATTGCATAGAGGAGCTTTTTTGGCCTTGCAGCGCCGTTCACGGCGGTCTGCATGGTCTCGGTATGAGTGCAGCTCACTCTGTAGTCTGTTGTGCCTCCACAGCTGGTTGTAGTCAGCTCAGGGTGCGTCACTGTCTCATACCGTTCCATTGTCCATTTCTCAATTAGTGCAGCCTGCTGCACATTTTTTCAAATTTATCCTATTAGTTGCTTTCCATCCGTATCCTGCTAGATTGTGGAAAAACACTATATAGGAGTACATAGAGGAGCTATTTTTGGCCTTGCAGTGCTGTTCACGGCTGTCTGTACGGTCTGTGTGTGAGTGTAGCTCACTCTGTAGTCTGTTCTGCTAGAAAAAAAAAAAGTTAATAAAGTTCACCAAACACTCCACTTTACAGTTGTGTAGGCCACATTAGCTCATATTAAAGTCTAGTCCACACGTTAGAAAATAAGTATTTCTTATACCTGGTAGGAGCAGTTCAGGAATAAGCACACTAAGCCCTTTTCTGCCTATCTTTATCAGTCTACCAAGAAGAAGAAGGCAGGGAGTAAGGCACGTGGTCGTTGGCGTGGAGCAAGGAGAGGACGTGGGGATTCTCTGCCTGCTGCGGGCACCCGTGACTCATCATCACCCAGTTTCAGCATGGAACAGTCCTTCATGCGCAGCTTTGTAGGAGATCGCCGTACCCTACTGCTGCGGGAAAAACAAATTGAAGCTGTTGTCGGATGGATGGCAGCTAACACATCGACTTCAATTAGTGCCACATCCTCTAAGGCACAGAACACTGGAGAACACCCATCTGTCTCTTCACCTCCCGCCAAATTGCCCAGGCAGTCAGAGAGCCCAGGAAAGGAGACATCTCTACTTCTGTTCTCTGAATATCTTGGCATGGAAAGAGGGGGCCAGCCAAGCAGCATTCCAGAAATGGAAGAAGAGGCAGTATGCAGTGATGCCCAACAGCTTTGTCTCTCTGAATCTGAAGAGGCGGGTGGTCCAGTGCCTCCAGTCAGCACACCTAAGTAAGCATCTGATGATGAGACTCAGGTGCCACTTTCTGGTGCGTAATGTGCTGCCGAGACTACCCAGGAGAAGCAGTTCGTGGAAGAGGGTAGTGTAGATGATGAGGTTCTTGACCCATCATGGCGTGAGGTACAGGAAGGTGGTGGGAGCAGCTCTGAGGAATAGATTCCCCGAATGGCCCAAAGAGGGAGAGGGAGGGGGAAGACTGCATTGCCTGTAGCCTCCACTTTGGCACCCATTAGGAGCATGTCTCTTCCAAAAGCCAAAATGGGTGCTCACAAGACTTGCAGAGCCTGGTCATTTTTGACACAGTTGCTGATGACATTTGCTTTGTCAAATGCAAGCTGTGTCATCAGAAAGTCAAAAGAGGGAAAAGTGTCAGCAACCTCTATACCACAAATATGTGGAAACATGTGCAGACCAAGCACGTGGTGGAGTGCAAAAAACACACTGAAGACCTTGGCCAACTAACAGCGGCACCTACGACCTCTTCAGCTCGTATTGTAGCCTCTTCCTCCAGCTCACACACACAGCTGGTTCGGCTTCCTCACAGGATCGCCATGGAAGAACCTCTGGAACTGTTGTCCAGAGACCCAGTGTAATTCCACCCACAGCACCACGTTCCCAGTCATCCTCACACTCCCAGCCCAGTCTACAGCCATCGGAGGCACAGGCATGGGAGAAAAGGCAGCCATTTTAAGCAAACCACCCACGAGCACAGGCTCTGAATGCTGGCATTGCAAAACTACTGTCCCTTGAAATGCTGTCATTCAGGCTGGTGGAGACTGACACCTCCGTAACTTGATGGCATTGGCAGTCCCACAATACAACATGCCCAGCCGCTTTTATTTCAGCAGGCAAGCCGTCCCTGCCCTGCAAAAGCATGTGGAGGCAAACATTAAACATGCGCTTCTAAACGTCGTCAGTAGCAAGGTCCACCTCACCACCGATGCATGGACCAGTCACCATGGACAGGGACGATACCTTTCCCTCACTTCCCATTGGGTCAATGTTGTGGAGCCAGGTACAGATCTTCAGAGTGGCGCTGCATGTGTTCTTCCAACTACAAGGATTGCAGGAATCCAGTCTGTACACTTTGCCTCCTCCTCATACTCCAGTTCCTCTGAATCATTGCTGCAGGAGCCGTCATGGTCTTCCTCAACCTTGACCCATGAACGTTTACCTGTTATGACCGATCTGAGCACAGCCATGGCCAAACAGCAACCGTCCATTCTGAAATTAATTTCTTTGGGGAATCGAAGCCACACAGCACAGGAGCTCTGGAATGCCATCAAGCAGGAGAGCGACGTTTGGTTTGTGCCAGCGAATCTCCAGCCAGGCATGGTAGTGTGTGACAATGGCCGAAATCTGGTGGCATCTCTGGCCCTAGGCAACCTCACTCACATTCCTGTCTGGCACATGTGCTCAACTTGGTTGTGCAGAGTTTTTTGAGGGACTATCCAGATCTTGATGCACTGCTGCACAAGGTCCGCCTAGAGTGTGCTCACTTGCAGCGTTCTAGCATGGCAAGATCGCGCCTTGCAGCTCTGCAGCGCCGATTCCGCCTTCCGGAACATCACATCATATGTGACTTACCCACCAGATGGAATTCAACGTTACATATGTTGGAGCGGTTGTGTGAGCAGCAGCCAGCAGTAATGGAGTAACAGCTGCATCAGGCGCAAAAAAGTTGCACTGCGCGCCGTTCAGACTTCACAACCACTGAGTGGGCCACTATGAAGGACATCTGCCAGGTTTTGCGTGCCTTCGATGATTCCACACGGATGGCGAGTGCAGATGATGCACTAGTCAGCATGACTGTCCCCCTTATCTGCCTGCTTGAAAGAACACTGCAAGCGCTAAGGGATGAGGTTATGGAAGAGCTGGAAGATGAGGAATCACAAATGCCATCTGCTTCTGGACAGTCTGCGTGACGTGGTTCCTCAAAAAGGCCTAGGCAGGGGACACTTTGTGAGGAGGATGAGGAGGCGTCAATGGAGGAGGAAGACATCTTTACAGAGGAAGGAGTTACACAATGCTCCAGTAGTCAGTATGTAGAGCGAAAGTGGGGTGATGCAGAGCAGGCAGAGATCACGCCTCAAGCAGGGGACAGAGTTTCTTGGCCAGTTGGCAGTCTGCAGCACAAGGTTGATTTCATGCTGCAGTGCCTGAAAAACGACCGCTGCATCGCCCACATTCTCAACACGGCTGATTTTTGGATGTACACCCTCCTAGATCCACGCTACTGGGACAACTTACAAACCCTCATAACACCGTTGAACCGGGAGCGTAAAATGTGGGAGTACCAAGACACACTGGTGCAGTCCATCATCTTCTCCACTCCAACTAAGAGCAGTGCTGAAGACACAAAAGAGAATGGTAAAACCAAAAACACTCAGTTTGAAAAAATGTTTGCAGTAATCCGCAAGTGCTAGTAAAAGATGTAAATAACAGGGTATTTGGTTGATACGTTTTTTGCAAAAAATGTATACTAAGCTGCTCTACCAATCTTCAGTGCTGCTAGTGCTTTACAAAGCAGCTCAGTGCGTCGAGGCAGTGGAGGAAGCTCAGCACAAACAGGGAGCAGAAGCACTGGCTCAGCACAAGGTAAGACCAGTATGTCCCAAATGTGGCAACCTTTTGTGTGCCCACCACAAATGTCTACACCATCACAGACGGCTCCAGTCAGCAGGAGGCAACGTTTCCGTCAGATGGTGACAGACTACATGTCTTGCCCTCTCAGTGTCCTCCCACATGGCTCTTCCCCCTTCACGTTTTGGGTCTCTAAGCTGGATACATGGCCAGAGCTTAACCAGTATGCATTGGAAGTGCTGGCTTGCCCTGCTGCTAGCGTATTATCGGAACGCGTCTTTAGTGCCGCAGGTGGTGTACTAACAGACCGTCGCATACGACTATCCTCCGATAATGTTGACCGTCTTACTTTTCTGAAAATGAACAAGGCCTGGATCTCGCAGGAATTTGCCACTCCTCTTCCAGGTTAAATACTTGGTTGGCAACAGTATTCAGGTCTCCTGTTGTGTTCATGTTTCTAACACCTGAACTGTAATCCCTGGGCTCCAACACCGCCAGTTGCTGCTCAAAAGTGCCGTCTGCACAGTCAACACATGACCCAGTGTTATTGGGTTTCAGTAACATCAGCTGATCCCCTGCTGTATATCCGGCAATTGCTCCTGCTTCCTCCACACTCACACTACTACAGAAATTAATGGGAACCTGTCCCCCCCAGGCATTTGTAACTGAAAGAGCCACCTTGTGCAGCACAAATGCTGCACCACGAAAAAGTGGCTCTTTAAGTTTTGCTCCTTGCACACGCTGAACTTAACACTTATAAAATATGTGTCCCCTCATACCGTGAAACCGTCCCGGAGGAGGGATTTTCCTTCATAATGAGATGCAGCACAGCTGTCATTCCTCCCCCCTTGGCGCTGGATGCCACCCCTCAGCGTTGTTTGAATCTGTCCCGGAGCCTGTGCTGTTATGTTAAACCTTGGGCATGCGCAGTTAGCACTGCCCATCTTCTGACATCATTTGATGTCAGGCTGTCTGCTCCTGTGCGGTCGCGCTGCCCGAGATCCCGCCCCGCAGTGTCTTCTGATTTATTCATACTGCAGGGCTGGGATTCATGGCCATGCCCTGTGCATATCTATGCCTGTCACTCATCTCCTTCCACCTTCTTCAGACTGTGCGCCATCAGCTGATCCCTAATCACATGCCAAGGCTGTGATGCCGCACAGACTGAAGAAGGTGGAAGGAAATGAGTGAGAGGCGAAAATATGCACTGTGCATGCCCATGAATCCCAGCCCCGCAGTGTGAATAAATCAGAAGACACTGCGGGGCGTGAACTCTGGCAGCGCAGCCGCACAGGTGCAGTCAGCCTGACACCAAATGATGTCAGAAGATGAGCAGCGCATGCCCAAGGTTTAACATAAAAGCGCAGGCTATGGGACAGATTCAAACAACGCTGAGGAGGCGGCGCCCGGCACCAAGGGGGGAGGAATGACGGCTGTGCTGCGTCTCATTACAAAGGAAAGGCCCACCTCCGGAATAAGTCTTTAGTTCTTATTGAATGCATCAGATGGGTATTGTATACATTAGGTAGGACTGCTCTATATGGGTATACCTTGACGATTGGTGCAGCAGCTTAGTATACATTTTTTTACAAAAAAAGTACCAACTAAATACCCTGTTTTTTCCATCTTTTGACTAGCACTTGCTTATTACTGTGATTTTTTTTACAACAGAGTATTTTTTGACAACAGATATTAAACTGCCTCGAGTGCACCCTGTTTGACCCCGGGCTCCAACACCGCCAGTTGGAGCTTGGAAGGGCTGTCCGCACAGAGAAAAACACTCGCTCATGTGTTAGTGGGGTTCAATAACGTCAGCTGCTCCCCTGCTGTGTATCTGGCAATGTTTCCTGCGACTGCCACGCTGACACTACAACAGATATTAAACTGGCTCTAATTCAGGCCTCGGCCTACACCCTGATTCACCCTGGGCTCCAACACCGCCAGTTGGAGCTTGGAAGGGCTGTCTGCACAGAGAAAAACACTCGCTCATGTGTTAGTGGGGTTCAATAACGTCAGCTGCTCCCCTGCTGTGTATCTGGCAATGTTTCCTGCGACCGCCATGCTGACACTACAACAGATATTAAACAGGCTCCAATTCAGGCCCCGGCCTACACCCTGATTGTCCCCGGGCTCCAACACTGCCAGTTGGTGCTCGGAAGTGCTGTCTGCACAGAGAAAACACTCGCTCCTGTGTTAGTGGGGTTCAGTAACGTCAGCTGCTCCCCTGCTGTGTATCCGGCAATGTGTCCTGCGAACGCCACCCTGACACTACAACAGATATTAAACAGGCTCCAATTCAGGCCTCGGCCTACACCCTGATTGTCCCCGGGCTCCAACACTGCCAGTTGGTGCTCGGAAGTGCTGTCTGCACAGAGAAAAACACTCGCTCCTGTTAGTGGGGTTCAGTAATGTCAGCTGCTCACCTGCTGTGTATCCGGCAATGTGCCCTGCGACCGTCACGCTGACACAACAACAGATATTAAACTGCCTCGAGTGCAGGCTTCAGCCTACACTCTGCTACTACTGCTGTCCCTGGGCTCCAACACCGCCAGTTGCTGCTCAGAAGTGCTGTCTGCACAGTCAACACTTGCTGCCGTGTTATTGGGCTTTAGTAACGTCAGCTGATCACCAGCTGTGTATCCAGCAATGTGTCCTGCGACCGCCACGCTGACACTACAATAGAAATGAAAGGGAACCTGTCCCCTCCCTCCCGGCATTTGTATCTGAAATAAGCACCTTGTGCAGAAGTAATGCTGCACAAGGAAAAGGTGGCTTTTTTACAGTAGTTATGCTCCTTGCACACGCTGAACTTAACACTTAAGTTAAGTTTAGTTCTGTGTTTGCAAGGAGCATAATTAAAAGAGCCACCTTTTCCTTGTGCAGCATTGGTGCTGCACAAGGTGGCTCTTTCAGTTACAAACGCCTGGGGGGTTAAAGGTTACCTTTCAACTTGCTCCAATTAGGTCTCAGCCTACACTCTGCTTCTCCTGCATTCCCTGGGCTCCAACACCGCCAGTTGCTGCCCGAAAGTGCCGTTTGCACAGTCAACACTTGCTGCCGTGTTATTGGGTTTCAGCAACGTCAGCTGATCCCCAGCTGTGTATCTGGCAATGTGTCCTGCGACCGCCATGCTGACACAACAACAGATATTAAACTGCCTCGAGTGCAGGCTTCGGCCTACACTCTGCTCCTCCTGCTGTCCCTCGGCTCCAACACTGCCAGTTGCTACCCGGAAGTGCTGTCCGCAAAGTCAAAAGTTGCTCCTCTGTTAATGGGGTTCAGTAACACCACCTGCTCCCATGCTGTGCGTGCGGCAAGTACTCAAGTCTGCTCCTCCTGCTGTCCCTGGGCTCCAACACCGCCAGTTGCTGCTCAGAAGTGCTGTCTGCACAGTCAACAGTTGCTCCTCTGTTATTGGGGTTCAGTAACGCCACCTGCTCCCATGCTGTGTGTGCGGCAAGAACTCAAATCTGCTCCTCCTGCTGTCCCTGGGCTCCAACAACGTCAGTTGATGCCCGGAAGTGCTGTCCGCACAGTCAACAGTTGCTGCTCTGTTATTGGGGTTCAGTAATGCCAGCTGTTCCACTGCTGTGTGTGCGGCAAATTCTCCTGCTCCCTCCACACTAAGACTACATCAGGTATTAAACTAGCTCCAATTAGGCCTCAGCCTACACTCTGCTTTTAGCATCGACCTAGGGCTCCAACACCGCCAGTTGCTGCCCGGAAGTGCTGTCCACACAGACAACGGTTGCTCCTCTGTTAATGAGGTTCAGTAACGCCAGCTACTCCCCTGCTGTGTGTGCGGCAAGTACTCAAGTCTGCTCCTCCTGCTGCCCCTGGGCTCCAATACCACCAGTTGCTGCTCGGAAGTGCTGTCTGCACAGAAAACACTCGCTCCTGTGTTAGTGGGGTTCAGTAACGCCAGCTGTTCCCCTGCTGTGTGTGCGGCAAGTTCTCCTGCTCCCTCCACACTAAAACTACATCAGATATTAAACTAGCTCCAAAAAGGCCTCGGCCTACACTCTGCTTTTGGCATTGACCCTGGGCTCCAACACTGGCAGTTGCTGCCCAGAAGTGCTGTCTGCACAGTCAACAGTTGCTCCTCTATTATTGGGGTTCAGTAATGCCAGCTGTTCCCCTGCTGTGTGTGCGGCAACAACTCAAGTCTGCTCCTCCTGCTGTCCCTGGGCTCCAACACCGTCAGTTGCTGCCTGGAAGTGCTGTCCGCACAGTCTACAGTTGCTCCTCTGTTATTAAGGTTCAGTAACGCCAGCTGCTCCCATGCTGTGTGTGCGGCAAGAACTCAAGTCTGCTCCTCCTGCTGTCCCTGGGCTCCAACACCGCCAGTTGCTGCTCGGAAGTGCTGTCTGCACAGTTAACAGTTGCTCCTCTTTTATTGGAGTTCAGTAACGCCAGCTGCTCCCCTGCTGTGTGTGCGGCAAGTAATCCTGCTCCCTCCACACTAAGACTACATCACATATCAAACTAGCTCCAATTAGGCCTCAGCCTACACTCTGCTTTTAGCATTGACCCTGGCCTCCAACACCGTCAGTTGCTGCCTGGAAGTGCTGTCCGCACAGTCAACAGTTGCTCCTCTGTTATTAGGGTTCAGTAACGCCAGCTGCTCCCGTGCTGTGTGTGCGGCAAGAACTCAAGTCTGCTCCTCCTGCTGTCCTTGGGCTCCAACACTGCCAGTTGCTGCTCGGAAGTACTGTCTGCACAGAAAACACTCGCTCCTGTGTTAGTGGGGTTCAGTAATGCCAGCTGTTCCCCTGCTGTGTGTGTGGCAAGTTCTCCTGCTCCCTCCACACTGAGACTACATCAGATATTAAACTAGCTCCAATTAGGCCTCGACCTACACTCTGCTTTTAGCATTGACCCTGGGCTCCAGCACCGCCAGTTGCTGCCCGGAAGTGCTGTCCACACAGTCATCCATTGCTCCTCTGTTATTGGGGTTCAGTAGCGCCAGCTGCTCCCCTGCTGTGTGTGTGGCAATTTCACCTGCTCCCTCCACATTCACACAACTACAGATTTGAAACTTGCTCAAATTAGGCCTCGGCCTATACTGTGTTTCTTATGTAATCCCTGAGCTCCAACACCACCAGTTGCTGCCCAGAAGTGCCGTTTGCATAGTCAATGCTTCCTGCCGTGTCGTTGGGGTTCAGTAACATCAGCTGCTCCCCTGCTGTGTATCCAGCAATGTGTCCTGTGACCTCCACGCTTACACAACAACAGAAATTAAAGGGAACCTGTGCCCCCAGGCGTTTGTACCTAGAAGAGCCACCTTGTGCAGCACTAATGCTGCATTTGGACAGGGTGGCTCTTTTAGTTATTCTCCTTGCACACGCTGAAGTTGACACTCAGAAAATGTGTCCCCTCATACCTTCAAACCGTCCCGGAGGTGGAAATTTTCTTCTTAATGAGACGCAGCACAGCCATCATTCCTAACCCCTTGGCGCCGGGCGCCACCTCCTGAATCTGTCCCGGAGCCTGCGCTGTTATGTTATCCCTTGGCTATGCACAGTTAGCGCTGCCTGTCTTCTGACATCATTTGTTGTCAAGCTGGCTGCGCCTGTGCGGCCGTTCTGCCCGAGATTACGCCCCGCAGAGTCTTATTTATTCACACTGCGGAGCTGGGATTCATGGGCATTCGCAGTGCATATCTTCGCCTCTCACTCATCTCCTTCCGCTTTCTTCAGACTAGGCGTCACGGCCGCGGCATGTGATTAGGGATCAGCTGACGCCGCACAGTCTGAAGAAGGCGGAAGGAGATGAGTGAGAGGCGAAGATATGCACTGCGCAAGGCCATGAATCCCAGCCCCGCAGTGTGAATAAATCAAAAGACACTGTGGGGCTGGGATTCATGGGCATGCGCAGT
The DNA here is from genome assembly GCF_032444005.1 of Ranitomeya imitator. Classification (NCBI taxonomy): domain Eukaryota; kingdom Metazoa; phylum Chordata; class Amphibia; order Anura; family Dendrobatidae; genus Ranitomeya; species Ranitomeya imitator. Next base: position 479,031,965 of record NC_091286.1, read on the forward strand.
GCATATCTGTGCCTCTCACTCATCTCCTTCCGCCTTCTTTAGACTGTGTGGTGTCACGGCCGTGGCATGTGATTAGGGATCAGCTGACGCCGCACAGTCTGAAGAAGGCGGAAGGAGATGAGTGAGAGGCAAAGATATGCACTGCGCAAGGCCATGAATTCCAGCCCCGCAGTGTAAATAAATCAGAAGACACTGGCGTGATCTCGGGCAGCGCGACTGCACAGGCGCAGTCAGGCTAACATCAAATGATGTCAGAAGACGGGCAGGTCTAACTACACATGGCCAAGGGATAACATAACAGCGCAGGCTCCGGTACACAAACAAACAGCGCTCAGGAGGCTGCGCCCGGCACCAAGGGGGTATGAATGACAGCTGAGCTGCGTCTCATTAAGAGGGAAAGTCCCGCCTCCGGGACGGTTTCACGGTTTGAGGGGCCAAATTTTATAAGTGTTTCATTCAGCATGTGCAAGGAGCATAATTAAAAGAGCCACCTTTTCCTTGTGCAGCATTACTGCTGCACAAGGTGGCTCTTCTAGTTGCTAACGCCTGGGGGGTAAAGGTTCCCTTTCAACTTGCTCCAATTAGGCCACAGCCTACACTCTGTTTGTCATGTAATCCCTAGGCTCCAACACCACCAGTTGCTGCTCAGAAGTGTCTTTGGCACGGGTACTCCCTCCTGCCCAGCCCGATTCCAGCACGCCAGCTGTTTCCGAGTAGTGTCAAGGTTACTATGCCTCCAATACGTTGACCTGTCGTTTTGTTGTTGGGTTAGCTGACTCTATGGTGCATGCAGTTTAGGTGCTTCCTATGTGGGCTGTGGGAACTGGCAATCAAGGCTGGTTCCGTAGTGCCAATAGGACAAGCTCCCCTTGTAGAACTGTGGATTTTCGGTATCTACGGTCGGCTCGCAGCCTAGCAACTTTTGCTTTTCCTGTGGATCTTCTGCTGCCTATCTGAGTTCCAGCACCATTAGCTGGTTCTTATGAAGACAATCTTGAATAGATCCCCCTGGTTCCAGTACTGTCAGCTGGTTCCGGGCAGAGCCTTTGGCTTAGGTGCTTTGTTCTGGGTATCCAAGTTCCACCAATGTCAGGTGGTCCTTGGTAGTGCTTTCTGGCACGGGTACCTCCTGCTTAGTGACCGGGTTCCAGTAACGTCAGCTGGTCCTCGGTTGTTCCATTGGCTTTTGTACCTTCTGCTACCCATCCGGGTTCCCGTACCATCAGCTGGTTCTCGGCAGTGTCTTTTGCTCTTGTACCTTCTGCTCCCCATCCTGGTTCCAGTACCGTCAGCTGGTTCTGGGCAGAGCCTTTGGCTTAGGTGCCTCGTTCTGGGTATCCGAGTTCCACCAACGTCAGGTGGTCCTTGGTAGTGCTTTCTGGCACGGGTACCTCCTGCTTAGTAACCAGGTTCCAGTACCGTCAGCTGGTCCTCGGTAGTTCCATTGGCTCTTGGACCTTCAGGTAGCCATCCGGGTTCCAGTACCGTCAACTGGTTCTCGGCATTTCCTCAGCCTTCTTGTACCTTCTGCTGCATTTCCAAGTAAAAAATCTTAACATAGTCAATATCTTTGTAACTCCGAACATCTTAAAAAAAAAATTCCTGCTATTCCATGTGATTGAGCTAAACCTGTATGCCTTTAATGTCTCCTCTACCTCCCCCAATACATCCTACATTATTCTTAGTTGTTTTCCTTCATGTAGAATTAACCCACAAGGAAAGAAAGGTTTTATTTTAATTCCATTATTTTGGTCCCTTTGACTTGCATTGGTATCGGGTATCGGTATCGGCGATATCCGATATTTTTCGAATATCGGCCGATCCAATCCGATACCGATATTTTCAAATATCGGAAGATATCGCTCAACACTAGTCACAATAAAAGATAAAAACTATTTTCAATTGAGCCCTGAAGTATGCTGCACTTATGACGTTCGTTTTTTTTCTTCTGATCACTGATCTACAATTTTTTGCAGTAAGCAATCATAATTTAAACAAGATGCATTAGTGTCAGTGTGAACTATCCGTTGAGATTTCAATTATATTAAATGCTATGACAGGAGACTCAGAAGGACGCCACTACTGACACAGAGACATAAAAAAAGCTAGACTGAAGTTTGCCAAAATAAACGTGAGTAAGCCAAAAACCTTCTGGGGAAGCATCTTGTGGACAAATGAAAGCAAGATATAGCTTTATGGTAAAGTCCATCATTTTACCGTTTGTCGAAAACAGAATGAGGTGTACAAAGAAAAGAACACAGCACCTACAGTCCAATATGCTGAAAGTTTAAAGAAGTTTTGGGGTGTTGTTGCTGCCTCTGTCACTGTATGTCTTGGCTGTGTGCAAAGCATGAGGAAATCTGAAGATTACCGAACAATTTTTGGTCTCAATGTAGTGCCCAGTGTGAGAAAGCTTGGTTTAGGTTCTTGGTCAATGCTCTTCCAGCAGGACAATGACCCCAAACATACTTAATGAAGCACCCAGAAATGGATGGAAACAAAGCGCAGGAGAGTCCTGAAGTGGCCAGCAATGAGTTTGGATCTAAATCCCATTGAACACCTGTGGAGAAATGTTTAAGTTGCTGTTGGAAGAAGGCACCCTTCAAATATGACAGACCTTTAGCAGTTTGCAAAAGAAGAGTGGTACAAAATTTTAGTTGAGAGGTTTAAGAAGCTTGTTGATAGTTATAAGAAGCGACTCATCATTTGAAGAATTTTGCCTGTTCCTGAATGGCACCTGAAATCCTTGCTGTTTGTAAGTTTTGTATTGAATAATATTGTACAATTAAGGCAAACACATGGTGCTGGAATCTCTCACCTGAACTCTCTTTATAGGAATTGATTGATTGCATTTATTTATTCCAAAGGGTGTACAACTAAATATTAAGATGATAGTGCCAACAATTTTGTTTGGCACATTTTGGGGGGTTTTGTGTGAAATGATGTCCAGTTTACCTTTCTTTTCTCTGTATTGTGTTGTATAAATAAAAAACAAATAGACACTGCGTCTGAGTGTCCGCCTCCAGTAGGTGTACACTTTGGAAAATGATACATGGCAGAGTGCACGTTCACTTTACCAACACCATTATAGTCTATGGCTCATCGGCACATACTGTACATCTGAATCCTGTTTTGCTGGAGGTTCAGACATACGCCTCGACGGGTTCACGGTACCTGAAAGTAAAGTGAAAGTTCCTTAACTATTCCAGCTTCTAGAAGATTTTTTTGTGATAGGGAAAAATCCTTTTAAATACAAAATTATAATGTGTAAAGTGCATTTTTGATATGTGTATACAGTATTTATATACAGTGGGGAATATAACTATTTGATACACTGCCATTTTTTCACATTTTCTCATCTACAAAGAATGGAGAGGTTTGTAATTTTTATCGAAGGTACACGTCAACTGTGAAAGACAGAATCTTAAAAAAAATAAAAAAACACATTGTATGATTTTACGTAATTAGTTTACATTTTATTGCAAGAAGTAAGTCTTTGATACAATAGAAAAACAGAACTTAATATTTGGTACACAAACCTTTGTTTGCAATTACAGAGGTCATTCTTGAATAAGTTTGCACTGCAGCAGGGATTTTGGCGCACTCCTCTATACAGATTTTCTTCAGATCTTTCAAGCTTCAGGGATGTCGCTGGGCAACATTGAGTTTCATCTACCTCCAAAGATTTTCTATTGGGTTCAGGTCTGGAGACTAGCTAGGCCACCCCAAGACCTAGAAATACTTCTGACGGAGCCAATCCTTAGTTGCCCTGGCTGTGTGTTTCGGGTCACTATCATGCAGAAACACTCAGCCATGATGCATCTTCAAGGATTGAACTGAGGGGAGTAGATTGCTGATCAAAATATCGCCATACATGACCCCATCTATCCTTCCTTTAAAAAGGTGCATACACCCTGTCCCTTTGCAGAAAAGCACCCCCAAAGTATAATGTTCCCCCACCATTTTTCACATTTGGGAGGGTGTACTGTGAGTTGTATTCATCCTTCTTCTTCCTCCAAACACGGCGAGTGGAACTGATATCAAAAAGTTCTATCTGGTCTCACCTGACCACATGACCTTTTCCTATGTCTCCTCTGGATCTTCCAGATGGTCAATGGCGAGCCTGGACATGAGCCTTTAACCCCTTCCCGACCTTTGACGCACCGTATGCGTCATGAAAACCTGTGCCATTCCGACCTGTGATGCAGCATATGCGTCATGGCCGGATTGGGCTCCTGCAGGCCGGGTGAAAGGGTTAACTGTAATTTCACCCGGCCTGCAGGGACATGAGGAGTTGTACTTTAGCCCAGGGGGGGTGGCTTCACCCCCCCGTGGATACGATCGCTCTGATTGGCTGTTGAAAGTGAAACTGCCAATCAGAGCGATTTGTAATATTTCACCTAAAAAACTGGTGAAATATTACAATCCAGCCATGGCCGATGCTGCAATATCATCGGCCATGGCTGGAAACACTGATGTGCCCCCCCCCACCCCACCGATCGCCCCCCCAGCCCTCCGATCTGTGGTCCGCTCCCCTCCGTCCTGTGCTCCGCTCCCCCGTCCTCCTGTCCGCTCCCCCCGTGCTTCAATCCCACCCCCTGTGCTCCAATCCCACCCCCCTGCAGTCTGATCCACCCCCTTGCACTCCGATCCACCCCCCCGCACTGCGATCCATCCCCCCGCACTGCGATCTACTCCCCCGCACTGCGATCCACCCCCCATGCTCTGATCCACCCCCCCGTGCTCCCCCCCACCCCATCATACTTACCGAGCCTCCCGGGGTCCGTCCATCTTCTTTCCTGGGCGCCGCCATCTTCCAAAATGGCGGGCGCATGCGCAGTGCGCCCACCGAATCTGCCGGCCGACAGATTCGTTTCAAGTGCATTTTGATCACTGTGATAAAACCTCACAGTGATCAAAATAAAAAAAATACTAAATGACCCCCCCCTTTGTCACCCCCATAGGTAGGGACAATAATAAAATGTAGAAATATTTTTTTTTTCTTCCACTAAGGTTGGGATTAGGGTTAGGGTTAGGGTTAGGGTTAGGGCTAGGGTTAGGGTTAGGGCTAGTGTTAGGGTTTCGGTATGTGCACACGTATTCTGGTCCTCTGCGGATTTATTGCGGATTTACCGCGGTTTTTCTGCGCATTTCACTGCGGTTTTACAACTGCGGTTTACTATTGAGCAGTTGTAAAACCGCTGCGGAATCCGCAGAAAGAAGTGACATGCTGCGGAATGTAAACCGCTGCGTTTCCGTGCGATTTTTGTTTCCTGTAGGTTTACATTGAACTGTAAACTCATGGGAAACTGCTGCGGATTCGCAGCATTTTCCGCAGCATGTGCACATACCTTTAGAATTAGGCTATGTGCACATGGTGCGGATTTGGCTGCAGATCTCAGCAGAGTTCCATCAGGTTTACAGTACCAAGTAAACCTATGGAAAACCAAATTCGCTGTGCCCATGGTGCAGAAAATACAGCGCGGAAACGCTGCGTTGTATTTTCCGCAGCATGTCAATTCTTTGTGCGGATTCCGCAGCGTTTTACACCTGTTCCTCAATAGGAATCCGCAGGTGAAATCTGCACAAAAAACACTGGAAATCTGCGGTAAATCCACAGGTAAAACGCAGTGCCTTTTACCCACGGATTTTTCAAAAATGGTGCGGAAAAATCTCACACGAATCCGCAACGTGGGCACATAGCCTTAGGGTTAGGGTTGGAATTAGGGTTGTGGTTTGGGTTGTGATTAGGGTTATGGCTACAGTTGGGATTAGGGTTAGGGGTGTGTTGGGGTTAGTGTTGAAGGTAGAATTGAGGGGTTTCCACTGTTTAGGCACATCAGGGGTCTCCAAACGCAACATGGCGCCACCATTGATTCCAGCCAATCTTGTATTCAAAAAGTCAAATGGTGCTCCCTCACTTCCGAGCCCCGACGTGCGCCCAAACAGTGGTTTACCCCCACATATAGGGTACCAGCATACTCAGGATAAACTGCACAACAATTATTGGGGTCCAATTTCTCCTGTTACCCTTGTGAAAATAAAAAATTGCTTGCTAAAACATCATTTTTGAGGAAAGAAAAATGATTTCTTATTTTCACGGCTCTGCGTTGTAAACTTCTGTGAAGCACTTGGGGGTTCAAAGTGCTCACCACATATCTAGATAAGTTCCTTGGGGGTCTAGTTTCCAAAATGGGGTCACTTGTGGGGGGTTTCTACTGTTTAGGCACACCAGGGGCTCTGCAAACGCAACGTGACGCCCGCAGACCATTCCATCAAAGTCTGCATTTCAAAAGTCACTACTTCCCTTCTGAATCCCGACGTGTGCCCAAACAGTGGTTTACCCCCACACATGGGGTATCAGCGTACTCAGGAGAAACTGGACAACAACTCTTTGGGTCCAATTTCTCCTGTAACCCTTGGGAAAATAAAAAATTCTGGGCTAAAAAATTATTTTTGAGGAAAGAAAATGTATTTATTATTTTCACGACTCTGTGTTATAAACTTCTGTGAAGCACTTGGGGGTTCAAAGTGCTCACCACACATCTAGATAAGTTTCTTTCGGGGTCTAGTTTCTAAAATGGGGTCACTTGTGAGGGGTTTCTACTGTTTAGCCACATCAGGGTCTCTGCAAACGCAACGTGACGCCCACAGAGCATTCCATCAAGTCTGCATTTCAAAACGTCACTACTTCACTTCCGAGCCCCGGCATGTGCCCAAACAGTGGTTTACCCCCACATATTGGGTATCACCGTACTCAGAAGAAACTGGACAACAACTATTGGGGTCAAATTTCTCCTGTTACCCTTGGAAAAATAAAAAATTGTGGGCTAACAATTATTTTTGAGGAAAGAAAACGTATTTATTATTTTCACTGCTCTGCGTTATAACCTTCTGTGAAGCACTTGGGGGCTCAAAGTGCTCACCACCCATCTAGATAAGTTCCTTTGGGGGTCTAGTTTCCAGAATGGGGTCACTTGTGGGGGGTTTCTACTGTTTAGCCACATCAGGGGCTCTGCAAACGCAACGTGACGCCCGCAGAGCATTCCATCAAAGTCTGCATTTCAAAACATCACTGCTTCCCTTCCAAACCCCGACGTGTGCCCAAACAGTGGTTTACCCCCACATATGGGGTATCAGCGTACTCAGGAGAAACTGGACAAAAACTTTTGGGGTCAAATTTCTCCTGTTACCCTTGGGAAAATAAAAAATTGCGGGCCAAAAAAATCATTTTTGAGAAAAGAATTTTTTTTTTTTATTTTCATGGTTCTGCGTTATAAACTTCTGTGAAGCACTTGGGGGTTCAAAATGCTCACCACACATCTAGATTAGTTCCTTTGGGGGTCTAGTTTCCAAAATGGGGTAATTTGTGGGGGATCTGCAATGTTTAGGCACACAGGGGCTCTCCAAATGCGACATGGTGTCCGCTAATGATTGGAGCTAATTTTCCATTTAAAAAGCCAAATGGCGTGCCTTCCCTTCCGAGCCCTGCCGTGCGCCAAAACAGTGGTTTACCCCCACATATCGGGTATCAGCATAGTCAGGACAAACTGGACAACAACATTTGGGGTCCAATTTCTCCTATTACCCTTGGTAAAATAGGAAATTCCAAGCTAAAAAATAATTTTTGAGGAAAGAAAAATTATTTTTTATTTTCATGGCTCTGCGTTATAAACTTCTGTGAAGCACCTGGGGGTTTAAAGTGCTCAATATGCATCTAGATAAGTTCCTTGGGGGGTCTAGTTTCCAAAATGGGGTCACTTGTGGGGGAGCTCCAATGTTTAGGCACACAGGGGCTCTCCAAACGTGACATGGTGTCCGCTTACAATTGGAGCTAATTTTCCATTCAAAAAGTCAAATGGCGCTCCTTCCCTTCCGAGCCTTGCCGTGTGCCCAAACAGTGGTTTACCCCCACATGTGAGGGATCGGCGTACTCGGGAGAAATTGCCCAACAAATTTTGCGATCCATTTTATCCTATTGCCCATGTGAAAATGAAAAAATTGAGGTGAAAAGAAATTTTTTGTAAAAAAAAAGTACTTTTTCAGATTTACGGATCAATTTGTGAAGCACCTGAGGGTTTAAAGTGCTCACTAGGCATCTAGATAAGTTCCTTGGGGGGTCCAGTTTCCAAAATGGGGTCCCTTGTGGGGGAGCTCCAATGTTTAGGCACACAGGGGCTCTCCAAACGTGACATGGTGTCCGCTAACGATGGAGATAATTTTTCATACAAAAAGTCAAATGGCGCTCCTTCCCTTCCGAACCTTACCATGTGCCCAAACAGTGGTTTACCCCCACGTATGAGGTTCAGTGTACTCAGGACAAATTGGACAACAACTTTTGTGGTTCAGTTTCTCCTTTTACCATTGGGAAAATAAAAAAAATTGTTGCTAAAAGATCATTTTTGTGACTAAAAAGTTAAATGTTCATTTTTTCCTTCCATGTTGCTTCTGCTGCTGTGAAGCACCTGAAGGGTTAATAAACTTCTTGAATGTGGTTTTGTGCACCTTGAGGGGTGCAGTTTTTAGAATGGTGTCACTTTTGGGTATTTTCAGCCATATAGACCCCTCAAACTGAATTCAAATGTGACGTGGTCCCTAAAAAAAATGGTTTTGTAAATTTCATTGTAAAAATGAGAAATCGCTGGTCAAATTTTAACCCTTATAACTTCCTAGCAAAAAAAAATTTTGTTTCAAAAATTGTGCTGATATAAAGTAGACATGTTGGAAATGTTATTTCTTAACTATTTTGTGTCACATAACTCTCGGGTTTAACAGAATAAAAATTCAAATTGTGAAAATTGTGAAATTTTAAAAATTTTCGCCAAATTTCCATTTTTATCACAAATAAACGCAGAATTTATTGACCTAAATTTACCACTAACATGAAGCCCAATATGTCACAAAAAAAAATCTCAGAACCGCTAGGATCCATTGAAGCGTTCCTGAGTTATTACCTCATAAAGGGACACTGGTCAGAATTGCAAAAAACGGCAAGGTCTTTAAGGTCAAAATAGGCTGGGTCATGAAGGGGTTAAACTGGCCTGGACATGTGGTGTGAGCTGGGGGATCATGCGTGCCCTGCAGAATTTTAATCTATGACAGTGTAGTGTGTTACTAATGGTAATGTTTGAGACTTTAGTCTCAGCTCTCTTCAGCTCATTGACCAGGTCTCCCAGTGTAGTTCTGCGCTGATTCCTGAACTTTTCAGAATCATCCTTACCCCACGAGGAGAGATCTTGCATGGAGCCCCAGACATAGGAAGATTGACAGTCATCTTGTGTTTCTTCCATTTTCTAATAATTGTGCCAACAGTTATTGCCTTCTCTTTAAGTTGCTTGCCTACTGTACTGTAGCTTATCCAAGCCTTGTACATGTCTACAGTTTTGTTTTAGGCAGCTCTTTGGTCTTGAATATGGTGGAGAGGTTGAAGTGTGATTGATTGAATGTGTGGACAGTTGTCTGTTATATAGGCAACAAGTTCAAACAGGTGCAATTAATACAGGTAATGAGTACAGAGTAGGAGGTATTCTTTAAGAAAAACTAACAGGTCTGCGAGAGCCAAAAATCTTGATGTTTGGTAGGTGATCAAATACTTATTTCATGCAATAAAATGCAATTTGATTCTTTAAAAACCAAGCAATGTGATTTTCTGGTTTTTAGTTTTACATTCTGTCTCTCACATTTGAAGTCTACCTATGATACAAATTACAGATCTCTCCATTCTTTGCTGGTGGGAAAACATGCAAAATCAGCAGTGCATAAAATATTTATTTTCCCCACTGTATATATATATATATATATATATATATGTATATAGCTCTGGCAAAAATTAATCACTGATCCTCCACCAAATTTCATAGTGGGTGCAAGACACTGTGGCTTGTATGCCTCTCCAGGTCTCCGTTTAACCTTTAGATGACCAGGTGTTGATCTGGGCATGGTTCAGCAAGGCTGGAATTGGGCAGGTTAATCTTTGCAAAGGACGTATGAATCAAGCCGCATACAAGGTTACCCTGGAAAAACAGTTGATTCCTTCTTCTCAGGCAATGTTCCCCAACTCTGAGGACTGGTTTTTCCAGCAGGACAATGCACCACGCCACACAGCTAGGTCAATCAAGGTGTGGATGAAGGACCATCACATCAAATGTCATGGCCAGCCCAATCTCCAGACCTGAACCCCATTGAAAACCTCTGGAACATAATCAAGAGGAAGATGGATAGGCACAAGCCATCAAACAAAGAAGAACTGCTTAAATGTTTGTACCAGGAGTGGCATAAGGTCACCCAAAAGCAGCGTGAAAGATTAGTGGAAAGCATGGCAAGATGCATGAAAGCTGTGATTGAAAATCATGGTTGCAAATATTGTGTTAATGTTATGTTATTGTGCAAATGTTGTGAAATATTGATTTCTAAACTCTTACTGAGTTCAAACATTAGTATTGTTGCTTCTAAATGATTATGATTATTGCTTTTTTTGCATTACTTGAGGTCTGCAAGCAATGCATATTTTTGCTATTTTGACCATTTCTCATTTTCAGAAAATAAATGCAAAATTTATTGCTTGGAACTTTGGAGACATGTCAGTAGTTTATAGAATAAAAGAGCAATAACTTTTACTCAAAAAATACACATAAAGAGAAAAATCAGACAAACTGAAAATTTTGCAGTAGTCTCTAAATTGTTTGCAAGAGCTGTATATATATATATATATATAACGCTCACTAGGGTTGAGCGACCTTCACTTTTATAGGATCGGGTCGGGTTTCACGAAACCCGACTTTTGGAAAAGTCGGGTCGAGTGAAATCGGCCGATCCTATAAAAAAGTCGGGGTCGGGGTCGGCCGAAACTCGAAACCCAATGCAGTGCATTGGGTTTCCATGGTTCCCAGGGTCTGAAGGAGCGGAAACTCTCCTTCAGGCCCTGGGATCCATATTTAAGTGTAAAATATAGAATTAAAATAAAAAATATCCTTATACTTACCCTCTGACGCGCCCTGGTACTAACCGGGAACCTTCCTTCCTTAGAATCAGCCTTCCAGGACCTTCGGTGACGTCGCGGGTGACGTCGCGGCTTGTGATTGGCCGCGCGGCCGCCCATGTGACCGCTCGCGCGGCCAATCACAAGCCGCGACGTCACCCGCGACGTCACCGAAGGTCCTGGAAGGGCTGATTCTTAGGAAGGAATGCTGTCGGAAGGAAGCAGGGCGCTTCCGAGGGTGAGTATATTCCTATTAGGTATATACTCACCCTCGGAAGCGCCCTGCTTCCTTCCGACAGCCTTCCTTCCTAAGAATCAGCCCTTCCAGGACCTTCGGTGACGTCGCGGCTTGTGATTGGCCGCGCGAGCGGTCACATGGGCGGCCGCGCGGCCAATCACAAGCCGCGACGTCACCGCGACGTCACGGCAAGGTCCTAGAAGCGCGGATTCGAAGGAGGAAGGCTGCCGGTTAGTACCAGGGCGCGTCAGAGGGTAAGTATTGCAATATTTTTTATTTTAATTCTATATTTTACACTTTAATCTGAATTCCGATACCAATTCCCGATATCTTAAACATATCGGGAATCGGGATCGGAATTCCGATTCCAGATTCAAAAGATCGCCGACTTCATGGCCGACCCCCCACTGGGGTCGGGTCGGGTTTCATGAAACCCGACCTTGCCAAAAGTCGGCGACTTTTGAACAATTTCGACCCGTTTCGCTCAACCCTAATGCTCACCAGGGCCGTGGGGTGCTCGTTACCGGATCCGGTACACGCAGGCGATATCATGGTGGTGGCAATCCGATCTGTGGCCCTGGGCGCCCAAGTAAAAGGGATTGTCCATAAAGGGGTTTTGAAAAAAGTTTGTGTTTGTGACGCCACCTGTGGCTCCCGGTGTAGTGAGGAGTCGGACATGTGGTAGGTGTTACAGAAAAAAACGAAGGACACATGGTTGCAGTCTCTTTACCTTTTTACTGAAAGTGCAGGCAGCCACAGTCCAGGGTACCAAATCACAGGTGTTTATGGTCTGGCCGGCTTGGAAGAGAATCTGGAGTCCCCCTTACCAGGTGGAGTCAAAAGCCTTCTTCTAGCGCCGTGGTGTAGCTCTTTGCTGCCTAAGGCCTCACTCACAGTCCTCACGTGCAGTGGCGTAACTACAAAGTGAGGGGCCCCGATGCGAACTTTCAAATGGGCCCCCCCGCGCCAAAATATTTCCCACCGAAATTCACATTTTCCCTATTCATTTCGCACACTATAGTTTTGTTGCAATGTTGTATAGTCTGACCTAATACTGCCCTGTAATCGCTGAGAAAAATGATTTTATAACTAACATGTCCCTATAGTAATATGTCCTCCCTCGCTCTAATTCCAAGCGCACTCCCGACGTTTGAAATCTGTGTGCTGTTTCTTCCTGGTATGACGCTGCAGTGTTTCATTTCCGGACCTGTGCAGTGTGGGAGTGTATTGGGTGTACTGGATGGCTCCGGAGCATGCGCACTGCACATTCTGATGCTAGCGAGCTAACAAATACTCCCCCACAGTCCACATGCTGGGCTCTGCCCACAGCCGTGTACCATTCTTCCCGACTGGGAAATTTACAGCCCGTACACACACAGCTTCCCTCTGAGAACCCCGTACACACACGGCTCTGCTCCGTACACCTTGTACACACACAGCTCTGCTCCGTACACCTTGTACACATGCGGCTCTGCTCCGTACACCTTGTACACACGCAGCTCTGCTCCGTACACCTTGTACACATGCGGCTCTGCCTCTTACACCTTGTACATACGCGGCTCTGCTCCTTACACCTTGTACACACGCGGCTCTGCCTCTTACACCTTGTACACACGCGGCTCTGCTCCTTACACCTTGTACACACGCGGCTCTGCGCCTTACACCTTGTACACATGCGGCTCTGCTCCGTACACCTTGTACACACGCGGTTCTGCTCCTTACACCTTGTACACACGTGGCTCTGCTCCGTACACCTTGTACACACATGGCTCTGCTCCTTACACCTTGTACACACGGGGCTCTGCTCCTTACACCTTGTACACACGCGGCTCTGCTCCGTACACCTTGTACACACGCGGCTCTGCTCCGCACACCTTGTACACAGGCGGCTCTGATCCTTACACCTTGTACACATGCGGCTCTGCCTCTTACACCTTGTACACACGCGGCTCTGCTCTGTACACCTTATACACACGCGGCTCTGCTCCGTACACCTTGTACACAGGCGGCTCTGATCCTTACACCTTGTACACACGCGGCTCTGCCTCTTACACCTTGTACACAGGCGGCTCTGCTCCTTACACCTTGTACACACGCGGCTCTGCGCCTTACACCTTGTACACACGTGGCTCTGCTCCGTACACCTTGTACATACGCGGCTCTGCTCCGTACACCTTGTACACAGGCGGCTCTGCTCCTTACACCTTGTACACACGCGGCTCTGCTCCTTACACCTTGTACACACGCGGCTCTGCTCCGTACACCTTGTACACAGGCGGCTCTGCTCCGTACACCTTGTACACACGCGGCTCTGCCTCTTACACCTTGTACACACATGGCTCTGCTCCGTACACCTTGTACACAGGCGGCTCTGCTCCTTACACCTTGTACACACGTGGCTCTGCCCCTTACACCTTGTACACACGCGGCTCTGCTCCATACACCTTGTACACAGGCGGCTCTGCTACTTACACCTTGTACACACGCGGCTCTGCCTCTTGCACCTTGTACACATGCGGCTCTGCTCCGTACACCTTGTACACACGCGGCTCTGCTCCGTACACCTTGTACACAGGCGGCTCTGCTCCTTACACCTTGTACACACGCGGCTCTGCTCCGTACACCTTGTACACAGGCGGCTCTGCTCCGTACACCTTGTACACACGCGGCTCTGCCTCTTACACCTTGTACACACATGGCTCTGCTCCGTACACCTTGTACACAGGCGGCTCTGCTCCTTACACCTTGTACACACGTGGCTCTGCCCCTTACACCTTGTACACACGCGGCTCTGCTCCATACACCTTGTACACAGGCGGCTCTGCTACTTACACCTTGTACACACGCGGCTCTGCCTCTTGCACCTTGTACACATGCGGCTCTGCTCCGTACACCTTGTACACAGGCGGCTCTGCTCCTTACACCTTGTACACACGCGGCTCTGCTCCGTACACCTTGTACACACGCGGCTCTGCTCCGTACACCTTGTACACAGGCGGCTCTGCTCCTTACACCTTGTACACACGCGGCTCTGCACCTTACACCTTGTACACACGCGGCTCTGCCTCTTACACCTTGTACACACGCGGCTCTGCTCCTTACACCTTGTACACATGCGGCTCTGCCTCTTACACCTTGTACACACGCGGCTCTGCTCATTACACCTTGTACACACGCGGCTCTGCCTCTTACACCTTGTACACATGCGGCTCTGCTCCTTACACCTTGTACACATGCGACTCTGCTCCGTACACCTTGTACACACGCGGCTCTGCCCCTTACACCTTGTACATACGGGGCTCTGCTCCTTACACCTTGTACACACGCGGCTCTGCCTCTTACACCTTGTACACACGCGGCTCTGCTCCGTACACCTTGTACACACGCGGCTCTGCTCATTACACCTTGTACACACACGGGTCTGCTCCGTACATCTTGTACACACGCGGCTCTGCTCCGTACACCTTGTACACACGCGACTCTGCGCCGTACACCTTGTACACATGCGGTTCTGCCCCTTACACCTTGTACATACGCGGCTCTGCTCCTTACACCTTGTACACACGCGGCTCTGCCTCTTACACCTTGTACACACGCGGCTCTGCTCCGTACACCTCACACACAGCTCCGCTTCGTACACTCCATACATACGCTTCTCCGTCCGTCCACCTCGCACACACGCGGCTCCGCTCCAAACACCTCTTAAACACGCAGCACCACTCCATACACCCCATACATACACGAATCCGCTCACCTCTTTCACCCTTGGCTCAGCTTTGTAGACCTCGTGCACACCTGACTCCGCTCCGTACACCTCGTACACATTGCTCCACTACACACATACATGGCTCCGCTCTTTACACCTTGTACACACACGGCTCTGTTACATAAACATCACCTCATTCAGCACCATGACAATCAAGCACAGCAGAGTCCTGCATAGTGCATACACTGAGGCCACTGATCATGTGACCCCTGACTCCTCCCCTCCTGTGACCTCATCACAGGTCCTGTGCGCACAGAACAGATAGGTGTGAGTGTGAGTGTGTGTGTGTGTGTATGTGTGTGTCAGGTGTAAGCAACACATCAGCACTTTACAGCCGCGACTGCACTTCACTCACCAGCTGCTGCCTTCCATCTCTGAAGCTTCAGTCAGTGACACGCCCAGCCCTTCTGCTAGGTCACATGTCCTTCACGGACACGCCCACTTGCCGCACACTGCTGAAAGTCTGGGGAAGCTGTGGGCGTGGCCAGCAGGATACGTGCGTGACTTGTCTCCTTTGTTTCCCCTGCTACTTGTTTGCTGGACTGGGCGGGCCCTGAAAACACTGCGGGCCTAGTCGCAGTCGCGACCCCTGCGACCGCAGTTGTTACGCCCCTGCTCACGTGTTCTCTCTGTCCCCCTTTAGGTAGGACAATACCTGTATGACAGGTAACTCGAGCCTTATCACAGCATCTGCATCACGACCCGGGCTCTATGTGTTACTGTGTCTTCAGGTGTGTGGTGGACAGGTAACTTGCAATCAGCTGTCTCACCGATTTCTGCCATGAGATGTAGAATACTGCACAAACTCGGTCTTCCGGCTACCGATTTCATGCGCTCTGTAGGGAGGTAGCCCAGTTGCATCTATTCACCCCAGTTCTTCACTTCGCCTGTGCTTCATTTCTCCTTCACGCTCTCTACAATCTGTTCTGCTTTCCTTTCTCTCTCTCTAGGAGCTGCAGCACTCGTGGCTGCACAGCCCCTCTGCTTCCTTCCACTCTGTCTCTCTGACAGACTAACTAACTTTCCCTCCAGATCAGAATATATATATAGGGGAGCCACCCACAAGCTGGATTAGAGCTTCCCCTTCTGGGCTGTAGTGTGAACATGTTGCATGCTTGTGATTACCTGATAAGAGGAATCCATAATCGCTTCCAAGTGTGACATCACTCTCCCCATGCGGTAAGCAACGCCATTGTGACAACTAGCAACCTGGGGTGTCACATATATATGCATGTACCGTATTGTTCGTATTAGAATATGCACTTTTTTCCTCCAAATTTGGGAAGAAATTTGGGGGCGTCATAATTTGAAGTGAGTTTACTAAGGGGGGTCAGTGGCGGTGGAGCAGGGTCACAGTAAATGGGGTTGCTGCTTCAGAAGGCTTGCGGCAGCATGAACAACGCGATACTGTTGTGCCTGGGCACTCAATAGATGTCGGCGCCAGTGAGGGGAGTCCCCTATGCCAGTGAGGGGAGTCCCCTATGCCAGTATTCTGCTACAGATGGATCTGGATAAGTTGGAAACTTGGGCTGAAAGGTGGCAGATGAGGTTTAACAATGATAAATGTAAGGTTATACACATGGGAAGAAGGAATCAATATCACCATTACACACTGAACGGGAAACCACTGGGTAAATCTGACAGGGAGAAGGACTTGGGGATCCTAGTTAATGATAAACTTACCTGGAGCAGCCAGTGCCAGGCAGCAGCTGCCAAGGCAAACAGGATCATGGGGTGCATTAAAAGAGGTCTGGATACACATGATGAGAGCATTACACTGCCTCTGTACAAATCCCTAGTTAGACCGCACATGGAGTACTGTGTGTGTGCTTGCCTGAGGAGGTGGTGATGGCGAACTCAGTCGAGGGGTTCAAGAGAGGCCTGGATGTCTTCCTGGAGCAGAACAATATTGTATCATACAATTATTAGGTTCCGTAGAAGGACGTAGATCTGGGGATTTATTATGATGGAATATAGGCTGAACTGGATGGACAAATGTCTTTTTTCGGCCTTACTAACTATGTTACTATGTATTCAGTTCCCTGCAATGGGCTTCAGGGAAAGGGTTGATGGATGTGGCGCAAGCACAGATTGAGATCTTGGGAGAACTGTGCTGACATCTAATCAGCACCCAGGTACCTCAGCGACGCCCCGCACTTACCACCGCTGGCCTCCGGATTATACAACGCACCACCATTTTATTTTAAAAACATTTTTTTCCTATTTTTTGTTTTGTATTCCAGTGTGTATTATTATCAGCAAAATACGGCATATATTTGTCTGTGTGTGTGTGTGTGTATATATATATATATATATATATATATATATATATATATATAGTTCAAAGTATGTGCAAAATGATAAATAGAGTAAACTACTGTATCTACTGCTAATTCATATATATTCCATAAGGATGTTGAAATACACAAGAAATACTCTCAAATTGCTTCTCTGAGTGCAAATCGTAAAATGTATATTTCCATTTCTCATGCATAAATTGAAGTAAAATATTATGACTGTATTATTGGACATTCACTGTCTAACTACTAAAAATATCCAATCTAAGTTATGCTATTAGCAAAATCAATATAAAATATGAATGCCATTTAAATGCCTTGGTCAATTAATGGTGATTTCCCACAATAATTGTTATAAATAAAAGTAATAATAAAAGGAAGGCAATATTGGTCTATCAATGATGAAAACCCACCAAAGGTATCAAAATATCAGTAAGACAGATATACAAAAATAGTAAAATATTTTTCTACAGAATTCTGGTGTCAAAAACTTTGAAACATTGCAATATTTTTGCACAACAGGAGGCTGTGCAAAAATGTTGTGACTTTAACATCATTTTCATCCCCATCCAGCAAAGTAGGTGGAGCTGGGACATAATGGTGGCATGATGGGGTGTGGAATGGAGTTGAGCGGAAAACATTCACCAATCTCAAATTTGACACAAACGTAGCACATTCAGAATCGTGTTCGGTTTCCTAAGGATTTTTCCCTCAAAGTCTGCAAAATTAGGTCAAAGTTCATTAAATGATCGTGGTTCTACTAATGCTTTTGTAATGCTTTTGTTGGGACTTTGACTAGGATTATGGTTCTGTATAATGGTTAGGGAGGACATGTTTGATGAGAGGAGGGTGTGTGTATAGGTCAGAGGAGTGGCGTAGTGAGATTTTTTTTCTTAATAAATGAATGTGTGTACATTCCAGCAGCCAATCAGGGTGCAGAAACCATACACAACATCATCATACAAGGCTTCTTTGATTGGCTGCCGAATTCACATGTCCCTCTCCATATAAAAAATGGACATGCTATTTTGCTGGCACCATTTTCTCAGTGTAACAGCTGCTGTAAGTTGTCATATAGTTAGATAGAATCCTGTCCTGTGTAAAATAGACTTTATAGCATCTAACAAGCTTGTGCTAGTAGTGTTGTGCAGGCAAGAGTCCACATTTCCTACTCAAAATTATTTTGGCTAAAGCTATGTTGCAGTAATGACTCAGGAGGCCTCATTTCTCATTTGCTAATCTAAAATGTTAGGGCTAATATTGTGGTGCAGTCTGGAGGTACCATTTGCAAATAAAAATCATTAGGGCTAACATTGTGGTGCAACCAGGAGGCCCCATTTGCTATTCAAAATCATTAGAGCTAATATTGGGGTTCAGCTAGGAGGCCCCATTTGCTAATCAAAATCCTTATGGCTAATAGTATTGTACAGGTAGGAGTCTAAATTTCCTTATAACAATTGTTTAGGCTAATACTGTGTTGAATTCAGGACACATGAGGCCCCATTTGCTAATCAAAATCATTAGAGCTAATATTGGGGTTCAGCCAGGAGGCTTCATTTGCTAATCAAAATCATTAGGGCTAAAAGTACTGTGCAGGCAGGAGTCCACATTTCCTACTCAAAGATATTTGGGCTAATACTGTGTTGCAGTCAGGACTCAGGAGGCCGCATTTGCTAATCAAAATCATTAGGGTTAATATTGTGGTGCAGCCAGGAGGCCCCATTTGCTAATCAAAATCGTTAGGGCTAATATTTTTATTCAGGCTCAGAAAATAAAAGCTGATTGTTCTTTTAGTGACAAGTGACTGACAGGTCTGAATAGGATTGGTGTTCTATGTTTATGTGAGTTAGGTGGTGGTAATGCTACTGAAAGATCTACTGATCAAACACCATCTCATCCTATCCAAAGACACTTGACAACATCTGTTAATGGATGGGCTGCTCGACATTCTTTCTTTGGCAACCGCACAGCAATATGTCTTGTAAATGAGGGTCAGAAAAGCATGCTCTCCAGTGGATGGCAAGTGCTGCATTAACTGGCCTTTCCTCCTCCTTAACATAGCACACAGCACAATACTCAGAGGTGGCACCCCAATTACCCTTGGTTCCCCGTGTGTCACAACTTTCGAACCACCCAACTGACTGTCACAGATGGGCCAGTCTGCAGAGCTGTTAACACATTCTATTCCATATGCATAATAGTTCTGCTCCAAAAATTCACAGCATCTGCACCAATGCCCAAATTTTTTTCTCTTGGATACTGGGATGTACAAAGTAGGAAGAATGTAAACCCTCGTCACCATATGTTAACCCCCAGGGGTGGAGGTGATACTGATGAGACTATACTGTGCTGTTAGGACAGGAAGAGGAGGAGGGTGACTCTCAGGGCATGCAATGTGAAAATTGAGAGGATGGCAATGAGGTTGTAGATCCCACTTGCTGTGAACGAAGAGGCACGCAGCTGAGTAGCTCAGCAGAGGAGGTAAAGGAGGAGGAAGACAAGGAGGTTACGTTGCCGCTTTCTGCACAGATCACGGAGTGATGCAACCATGATAAGCAATGCATGCTCAGTCACAAGTGTGGCTGTGGCCAGCAGTGGTTGCAAATCTTCAGTTTACAGGGATAGCAAGGGTTGCCTAGCCTGTGTTTTCTTGAGGCCGCAAAGAATGGCCTAACACACGTTATCTGCCAACTTTGCAAAAAAATGACTCAGTAGACATCTGGTTGTCTCCTCTTGAAGGATTGTATACTTCTTATCTTATACTGTATGTTTTCAATAGTCAGCAAACAGCATGTTCTGGGTACGTGGAAAATAAAGGGCAGCATGACCCAGGGTAACAGGGAGGAGGGCTACATGAATTACATTGAGAATTACATTTGTTGTAAATGGTATAAAATACTGCCTCTTGCTTCATTAGATTAGATAAAATGACTTTGCTCACAGCATGTGTGCGGTCTACTTTTTCTCCAAGCGCTCTTGTCATTGAAGGGTGTAACCTCCTGATTTGGCCTCACTGGTGATCTGGCATGTCTGACATTGGGTCAGAACGCAAACAGCTACAACACAGTTATAGACTTTCAACCTTGAGTACGTCAGACCAGCAGTAGTGTAAGTGGCGTAAGCAATTTCTATGAGTTAGTTCACACATTTTTAATTTTTTTGTAAATTCTTTATTTAGAATAAAGGTCGGAAACGTTACATGCATGTAAAGTCAAGATAATCGAACAAATCATAACAATAGCAGCAAGCGAATCCATCCTACCAACTTTAGGGATTGGAAGTAGAGGGAAAGGAAAAGAAGGGGGGGGGGGAGGAGGAAAGGTTAGGAGAAGTGGGGGAGGGGGGGGGGAGAACAATAAACATAACAGGTCCAGTACATGTGGTTGTAGTACTTGAAAACAAACGGTACGGTAGCATATAATCTCGGTATTACAATAGCATATATAGCAATATTAAAGAGCGGCTGAACGAAATGTTCTCCATGGAAGCCAGTTCCTAACAAAACGATCATGGGCTTGCGTCTCCCAGCTCGATAGTTCCTCCATTCTGTAAATATGGTCAATTTTGTTGAACCACTCACTTTGTGTTGGTGGGGTTGCACTTTTCCAGTGGATGGTTATTAAATGTTTTGCAGCACTGAGCATTAAGGGTAAAAGGCCATGCCTAATGGGTTTAAAGTTATTTGTGGGGCACGAGAGGACGGCTTCAATCGCCAGTAGGTCCGTTTTAATTAGCTTTAGCTTTTTAAGCGTTAGGTTAATTTCCTCCCAGAAGTCCCTAATCCCCACGCATCCCCAAAATATATGAGCATGGTTTCCCTGGGCAGCCTGGCATCGCCAGCACAAGTCAGAATCCGCTAAACCTAAATGTTGAAGTTTGACCGGTGTCAAATGCCATCTAGTTAATATCTTATATGCGCTTTCCTGCAACAAGATGCATCGAGAGAACCCCCTGGCAGACCTCAACATTTTGGAGATCTGGTCCTCTGAGAAGCTGAGATTGAGTTCGGATTCCCAGGAATAAATAAAAGATGGTTTAAAGGGTTGAGAGGGGGCAACAAGTTGGTAATACGAGCGAGATATAGTTTTATATCTAGCTGAACCCGTTTTGAGCATGAGGTCTAGCCACGACCAATTCGATTTTTGAGGGAACCTTTCTCTAAATTCTAAGAGGATACGTTTAGTGTGGAGTTCCTGCAGGAAATTTTTTGGTGACTGCGTGACATTGCTAGGCCAAATGTTGTTTTTAAGAATTCTACCTTCATAGAAACTAGTGAGGGAATCCTTAGGGAGCTTGGACCATAGATTGTATGAGTCCTTAAAATTAGGATTAACCAAGTAGGGAATAACTGCGATGGGTGTTAAGGATGAAGGGAATGAGTCTGATGGGAGTTCCTTCAAAACTGTCCGTCTAACTTGGAGGGTAGCTAAAGTTATTTTGTCTAGGCCCGATGAAGTCGTTGGTTTCAAGTGCGACCACAGAAGTGGTATCCCTCCATTGTCCAGCAAGGCTGCGTCAAGCAAGTCCGACGTGCCCCTTTCTAGGTCAATCACTATTCTCAGCCATCTACTAAGGTGTATTGCTTTGTAAAATATATAGGGGTCCGGTAGTCCCAGACCTCCACAAGAAGTGGGACATGTTAACAATTTGTAAGGTAGCCTAGATGGCTTATTTTTCCAAACAAATTTAATTATTGAGGACCTTATGTTTTTAAAGAATGTGAGGGGAAGACGAATAGGCACCATACTCATGAAATACAATAGGATAGGCATAATGTAAGCTTTAAACACATTAATACATCCCATCCAGGATAAAGTGGGAAGATTGTATGATTTAATCAATGTTTCTAGTTTTTTTATTAGGGGGGAGAAATTAGATCTGAATAAGTCTGTGGGGTCCCTAGTAATCCAAATTCCTAAATACTTCATAGAGGATGCGGACCAGGGGAAGGGGGCTAGTTTTCGTAGAGTGAAAAGTTGAGTGGCTGATAGAGTTATATTAAGTGCTTCCGATTTTGTATTGTTAATTTTGAAATTTGAGAGTTTGCCAAAATGGTTGAGTATATTGAGGATAACTGGGAATGCAGTGAGAGGATTAGAGACCAGGAAGAGCAGATCATCCACAAATGCTAATGTTTTTATCTCTAATTTACCTATCCGTAGTCCTTGAATCTGAGCCTCCTGTCTGATTCTTTGTATGAGAGTTTCAATTACCAATATGAACAAGGAGGGGGATAGGGGACATCCCTGCCTGGTACCATTGTTAATATTAAACCCGTCGGATGAAACACCATTCACCCGGACTCTGGCAGTGGGAAAGGAATACAAGGAGAAGACCGCTGTAATAAACTGGGGTGGAAAACCGAACCTGTATAATACCCTCTCCATATATCTCCAGCTTACTCTATCAAATGCCTTCTCGGCGTCTGTAGACAAGAGAGCAAGTGGCAGATTTCGCCGTCTAGCGTACATTATAGATTGAAGAGCCTTGGCCGAATTATCTCTGCCCTCCCTCCCACGCACAAAACCCGCCTGGTCCGAGTGAATTATTCTAGGGAGTATGTTACCTAGTCTAGTCACCAAAAGTTTAACCCATAGTTTCATATCAGTATTGAGAAGAGATATAGGCCTATAGCTAGAGCACAGGTTGGGATCCTTGCCTTCTTTTGGTAAAACTGTGATGTAAGCTTCTAAAGCTTGTTTCGGGGGGGATTGTCCCGTCAATAAAGAATTAAATAATGTAACTATATGGGGTAGCAGGGGTTTCACTAATTTCTTATAGTAGATAATGGGGAGGCCATCAGGATCCGGAGCCTTTCCATTGGGAATATTAGATAGGGTCTCTAATACCTCTTCCGGGGTAATTGGAGCTGTTAGGCTAGAGATGTCATCTAAAGATAATGAGGGAAGTCTCAAAGAGGAGAGGAATGTATCTATTTTATCTAAGGCTATCCCGGGCTCACCCATGTCCTCCGGAACCTCCAGATTATAGAGGTTCTCGTAGAATTGCTTGAATTCATTGGCAATGTCCTTGGTCTCAGAGATAGTAAGGCCATCCGCCCCCCTCAACCGCGTGATAAAAGTGCGACCACTGCGTTTTCTCAGAAGAGAAGTCATGAGTTTGCTCCCTCTATTTCCATGAAGGTAAAACTTCTGTTGACTTCTCATGTATATCTTAGCGGATTGTATGTTCAAGAGATCTTTTAAGGATCTCCTGAGCGAAATGAGTTCAGTCTGAGCTTTGTTTGTCTGAGAGCGTTTGTGCATCTTTTCCACAGAATTGATCTGGTGCAGAATAGCCCCCACCTCTTTAGACCGTTCTTTTTTCAGATATGAGCCCAAGGATATAAATTCTCCTCTCATGACCGCTTTATGTGTTTCCCACACTAGAGGCACGGGGGAGCCCGGGAGACAGTTCTACTTGAAGAAGAGGTTGATGGAAGTAGAGAATCTAGTCACATAGGAGCTAGTACCAAGAAGAGTCTCATTTAATGTCCAGGTAAAGGAAGTGGGAGGGAGTGATTTAATGTTCATCTCTAGGAAAATCGGAGCATGATCTGAGAGGGATATAACGTCTATTTTTGCAGATTTCACTAACTGGAGATGACAAGATTGGATTAAGAGGTAGTCTAATCTATGATAGTTATTATGGGGTGCGGAGAAAAAAGTAAAGTCTTTAGTTGTTGGGTATAGTGTTCTCCATGGGTCAATTAAATTTAAAGATTGTAAATTGATATGTAATTTTCTTAGTGCTTTTTGTGATATAGAAGATTTCCCTGAAGAAGAGTCTATTGTTGGGTTAAAAGTGACATTGAAGTCCCCTCCTAATATTAAAATTCCTTCTTTAAATAGTCTGAGGGTATTTAATACCTGGCATAGCCACCCAATTTGGTTTTGGTTTGGGGAATAGATGTTGCAAAAGGTAACCATCGTGTTGGCTAAAAATCCCTTAATCATTATGTATCTCCCATCGGCATCTGAAAGGGTGTCTTTCAAGGTGAAAGGGGTGTTTCTTTTGAAAGCTATACTGACCCCTCTCGAAGCTGTGGAGCCTGTACTATGGTACCAGGTAGGGAATTGTGACCTTGACATATCTGGGGTCCTATCTTTTTTGAAGTGGGTTTCCTGGAAAAAAGCAATGCTAGAATTTTTGGATTTCAGGAATCTCATCAATTGCCCTCTTTTCCTTGGTGAGCGCATGCCCTTCACGTTATAGGAGGCCACAATCACAGTGGCTGAATCCGAGACACTACCGGCCATGGGTTTCAAAAGAAAGTAAATTAACATCTGTGTACACGTACTGAACAAACATATTAACTATAACTGCAATAGGAACATTATTAAGAGCAAAATGTAACATAAAACAAAGAAAGATCCCATCCGTGGCAGAGGCTGGGGCCACAAACATCCTCCCAAACAGACAGGACAGTCCACTGTAGGCGCACAAGTGGTAAGCCAGGTATGAACATTTACAACCAATGAAGTTTGTGCTAAAGCGTTGTTAAGGAAGTAATTCCGTTGAGCTTAAGAGTTTCAAGCCATACCCGAACCCAGCTTAATGAGGGGCTCAGGTTTATCTGACCATCAGAAAACAAGAAGCAGTAGCGTCACATAAGTAACTCAAGGAGGTGGTTTCTTTTTAGCTCCAGACTTGCTCTGTCTCGGAGATGCAGATCTCTTGGTTGGGGACCATTCACCATGATCCGGCAAAGGGTGAAGACTAGAGGGGACATTAAGTGTCATATCCAACGGCAGCCACGAAGGGACATCTACTGCATCAATGTCAAATGTTGACCACACTTTGGGGAGATCATCTGGATGACGGATTACGACTTGCTTTCCACCCCCATGAGCAGCAAGGCCGAAGGGAAATAGCCATTTATAAAGTATCTTATTTGCTCGTAATGTGTCAAGGAGAGGTTTCAAGACCCTACGCTTGGCGAGAGTCGACGGTGCTAGGTCCTGGTAAAGCTGAATTGGTGAACCTTCGTAGGATAAGTGTTTGTTATCTCTAGAAGCATTTAAAATTGCAGCGGTATCCAGATAATTTAGAAGACCACATATCACATCCCTTGGAGGATCCGTTGGTTTGGGTTTGGGTCTGAGCGAGCGATGGATCCTTTCAATGACCATTTGGTCGCAACATTCCTGAGGCAGTAGGGAGGCAAATATTTCTCTGGTTGATTTTTCAAGTATTTCGTTGGAGACGCTTTCAGGAATCCCTTTAATTCTGATGTTTTTACGGCGACTCCTGTTTTCTTGATCCTCTATAGCTAGGGAAGCCATGTTTAATTGGGATTTGTGAAAGTCCAGGTGGTCTTTTATTTTGTTAGAGTGCTTTATAATAGAAGATTGGGTGGTTTCTAGGGATTCAACCCTATTACCGATTTGTTGTATATCTTCTCTTAGGCCAGAGACCTCTGCGATTAGTGGTTTCATTGCCTGAATTAATGCTTTTTTGAGGAAAGATTTTGAAATTCCTCCAGAGTCTATCTGGGTAGTGTCACTGCCTGAAGCTTCATCACTAGAATCAAGATCAGGGTCATCTGATTTAGTATTGGAGCGAGAGGACTTATGAGCAGACCGGGTCAGCGAGGTCTTGTGTTTTAGGAATTTCTCCATGTCGCTTGGCTTGTCTTGTTTTGTAGTAGGTAAAGAAGATTTGCAGCGCTCTTTATGATTTTTCACCATTCTAGCTAAATATAGCGCTTGTTTGGGAAATCACCACCTGTGCGCCAGAATTACTTTTAAATCAGCATATTTGTGAGTATGGTTGAAGTAAGATGAACATTTTCATGGGTTTAATAAAGAAAAAGATTGTCACCAGACCGTATATGATGTTCAATTAAGAAGAGAGGTATAGTATAGTAAGGCTTTTTATGTCACCAGCAGGTGGCGTAGTAGTAACACGGAGTCCTTATGTTATTGTAGGTTATCAAAGGTTCCCCTCCAGAGGAGGCCCTCCTCACTATAGATGTGCAAGGTGGAGTGTCTCTCAGCTTTTTAGTAAAAAAAAAAAAATGAATAAAAGGGGGGGAAAATAAAAAGAAAAAACTAAATAAAATAAAATAATATGTTTAGAGATGATCTGTGTGCAGGTGTCTCAGACCAATAGATGCACATCACAGAACCTTTAGCTGTGAGCTGTGAATTTGCTGTGTGAACGTCCTGAGTCCCACTAGTCACAGAAATGCGCGGGGGGGGGTGTGAAGCAGCGCCAACCCTTCACTTGTGGGTGATCTTTTTATATTGTGTATAACAGCGACCACCACCCCGCACCCTCACACAACAACAGGACCGAGGGGCCAAAAGAGATAATCCAGATCCTGATCAGACCATGCTTGGCCGCTAGGGCCTCTCCCCATGCTCAGCGAGGTATCTAAGATGGCGCATCGGGGGGGGGGGGGAATCCCCGGTCTGACTCACCCCTCTCCGGACTCCCCCTCGTGCACAAGACAGCCGCTGGGTCTAAGGGGGGGGACTCAGAGCGCCACCGTGGACGATGAGCCCATCCAGCGCAAAAGCCTGCAGAAGTGCAGGATCTGTCCCTCAGGTATTCTGGGATGGCGCCGCGGATGTGGCGCAGCAGCGTCTCGCCACGTAGCGATCACCAGACCGCGGAGGGCTCCAAGCAGAGGGACGGCGGTCTGAGAAGGTGACGAGCCGGGGCGGGTATCGCGTCAGGGAAGCAGGTGGCCCGCTCTTCTCCGAAGCCGCTGAGGTGCGGCGTGCTTCAGGGCCGCGAACCCCCCAAGATGGCGGCGTCCCGCGATGATCTTTCCACGAGGCCCGCAGCGGCGGCACTAGATGGATGGTCCGGTTCCAGCCGGGAATAAAAGCGCTGCAGCTCCGAATCGCCCCCCAAGCAGGTGAGCCTCCTGTCCGGTGGGGCAGGGGCGGCGTGCGTCTCCGGTGGTATCTGCGGCCAGGTCGCAGTGGGTTCGGAGGTCGGAGGGGATTGGCGGTAAGTGCCTCCGTCGGAGCCGCAGGGTGTGCACCCCCATCAGGTCTTCCTACCTCTTCCACACCTTATGGGCGCTACCGATGGGCGATCCGTCTCTTGATATGGCTGTTGGTGATGGGGAGATCCGCCGCAGGATAGCACAATGTAGCCTATCCGCCGGGCACAACTCAGGACTGGCGTGAGGGGCCGGGTCCCCCAGCAGGCCTCGGATTCCCTTGTAGGCCTCAATAGAGGAAGCTTGAGTAGGCGGCTGAATAAAGTTCAAAAATGATGAGAAAAGACCTTTGGGTCTTCAGGGAGATAGTAATAGTCCTCTAGCCTATTACATGGATGAGTAAAGCAGTAGATTAAATAAGATTATTTCAGCCAGCAGAGGAGCTCAGAGGAGACACATCCTGCTCCCTCAGTTGCTGGCCACGCCCCCTTATTTCACACATTTTTTAGACCAGCCCATGCACCAGCAAAACAAGTGCAAGTCTGACACATTGTTAATGACTGGAGAGGATGGTTGTCATGATCCCAATGGCAGGGGATCACAAAAGGACAAGCAAAAAAACAAAACAAGCTCTAGGGTGATGGAACCTGAGCTGACCGCGATCCTGAACCTAAACACACAACTAGCAGTAGCCGGGGAACGTGCCTACGATGATTCCTAGACGTCTCGCACCAGCCGAAGGATTAACTTCCCCTATAAGAAGAAACACAGACCTCACTTGCCTCCAGAGAAACACCCCAAAGAAATAGCAGCCCCCCACATGTAATAACGGTGAAATGAGAGGAAAGCACATACGTAGTTATGAAAATAGAATCAGCGAAAATGAGGCTAGATAGCAGAGGATACAAAAGTGAACTGCGCGGTCAGCGAAAAACCCTTCAAAAAACCATCCTGAAATTACTTGAACTCATGTGCCAACTTATGGAACATGAGGAGTAATTTCAGCCCACTAGAGCAACCAGCAGCAAGGAATCACATATCTGCAAGCTGGACCAAAACAAAAATTAAGCAAAACGTGGAACAGGAAAATCAAAACTTAGCTTGTCCTGAAGATAACAGACGCAGGGAGCAGAGGTAAAAAGACACGCTGATTACATTGATAGCCGGCGAGGAAATGACAAAAGAGCCAGGTTAAATAGGAAACTCCCATAACCTGATGGAACAGGTGGACACCAGAGACCGCAGAGAACACAAGTCACCCAGTACCATCAGTAACCACCAGAGGGAGCCCAAAAACAGAACTCACAACAGATGGTGCAGGAAAATCTTGAACTCAAAATCAATGCCATCAGGGGAAATTTAGAACCTTTTGCATTTTGGTCTTCAAAAATGGAAGAGTGTCCAGAACTCGCTTGTCACACTTTGGAGGTTTTGCCATATCTGGCAGATAGCATTCTCTCAGTACATGTCTTCAGCACTGTTGGTGTTGTTCTGATGGATAACCACATCCAGCTGTCCCCTGAAAGTTTAGTCCACATAACTGTCATCAAAATGAACAAATCCTGGATCTCCAATGATTTTTGCACCCAGTCACAGACTAGGCTTTGGTGTCATGCATTCATCTTGCATTATTGTAGTCTGTGACACCCCTGCCATGGCTTCTGTCTCTGCTGTTGCTAATTGTTGCTGATGTTACAAACAATTTTTTGTGGAGACTCCAAGTTGCATCTCCTTGTGGTGAGTTGCCTGTAGTGGAAGGGGTATTGGAGGACCATTATACTATTTCTACTCTGTGGAAATTGATGCCACTTTAGGGGTGTGTTGCAATAATTTTTTGAAATGTTTGCACTCCAAGTTGAGTCTCCTTCATATGTGCTGCCTGTAGCAGTAGGGCTCCCAGACCACAGGCCTTCACTTACTTTCACTTCACTACCTGTGTTACTATTCTTACATGTGTCTACCAATTGTCTATGAAACTGATGTTTGTGCTACCTGAGTGTGGCTGGGAAAAAAACAAACTGAGGTATCATGGCTCCTAGCAAAGAAGGCTTACACCGCTCCGTCACCCACCTCGTCTTAATTGAAACTTCAATTCAAAGCTCTAAATGCTGATCCAGACCCTGATACCTCATGCATTGCCCATGGCTAACTGCTGCTGTGACTTTATCACATTTCTACTGTGGGTCAATTGATGCCTCTTTTCCTGGTGTCTGCTCCTAATTTTTGGAAATTTTTGGGCTCCAAGTTGGGTCTCCTTCATGTGTGTTGCCTGAATTTGGCGAATGTCTCAGAGAACCAGGCCTGCACCTGCCACTCATCCACCTGTTACTGATAAATGTTTCAGCTACAAATGCTGGTCCAAGCCCTGTCTCATGCATCTATGCTGCATAATTATGCTATTTGTACTCACAGTCAATTTATGCCACTTTTTCAGGTGTCTGCTCCTAATTTGAGCTGTTTGGGAAGCTTTTTGGTCCCCATTTAGGTGTTGTCTATGCGTTTGGTTTAGCCTCCCATTGAATTCAATGGAGTTTGGGAAAATTCGACAAACCATTCTGTGAACATGTTCCGCGAACATCGAAACATTGGCTGAACCAAACCTTGAAAGGTTTGCTCATCTCTAATGTGGAGTAAATTCATGAGGGATTGGAGTAAGATTTGAGGTGAGGTGCACGCCACTTTGCATCTCACCTGATTCAATCACAGGCTTGTGCCTCCTAATAAATCAGGAGCCTTGCACTCTACTCTGCCCACTCATCAAGACCAGCCTATGGGCTATGGGCCTATGAGTGTAAGTAGACTGGATCTCAAGTAGGTGCGTCTATATGTTCTTCTAGTGGAGGTTGCATAGCATTTACTTTCATGAGTTGAATAAGAATTTAGATATCAGACAAGACTGATTCTTTAACGTTAAATGTTTGCAAGAAAAATGTACAATATAAGAAGAAATTACAATAGGTACCCCTTTGAAAGTGACAAACTTTATAGACATGGAAACATATTGAGTGATTATTTTACTGTTTTCATGTGAAAGTTATTCTGTAATAAATTCTTTAAACGTAAAATAATCACTCAATAGAATAAAAATAATTTCATAGTAAGAAATAAAATAAAGGATATAAATTTCAAATACTAAAAATGTTGAACATTGTACATTTACATGAAAAACTCATCCTATTCACTCACCAACATTATTTATGCGCAAAATTATGATGACAATCTGTTCCAGATTAATAGCTTCATAAACTACAGAGGGTCCATTCATTCTCTATCTGGGGAACAGAAAGCCCTCTTGTCTACAGCATTGAATGGTGTTAACAATCTTTGTTAGTATTGAAGGATACAGCGTAAACTTGGTGCCCCATGTATCTCTGAAGAGATTGTGACAAGTGTCCCTTTCTTACAAAATGTTATCTATCATTGATAAGAAACGTTACAAATTGTGTCCTTGACTCATGATTGACTTCTCTGTCCTTTCTTCAGTTTATTAAATCTGATTGAAAAATATAAGGGTATGCACATATGGTTAGTATTTGCAGCTGAATTTTCTGCTGCGAAAAACAGAATGCTGCCAGGAAAAATTATGCTTAAAATATGTGCATTTTTATTGCATTTTTGACACATTTTTGCATACATTTTTTTTCATTCAATTGAATGGGTGAAAAATGCTGCAAACATGCCAGAAGAATTGACATGCTCACTTTGCTGGTGTTCTAAAATTCTGCATTTTTTTCCTCGCAAAATCACAATGTATGAACAAGTCCTAAAGAGGAAGGTAAGTGCTAAGAAGCTCACATTTATATGCCTAACAAACTTAGCAGTAGTGCAATTAATAATGTATCTACTGTGGAAGATTGGATCACTTAGCTGCTCCTCGAGGTAAAAAAGGCATACAAGACACAGGTTAAAGTCTCTGGGTGGTTTATTGTATCATAAAACAAAACCCCAAAATGGTAACAGAAAAACAGTTTGTCCAGCTCTAAAGAAAATAAACAGTTCATACACAGTCCTACCCAATACTTCTGGGACAATGCATATAGCAGCTCTCACAGAAGATTCAGTATGGAGACTTCCTTGCCTCCACACAACACAGAATGAGGAAAACAAAATAGCTGGATGTTCATTTCCCCAGCCACACCCTTGAGATGGAGATATAGTGAGTAGACATCCTGCCCATCTCCTTACCTACTCACGTAAAAACTTGTCCATAACATGGCGGCTTAACTCCTTTTGCGCATAGCATGTTGAAAAGAAACTTATGGTTTTCTAGACCACGGAGGAAAAAACGTCCATGACACATATCTTCCCTCACTTACAGTGCCAGTGACCCTGTCACATATTCACCCCCTCTGCCCAAAGCCGGGGGCTTTGGCACCATCAGACACCAAATAGGGAATTTAGGAGAGGACACCTGCATTCCGGTGTGACTTACCAGGCCTGTGTTCTATATAGAACTTGAAATCCTGGAGGCCTAAGAACCACCAAGTGACTCTTGCGTTCTTACCCTTTTTCTCCCTTAACCATCTCAGAGGGGCATGATCGGACACAAGTTTGAATCTCTGGCCCAGTTGATAATACCTCAATGTATCCACAGCCCATTTTATGGCTAGACACACCTTCTCGACGATGGCATAGTTCTTCTCACATGATGAGAGCTTCTGGCTCAAATACAGGGTGGGATGTTCTTCTCCATTTATTACCTGAGACAGCACAGCTCCCAAGCTAACTTCTGAGGCATCCGTCTGAACCACAAACTCTTTGCTGAAGTCTGGTGCGACCAGAACCGGATGTTTACACAGTTCTCTTCAATTCCTGCAACACTATCTCTGTGTCATCAGTCCATTTAACTATCATTGATTTGGTGCCTTTAAGAAGATCTGTCAATAGCGCGGCGATTATAGCAAAACTCGGAATGAATTGCCAATAGTACTCCAAAATTCCATGAAATGCCCTCATTTTCTTCTTGGAAAGTGGTTGCGGCCACTGATGAATCTCTTCAATCTTGTTGATTTGCGGCTTAATTTCGCCTCTCCCAAAGACATAGCCTAGTTACTTGGCCTCTTCCTTCCCTATGGCACATTTTTTCAGATTTATTGGGGGCCGCACATTTCATTGAGGTATGCTGCGGCATACTTCTTATGGGGAGCCATCCCTCTGGAGGGTGGCTGGGGCCCCATGCAGACCGAAGGGCATCCTGATGTACTGAAAACACCCATCAGTCATCGAGTAGTCTGTCTTCTCCTTGGCACTCTGGAACTCTGGATCTGCCAATAGCCCTTCATCAGGTCCAGGGTTGTAATATACCTTGTGGGTCCAAGTATCTCAATGAGTTCATCCACACGAGGCATTTAGTAAGCATCAAAACTAGAGACTTCATTCAGCTTGTGGTAGTTGTTGCAGAACCGCCACTCACTGTCAGGCTTCGGTATGAGGATGATGGGACTCGACCATCCACTTTTCGAATCCTCAATCACCCCGAGATCAAGCATCCTGTTCACCTCATTGGATATCACCTCTCTCCGTGCTTCCAGAATTCTATAGGGCTTGAGGTTCACCCTTACGTGCGGTTCCGTCAACACATCATGCTCGACCACCGGCGAATGCCCCGGGAACTCTGAGAATAGGTCCTGGTTCTGCTGCAACAGCTCCCAACACTGTTGCCTCTGGGCTGGCGTGAGAATCTCTGCAATGGTGACATTGTCCACGGTGACTTTGGGACTGGCTCCAAAGAAAGGGGTGTCCAGCGATTCTCAGTCTTGCCAGGGTTTGAGCATGTTCACATGATAGAGACCTGGTGTGGCTTCCTTCGCCCCGGCTGATGTACCTTGTAATTAACTTTTCCAAGTTTGTCTACCACCTCATATGGACCTTGCCACTTGGTTAGGAACTTGCTCTTCACTGTGGGGATAAGCACTAGCACACTGTCCCCTGGCTGGAACTGCCTCAGCCTCACTGATCGGTTATATACCCTTGCCTGTGCCTCCTGTACCTAGAGAATATGCTCCTTCACGATAGACCTGACTTTTGCCATTCTCTCCTTCAGCTGGATGACATGCTTTATGATTCTCCGGTGTGGTGTGACCTCGTCTTCCTATGTTTCCTTGGCGATGTCCAAGAGCCCTCGTGGATGTCGACCATACAGGAGCTCTAATGGCGAGAAGCCTGTAGAGACCTGGGGAACTTTTCAGATGGAGAAAAGCAGAAATGGAGGCAGATAGTCCCAGTCTTGACCATCCTTCTCAATTACCTTTTTGAGCATGGCTTTCAAGGCTTTATTGAAGTGCTCTACTAGGGCATCAGTGGATGGAGCTAGAGATATGGTGAGTAGTCGTCCCACCCATCTCTTTACCTTCTCACCTAAAAACCTAACCATAACATGGCTGCTTAACTCCTTCAGCAAATAGCATGCTGAAAAGAAACTTATGGTTTTCTAGATCTCGGAGGAAAGCAATCTCTGTGAAACATATCTCCCCTCACATACAGTGCCAGTGACCATGTCACACTACATTTATAATGTTATGTAATCTTCTGCCCTGCTTAGTGCTGTGACATCTTTTGTGTTTCTTGTTGAATTACTGCAATAATGCAACTTTATTTTACTTCGTTTAGATGGGACATTCTTCTTGCTTCCACTTTATGTTTTCATCATGTTAGTCTGGACATTGGGTTGTGGGTCTGGACTAGCCTTGGTCGCTTGATGGGCCATTGTGTACAAAATGCCACTTTATTCTACCAATGCCAAACTGTTCCAGGATTTATAAGGCTCCTTTCTACCGTGCTCTGCTTCTAATCAATAATGTATTTTTGCTTCCTGTAATCTAAAAGGTTACTGTTCTTTTAGCATAGATGCAAATTTTACTCTTGACTACATATTCTGGTTTTCTTATCTCAAAACTGTTTCCAACCATCTCAAAAATTAGAACTTGTATATACAGTTGTGCTCAAAAGTTTACATACCCTGGCAGAATTTTTGCTTTCTTGACTTTTTTTCAGAGAATATGAATGATAACACCAAAACTTTTTCTCCACTAATGGTTAGCAGTTGGGTGAAGCCATTTATTGTCAAACTACTGTGTTTTCCTGTTTTAAATCATAATGACAACCCAAAACATCCAAATGCCCCTGATCAAAAGTTCACATACCCTGGTGATTTTGGCCTGATAACATGCACAGAAGTTGACACAAATGGGTTTGAATGGCTACTAAATTTAACATCCTCACCTGTGACTTGTTTGCTGGTAATCAGTGTATGTGCACGCGTATGTGTTGTGGATGACATTTTTGTTGGTCTACCTGACCGTGGTTTTGTTTTTACAGAATCCCTGATTTTCTGTTTGTTAATCACCGTTTGAACACTGCTGACTGGCAATATCAATACCTTGGATATCTTTTTGATTCCCTTTCCTGTTATATACAGTTCAACTACCTTTTCCTGTAGATCCATTGACAATTCTTTTCCTTTCCTCGTGACTCACAATCCAGAAACATCAGTGGCTGGATGAAAGATGCAAGAGTCTGTCTGGATCCCAGAAACTCTGCTTTTATGCACATACACTGACTACAAGCAAACAGGTCACAGGTGAGGATGTTAAATTTAGTAGCCATTCAAACCCATTTGTGTCAACTTCTGTGCATGTTATGAGGCTAAATTCACCAGGGTATGTGAACTTTTGATCAGGGTCATTTGGATGTTTTGGGTTGGTATTATGATTTAAAAAGAGAAAACACATTAGTTTGTCAATATGTGGCTTCACCCAACCACTAACCATGAGTGGAGAAAAAGTTTTGGTGTCATAATTCATATTCTCTGAAAAAAGGCCAAGAAAGCAAAAATTCTGCAGGGGTATATAAACTTTTGAGCAAACTGTAAGAGTAATGGATATGAGTTGTTGATTCAGGGATTTACTCTAATGATTGTCAATATACAGATGTAGTATTTTTAAAACTAACACACAATTAAGATATCACAATGTAGAAAGATAACGTATTAAAAAAAAGACATAGATCTAGTATAGTTAAGCTTCCCATAGACTTTAGATGGCTGGTGAACAATGGTTCAGCCAATAGTTTGACTGGCAGCTATCTCAGCTATCTCAGCCATCTTTCCCATACACTGGAGAGCTTGATGTGCTGTGTGCACTGTGTTCAGTTTGGAAGAAATATTGGCAACTACCTCAAAGTGTTTACACCTTCCTCTGAATCAACATTGCAGGATAATAGGTAGAACTGGATGCAGTCAATTATTTTTTTCACCCTTATAAACTATGTTTCTATGATATTAATCTGAGTTACTGTACCTGCCTCAAATAACACATGCACAGACACAAACTTACAGATATACCTCATCATCAACTGTCCAGATGAGACTATGAAAAGCATGCCTCGTTGTCATAAGACGCTGAAAAACAGCCAGTATTGAGTACTGCTAACAAAAAGAAACTTATTTGGGCCAAGCAACGAAATGACTAGATATTAAATCAGTGGAAATCTGTAGTGTAGTCTGATGAATGAAAATGTTAGATTTTTGGTAGCAACTGCTACGTTTATGTGAGGTGCAGAAAAGGTGATCAGAGATATGGCAGTATAGGGTGCCTTGCATATGGCAGTGTGAGGTGCTTAGCTGGTGACACTGTTGGTAATGTATCCCAAATTATACCACATGACATGCTATCCTATTTGGTTTGCACTAAGTGGGACGATCCTTTGTGTTGCATCTTGACAATGACCGAAAACATACTTTCAGGCATTGTAAGGGCTTTATAGCCAAGACGGAGAGATATGGAGTGCTGCATCAGATGACATGGCCTCCACAATAACCCAACCTTGAATTGAAATGATTTAGGACAAAATGTATAATTAGTGGAGAAGGGTTTAATTTGATGGACCTAGGTCTTTTTTCAACCTATGTAACTCTGTAGCTATGTAAAGATTGGTTGGACTGGAGAGTGAAATCAAGCAGCCAACAAGTGCTCAGCTTCTCTGGGAATGCCTTTAAGACTATTGAAGAGCAATTCCAGGTAACTACCCAATAAAGTAGCTTGACACAATGCCAGGACAGTGTAAAGGTGTATCATCAGAGAAAAAGGGATGTGTGTTTAGAAGAATCTAAAATTTCTCTCACATTCTGGTTTGTTTCACAAAACTTTCTTTACTCCATGTTTCCATATGTGTTTACTTGTCTTTGCTTGTGGTTTTGCTGCCTTCTGTCTTAATCTATAATGTGCACATTCTAACAAGAATAAGGAAAATTATTTCATGGAAAGGTTTGTCTAAACTTTTGACTGGTAGCTTTTATGTACATTGCAGTTCATGACCCATGCAGCAACGATGTCTGTGGCTTACGGAAGAATGTCAAAATATATTATGACATGTAATAATATTTACTAATACAACTGTTTCACAATTAAGAAAAGAGATTTTAACTAGAAAAAAAGACTTCCAAGTCACGCATAATGTGGAAATATAAGGGTGAGTTACCTTCATTTCTACCTTTTTTTAAAGTATTATTTTTTCTTGTATTTCTTATTTCAGTGCCCTGCTAGAGAATAAACAAAGCTATTGGTAAACATATTGCAGTGTATATTTTCCCAAATTTTTTGGTAACAACATATTGAGCGTAAAATTTTAGATTTTCGGATTTTGCAATATACCAAATTGAAAGTTGTTTCAGTGTTTACTTCATTTTCATCAACAAACACCTCTCGCTAATGGATGCAACTGTTTTCCTTGCACACGACATTGAACAAGTTTTAGGTTTATATTATTCACTTGAGGTTTTGATCAACAATTCTACTGTTTCTTGTTAAATGGTCTCATCAGGCTGATACTTTGCCTACAATAGATTAGTTGTAATATGGTCTTGTCTTGGGCTGAAGGCACTTGTGAGAAAACAGAGGAAGACCTACATAGATATATATGTGCCTGGTCCATGAAGGATCTGTCACATCCACCAGATCATGGGTCTACGTTTAGATCCATTATTGTATAAGTATTTGGTTAAATAATATTGTAGTTAGATGATAAGAACATAAAGATGTTGTTAGAATATTGCCTCAGTTTTGTGATCTGCATGACTCTTTTTTTACTATTTGCCACTTTAGCACAAAAAGAGGATTCAGAGATCCTCCAAAAATTAAAAAAAACAGCAAAAAGGCAGAGATGTTTACCTGCCTAGGCCTCCAAACAAATGTACTATCAGGATGCAGTGGACCCATGTGGTTAAGATGGCGGCAACACAGG
This sequence comes from Ranitomeya imitator, assembly GCF_032444005.1. Taxonomy (NCBI): domain Eukaryota; kingdom Metazoa; phylum Chordata; class Amphibia; order Anura; family Dendrobatidae; genus Ranitomeya; species Ranitomeya imitator. The sequence goes on from NC_091286.1 coordinate 479,069,381, forward strand.
TGCAGAATTACAGATGAGGCAACCACTCACAACCTACCAAACTAATGGAGGGGGGTGGCCGCTTGGCATATTTCTGCACACAAAAGACTTGTATGCGGCACTGTTTGCATGGGTCAATTTTGTATTGTAAATTATGGTGTCTCTTCACATGGGGTGCATTTGGATAGCGCTGAGCAGCCCGCCTGATCTAATAGAAGGGTGTCACTACTAGGCTGTTAACCTGGATGCTGTGCATCTCCATTGTGCGAAGAACGCCACATACAAGTCTTTTATGTGCAGTAATATGCCAAGCAGCCACCCCCTCCATTAGTTTGATAGGTTGTGAGTGGTTGCCTCATCGGTAATTCTGTTGCCGCCATCTTAACCACATGGGTCCACTGCATCCTGATAGTGCATTTGTTTGGAGGCCTAGGCAGGTAAGCATCTCTGCCTTTTTGCTGTTTTTTCTTATTTGCCAATTTATTCAATAGGCAAACAAGCACATATGCTTGCTAAATTGTGTGGCAAAACACGCTGGTCTCTCATAACATTTTAGCAGGCTGGGTGATGTCAGACAAAGTACATGATTCTTTACTAGAAAAATATAACTTAGCAATATTTGACAATTTAGAGCCATTTTTATTAGAGCTTTCTTCCCTTTTAATGTTTTCCTAGTAAATCTTTCAACAAATATACACAGAGCGGCATGAGAAGGCACATGTTTTCTGTCTAAGGTATGTATTTCACACCTAGGCCAAGCAAACTACAGAAGCAGCTCTACAGGTCAAATGAAATGAGGCAAAGTTACACACATCATATAAACACGTTTGATAGAAATCCTCTGTCATCTAAAAGGTAAAAGTGGGTTTCTGAAAAAAAAGATCACCACTATTAAAGTTATTCAGGTCAAAACAATATATTAAAGACTTTATCAAAATCATATTTGCAGCAGAAATATATTGTAGTGAATATATACTACTAACCTACAGAGAACAATAAATAAATAAAGCACATATGCCTAGTAAAATCCATCAGAGGAATCATATTCAACCATTAACATACATGGAATACTTATAGAAGCATTATTTCACTTGCATTTTTGGTTGAAATCCTTCTATATTATTTCAAAACACTCTTTTTGGGGTGATTCCTTTGTACCTCGTTCATACTGCACCCACACACACACATGATACACCATTTGACAGGTAAAATTGCCCCCTTCAGCAAGAAAATAGCCGAACAAACCATCCATCCACGATATGATCACAAAATACTTTTTAAACATTCATTTTCATAAACCTGTAGTAAGGAAAAATGACCTGCAGGTGGCACCACACTACCCCAAAGCATACTAATACAAAGCTGAAACAAATCCTAACATTTGCCTTGGGGGCTTTCCAGCTTGCCAAACTCCTTGCCCAGACGATTTCAGGCAGGCACATATAAAATATTTGCTACATATGTGGAAGTAGAATAAAAGTAAAACTTTACCTGTTTAAAACTTTAGCTTTAAAACTGAAGATATAAATGAATGCAGCCTAAAAGGGAATGGACAGATTCTGAACCACCAGATTTTCCGTATTATTGGACAGTCATTGAAAAGTCTATCTTCCTTCTAAGGTTGTAGCTTATTGGTGACCTGGAGTCACCTCTGTTTCCAAGTATAAAACTGCAACATTGACATAACTCAGACTGTACATTGTTTCCTGATGGGAGAAATTGGTGGAAACAACCTTGTAAAAAATTGAAAAAAAAAATCCAACCGTAAGGGTTAAAAAGGTAAAATAATCTGCAGATATTATTTTTGTTTTTTAAAGGGATATTCCCAATTAGTATACAATGGTGTAAATACGCTCAGTTTTGGGGTCAATTCTCCTTCATAATTTTTACTGTCAAAGTGGAACTGCTGTACAGAGAGCTGCTCCGTTCACATACATAGGGCTGTGTTGCAATTCCCTATACTGCAGATAGATGGCAGTGTTGCTGTGGAGGGGAAAAAATGCTGCTCCCCATGTTCTTTTACAAGGTCCTCACATTCAGACCCCTTCTGATCAGTAAAATACTATTATGTTTATTGTTGGGGATCAACTTTAGGCTGGAGTCACACACAACGTATAAAAAAATTGGTCCATTTTACAAGGACGGGAATCCCAGAAATGTTCCCTCAACAGTGATCCGTATGTAATCTGTGTGCAATGCGAGGATGCGATTTTCTCGCATGTAAGCATCTGTGTGACATCCGTATGGCATCCGTGTGGCAAGATTTTCTTGCCAGCTTGCAAAATTTACATAGAATGGAACCATGGGCTCAAATATTTGTGAAAACAAATATATATATATATATATATATATATATATATATATATATAGGTCAGTAACACACATACCTCTCTGTTCATCATCTCATTAAATACATTTACATTTGGCCAGCTTAATTTTCCAGAAATTGCCTGCGCCCCTGACAACCAATGTTCGAAAATTTTGCACGGGCTAACTAGTATACATTTAATTAAATAAAGAGATCACATTAAGGATTTCAGGGAATCGTAAAAATAAAGATATCAAAATAATAAATAAGCAGGAGCTCTTGAAACTGGAGAAGGGTAAATTAGACTTTGCAAATGCTTTGATAATTTGATAATTCTGGCCTCTCACTTCAATTTCCAGGAAAAAAAATCAACCCATAAAATACGTGCTATATCTTTTTTGGGATTACATTTTGTAGTCAATTAAGTGGTGTGTAGCAACGTCTAGCAAATGTATGTGGGTGAGTGTAAACCAAGTAAATAATATTTGTCACAAATTCAATGTGTAAGTTTATAATTAACACTGTATCTGCAGCAATAGTCTAGTGTGTGCACAATATCTGCTTACTGCGCTGCTCATTTACAGTGGATGAGGACAGCCTCAATAAATAAACAGCTTAGAACGTGGAGGTCGTGGAGTCAGGATATTTCTCTACTCCTAGCTGGAGCTGTTGGGAGGGTGGCATTTCCTCATCATTCCAATCAAGATCAATTTTTTTAGACTTTTCATGAAAAATCATGTGACCTCTTTGAAAGATTTGAGACTGTCATCCATTAAAAATAATTAGTGTTTGAGCCCCAGAGCATGTTCCCCACTTTACTGTTTTGGTGCATGAGAAGGAAAATTTTGCATTATCAGTGCTTTAAGGATTTTTGCCTTTTTTTTAAGTTTGTAACAAAAATCAGCATGACATCTGTTTCGTGCTTGATGCTGCTGGACCTACTTCTACTGCGCACGTCCTCTGAGATATAGGACGGGTTGTGATTGGTGGTAGTTGCCATCTTGGACTCCTGAGAGAGTGCATTAGATAAAGCATACATTTTTGCTATATAATTGTACCGTATATACTCTAGTATAAGCCGAGATTTTCAGCCCCAAAAAATGGGCTGAAAGTGCCCCTCTTGGCTTATACTCGAGTCATGGAAGGCGGGGGGTCGGCGGGTGAGGGGGAGCGATGCCTGTCAAATACTCACCTGCTCCCAGCGCTCCTGATGCGGTCCCTGCATGTCCCACGGTCTTCGGGCGCGGCAGCTTCTTCCCCTGTTCAGCGGTCACTGGTACCGCTCATTAAAATTATGAATATGGACTCCACTCCTATAGGGGTGGAGCTGCATATTCATTACTGTATTGAGCAGTACCATGTGACCACTAACTACAGGAAGAAGCTGCCGCTCCCGAAGACCGTGGGACATGCAGGGACCACGTCAGGAGCGCCGGGAGCAGGTAAGTATGTCATATTCACCTTTCCGCGTTCCACTGCCACCTCGTCTTCCCATCCTCTTGCTGTGACTGTTCAGGTCAGAGGGCGCGATGATGTACTAGTGTGCGCGCCGCCCTCTGACTGAACAGTCTGTGCGGAGAGAAGGGACGCTGAGGAGCAGCGACGAGAGGTGAGTATGTCATTTTTTTTTTAGTGCAGCAGCATTACATGTGGCACAATGCATGGCAAGAACTGCATGGAGCATTATATGGGGCATCTATGGGGCCATAACTGCATGGAGCATTATATGGGGCCATAACTGCATGGAACATTATATGGGGCATCTATGGGGCCATAACTGCATGGAGTATTATATGGGGCCATAACTACATGGAGCATTATATGGGGCATCTATGGCGCCATAACTGCATGGAGCATTATATGGGGCATCTATGGGGCCATAACTGCATGGAGCATTTTATGGGGCCATAAAGAACTGCATGGAGCATTATATGGGTCATATATGGGGCTATAAATAACTGAATGTAGCATTATATGGAGCATCGTATGGGGCCATAAATATCTGCATGGAGCATTATATGGGGCATATTTGTATATGGAGCATCTTATGGGGCCATAATGAACTGTATGGAGCATTATATGGGGCCTATTTTGTATGGAGCATCTTATGGGGCCTTAACCCCTTCATGACCCAGCCTATTTTGACCTTAAAGACCTTGCCGTTTTTTGCAATTCTGACCAGTGTCCCTTTATGAGGTAATAACTCAGGAACGCTTCAACGGATCCTAGCGGTTCTGAGATTGTTTTTTCGTGACATATTGGGCTTCATGTTAGTGGTAAATTTAGGTCAATAAATTCTGCGTTTATTTGTGATAAAAACGGAAATTTGGCGAAAATTTTGAAAATTTTGCAATTTTCACATTTTGAATTTTTATTCTGTTAAACCAGAGAGATATGTGACACAAAATAGTTAATAAATAACATTTCCCACATGTTTACTTTACATCAGCACAATTTTGGAAACAAAATTTTTTTTTGTTAGGAAGTTATAAGGGTTAAAATTTGACAAGCGATTTGTCATTTTTACAACGAAATTTACAAAACCATTTTTTTTAGGGACCACCTCACATTTGAAGTCAGTTTGAGGGGTCTATATGGCTGAAAATACCCAAAAGTGACACCATTCTAAAAACTGCACCCCTCAAGGTACTCAAAACCACATTCAAGAAGTTTATTAACCCTTCAGGTGCTTCACAGCAGCAGAAGCAACATGGAAGGAAAAAATGAACATTTAACTTTTTAGTCACAAAAATTATCTTTTAGCAACAATTTTTTTATTTTCCCAATGGTAAAAGGAGAAACTGAACCACGAAAGTTGTTGTACAATTTGTCCTGAGTACGCTGATACCTCATATGTGGGGGTAAACCACTGTTTGGGCGCACGGCAGGGCTTGGAAGGGAAGGAGCGCCATTTGACTTTTTGAATCAAAAATTGGCTCCACTCTTTAGCGGACACCATGTCACGTTTGGAAAGCCCCCGTGTGCCTAAAAATTGGAGCTCCCCCACAAGTGACCCCATTTTGGAAACTAGACATCCCAAGGAACTTATCTAGATGCATAGTAAGCACTTTGAACCCCCAGGTGCTTCACAAATTGATCCGTAAAAATGAAAAAGTACTTTTTTTTCACAAAAAAATTCTTTTAGCCTCAATTTTTTCATTTTCACATGGGCAACAGGATAAAATGGATCCTAAAATGTGTTGGGCAATTTCTCCTGAGTACACCAATACCTCACATGTGGGGGTAAACCACTGTTTGGGCACATGGTAAGGCTCGGAAGGGAAGGAGCGCCATTTGACTTTTTGAATGAAAAATTATTTCCATCGTTAGCGGACACCATGTCGCGTTTGGATAGCTCCTGTGTGCCTAAACATTGGCGCTCCCCCACAAGTGACCCCATTTTGGAAACTAGACCCCCCAAGGAACTTATTTAGATGCCTAGTGAGCACTTTAAACCCTCAGGTGCTTCACAAATTGATCTGTAAAAATGAAAAAGTACTTTTTTTTCACAAAAAAATTATTTTCGCCTCAATTTTTTCATTTTCACATGGGCAGTAGGATAAAATGGATCATAAAATTTGTTGGGCAATTTCTCCCGAGTACGCCGATACCTCATATGTGGGGGTAAACCACTGTTTGGGCACTCGGCAGGGCTCGGAAGGGAAGGCGCGCCATTTGACTTTTTGAATGGAAAATTAGCTCCAATTGTTAGCGGACACCATGTCGCGTTTGGAGAGCCCCTGTGTGCCTAAACATTGGAGCTCCCCCACAAGTAACCCCATTTTGGAAACTAGACCCCCCAAGGAACTTATCTAGATGCATATTGAGCACTTTAAACCCCCAGGTGCTTCACAGAAGTTTATAACGCAGAGCCATGAAAATAAAAAATAATTTTTCTTTCCTCAAAAATGATTTTTTAGCCTGGAATTTCCTATTTTGCCAAGGATAATAGGAGAAATTGGACCCCAAATATTGTTGTCCAGTTTGTCCTGAGTATGCTGATACCCCATATGTGGGGGTAAACCACTGTTTGGGCGCACGGCAGGGCTTGGAAGGGATGGCACGCCATTTGGCTTTTTAAATGGAAAATTAGCTCCAATCATTAGCGGACACCATGTCACGTTTGGAGAGCCCCTGTGTGCCTAAACATTGGAGATCCCCCAGAAATGACACCATTTTGGAAACTAGACCCCCAAAGGAACTAATCTAGATGTGTGGTGAGGACTTTGAACCCCCAAGTGCTTCACAGAAGTTTATAACGCAGAGCCATGAAAATAAAAAATAAAAATTATTTTCTCAAAAATGATTTTTTAGCCTGCAATTTTTTATTTTCCCAAGGGTAACAGGAGAAATTTGACCGCAAAAGTTGTTGTCCAGTTTCTCCTGAGTACGCTGATACCCCATATGTGGGGGTAAATCACTGTTTGGGCACATGCCGGGGCTCGGAAGTGAAGTAGTGACGTTTTGAAATGCAGACTTTGATGGAATGCTCTGTGGGCGTCACGTTGCGTTTGCAGAGCCCCTGATGTGGCTTAACAGTAGAAACCCCCCACAAGTGACCCCATTTTGGAAACTAGACCCCCAAAGGAACTTATCTAGATGTGTGGTGAGCACTTTGAACCCCCAAGTGCTTCATAGAAGTTTATAATGCAGAGCCGTGAAAATAATAAATACGTTTTCTTTCCTCAAAAATAATTATTTAGCCCAGAATTTTTTATTTTCCCAAGGGTTACAGAAGAAATTGGACCCCAAAAGTTGTTGTCCAGTTTCTCCTGAGTACGCTGATACCCCATATGAGGGAGTAAACCACTGTTTGGGCACATGCCGAGGCTCGGAAGTGAAGTAGTGACGTTTTGAAATGCAGACTTTGATGGAATGCTCTGTGGGCGTCACGTTGCGTTTGCAGAGCCCCTGATGTGGCTTAACAGTAGAAACCCCCCACAAGTGACCCCATTTTGGAAACTAGACCCCGAAAGGAACTTATCTAGATGTGTGGTGAGCACTTTGAACCCCCAAGCGCTTCATAGAAGTTTATAATGCAGAGCCGTGAAAATAATAAATACGTTTTCTTTCCTCAAAAATAATTATTTAGCCCAGAATTTTTTATTTTCCCAAGGGTTACAGGAGAAATTGGACCCCAAAAGTTGTTGTCCAGTTTCTCCTGAATACGCTGATACCCCATGAGTGGGGGTAAACCACTGTTTGGGCACACGTCGGGGCTCAGAAGGGAAGTAGTGACTTTTGAAATGCAGACTTTGATGGAATGGTCTACGGGTGTCACGTTGCGTTTGCAGAGCCCCTGGTGTGCCTAAACAGTAGAAACCCCCCACAAGTGACCCCATTTTAGAAACTAGACCCCCCAAGGAACTTATCTAGATATGTGGTGAGCACTTTGAACCCCCAAGTGCTTCACAGACGTTTACAACGCAGAGCCGTGAAAATAAAAAATCATTTTTCTTTCCTCAAAAATTATGTTTTAGCAAGCATTTTTTTAGATTCACAAGGGTAACAGGAGAAATTGGACCCCAGTAATTGTTGCGCAGTTTGTCCTGAGTATGCTGGTACCCCATATGTGGGGGTAAACCACTGTTTGGGCACACTTCAGGGCTCGGAAGTGAGGGAGCACCATTTGACTTTTTGAATACGAGATTGGCTGGAATCAATGGTGGCGCCATGTTGCGTTTGGAGACCCCTGATGTGCCTAAACAGTGGTAACCCCTCAATTCTACCTCCAACACTAACCCCAACACACCCCTAACCCTAATCCCAACTGTAGCCATAACCCTAATCACACCCCTAACCACAACCCTAACCCCAACACACCCCTAACCCTAACCACAACCCTAACCCTAAGGCTATGTGCCCACGTTGCGGATTCGTGTGAGATATTTCCGCACCATTTTTGAAAAATCCGCGGGTAAAAGGCACTGCGTTTTACCTGCGGATTTTCTGCGGATTTCCAGTGTTTTTTGTGCGGATTTCACCTGCGGATTCCTATTGAGGAACAGGTGTAAAACGCTGCGGAATCCGCACAAAGAATTGACATGCTGCGGAAAATACAACGCAGCGTTTCCGCGCGGTATTTTCCGCACCATGGGCACAGCGGATTTGGTTTTTCATATGTTTACATGGTACTGTAAACCTGATGGAACACTGCTGCGAATCCGCAGCCAAATCCGCACCGTGTGCACATAGCCTAATTCTAAAGGTATGTGCACACGCTGCGGAAAACGATGCGGATCCGCAGCAGTTTCCCATGAGTTTAAAGTTCAATGTAAACCTATGGGAAACAAAAATCGCTGTACACATGCTGCGGAAAAACTGCACGGAAACGCAGCGGTTTACATTCCGCAGCATGTCACTTCTTTTGTGCGGATTCCGCAGCGGTTTTACAACTGCTCCAATAGAAAATCGCAGTTGTAAAACCGCAGTGAAATGCGCAGAAAAAAACGCGGTAAATCCGCCATAAATCCGCAGCTGTTTAGCACTGCGGATTTATCAAATCCGCAGCGGAAAAATCCGCAGAGGACCAGAATACGTGTGCACATACCGAAACCCTAACCCTAGCCCTAACCCTACCCCTAGCCCTAACCCTAGCCCTAACCCTAGCCCTAACCCTACCCCTAACCCTACCCCTACCCCTAGCCCTAACCCTAACCCTACCCCTAACCCTACCCCTAACCCTAACCCTATTCTAACATTAGTGGAAAAAAAAAATTTCTTTATTTTTTTATTGTCCCTACCTATGGGGGTGACAAAGGGGGGGGGTCATTTATTATTTTTTTTATTTTGATCACTGAGATAGATTATATCTCAGTGATCAAAATGCACTTTGGAACGAATCTGCCGGCCGGCAGATTCGGCGGGCGCACTGCACATGCGCCCGCCATTTTGGAAGATGGCGGCGCCCAGGGAGAAGACGGACGGGACCCCGGCTGGATCGGTAAGTATGATGGGGTGGGGGGGGACCACGGGGGGGGAACTGGAGCACGGGGGGGGATCGGAGCACGGGGGGGGGGAATCGGAGCGCGGGAGGAGTGGAACGGAGCACGGGGGGGCTGGAATGGAGCACGGGGGGGCTGGAATGGAGCAAGGGGGGTGGAACGGAGCACCGGGGGGGTGGATCGGAGTGCAGGGGGGGTGATTGGGGCACGGGGGGAGCGGACAAGAGCACGGGGGGGAGCGGAGCACTGGACGGAGGGGAGCCGGAGCAGTGTACCGGCCAGATCGGGGGGCTGCGGGGGCGATCGGTGGGGTGGGGTGGGGGCACATTAGTATTTCCAGCCATGGCCGATGATATTTCAGCATCGGCCATGGCTGGATTGTAATATTTCACCCGTTATAATAGGTGAAATATTACAAATCGCTCTGATTGGCAGTTTCACTTTCAACAGCCAATCAGAGCGATTGTAGCCACGAGGGGGTGAAGCCACCCCCCCTGGGCTAAACTACCACTCCCCCTGTCTCTGCAGATCGGGTGAAATGGGAGTTAACCCTTTCACCCGGCCTGCAGGGACGCGATCTTTCCATGACGCCGCATAGGCATCATGGGTCGGATTGGCACCGACTTTCATGACGCCTACGTGGCGTCATGGGTCGGGAAGGGGTTAATGAACTATATGGAGCATTATATGGGGCTCTTGATTCAATATGGATATTCAAAAACACTTAACCTACTGATGTCTCAATTAATGTTACTTTTATTGGTATCTATTTTTATTTTTAACATTTATCCATAGCTGCTGCATTTTCCACCCTAGGCTTATACTCGAGTCAATTAGTTTTCCAAGTTTTTTGTTGCAAAATTAAGGGGGTCAGCTTATATTCGGGTTGGCTTATACTCGAGTACATACGGTATTTAGAAAAATATTTAATATTTAAATGTGTATTATTTATTTTAATTTCTTATTTTAGTAAATTTCTTGGAGAATCCCTTTCATTTCCAGATGTTTTCTCACTGTGCAGCATGAGGTAATCATGAACTTGGGTTGCATATATAATCTATAGCTGTACAATATAGTCAGATTCTGGACCTCTGAAGAGAAATTCAAAAACTTCTGCACCTCCTGGAAGATTCTTAACTCAATGGGACTTGGGATTTGTATTGTTAAATTTGTATTGGTCTATAAATAAATAAATGATGGAATGTAGGGGAACGTAGCTTCGTAGACTTGCGGTGAATCGCCCCCCTGACGGCATAAACTCTAGAGTGTAGACATTTGTCTTAGCTATTCTATTCTAATCTGTCAGTGTGATTTTACTGGACACAGCACTGAATAGAACGCAGGTGCATATTTCTCGCAAGTCACACGCATGGTTTGTGTGTAATCCGTATATTTCTCTGTTATATGTGAGTGAATATTTTGTATGCCTGGAGTTCTCTGTTAACCCTTGTGTGTGTTGCCTTTTTTGTCAGGTTGGTGTACTACGGTGCACAGTAGCGCCCCTCTTCCCTGGGTAGGGGAAGAGAACAGATGGAGGGCTGACTCAGGAGGTAAGGCAAGTGTGGAGGCCCCAGCATCTTCACCTTCAGAAGTATCCTGGGGAATAGGACGAGCTGGGGTGCCCCATAGTGTTAGGGACAGGGAAGGAGCCCCAGGTCCCGGGTCACCTGACAGCTGTGTCGTGACTAATGACAAATAAAACATGTTTTGTGCTCTGTAATGCAAACACAGAGTTTATATTGTCCAAATTACTTCAAACTATTGGGCTTGGGGAAAACAGATGGTAACCAGAGGTATTCAGCAGCATATTTATAGGAAACTTGTCATGTCATTTGTAGCATCTTAAGTGGCCCCAGTGTGTTGTTAGTGATACAATGTGCATCACTAACACTTTTTTTCATTAAAATTGCCACTGCAATCCTTATCAAAAAGCACTTTATACAGTTATATCGTACCTGCTCCTTTAGTCATAGGGCTGTTATATATTGCGTTCAGTAAGGGTTGTCCCCGCCTTCGCAAATTGAGTTATGCTCCCTGGTCTTTGCTGATGCCACTGGAAATCCTGTGCTTGCGCAGAGTTTATTGTGTTGCTGTGCTTGCGCAAAGTGCAATTGGGGAGCCACGCTTTCGTACTGCACTTACAATTGCATGCACTGATCACAAACATTTATAAACTGTGATGTGTAGTGGCTCCGGCACATGCGCACACAGTCAGTGAAGCTGCAAACTACAAGCGGCTCCCCCAGTACACACTGCGCAAGCACGCCAACACAGTAAACACTGTGCAAGCACGGGATTTCCAGTGACTTCGGTAAAAAACAGGGAACATAATTCAAATTGCATGGATGGAGACAACCCTGACTAAACACAATAAAGCACACCCTTATAACTAAATGAGTAGATAAGATATAACTATATAAAGTGTTTGTTGAATACAGCAGCGATTTTAATGGAAAAAACATGTTAGTGTTGCACATTTCATCACTAACAACGCAATGGGGACAGTTTACATGCTAAAACGGACATGACAGGTTCCCTTCAAATATGCTGCTGATTACCTCTGGTTACCATCTATTTTACCCGAGCCCAATGCTTTGAAGTAATTTGGCATTAAAAAGGCTATGTTTGCATTGTGGAGCTCAAAACATGTTTTATTGACTCTAAGGCTGCCGTCACACTAGCAGTATTTGTTCAGTATTTTACATCAGTATTTGTGAGCCAAAAGCAGGAGTGGAACAATTAGAGGAAAAGTATAATAGAAACATATGCACCACTTCTGCATTTATCACCCACTCCTGGTTTTGGCTACAAATACTGATGTAAAATACTGACCAAATACTGCTAGTGTGACGGCAGCCGAAGGGGAACACACAGTGTTCTACACATATTTTGCAGGCAAATAGAGGCTTTTTAATTATGCAATTCTTGTAAGTTTATGCGTTGCAAAATCACATTTTCTGGCAAAATTTGTCAAAGCCTTCAAATTTCAAAAAATCCACTCTTCCCAAGTTTTTTTAATTAAATTTAAGAATTTAAAATAAATGTTCTCGCTTCTTCGGAGTGCGTTCCATCAAGAAGATTCTATGTTCTTTTTGGTAAGAGACTACATTAATTTACAAATTGATTTGGAATGTTCTATACATTATGCATTAGAGCATATGGTTCTTATAAATCAGCAGACTTTTCTGTAACTCCCCCTCAGTGATACTTGATCCCAGTGGGTTGCATAACATGTTAGGTTACTTGGGTAGGTGTTTAATCATTTCTGATTTTAAAATATTTACAAAGCTTTATGATATTTGATTTTAAAAACTTGTAAGTGTTCAACCTTTCTACACATATGATTGTCAATCTAGTTATGCTAAAATTACTGGCAAGGCGGTCCTAAATGCTAATATCTGCATAATTGGAAACATTTAGGCCAATGTTATTTGTCCTTGTTACTGCACATATGTCTTGTAATAATTATGTGTTTTGCTGGAGGGTTCAAGTGGGATCAGATCAGGTCATAAGCAAATACTCATCTTACATATACTGTACAAAATCATTTTATGCTAGAGGAATTGGGGAAATAAATTATCATCTGTCTGGATCAGATTTGTAACTCATGTAATTTAATAATCCCTACCTTGAACTACCATGTAGAAAATAAAAGTGGTTTATTACTAGGAGGGATATAATATCTTAAACAGGGGCAACATGGGTAAATATGAACATGATTAAACTGAGAACTTTTTAAGGACCTTCAATAACTGTATTGGCAGCCATTTTTGCTAATGGCTTCCATTCATATGATTTTTTTTTCTGCACATACAGTCACAAAGCTGGATTTGGAAAAGACGGTCCAATGTTTAGAAGTGCTTTTGAAAGATATGTCCAAATATGAAACATTGTGTCTATATTAGATTTTTGCCTCCACGATGGGAAAAACTAAAGTCCAAAGTGAAATATGATTTAAATGGGTTGTCCTTTGTTTCCTTAAAAAAAGCATAGTATGTAGTAAAACAATAAAATAAGACATACTAATCTGT